>NC_140591.1:460299519-461499519 GCF_964204655.1 Triturus cristatus
CCCCTGTCCCGCAAGCCAGCCGAGGGTCAGGGCGCTGGGGACAGGGTGTCCACCGGGTCCCTGGGAGTCTCTCCCTGGGCCTGGCTGGAGGTCCGGGAGCTGGGCCCGGTGCTGGAGCTCCGTTCCCGGGGTGCGGGAGCCCCCTGTCCCGCAAGCCAGCCGAGGGTCTGGGCGCTGGGACCGGGTGTCCACCGGGGCCCGGGGAGGCTCTCCCCGGCCTGGCTGGGGGTCCGGAAGCTGGGCCCGGTGCTGGAGCTCCATCCTGGGGTACGGGAGCCCCCTGTCCCGCAAGCCAGCCGAGGGTCCGGGCGCTGGGGACGGGTGTGCACCGGGGCCCGGGGAGGCTCTCCCCGGCCTGGCTGGGGGTCCGGAAGCTGGTCCCGGGCCCGGTGCTGGAGCTCCGTTCCCGGGGTGCGGGAGCCCCCTGTCCCGCAAGCCAGCCGAGGGTCCGGGCGCTGGGGACAGGGTGTCCACCAGGGCCCGGGGAGGCTCTCCCTGGCCTGGCTGGGGTTCGGAAGCTGGGCCCGGGTCCGGGGCTTGTGCTCCGTCCCAGTGTCCCAGGGAGCGGGAGCCCCCCGTCCTGCAAGCCAGCCGAGGGTCCATGCGCTGGGGAAGGGTGTCCACCGGGGCCCAGGGAGTTTCTCCCCGGCCTGGCTAGGGTTCTGAAGCTGGGACCGGGCCCGGGGCTCTTGCACCGTCCGGCGGGCCCCGGGGTGCGTGAGCCACCCCCGTCCTGCAAGACAGCCGAGGGTCTAGGTGCTGGAGACAGGGGTCCACCGGGGCCCAGGGAGGCTCTCTCCGGCCTGGCTGCTATCAGAAGCAGGGACCGGGCCGGTGTGCAGGAGTGGCTGGCTTTATCTGCTACGCTGACGGAGCGTAGTTTTCTGCCCACCCCTAGTTTTGACACCATGCGTTTAGCAGTAGGGGTGGTGATCAGTAGTTGTAAAGCGGACAATTGTGGTGGCTCCGCAGGGTAAGATGGATATAATTTCTTCAGTGCACCTTGTAGTCTATGATATGTAAATCTAAATAATAACGTTTGATTGCTCATAAATGAAAGCTCATCAAGTGATTTAAATAACCCATTGCTGTATAAATCCCCCATGGTATCGATGCCCACTTGTCTTAGCAGACCCATGCCCACTTCTTCTTGGGTAACAGATAGATCTGGATGATAATGTAGCGGCAGCGCAGGGGCATATAATGGCAGCTTATGCCCTTTCTACCCATTTTTCGCCAAGCACTATTTGTCGTATCTATAGTGTTTATATCGCGATTATGAAGTGGGGGCCTATGGTGGGTTATGATAGCATTTAATGGAGATGGAAGCGCATCACCTTCTTCATTTGCAACATGCGTGAGATAAGGGATTTGATGATACCAAAAATGCGCATAATGCGCTTGCGCGCATAAATAATAAAGTAAAAAATCGGGGACCTTGAACCCTCCTTGTGAATAAGGCAGTGTGAGAGCGCGTAGCTCGATCCGAGCCTGTTTACCCGCCCATATTAGGCGAAGGACCATGGTGGAAATCCTACGAAAAACCTCTGCCGGAGGCTGGATCGGAATATTATTAAAAAGATACAATAATTTAGGTAAGATGACCATTTTTACAATGGCTAGTCGGTCAGCCAGCGATAATGGTAATTGAATCCATCGCCCTATTTTTTTCTTCCATCACACTAATTGCCCTTCCATAATTAGTGCAAATTACAATTTCTGGGTCACGGTGATACCAAACACCCAGATAGTTTACTGGCTCTGATTGCCACTCTATTGGATATTCCGTGGAGTGCGGATGTGTAGTGTCTGTTAAGGGTATAATTAATGATTTGGACCAATTTATTTTGAGGCCTGACTGCTGCCCAAACTTAATATATTCCCTCAGTAAAGGATTTAGATATTTCTCAGGGTCACGTACGTATAACATCATATCATCTGCAAATAACGATATATGCAAGAGCCTCTGCGGAAATTGAAGCGCCGAGTAGTGATGCCCCTGCCTAATTTTACATGCCAACGGCTCAAGCGCTATCGCAAACAACAACGGGGACAGTGGGCAGCCCTGCCTTGGCCCCCTCTCAATATTTATGGGTTCAGATATGTATTTGTTAACTCTGATACGCGCCGTTGGCGCAGTATATAGTATTTGTACCCATTGGAGAAAAATAGGGGGGAATCCCATTCTCCGTAAAACCGTGTGTAGATATGGCCATTCAATAGAATCAAATGCTTTAGCAGCATCTAAGAGTACCGCAGCTGCTTTAGTAGTGGGAATCAAATAATGCGATAGCGCAAAGAGTGTTCTGGTGTTATGGGCTGTTGATCTTGAGGGGATAAACCCGGATTGGTCCGGTAGTATTAAATTGGTCATTAGTGGTTGCAATCGAGTGGCAAGGAGTTTGGCTAATATCTTGGTATCTACATTAATTAGGGACAATGGCCGATACGAATCACAATATTCTGGGTCTTTGTTTGGCTTTAAAAGAGCAATTAGCATGGCTTCTCTCAGTGTTGGCGGCAGCACCTGCTTTTCATGGGCATCCCCATACATCTCAACCAAATGAGGCGCTAATTGATCAACAAAAGCCTTGTAAAATCACACGTGAACCCATCTGGGCCTGGTGCTTTCCCATTTGGCAGGGATTTAATAACTTCTGTTACCTCTTCCACTGTAATAGGCAAGGACAGGTATTCTCTTTGCGCGTCTGACAACCACGCTATCGATATATCTGCTAGATAATCCATTATTGTATCTGGTGAAGCTGTAGGCTGCGAAGCATATAATTCTCCGTATGTGCACATGAATTCCCTCAGTATACCCTGTGCACCATATTGCAGTTCCCCAGTGGCATCCCTGACCGCCCAGACAGTCTGCGGTGCATGACCGGAACATATTTTAGCTGCCAAACTTCTACCGGTTCTACCACCCTCACCATAGGTTCTCGCTATCTGACGCTTCGCTATGTATTTGAGTTCGTCTTCTGCATATGTTTGGTATTCTGACAGTACAACCCTAATGTCACCCAATATCTTTGTACTTTGTGTGCGCTCGTATTCATGTTCCAGGGTGCGTAGCTTGCCCTCACGCATAACAAGTTGCTGTCGTATATCTTTGAGAATGCCAGCATTGGTACTTATGCAGATTCCCCGAATTGTAGCTTTAAAAGCTTCCCATAGCAGGCCAGGATCTTCCGTAGTGGGTTCATTTAGGTCAAAGTACTCTGTGATAGCTTGACTTATGGCGTCTGTATACACTGAATCTAGTAAGGCTTTCGAATTAAACCTCCAACTAAAAGGGGGCGGTACATAGTGTGGCAGAGTTAAGGAAAGTAAAACTGGGTTGTGATCGGACAGTGTTCTGGGGAGGTGACTCACGGACTTCGTCCATAGTACTATGTCGTGTCGTCATAGCCCAACCAGTAATCTATACGAGACCAACTGTTATGCGCAGCTGATGTAGGTGTGGCCTCCATACGCCCAGGATTTCGGGTTCTCCAAATATCAGTAAGGCGCCTGTCGGTCATAATATCTTTTAGTTTACCCAATGCCCTTTTGTGGGGTTCAACTGATGTACCCGACCTGTCAAGGTCGTCGTATAGCGCAATATTAAAATCATCCCCCCAAATCAAAGGGATGTCTGGCAAGTCACTCATTTTGCGCCATAATGTGTGATAGAATTCAGGATCGTCAATATTTGGGCCATATGTATTAAGTAAAGCGAGTCTCTGACCCCGAAGCGTTCCTGTTATAAGAACATATCGCCCCACGTCGTCCGTGATGGCAGCATCTATATCAAATTGCAAACCCTTTTTAATCAGGATAATGACCCCTCTAGAATTTGAGGAGTATGACGAGCAGTGTATTGTCTCAGCCCGCCTGTGCCCGATATGAAGGTTAGAGGTAGGTGCAGAGTGTGTTTCCTGCAGGAGGGCGATATCAATTTGTAGTCTGTCTAGATATGCAAGTAATTGCCTGATTTATTTAGGGTTTTTAAGCCCTCTAACATTCCAAGTTAACAAGTTTAAGTGCTTAGGTCGTAACTTCACATCGGTCATCTCTAGCAGGCTATATCCATTATATTGGAAAGTTTACAGCCTACACCTCTCCCAGGTTTTAGGAACGGATTAACGGCATTATGCATCTGGATGCGACTCTGGATTTCAGCGATGTTTCTCAAGTACCTTAGCCTGCATAACAGTTCCCAACGCCAACCCACTCACCCACCACCCACTTCAGCATCCCAACCATGCCAAAGACATTTCCCGGAGTAAGAAGACAACATAACCTAACTGGGTTTGGGGAGCACCCGCGTGGGGGGTCCACCAAGAGCACACTACTCCATCCAACATAGTGGATGTGGTCAGGTATACATTAGTGATGCGAACTAATCATTTCCTGCAACATAAAGGTTACCATAATGACCGCCATTTGGCTATACCTGTTCTGTACAATATACTATATCAAAAGGCCCATCTCGTCCCTACATGCTCAAGACAATTCGCAGTAGTGCCCACTTTAGGGGTCCAGACAGCTAATAGAGCTATAACTTCTGCATCTGAATGCATGGTGCAATCCTAATGCCATAACCTGCTTAAATCTCCCTCGGCTCCTCAGCCAGAGGCGCCGACCTGTCCGTCAATCAGAGCCCAGCATGGTCAGCCAAGGAGTCTATTCACATAGGCCATCGGCATCCATTCTTACTGTCCAAAGCAGAACAAGAACGTGGCGCATAAATACGTCCAGCTGAAATCGGTAGCACCCCCATTCATGACCCCTGTTCCATTAGTAGGATATGGTATGCACCATCAGTTCTGGGTTTTAAGGTAATGCAGGCATGGCAGATTATAAGTCCGTTCTCTGCTGCTCGCTGCGGCCTCAGGCCCACGCCAACACCTTGAGTCTGCTTAGCTACCCGAGGTATCAGCAGGTCAACCTTTTAACACAGTACATACACAGGCCTTACCAGTCCATAGTGCCTGAAGTCCAAGGATGTCCTTACCCCATAGCGGCGCTCAGTCCGAGTCTTGGTTCTGCTCCGCTCGCTTTTGTTCTTTACGTTTGTTGCTGATTTTCTTAAGAAAGTCTTGTGCTGCTCTCGGTGTCTGGAGAAGTGTAGGGCTGCCCTCATATGTCACCCTCAGGCGCGCTGGATAAAGCATAGCGTACTCTATTCCTAGTTCACGCAGTTTCTTTTTCGCTGGGTTAAATTCTTTCCGCGCCAGTTGGACTGACATAGTGAAGTCTGGGTAGAACTCCAGTGCATTGCCCTGGCAATTTATTTGCCGTTTCTCTCGAGCCAGGCTCAAAATGACATCTCGGTCCCTGTAATTGAGGACCCGGGCGATGATAGGTCTTGGAAATGCGCCAGGCTTCGGCCGCGGGGCCAGGGATCTGTGTGCGCGTTCAATCAAAAAGATCGCTGAGAGGTATTCAGTGCCAAACACGCTACGAATCAGTTCCTCAACATAAGTTTCCATCCGTGCTGTGTTCGTAGATTCCGGAACTCCCGCAATTCTGATGTTATTGTGTCGAGATCTCGCTTCCAAATCTTCCGCTTTATTTTTGATAACTTTCAGCAGCTTCTCCATTTCCGTGCATTTTTGGGTCGTGACATGCAACTCATCCTCCACCGCAGTGATACGATTTTCAGCTTCCACAAGACGTTCTCCATGTCTATCCAGTTTAGCCGCCATATTGTCGACCCGTAGGGTGATAGTATCCAATTTCCCATTGATGTCCTGTAGACTTTGTTGTATGGCCTGCAGAACACCTTCCATGCCAGTAGGTGCCTCGGTTTCAGTTTCAGGCTCGGTGTCTGAAGGCGCCGTCGCACCCTTGGTGTGCCTTTTCGTCTGAAAGGGGAGTTTGGACTATAGCTTATCTGGCTTCCCCATTGTCGCGTAATTAAACTCTGCAATTTTGAAAGTGAAAGGATCAGTGAAGGTCTTGGTGTGGAGGCGGCGATGCGTAGTTTACAGCTCCAACGATGACGGACGTCTCATTGCATAAGCTTCCCCGCCGTCAATCAACCGTCCCTTCACCATATAGTGCACAACCACCCAGTAGGTAGAGTGACGCGCAACAGATAGTGAATGCGCCCCTCTAGGGCCGGCTCACCTCGCCACAACAGTAGATCAGCTGGTGAAAGGACCAGACATGCAGTCGCTCCGCAACCGAAAAGCTCACCTGCCAGGCACTGTGTGCGATTAGCAATGGACTTCACTCCCAGCAGCCACAGGTCACAAGCCGCATAGAGCAGGGGTTCAACAGGATAGACAAACGATAGATGACACAATCCACCCTCACTTCGCACCCAGTCCGGACAGCGGTATCACCAGCGCGATATGCGAGCTAAATGGAGCCTATTCAGCATTTCCCAGTGCTGCTGGGGAGTACATCCAAAAGCACAACCTCCATATGATGCACATCACCGTTTACCTCCCAGGTTCGAGCGCGGTTCAGTGAGCGCAAGGTACAAATCACATTCGCAGGAGCTGGGAACATAGGCACTGCCAGCAGGGACATCGCACGTTATGGCATCACAGTTGGGCAGGGCGCAGGTTGAACTCCAACCCAGATTCCTCACCGCATCAAAGCTCCGCTATTCATGGCACTATGCTGCGCTGCCTAAAGCAATGGTCGCCGCCATTAGTGCTGGCCGCCATTTTGTGCCGATTCACGGGACGTCTCTTCACAGAAGTCTCTCGTTCTCGGTGCAGTGCTACCAGCGTGTAATGGCAGCGCGGTGTAAGCACTTTCCCCCACATCCACAGTTTAAGCAGGGCACCTACGTACTCTGATGCACCACACCTCCACACTCTGCTCCTTGCCTGCTCCAGGACGTCTATGCTTCAGGGCGCCGCCATCTTACCCACACCAGACTTCATCTCGCGCCCAGCCGTCTTTTACGATTTATCTGCGTTGGAGGCGTGCTGCCGGCCTCCCGCTCAGCTCGCTGCAGGGCCAAGATATTCCGATCACATTTTCTGCCGTTTGCGGTCGATTTCGAGCCCGCTGCACGCTCTTATTACCGCATTATGGGCCTGAACGGCGGAGCTGTCTTAGAAGACAGCCATTCCGCAGTGCACCCTCTAGCGTCCCCCCGACAGGGGGATATAGTTAATGCGATCGACTAGAAGGCGCCGACACTCCTTATCATAATCCACACTATCCTGGATGACCACTCCACCTCCCTTATCCGCAGGTTTTATAACGATGGAGGTGTTGGATTGGAGGGATTGTAAAGCTTGAAATTCAATCGCACTCATGTTTTTAAAAAACTCCTGTCTCTTCATACATCTCAACATCATTAAACACCGCCTGCTCGAAAGCAAGGATTTCGTCAGGCACTGTATGTGGAGGTGGGTTGAAAGTGGACTCGAGTCTTAGACCTATTTCGCCTGGAGGTTCTAAGGTGTCGGTTGGACCCTGTTTTTCAAAAAAGGCTTTGAGCTTCAGTTTTCTAAAAAAACCTCTGCCAACTCACAGTGCAAGCGGAACTTATCTAGGGGTGCCGTCGGTATAAAGCCAAGCCCTTTCTCTAGGACCATAGTCTCTGTAGGGGTCAGATTCATATGAGAAAGGTTAGTAATTAGACTCTCTGATTGCTGCAACCCACTTGTTGGTCTCGGGACTTGCTGCGTGTGTTGTTCCTCATCACATCCTCCTGTTCCCAGTGGACTCGATTGGTCCCACTTCTTTTCCCTCTTCCCCTTCGACCCCTGTTATATCCGGAGTTGTTGTTCTATTGTATATTTGGGAGAAAGGGGGATATGTTATATCCTGAGTTCAATGCTATTCATGCCCTGCGTGTAGAATCTTACTGTGATGACATGTTATAGAATGTTAGTTTTCAAGATGTCAACATTACAAGGACTATTGTTTCTATGGGTTTTAGTCCCATCTGTTACTTCTATAATCTCTTGTCTTTTTAAGGGTTGCCGTTGGGCTACAGTCCTCCCAATCTTATGTTATTATTATATTGAATATTATATCTACATTGTTGTCTTTATATTACATTTTTCATTTTGTATTGATGATAGTGTTCTTCTTGGGTGAGGATTATCCTTATACTTTTCCTCATCGTCCTTATTTTTTTTTCTCACTTCTGTTCTGTTCTATTGGTGATGTTTTCTCATGGTGTCTCCTGTGGATTCTGAGCTTTCCTCTGCTTTTCTGTTGTGCTTTCTTGCCCTTGGTTTTTCATTCTTCAGCCTCCTTACATTCCTGTTCTGGCCTGTGGGTGTGTTTTGGGGCAGTCGTTCGTGCTTCCTCTTCACCTCTTCTCTGATTGTTATTTCTTGCCTTTGCTTTTGTGTATAGAAGGGAGGATGGTTCTTATATTCTTGTTTTCCATGCTTCTTTGCTTTTCTCATCCTTTTTGGTTGCTGTCTTCTTTCTTTGGTTCGTGGTTCTTATTTCCTTGCTGTTTCTCCTCTTATTCTTTCTTTTTCTCTCATTGTTGTTCTTTTGTATATTTGGGAGAAAGTGGGATATGTTATTTCCTGAGTTCAATGCTATTCGTGCCCTGACTTTAGAATCTTACTGTGATGACATGTTATAGAATGTTGTGGATCAAATAGTCACAGTTGGCTGGGCTGAGCAGCATGCTGGCTGCGCCTGGTGGGGTCTCCTTATGGTCTTGATTTGGTCTAGATCTGGTCTATTGTACCATCTTGAATAAAGCTACCTGAAACTCATCACTTGTACCTGACTCAATCACTACAAGTTTTTGGCGACGATCTTCAAGTGAACCTGCATTTGTCGCCTCATCAAAAACCTTCGCATAGCTTCGCATCATCAAGAACCTCAAGCAACTCCAAGTACAGACTCTACAGTAACTCAAGCTAAGCATCTACCTTCAACTGGTATCCTTGACCCCACCAGTGACCTCCCATCGGTCGCCCACCGCAGTCTGCCAGTTGTTCCTATGCGTCTGGGGAAGTGCTGCTTCTGGAGCTGCCCATTCACTCTTGGGCATCTACTCCCCACTACCTCTATACGTCTTGTGCTGTGCCTTCAGTGAGGGTAAGCCTGCCATTTAACGATATCTGCGTCCTGTGCCTTCGGTGAGGGTAAGCCTGCCATTCACCCTTATGTGAATCTAAGACTTCTCTGCTGCCTAGAGAGTGCCTTCCTGGGCAGTCACCAAGAGACACTTCTGCTACTTAAACTGGTTTGCTGTCCCTACATCGTCTCAACGATTTCTACAAGAGTTTAAAGCACTTCATGCTGTTCTTACAGCGTCTCTACAATTTCAACGCAAGCTCATAGCACAGTATGCTGTTCTTACAGCATCAACTAGTTTTTCAAGATTGCTACTGTCTTTCCTCTAACATGCTCTTCTCGCAGGCACCACGGAGTGTGTACCTTCTACCTTGAATTTGCATCTTTTCTGTGCGCTTCTTTGGGGACAAAAATTATCTTCTGCTGGGTTATGACTAGTCAACTTTAATCTTCCTAGTAGTGGGATCGCCACTTAACTTCTTACAAGTCTTGCTGTACCAGCGTTACTATTCCCAAGTGTTGCAGTACCAGCGCTACGATTCACAAGTGTTACTGTACCAGTGCTACGATTTTTGCCTTTGTGCCACCCAAGGTACTGGGTTTCCATTTCGTTTAAATTCCTCATTTCTTTTGACATTTTCCCTGTGTTGCCGAGAGCAGTTTTACTGTCATCTCATTTTGTTTTTTAAACTGTGCGCGAGCCCGTAAAGCATACCAGATTGTGATGTCTCGTGCTTGGGCTCCGTGTGCTTTCTGACGCTCCTGGAATCTTCACTGCTTCTACCATGCTTACTCACGTTTGTCCTGTACCAACGTGTCGAGAGCCATCCGGTGCGGCGTACGCTGCGTGCTGCCATTTTGTGGATGGAGAGGTATGCTGGTTCTATGTTCTTCCCGGTACAGTCCTTCCGTTTGCCAACCACGTCACACGTCTAATAAAATTATCCGGATCTCGTTGCTGTTAACCGGCGTCGCTGTTGGAAGCTCTTTCCTCATCGGATACTGCAACGTTTTACCAGTGGGAGGATATGGCGTTTTCTCCGGACATTTCAGTGATTGTTCTCCAGAATGTGAAGGGACGCTCTGCAGTTAAGTCTCAACATTACTTAGTTTTCTTGTTCTATGCCTTACGGCGGTGTGTGCACAATTTCGCGGACGGTTGTGCTGATCATTGTTTAAGGCATAGTGTAACACTTTGTGGCATTTTGTTGTTTGGTATGTTTTATTGCCTTACACCTGCATGTTTCAACTCTCCCTTAGTTTGCTGGGAATCACATTGGTGCCAACGCAAGTGTTCAGTTTATGAATGTTCAAATGTTCTACTTGTACATGTTCATTGGCACCATTTTCTCTCACACAGTCACATGTACGTAGGCAGCAGTTTTCTCTGTATACATCTAATTTTTCTCGTTGCTATTCCTCCTCCCACTTCTTCGCAAAGTCATCGTACATAGTGATTACATTTTGCACCGATCTTTGTCGCATGTTTTAACACTGTATTGTGTCACATAGATACGGTGACACGTTAAGCATGCTTACATCTCGTCCCTTATGATAGGGTGTCTTTTGCCTTCTGAAACTCGGGTGAGTAGTCGCTCACCGGTGTGGATCACTGGTCTGCCTTCAACACTATTGTCCATGGACCCTAGGAATACGCCAAGTTGGTAAATGCCGTCAAGAGTCCATTACACTATTTTGTTTTTCCTCTCACAGAGGATCCATGCAAGAGTTCGCCGTCATGAGTCCATTATGCATACTTTATGTTCCCCTACATTGGGTTTGCAGTGGGTCTCAGTCCCATCTGCTTGTTGTTCATTTGTACACGTTTCACATGTGCATTATTCTGTTTCCCTCTCATAGAGGATCTATGCAAGGGTTACAGTCCTTTTTGCATTTATATGGGTTCCTACCCATTTCACTTGTGCACAATTATCATATGGGTTCCTATCCATATCTGTTCATTTTGTTTACGTCTCACATGTGCACAATTTTAGTCTGTCTTCCTTCTTGGAGCTATGCGAGGGTTTTAGTCCCTTTCGCATTATCATATGGGTCCCTACCCATATCTGTTTCTATCATATGGTTCCTACTCATATCTGTTTTTTTGACATCACTCAACCTCTCTTAGTTTTCAAGATGTCAACATTACAAGGACTATTATTTCTATGGGTCTTCACCCATCTGTTACTTCTATATTCTCTTGTCTTTTTAAGGGTTGCTGTTGGGCTATAGTCCTCCCAATCTTATGTTATTATTATATTGAATATTATATCTACATTGTTGTCTTTATATTATATTTTTCATTTTGTATTGATGATTGTGTTTCTCTTGGGTGAGGATTATCCTTATACTTTTCCTCATCTTCCTTGTTTTTTTTTCCTACTCCTGTTCTATTGGTGATGTTTTCTCATGGTGTCTCGTGTGGATTCTGAACTTTCCTCAGCTTTTCTGTCGTGCTTTCTTGCCCTTGGTTTTTCATTCTTCAGCCTCATTACATTCCTGTTCTGGCCAGTGGGTGTGTTTTGGGGCAGTTGTTTGTGCTTTCTCTTCACCTCTTCTCTGATTGTTATTTCTTGCCTTTGCTTTTGTGTATAGAAGGGAGGATGGTTCTTATATTCTTATTTTCCATGCTTCTTTGCTTTTCTCATCCTTTTTGGTTGCTCTCTTCTTTCTTTGGTTTGTGGTTCTTATTTCCTTGCTGTTTCTCCTCTTATTCTTTCTTTTTCTCTCATTGTTGTTCTTTTGTATATTTGGGAGAAAGGAGAATATGTTATATCCTGAGTTCAATGCTATTCATGCCCTGCCTGTAGAATCTTACTGTGATGACATGTTATAGAATGTTGTGGATCAAATAGTCACAGTTGGCTGGGCTGAGCAGCATGCTGGCTGCTCCTAAGGGGGTCTCCTTATGGTCTTGATATGGTCTAGATCTGGTCTATTGTACCATCTTGAATAAAGCTACCTGAAACTCATCACATGTACCTGACTCAATCACTACAAGTTCTCTCTAAAAAAGGCGGTCGGTAAGTGTTATGTGGGAAAGGTTATAATGGTATATAGATTGGATTCCAGCCCATCTTTGGGAACTGCGGGTGTTGTAATTGATTATGAAAGCCGCTGCCCCCCGATGATGGGAGAGATGGCCATGGCTGTTGAGGGTGATATTGTCTATTGCGAGCTCTGCCCCTTTGTCTAGGTCTATAACTGCCTCCGCTAGACCCACTTGTTGTGGATGCATCATCCTCAGATGTATCAGATATGTTTGTGTTTCTTAAGGGATGTGTATAATTAGGGTCGGCGTAAGGATACCCCTTGTTAAATGCTAATTTTTTCAGATCCTTCTGAAACTTCTGTGCCTTTGACTGGGTGAGGTTTACTTTATATTCATTGACCTCTTTGTTTAGTTCCTCTAACATCTTTTTATACCCTGTTAGTGTAGTTTTGAAGTGATTTTCGGTGAGTTGAATCTCCACCATAAGTGCCTCTGATAACCGCAACGCTGTTTTTATTATGAGAATCAGCCAGTGGCGGGTACAATGCCACACGATCTGGGCCCATTCTTTTCTAAACAAAGCGCCTTCTAAGAAGATGCGGGGGCGTTTGTGACCAACAGACCTTTTGGTGCAAAATTATTCCGCAGGTACCTAGTTATATGTAAATATAGTCACTCTCATTTGAACAGTTAAACTGCATGCTCTGGTAAGGGCAATCAATTTGTGCTGAGGTAACCCCATGGAGCCATGAAGCTTCGACAACATGATTTATTGTATATACAGTGTAAGCTGGTATCAGGGTACCCTTATTGTTGCTCAGGCATGAACTGTCAACAAAAATTACAAGATTGGGCTCAATCAGAGGTTCATACTTAATATTGTGTCTAGGCTTTGTGCATAAATCCATGGCATCTAGCCAATCGTATTTCATTTCATCACAGACATTATTTGCTGGAAGTAAAGTAGCAGGATTCAAAATTTGAAAACCTTTAATCACCACACTTTCAGATTCGCTGCTCACACTTTTTGAGCCTATTATGGGTCATGTATTCACTGCGTGAGGGACCATTACTGTTACTGGATATCCCATCACTATGCTCTCACTCTTTTCCAGACTAGTGCTCACTGCTACAATGGCTTTAAGGCAGCCGGGCAGACCTGCAGCAACGGGGTCAAGGGTGGTTGAAAAGTAAGCCACAGGGTTCTGAGCATCACAGTGCATCTGTGTTAGTACTGAGAGAGCGCAGCCTTCTCTCTCACTGAAAAATATATATTATTTGCTACTTTAATCTGGCATTCCTTGTGCTGGGGCACAACAAAGTTTTTCTTTCAGCTCTAGGAAGACTTTTTTTTTTATTATTTGAAACCTTTATTTATAATTTTCAATTGAAAACATCTCGTTCAAGGAACATACAAATCAGCATGTACAGTAGCGTCCCATGGAAGAGGATCAGACACATCCTTGTATGTCAGTCTCAGTAAAGGCTTTGCTACAATTGAAAAGTTTGGAATCCACGGTCTACAGTAGCCAACCATTACCAAAAACATCCTGACTTCTTTCTGTGTTTGTTTGTGTTTGTGTTCTTTCAGCTGAATAACTGCTTCCTTTCTCTCTGGTGACACATTTCTAGTTCCTTACTCAATTATGTGTCCCAAATATTGAGCTATTGACAGTACTGCAGTTTACCTGGATAACCCTTATTTCCGTTCTCAGCCAGGTGATTCAATAATGCAATGGTATCTTGTTTACAGGCTTCTTGTGTCTTCAAAACCTCAAGTAGTTCATCAATATACTGCACGAGTACTAACATGTAGGGCATCTATAATGACTCTAGATTCAGTATCAGAATCTGATTAAAAATTGATGGACTCTCTATATACCAGTGTGGGACTCTGCACCATGCCAAAACTCTCTGCTGGGACACAATTGAAAGAATTAACTGACTGTTATAATGCAATGGCCCTGAGGCCGTTCAGGTCAGGCGAAGATCAATGACCGTAAATTATTCTATAGTACAAGGAATTTGGAGTAATATTGTGTTTTGGATTCGGTGCCATGGGACAACATAGGACAACTATTTCATTAATCTTCCTAACATTTTGAACAATCTTTTATTTTCCATTGGGGTTTCTGCAAACCCACAATTGGAGAGTTACATGGACTCCCAATCACTTCCCTCAGAATTCTTTACTTTGTCATGTCTTCTATTACAGGCGCAATTCCTGCAATTGTTTCTGAGGTCCGATGGTACGGAGGTGTTCTTAGAGACACCACATTTGCTTGTATGGTAATCTGAAATGATTTTATTCCTTTATTCAGTCCATCACAGTTTCTCAGGACTTGTGTCACAGACCTTGAATTGGTGATTTTTGTCAAATTAGCCCATTTTTACAGGGACCTTCTCTGAAACTGGATTAGTAATCTGCTTGTTTGAAAGTCCTACAACTTGTATCCTCTTTCCTGAAAGGGGTAGGTCCAGGGCTGCAACATTTCTAACAGTGGTGCTGGTAGCACCAGTATATCCAAGAAATGATATACCAGTATCTAAGAAATGATAGGGGTGGCCGTTCACCTTGCCTTCTAAAAATGGGCCTGTTTGGTCTACATCTAAGACTGCGCCAAGCACATAATCTTCCTCTCCCCTCAGGCACCGCCATTGAGAGATATCTGAGCCATCAGTGTTAAAAACTGTAAATTGCTGTAAAGCATTCTGATTTCATTTGAAAATTGTTGTAATGCATTCGATTTATTTCTTGGAAATAATTTGTATTTGCCTTTGGCATCTGGTTTAAGTTAAATGTTTAGTTTCCTATGTTCTGTGAGATCATTTGAGCCTGTGGGACCTGTATCATCAGGATTTGTTTTTGCATGGGCACCTGCATCTGTTGTACTGACATTTTCTGTATCTGTACTCCCCTCTGCATAGTCACATTTCCATTTCCATTATCAGGCTTAGACCTATAGTCCCTCTTCGAATGCCCGACATATGTGACAAAGAGTTATTTTCTTTAATGCTGCAACTTCTACCTCTACCTAGTGAACCACAAACGTCTCCTGGATTCCAAACAACACCTTTCATACCTTCTTGATTTCCTGTAAACAAAGAATTCTGAAAATCTTTCTGAGTCAACTTTGTTTGAGCCAACATAAATTTCTCTTTAGTCTTCTTCTGTTTCATTTCTAATTAATTGCTGCATTATTTTTCATATTTTAGGATCTCATCAAGTGATTTATTCTGCTAACGAATTACACTTTGGGTTATATGGGAACTAAACTCTGGTCTTAATCCTAAAACAAACTGAGATATAAAAATCCCCATGTCTTTCTTTTCCGGGTCTTCCACTGTGCTGTGAAAATACCTGCAACAAACGCTCATAATTCTCATGAACTGACACTTTTGGTTCTTGCATTGTTCGATTAATTTTCAACCAATTGAAGTCTTTTGGAGGCACTCTGCCTTTCAGGAAAGTAATCACTGCTTTATATTTCTCCATAACTACAGGAGATGGTGCATTAGTGCATACATCTTTTGCTGGCTCTTCCCGTGACCATTGTACAGTAGTCTTACAGTAAGCCCACAAATCATTTTGCACAATGATATGGAAGAGTGTATCCAAATCCGTCCACAACACTTTTGAGATTTTCACAAATCGGTCAACTTGTCTACACCACTACACAGGTTTGTCTCTCAATTCTGGGAAATTGTTTGTAAAAGCTGCAAGATCACCTTTCCTCTAAGACACATGAACATACACTCCTATTTCCCTCAGTGAATAAGCTGAAGCTGCTTCCTCATTTGTCTCCTTTTTTCATTTCCTAATTCTGGCTGTTTCTTTTTCATATGTTTTCTTTCCCATTTATTTTCTTATTTTTCAAAGTCACTCATTTATTAATACATTTTATTAATTCAATAATGTGTAACCGCATTCCTGAAGAACACATTGTTTCAATTACTGCATCATCTAATTGCACCCTGTAAGTATTCTGATAGGGAGAATTCTTAGAAATATCAACTTCATATTTCTGTGCCAACTCAGTTAGTTTCTCATAAGTTGTTGCTGCTCGTCTTGTAATTTCTTTACACAGGTAAACCAATTATTGCTCTTGATAAGTACTTAAGTAGTCTAAATCCAAACATCCCCTGATAATATCTTCCAGCTCTATTTTCAATGTAGGAATATTTAATTATTTCTCATTTTCAGGTTCTGGGCTGATCACTTGCACCGTGCTCTGTCTTTTTAATCCCCACAGCTTCCTCAAACTATGGTGGAAAAATTCCATCTTCCAACAAGCTAGTTTTTTCCTGGGTTATTGGTGTCGTAAAGACAATCCTTCCCCCATCTCCTAGTGCTTGAACCGTCTGAGTAGGTCTCATACTACAGTCTGTGAATTTTGTGTCATAGGTAAACCTCCAACTGCTCCTTGTGTCGCTGGAATCAGATTAACATTTGCTGGGGCATTTTGTAACTAGTCTAGGCACTGTTGCTATAGTTGCTATTTGTGGTACTTGCACCGGACCATGCTTTACAGGTGGATTTTCCACATGTGAAGGAACAATCTGTGGTTTAGCAATTTATAGTGGGGCAATCTGTAATATTTTAAGTCTCTCAACTTGCACCACTCTTGTTTCTACAGGAGCAGTCATTATTGTACTATTCCTTGCGGCATTGCTCCCAGAACTATCAACTGGAGCCACATAAGGTGAAGGGCCGTACAGCCAACATTTGTTCTAATATCTCATCCCCTGAATAACTGTCTGTCTCATTTTCTTTTTCCTCTTTATCTTTCCCCCAGATAGTCTTCTTCTTTCCTTTCTCGGGCATTTCAGTAGAAATTGCTAGATATAATCTAGCGCATTCAACTATGGCTGTCCACCATATATCACATCTGACGTAACTTTTCCTTTAACTTGTCAATAATTCTCAATTCGAAGGTAGCATAGATTGGAAATCTCAATGGACCTTCTTTCTCAGTAAACTTGCACCATTGCAAAAGCCATGAACATGTATGTAAAACCGAAATCAGTCATATAATATGCAGGTGTACCCTCAGGAGGTACCTCTTCACCTTCACCTATCAAAGCTGAAACATGAATTCTCACAAAACTTATAAATCCATAAAAAGTTTGATGTTTTCCCACATTCAGAAGAATAAACAGTTCACGGTTTAATGTTTTGATTCTGTTCTGTAAACGTCACATTTTCTACTCCAATCCTGGCACAGTTGTTGTTCTATTGAAATCCTGTTGACCAATCCAAATGCGAAATTCACATAAACACTGACCTATCATTGTCCTTTCCTTGCCCGCTATGGCTATGGCGCGGTCTGGCATTCTGGGTTTTGTAGGGGGTCCAGAGGGGTGGCAATTCTGGCGCGTCGCACTCTTCCCCTAGTGGTGCGTAAGGTGACACACGACCCTCAGGGCTGTTTTATTCTTTTAGAAGGGATCGCCCGCTAAACTTGCTGTCTGTCTATTCCCCTCCTGCTCTGCTGGCCCCTACACTCCGCGGACTTACCGCGCTGATCGCGGCTTTACCTCTTGGACTGACCGTGGTGGGGGGCGACTTTAACGTCATTATGGACCCTGTGCTCGATGTTGCGTCCCCTCCCTCTACTTCCAGGACTGTCCAGTCCGGTCTTCTCTCCTCATGGGCGGCCAGCCTGGGTCTCGGAGACGCTTGGAGACTGTGGCACCAGACTGCTAGGCAGTACACCCACACTTCTGCCTCTCACCACACCCACGCGTGCCTAGACTATGCTTTCCTGCCAGTTCAGGACTGCTGATCGCTCCAGGCCATATCTATCCTCCCGAGGGGCCTAATGGACCATTCCCCAGTGCTACTTCACATAGGGGCCCTCCCCTCAGCCTCCCAACCGCTCTGGCGACTCAACGCCTGGTTCCTCCAGGACGAAGAGTTCAAGGACAGCACTGGTCCTGAACTTGCTACCTATTTTACCATTAATCAGGACTCGGTGTCCTCCTCTCGCACCCTTTGGGAGGCTGGTAAGGCCACTATTAGGGGGTTTGCCAAGGGACAGTTGAAACTCACTCGCTCGGCTCATGACTCCCAGCTCATTCGACTGGAGGGGCAGGCCGTCCTGATTGAGGTGCTGAACCCTGATGATAGATCTGATGCCCAGTAACGGAGACTGGCGTTCCTACGAGACAAGATGAATCAGACCTCTCTGGAAGCTGCCAAACTCCTTTGGCGTTCGTCCCTGGCCCGAGTGTACGGCCGGGGAGACAAAAATGGGAAGCTCCTCCACCGCCTCGCCACCTACCCTATGGCCAACCGTATCCTACCTGAGATGACAGACACTCTGAAGGTGTGTCTGGGCAAGAGTTTGATCTTATATTTCAGGGGGAAAAAAATTCCAAATCGGTACAGGTTAATCCAATGGTGTTGGTCATTTATTTGTACTCTATTTATAAGAGTGAGTATAAAGAAAAAGATGGCGCAGCCAACACGTGTTTCGACCCCTACATGGCCATCCGGCCTGGGGCTTCCTCAGGGCGGGTAATTCCGTATTAATTCTCAACGATGTATAAGGTTGCAATACCAAAAGGGTTTCTCTAATCTCGGCTAATGCCTAGTACGGTGGATTTCTTAGGCTTCACAGATGGAACGCTCCACCGTGCCCCGGTAGCGGTTGCCCAATGCTTTGCCTCCTACTACGCTACCCTTTACTCGATGCGTCTGCCTGGTCTTTCTTTCCTTGAACTCCTCCAACGGGAGGAGTTCTCTCTCCCACGTCTTAGCGACTCGGACGCGGCCGCGTTGGACCTTCCGCTCACACCTGTGGAGGTGGCAGACGCCATTTCGCGCCTGGTGGCTGGTAGGACTCCTGGGCCGGATGGACTTCCCCCAGGAGTTTTATCCGTCCTATTGCGATACCCTGCTCCCACCTCTCGTGGCGATGTACAAGGAAGCGGCGGAGTGTGGCTCATTCCGGCCAGAGATGGATCTCGCTACCATCGTAGTGATCCCAAAGTCCCAGTCCCCCTCGCAGTGCTGCTCGGACTATTGTCCCATTTCGCTCATCAATACGGAACTTAAGATCTTCGCTTCCATATTGGCCAATCGCATACGGCCGCATTTAACCCAGCTTGTCCACCCTGACCAATGCGGCTTCATGCCTCGCCGAGGGACTAGACACTGTCTCCGACGCCTTCACCTTGCCCCCGAGAACCGACACCTGCTTACTCCATACTTGTCCCTTCTCCTTATTGATTTTGAGAAGGCTTTCGACCCCATTGACTGGAGCTACTTGGATGCGGTGTTGGAACAGATGGGCTTTGGTACTCCTTTCCGTATCTTGGTGAGACTACTCTATCACCGTCCTCGGGCACAGGTCCTCGTCAACGGCGCTCTTTCCCACCCCTTCCCTATTGGACAGGGTACGAGGCAGGGATGCCCCCTCTCCCCGATCCTCTTTGCTCTGGCAATGGAGCCGTTCACTTGTCTTGTCTGCAGTGACCATTCCTTGACTGGTTGGACGTGGCCTGGCCTAGCGGAGGATAAAATCGCGCTATACGCGGATGATGTGTTGCTGTTCCTGGCGGACCCAGCCCGGTCGGGACCTCGTTACCTTCGGGCACTGGCTATTTTTGAACGAGCTTCTGGCCTGCGGCTCAACCCGGCCAAGTCCGTCCTTGTCCCCCTTACACTTATCACGCGAGTGCTTTGACTGGCAGTCGTCGATTCCTCTTCGGCGGCTGTCTTTCAAGTACTTGGGGATCTGGGTTTCCCTCCTCCCTGACCTTGCATAGGAGCTCAATGACACTCCGCTGGTTAAGCGGGTCCGCGCCGACCTCCTTAAATGGCGCACGCTGCCTCTAAACCCTCTGGGCAGTATTGCCATGTACAAAATGATGATCTTGCCCCGTTTTCTGTACATGCTTTGGAACACTCACCTCTCCTTCGCCAAATCTTGGTTCCGGGATATGGACGGCATGGCCACCAAATTCCTTTGGGGAGGACGGAGGTCCAGGCTGGCCCTGGCCCAATGCCGAATCCCACCGTTTGACGGAGGCCTCGGAATGACGAACCTCTACTACCTAGCGACTCGTCTCCTTACGATTCACGACTGGTTTAATGGCGGCTGTTCCGACCCGGCGTATCGTTTGGAGCTTAATCTCTTGGGCTTCTCCTCTATCCAGGGGATGCTTTATGGGACCGCAGTTCCCCGAGCTCTTCCTGAGGTCACGCGCGGCATATTCCTGGCTTGGCATGCCTCACTTCGTCATACTCAATGGGCAGGCAGGCTGACCCGCTATACTCCCTTGTGGTGTGGCACTAGGCTTCGTGAAGTCGCTTCCCTGTCGGGGTTCCGGCAGTGGGATCTCATCGGGGTAACCTTGCTGGGTGACGTCTGGAGCGGTACCCACATCCGATCCTTTCAGGACTTACAGGCCAGACACTCCCTCCATCCCTCTCAATTCTTTCGGTACTTGCAACTGCGCCACGCCCTTCACTCCCACATTACAGATGGCACATCCCTGCCCGAATATAGCCCGCCCGAGGCGCAGGTTCTGACCGGGGACTTGGGGAAAGGTGTATTCTCTCGGATCTACCGCTCACTCACCAACAACACCCCTAATTCCCTTTCCCTACTCCGCGAGAAGTGGGAAGGCTGGCTTGGGGCTCTGGAGGATGAGGACTGGAGAGACGCCCTGATGGCCCATAGGACGATTGCGGTATCGGCGAGGCTTCGCCTGGTACAAGTCTATTTTCTGCACGCCGCCTACCTTACATCCCTGCGTCTCCACCGCGCTGGGCTTCGGCCTGACGCCCACTGCCCCCGCTGTGCCCACCCCCACGCTGATTTCTACCATATGGTTTGGTTGTGTTCTACGATTCAGAGATATTGGGAATTTTTAACACAAGATCTGACAGGGGTCATGGGATGGGAGGTGCCTCTCGATCCCATACATGTTCTGCTGGGCGTCACTGATGGATTGGACGGCTCCAGGGCTGAGAAGCTCTTCCTTAACACATCATTGGTGGTCGCCAAGAGGGACATTGCTGCGCATTGGCTGGACACTGCTCCTCCCGCTCTAGGGCGCTGGCGCCGGAGGGGTGGATTGGTGCGCTGCGCAGGAGCAGCCTCTATATGTAGCCAGGGGGTATCCTGAGAAATTTTGATTGAGATGGAGTGGTCCGCTCTTCAGGTACACGTGGATATGCTCTTATTGATTTCCTTATGTAGCCTTGATGTCACTGTGATGTGTTGTTCTCCCTATTCTGATAATGCACATGTAGCTCTGAATGGTGCTGTTTGTTGTTACATCCTAAACTCAATAAAATTGGTTGTAAAAAAAAAAAACACTGACCTATCATAGCGCGGTACCTTAACGTCACCCACCAATAGCAGCATTAAAGCACACCAACCAACCAACCTCAGAGCGAATAATCATATTTCTTGTTTACTTTCATATGGTTTATTTACTAATTTACCATCACTTCCAGGGTGAGGCCTTGTTTGCGCTCTGGAACTTTCTCTCTGCCGGTGAGAGACCTTTAGAATATCATATAATGAGTCAAAGAGCGAATCAGGCATTATAAACTTACATTTCATTAATAGTTTAAGTTCAGTCAATGATGAGAGTTTAGATAAGTTTTAAAAACCTTTATTCTCACTAACCCCTTTGGTGCGTCAGTGCTCATGTGCGTAGGACGGCCCCTGGCCGTTTGATCACATGGCACTAGAAATCCCTCTAGAGGGATTTATTTTCCCGGTTTACCCCCCACCCCCCCCCCCCAACAGCCTCGGGAACTGGGTAAGAGCTTCCCCAGCTCCTGAAGCTGTGTAGATGGTTTTCCCTGAAATGACGATCAGCGCGCACGTCGCACTGACGTCATTTCAGTGAAACCGAAACTGAAATGAGCCTTGAGACTCATTTCAGTTTCACTTTCTATGTGCTCAGGGGGCTATCTCCGCCCCCGAGCACGTAGAAAGATGGGAGGGGTATCATTGGAAAGGGGAGAATCTCCCCTTTCCAATGGTACCCCTCCCTAGTGAGTCCCTGCTTGGGGATCCACCCACTAGAAACCAGGGAGGGGGGAGCGGCCCCTTGGACAAGGGCCTTTGCTCCCCCAATAATATTTTGGATAAAAAGTGATTTTTTTTTCCAGCTAAATTTGAGGTTTGCAGGGGATTCTGGGTAGGTAAACGTTGGGGATCCACGCAAGCCATACCTCACTGGACTGCCTCAAATTTAGCTGAAAAAAACAAATTTTCCACATATTTTTGCGTGGAATCACCGTACCAGCACAAATGTCCGACCCCACAGCATTTCCCTCAGTCTCTCGAGTAAAATTATGCCTTACTTGTGTGGGTGGGTCAAGGGCCTATGACTGGGAAGAGCCCAAAACATAGGGATTAAGGATATAGCACTGAGAATTCTAAGCGCAACGTTAAAAAAAGAAATACGTGTTTAGCCAATGCATTGGACACCCACACAAGTGAGGTATAATTTTACTTCGGAGACTAAGGAGTACGCTGTGGGGTAAGACATTTGTGGTGGCACAGTGATTCCACCCAAAAATATGAGGAAAATGTGTTTTTTTCAGCTAAACTTTAGGTTTGCAGGGCATTCTGGGTAGGAAAATGTTGGGGGGCCCACGCAAGCCATACCTCGCTGGACTCCCATGGATGACTAGTTTTCAGAAATGTGTGGGTTTGGTGGGTTTCCCAAGATGGCTGCCGAGCCTGGGGCCAAAAACCCAGATGACCCCCCCCTTGCAACTTGCAAAACCTGGTTGTTTTGTGATAGGTAATTTTGATGTCTCCTCAATACATTTTGGGCCCGTGCCTGTAGCGGGTACTTGACCCACCAACGCGAGTGAGGTTCCATTTTTATTGGGAGACCTGGGGGAACGCTGGGTGTTAGGAAATTCGTGGATCCACGCAGATTCCAGAACTTTCCACCACAAAAATGTGAGGAAATTCTTTTTTTTTTTTGACAAAGTTTGAGGTTTTCAAGGGATTCTGGGTAACAGAACCTGGTGAGAGTCCGACAAGTCACTCCATCCTGGATTCCCCTGGGTATCTAGTTTTCAAAAATGTATAGGTTTGATAGGTTTCCCTAGGAGCTGGTAGAGCTAGGGTTCAAAATCTACAGCTAGGCACTTTGCAAAAAAAGGGTCAGTTTTCACTGTGAAAATGTGGTGTGTCCACGTTGCATTTTGGGCCGTTTCCCGCCGCGGGCATTAGTACCTCACTTGTGTGGGTAGGCCTATTTTTTTTGCAAGACTTTGGGGAATGCGCAGTGGATGGAATTTTATGGATCCACGCAGATTCCAGAACCCTCCACCACAGAAATGTAAGGAAAATGTTTTTTTTTTTGTTTTACAATGTTTGAGGTTTGCAAGGGATTCTGGGTAATGGAACCTAGTGAGAGCCAGACAAGTCACCCCATCCTGGATTCCCCAGGGTGTCTAGTTTTCAAAAATGTATAGGTTTGCTAGGTTTCCCGAGGTGCCGGCAGAGCTAGGGTTTAAAATCTATAGCTAGGCACTTTGCAAAAAAAGGGTCAGTTTTCACAGTGAAAATGTGGTGTGTCCACATTGCGTTTTGGGACGTTTTCTGTTGCGGGCACTAGGCCTACCCACACAAGTGAGGTGCCATTTTTATCGGGAGACTTAGGGTAACACAGAATTGTAGAGCGACTGTCATTACCTATTGACTTTCAATGCATTTCTGCCTTCCAAATGAAAGACAATGTTTAAAAAATAAGTCACTTTGAAAAATGGCCTGTAATTCTCATGCTAGTATGGGTACTCACAATTATGGAAATGTGCAAATAGCTACTGTTTCTAAACTCTATATTTTGTTCCAATTTCAGAAATACATAGTTGTCTTTCATCCCGATTTTTCACTGTATATATTTTCCCAAATGAATTTCTATATACCCGGTACATAATAAAAAACCATTGCAAGACGCTGCTCAGTTATTGTCACAGGGATCGTCGGGTTCTTGGTGAACCTACAAGTCCTATATATCCCCATAACCAGAAAGGTCCAGCGGTTCTAACGGTATATTGCTTTCAAACATCTGTCATAATTAGAAGAAGTTACAGGTGAAAACGTTGGCACAAATGGCTGTTTTTTTCAACTCCTTTGCAATTTTTCCTATTTTCAACTGTTAGTTTCTATAAAGAAACCTTGAAGGATCTACACAAATGAACCCTTGCTGAATTCAGAATTGTATCTACATTTCTAAAATGTATAGCTTTCCAGGATCCATTATGGCTTTCATACCCATTTCCTTCCATTAACTGGAAGAAGGTTGAAGGCACAAAAAAAAGCAAAAATAAGCTATGTCCCAGTAAAATGCCAAAACTGTAAAAAATGTTGGTTTTCTGACAAAAGTCTGTCAGTCCCTGAAAGCTGGGAAAATGGTGATTTCAGCCCCATAAACCCTTTGTTGATACCATTTGCAGGGGGGAAAAACAGATGCTTTCATTTGCAGCACTTTTTTTCCAATTTTTTCCAAAACCACTCTTAACCCCCCCCGATTCCCCCCCCCCCCCCCAAATTTTTTTTGCTGTATTTTGGCTAATTCCTGGGTCCCGGCCCGGGGAATCCACAAACCCTGGGTACCTTTAGAATCCCTATGATGTTGGAAGAAAAGGACGCAAATTTGGCATGGATACCTTATGTGGTCATAAATGTATGGGGTCCTAAGCGCGAACTACACCAAATAGCGAAAAAAAGGCTAAGGATGGGGGGGGCAGGGGGGGGGGGGCTATCAGCAAAGGGGTTAAGAGATTAGTAAAGTTCTTTTGATTGTTTTTGATTAATCCAGAAATCTCATCAAAAAGAATAATAGGGCAATAAGGAAATAGCAGTAGCTGCAACTGTCAAGAGTCTGGCAAATGGGAGAAAGACAATGAAGGCACTGAACATCTACCTAGGAACACACACTAATATAAAAGACATGAATACATATTGTAGACATTGAATCGGGCTCCTTTATCTGTGGACCAATCAGGTGGCGTCTCATCATTGAGCAGCTTCAGCTCCTCCGTTCCCACGAACAATACATGCGGTTTGTAAAGGTATCACAAAGTTAGCTACAAGCATTCTTGCGTAGTTAGATTCTGAAAACATAAGGTTTAGTACCCGTAGACATTTGAGCACAGGTTGGCCATCTACATCACTTTTTGTTTCACTGTGAGAACAATGAGCAATATTAATAAATAATAAACTAAGAAACAAAATCGCTGTTAGGTAATGCATTCTATTTAATACGAACAGCAATTATTGACTTTAGTTTACAACTATCTTAAGCATTTATGTAAGAACATGAGAAAATGGGAAGTTCTTGACATTTAAGATGGAATATTGCTTATAAAGTAATGCATCTTATTAAACCGGAACATTCTTCAGTTATGAGGAACATTTCTAAGCATTCATGTTGTGCACATTTCATCCACATTAGGTTTGCTTTTAGTTGAAGAAACATGCTTCTTAGCTTTTCTATGATCATCATCATAAAGATAACTATGACTGCCTATTGCAAATCAGCACATTTGAAAAGGGTGTCATTTGAGCATTTAATTTTTACATCTATCATTGCATAATCAGCTACTAAGTTAACTACATTTTCGTTTTAATTAGTGCACTCGATTACACACCAAAAGAGTATCTCAGTTGTAGTGATTTACAATGGTATTTGAGGCAGGAGACCTCTAGGAGTCTTACATACACTTGGAAAGAGGTATAATAGAAATCCCAAATACTTGGGATTTCTGATAGAAGTCTTAACATGCGTTAAATGCAAAAATATCCAGCAGGCATTCAAAGCAATCAAGTCAATTGTCTAAGAAATGGGCTGGAGGCTTGCCTTTGATCAGTCGGTGCATGTGTGTTAAAAACCATTCATTTTGATGTTATATTTGTACACTTCCTCAATGCAAGTGAATGGAAACGTGAACGTGATAAATTGAAACCTATTGATTGGCACTAATGAGAAGGTGAGAAAGCCCTGATGGAAATCATGCAAACATCTCCAGCAAGAGCTGGCTACAGCTTTCAAAAATCCTTGCTTCGATGTGTCAACTAAGAACGAGGCAATGGTTTACTAGAATGATTTAGCTAAGATGTGCAGTGTACAGCATAGAATAACAAAACAAGAACTCATTTAAAATGCATGTAAGCGTGCAGTAAAGCTAAGGGGTTTTTACTTATTCTATTTACATTTCACAAGATTTGTATCATTGGGAGATTACGCATTACTCAGATTCGCAAGATTTTTTCTAAAGCGAGATTGTGATTTTCCCCGACTCACAATTTTTATTGTTATATGCAGAAGCACTAGACCTCATCACCTTAATATAACTGTTAGAAAGCCATACAGTGAGATTTTGGACGTCCACGACTTCTGTGGAAGGAGCATGTGATTCATTCAGTAGCTAGCCAAAACAAAGGCTCTGCTTTACAAATGTGCTCTTCATACTTTGCTTGATTTCTTGTTAACTCCCAAATACTTGTGCTCACATGCTAGCCGCTTAAATTCTCTACCTCGTCATGTACCCTGTTTACCTATTTCTGTTTTTTAACCCCTTCTCACTTCTTGTTTCTATTATTTATTTTCTCGTTCTTTCCATCTTTACTTAGCCCTTTTGCCACTTTACCTTCTGTGCCCTCATCCTGCATTTGGTTTCCCTCCTTTTTTCCTGTACTTCTTCACTTAACCTCTTCCTTACCGCTCTAATCTGTCTGGGGTATACCTCTGTGCTGCTTCTTCATCCTGTGTTATGTTTTGTATTGACATAATACCTTTAGCTCCTCATTTCTATCCTTCATTTTTCTCAAATCGTACCACAATTTTGCCTTTTATTGCTGCGCTCTTTTTTTCTCTTATACCTCACATGGGTGATTTCTCTTTTATTTCATTCTTGCCCTTTTCACATTGCCTATTCTCACTTTACTTTCTGCTCATCCCGGTGGCGTATATAAAGATATAAGGTGGTTGTGTTTCCTCATTCTGTCTACAGCCCCAAACACAGTACATTAATTGGTATGTTTTTTTGTTTTACTTTGCAGGGCAAACACCAAGACTTTCGAAAGTGAACCTTTTCACTTTACTGAGTCTGTGGATGGAACTCTTCCCATCTAATGTTGATGAAAAGAAAAAGAATACATCTGCAGTTGCTGTGAGTAATTTTTCGACTAATTTTTCACCCTATTAAATGGAATAGCTTTTTTTTCAATTGTATTTATCTTAATTGACGTACTTTGTTTAATGCTTATGTCCTCATGCCCGTTGTGAGAACTATGTGAGGGGGCCACATGGTAAGTAGGGGCTACTGGCCTCAAACATGAGGTTTAAGGTTGTTTGCCTCCGATAGCCCGTGATCCGTCCTACTATGGCTCTGCAAACTGGGCCAAGTACAACTCTTTCTGCACTTGACTCTCATTGGTAGTTACGCTTCTCGGCAAGTTAGCGTGGGGGTGCGCGTGCTCATCGATCAACCAGCAACCCCATAAGAGCATGTCCTGCCTAGTGATTATCTATTCAAGAAAGAAAGTACTGTGTTGCACATTAAAACATAATACTACACATTATTAATATCAGAAAACAACTTTATATCAGTGGGTGTTATCTGATGGAGATTTCTAGCTACAGTTTCCTTACCTCAGAATTATCCCCAGGCATCAGACTGGATCTGGAAATGTTTTGAACAGTACCCCCTGCATTTAGGTAGGTGGCTTCATTCATCTCCATATGGCTTCATCTTCAGTGGAAGTGTCGTGCGCAGTACCTGTATCAGCTGTTTGCTTTCCATGCCAGATAGCTCTGATACAGTGTAAGCTACCCCACAGTCACTTTTTGGCTAGCTTTCAGCGACTTTTTGTTGAACTTTTTAAAGCTGTGGCCTGGTGTGTAGGTATATCATCTAAGAAACTAGTTGGTTTCAAACCATGTGGGATCTGTCACAGGCAGATGTTGGGGACAGCCCCCCACTCGGTGTATTTGTGGTGCTTGAGGTGGGACCACGACTCCGAGGCCTGCGAGGATTGCTGCGCCATGTACACAAAGTGCTGAGGGAGCGCTCCCTCAAGCTCCTTGTCTCCCGTCGACTCCGCAACGCATGAGGTCCTGTTTGCGCAGAAGGTCCCAGGAGCATTCGCGGAGCTCTTCCTGATGATCGTCGTCACACTTCAAATTGGCAGGAAAGTCCGGTATGTCCCACAAACAAAGAAGTTGGAGAGAACTTCGACTTTATCGTGTCCGTCGAAGTCTTCTTACAAGACACTGGGTTATTGTCACTCCAGGCCCTGTGAGTCGGGCGAAACCTGAATCCGGGTCCGCTCTGCCCTTCCCCCAATTTTCCCGGAGCTGGAGCGACCCCTGCACAGTTAAAGAGTTTTATGAGGCCATGTTTCTCATTTAGACGGCCTAGCCCCTCTGGAGTGCCTTTGGGCTCAATTGGTGCTGGAGGGCTGGATCCTTGCCGGCAGGTTCGGCCTCCTCACAAGTCGAGCCCCATGGATCCCTTGCTGGATCCGGAGCTGAGCCGTTGGCGATACAGAACCTTCCACAATGCCTGCTCCAGTGCTGATGCCTTCCGAAGACGATGATGCCAACTCAGGCGCTGACTGGGTCCATGCTTCCCAGAGTGGGGGCAGTGCCTTGTTTACTTGATAGGTCTTGAGAGGGAGATGAATTGGAGGGCTCTACATACCCTTATGGTTGCCAGTTCCCTGAAGAAGAACACGACAAATGGTATGAGGAAGGCCAGTGGGTTAGACACCTCACCTGACATTGGCCTAGTCTCTCCTCCTACCGTGGCTATGGAGGGGCGAGCCTCTTTTGCGATGGTGATTCGTAGGGCTGCTGAGGTTTTGGACCCTCAGCTTCCCACAGTGGCAGTCAAGATGAACGTCTTGACAGAGTTGCTTCATCTGGGAGCCTTCTCTTCTGAAACCATTCTCCCATTCAAAGAGCAGTAGATGTCCTACTTGGTGGCCTGGTCCAAGCCCTGCTCAGGGACTTCTGTGCATGGGACGATTGCTCGCCACGATCGCCCTGTCTCTGGGGATCACGGTTTCCTCACCCAACACCCCAACCCAGAGAGCTTGGTAGTCCAAGCCTTCAAACCCAGGATAAACCCTGGTGTGTTCCATGATTCTCCACTGGATAGGGAATCCAAAAGGCTGGCCACCTTTGGCAAGACAATGCTCACTTCCTCCAGCCAAGCACTGTGGTTGGTTTACTCCTCTTGCCTTTTGAGCTGTTATTCCCATATGATATGGTACTTGGTTGCATAAGTGCTGCCTATGATCTTGAAAGCCTGAGCCATACTCACCCAGGCTATTGCTGACTGGTGAAATGCAGCAAAGTTCCCCATCAGGTATGGATTTGACACAACTGACTTGGGCAGAGTGATTTTCTTGTCAGTAGTCTTGCGGCGTCACACCTGGTTGAGAACAGCTGATTTTTCTGGGGATGTCCAGACTTCCCTTATGGACTTGCCCTCCAATGGCTCTCGCATCTTTGGAGAGAAGGCGGACTCAGCGCTGGAGCGCTTTAAGGACAGCAGAGTTACAGCCAGACCTACAGCCAGGCTTGTCTATGGCTCATTGCCAATCCCAATCAGCTTTCCACACCTTTCGTGGCCACGGAAGGTGTCTACGACTGTGCCCTTACACTTACGAGAGGTGGCGATCAAAAGCCTTTGGTCTCTGGTAGAGTCCGAGCTCCACACTAACCTGTCGGAGCTCTGGACAATTTGCTTGGCATTGACAGCTCTTCATCTTTCGTTCAAATGGAAAGTGATCCTGGTGTTCACGGATAACATCACCACCATGTGGTATTGTAACCATTAAGGAGGGATGGGGTCGTGAAACCTTTGTCAAGGCCCACGTCTCTGCACATGACTTGAACTTCGGGGAATTTCCCAGTTGGTTTAACACATGGCAGGCTCTCTGAACGCCAGAGCGGACAAACTCAATTGAAGATGCAAGGCGAACCACAAATGGTGTCTCCATCCAGAGGTGGTGCAAGGTCACTTTCAGTTGTGGGGAGAGCCTTGGTTAGATCTGTTCGCCACTGCAGAGAACGTGCAATGTCAGCAATTTTGAGAGGTAGAGTTTCTAAGCAACTCTTGCTTGGAGAAGCTTTTTGTCTTGAGTTGAGATCCAGACTCCTATACACTCCTATATGTCTTTTATGGCAATACAATTCCTGCTCAGAGTTCTCAAGAAGATCAGGAACGACCAGGCTCAAGTCATTCTTGTGGATTTCAATTGGGCACGGAGAGTCTGGTATCCCTAGTTGTTGAGCATGACCAGTGGTCCTCCAGTCAGTCTGCATCTTCGGGAGGATCAACATGGGAGGGTTCTGCACCCGAACCCCGCACTTTCCACCTTGCATGCATGCAGATAGAGCGGTGACAGTTAACAACTTTTGACTTTCCTGGCATAGTCTGCAACGTTATTCTGGCAGCCAGGCGTCCCTCCACCAAGTTTGTATATGCCTGCCGTGGGGACAATTTTGTGTCATGGTTTTCTTCCCACATCATTGACCCCCTTTCTGCATACCTATCTCAAGTTCTATTGTTTGTTTTATCCTAGGCCCAGCAGAACTCTCTGCCTGGGGACAGTTAAGGGTTACCTTTCTGCCATCTCTGTATTTTTGCGTTTGCTAGACCAACCCTCTCTCTTTAAGTCACCCATAGTGGCTAGGTTCCTTAAATGCCTACACGTTTCCCCCTATGCCATTCACAATGCCTCAGCGTGTCCTCAATTTGGTAGCAACTTTTCTCATGTGTACACTATTCGAACCTCTCCACAGCTGCCCTCCCAGAGTCTTGACTTTAAAACCTGCCACTGCCTTCTTAGTGGCCTTAACATTGGCCAGGCGGTTATCGATTTACAAGGACTCTCAGCGTACCCTCCTTACATCACTTGCTATCTGGACAAGCTGGTTCTCTGGACACATACCTCCTTCCTTCCAAAGGTTGTGACTCCATTCCTTGAAGGTGAGAACATCGCCTTGCCTACTTTCTCTGCTCCACCTCATCTCTCCAAAGAGGTGGAGAGACTCCACCATCTGAATCGAAAAAGTGCATTGTCGTTATACCTTGACTACACGAGATTTCTGGGTGGATACGCGGCAACAAAAAAAGGGAAGGCAGTACAGAAGAGAGCCATATCCTGATTGTGCATTAAGATCTGCTGCGCATTGGGTAAGAAGCAGCTTCCTGAGGGCCTGTGGGCTCACTCCACCAGAGCCAAGGCTGTGACCAATGTGTTAGCCCGTGGCATCTTGGCCTGGTGGCAACGTGGGCTTAACTGCACACGTTCACCAAGCAGTACTGCCTGGACAGTCAGGTCTGTTGTGATGGGCATTTCACCCGTTTGGTCCTGCTGGACTTTCTAATCTAATTGGGTTCGTAGTTCTACCACTGGGGAGGTATCTAGTCTAAGGTAAGCAATCTGCGGCTGGAAGTCTCTTTCAGAAGAATAAGTTACTTACCTTCGGTAACACCTTATCTGGTAGAGAATCAATCTAGCTGCAGATTTCTTACCGATCCTCTCATCCTCCCTGTCCTGTGAAAAAATCAAAGTGTAGGGAACACCCTTTCAAGAGCCTAAGTTTGTCACACCAAAGGTCAATTCTCATTGTGGCTTCACGCTTCTAGTGTGGAAAGTTGTGAATGTAACGAATGACAGTGTTCCGAGGTGGTGCCTATGTTGGTACAGCGCATGTCACTTCCGGTGCAGACAACGCTACATGGAGCCAAACAGGGCCCACAACTGGCACTCAGGGGTACTGCTTGAAAATTTTCCGTATGTAGTCTGACTCCTGGGGATAATTCTAAGGTAAGGAATCTGCAGCTAGATAGTCTCTACCAGATAAGGCTCTCTCTCTCGCCCCATCTTTCTCTCTGGGCGCTGGGTATTCCTCTGTTTCTCTATGGGACCAACAGAAGTAGTGTTTTTTCTTTTGACAAACAAATTTTATTGTTTCAAGAGAATGCAACCACCAAAGCATTGACATTGCAAAATACGGATATTGCCACATTACATCGAGAAGAGCACTGACATTACGCTCAAATCCGCCCCCCTGCGGTGAACAGCATGATATACAGATGGAACAATCTAGTCCACGGCACCCAACCATTTGCCCCACAACCTCCGATATTTCTTAGGGCACCCCCGTGCCTTGTACAAGGGTTTTTCTTGTGCCGCACACCAATCCACCCCCTTCCTCCATCCGGCCAAGCTGGATGGTGTAGGACATTTCCACGAGGCGGCTTTGTCCCGTTTGGCCAAGACCATGGCTGTATTGTAAAAGACCATCTCACTCCGGGACCCATCAAGGCCGTCTGTAATCCCCAAGATGGAGTGACGTGGGTCATGCGGAACCTCCCACCCCAGAACCGCGGAACGCTCCGTTTCAATCTCTCCCCAAAACTGCGCCAATCTGGAACAATGCCAAACCATGTGGAAAAAATCAGCCGGGTCCTGGCCGCAGCGCGTGCATGAGGCGGATGGGGAGAGACCGGATCGATATAGACGCTGTGGGGTTAGATAGACAGCATGTATGTAGTATAATTGGATCAGGCGGAGCCTGGCGGATGTGGTGACTGTCCTGGGGGACATGAGTGCGTCCCGCCAGTTCTCTTCGTCCAGGGGACCCACCCACTCCTCCCATCGGTCCCGAAGTCGGTCGAGAGGGGTCGGGGTGTTGTTGACCAATGTCTTGTAGATCCGGGAAATACCCCCCCTCCCCAAATCGCCCAACATGGTCGGCGCTTCGGGGGGACTGTATTCAGGGATCCTAGTGGAGGGCGTGACGCAACTGTAAGTACTTATAACATTGTGATGAATGGAGGGAATATTGGGATTGGAGGTCTTTAAAGGATCGCACATGGCCGTTCGCCCACACATCCCCCAGCTGGGAGATCCCAATAAGATCCCATTGACGGAACCCCTGCAATCCACTGACTTACCCGAGCCAAGTACCGTGCCATAGAGGCGTGAGCCGAGTGAGTCTGCGCGTCCACTTAGTATGCCTTAAGGCAGCCCGCCAAGCCAGAAGCCAGAAGCACGGAGCGCGTGACGTCGGGCAAGGCGGACGGGAGGGGTTCACCGTACATGAGGGATTGAATTCGAGGCAGACCGAGTTCACTCAGTTCTCGCCTATACGCAGGGTCTGACCACCCCCCATTGAACCAGTCATGAATACACAACAGCCGAGTTGCCAGGTAATAGAGATATAGATGCGTCATCCTCCTGCCCCCATCAAATGTTGGAATCTGACACGTACGCAGTGCCATCCGGGCCCTCCCTCCCCCCCCACAGGAATTTAGTAGCCAAAGTATCAATCTCCCGGAACCACACCCGCGGAAAGCAAAAGGGGGTGTTTTGCAGGACATAAAGAAATCTAGGGAGAAACAGCATTTTAATAAAAGCGAACCTCCCCAATGGGTTCAGCGGCAGTGTCTGCCATTTGTGCAGATCTGCCTTAGCCTTCTTCACAAGCGGGGTGACATTGAGAGACCACCCCAATTCTGGGAGGAGCGTGACCCATATCCCGAGGTATTTGAAGGACTGACGCTGAAGCGGTATCCTAGACTGCCAGTCAAAGCATTCCCTAGAGAGATGGAGCGGGACAAGAACCGACTTGTGAGCATTCATGTGGAGGCCAGAGGTTTTCCCAAAGGAATGCAGGATCTGGAGACAACGGGGACCAGACTGCGCAGGGTCAGATAAGAAGAGCAAGACGTCGTCCGCATAAAGAGCAATCTTATCTACTTCAGAGTTGGGCCACTCCCACCCCCGAACAAGTCTTTCAGACCGAATCAGGGCCTCTAGGGGCTCCATCGCCAAAGCAAAGAGGAGGGGCGAGAGGGGGCATCTCTGCCTTGTTCCCCGTTGGATGGGGAAGGCGTCGGAGAGAACCCCATTAACCAGGACTCGTGCCCGAGGCCGGGTATACAGTACCCCAACCAGCTGACGGAAGCGCGGACCGAAGCCCATCGCTTCCAACACGTCATTCAGGTACGTCCAATATACCGAATCAAACGCCTTCTCAAAGTCAATGAGAAGGAGTGCTAGATAAGGAGAAAGGACCTGTCGGTGGGCCAGGTCCAGGTGCAGGCGTCGAAGGCAGTGTTGGGTACCACGTTGGGGCATAAAACCACACTGGTCCAGATGCACCAGCGCGGTGAGATAGGGCTTCAGCCGTTGGGCAAGAATCGCCGCGTACACTTTGACGTCCGTATTAATAAGGGAAATGGGACGGTAATCAGAGCAGTGGGGAGATGGCGGTTGGGACTTTGGGAGGACCACAATAGTGGCCATGTCAGTTTCGAGTGGGAAGGAACCTCTCTCTAAGGCCTTGGCGTACAGGTCGGCGAGGCACAAGGACCTCACGTTAGGCTGCATAGTATTCCTGGGGGAGGCCATCAGGGCCGGGGGTCTTGCCCGACGATGTGGACGCGATGGCCTTGCTAATCTCGTCATGCGAGATAGGGCGGTCAAGATCAGCTTGGGCATTAGAATCTAGCTGAGGGAGGATGGCATCCGTTTGGCCCATCAGCTCACGCAGCGTCAGACTTGGGATCCTTTTGGCGTAGAGCTGGCGGTAGGAGGCGGCGAACGCACCAGCCATGGCTACCGGGGACTGCTGCAGTGCCCCCCCTTGATCCATTACCTCGGGGATAATATGGTTCGCTCTGGGGTACATGGCTAGCCTATGTAGGATTGTGCCGTTTTTGTCTCCCCAGCCGTATACCCTGGCCACAGACGATCTTCACAGGAGCTTGGCCGCTTCCATCGAGAGATGTTTGATTTCGCTTCGAACACTCTCGAGGCGCCGCTCCAGAGTCACATCACCCACCGTGGAGGGGGAGCACTCAAGGCGCAGAGCCTGTGCCTCCAGTGAAGTGATCTGCAACAATTTCGCCCGACGCTGCCACTGGACACGACCCTTGGCGAAGCCCCGAATAGTGGCCTTCCCCGCCTCCCACAAGATACCCGGGGATGAAACAGAACCCTCATTAATAGCAAAGTAGCCCTGCAGCTCCACACCCACCGCCTTTTGGAAGTCCTTGTCTTGTAAAAACCATGCGTTTAGCCGCCACACGGGGCGGGAGTGAGGGGGGGGGGGGGGGGGAGTCCCTGTATGGAGGAGCACCGGGGAGTGGTCAGAGATACCTCTCGGAAGTATGCGGATGTCTTGGATCTTGGATCATTCCGTGGACGGGATAAAGATTGAGTCTATGCGCGCTTGGGTATGATGGGCTGCCAAAGTGTGCGTAAACTGCTTAGCGCGCGGATGCCAGATCCGCCATGCGTCGCATAGTCCGTGGGCTTCAGCCCAATTCGTGAGCTGTCTCGCCTGGGCCATCCTGGACATTGACGGAGTCCCCGTCGTGTCGACAAGCTGGGAGGAAACCGCGTTAAAATCCCCCCCCCCCCCCATGACTATGGGCCCCAAGGGGAGGGTGGGTAGCAGAGTGGAGGATTGTGTTAGAGTCGCGGCAAGCATCGAGGGGGGGTGAGTACAGGGAAACATGGTTAAGGGGAGTACCCCCGTGAGTACCACATACAATCACAAATGTACCTTGTGGGTCGTGAATGACTTGCGTCAGCACAAAGGGATGGGTGCGCTTCAGTAATATGGCCACGGCTCGCAAGCCACGAGCAAAGCCCGAATGCCACACCCTGTCATAACCGTAGCGCGCCAGAAAGGGGCAGTGATTACCCATAAGGAGGGTTTCTTGAAGCGGAAGCGCATCTATGTTAAGTCGCTGTGCATACACAATACGAACACAATACGGTCGCTCGCTTATGACGGTCCAAGAGACCATTAAGATTCCAAGACAAAATGTGAAGGGCTGCGGTCGGGGAAGGTATATCACTCATGGAGACTGAAGACCGCTACAAGAGCTGGCGAGGCCTTAGTGAGCCAGTGGAGGGAGCAAGGCTGGAAGCAGGCATGAAGGCGCGCTGGTGGGACGAACCCTGAGCAGTGGACGCATGTGCCAAGGAGACCAAACATCGAATGAGCGGTGGCGCAGTAAAACAACAGAAAACAATATGAAACCCTGGGAGTGCATATTACGGACTCCCCACAACAAGCAAAGAAACCCCCCCCCCCCCCCCCAACCAGACCGGCCCCCTGCCCCCCCACCCTACACTTCAGGAACGGAAGCATCTGTCGACCCCTTTAGAACAAGAACCAAACTAGAACGCTCGTATAGGTTTCATGGTGGACCCCTCCTGAAGAACGGATAATCAATGCATCAGCGTTAACAGTGCAGACACCCTCAAGGACACCCCAGGGGTCTAGTGACCGCTACCCCCCTCCCGCTGGAGAGACGTTAAATGCAAACAGTAGCACCATTAAGATTAGGTGTACAGGAAAGGTCTGAGTCTGCCTGGGCCATCAGTGGAGACCCGCTCGGCGAGGGCTCGGAGGAGCGATGTCTGGTGTGGGGCGGAGAGCCCGACCGGCTGGAGGATCCCCTAGCGTCCGGAACTGCCGTACTCTGGGACCGGAGTGCAGAAGACCCTGCTTGGCGTCCCCTACGGGACCGCGTCCGCCGGCGCTGGCGTCCCGGTGCTCTTTGACCCTCAAGCCGCAACTCCCCACGCTCCACGGAGGAGGTGCGCTGTTGGCATAGCGGGCGCTCTTCAGTCAGCCATGACCAGGCCACCTTTGGCGAGTCAAAGAAATGAGTCACGCCCTGAAAGGTGACTCGAAGGCGTGCCGGGAATTGAAGTTGATATTGGAGGCCCAAGGATTGCAACTTCTTCTTAACGTCCACATATGATCGCCTGAGGTCTTGAACTTCCCTGGTGTAATCCGGGAATATCATGATGACATGGTTTTGAAACTTGAGGGGCCCAGCCGCCCGAGCCTCCAGCAAAATGGCGTCTCTGTCCTTAATGTTAAGAATCTTGAGGATAATAGGGCAGGGAGCGACCCCGGGAGGGGGCCTGTGGGCCAGGGTCCTATGCGCCCTCTCGACCATGAACCAAGTCGAGAGGGTCCCTCCCGGCATCCACGCCTTGAACCAGTTTTCAACAAAGGTAGCGGCTTGCCCTGCCTCCACCCCCCTCGGGGAACCCCACCAAGCGGAAATTATTCCGACGAGCCCGGTTTTCCGCATCCTCTGCCCGCTTGTGGAGCTCCCCGGTGCGAATGCGAAGTTGGGCCACCTGCTCCTTAAGCTGTGCAATGTCATCCTCGGCCGTGGATATGCGCGATTCGGCTTCGGACAGCCGCGCAGTGGCGCCGCGAAGATCCTGTTGAAGGAGGGATACATCCACTTTGATTTCCCCAATTTTCCCTTCCACAGAAGCCTGTGAGGTCTCGATGGCCTGAAGGATGGTGTCCAGATCTTTCTCCGGGGGTGGGGGCGGTCCCCCCCCCGGCCCCTCGGGACGGCTCCTGCTCAGGGGTGGTGAACCTATCCATTTTAGTCTGCGTTGAGTCTGGAGCCGGCTTGGGCCCCCTATCCCCCCCCTTGGTCAAGGGAGTACGCCGTGTCACTGAAGATGTGGGGGTCTGCTCGAGTGGCCAACTGCTGGACGGGCCCTGCCTCCAGGATGAGGTGGCCGATCCCACTCACAGATGGACCCAGGCCCGACCACTCCACCAACCTCCGGCCAGACCACGAGGAACCACCTGCTCCACAGCCGAGAGAGGAGAGGACCCCACTCAAGTCCAAAACAAGCAGAGAACCAGCAAGAGGGCGGGGGGCCCCACCCAGCACCACCAGGCCCCACCACCGAAGTCACCTCAGGCAACGCCACCGGCCGGCCGCCACAGCTAACAGGCGGGTAGAGGACCCAGCCCAGCACTAACGATGGAAGCGGAGCGGGGGGGAAGGGGGCGCGAGCCCTGGCCCATGCTGCTGCCTGGTTGACAGCCGGTCCAACCGCCTAGGGTCCTCCGTACCACCCGAGACCCCCCAGCACACCAACCGCCGCGTCAGTGCAGCTGGGACCCTCCCGTAGGGTCAGCTGCACCACCTGGTTCGCTCACCACGCCGGATTACAGGCCCTTCCCGGGCCAGGAACAACAGGCGTTGTACAGACTCCCCACAGGTCGTTGCCGTCTATGAGCCTCCGCACCCCCTGTCAAGGGCCCAGCAGTCTGGGCAATGAGGGCCGTGCCTGTTCACACTGGTAGGTCACGACAGACCACGAGCCCTACGACGCCCTAGAGTATACATGAGAGCGTGGGGGGCGGCGCACAGAGTCTATGCTGATGTCCACACCGCTGCCCGAATCAGCAGCCGATTCCTCCTGCACTCCTTTGAGGATGCCGGCGCACTCTCGCCATTCCGCTGCACATCGCCCCCACGGCAGCCGATATGCTGGCCGAGCCAAAGCCCTCCGGGCCACACCACACCGGGGCTGCAAACCTCTCCTCAGCAGGGGGCCGTGGGCACTATGCGGCCGGCTCCGCCATCCGCCACGCCTCTACAACCCGGACCTCAGGCAAGCCCTCCAAGAGTCTCAGAAACACACAGTGAGAACGGGGGGGTACCCACGCCCTGCCAATGCTGCCCGGACCGGCAACCGATGCCCCCCCCCGCTCACCTCATCACAGATGCCGCCGCGCCGATATGCTGGCCGAGCCAAAGAGGTTGGGCGCTCCGTGAAACCCGGGCAGGGCTCAGATGCGGCACGAAATCCGGCGCCGCGCCGCGCCGACCCGCCAGAGACGGGCACCCCGCCGCCCGGCAGACTATCCAGCGATACGGCTCCGATGATCAGGGCCGCGCCCGGCTATGACAGTCAAGTCGTGCACCACCCAGCCTCAGGACTACAGGCCTCCCCCCCCCCGGCCCTCAGCCGCACCGCCGCTCCTCAGGCGCTGCAGCCAGTAGGTCAGAGGCCACGGCGGCAGGGATCCACAGGCCGCAGGCAACAAAGACTGTGATGGACGCGGTGGTGGTTAAGTTGGACACAGTTGAAGTCAAGGTCTGTACAGCAGCGGGGGGGTTGTATAGACTGGGGTCATAGTAGTTTTATTCTTGATTGTAAAGTTCGGCGCCAGATGCCCTATGATGATGGATGGGAACTCGCGTCACTGGGGGTGCAGCTTGTGTGTACATCCAGCACGTAGCGGCAGTGAACTGGAGCCTCTCACTGCGCCCGGGTCAATTAATGGCCACAGGGTCTGTCTTCCCTTTCAGTCCCCTCGCAACTGCAGCCAGGGCCGATTTACAGGGTCCCGATGCAGGAGTGCGGGAAGAGGCCTCCGCCCCCGGGATAGTAGTCGCCTCCCCTTGCTCCACTGCCGGCAGGAGCCCAACACGGGTGCCTCAGGCCGGCTCACGTATCGGGCCGCGAAAGTCCGCTCAGAGAGGGGGACGCGGATCGTCTTCCAGCAGCCCGCGGGGAGCACGGGCCTCCGCGTGGGCCCACAGCCTCAAAAGCCTCTCACGTCCAGCAAGTCGTCTGCCGTCCCGGCTCCGCAGCAGAGCCGTCCGCACGTCCGTCAGGCTTGGTCAGGGTGGATTACGTTGCAGCGGGGACACCAGCGGGCAGCAGGTGTCAGGGCTTAGGCTCAGGCCGCAGTTCAATGGGTTTCACCATCTTGGCTCAGGGCCGGTCAGAAACCACATGGCACTGCCGCCCCACGGCGAGTTCTGCGGAGGTTCTTTAACGCCAGTAGGTCGCCGATATGTTGCTAAACTGCAGGCAGTGAGTTAGAGAAGAGGATGGGCACTGTCGGTAACGGATGTCAGAGCGGATGACGGAGGGGTCCAGAGCACACTCACAGTGCGACCGCCATCTTGACGCTCCAAGCCACGCCCCCAGTAGTGTTTTTTTTGTAATGACTGTTGGTGTATGCTACGGTGAACTGGAGTATTCGCATACAAATCATGCCAGGCCTCTCATCGTCTTTGGCCGCGGAAGCAGGCCTTAAGTCCGCAGTGGCCTGTAAGGCCCTCCTGTGGTCCGCAATGATTTGTTCCAGGTTGGGAGAGCTGGACAGGGATCCCCAGGGCAAGGACCTTGTGCTTGCCTGAGTCCCATTCTTGCATCGTCTCTTGTTCCGGGGCCCTTGGGCCCGCAGTGCGGAGCCAGGGTCTGACGGTCTAAGATCTTTTGAGTGCTGATCAGTCCAGTCCGTTGCTTCAGTAGTGTCAGTGAAGAAGTAAGTGTTGTCTTCAAAGATGATCTTGAAGCGCGCTGGAAACAGCTATCCCCTGCTGAAGGAGGTGGCTTTTTATATCTAGGAAGGACAATCGCTGGCGATGCACGGCACAGGTGTAGTCGGGTAATAGCATAATGTGTTTGGTCTCCACTTGGAGAGGTCTGCTCATCTCAACCCGGTCCTTAAAATGAAAGAGTTTCGCAAGCATTGGACGAGGGGAAGAGCCTGGAGATAGGTGGCGTGCCGGAACGCAATGTGCCCTCTAGAGGAAGAAAAAGTGCGTGAGGTCCGAGGTTGGAGTGAAGGGCACCACCACAGTCCTCACCTAAAGGGTGCCATGCCCGAGGTCTCATCCCCACACCTCGATTATGGCACTGTGTCGGGGGCCAGGACGAGGTCTCAGTCCGGCAGCCCCCGCCTGAGCTCACCTTTAAAGTAGTGACTAAGGGGGCCTGCATCCGACAGATAGCGGGAGCCCGCAGAACACTTGAGAAGGACTTAAAGGCGGCTGAGCACAATCTGGCCCCACTTTACAACGCGTCCGCGGCCCGGGTGGTGCAGGCGAAGACCACCTACTCGGCTTTTCTTGAAGACCATAGGTGTTATATTTTAAGGCTCACTCTGCCAGGGTGCACCGAGAGGGAGCTGAATGGTCGCCTTGCCCTGCCTTCTATACTACTTCCCAAACCTTCCGGTTATCCCTCCACACACCTTCTTTAGAGAACTAGACCCCTTGCTTTGCTCCTTTATATGGGGGAATGGACGCCTAGCCAAACTGCCGTTGCCGGTGGGCCGGGGATGTCATTCCAGACATATTTTTTGTCAGTGCAGCTCCAGTGACTGTCTCTCTGGTCGGGGGGGGGGGGGCGTTATCTCGGAGAGGCTTGCTCAGAGTCTGGGCCTTTGCTGTTGCCAGGAATTCGCTGCCTGCTTTTGCCAGTAGCCCAGCCCACCTCGACTCACTCTAGTCAAGTGACTGTATGAAGGCAAGCAGGCTTCAAATCAACCGCCTTTTCCGAGGGACCCCTTTCTATACCCCATTGCTGCAGTGGTTGGCCTGCCCCGTTGACAGGGGCTACTACACTGCCCATAAATTGTAAACCAGGACCAACCAGTAGACTCCCCTGGGGCAATTCCTCTTTCATCTGCAGCTCATACACGATTGGCAGCACCTCTGGGACTTATCTGGAGGTAAGTCTGTGACCCACCCAGTGCTCCACGCTGTGTTAACTATGGGCCCCGGCTGTCACCTCATCACCTGGCTATATAAGGCTATCGGAGAATTGACACACGTCCCTCTTGCCTTGCTATGCTAAATTTGGGAGGAGGAATACTGTAGAATTCCCATAGAAGGTTTCCCGTAACTCCTGTTTCAAAAATATACAATTCTTCATCCTACACGGGGTCTATCTGACGCCGGCACAGCTTCATCAGCACTTCCCGGAGTCACAATTTCTTTGCCCTTGCTGTCACGCCCCTGACCTAGCGTTTTTTTTTTTTTTTTTTAAAACCTTTATTGAGATATAGTAAATGGACATATCTGATTGCCGTAGGCTCCTATTACAATGGGTTGCTCCAGCGAGCTCATATGAGCCGGTCCAATATCTCTCACACAGCCATTTAGCCGACATCCCAGAGGACCGGCGGCATTGCAATAATACATCAAGCAGTCCAGACCGAATCACTACCGAAGAGTGAAAGACGTATTTGCCCCCAGCCTGCACAGCAGTCTAACACGCCCGCATGACCAACATACCGCTGGTCTGGTCAAGCTCCTAAGATTTCGTAAACCATATCTCAACGCCCACCCCCCCCACCCCGTCCGCCACCAGTCCACTGTCTCCTCCTTCATCGCTTCTGCACGTACACGCTTTCGCAAACCCAGACGCCAAACTCTGACCAGTCACTGCGCCCCTCGCTTCCAGGCCACTCCAACCCTGCAACTCTCGTTCACATCTCGCTTGCACACTGCTAAGAAGCGCAAGCCGCGGTCGGAGTGTGGAAATATGGATTTTTATGATCAGTTATGTCCCCTATCTTGGACCCCAACGGTTTCATGTATAAATCATAAATACATGTATGTTCCCTCCAGTTCCAGTTATGAAGACGCAAACACATGTGCGTCCACCGTCAACATGTCCTCTTTCAGATCCGCCGTGAATGGGCCGGATATTCTATTCCTAAGTATGAAAGGCCACCGGCTTTATGTGGTTCATTTATCCCATTTCACAGTCCAGGCGAATAGGCCCTGATTATGCCATTAAGCCTTTTCCTGCTTTCTGCCTCTGAAAGCTCCAGTCTGAGCTCGCATCTGTACCCATGAACTTTGTCCTACTCCCTGCGCGGCTAACGGTGCCTGACTCGATCTGTCTGCTTGCCAAAAACTGTATTTCACCTTCAAGATTATCTGCTCTGCTCCGCTCCTCATCCAATGCATTCCTGTCTAGCAGTTTAAGTAAACATTCTTTCAGCTACCGAGCAAAAGGCCCGGCTTCTCTGTCTTTATGCAAGTAATTCATAGCCCTGTTACCATGGAATATTCCTACCCCCTCGCATCTAGTGTAGACACTTAGACGCTTGTACACGCACTAACAGTCAGTATAGTCAGTATAGAATAAGATTCTATCCTAAGAGACCTTTCTTTTTGGATAACACAGTTCTTTAAACATAGGATGTTAGATATGATTTGGGATTAGGTTGACATAACCCCAGACTTCTGTCTCCACATGTAGAGCTAAATGTCAAGTCCCCTTCACCCCCTAGTTGCACGTCAATCACACGTCATGCTGCTGCGCGCGCATCTCTGCCAAGTATTTCTGCTGACATTGCGAAATTCTTTCATGGAACCACCCATTTATGACATCATATCCAATGACGTTCTTTAAGTTACGCCCAGTTACACCTATTTTAGTTACGCATGTATGTTCTTATCTTTGTTATCAGCTGTTACGCCTCCTGCATCTGTTTCACTGTAATGCCTATTGTATAAAAATGATTACTTGTCAATAAAGTTTGTCCTTCACTTCCTGAACCTTCATGGTGATGGAATATGGAGTCCATCAATTCGAATTGATTTTGGAATAAAGCCCGTTCCGAACCTCTAATACCACGGATTCTGCCTCTTATTTTACTGAGCTATTATTATAGATTTTCCGCATCAAATTAAGTCCCGGTAATTAAATTATTTACCACATAAATGGCGCCCGAACAGGGACACTTTCTCCTCTCACGCGCCGGAGGTGCGTTGCAGGCCCGGTCTCCTGTCACAGCTGGACGGACAACAACGCGTACCCACAGGATTTCCTGTATCTCCCTCCTGCCGAGCGGGGGTAACTGAGGCTGCGATCAACACCCAGACGAGGCGGTGAGAAGTGCGAAGTATCCCGACCAGAGCCTAGCTGAGAGAGCAAGATCCGAGGTATACAGAGGCCCACCAGGTTCCGAAGTTCCGAAGTTTCGAGTCGAGTCCAGTCCGGTCCGAGTCCAGTTCAGTTCAGTTCCGAGGCCTTCCGTTCCGAGCTACCCGGTGAGTACCATTGTCGGGGAGGCGTTCTGACGTGCACATAGGTTGTGCCGGTCAAGACGGGTTTGGGTACACAAATCCGGTCTGCACTGTTTCAGCAGTGTATCTGTACTGTTTAGCAGTATATCAAGTATGTCTAGTATATAATCCAGAATTACCTAGTTAGTGCCGAGTATCATGTTTAAGTGACTAGTTCCTTAAATGGCCATCATTGTTGTTCATTAAATGTTAAATGTTAAAATGTTTTAAATCCGTTCTGCATATTGTGGTGTGAATGACTGTTCAGTATTGTGTTTTGTTGTATTAAACGTGTTCAGAATTAGGTATCAGATCAGACCAGTTCTCAAAAATGCCGCTCTTTTCGAAATTAAGACAGATCAAAACTAGAAAAGGGGTACTCGAAGAAGCTGTTCCCATTCCTCCTAGGGACACTCCAGGGTACTTCATGTATCATAAACATGGCCTAGACGCCATATTATTTCTTGATTTATGGGTAGACTACACCAAGGAACTACCAGAAAGTCAGAGGTGGCCCGCAGCTGGGACCTGGGATGCAGATTGCATCGTGAAAGTAGAGGAAGAATTATGGAAAAAGAAAGCTAGACAATCACAGAAAGATGCCATTGAATTATGGCGTAAAGAATCGTATAGACGTACAGAAAAAGCACGTAGACAGGAAGAGAAGAGTAAGGAGAATTCAAATAAAGTTCGAGAAAATCTATTAATTGAAGAAGGTACTCGAGTAAAATCAGAACAAGTAGACAGACAACGAAATACCCTTATGAATGGTATGTATCCTCTTCTGGCCGAAGGATTACCTAAGGCTACTCCAGAGATACCAAAAGACTTGCCACCCCCATTGTTCCCGATAAAAGTACATCCTAAAGGGCATCCCAGAACCGCAGAAGATGTTTTTCTTTCCTCTTATTTAGACGACGCAGCTCCCGAGTATGCTAATGCTGCGCCACATAGACCGCCTGCCGAGGGGGTTCAACGCCAAGACCCTCCTCCGTCTGTACCTCCGCAACAACAAACTCCGACACAAGTTCCGGCAAGCACATCTGTTTCTACAGCTGTACCCACACCTATGGTTGCTATATCACGTTCAACGAATCCTTTCACATCCAGCACCCCAGGCGGTGCTACAGGAGGTGCATCCAACATTTTTTCCACGCCACCCAGAGTAAATAAACTTTCCTTTCAAGAATTAGCCCACCAACGTACGCCCAAACTAGTAACTCCCGACGCGCTTAAGGAACTTCTAATAGATTGTAGATATGACCCGGTGCCCGGAAAAGGGGACGAAATGCTGCTGGCATCATTACGTATCCGACGAGCTGCAATATATTTAGGGAGGCTACCAGGAATGACTACACATTTAGAAAATATATATCACTTTGTCCAGTCAGGACGAGATTCCGAAAGTATTAATAGAGCCTTGGAGTACCAGAAAGTGGAGATACAGGGGGAACTGTTACGTTTCCTCATAAATTGTGTGATCAGAAATCAAGACCGACCAGGGGTAAATCCGGAAGAAATGCAAATTCTTACCACCTGGAGTCGGAATATAGCAGAGGGGAGACATGATAAACGATCATGTATAGTAGCTATGTGCCGCAAGATCCGCAAAGAAGTAGAACGAATACACGAAGAAAGATTAGCAGTAGACGAGCCTGAACAAACAGAGGAGGAGGAAGAATTAGAACTACCCACAGGACAGTTAGAAACCATGGCCTATGTAGGTAGATGAAGATCTTGTAATAATACTAGAGGCTTTACTGATCCGATACGTCCGATACGTCCAGATAATAACAGAAATTTCCAAACCCCTATAATAAAAATAAGGTCCCCCGAACATTCGTTCCAAGCCGCTGACAAATTACTCTGGGAACGAAGGGGTTATCATCTACTCGATTCTATGGACGAACAATAATTAGCCAGGTCAGCCGTTCATTGGGTTGACAGTCCCGGAAAATATAGTGATGATACATTAGCGCACACGTTTTTGAACCTCACCCCAGATGAACAGCGTTTAGCTGGTATCTATATGATTCAACAACTCCTTATATTATATAAAAGCCAGCACTCCGATCCTGGCCCCTTACCTAATATCTTGACTGAATTACTCACGAATAAATGGAGAGGTTCAGGTACTGAGTTAATTAGAGAAATACTAGAATCCAGAAAGCAGTACATTCTTTTTGTATGTCCCGAACATGTCTCACTGCCCATAAAAGAAAGAACGACGTATTATATGGATAGACAGAATCCCTTACGCGAAGTGCACCCGATAAAAGGTGATGACAATCAGTTTAAACGTGTGTTTGTATACACACCCATATCTAAAATAGAACTATTAGAAATGAAGAAAGTGGTACCCAGTCATGACAAAGACCCAGCGGGTTTCCACCGTGAAATTAAAGACATGTTGCTCATGGGAGAATATACCTATCCCGACATTATGACAATATTGAAGGTATTAATGCCTGCGGGCATTTACGAAAAACTCAAGGAAAAGGATTGGGAGGTGGGAGACCAGAAGATAGATTGGACAGCATTAGAAAACGAAGAAAAAGCTCGAGGTCCAGGTTCAGGGCTTGGGGAAAAGACCAAAACACTACCAGGTTTACTAGTACAGGTACTGCCACGTCTATTAACTACGAAAAAGGAAGACTGGGGTGCAATCTCAGCCTGTAAACAAAAGCACGATGAGGACACTAGTGATTTCTATGCCCGATTCGAAAAATGTTTTGGTATAAATAGTGGAATAAAAGCAAGTAGCGAATCGTATCCACATCTGTTTGTGACAAAATTAGTTGAAAATTCCTTGCCCCAAGTTAAGAATAGAGTATTGAAATTCGAGAGTACCTGGCAAGGTAACACTCCGTCACAAATGTTACAAATGCTACAGTAACACAACAGAAATCCTGGGGTCTAAAGGTAAAGGAAAATAGGTGGTATGTGGGGTGAGGAGAGAAAGCCTAATGTACGTAGTGAAAATGGAGGAGGCTCCAAAACCAAGGTCATGTAATCACCGAGGGTAGAACCCCATCACATGGGATTTTCATCCCAAAGAAAATCTCAAAATCTCCCAGGGCAGGCAGCGCCCTTATGTGAGATGTGAGTCCTTTGTGCTATGATTGATATGCACCAAACAATGAAATAAATCAAAAATGAGCCTAAAGTGAGTGGGGATTGCAGTGCTAGTAGTAGTGAAAAAAGTAGGTGTATTAAAACTAGTGACGGGACGGCCAGAGGACTTCTGTTAGACAATGCCGTCCCGATGTAAGATTAAAAAGAAGTGGGGGCAACACTAATCTAGTCTGATCAATGAAGCAACGTGAAAGAATGTGGTCGACATGTTTCAGCCATAACGCCTGACTAGGCTAGGCTTTCATCAGGACCTAGAAGCTACTGCAGGGAAAAAAACGTGACAAAGGATATGGTATGCACCCTCAACTTGATTGTAGAGTGCAAGTCTCTTCAGCGAAACATACAGCACCTAAATAACAGATAAAGAGGAGACAGTGTGGAAATAAAACCGATATGCTCAGTCATGATAAATAGGAAAAATGTATAAATATAGACTTGAAGCATGGTCCAACTCACCCGATCAAACTGGGTGGTAAGAGGACCTCCACCTGGCAACCGCTCAGGAAGGAACACCGCTCTGGAATGGAAATGTAAGGACTGGTGAAGGGGCTTACACAAATAGAGCAAGTGTCAAAGAGGTGGGAAAGACAGCTGAAAACTAGGGAGAACTGCCCGGGGCAGAGTCTGCACACAAAATGAGCTCGGTGAGATCATTGTGACAATTAAAACATGGCTGCAAAAGGGCAGATAGTCAGAGTGATCACGGATAATGCAGATCCGTACAGAGGCAGACCAAGATTGAGGCGAGGAAATACCATGCTAAAAGATAAGCGCCTTAGAATGAACGCAAACACCGGCAGCGTAGAAGCCTACCTGTCCGTCGGGGAACCAGGCTGGAATGAGCCTGCAGCCGGAGGTCCCGTGTGATTGGACGGAGGCGGAAGAAATGAAAAAACTGCCGGTGGAAGGGGCCAATGGCGTGGCAGGTATAGTACACAAGCTGGAGTGGGAGCCAATACAAAACGCTGTCACACGCATCTGGCTGTTGATGGAAATGACAGGGCAGGAATGACGCTGTCAAAATATCGCTGACTCGATGCACCTGGGGAGTCAGGGAGATGACGCGGTGCGCTTGAGGAATGCGGAAGCCGCCGTCAGATATAGAATGACGGCTCTCAAGGCACGTGTTGCTCTGAAAGGTGCGAGTCATCTTGGTGAATACGGGCGGAAGTCAAGAACACCAAAAAAATGCTTGTGTGTAATGTCCCAGGGAGGCCACGGGCTGTAGGGCAGACGGTTATGGAACAAAAATCACGGCCAAAGGTGTAAACGCCAGTGGATGCGGGGGGAAGAAAGCAAGGATATGATGTGGGCTGGATCACGAGTGTCCCCCTCAGAAGTTTGAAACAAGGTCAAAAGGACAGGCTAAGTGCGTTTATAACGATAGCCAAGGGATATCGTCATTAAGTCCCCGAACATGTGTTTGTAGTTTATACACCCACCTCTGCTCTCGTTTAAAAAGGAAAGCGGAGCTGTCTGTAAGGTGTGGTGGTATGTGGGGTTTGTCAATGACGGTCCAATGTAAGTCATCAGGGGCATGTTTAACCTCCAAAAAGTGGTTAGTAAGTTTGGTGGAGGTGCGGCCACACCGTATCGTGCTCTTGTGTTCCAGAATACGAGTTTTAATACGGCGGGTGGTCATGCCGATGTATCTCAACTCGCAAGGGCAGGTGATCAAATAGATCAGATGGGAGCTGTTGCAGTTCGTATGGCTCCTCAAAATCCAGGGTCGGCCAGTGCCAATGTCAATCTCCTTGGTCACAGAGGTAAGGCTGCATGCAGCACAAGAACCACAAGGGTAATGGCCCACAACTGGAGGGAGTCCCCACAAGGTAGGTTGGGTGCATCTCTGATTAATGCGTGGGCGGGTATGTACCAATTGGTCCCTGATATTGCTGCTGCGTTTAAACGCAAAAAGGGGTTGGGGTAGCCCAACCTCACCTATATTAAGAATCTTCCAATTGGAAAGAATGATTTTCTTGAGTTTATTGGAAAATTGGCAATAGGTGTGGACACACGTGAGTCTGTTTTCGGATGCTTTAGGAGTCTTGGGTTCTAACAGAGCCTCTCGGTTGTTGTTAGCAGCTCGTTTAGAAGCCCTCCGAATGAGATGTTTAGGGTAGTTTCTAGCCAGCAATTGCTTAGAGAGATTGTTGGCGTGTTCCTTGTATTTATCGCTAGAGGAACAATTCCGTTTAAGGCGCAGGAATTGGCCGAAGGGCAGATTGTCACGCAGAGCTCGTGGGTGAAAGCTGTCATACTTTAAAAGAGCGTTCACCGCCATGGGCTTTCTGTATAGCTCTGTGCCCAAATACCCTTCCGATGGGGTGATGAGGATGTCGAGAAAGGGTAAGTGAGTCTTGGAGTACTCGCAAGTGAATTTCAAAAAGGGGTCACAGTTGTTGAGCCAGTCTTTGAAGGCCAAGAGGGAGGACAGGGATCCCTGCCACAGCACAAACACATCATCTATGTACCTCTTCCAAATCGTGATGTGATCCCTATATGGGTTGGTAGTATTGAGGACATGTTGTTCTTCAAAAACATGAACGTACAGGTTCGCCAGGCTGGGAGCAAAAATGCTCCCCATTGATGTACCTGATACTTGCAAGAATAGCTGGTCCTCGAATTGGAAGAAGTTCTCTTTCATTGCAAGTCTGGCACAGGACATGATGAAAGAGACTGGAGTAATGGAGTCAGGAGGATCTGCAAGCAGGAGAGATTCAATGACAGATAAAGTTTCATCCTGCGGGATACAAGTGTATAGCGACTCCACATCAAATGATACAAGAAAGTCAGTAGTGCAATCAAAGGACAAATCCGTAAGGAGGATGAGAATATCCTTGGTGTCCTTGAGGTAGGTAGGCATCTTCGACACTAAGGGACGAAGGAAATGGTCAGTAAAAGCCGACAGGGGTTCCAGTAAGGACCCCAGCCCTGAGATGATAGGGCGGCCAGGGGGAGGGTGCACCTTCTTGTGTACCTTGGGTAAAATGTAGAAGTACGGTATAGTGGCAGTGGAATTAACCAGGTATTGTGCTTCATTAGAAGTGATCCAGCCGTTGGCACTGGCTTCATTGACTAAGATCCGGATCGTCTGAAGTAGACGTGTGGTGGGATCTTCGGCAAGGGGTTGATAGAAATTGGTGTTACCCAACTGTCTTAAACATTCAGAACGGTAGGCAGTGGTGTCCATCAAGACAGTGGCGCCACCCTTGTCTGCTGGTTTGATAATTATGGTATCATCAGAAGTGAGGGAGTTTAATGCCAGGCGTTCTGACTTGGTGAGGTTCTGATATTGGCGGTTAGTGGAGCCGCTGAAGGAAGATACTTGAGAGGTCACTGCTTTCTCGAAGGTGAGAACCTGTGGAGGAATTTGGCTAGGCAAAGGATTAAAAGAGGATTTAATTCGTAAGCCTGTGTTCAAGTCATGATCGCTCGGTGAGCTGAGGGATTCTGCTCTGAAGAAAAAATTCAAACGAATTTTCCTAAAGAATTGGGCAAGTTCCTGGTGGATGGAGAACATGTCTCCTTTGAAGGACGGAACAAAGCCAAGACCTTTATTAAGAAGAGAGTTCTCGTCAGCTGTGAGGATTCTACTAGATAAATTAATAACTAGGTCGCGCTCGTGCTCGGAGCGGCTGGAGTGTTCCTCGAGTTCAGTGGTAGATTCCCTTGTTGTTGGTCCTGCCATTGGACTTGGTTCCGTCTCCTTCCCCTGGATCGTCCTCGGCCAAACCCTAAAAAAGGCTGGTTAGAGTACATTTGTGGAGGCGGGGGATAGGGACAAGGTTGTCCAAAAGGAGGGGGTTGTCCAAATGGTGGAAACGGAGGGTAGTTGTAACCAGCATGCGGCCACCATTGGGAAGGGTGCATGTGGTTAGGTGTACCCCTCTGGTTTCTCCTGTTTGCACCGCCTCTCCTTTTATTCCCTCTTTGTGAGGATTCTTCGCCTGAGGCAGTGTCTGATCCACTGGACCAATCATCACTGCCCGATGTGGAGTAGTTAGACCCATACTTGCGGCCCTGTCGGTTGAATTGAGGTGGAGCGTAGTCAGCACTTGTATATGGGTATACTTTCTCCATTGAGAAGCGGGCCAGATCTTTTTTGAATTTAGTAATCTTGGTCATCAGAACAGTATCTTTGAACTCTTTATTATGTTTACTGGACTCTTCTTGTTGTTTCTTAAACAGCGCACCAGTAAGTGTCACTTTTATTTGAGATTCCAAAGCCTGTATCTCAATCAACACAGCGTCAGCAACACGTTTGGCCGTGTTTATGATGAGGATGAGCCAGTCTCTGGTACATTTCCACGCTATGAGGGACCAATCATTGAGGAAGATTTTATCGTCCAAGAACAATCTGGGAGCGTTTGTCACAATTAGTCCCGTCGGGGCACAGTTGGCTCTCAAGTATTCAGTCATGATGGCCCCATGAATGTAAATACGAGAGTGTGATTTCTTAAGGGTGAGGACCCTAGTCCAATCGACCTCTGCACTGATAGGGGGACTTTGGAAGGTGTCCATGATACTAGGTGTATCAAGGATAGCTTGAGCTATTGTGTCATCAAACGTTAAACCAAGGCGTTCTGCCATGATTGTGAGAATGACTAAGTGAAGAGCAGACAAAGTCGAGGGAGTCTCAACCAGGGAGTCAGAAGAAAGAACCCACGGCAGGTTAAGAAAACTGTGTGTGCAAACTGTGCACATCGGGTGAAAAAATCACCCAGCAAAAATTCATATAGTTTTTGCAAGACAGTTAAAGGCACAAAATAATGTGCTCAACATAGACCCACAGCCAGAAAGCTGTACATGAAACCTAATAAGAAACGGTTGGGCACCAGAGGGTCGGAGGGAGCAAGTTTAGAGACCGCACAGGATTGATTCCCCCATAGAAGTACATATAACACAACAGAAATCCTGGGGTCTAAAGGTAAAGGAAAATAGGTGGTATGTGGGGTGAGGAGAGAAAGCCTAATGTACGTAGTGAAAATGGAGGAGGCTCCAAAACCAAGGTCATGTAATCACCGAGGGTAGAACCCCATCACAAGTATGGGTCTAACTACTCCACATCGGGCAGTGATGATTGGTCCAGTGGATCAGACACTGCCTCAGGCGAAGAATCCTCACAAAGAGGGAATAAAAGGAGAGGCGGTGCAAACAGGAGAAACCAGAGGGGTACACCTAACCACATGCACCCTTCCCAATGGTGGCCGCATGCTGGTTACAACTACCCTCCGTTTCCACCATTTGGACAACCCCCTCCTTTTGGACAACCTTGTCCCTATCCCCCGCCTCCACAAATGTACTCTAACCAGCCTTTTTTAGGGTTTGGCCGAGGACGATCCAGGGGAAGGAGACGGAACCAAGTCCAATGGCAGGACCAACAACAAGGGAATCTACCACTGAACTCGAGGAACACTCCAGCCGCTCCGAGCACGAGCGCGACCTAGTTATTAATTTATCTAGTAGAATCCTCACAGCTGACGAGAACTCTCTTCTTAATAAAGGTCTTGGCTTTGTTCCGTCCTTCAAAGGAGACATGTTCTCCATCCACCAGGAACTTGCCCAATTCTTTAGGAAAATTCGTTTGAATTTTTTCTTCAGAGCAGAATCCCTCAGCTCACCGAGCGATCATGACTTGAACACAGGCTTACGAATTAAATCCTCTTTTAATCCTTTGCCTAGCCAAATTCCTCCACAGGTTCTCACCTTCGAGAAAGCAGTGACCTCTCAAGTATCTTCCTTCAGCGGCTCCACTAACCGCCAATATCAGAACCTCACCAAGTCAGAACGCCTGGCATTAAACTCCCTCACTTCTGATGATACCATAATTATCAAACCAGCAGACAAGGGTGGCGCCACTGTCTTGATGGACACCACTGCCTACCGTTCTGAATGTTTAAGACAGTTGGGTAACACCAATTTCTATCAACCCCTTGCCGAAGATCCCACCACACGTCTACTTCAGACGATCCGGATCTTAGTCAATGAAGCCAGTGCCAACGGCTGGATCACTTCTAATGAAGCACAATACCTGGTTAATTCCACTGCCACTATACCGTACTTCTACATTTTACCCAAGGTACACAAGAAGGTGCACCCTCCCCCTGGCCGCCCTATCATCTCAGGGCTGGGGTCCTTACTGGAACCCCTGTCGGCTTTTACTGACCATTTCCTTCGTCCCTTAGTGTCGAAGATGCCTACCTACCTCAAGGACACCAAGGATATTCTCATCCTCCTTACGGATTTGTCCTTTGATTGCACTACTGACTTTCTTGTATCATTTGATGTGGAGTCGCTATACACTTGTATCCCGCAGGATGAAACTTTATCTGTCATTGAATCTCTCCTGCTTGCAGATCCTCCTGACTCCATTACTCCAGTCTCTTTCATCATGTCCTGTGCCAGACTTGCAATGAAAGAGAACTTCTTCCAATTCGAGGACCAGCTATTCTTGCAAGTATCAGGTACATCAATGGGGAGCATTTTTGCTCCCAGCCTGGCGAACCTGTACGTTCATGTTTTTGAAGAACAACATGTCCTCAATACTACCAACCCATATAGGGATCACATCACGATTTGGAAGAGGTACATAGATGATGTGTTTGTGCTGTGGCAGGGATCCCTGTCCTCCCTCTTGGCCTTCAAAGACTGGCTCAACAACTGTGACCCCTTTTTGAAATTCACTTGCGAGTACTCCAAGACTCACTTACCCTTTCTCGACATCCTCATCACCCCATCGGAAGGGTATTTGGGCACAGAGCTATACAGAAAGCCCATGGCGGTGAACGCTCTTTTAAAGTATGACAGCTTTCACCCACGAGCTCTGCGTGACAATCTGCCCTTCGGCCAATTCCTGCGCCTTAAACGGAATTGTTCCTCTAGCGATAAATACAAGGAACACGCCAACAATCTCTCTAAGCAATTGCTGGCTAGAAACTACCCTAAACATCTCATTCGGAGGGCTTCTAAACGAGCTGCTAACAACAACCGAGAGGCTCTGTTAGAACCCAAGACTCCTAAAGCATCCGAAAACAGACTCACGTGTGTCCACACCTATTGCCAATTTTCCAATAAACTCAAGAAAATCATTCTTTCCAATTGGAAGATTCTTAATATAGGTGAGGTTGGGCTACCCCAACCCCTTTTTGCGTTTAAACGCAGCAGCAATATCAGGGACCAATTGGTACATACCCGCCCACGCATTAATCAGAGATGCACCCAACCTACCTTGTGGGGACTCCCTCCAGTTGTGGGCCATTACCCTTGTGGTTCTTGTGCTGCATGCAGCCTTACCTCTGTGACCAAGGAGATTGACATTGGCACTGGCCGACCCTGGATTTTGAGGAGCCATACGAACTGCAACAGCTCCCATCTGATCTATTTGATCACCTGCCCTTGCGAGTTGAGATACATCGGCATGACCACCCGCCGTATTAAAACTCGTATTCTGGAACACAAGAGCACGATACGGTGTGGCCGCACCTCCACCAAACTTACTAACCACTTTTTGGAGGTTAAACATGCCCCTGATGACTTACATTGGACCGTCATTGACAAACCCCACATACCACCACACCTTACAGACAGCTCCGCTTTCCTTTTTAAACGAGAGCAGAGGTGGGTGTATAAACTACAAACACATGTTCGGGGACTTAATGACGATATCCCTTGGCTATCGTTATAAACGCACTTAGCCTGTCCTTTTGACCTTGTTTCAAACTTCTGAGGGGGACACTCGTGATCCAGCCCACATCATATCCTTGCTTTCTTCCCCCCGCATCCACTGGCGTTTACACCTTTGGCCGTGATTTTTGTTCCATAACCGTCTGCCCTACAGCCCGTGGCCTCCCTGGGACATTACACACAAGCATTTTTTTGGTGTTCTTGACTTCCGCCCGTATTCACCAAGATGACTCGCACCTTTCAGAGCAACACGTGCCTTGAGAGCCGTCATTCTATATCTGACGGCGGCTTCCGCATTCCTCAAGCGCACCGCGTCATCTCCCTGACTCCCCAGGTGCATCGAGTCAGCGATATTTTGACAGCGTCATTCCTGCCCTGTCATTTCCATCAACAGCCAGATGCGTGTGACAGCGTTTTGTATTGGCTCCCACTCCAGCTTGTGTACTATACCTGCCACGCCATTGGCCCCTTCCACCGGCAGTTTTTTCATTTCTTCCGCCTCCGTCCAATCACACGGGACCTCCGGCTGCAGGCTCATTCCAGCCTGGTTCCCCGACGGACAGGTAGGCTTCTACGCTGCCGGTGTTTGCGTTCATTCTAAGGCGCTTATCTTTTAGCATGGTATTTCCTCGCCTCAATCTTGGTCTGCCTCTGTACGGATCTGCATTATCCGTGATCACTCTGACTATCTGCCCTTTTGCAGCCATGTTTTAATTGTCACAATGATCTCACCGAGCTCATTTTGTGTGCAGACTCTGCCCCGGGCAGTTCTCCCTAGTTTTCAGCTGTCTTTCCCACCTCTTTGACACTTGCTCTATTTGTGTAAGCCCCTTCACCAGTCCTTACATTTCCATTCCAGAGCGGTGTTCCTTCCTGAGCGGTTGCCAGGTGGAGGTCCTCTTACCACCCAGTTTGATCGGGTGAGTTGGACCATGCTTCAAGTCTATATTTATACATTTTTCCTATTTATCATGACTGAGCATATCGGTTTTATTTCCACACTGTCTCCTCTTTATCTGTTATTTAGGTGCTGTATGTTTCGCTGAAGAGACTTGCACTCTACAATCAAGTTGAGGGTGCATACCATATCCTTTGTCACGTTTTTTTCCCTGCAGTAGCTTCTAGGTCCTGATGAAAGCCTAGCCTAGTCAGGCGTTATGGCTGAAACATGTCGACCACATTCTTTCACGTTGCTTCATTGATCAGACTAGATTAGTGTTGCCCCCACTTCTTTTTAATCTTACATCGGGACGGCATTGTCTAACAGAAGTCCTCTGGCCGTCCCGTCACTAGTTTTAATACACCTACTTTTTTCACTACTACTAGCACTGCAATCCCCACTCACTTTAGGCTCATTTTTGATTTATTTCATTGTTTGGTGCATATCAATCATAGCACAAAGGACTCACATCTCACATAAGGGCGCTGCCTGCCCTGGGAGATTTTGAGATTTTCTTTGGGATGAAAATCCCATGTGATGGGGTTCTACCCTCGGTGATTACATGACCTTGGTTTTGGAGCCTCCTCCATTTTCACTACGTACATTAGGCTTTCTCTCCTCACCCCACATACCACCTATTTTCCTTTACCTTTAGACCCCAGGATTTCTGTTGTGTTATATGTACTTCTATGGGGGAATCAATCCTGTGCGGTCTCTAAACTTGCTCCCTCCGACCCTCTGGTGCCCAACCGTTTCTTATTAGGTACAAATGCTACAGTACCATCACAATAGAATTAGAGAAGAACAAGAACATGAACAAAGACGCATGAAAGACACGAAAATGAAAATGCTAGTTTCTCAGACAGTTCCAGCTGACGGTCATAAAAAGGGTATGACACAGTCCAGTGTTTCAACCGGTCCTGTAAAAGGGACATGCAACTATTGTAAACAGCCAGGCCATTATGTACACGATTGCCCAGTTTTAAAACATAATATCGCCACAGGTAATACAAAAGAAAGACCACGGCCACTTAGACAGGATCAGAACCAACAAGGAGCTCCGCAGCAGGCACAATCCATGCCAGCTCCGCAACCATCTATGACAGCTCCACCATCGCAGCCTATTGCTGCCACACAAACAACGACACGACAGATGTACCAGACCGCACAGTATGATTATCCTGATTATCAACGATACTCATGAAACAGCCTAGAGAGGGAAGTTGGCTTACCCCTTATTGAGGTCCCTGTAGATCAAGAAGGACCTTATGTACACAGTGAACTATTAGGCCAGGATAGAAAATGTTTGCTTGATACAGGGGCAAGCCGAACAACGATAAAACGAAGTGAAGTTCCAGGGGCAGCCCTCTCAGGCTCACAGAATATTTCCCTTGGCTTTTCAGGAAAACCTATCGTTAACGAAGTATCACAGCCTCTTCCCCTTACGATTGGTCCTTTGACACGAACTACAGATTTATTGCTTACTAAATCATGTCCAGAAAACCTGTTAGGTATAAAAACTTTGAAAGCTCTAGGAGCTATAATATGTTGTTCTCCGGAAGGAGTAAGATTGTTTCTACGTGATTTCAAAGGGCACTATGTGTCCCGAGACATGGATCACCGACTGCAGAATTTACCCACACATTTATGGGCACAAGGCCCTACAGATGTTGGTTGCATGAACATTACACCATATCGAGTCACACTAAAGGCAGGAGTGGTACTACCACGAATGCGACAATACAAGTTACCCCCAGATGCTGTAGTGGCTTTACTGCAAATCATTGACGAACTTATTACCCAAGGAGTGGTTGTGGAAACCGACTCCAATATATGTAATTCCCCGATAATCCCGATTCTTAAACGAACTGATCCAAAAGCCCCGCCAGTATATCGATTGGTTATTGATCTGCGCGAATTAAATAAATGTATTGTACCACAATACCCCGTAGTTCCAGACATTTCTTCATTACTGACAGCCATTGATTCCGAAGCAACATTCTTTACTGTAATTGATCTCAAGAATGCCTTTTTCAGCGTCCCAATAGATCAGGAAAGCCAATACTTGTTCGGATTTAGTTTAAATGGACGAAGCTTTAAATTCACACGCGCACCTCAAGGATTCACAGAAACACCAGCATCTATAGCCAAGCACTGAAACGAGAACTTGACAGTATCCACATGCCAGTCAACACTGCCCTGCTTCAATATGTCGATGATCTGCTGATCACCGCTAGAAGCGAACCTGAAAGTGAAAAAGCCTCACTGACGGTTTTACAATTCTTGGCCGGAAAGGGGCACAAGGTGTCCCCTTCTAAGCTGCAATTCTGTGTCCAGCGAGTTGTTTACCTTGGTCACTCGCTGTCCAAGGAGGGAAGGCAGCTTACACCCGATCGCATCCAGTTAATTGCTAACATGCCAATACCCAAGACACAAAAGGAGGTGCGGTCTTTTATAGGCCTCACTTCATATTGTAGGCAGTGGATCCCTCAGTATGCATTTCTAACAAAACCACTCATTCAGTTGACAACACAGGAGGCAGCCACATCGACTGTCCTCCCTTGGACTCAGGAACATACACAAGCTTTTGAAAGCCTAAAGAAAGCTTTATGTCAAGCACCCGTTTTAGCAACACCATGTTACAGTAAACAGTTTACACTCTTTGTTACAGAACGCGAAGGTACTGCTTTGTCAGTACTCACACAGGAACAAGCAGGATCACACAAACCATGTGCTTATTTTTCTAGTACATTAGATCCCGTAGCTCAGGCTCTGCCTGCGTGCCTGAAATCAGTGGCAGCGACAGCTTTAGCAATCAGACAAAGCGATGCCATAGTGTTAGGACATCAATTGACAGTACAAGTACCACACGCAGTAGAGGTTCTCTTGAACCGAACGCAAACACAACACTTGACCATAGCAAGACTCACTGGTTACGAATTAACATTGTTTCAGCCACATATAGAAATCAGACGTTGTAGTACATTGAATCCTGCCACACTGTTACCCGTAAACAGAACAGACCCACTAGCACATGATTGTATTGAAGTTATTACTATCACGACGAAACCTAGACAAGACTTGACAGACGTCCCATTGTCAGACCCAGACCTGACGTTGTATGTAGATGGTTCATGTATGAGAACAAGTACAGGAGAGCTAGTGGCCGCGTATGCAGTCACAACAGACACTGAAGTCATTGAAACAAATCGTATTAATACCTTGTCAGCTCAAGCAGCAGAGCTCACCGCTCTGACACAAGCCTGTATTCAAGCCACAAATAAGAAAGTCAACATATACACTGATTCACGTTATGCCTTCGGAGTTGTACATGACTTCGGCGTGCTGTGGCGAGAGAGAGGTTATTTAACTTCTCACGGTGCCCACATTCAGCACGGACCCCTCATTCATGCCCTATTAGATGCAATACATCTACCCGCTGCAATATCAATTATGAAATGTAAAGCTCATACGAAAGTTACTGATATCATTTCCCAAGGCAATGATCTAGCTGACAAAACAGTTAAACAGACTGCTCAAACTCACACATCTGACATGACAAAGACAATAGTTCCGACACCAACACATTGCATGATGGTTAAGGATCCCGCTCTTGACGTAATTGACATACAGACACATGCTACACCAGACGAAATAAAGAAATGGACTGAATTAGGAGGGATCCAAACGGATCAAGGATGGATGACGAAGGAAAAATCTGTATGGTTTCTTCCCGACTCAATGGTCCAAGTTATCATAAATACAATACATAGTCCTGCCCACTTAGGAGAAAAAGCTATGCTAGACAGCATTCAACACATTTGGTTCAACAAACATTTACGAGCAGCAGCTAAACAAAAAGTCCGTACCTGTATGATCTGTTGTCAGTTTAACCCAGGTAAAAGCATTCCCGTAGAACAAGGTGGATTTCAGCCTCCTGATCACCCTTTTGAAGTCCTCCAGATGGATTATATCCAGATGGAACGATGTCGAGGATTCAAATACGTTCTTGTAGTTGTTTGTGCTCTGTCCCGTTGGACAGAAGCATACCCGGTTTCAGATTACACTGCCCCGACTACTGCCAAACAGTTAGTTCGAGAATTCTTCCCACGGTACGGTTTACCACGTGCTGTCTACTCAGATAACGGCCAGCCGTTCTCATCCGAACTAATGAAACACGTTTCACTTTTGTTAGGTTATCAATGGAGATTTCATTGTGTCCGACACCCCGAGGCAGCAGGTCTCGTGGAACGACATAATCAAACTCTGAAAATTAGATTGTCCAAAATATGTAGAGAGAAAGGTGTCGACTGGGTAGTAGCCTTACCAGTTGCACTCTTTTATATGAGAATGGTAGCACATTCTCGAACAGGGCTATCCCCTTATGAGGTGATCTTCGGTAGACCACCAAATATGTGGGGGACGCCTATACCACGCAAAATAACTGATGTAGACTGTAATATGCTGACAGATTACCTAGCTTCCTTGATGTCTGCACTACAATCTTGTCGTTCACAGGTAGCTGCAGCCTTTCCCGACAACACCGAGGTGAAACCCCATGACGTAATTCCCGGGGACCTGGTGTTAGTGAGGAACTTTGACCGGAAGTCTCAGCTGGATCCTAGGTGGAAATCGCCTCAACTCGTACTGTTAACCACGAGGACAGCCGTGAAGATCGAAGGTCGAAAAGGCTGGATACATTCAAGTCATATCAAGAAATTTCATGGACTACCATCCGATATAGAGACTAAACCCTGTATTTCCTCAAAGACAGACTCAAAGCTTCCTTTGGTTGAACAAACGAACTCAGAACTATATAGACTAAAACTACGGTCCAATAAGTCAGACAATTTGATTGTTTAAGTCCTCTCCAAGGTGAATCGGTTGAATTTGTCTCTGACATGTATCCTCTGGACCGGAATAGAGAAGGAGATAATCAAATCCAGTTGAAAAAACATGCGTACTGTAAATCACTGCGTAGTCATTGTACAGTGACGTTATTAATTTTGTTTTTCTTATGTCTTTTAATAATCGCTGCAAGTATATTGTTGCACATATATTATCCTATTTCTAAACATGTTTACAATGTTACTGCTGAACATTCTTTTAGTGAATTACCCCCGCATGAGTTGTCCTATAGATTTGCGCTGCGCAATAACACTTTTATTAGTATGTTACATCATTCCCATCAGGCTAGCAATGCTACAAATTGTTGGATATGTGGCCGACTCCCTCCCTATCAGAACTATAAGGGAATTCTGCCTCTCTTTCCATATCCGTTTACACACAATGGCTCCTGTGGAGCATGGTTTAGTTTAATTAATTCCCTAGATTCGAATTCCGCGGTTTATCAAGACAACTGGGTATGGGGAAACCTGAACTTAGTTTTGCTTAAAGTCTGTTACCCTAACAAGGAGGGACTTCCCAAAAGAACAGGAACTGATCTAGAAAATGAAGTATATGGATTAGGTAATTTCACGCTTAATCTCATGATCCTGAATGTTGAATCCGAAGTTGCACCAATTTTGCCCGCTATGTCAGTATTTCCAGTTAAAGGTGAATTGTGTATAAGAAAGAATGGCTCCATACACATGGGCCATAGTAAATGCATCACTGTAATAGAATTCAGTGATCAAGGCAAATCTACATTTAGAGCTTCTCGCCATTCCTACTTTGTATGTGGTCAGACTGCATATATACGTCTGCCTCTAGATTGGGATGGTACCTGTTACATCGGATTCCTTTTGCCACCTGTTTTCTTAGCTCCTCCTGATTATCACAGAAATACTCATTTAGTACACAATAGAGAACGGAGAGATCTCCCAATAGTCGACTACACTGAAACAGCATGGGAAAAATACACAGATTTCAATAAAGGTCTCTTTCCCTATATAGGTACAGTCACTAATAGTAAGCTGATACGTAGATTAACCAGAACCCTTGAAGCAGTAGTAAACGAAACTATTTCCGCCTTAGGCAATTTAACAGAAGAGCAGTCTGCTATGCGGATTGTTGTGCTTCAAAATCGTCTTGTCCTTGACGTCATTCTGGCCGATAGGGGCGGAGCTTGTAGGGTCATCGGATCAAGTTGTTGCATTTTCATACCAGAAAATTCGCCGTCAGTATATAAAGCCATAACTCGCCTTCATAAGATTGTAAGCCAGATACACCAGAATCCAGGCATCTGGACTTGGTCCGGTTGGTTTTGGAGTGTATTATCTACCTTTGGATGGAGGGTCCTATCCTTCCTAGGTATTGGCTTTCTCATACTATTCAGTTGCTGCTTATGCCTACAATGTGGACCAGCGATTTGTGGTCTGTGTGCCACATCGTGTATTCCACCACCAAGATTTCATTCATCCCGGAAGAAGAAAGAAGAACAAATGATGCTATATGAACAAATCAACGGATTGATGAAGATTGATATCTCTTAAGGGCAAGTAGGGGACAAGGAGGGAATGTGGAAATATGGATTTTTATGATCAGTTATGTCCCCTATCTTGGACCCCAACGGTTTCATGTATAAATCATAAATACATGTATGTTCCCTCCAGTTCCAGTTATGAAGACGCAAACACATGTGCGTCCACCGTCAACATGTCCTCTTTCAGATCCGCCGTGAATGGGCCGGATATTCTATTCCTAAGTATGAAAGGCCACCGGCTTTATGTGGTTCATTTATCCCATTTCACAGTCCAGGCGAATAGGCCCTGATTATGCCATTAAGCCTTTTCCTGCTTTCTGCCTCTGAAAGCTCCAGTCTGAGCTCGCATCTGTACCCATGAACTTTGTCCTACTCCCTGCGCGGCTAACGGTGCCTGACTCGATCTGTCTGCTTGCCAAAAACTGTATTTCACCTTCAAGATTATCTGCTCTGCTCCGCTCCTCATCCAATGCATTCCTGTCTAGCAGTTTAAGTAAACATTCTTTCAGCTACCGAGCAAAAGGCCCGGCTTCTCTGTCTTTATGCAAGTAATTCATAGCCCTGTTACCATGGAATATTCCTACCCCCTCGCATCTAGTGTAGACACTTAGACGCTTGTACACGCACTAACAGTCAGTATAGTCAGTATAGTCAGTATAGAATAAGATTCTATCCTAAGAGACCTTTCTTTTTGGATAACACAGTTCTTTAAACATAGGATGTTAGATATGATTTGGGATTAGGTTGACATAACCCCAGACTTCTGTCTCCACATGTAGAGCTAAATGTCAAGTCCCCTTCACCCCCTAGTTGCACGTCAATCACACGTCATGCTGCTGCGCGCGCATCTCTGCCAAGTATTTCTGCTGACATTGCGAAATTCTTTCATGGAACCACCCATTTATGACATCATATCCAATGACGTTCTTTAAGTTACGCCCAGTTACACCTATTTTAGTTACGCATGTATGTTCTTATCTTTGTTATCAGCTGTTACGCCTCCTGCATCTGTTTCACTGTAATGCCTATTGTATAAAAATGATTACTTGTCAATAAAGTTTGTCCTTCACTTCCTGAACCTTCATGGTGATGGAATATGGAGTCCATCAATTCGAATTGATTTTGGAATAAAGCCCGTTCCGAACCTCTAATACCACGGATTCTGCCTCTTATTTTACTGAGCTATTATTATAGATTTTCCGCATCAAATTAAGTCCCGGTAATTAAATTATTTACCACAGGAGGACACCCCAACTCCCCTCCAGCAGACCAGCAACCATCCCAGTCGACTCACTGACATCATAGCCCATCACTCCACAATAGTGTCCTATTCTTGTGTCCCGCCCCCCACCGCCCCTCCGCCCGCACCTGGGGCTTCATGTTGTGTCTCCCCCTGACCAGCTTCCTCGGGGTCTCCGGCTGTCAGGTATGTTCTATACAGCGCCCAGAAGTTCTTGGGGCGACTCCTAGGGGGTAACAGTTCGCTATACGTTTCCGCCTGCGTGCTGCAATACAGCATATCTCTAACCCATCGTTTATTAGTAGGAAGCGGCCCTCTCATCCAGCAGGCCGACACGACGCGTCGCGCGATCAATAACGCCATGTCCGTCAGACGCCTCAGCGCCAGCGGGAGAGGCCTGGAGTAGCCCAGCAGCGCCAGAGCCGGATTAGGGGGGATCTCCTTTTCCAAAATCTGGCTCAACTCCCGAAACACCGCCGTCCAGAACCGGGGCACACCAGGGCAAAACCAGGCCATGTGTAGGAAGTCAGCCACGGGGACATGACAGCGCTCGCACTCCGCCGTGGGGCGCAACCCGTACCTATGCAGTCTTTCAGGGGTGTAATAGACCCGCTGCAAAAACTTAAAATGTATTAATCGGTGTTGACCATTCAAGGAGACCTTTTTAGTGCTAGAGCAGCAGTACTTCCAGATCTCATCCGAAATGTCCATTTCAAGATCCGTCTGCCAGTCTCGCCGCGCTGCAGAGCACTGGTGCGCCCTTTGCTGGTCACCGAGTTTTTTGAGGGTCGAGACCAATTTGGACGGCGCCGCAGTTTTGATAACATAGGAAAGCTCCGGGATTTCAGGGGGTTCCTCCCCGCACGGCCCCAAAAGAGACAGCAATGCGCCACGGACCCTGTGAAACTGAAAGCGCTGGAGTAACGTGATCTCTGGCTGAGTCGAGGCGACACGCTCCAGCGTCTTGGCCACTCCATCCTGAAACAGGTCCACCATCCTAACTATTCCCAAATCACCCAGCGCCCGCTTCACCCCTGCTTCCCGCAGAGGGGGGAGCCAAGCTGCCCACTCCACCCGCATCAACGGGGAGTATAAGAGGTCACGGTCTTGCGTTCTCATAATCGCATGCCACGCGTGGTTAGTGGCTCTGAGCGAGTCCAACAGACCCACCCTGCGATCCACGGGCAGAAAGACCGTCGCCGGAAGAGGGAGCGGATCCGCAAACAAGCGCTCCAGCAACACATGCGGAACGTCTGGTTCGGCATGTATCCACGTATGCAAATGGGACGCCTGCGCCACTCTGTAGTAACTTTCTAGGTCCGGAGCTCCAAGCCCCCCCATCTCGTATGGCAGCGTCAGCACTTTCCACTGGACTCTAGGTTGTTTACCACCCCAGGCCAGTCGGGTCAGGGTCTGAGTCAGCTGTGCAAAGAAGGACCTGGGGAGCACTATAGGGATGTTGTTGAAAAGGAACAGAAATCGCGGTAGAATGACCATTTTCATGATAGCAATTCTGCCCATCAGCGACAAAGGGAGCCTGTTCCACTCCTCCACCTCGTCTACAAGTTTGGAATAAGCTACCCCATAGTTTTCCCTCAGCAAGACCTCCGGGTCCCTGTGCAGCCGAATCCCCAGGTAGCGGATTGAGTCCGTTGTCCACTGCAAAGGGTATTCCATAGGGAATGGCAATGTAGCCGGAGTCAACGGAAATGGCAGCGATTTGTTCCAGTTGACCCTGAGGCCCGACAGCGCCCCAAACCGGACCACCTCCCACAAGATAGAAGCGAGATTCTCCTCCGGGTCTCGGATGTACAGCAGTGTATCGTCCGCGTAGGTGGAAATACCAATCTTATAGGAGGGAAAGTTGATTCCCTCGAATCTGTGGTATTCTCTTATCGCGCACGCTAAAGGCTCCGCCACCAGCGCGTAGAGGAGTGGGGAGAGAGGGCAACCCTGCCTGGTCCCCCTGGTGATTGCAAACGCCTCCGTGACTCGGTCTCCGAGGCGCAGCCGGGCAGTGGGCCTAAAATACAATGCTCCGAGCATCTGCAAAAAAGGCTCTCCCAGCCCAAGTTTCCTCAGCACCCGCACCATAAACGGCCATTCCACTGAATCAAACGCTTTCTCCATATCCAGGAAGAGCGCTAAGGCCTTACTCTCTGGGCGCACATGCTGCATGACTCCAAGGACCGTGCGGAGATTGTACGTGAGATTCCTGGATGGAACAAAGCCTGCCTGCTCCGGCGCCACGAGCTCCGGCACCAGAAGCGCCAAGCGCGTGGCCAGCACCTTTGCATATATCTTGGCATCGACATTAATCAGGGAGAGAGGCCTATAGGAGCCGCACAGGTTGGAGGGTTTCCCGGGTTTTAAAATAGTAACTAGCAGGGCCTCTCGCATCGTGTCAGGCATACAGCCTTCAAGACATATGTCGTCAAAAAGAGTCATAAGGTGCGGGAGGAGCTGGTCCTGGAAGGCCTTATAAAAGGCCACAGTCAGCCCGTCCGCTCCCGGGGCAGTGCCCGCCCTCATACCTCCCAAAGCCTCCAAGATCTCATCCTTTTGTATGGGCAGCGCCAGGAATTCCCTCCGCGAGTTGGACAAAAACGGCATTTTAATGTAACTGAGGTAGTCGTCTATCTCCTCTTCCATGTGAGAGGACTGAGATTTATACAGTCCAGCATAATAGGCCCTGAATTCTTCTATGATCCCCGTCTCGTCAGTAATCACATCGCCCGAGGCAGTGACGAGCTCGTCAATGACTAGGGGGCGCCTAGCGTTACGGAGTATCCCCGCAAGTAAGGATCCCGGGCGCTCACCCTCCCCGTAAGTACGAGCCGTGGCGTACTTCCCCATATGTTGCACCTCTCGGTCCGCTTCACTGTTGAACTCAGTGACCAGGTTCTGCAGCCTCGTAGCTACCTCGGGGTCCGCAGAAATCCCCTGATTCTCCTCCAACTGCGCAATCTGCGTCTCCAGGGCCCCAAGCCGCCGCCGTATGGATTTAAGCACACCCGAATGCTTAGTCATTGCAACACCGCGAATGTAAGCCTTGAACGAGTCCCACACCGTTTGGAAACTCTGGACTGAGCCTGAATTTACCTCAAAGAACGATTCTATTTCATCCGCCAGCTCCCCCCGGAACGCGTCATCCAACAGTGAGTAAGGCGGCAGCCGCCACGTGAACGGCGGTACTCGTCGGTGCGGAGTGGCCAGTACCAGTAGAAGGGGGGAGTGGTCCGACAATGTGCGCGGCAAGACCTCGCAGCCCTTAACGCACACAAGCAATGACCGCGACACCAACCAATAGTCTACTCTGGTATGCACGTCGTGGAATGCCGAGTAATGCGTGAAGCCCCCTTTACCCGGGTGCCGATGCCGCCAGATGTCTAGCATGTCTAGTCTGGTTAATTCTGCCTGCATATGTTGGGCGGCGGTCGCCGGGCGGCGGGCTGGCCCCGAGGAGCGGTCTAAATCCGGATTGAATGTAAAGTTAAAGTCACCACCCCATACCATGCCAGTGTGCACGTGTTGCCTGCATTGTGTTGCCAGTGCATCATAGAACTCAGGGGAGTCGTAATTGGGGCCGTACACATTGACTACAATTAGGTCATGGCCCTTACCAGCGCACCGCGCTATTAAGTAACGCCCGTCCGGGTCGGAGGTCAGCGACGTCAACCGCAGGTTCGATCGTGGGTTTACCCAAGTAACCACCCCTCTGGAGTGTGATGTAAAGCCCGCCGCCGCGCTGGTGCCCACTAGCCCCTTCGCCGCTAACAGTTTACTTGTAAGAGGGAGGTGAGTCTCCTGAAGTAGTGCCAGGTCAATGTGATGTCGGTGGAGATAATTTAAAACTTTCCTGAGCTTGCGATAATCGTTCAACCCCCGAACATTCCACGTCAGCGCCCTAATGGCCACTTCGCCAGTGTCACCCATCTGTTCTCCTAGTCCAGTCATCCCAGCAGAAACATACAGCAACCGCCGCAACGCACGGGCCAGGCGGGAGTCCCCGCCCACCACTCGGCTCCAGACAGTCTGAAACAGCTATACAACAGTAAGGCAGAAGGCTTGTCACTCAGCAGACAGTGCGGATCACAGTTCCCAACCACAGAACGTCCCCCTAACTTCCCAGCCCTCCACCCAGAGCCGACCACCCCCAACCTGGCCAGACAGATCCCCAGTCCCACCCCCCTCCCTACCCCACAACAAACATACAGAACCATCCCCGAACCAGCCCCCAGAGGGGCCATGAAAGCTATCAGCGCTGGGGCAGGGGCCGCCGATGAACAGCTACCTTAAGCTCTCAACAGTCCACCATATGGCCGTGCCCCCACTCCTAAGCCCCAAGTCTCAGTACAGCTCGAGCCATTATCGCCTCTCCTCCATTAGTTCTAGGGGGGACCCCAACACCCCAATCAGAGGCGAGCCACCCCACCTATCTAAGCTTGCAAGGCACCCTCTAAGCGCCCCCATTAAGTCATCTAGGCCAGAGCCCATTTGTCTCGTAGACCGGCCTGTACGGTGAGCTCCAGGCGCCATCCAAACCAGAGTCCCGCAGTTATTAAGGCCGCAGGGCTATCCCGCCCTTGACCAAACCATGAAAGCGGACCAGCCCCCGCCTCTCCTCCAAGTCTAGGGCCTCGACACCAGGGCACCCCCAACACATCGGAAAGTTCTCACCCAGCTGCAGCCTCAAAGTCCTCCGGGGCGGTCGCCGTCTCCTGCACACCAACAATTTTCCAGCAGCCGCAACACCGCCAGAGAAGCGGCAGCCTCCACGGCAGGGCAATGACCCCCCGCCAGGAGGCAGAGCGTATCCAGCGACCACTGCCAGCAACCTAGTCCTGCTCCCCCAGGCTGGAGACCTCCGCCCGGGCGTCCACGCCGTCCTGCAGCCCACGCCGTTGCTCCTTCGACCACTCCTTCAGGGATCGCTGCAGCTCCCTCGGGTCTGTGAAGAAGTGCGAGTGCCCCTGTCTGTTGATCCGGAGCCTCGCCGGGTATAACATGGCATAGTCCAGGCCCAAGTCGCGGAGTTGTTTTTTGTAGGGTGCAAACTGCCTGCGCTCCTCCTGGACCTTCGCCGTGAAGTCGGGATAGATGGAGATGTCCATCCCTTCATATTGCAGCTTCCCCTTTTCCCTTGCCACCCGCAGGGCTGTGTCTCTGTCCCTATAATTCAGTAGTTTTGCTATTATGGGTCTTGCGGGCGCCCCAGGCTTGGGGCGAGGGCCCAACGAACGATGGGCTCTCTCGACAACAAACATGGGGGAGAACACGTCCTCTCCCAGCAGTGCCCGCAGCAGTTTTTCAACGAAGAGTTCCATTCGCCCGGTGTGCGTCGATTCCGCCACACCGGTGATGCGGACGTTCGACCTCCTCGAACGGGCCTCCAAATCTTCGGACTTGTCCTGAATGACCTGCAGTAGTTTACTGAATTGCCTGCGATCCGAGTCCCATGCCGTCTGTGCCTCCTCCACCTGTGTTATTCTCTGTTCGGACGCATCCAGCCGCTCTGTATTCTTATCCACTCGTTCCGACATGCGGTCCATGCGGTATGTGAGCGCATCAAGCTTGGTGTCTATCGCGGTCAGACTGCCCTGTAGCCCTTTTTCCATTGCCGCCAGCATTGCCTTGATGTCGGCGCACATAGAGCTCTCAGCGACCGCTCCATCTGGAGGCCACGCCGGCGGTGCTTCGTCGGGCCCCTTCGGCTTACGGGGATCAAAAGACAGTTTGGGCTGGGACTTATCGCTTTTGCCCATGGCGACGCTGAGGGTCAGCGGCCGGCGCGCGTCCGCCACTCCGGGGCAAAGTCCTGATCCAAGGGGGGCCGCGCTACAGGCAACACCCACCACGTCTCGCAGATGCCCGGGGCGCCGACCACCCCGAGTCACAGTTCCACTCTCTGGTCTCTTCCCGGCCACAGTCTCCAGACTGCTCACGGAGTAGTAGGTCAGCCTGCGCCACTCCCAGTGTCCGGTCGCCACCACAGGCCCGAGTGGGAGTGGGGTGCCCCCCACCCGAGTCAGTTGCTCCGGGCCGTCGCCGTCGCCCACCGGTCCGTCCACGGCACAGATGTCAGGCTCCCGTCAAGCAGGGGGCAGCAAAGGAGGGCGCCGCAGCGACAAGGCACAGCTCGGAGCAAGAGGGAGCGGCAATCTCTCTGGAGACTCCACGGACCTGGGTCATCGCCTGTGGTGCAGGGGGGGGGGAGAGCGCCAACACCCGGGCAGCCTGCAAGTGCCCAAATCACCGGGGGTAACTAGGGCTCCACGCGGCGCGGGCAGCCGCGTCTGCCGGGGGGCCCAGGCAGCAATCCAGCCGGGGGGGGAGGGGTGGGGGGGGGGGGAGACACCACAACTGACTCTCCGCACCCCCCACGGGTCCGCGCCCCGCCGCTCGTGTGTCCGATGCACCTGGCTCCGCCGCTCCGCCGTCTCCCGGGCTCTCAGCAGTCGGACCGGGCCAATCGGGTCCTCCCCCTGCAGGTCAGCCGCACGTCGCGTGACGCACGGCGGGGAGAGCCACAGGACAGCCCGGGGATCACGGCCCAGTCCGCCCCTCCGCACAGCGCCCGCCGTTATCGACTCTCCGGGCCTCGCTCGCTGTCGCCGAGCATCCGGGGTGATGCAGCTGAGTGCCGGAGGGAACCCCCTCGCCAGCTATCTGTTCAGCTCCGCCGTTCAGGATACTGTGGTCGGATATTTAGGGGCTTAGAGCGGGAGCTCAGCGTTTACACGTTCGCCATAGCCGCCGGCTAGCTCCGCCCCCCAGACCTAGCGTTTTTACACATGTTCTGGGCTTGGCCAACTTTGCAGCATTACTGGCACACTATTACATGCTACATTGCGAGAGATTACAGGACTCCCAGACATGTCTTCCTGGGAAGCCTGTTTGCTAGGCATGTTTAGACACAGGAAGCAATACAAGGTCCAGACACGTTTCGCAGTCCTGGCCCTCCTTCTAGCCACACTACACTGGCACGCGCCTGCAGGCCCTCCTCTGGCAGCCTGGATAGAAGCAGTACACAAATGGGGTGCTGTAGCAGAGGCTGCGCTCTGAAACTAGGAGGTGCGCCGGGGGCGCCGGCCACCCATCTCCCATAAATGGGCCATGCTGCGCATGCATTTCCAACAAACAATTCATAACGATGCTACACCCCCGCAGTCACAAGGCCCACACGGGGTGCCTCGCTGAGCGACCTCCCCAGGGGGCAAGACACATTTTCCTTATGAGATTACCCCCCCCCCCCAACACATAAGCACCTGCTGTTAACACCACTGAGGCACTATAGTGCGCTCCCACATGCCAGAGCCTGTACCCCTCGTCACCCATGAAGTATTCACACACCCCCGCCCCTCACTGTACAGCCCAGCATTTGTACCTCAAGTTGCCAGTTTCTTTTTCTCTTGGGTAAGATCAGAGGAGGCAAGACCTCATTCAGGGGTGACTCCCACCTCCAACGTGCTCCATCGCTGCCCCCTGATGCCTGCTATGTAACTATTGTGTGCAAGGCTATACCTCAGACGTATTAATGAGTCTTTTATGTGTCACATGCAGTTTTATGTGGCAAACTTATGCAACGATATTCAAAAATCGAAAACCAAATAAAATTTAAAAAATAAAATAATTTTGACAAAGCGATGCGTCCCACCCAAGATATCTTCACTACCCCAACTGTATAAATATTTTAAGAAAGTGTCAAGGGGTGTGGGATATATCTTTCATACAGCTGTTCATATCATGTAGGAAGGAAGACCCCTAGATATTTTATTGGTTCTTTAGAGCCTTAAAAAACTGCATCTTTTAGAAGTTTATTGTTACATTCTTGTGGATTTGCTATGGTTATGCCTAGAGATTTTTATAGTTCATCTTTAATCCTAAAGCATATGAGAACTTATTTAGTTCATTGATAATTTGTGTTCAGTTTGTATTTTGAAGCAAAGTATGTCATATGCGAATAGGGTTGTTTTATGGTGATCGGAAGTCGTTTATAGACCTAATGTGGAATTGTCCTTTCTAATTTTTTTAATAAGTGAATCCCTTGACAGGGAGAATATGAGTGGAGACAAGGGACATCTTTGTCTGGTTCTTCTAACTAGAGTTGTATAGGAGTATGTCTTGTCATTGATCCTGATTCTTTGCCTTAGGGTATCAGTAGAATGCTAGGATCCATTTTCTCATGTTGGGCCATATCTTTGTCTTATCCAACATTCTAGTTAGGAAATTCCTTTCTACCCTGTCAAATACCTCATTGCCATTAAGTGTGAGTAAGGATTTTTTGTATTTATTTCCCTGCTACATCAGTTATATTGAAAGCAAGCTTAATGTTGTCCCATGCTTTTCTTTGTTTGATAAGCCCGCTTGATAATGGGAAATTAGTGATCATAAAGATCTCAGACTTGTGACAAGTATTTGTGCGAAATTATAGCATTTTGAATTTGATAATACTATTGGCCGGTAGGACAAGCATTGCTGGCTATCTCTATCAGCAGTAGAATCAGGATTGGCTATTGGCATAAATGTCTATAATGTGGAGGGAGCAAATGTGTTTGTATTTTTTGTTTAAAAAAAAAAGCACCTGTCAAGCCATCCAGACCTGGAGCCTTGGAGCCATCCAAGGCGTTGACTGCCTATGTGACAACCTCCACAGAAATATGCTCACTTAAGATTTGAAGTTGTGTGTCAGTTAGCCACCGCATCGCCTCCTCCTTTAGGTAGACCCCTCCAGCTTCACGTCCTGTGAGTCTAGTAGAGTATAGGTGTTCATAGTAATGTAGTAAGGCCCCTGTTATGTTAGAGTTGCTAGTGGGCCGTATGCTGCTTTCCAGCAGCAGTTCGGGTATGAAACCAGGGTCTCTATCAGGTCGGAGGAGTCGTGCCAGGGTGTGTCCGGGACGTTCGCTTTCCCCATATTGCTGGGCCTGGGCATATTTGCACAGGAATGCTGTCTCTCAGTCCGTCAGGCTTCAAAACTGTTCTAATAACCTGGTTTGCCGGCCCATACTAGTACCCTCCCAACCCTGTGCTGCCGCACGTCCAGCTCCTTCAGCTCGTTCTCTATTCGTGTTATACTATTTCGAATATCTCGGAGGACGCCCACTTGTTTGGAGATGCAAATTACCCGTATGTACACCTTAAAGGCTTCCCACAGGGTGGCCTGTAGAAGAACGGAGCCAGTGTTTAAAACAAAGTATTCTAATATACAGTCTCTGAGTTCTGAGGAAAAAACTGCATCTAGGAGTCAGGCGCTAGGGAAGCACAACCTCCTCTCCAGTCCCACGCAGAAGGGAACTAGTAGGGACATCTTCACTGGGGAATGGTCCGATAGTGTTCAGGGCAAATGGCATTCTTCCTGCATCCATGTGAGAGCAATAGGTGTTGCACACCAGTAATCAATGCAGGTCCACACATCGTGGGGTGCGGAGTAAAATGTGTACGCTGTTTTGGCAGGGTGTGCATGTCGCAGTGTGTCTAATGATAAGTGTCTTGCATGTCCCGATTTACTGATAGTTGTGGCGCCTGTAGTGTCCAATAGCGGATCATGTACCATATTCAAACTCCCCCTAGTATAATAGTGGTAGTGAGTTGCCACTCCAATAATGAGGAAATGACATAGTAAAATTCAGGGTCAGCAAAATTAGGAGTACATTGTTATCCGTCAGCCGCCCCTCCAGTATTGCATAGTGGCCTTCTTTGTCGAGAAAGCTATTTGTTAGGTGGAAGGGGACGCTCTTGTGGATGAGCGTGCATAGGCCCTGTGCGTATGTACTGTAACTGGAGAAGTACCTTTGGGGACCACAAGATTACGCAAACGGGGGGGAGGGTCTTCTGGAAGTGAATGAGTCTCCTGCAGGAAAGCTATTTTTGCTCCTTGTCTATTGAGATAAGCTAGTACCTGCTTACTTTTGGGGGGTTGTTTAAACCTCTGATGTTCCAGGTTAGGAACGTTATATCAGCATAGGCAACTCGGCCCAGGGGTGTCATGTATTTAGTATTTCTCATATGTCCTGTATGGTGCTCCATTAGGCAGATGCATTGCTTTCTCAAGAAGAATATCAGAAGAAAAAAACTGTGCTTCAGAAAATGTCCTCTTAAGTAGAAATCCCCTCCCCCAACTTCCCACCCACACAGAGCAAAAAGTTGTCCAGTGAATCCCACATAACCAACAAAGAAATCAAGATAAAAAATATCCAAACATGATAAACACCTTGGGTGAGCAACGCTACCGCTATTGTAGCCCATTATGATGACTTTCATGAACAATTTAAGAAATGCCTATCGGCAGGTGCGCGTGCCCATCTGCCAGGCGTTCAGGTGAGCTTAAGCATGGGTTCCCCGCTGATAGTCCTCAGGCGACAACAAAGGCAGACGTGTAGCACATGCATTGCTTCCCAAAGGTAAGAGGTCTGCCTGCTATGAGTCCGCCAATGTCTTGGTTGGGTAACTGGGATGGGGCAGCACTGGGCTGAATTTTCTTACAGAAAGAGAGCGCTTCTGTTGGAGAGTCAAAGATACGGGTTCTACCATCCACCTCCACCCGAAGTTTGGCTGGGTATAGCATCCCCTATTACAAGTCTTTTTTGCAAAGGAGGGCCTTGATGTCTTGAAACTTGCGTCACCCCTCCTGTACCATCTGAGTGAAATCAGGGTAGATAGAAATAGCAGTCCCCTGGTAATGCTGCAGCCTCTTTTCTCATGCCAGGTGCAGTGCCGTGTCTCTCTCCTTAAAGTTTATTAGCCAGGCTATAATTGGGCACGGTGGTGCACCCGGCGGCCGCCTGGGACCAAGTGTTCTGTGTGCCCTCTCTACCACAAAAGTGTGGGTGAAGCAAGAGAGGTCAAATAGGTCCACGAGCAGTTGCTCCACAAGCTGGACTTGGGGGGGCACATGCTTGTGGTCTCAGCAATACCCATAATGAGGATGTTGTTTTGTCGCGACCTGACTTTGAGGTCTTAACTGCAACTACTTTGAGTAATCTTTCCATTTTATCCAGGCATTTGGAAAGGGATGTGGTGCCATCCTTGAGGCCCGAAATTCTCTCCTCTGCGCCATCCAGTTGTGCGTTATGGCGTTCCAGTTTTTCCCCAATGCGGTCCAGTTTGAAGTTTAAATTGTCAAATTGATGCATTGATGGAGTGGAAACCAGCCATCAGCTCAGCCATAATAGTGTCCATTACCGCCGCACCAAGTTCATGCCCCTGCTCCTCAGTATCAGATAGAGCCCCTGCCCTATCCGACTGCCTCGTCCGCTCAAAAGGGAGCTTAGGTTGTTTGGAGTCCCCTCTTCCCTTGTCAGCCAGTGCAGGCCAGTGCAGGTAGGTGCAATGCAGGGGGAAGGTTGAGCACAAACACCAAGCAGTCAGAGGTTGTAAGTACCTGTACTGGCACAGGCAGGTGATTGGCAAGGGTTGAGACTGGTCGGTGTGGGTCAGACACGACAGCAAGGTACACCGACTCTCACAGGCCTATCAAGCTTGGCAGGTGCTGGCTTCTGGGTGTAGAAGGCGATCCATGTAACAAACTGGGAAACTCAGTAGGCCCCTACATGTGCATTAAGAATGGCCTGTGCTGGGGGGGCGTGGCTAGCAGCCGTCGTGAATGGCCGCCGCCTGAGTTAGCTCCTACTTCCCCGACGCCTATTTTGCCCTATCCTGTGCCATCCACGACAAAATCTTTATGAAGTTGACCTTGTCTCTGTCCTGAGCCCCCGGGGAGGACTTTGGTGCACAAAAGAAGTGTGGAGGGGCTCCTACCGCCTTCTACGGCGCCGTGCTCTGAACGGCGGCTGCGTTTCCCGGGGGCAGTACGAGCTGCGGAGCAACCTCTGAGACGGGAAGTCTATCGGCCCTGACGGGCTGTGCGGCGAATCGGAGGAGGCCCCCTGCGCCGGTGGAGGACCGGCGGTGCCGTCTGGGCTGCCTGCGGAGGGTGCCGATCTACACCGGGGCCGGCGGCGGTGAGCCCGGGTGAGTTTTGTCGCCGGCCCGGCTCCGGGGCCTTGGAGATCGCTGCGGCCCGGCGGCGGAGGTGGTGTTCTGGCTCCGACTGGGACGCGGAGCCTGTACGGCTGCTGGGAAGGAGCATGGCATAGACGTGTGTGGTTGGCGGCCCGCCGGGGTAGGGACATATCGGGCGCTGCCTAAATTGAGGCCCCGGCTTGCGGCCTACGGAGGAGTGGAAGCGGGGACATCTAGCCTGTCGGACGGAGCGGGGCGCCCCGGGGTGGGGTGACGGCTGCCCTCCCGGGGCATCATAACTGCGGACTAGGCCCAGCAGACTTATTTGAAGCCAGCAGCTGGTACCCGGGCCCACGCGGCTCGGTGAGGCTGTGATCAGTGGGCCTGTGGGCCTCCTACCCTGCCAGCATTATATAAAGCATGGACATCCACAGGGCATGAAGAGAAGGTAGTGGCAGGCAATAACGGACGCCTGAGGCCGGAGGTTGCTGGCCCTTCGGAGGAACTCTGCGGGCACGAAGGGCGGTTGTTGTCGTCTCCAACGGGGGCAAAGGTACTGCCAGGACGTCCATGGTGGTGACTTCTGGTCCTGTTCCCGGATTGACTCACGGACATACTGAAGCGGCGGGGGCAGAAGTGTGAGCTCTAGAGGCATTCAGGCCCCGGAGTCCTCGAGACACGCTACTAAGAGCGGCTGTCCTAGGGAAAAAACTACAACAGATGGTCATTGATGAAGTGCAAAGGTGCCTCCGGAGGAGAATTTGCGCAAGCCACTGCACCATCCTGGCGGTAGTTACGCTGAGTCCAACAGTTCAGCCTGGATGCTTCGTGATTTAGGGCCGCGGTGACTGAAGGGTGAGTCAGGAGGTGAAACCTGCGGACCTAGTACAAACACGTCTTTTCACTGTCGTTCCGGTGCTGCCCTTTTTTCCATCGAGGAGGCATTCGCCAAACGCACCTCCATGGCAACGGGAGGTAAAGGATCGAGGGCAAATGCCCAAAAGCAGTTGGCCAAATTCGCGTGGTCCAAGGCAGAGGAGACAAATGGTCCGCCGCAGTGGGAAAAAGACGGAGGGGCAGCCGCCTCCACACAAGGACCGGAGCCCACCCTTCACGACGTCATGGCAGCTATCAACGGAGTGCGCGCTTCAGTAGACTCAGTCACAGTGGAGGTCTCTCTAATTAGGGCAGACCTCCGGAAGATGGACGAGAAAGTCAAAGAACTCAAGCTGGTCACTGGTGCCCTACAGTCGGACACGTCGGAACTCCAACAACAGATGCTCGACATGCAGAAGAAGCAGGAGAGGATGGCACAACAGCTCGATTATCACGAAGGCCGGGCTCGCCGAAACAACATCCGCATCTTAGGTGTTCCTGAAAAAACGGAGGGGCCGGCGGCAGACCTGTATGTGGAAGACCTCATCACGAAGTACCTACGGCCTAAGACTTTGTCCAGCTACTTTTCCATTGAGAGAGCCTACAGAGTACCGGGAGATAGGCCGAAACCGGGAGCACCCGCAAGACCCCTTATCGCCCGAGTGTTCAACTTTCGTGACAGAGACATTATCCTGCAGACCGCGAGATCCAACCCCCCGCTGAAGATAGATAACTTTGACGTGGCTTTCTTTCCTGATATCACGGCCAAGGTCCAGGCCCAACGTCGCAGCTTTCAGGCGGTAAAGAGAGAACTGAGAGACCGGGAGGTGAAATACGCAATGCTTTTTCCTGCGAGGCTGAGGGTGGAGTCAGATGGCAAATCGTGGTTCTTTGATTCGCTCGAGGCAGCTTGGGACTGGATGGAAGGCTGGAGTACGGTAGGGGGCCAAGGCAGAGGACATCCTGGTGGGCCTCACCAACACAGGGATGTCCGTGTAGAGGACGCAAAGAAGGGCCCAGCGGAGAGCGGACAGTCGAAAGAGCAGGAGTGATGACCCCTGGCCTCACTGGTGGGGAGCCGGTGTCCGACTGGAAAGCGCAAGTAGGGGGGGGTTCGGGGAAGAAGTTGCCAAACCCAGTAAAGCGAGACTTACCAATGAGGACCTAGTGAGCGATAATAGGCCGATGGGTTTTAAGGACTGTGAGCTGAATGGGACCATATAAAACGAACTGTGGATGGCAAAAGTATTAGTTAATTGTGATATGAACAGGCGGGGAAGGGAGCTGATCACCCCGTGCACATCTAGCATTTTGGGGAGGGAGAGAGGCACTCTGCCATGTTTGGGGGTGGGTAGTTATAAATCCACGGGCAGGGGGGCAGGGAGGGGGGAGGAGGTTAAGGGTTGGGGGGAAGAGGGATGTTTGAAGTTACATTGTTTTGCGGGCGAGAGAGTGGGGAGGGAGGAGGATACCAGTAGGTCTGGACATTGGGTATGTTGCTTATTTGTTGGTTTTATTGGTAAACTCTGCTATACTGTGACTTGGAAGTGTAAAGTATCCATGCTGCACATGGGGCGACGACTGCTTGGTCGGCGGCTTCAAGCATTTTCTCTGTTTGCGTTAATCCGGATGTTGGGGAATTGCTTGATGTAAAGCTATGGGGGGGATAGGGACCGAACGCTCTCCGTAATGACCTGGAATGTAAATGGGGTTGGCGATAAGATTAAGAGAGGGATTGTGCAACAGTACCTAAAAAGACACTCGCCGGATTTAGTCCTGCTGCAAGAAACGCATCTGGTAGGCCACAAGTCCAAGGCCCTCACTAGGTGGGGATACAAACTTCTAGTACATTCGGACTACACCACGGGCTCAAGGGGGACAGCCATATTGGTTAAAAAAAGCATGCCCCTTATTGTTCACAAGACATGGGCGGATGCGGGAGGCCAGTTCGCAGGGGCAGAGGCCCAATGGGATGGGAGACACATCAACATCCTCTCAGTGTATTTACAGCCCGCGCTGGGCAAGGCAGCGATAGAGGACTTGGGAGGTAAGCTGATAGGACTCAGAGAAGGCACACTAATCATGGGGGGAAGACTACAACATTACATTAGACGATACGGTTGATCGCTAACCACCGAAGTCCAAAGAGAAAGCTGACGCCCTAATGGCTGACTTCGCGGTGGCAATGGGGCTGACGGATGTGGGTCGTGCGCTTCACCCACTTGGTAAATTATTTACATACTTCTCAAATGTCCATAGTAGCTTATCACGTATAGACTATTTTCTCACCCGTCTGTCCTCAATAGGTGATTTCGCCCAGTATAAAGTTTTACCAAGAGGTATATCAGACCACTCTCCAGTCTGGCTGGAATACACATACTGGGAACGACAACCACGCACTACCATAGTTCTTAACCCATGGCTTCTACAAGTACCGGATATAAGAGATGAACTCCGCAGACAATCCGAGAACTACTTTACTGAAAACGTGGGTTCGGTAGACTCCGCACAAACACTCTGGGAAGCATACAAGGTAGTTCTTAAGGGGCAAGCTTTGTCCTTGAAGACTGGATATGTTGCCAAAAAGCGAGAACTATTGGTTCAGGCGGAGTCTGACCTCCTGGCACTGGAGCGAGAACACTTACAAAATCCCTCCCCAGACGCGAGCCACAGGCTTCTACTGAAACAGGAGGAATACAGGATGAAAACCAGGGAACATATGGTGATTAAACATCGTGCCACCCAACACAGACTTTATGAACTTGGTGAGAGGGCTGGCAAGACACTGGCATGGTTGGAAAGAAGAGAGCAGGGATCTAGATGGGTGCATAAGCTGACGACACCGGGAGGTGACACGGTGCTGCATCCACGAGAAATAGCGGAGCAATTCGCTGATCATTTTGAAAGGGTATATACCCCCTCTACGCAATATACGGCTGAAGACTCTCATCTGCTCCTTCGGGACAGTAATGTGCCGAGTCTCTCGGATGGGGATAGGGAGACCTTAGAGGCAGACCTCTCGAACGAGGAAATACGTAAAGCCCTGGGGCAGATCAAGTCTGGAAAGGCCATGGGTCCAAACGGCATTCCAGCAGAGTTTCTGAAGGCAACTGCCTCCCTGACTGTACCGCACCTGAAAGCCATGTATGAAGAGAGCCTGGAAGTAGGTAGTTTACCAGAGGATCAGCGACTAGCCACCATAGTGGTCATCCACAAGCAAGGTAAACTGGCAGACCAATGTGGCTCTTACAGACCAATCTCGCTGATTAATGTAGAGACAAAGGTGCTAGCCAAAGTCTTGGTGAATAGACTGGTGACAGTTCTCGCATCGCTGGTCCACCCGGATCAATCTGGCTTTATGCCAGGCAGAAATACAGCCCTTAATATTCGGCGCCTACACAATGTGATGGCTCGTAGGGAATATATTGAGGAGGATGTGGTAGTGCGATCTCTTGATGCCTCAATGGCATTTGACTCTATCGAATGGCCGTATATGTTCGCGGTACTTAAAAAGGTGGGACTGGGCCCTAAATTCGTAGCCTGAGTACGGCTCCTCTATACTGGAGTGCTGGGACAGGTGCGGGTCAACAACTATGCCTCCCGGACGTTCGAGCTTCGACGGGGTACTAGGCAGGGATGCCCACTCTCTCCGCTGATATTCTCCCTTATACTGGAGCCTCTTGTGGCCTGGGTACGAAGGGACGTGATGGTGCGAGGGCTGCGGTGGGCGGAAGACGTGGAGGACCGCATATCCTTATACGCAGATGATATACTGGTTTATCTAGCATCCCCGCACAAATCGATCATAGCGGTATTGGACATATTCACAAGTTTCGGTAAATATTCGGGATATGCTATTAACTGGCACAAATCCACATTATATATGTTGAGAGGCCTAGCCCCCGACTCCCGTCGAACTGCAATTTAGCAGTGGAGACGGAGGGGTTTCGCTATCTGGGAATTTTTGTTACACCAGACCCAGATTGTTTCTATAGTTCTAACCTGGCTCCCCCTCTGGCTAGACTGTGAGCCGACGTGAAGCATTGGAGGTCGCTGCCTTTAACACTGTTGAGGAGGGCTGCACTCTTAAAGATGCTGGCCCTTCCTTGTTTCCTTTATATACTCCATAACTGCCTGCATAGAGACCCGGATTCGTACTTTAGAGCAGTCGAAGGTGAGATTTGCACGCTGCTGTGGGATGGAAAGACCTCCAGGATTGCACTGAAAAAACTGATGAAAGGTTGGTACGATGGAGGCATTGCACTCCCTGACCTACAGCGCTACTACTGGGCTGCGCAACTGGTCGCTGTCAACCACTGGATGTATCATCCCCCTGATGACCCAGCGTAATTGCTTGACCGATATCAAACAGACCGGTCCGGATATCTGGGGGCTCTGTACACTGCCGATAGGAAAGGGAGGGGGAGATTCTTCGGTCCTACTCAACATACACTAGAGATCTGGCACTTAGTTAATTCCAGGCTTGGGTGGGCTGGAGTCCTCTCGCGGGCCACACCATTGTGGTTCTCCCAGAGGCTCGGCATGCTGTGCTATCAGCCCGGGTTTGACAAATGGGACCTTATTGGGATTTCGGCAGTGAAAGACTTGGTACAGAAGGGAGCACTACTTACTTTTGAGGACCTCCGGAGGCGCTACCAGATGGCGCAAGGAGAAGTATATAGATATTTGCAGAAAAGACATGCACTGACGGCGGCGTTCCCGTCTTTTAAAGATATACCAGAAACGTCGCCACTAGAGGACCGTCTATTAGATGGACCTCTGAACTCGAAGGCAATATCCCTAACTTACAAAAAGTTGAGCAATAACTTACCAGACACATTTCCAAAGCTTAGAGAGCGGTGGCAGGACGATTTAGGCCCGATAGATGATGAAGATTGGCAAATGGCTCTCATGTCCCCTTGAGAAGCAGCCATTACACAAAGATTCAGGCCGATTCAGCTTGGCATATTGCACCGATCATACATCACAGGGAAAGTTCTGGCGAAAATAGGAGCTAGACCTGACGACTTATGTATGAAGGGGTGTTGACAACAGGCCACATTTTATCATACGTTGTGGAGTTGCCCAGAGATACGTGCACTTTGGGAGGGGGCCTCAGAGCACATGCAAACCTCCCTGGGGAAAGACATAGTACTGACTCCACAACTGGGACTGTTGAACATATGGGAGGCAACTGACCTCACGGAAACTGAACAGCACTTCACAACATTGGGATATACGTTGGTGAAGCGAGAACTGGCCCGAGGCTGGGGGGGAGTAAACCCACCACGCGTCACCTTGTGGGCTAACGAGATGGATAGATGCATGCTAGCAGAGACCGCAGTCTTTAGGGCTCGGGGATGCCCCAAGAAATGGGATAAAAAGTGGTCGCATTGGAATGCATATCGAGGGAATCTCTGTGTATCGCCTACTGCTGAAATGGAGATGAATAAGCAAGTGGGATGCGAAGGGAGGGCATAGTATACATCGAGAACTAATGGCTGTTCCTTACTATGTTGACCATCTCAGTTATGTCGTCTAATCATGTATGTATGGCTTTGATTGAAACCAATAAACAAATTATTTAAAAAAAAAGAAAAGAATGGCCTGTGCTGTGAAGGAGGAATACGGCAATTTGAAAAAGATAGAGGAGGGGTTGGGGAGCCACTGTGGGGAAATAGGCATCACCGCCACCAGAATCATGGCCGGGCCCGCAGCGAAACCCGCCCAGGCACCTCACAGCCCCACAGCACGCAGAACGCAGGTGTCCCTGGCAGGGAAGCCAACACCGCAGCAGATCCCCCCCCACAGATGGATAGAGAGTCGGAGAGCATTCCCAGCCCCCCCCCCCCAAGCACAATCCGGCCGCCAATTAATCCAGGCCGGCCAGAAGACCACCACTTTGCGCCACCATCCCAGTGTAGCCCTGCCCACCTGTGTATCTGGCGTCTGGTGCGCAGGTCCCGGAAGGGAAAGCAGATGGCCACATGGGGACCAGCAGCCAGGCCGCATGGCCGATCAGTATGCCCAGATGTGGGTCCTGGCTCAGTATGCCCAGACGTGGGTCCTGGGCTCACCGTGTCACTGGAGTCAAGCTAGCCTGGCTGATGAGGGGTAATGCATTAAACTGGTCCCAGGATGCTTGTTTCCGGTCCAGGGAGGACCTGGCTTTGCGGTTCGGGCTGGACTGTTCCCATGAGGCACAGGGTCAAGACTGATTTGCATATGGCTGGGTCCATACTGGGGTGGTATGGTGAGCAAAAGAACAATGGATTTAACCCAGATCTCTTGACTGGGGGTGAATGTTTAATTTACTCTGCATTCCGTCCATCATCTGTGTCTTTTGCTTACTCTCCCTAAGTGCGCCGGGTATGCCCAGATGTGGGTCCCAGACTCACTGTGTAGCTAGATTCAAGCTAGCCTGGCTGATGAGGGGTGATGCCCCGAAACCGGTCCCAGAATGCTTGTTTCCGGTCCATGGTGGACCTGGCATGGCAGTTCGGGCTGGGTTGTTCCCATGAGGCACAGGGTCAAGACTGATTTGCATATTGCTAGGTCCAAACTGGGGTGGCATAGTGAGCAAAAAACTATGGATTTAACCCAAATCTTTTGACTGTGGGTGAATGTTTGATTTGCTCTGCATTCCGTCCATCTGTGTGTCTTTTGGTCAGTCTTGGTCGGCAGCCTCCTCCTCGGCGATCGGGACACCACGCAAGGGTCGCCTCAGGCAAGTGTTCGCCAAAAGTGGTAGTGGGGGTGGGCCCTGCAGAGTTCTGTTGGCCAGTCCTCAGGCCCACAGTGGCCCCTGTTGCTGCAGGGGCCTCGGAGGAAAGCAGGGCCCCGCCACGTAGCCCGGAGGGTCACCGTCTAGGTGAGACGTATCTGCTGGCAAAATGCGGGAGTCCCCATCAATAGATTGATGTCCGTCATCCTGAGCGCAAGGGATGTTGTGTATCTCCTATTAGCCGCCATGAATGGGCTTTCGGTCTCGAGCTTCACAGTTGTGCGGCCATCTTGGTCGCCGATGTGCCACACCCCTCCTTTGTCCTGTAGTTTATGATTGTGAGATCCTCTGAGCTGTGTGTAGTTCTGAGTAGAAGCCTTTGAAGGTTTCATCTAAGTCTAAGATTGAGCCTTGACTCCATGCTCTGTTTAGGTACCCACTACCCAGGATGCCCACACCCCTTTTCCAAGTCTGACAGTCTGGCCAGCAGGCTCCCTGCCATATCACCCTCATTTCTTTTTTTTTTTTAAACATCTGTTTATTAAGTTTTACATAATGATTACAGTTTATAGCCATATAGTTTATGTCAAACTTGCAAGCATTTTCTGTTGGTAAGTTCGTGGGTGCAGAAGCTGATGAGAAGAAAAATAGCATGCGAGAGCATACATTGTTCATGTGCTTCTGTACCTTACAAAGCAACAACATTCGACAAGATATCTTACAAGTGTGAGGGTTAGGTCGGACTGGCATTAACCATATGTTACATTCTAATAGCTAATAATGTATATAAAACATTTACTTTACGAAACTTACTAACAACAAGAGCGTCTATTGGCAAGAGACAGCCTATGCGTATCTTCGTTAGGTCAATCCGAGGGCAGGCAGCCACTATATACATACTATATTTATCAATGAATTGCAGAGGCCTTCTAGATGTCACTTAACGGGGTCAGTGATTTCCGTCCCTGAGCGGATCTTGGCTATGGGTTGTTTTTTATTTATTTATTGTGAAGGAGGGATTCGGGATGTCGCAGGGGAGCCATCGCCTTCAGTTATGTTCCTTGCTTCCCATTCCGGCGCCACTTCCGACCACAGGGCCGCTGTACGGTGGCGTCTTATCCCCCTGCTATCCTCCTCTATCAGTGCTCTTTCCTCCGCTTGGGCCCAGGCCGTAATATCTTCTTCCCATTGCAGGATGCTGCCATATCACCCTCATTATGTACCTTGGACAGATATGCCACGAGTCTATCAAGTGCATTAGTTACTCTCTTTTTTTTTGTAATTAATGGTTCTTGTAGTAAAGAATTCTCAGGTCTCTTTTTTGGCACCTCCCTCAGTGTATCTACCAGTTCATCTATTTCCCTGGACAATATGGCCTAGCTCTCATCGCTGTCTGTATGCAATGGCTACATATGACTGTCTTGAAGGCTTCTCTTGCACTCACTACGGAGGACCCAGTGCTCCTGATATCTCTAAAATAATTGTTTTGCCTGTCAGTTACCTTAAAATGCCTGGTCTTACAGAGTTGCAACTTGCAGTCTCCCCATAGAGATCCCTGCCATTGGTTTGCCCTACCCAAAGACTGCAGCAGGGTGTATTCCGCACAAGCAGTTTGTGCTACCGTTGTGTAATCTTGGGGAGCAGACCAATTTGTTGAGTCTAACATGGAAATCGTGCATGAGGGGACGCAATGAGGGATCTCTGCTGTTTGAGTGAAGGACCATATAAATGTCTATCAGATTCCATTGAGTCAGCTAGTCGTTAAATGCTCGGGTAGTCTACATCAAAGTCAAAGCGGGAATTATTGTGTGCGATCTGTCCAGTTCAGTATTTTCAATCCAGTTGAAGTCGCCCTATTCTATTGGTGGTTGTCTAGCCAGTCTCACCAAAAGGGTTAGCAGCTTGTTCAGGAATACAACCTGATCACAATTAGCATAGTGCACATTAACTACTGCAATATCTTTCCCATCTGATAGAGCACTTAGTATGACATATTGTCATTGTTTGTTTACTTTTTAGTGACTTGAAACAGCATCTCGAGGCGAATTCAGATTAGGACACTTCAGGTATAGGCTGAATAGTTTGTGCAGTACATCTGCCCCACTAGTGCTCTGTAACTCCATCCTTACTACTTGCATGAGGTGTGTTTTCTTAAGTGAAGTCCTATCTATACGATTGGACCTTATACATTTTAGTAATGCTATTCAGCCTACTTGACATTTGACAAGAGGAATTTGAAACTCACCTAAGTATACTTTACGCAGTAGTTATGTCTTAAACCTTTGGGCTAATACTTCAGTTCCTAGGAGTGGGCCTGTTAGGCAAGCATAATATTACAGTCATGTGTGTCCTCATTCTGGACTGTGGCTTCCATTAGACCCATTCAACAATTGTACAACAAGCTTCCTTAACAATTCCTCCCCAGGTCTGAATCGCAACGGTCTCCTATCCATATCCAGTTTAACAGAAGTCAAAATGCAACTATTGGTATCCTTTATTAAGAAACAATGTGGGTAGGCTGTAGGGGGGGGGGGGGGGGGGAGTGCCCATCTCAACTGTCCTCACAGTCCCAGATGTCCCACTGCAACAATCATTTGTCAGCATTAATCTGGACTGGCAGTGTTGGCTTCCTTGCACCTGGGCACCAGGACAAGGTCAGCCCTGTCCGTCAAAGACAAGCTTTTCGTACGCTGCTCATATTAGTTCACCTGCTGTTCTAGGTATCACCACTGGCATTGTCAATTCTTTTTCCAATGAGTGTGACCTGTCTGGCTCAGTGTTAATTGTATTTCCAAAAGTTTCTTTTGTTTCTTTTGAGGCATATCTATATATAGCTATCTATGTGTTAAGAACTAAAAAACGCAGGGTTGTATGATGTAGAACGAGTTCTTTATTCATATAACCAACACGGGCTCCGTCGGCGGAGCGCAAGGAATGTGTTCACAGGCATCACCAGCTGTCAACTGTCAACACCAACTGACAGCTGGTGAGGTCACAGTACAGTTCAGTGTCCATGCAGGGACATTGTCACAACGGTGACATACGGTGTCCTTGCAGGGGCACAACCACTAAACATAACACATTTTCCCCCGAAGGAACAGAGAAGAGAAAACTGGTGAAGAGGAAGGGGAGGGAGAGAGAGAAAAGAGAGAGAGAGAGAGAGAGAGAGAGAGAGAGAAAGAGTATAAAAGGTGAGATGAGGTGAGGAGGGTGAGAATGCATGATACAGTACATAAGAATACCATAAGGAAAAAACTAATCACAATTGTAATCAGAGAGTCTCAAAGGGGGTAAAACTCTTCTCCCAGCCCTGCTAGTATAGACAGGGAACGATTCACTCCCTTCTGGAATGGGGGGCAGCTGTCTGCTTACTCTACTGGTGTTGCTACCATGGGGTGCGGCTTGTTCCCGGGGATCTGGCAGTGGTGAGGCTGTGATAGGTGATGGGGCATCATGCATGACAGTCTCCAGATCAGACTCATAGTCAGATGAATCTGATAGGAATCTGTTGTGGTTGCCCACTCTGGGTTGCTCACTACAGGTTGTCTCCTGTGAGCTGCTGGCTGAGTTCTCTAATGTGTGTTTACACAAAGAGAGGGCTGAGAAATGCCATACTCTGCCATTGCTCAAAAGGGCAGAATTGCAATACAACTCACGTACAGACAGGGGTGTGGAGGACCTGTCCTGCCCCTTGCCTATGTGTCTGCTTTTCTTAACTTTTACTGTGTCCCCAACCTTGAGTTCTATAGGTTTGCACCCGTGCTTTTGGTCGAACCGGTTTTTGTATTTGAATTGCGCCTGCTCTACTTTCTTCCTTACTTGGTAGGCTGACCAGTGCACCCTTTTAGCGTCTTTGGTCCAACCCACATTGTCCTTTGTGAGGGGTGTCCTGCCTCGTATGAGAGCGAAAGGGCTATGATGTGTGGTGTCACTGGGAGTGATCCGGTTGGCCCACACAGTCTTGAGTATTTCTTGTCTCCAGCACAACTTGTTGCTGTTGGCTAACTGGATAACGCCTTTTAGGACTCTATTGAACCGTTCCACTGCACCGTTTCCAGTGAAGACAGAAGTAGTCTTGTGTTCAATCTGGTTTCTTTCTGTGTATGCTTTGAATGTGTCTGACATGAAGTGTGGTCCATTGTCACTGACAATTTGCTTAGGAAGTCCTTCTCTTATGAACACCCCATCTAAGAATTCCACTATGCTCTTTGAATCAGGTCTTGTGAGAAATTTTATTTCTGGCCACTTTGTAAAGTGGTTGATGATGACAACATTGTACCACTGTTCATCACATTCCTGCACTGGTGCCATTATGTCCACCCCTACCGTTTCCCAAGGCATGGAGGGGCAGTGAAATGGATGAAGAGGTGGTCTTAGGGTGACCTGTGTTTTGTCGAAGTTTTTTTTTTTAATATATATTTATTAAGATTTTAATTGTCAATACACACATATATCATACATTGCAAGAATATTTCCGTCATTACCGATCAGCCTGAACAGTTGTAATAATCATTACACATTCTGTTGACATATTACAATTCAAAACACAGTCCATGACACTTTAAACAGAACTACACAAAATAACCCTCCCTCCCTCCCCATGAACCCTCATGAATTGCATGTAGCTAGTAGAAAGATACAACACACTCAGACAAAGTTCGGACTAGCAGCAACTCTTTTGCATATAAACATTTCTTATATGATCTAATTAGCACGTCTTAGACACCTCCTACACAGTTGATCATATATAAATGCAGGACTCCGTATCCTCCAAACCCCGACTACATCTCCTTTAGTGTTTTGTCGAAGTTAATGCACTGGTTACAATTTTTAACTAGCCTTTCTTCCCCAATACCGACACCTGGCCACCAGTAGCTTTCTTTTACTCTGTTTTTGGTCTTTACTATCCCTAAGTGTCCTTCGTGGCATAACTCCATTATCCTCTTTCTTAGGGTGATCGGAGGGACTACTCTACCTCGCCTGAACAGCAACCCCTTTTCATGTGAAAGGTCATCCTTTACTTCATAAAAGTGTCTCAATGAATCCGTGAGTCTGCTCTTGCATGCCCATCCATTAGCCAACATGTTTATTACCTGTCCAAGTTCAGTGTGTTTTTCCTGCTTGGTGAGCCACTCTTTCATAGAAATTCCCTGAAAATTCCCACTAAGGCTGGCAATACATGTCTCTTCATTTTCTTTAGGGTTTTCCTGGTTTAAATTTCTGACTGGCATTCTGCTCAGGAAATCAGCCACTACATTTTTTACGCCCGGCACGTACTGAATAGTGTAATTGTAATCAAAAAGACGCACCGATAAGCGGGCTAACCTGGGAGATGTGGCATACAAACCTTATGCATTGAACACTTTTGTTAGAGGTTTGTGGTCTGTGCACAAGGTGTCTTTGTTTCGCCAAATAAATTGACGAAAGTGCTCTAATGCCCATACGCATGCTAATGCCTCTCGTTCAATTACAGAAAATCTTTCCTCTGTTTGCGTTAGTGAGCGTGATGCAAAAGCGATTGTAAATTCTGATCCTTTGTTGTCTTTCTGTGTTAACACAGCCCCAAGACCCTTGGAACTAGCATCAGTGGTGATAGTACTTTTCAGCAATGGGTCAAACCCTTGCAAGGGCAATGATTTGCACATTTCTTTTTTTTAGTGCTTCAAATGTGCTTTGACAGACGTCGTTCCATTCGAATTTGCAGTTCATTTTTAGAAGTTGTCTCATTTCATAAGTTTTACTAGAAACGTTTTTAATAAACTTTGCGTAAAACTCTACCAGCTTCCTGACATCCTTAATGTGCTCCGTATGATTGTCGCTTGAATTTCCTCAATGTATTATTTTTTTAAATGGCGCTCCGTCGACGTACGTGACGCGTCACATCAGGAAAACTAGACCGTTTGCTGTTAACACTTCCAAAATTGCCTCCTTTGCATAATGCGTCACGCGTTTCGCATCTTCTGTTGACGTAAATCAATAAACATAACACTGTGGTGTATGGCATTTTTGTTAGTGCTTGTGTGTAGCTTTGCATCACCCCATGGGGTATCATAAGGCCAGCTGTGCCAATGCGGATATCAGAATGCTTTATTCCTTTCCACTTAACAGGCAGTGTAGTGTGCATGACACAGCTTCCAGCTTGCTGTTATTTCTAGAGACGGTAGAGTTGTGCCACTTCATGCCCGTCTGGGCCAAATCAAACATAAGATGTGGTAGTGTCCACTGATGTCTTCAGTGGTGCAGCTGCAGTAATTTAGCTGAACCAGGCCCATTCCTTTATTAGAAAGACAGAGGGGCTGTGTTGCGAAGTCTGCACATGACCCACAGTCCCTTAGGGCTCCAGCCACTCGATGGACTTCACCCAGCCGTCCGTGAGACTTCGATGTAGCCACAGAATTCGTCTTACCATTGATTGCAGCCAAACTCTTCAGTGAAACAAGAAAACTCCCCTGTGACCTATATTTCTTTTTCAATGATTAAATCTAGTATGGGTATCAATACATCGTGTGTCCAGACCTTATTGTTTTTTTGTCATCTTTGTGGAAACGGTTTACATCTTGTTTTTCCCTTTAAATCTAGATGTGTATATGTGTCTTGCATGATTGTGAACGATTGTGAGGAATGAATGAGTTGAATAGAAGATTGATTATTTAATTGGGGGCCAACAAATTTGTATTTAACCTTGCATAACAAATTGATTTCATGTGTATATATATTATTTTAAAAAATAGAAAAGGAAAACATTTTTTTTATCTCTTCAAAAAAATGGCATCTAATGCACCGGTAAAGTAAAGAAGTCAACAAGAATAATAAATACAACTTTAAAAAGTAAAATGTGTTTTTGTACGTTATAAATATTTGATGTTCTTTATGTATTGATACCCATACCAGATTTAATCATTGAAAAAGAAATATAGGTCACAGGGGAGTTTTTCTAGTTTCATATTTGTCTGTTCAGTTCCCCTCTTACTCCCAGACCTTATTTGCCTTTTAGAGGGGGTCCCTTGCTCTCTGGATGCCAAACTCTTCAGTGCCAGTGTTTCACGCAGGCTGTCTCCAGGTCTCACGTCCAAGCTCTCGTCTCAGGCCTGCTGTTTTCCACCTGAGACTAGGACCCGACTCTTCCAAGATGTCCCTCACAGAGCATTACAAATGAGGCCCCTTTGCGGGAGTGGCACAATGGTTGCTCCATTAGTCTATCTCTGCTTCCAATGTTGCCTCATTGAGTGCTCCTGGCTGCATCTTGCCTCCTTCACAGTGGAACTAAGCCCCGTTCTTGTATTTCAAGTTGGATGGCCAGTCGTTCCTGTTGATATTTTTGTTGAATTTTCTCTCTGCCATTGAGGCTCTAATTGTATTAGGCACCCTCCATTATACAGATGCCGAACCCTTACTTCAGGGTTATTGCAGACTACAGTGGACGGCCCGGTTGAGCAGCGTTCTACTCCATTGGCTCCAGACCACGTGTCCCCCTCCCCCCAGTACTGTATTTTAAATATTGCAGTGCGGAAGACGCAAGTCTTCCCTGGGATTTTCTCTTTGTTGCATGGTATCTGCCTGGCATAACAAGCTTGATAGTCTTGTAGACTGGCATTTTGATTGTTGTTTGACCTAGCCTGGTATGCATTTGATTACCCTTGAAATATAGGGCTCATAGGAGGTTAGGATCCCACTGCTCCATAGCAGATTAGGAGCCAGCTCACTGTTTGCTTGTAAGGAGTTCCAAGCTAATAGGTAGTACAAGACAATATTTCATTTAAAGTGTTTGTCTTCTCCATCTAGGATTGTGTAGTCTGAAAATAAATTTTGCTTTGGTAGTCTTTGATCTTCTGGTCATACATTTGAGGATGAAAGAGTGCAGCTGTAAACGTAAAACAACGCAGCTTGAATTTGATGTAAGCTGCTGGTGGCAGCCAATATAGAGTGATTGATTTGATTGAGTGCATAGTAGTGGGGCAACATCATCTGACTCAGAATGTACCTGCCTGCAGTATGCAGGATAGGCTGCAGTGGACTATTGAGTAAACAATTTCCTTATTAGTGCTGAAGATTTCCAAGTCTTCAACTGCCAGGCACAAATCTGCCAGAGGGGTTAAGGGGGGTTATTTTTGTGAAGTAGATCCGGTTAAGAGAATGTTTTACAGAAATTATCCATATGATGAGAGATAAGGACAAGGTTGAACTCCAAACTTATGACAAAGTCAAATGTAAGCAATGTTCTTAGCAATGATGCTTGGATAGTCAGATCTATCAGTGAAAAGACGATTGATTCCTTTAGGGGAAACCCAAGAAATTCCATTTTGATGATAAAGCCTAAGAAAGGAAGAAAACATCCATTGTTCAATTTTGGTAAGTGTTAATTTTATCATTTTGATGTCCTAATTGGAAAAGACTCTCCGCTAGAGAGAAGTATCATCAGGACATTGACCGGAACACAACTACTGTCTACAATATCAGCACTTACTGAGGCTGAATGAATACGTTTAAAACACGTAGGCAATATGATTTTTTTATTAAATATTTATTTTCAACAAATGATAACGCATATCTTTATCTGCATCACTCACTGGCCGGCAGGTTGCTTAGGAGGTATGAAGCCAAAGTGAGAATTTGCTAGTAATCATGTTACTCCTAATGCTATTGTTTCCCACGTCAAGTACTGTAAATTTCAGGGGCAAAATATGCTGTATTAGCCCAGCCGATGCACTGAGTGTCATAAAAGAGTTAGACACACCCAGCCTCCTAGAAGTAATGAAAATTACTGGTAATTAATCCGGCCATTGCCTCCACGTCTCCCCTCTTTCTGCTCATCATAACAAAGTGAGGCATATCAAAACAAGGAGCCTGGCCTTCAGAACTCTGCCATAAAGAAAACATCAATACTGTGCTGCTGCAGTGCATGGTTCTTTATTGCAGACGGCAAAAAGGAATACGCCTACACCACACTTCAGGCCATTTGCCTCCAAACTTTGGGTACAATACTGAAAAATAAAGGTGTGGTGAGAGCCAGGCATTGCAGATTTAAAATTTTCACTAAGAGGAACACCTCGAACTTCGACCCATGAAGTTGCGGAAGTGGAATTTCAGGCAGTGAGTAAGCCAGTGAAATTATAGAAGGAACCCATTGACCATTTGAGATAAGAAAACCTTTATGCCCTATACCAGACGCACCAAATTAAGTAAATAGGCAAACTTTTTTTAACTGAATTGATGCATTCTAAATATAATATATAGACCTTGAGTATTTTCTAGAAATGAGAGGTCTTCTATTCAGTAGAGGGGGAGGGACAAAAGGAAGGAAGTACCACCTCTAAGGAGCAATAAAAAAGGACATCACCTTAGGAAAAGAGCATTGGCAACGCCAATAGGTCTCGTCAATCCGGGAGCTATTGGCATTGTCAAGGCATTGTCAAAGCATTTAGCCATGTCAGTCAGTCAGTCAGTGATACTTTATTCGATAAAAATTTTCATCATAAAAGTAATATACAGTATTCATGTCCTATGTGGACACTTGCTACAAAATACAATATAAATCATCATTACAAATTGTGCAACATATGTCACGTAAAAATTCACAATACAGGGAATACAAGTTAAAATTCATCAATTTACTCTGCGTTTTACAGCATAACTACTCATTTCCCCTACTAAGTAAATAACAGGGGCCACTAACCTAGCCCAAGGGCCATTCCCTCATTATGACGTCCCGGCCTGCAAGGTAAGTAGGAGCTTTAGTCTCCTCATACGGATCACCCAAGCACTTCCGATAAATTTGGCGACACCACACACCAATGAGGAGGAAGATGTATCAGTGCAGAGGACTCGCAGGGCCATTGCGTGGCATCGAAGGCCCAGGCCCCTGCATAAAGGTTTTAGCCATATCCTCCTAGATACTCTGTAAGCCGGGCAAGCAAACATAAAATGCGCCACAGACTCAATAGGGGCTGCACAACACAGGCACGCCTTTGATGTACTACCTTGTGCGTTCCACCCAAAGGTAAAGGCATTTACAGGGAGGGTTCCGAACCTAACTTTTAAGTATAATGATCTGTCAAGTGGTTTCTCGATGTAATCAAGGAGTGGTTCAAATTGGCATGAGCCCTTTATTTCTAGAAACCGCTCGGTGAGAGAACCCCCAACACCTCTACGCAAGCTCTCCAGCTGGACCCACTCCCAATAAAGCTTCTTAATGACTAGTTTAGGTGGCGGGGATTGACTCTTCCATAAATCACTTAGGCCTATAAGTCCCACCAGCTGCCGTAAGTTGCTCAACCACTTAATCCTGTTACCTTTGTCCAACAAGATAAGTTCGTCCAATGCAGCAGCATAGTTCTTGAGCTCCTCAGTCCTTCTCAGCCGCACCCAAAAAAGTAGAGGGCGGAGGCGCACTATTTCCTTAAGGGGGCGCCTGCCCATATCTAAACGTAATGGTATCAATGGGGTAGAAGCTGGTAAGGCAACCAGATCTCTCAAGAACTTATTTTCTGAGGTAATTAAATCCGGGAGATTCTCGAACCCCCAAAGTTCAGAGCCGTACAGAGCACTTGGCAATATTTGGCCTTCTTAGATAGCTAGGGCCGGGGCCACGGGTTTACTCACTGACACCCTATGCTCGCGTATTACCACCCCAGCAACTCTTTTGAAATTTAGTAACATTTTAGCCAGATGGTCATTCCAGCGCATCCGACTATTCACCCTAACACCCAAGTAGTCAAAGGACTCCACCATATCCAGAGACTCCCCATTGAGTGAAAAATTATTTCGAAATCTTCTGGAAGGGGAAAGGGCCATAAGTTTCGTTTTCGAGGTGTTAATTGTGAGGCCCCTATCATTACAGAAATCACTGAAGCGATGTAATAGCTTTTGAAGACCTGCCGGGGTTTTTGAAATCAAAATGGTGTCATCCGCGAAGAGGAGAGTTGGTATTTTTTCCCCAGCCAGGGATGGCGCATCCGCCGACTCGTCCCTCAGGAGTTCCACCACCCCATTCACAAATAGGGAAAATAGGGTCGGCGCCATGACACATCCCTGGCGGACTCCCCTCCTCACGGGAACCCTCTCGGTCAATTGGCCTTGGGTACCCCATCTGATTCTTGCATAATTATCTTCATGGAGCTTGACTATAAGGTCCAGAAGGTAACCCGCCAAGCCCATCTCCTCCAAAACTTCCCATAGCCTAGCTCGGGGGACCAGGTCGAACGCCATCCTGAGATCTATGAACGCCAGGTAGAGACTACCATGGTTAATTAACACAGTTTTCCAATAGATCGCAAAAAAGCGGAAGACCTGGTCCATTGTACCCACTTTTTTCCGGAACCCGGCCTGGAAATGAGAGAGGACCTGCTCCTCCTCCATCCATGCACCTACTCGCAAAATGATGACCCTGCCGACCACTTTCTGAATCACATCTATCAGACTAATTGGTCTGTAGTTGGCAGGGTCATCCCTGTCACCCTTTTTATAGACCGTGATCACTTCAGCCCCCTTCCATGAGTCTGGGACAGGATGTCCCTTGGCTATTAGGTTCATTATTAATGCAATGAGTGTGGCCCAAGCTATGGGTTCTTTCATAAGAAGGTCCCCCGGAATACCATCTTGGCCCGCTGCCTTCTTCGGGGTTAGGTGTCCTATGGCCACTAATTTCTCAGACGGCACAAATGGAATCTCAAGGGGGGCCCGATTTGCTGGATCCCGAAAAAGGAATTCGGGTGCATCTTGACCACCGTATATTGTTGAAAAATGGGAATACCATTGTTGGCTAGTAATGTGGTTAGCCAGCAGGGGCCTATTATAATTTCTGGCCTTATTAATCAAATCCCAGAACAGTGAACCATTTTTCATTTTAGATGCATTTTTGAGGTCCTGCCAATGCTGTTCCTCCCACTCTTTTTTAGCCCGCGCTAGTTCGTGCGCATACTCCCTCCTAACTATTTTAACTAACGGTTGGTTCTTTTTACGGAGGGCGGCAGCTAACTCACGTCTTTTGGCCCGACACTTTGTAGAGTACTAGGGGTTGCTGGGTTTAGGAGCTTTTGTTTTATTGCTCTTGGTTAAAAATAGTTTACCAACTTCTTCAATAGTGTTGTTGTATACCCGAGGAAAAGGTGAATCCTGAACAGCCCCTATCCCCATAGCTAGGGCCTCCAGCTCACTAGTCAACACATCAATGTGTGACTTAATCTTTACCAGTTTATCTGGGTGAGAGCCAACCTTGTCCCATTTCAATCTTCGGTTACCGTCATACGGAGTCACCCCTTTTGTTGTCTTCGATGGGGCTGTGTTTGGGCCACCTTTTAGATTTCTCCACCCTAACGACAGGCATAGAGGGTTGTGGTCGCTATCCTGCGAAGGAACCACCTCCATATCGACTAAATCACGCCACATAGTGACGTCCAGTAAAATATAATCAATTCTGGACGGGCTGTTGAGTCTGTTGAACGTCATTGCCCCGTTCCGATCAGAAGGAGATCTACCATTCACTGCTCTCAAGTTATAATCCACAGTAAGAGCGTTAATCTGTAATGTTTTAGCAGACCACTTTTTAATCGGGGGTAGTGCCAATGCGGGGATAGACCAGCTAGCGTCATCCTCCTCTATACCCAGGGGGTCATCCTCACTTAAGGGTTCGAATGTACAATTGAAGTCACCCCCCGCAAGTATTTTAGAATTTGAGGTACAATTAGCTAGAGCCTGTTCTAGAATCGTAAGGGTACAAGGCGTTTTATCTCCCCGGGTCCCTCTAGCATAAATATTAAATAGCTCCATCTTACTTCCCCTCACCTGGCCTGGAAATGAAAGATGTTGAATGTCCCTACACTCCGAATCATGAACTGAGATATTCCAGTTTAGATCTATTTTTATCCAAGTATGTAAGCCCCCAGAGGGTCTACCCTTTCCACAACTGTAAGCGGGTACCCAAAAAGTAGCATATCCAGTTTTATAAACTGGTGATAAACTCCAAGTTTCTTGGAACATACATATATCAAATTTTTCAATAAAGTTGTTCCAATCCGGGAGAACCAATTTTTTTTCCAACCCTGCTATGTTCCAAGACAACAGATGAATTACGTCCTTACCGCTAGTGGGCGGAGCTAAGATAACTCCATTTTCTCCAACCGCTACCCCTAAATTGGGTGTTTCAAAATGCTCTACCTGGTTTAGAAGCTGGTTATTGTTATCATTAGTGCTGCCTCCCACGGATAATGGGTGGGAAGTAACAAGAAGTCCACTAGCAGCCCTGGTTTCCGCGACCAAGGGTACCTCATCACTGATTTGGGGATCATCAGCTTCGTTAGTTATCACAATTGCGTTCCCCTCTAATCTGCCTACACTTTGGCTATCCCGCTTACCCTTCCTATACTGTAATCTTCAATCGCAATCATCCATGCCGGAAAAAACATCAAACCTATTCCCTAGCTCTAGAGGCGTGAAAGGCCTCATATGCTCCACTCTCTGGTTGTTGTACCTGGGGCCTCTGAAGGGTATCCTATTCCAACCTTGTTGGTCGGATCGCAAGTTCGTAGCATGTAGTGCGGTGGGAATGACTGGATAGGGTCTATAGTTTTTCCCGGCATGGGTTAGGGGGAACACCAGGGACCTGGGGTAAAAATAGGTCAGGGCTCGTGGACTAATTTGGCTGTTACCATTACCTAAAGGCCAATTCAATATAAAATCAACCGCTTCTGGATCTCTAAAGTTAATCAGGACTATGTCTCCCTCAACATCCTTACTTCTACCACCAAGCCAAGGGAGACGTCTGGCATATAATAGCTCTCCATTAATATTCTTGTTTATAGGTCTATGTATTCTTAACCAGTGTATAATTTTGTTTTTCAGCTGGTAGAAGTCTTCTCTCTTATTATCAGCCAATACAGGGACCCCTGTCAAAACCACCACTAAGGGCACAGCTTCTGGGGGTAAATCAACCTGTGGACCATGGATCCTAGAACCCCCATCCCGCATGGAGCTTTCCTGTTCCTGACATGTAATCCCTTGTGGTGCTATACTGATCTCCTCCCCTTGGGCTGTAACAAGCTTACTAGTTAGGTGTTCCAAGGACGTCCGGGGGCCCTTTCTGACACGGTCAGGAACTGTGTAATCCCCGACCTGTAGTACATTACTACTAAAATCAGGAGTTTCTTGGAGAATATTACTGGTAGGAACTGGGGCCTGGGGACTAGTACCATTCGTTTGCACCTTTTCTACGGTAGTCATATTTCTCAGTGTGGATTCAATATTCTCAAGCCTGTGCTCCAGCCTCCTCAGATTATCAGTAATGGGCAATATGAGAGTACTAAGCATATCTCCCAGTTTAGTTAGAAGAGCAGTAGCGATAATAGGCGCCTGCGGAGAGTTAACAGCAGGCTGAATGGGCTCCGGATTAATCGCGACTAAATCCGAGCCCACAGAGAAGGTACTAGTGGCCGGAATTGGCCTACATTCTGGCCCTATTACTAGCCCTGTAGTAATTTCATTTCGAGTCTTTGTATGTTGACCAAACTCCGAATGATAGATCCTAGGGTTATTTGGGGCCGCCCCCTCCTTACGTCTTATTTTCCTAGGAGGAGGACCATGGATTTTCCCCTTGGCCTGGCTCTTAGCCTTTTTCCCGTTTTGTAACCCCCGGCCTAGAAGCCGTGTATTAGAGGCCTTAGGGTTTCTTATATCATTTATAGGAATGGAATCGCTAATAACATGAACACTGGGGACACAATTTGTAGGGGAACAATCACGTAATAATAGCGGGACATCCTCTTGAGAGGGAAGGGCATCACTAATACCACAGCTGTCACAATTGACTGCGGGAACCTGAGGAATAGGATCCCCTGGGGCCCTACGTTTCATGTTCTCAATTGAGCGTCGGCGTTCAGATCTACGCTCGGCCAAGGTATCACCTTGGTCGTCCACCATTATGATCTTCTTCTTGAAATAACTATCTAGGGGGCCGTTTACCACGCCCCTCAATGTATCCCCTGGTATTTCGTTCCCACTCAAGGCCATTACATAAATAATATACCCCTGAAACCCAAAATCACAGTGACCAGGCCCAGCCCAGCCTCGATCGGCCTCGGAGGGCCTTAGAGGGCCCGCTCTTTGCCCGGTCTTCGCTCCGGGTTGCGTTCCGCGCGCGTCCCGCTAGCGCGTACAGGGATAGGCCACGTTATATACCAATATGCAAGGAAGGAGGAGCCGGGAAGAGGAATCAGGTGGGGCGGGTGGATTGACGCCGGGCTACCTGGTCCTCGCAGTCCCGGAAGAGTACACAACTCCTATTCATGCAGGTATCTCACTGTTGCACGAAAGCGTCCTCAATGTCCGTGAGCCAAGGTAAAATGATTCTCTGCTCCAACAACGCCTACGAGCGGCTCCCGCGAAGCGGGGGCCGCGAGGCGTGAAGTAGGCTGGCAGGGAGGAGCCGGGAAGAGGAATCAGGTGGGGCGGGTGGATTGACGCCGGGCTACCTGGTCCTCGCAGTCCCGGAAGAGTACACAACTCCTATTCATGCAGGTATCCCACTGTTGCACGAAAGCGTCCTCAATGTCCGTGAGCCAAGGTAAAATGATTCTCTGCTCCAACAACGCCTACGAGCGGCTCCCGCGAAGCGGGGGCCGCGAGGCGTGAAGTAGGCTGGCAGGGAGGAGCCGGGAAGAGGAATCAGGTGGGGCGGGTGGATTGACGCCGGGCTACCTGGTCCTCGCAGTCCCGGAAGAGACTATTCATGCAGGTATCCCACTGTTGCAGGAAAGCGTCCTCAATGTCCGTGAGCCAAGGTAAAATGATTCTCTGCTCCAACAACGCCTACGAGCGATGTTGAATAGCAGCACGGCTGCTGTTCATTATGGCTGAAAGTAAAAAAGCGCTATGACCCAGCCTGCACTGTATAACAAAAATAAAATGTGATGGAATATTTGTGGGATTTTCTATTTTCAGACACTAGAGAGACCTACTACACTGTAAAAGAAATCTTGACTTGAAATCATAATGCCACTTAATGCACCATTGCATTTTTTTTTTTGTGTGCAATATACGGACTGATATTGTTAAAATAGCGATGATCCTTTTACTTTTATTGGATATAGTGACATCTGGCGGTTGTTTAAGAAAGAACACAAAAAAACACGAGAGCAGTTTGAAATGAAGTCCGGTGGGAGGAGGTGGAGCTTGTAAAACCACAAGCACTTGTGTGGAGTGCTCAAACACAAAGAAAAAAATAGCTCTTAAAATGGGAGCATTGGATGGACACCAGAACTTGGTCCATGCTCTAGGGGAGGGCTAAGCACAAGAGGAGGCATGACGCATGCATGCCATGTACAAATGGGGCAAAGGATATGAGAGCGATGATGGAGCAAGCAAATAGTAAGCCTGTGGGTGGGCTGAAGCCCACAGATTAAACACAGCATGTCTCTTCGAGGCAGTGCATGCGCTGTCTAGCTAAAACTTAAAGAAGCAGGCACACGTTTTAATACCACGTTGGCATGAAACGGAAATAAAAGGTTTTCTACACGAGTCACTAACTTCCCATTACATATTGCCAAAGTAACGGTTACAAAAACAAAGCGTTTTCATTGTAAGGAACTTATTAAAATATCCAATAGTACATCCAAAGTAAAAATTTTAAAAAACAACTACCCACCTCTTTTCCCTATGCGTAAAAAAAAAATACAAGAAGTATGTTGTACACTGTACATGGAAATCGAGAGTGAAATAAAAGAAAAAATGAGGAGAACGGTCCCGGTGAGTTTATCAATGTAGACTAGTTAGGGTCGGAGGGCAGGTGCCAATTATCCTTATGTTGTCGGGTTGTGGAGCATATATTTCTTCCAAAAATGTTTGAATGGCCACAGATGTCCACCCTGTATGGAGGAAGAAGCCCGTCCCCCATTCACTTCTCCAGAACTGGGCAGCCGACATAGAGGGCTAAATTCGATTAAGTCTCTCCGAGTTCATGTACCACTAGTACATTACTCTATATGCTGATTCTCTTTAGGGAATGCTTTTGAGTGTTTTGGGGAAATCCCTCCTCATTGGCTCACAGCCCTCAACTGGTATGTCTTCACCCAAAACCCTGTCCCATCGGGATAGTTATGTATGTTGGTTGGCCGATTTGGAATCTTGGAGGACCTAGAGATAAGGCCTCTTGTACCCTCAAATCCTCAAACCAATTCTTCAAATTGTGTAAGATTCCCGGTGGCCGCTGATGTATTCAGCAGGTGCGATGCCCAATGGCGAAGCTTTCAATATTGGAGGCAGGTTTTCTCAGAAAACTTAGTCTCTCTTACATTGATCAAATAATTTGGTAGTCTCCCCTTGGAGGGGATCTTTCTGTGTTCTGTAATCCTCGTCCGTCCATTCTGGGAAGGATCCTTGATCTATATCTGGCATAAAATCGTGGTTTCTAGCTGTGGGGGAATTTGGAAAAGGAAAGATAGTAAGACCTTTTTTAAGCGCTGCGTAGTCCCACATCTCCAGGATAATCTTGGTTGGAGTCACTTCTTGGACTGACATGTCTAGAGAACCGACGCCAGGTCCCACAGTGGGGGACAAGCCAGTGCACAGTGCATTAGAACCAATGTTTCTCACTCCCCCCTCACCACCCATTCCGAAATGAAGTGCTGGTGTGCCGCCCAATAGTACTCCATGAGATTGTGACTGGCCACTCCACCTTTATTCTTTGGAAGCATCAGGGGTTTATTGGATGTGCAGGGTTTTTTGCTCACCTAAATAAACGACCAGAGCTTGGATTGGAGCTGGATGATGTCTAGCGGGCATATGAGGTAGGGTGGAGAGCAATTGGAAAAGACAAAGAATCCTATGAAGGATATTCATATTGATCAGGGTCTTCAAGTCTATGTCTGCTGTATTCTGCCTGTTTACCTTAGTTTATCCATCAGAATGTTTCGTTATGTTGACACCCAGCTATCTAATGAAGGTGAAAGACCATTAGAAGGGTACTATTGATTGAGGTGTGGGAGGTCTTTAGTTGGTCTCATTACATTAAGAACATGAAATTTCCCTTTATTGAGCTTAAACCCAGATACTAGCTTGAAGGCTTCCAGTGCCTGAAGTAGCAATGTTAGGGGCTCTAAGGAGGCAGTCAGCGTAGGGAAAGAATCGTCGGTAAATAGGCTAAATGATGAAGCATGAACCAGGTGGTGTGTGAGGCCAGTCCGTAACCTTTTGTGAGATGTCCAGACTCACATTCACATAACACCACTCAGCACTTTTTAGGTCATTCCAATAGGAGCGGCCCCATTTGTGTTTAACAATTTGTGTTGGAGGCAGGCCGTCTCCTATTACCCTGGCGAGCCTCTAGTTCCCTTCCCCAGCAAGTCTGGGGCTAGTGTGCATTTACTGAAGGGCTAACCCTGCCTGATGCCTACTGCAAGTTTGATAGGAGTGGAACACTGGTCTTTAATCCGTATGACCACTGGAGAAGAAGTGTAGACTGAGGATTCAGTCTATCATGAGTGGGCCAATATGGATTATATCCATCATTGCTCGAAGGAACGCCCAGCTGAATGCCTACTCCACGTCAAGGGCTATCAGCAAAGCTGAGATATACCCTCTATGAGATTTTTCAGCCAGGTGGGCTAGGCGTTGAATATTATCAGATCACTGGCATTGGCGAATAAATCTAACCATATCAGGATCGATTAATTTGAGTTGGTATTAATCTATATATGTTCCACTACTGTTATTGACTTGATCAATGTCACATCTGTGCAGATATAAGTGTCCAACTCTACTATTGGAACTGCTATGGGATATCATGGACTAATGATCTGTAACGATATATATTGCAGCAGTCCAGACATACATAGCATACTAAAAATGTGACCTTACATTACTGCTGAGTTAATGCTTGTGGAACCTTATATCTTGTATATGGTAGATGCTACTCTTGTTAGAATGAATAAAAAAAATGAAAAAAATCCGGATCGATTAATCGGGGGAGGAGGGGGTTCCAGTAGCATGACCAGTATTTTCATAAAGATTTTTGCGTCTATGCTCAATAGGGTGATCAGAGAGTATGTGCGCAGTTGGCTAGGCCCCTGCCCGGTTTAGGGATACGGAAATCTCTGCTTCACACAAGGTGGGAATAAGGCTAATGCGAAAGAGTTGAAAAGAGATGTCATGTACTTGTGGAGGGACGGGAATATTTTCTAAAACTCCAGTTTGAGGCCATCTGCCCAGAAGATGTCCACAATTAATCCAAACAATAGTTCAAGAACATATACAATAAATTTACACTTTATAAACAAATAACATGTTAATAATCATCACAAAAATGAAGAGAAAAAGAAAAGAGAAAAAAAAGAGAAACTGAAGCACACATAACTCTTGTGTATAGAATTTTCAATAATTACAAATGTATTAAAAAACAATGGAGCTCTATATAATGTGTTGGTAAAATTGATAAATGCTTTACAGACCATAAACAGTGGTAGACAGGAATACGTCACAGTAACAAGGAACAAACATATAAACAAATAATGTGTCCTCTATCAATTCACAGGCCACAAGTGCGTCGACGACGTTTCAACTGCTTTTTCAGTATGCGGTCATCATCAGGACAAAAATAAGTTGACAGAGCATCCAAATTCTAAATTGAGCAACCACTACAGCGTCATTTCATGAGACATCCAGTAAGTGATGAATGAAGTTTATGCAAAACCAAGAAAGGTAAATGATGTCTACACATGGTATAATTAATCCATGTAGGGAAGACTCCCAGGGCGTGTTATAGCAAGGGCACAACAATCACTCGATCAACAATTACTCGATCAAGTCGGTCCTTTAAATTACCGATCGCTCGATGTTGCCCAATAGGTGCAACCGCTGATTCCTCTCCCAAACGAAACAGTTCCTTTCTTGGTTTTGCATAAACTTCATTCATCACTTACTAGATGTCTCATGAAATGACGCTGTAGCGGTTGCTCAATTTAGAATTTGGATGCTCTGTCAACTTATTTTTGTCCTGATGATGACTGCATTCTGAAAAAGCGGTTGAAACGTCGTTGACGCACTTGTGGCCTGTGAATTGATGGAGGACACATTATTTGTTTATATGTTTGTTCCTTGTTACTGTGACGTATTCCTGTCTGCCACTGTATATGGTCTGTAAAGCATTTATCAATTTTACCAACACATTATATAGAGCTCCATTGTTTTTTAATAAATTTGTAATTATTGAAAATTGTATACACAAGGGTTATGTGTGCTTCAGTTTCTCTTTTTTTCTCTCTTTTCTTTTTCTCTTCATTTTTGTGATAATTATTAACATGTTATTTGTTTATAAAGTGTACATTTATTGTATATGTGCTTGAACTATTGTTTGGATTAATTATAGATTGCCCCTGGTTCAGGAGCTTTTGGGCCACCCCTGTGGTTGGTAACAGAAGATGTCCACAGCAGCATTGATTTTATTGTCTGTTTTACTTCGGTGGGATCTATGGGGTCTTCAAGAAAATCCCTGTGGTAAGGGCAAATAAGTGCACATTTACATTTGTGTAGATAGTCTCATATGTCTCCTAGCTTTTTCTTCCACTGGATATAAAGAGTTTGTTAAAAGCTGTGGAGGGCTTCCCACTTTTTTTCTTTCTTTTATGGCCTGTGTATGCTAGGGTGTTCCACCTTGGGGAATATATGATTTAGGCCTACATATTCTAATTTTGCAAGCCAAAAGGGTGGCCGCCTTAGCCTCCTTGTCATAGAAACGTTGTTGCATGGCCACCTGGGAGCGTTCCGTTCAGTCAGTTCTATGTGACTTTAATTGTCCTTTTATGATGACTTGCTTTCTTTGTGCCTCATTTGAAGGGTTCTGCTTATCTAGTCTCTCTAGCGTGTTGATCTCAGGTCAAGGACTGTTCTAGATGATGTGCTTCTCTAGTCCTGTCTATTTCAATGGTGATAATAGTGCCCTGATGGTAACTTTTAATGCGTCCTAGAGCGTATTGAGGGGAAATCTCAGGGAAAGTGCTAAGTGTAAAGTATTCAGTGATTGCATCCAAGATAATAGCCCTGTTTACAGGATTTCTTAATATTTGAGGCTTCAGTCGCCATCGATGGTGTCCCTGAGAGGTACATCGCCAGATTTTCCATGACAGTTCTACATGGGTGTGATCAGATACGGGTATGCCCGAAATCCAGACAGTCCAGTGTGCACTAGTGAGTGGGTAACAAAAGCAATATGTATGCGCGAGTAGGTGGTAGGAACATGGGAGTGAAATGAGTAATTCATGGTGTCGCAATGCAACTGTCACCAAGCATCTGCAGGACCCAGTTAAGTGATTTCTTTTTTTCAGAAGCACTGGCATTGCACCCCTTCCCTTATCTGCTTTTATGTACTGGTCTCTCTTCGGGTCCCATATCAAGTTAAAATGGCCCCCACTAAAATGTCATCATTGGCGTTCTGGAACTGCTTCCTTAGTAGGGTGTGGATATATGCATCTTGACTGGCTTTAGGGGCTTATAGGTTTAATCGTGTGAGTGTTGTCTTATCCCTCTGTGTTTTTAGCGTGAGAAAGCGACAGTGTACGTCTCTAACTACGGTAAGGGGCTGCTGCTTGATCTGTGTTTTGTGCACAGAATGGCTACGCCTCTGGTTTTTGTATTGGAGGAGTCCCAAAATTTGTGGAGGTATTTAGGATTCTTAAGCCGGTGCCTTTCGTAAAGAAAAACAATGTCAGGGTTGTATTGGAGAACGCATCCGCAAACTTATTGCCCCTTTTTAGAGGAGTTCAAGTCCCATACATTAGGTGAAAGGACTTTAAATGTGTTTGGTGGGTTGTTTGTCACAGGAACGTTAAGATTTATTCTTGTGCAGTTGTTGGCAGCTCCACCATCCAGGATGTGGGTCCTCTCAGGCTCTGTGCATCCCTTCAACTCCCAGCAAAGTTGTAAACAAAAAGAGAAACATAGATATGAAAAGGATACAGAGTATACAAAACAGGGAGGCCAACCAGGCCTAACCAGTTCTCCTTACCCAACTTCCAAAGGGGGAGAAAACCCTAGTCCCCCACAAGGGGGCAACCCCTTATGGGAAAGGAGAAGAGAGCTCATGCAGGGAGAGTGACCAAGGTCAGTGGTGACAGCAAACTGGGGAGTTCAGAGTGTAGTAGTGTCAGAGGAGATAAGTGTCATCTGTGTGTCCTCTCCCTGGCCCCCTGTTAGACCCTACTCGGAGAGAGCGCAGTCCTCAGTCTTTTCAGGTTTCTTTGTGCATCCAAGTATCCAATGGGGAGGCAGCTCTGTGGGTGGGGGAGTATGGGGGGTTCCCTTTTTCATTTTTTGAAGGTTTGATATCCCATTGGCTTTTGCTTCTTCCAAAGATTGGTCCCTGTCCCTATGGGTCCTGTTGTGGCCATGCATGGTTTACCATTCCAGCGGAGCTCTGAGTGATCTGATCTGCATCCATGGAGCAGGTCTTCTGCTTTACCGTCTTATGATAGTCCCAGCATCTTTGCCACCGAAAGTGAGTGCGCATATCTTTGTTTCCGGTTCCTTTGAAACATGAGGCTGAAGCGATGACCCATTGGTATTTCACTTTCCGATCTTTTGAAAAGTCAGTGATTTGGCCTGAGGTCTTTACGTTACCTGTGGATAATTAGGACTAGATCTTGGAAGAGTTAAATAGTGTTGCATTGGAAGAGGAGTTCCAACTTATCCCTTGCGACCCATTGCTTCCTTATTCTCAAAGTATCGTACTCCAGTAAGGCTATCTGGTGCACTATCTGCTTGATTTGTGTTGGCGAGTACTCAGTGGGAACCGTCCAGTCTAAGTGGAGGTGTATTTAGCTCACCTCTGTTCACCTGCAGGAGATCTCTGGTGACACTCAAGATGCCATCTCATTGCGCTTCTCTAGGGATACTTTGTATATAAATAATATTTTGCCTGCTTCGGTTCTCCGAGTCTTCTTGTTTCCTCTGCAAATCGATTTGTTCCTCCAACTCCTGCACCCTCCATCATAACATTTCTTGATCATCCATGCGTGCACCTGCCAAGTGCTCAAGGTAGTCTACTCTGTGCCCCAATTCAGTGACCTCTTTGCACAGTTACGGTCCGCATGCTTTGAAATCCGTTTTGTGCAAGCCAATATCATACTAATTTTCAACCATAAAGCGTTCCATGTATTTCCGAGTTAGGGAATTCACTGTATCTCCGCTGCTCTCTGGGGTGGGAACTCATCTTGGTCTTTGCCTCATCTCTTGTCATAGTACAATTCCATGTATCGGTGACAAATCTTTCCTTCTGAGGTTTACCTTGGACCATGGTGTGTTGCTGTGGAGCCTCCTATGTGGTGAAGCCCAGGCATCACCAGATTTACAAAGACCTACTCTTGAGAAGATGTGTTTAGGCCTGTGGCTTTATGAGCTTGGGTTCTGTCCATGGTTAGTATGTGCTGCATGTGTTTTTAGGGCTGTCGGACTTGTGTGCCTCCAGCGTAGATACGCCATTCTATACAGGACACTTTTTATTAACTGTACATCTACATAGGGCAAGGCTTTTAAGTGTACTGTCTGTCAATAGTCAACAGGCAGTATGTATTGTTTCAAGTCAGACTTTCCAGTCTTGCCCGAAATGCACTACGCCAAGGAGTAGTCAGCCTCCCAACCACCTAAATGCAATGTATTATTTAAAGTTGCCTTCTATTTTTGTTGACTTTTGGTTAGGGCAGTGTGCATTAGTATTGGCATGGGCAAGAGGTATCTATGAGAGCTCCGTATCAGCAGGGGGTATGAAAGGTATTAGTGCCGGCTGATGTGGTGCTTCCCAAGTCACACAAAGTGATCACACAAGGTGACCAGGGAGAGGGTATCACCTCTACTGACTTCTCCAGTTCAGTTGTGTGTAGACTCACGGTAAACAAGCTTAAAGAGTGGAAGCTTTTGTGTCTCTCACACGGTTAGTAGGTTTTATTTCAAAGGCCTGAGCATAGTGGTCATCCCAATAGTGAGGTGAATTACTGATTGCTCAAAGGTTAACGGGATCTTTCCTGTAGTGTTTTCCTTTCAGTTGAGTCCTCTTTCCACAGCCCACAAATAAGATGTTTTGATAAGAAGGAGCCATCGCCTCAATTCTTGATGCCAGGGCAAATCATGTATGTGTAAGTAGTAGGGCCAGACGCTTTACCACGGTGGTGACTGCTTATTACTAGGGGGAGGGCCTCTGGATGGAGTAGTGGGACCTTGCACATCTTCTCACCCGCTCTGTGATCACTATAGCCTAGCTAGGGTCACTGGTGTTTTGCAGTGCTTTTTTGAGCAAGGTCTTCTGTCCCTACGTTACAATGATGTCACAACTGTTCGGAGCTTGGCGAGGTGCTAGAGTGGCCAGTCGCGTTTCTGTTCATTACTCTTGGCCTTCAAAAACCAAATCCATAGGCAAAATGTGTTGTTTCCATAGTTCTTCAAATCACCAATTGCTGAGGGCAGATGCAGTGCATTTTGACGGAGCCCATTTCTCTATCTCCATCTTGAAAATGGAAACAAAACTTCTTCTCCACAGTTTTCTCCTGGGAATAGGGCTTTTATTTCTTAATTGATTAAACACAAAATTTATTCATGGACATAATCGAGATTTATGTCACATGAATGAATACATTGAGGTAAACATATATGTACTTGTTTTGGTCTGAGTGGACTAATAAGGGTACCTATTACTTTACCTAGATTTGCTAGTGCCTTGGTGAGAATTTTAGGCTTTCCATTATTAAGGGAGATCAGGTGGTATGATGCACACAGGTAGGGAACCCATCCTAGTTTCTGGAGAAGAATTTTGATGGCCAACTCCTAGTCCTCTAATGAGATGTCTGTTTGTCTGACCTCTTCAAACGTGGTTAAACAGTGGAGGTCAAGTGTGAGGCAAATCTTTTAAAGAGTTCAAGCAGGAATCCTTTTGAGACTGATTTCACATTTTATAATGACTATGGCCTCCAAGAGTTTGTCCACTAGTGTGAGTTTAAGTGCAGTTTTTTAGCTCATAACGTCTTTCCTGGCAGATCCCTTACCGCTTATGAAGCAGTTAGTTTCCCTGTCTGACCATTTGATGGCAATTCATAAAGCAGAATAATATTATCCAAATGAGGTGACAACAGCATTAGGCCAGAGACCGACCTCCTGGTTGTGTCCCATATCTGATATTTTCCTGCACTGGCATACGGTTCCTACTAATTCTGTAAGACTGTGCGTTTGGGCATCATAAGCATCAAAACTATGGGGGACTGAGTGCATTCATATCATCAGAATATGTTGACCTAGTTCCTGGCTAGCTCACAGTGCGCCTTCTGGACCTCTTAACGTTACAAGGTACTTGGTGGTGTCTGCAACCTCAGTACATGACAACCCTGATTCCCCCAAGGACATTGTGGAAACAGATCTACACTTTTGTTGATGACAAATGCATGCCCAAAATGGAGCCAAAGAAATACACAAATTGGCATTTCAACCATTTATTGGAGCAATTGATAATTGTGTAAAATACTCATGCTGCAATAATGAATAGAATGAAGCAGAGCATAATTACTGGCTTCACGAGAACGCTGAAAAAGATAAACAATTCATCCATTGTGCATTTACATTGAGTATATGAATACATATAATTGTACTCTGACCTAGCACTGCCAGGCCTAGAAAGCATAGGGTGTGCGGGTCTGCCAGAATACATTGGGGTGGTCTGACTCCCTATTTACCTGCGTGCATGGGTCATCTGGTACCCAGTCGGGTGTAGAGAAGGCCACCGTCCCTCTCTGGATAGTGATGGAATTCAGCTGGGATAGAATTCAGGCGACTGTGACAATCCATCGAAATGCTCCTCTGCCTACACAGAGGCTTGGTGCAGTTTAAATAAAAAAACAGAACCCATTCATACTGTGCCTGAGTTCTGGTCCTACTGTCATGTTGATTCTACCCACCCAGAGCTGTCACCAAACAGACAGCAACAATCAAGGCCAGTGTGCGCAGTCTACCGGGTCCTTGAACAGAATCTTCTAAGGTATGATAATGTGCTTACGAGGAAATGTAATTCTAATCATACTTTTTTTAGTACACTGTATTGGCAACTGGGAAATAAAAGGCGCTGAATAAATTAATTTTGTGTCCGTCACCATATTTTTCTATGCAGGGGAAGGGAGAAGTTTATAATAATAAAGCTCCAGGTCTGCGGGGTTGTTGCTAGAAAAAAATGCTAACTTCTGTGAATATGTTTTTGGACTACCTAAAGATGGTGTAGGGCAATGTTCTCATTGTGTATAATTAACCACTGCACACGGAGCACTAGTTCTGTGTAAGTAATGGTGTGCATAGTGATAATAACAAAACATTTCAATCTAATTAGATGTTCAGCTAAACAGATCTTCACTTTCAAATACAGTATAATGTTCTATGTCAGAGATCCATTCATCAGAGAGACTACCAGGAGTGTTAACATCATTCAGTGATATTTTGAAAACATGGTATTTGTAGAGTTTCTGTAGGACCAAAAATATCAAAGGGGACCTTATACCAAACAATGCCATCCGGGACAGGAACTGCAGAAATGTTCACAAGGGACAGGTCTCTTTCCACTTTGTGTGTTGATGAATGAGGCTTCAATAACTCGGCTACCAGTTCAACTGCAGAGTGTTCTGGGAGATAATGTCCATTTAAATGTAAAAAGAATACTGTCACAAAACCAATCCATAAAAGGAAAAGCAAGAAAATGGAATTCCAAACATAAGTCCAATGTGGATTAATATATGCCCTTTGAGCCAAATTAAAAATGCACGAGTTCTATGCAATGGTGGTTCTGATGAATCCGAGGAAAAGTCATCAAAGTATGCAAAATAGCCAAAGGCAGTCATTGCAAACACAAGGACCTTCTGTGATGTAGAACTGGTATTTAATTACAATGGTGGATCATAATAAACAACTTTGTTTAACCCCTTCAGCGCGGCGGGAATTCCCCCGCGGTGCTGAAGGGTTCGAGCGCGGGCGGGGCCATGACGGAACGGTTCCGTCATGAGCACAGCGCAACCGATGCTCATGACGGAACCGTTCCGTCATGGGCATGGAAGGGGTTAAGATATGTGGTGTTGAAACTTGTGAATTTGCATAGGGTGTTTGTATGGAGTATGTAGATGTAACTGAAAGTAGCAGTACTTCAGTGTCAGATATCACCCGCTGGGGAACGACCCCTCTGTGTTGGTTAATGCTTGTAAAAGTATCTCCTGTATTGTAGTAAGAGGAGGTAGGTAAATACCCAAGAGCCCTCATGGCCTACTATGTAGGACTGGCCACATGGTATGGTTTCATCAGGTCAGTTGACACAGATCGTTTGTTTTTACAACCAGCAAGGGGTGGTAAAAGTACAGTTCTGGTACCTTCAACTAGCAGGACTGGGGACGAATTCTTTGTTGTCCACATTCCTCTCTCGGACCCGATCTTTGCGATCTAGCCAGGAGTTGCTGCTTGTACCTTCACTTCTCCAGTGGCAGAATGTTTCTTGAGCTTGTTGCTTTGCTGATATCAGTCAAATGTTTATTGGCATCAAAAGGCATCACCGTCACAATGTTAGGATTCCAAACAGGATTTCATAGGTATACCGACCTCCTAAGGATCTTCTAAGCAGATTGTTTAAGACTTTCTGGACGCCGATAGGTGGTGGATCCCACAACGACCTGGACCTAATACTCTAGCTGCTAAAGACTGCTTTAAGTCACAATTTTTCCTCTCCACTATTAAATTTCCCCTGGGATGATTGGGGGAGGAATAGTGCACAGCCACACCCAGGGTACTCATTGTGTTGCAATAAGCCTTCGAGGCAAACGCTGGTCCCTGGTCCGAATGGAACACAGCTACTGTATATGTCCCGAAGAAGACTTGCAAATCTTTTAGAACAGTTCTAGCGTCAGCTGATCGCTGTGGCCATACCCTTAGGAATGGAGAAAATGAAACCACCCCTAATAGAATGCATTTAAAGGACCCGTCACTGTGTAACGGTCCAAAGTGGTCCAGATACATACAGGCCAGAGGCTTGTTAGAAATCAATAGTGGTGTTTGCAGTGGGCGAGCTGTTGTAGAAACATTTATTTGTTGACAAATGTCAGATTTAAGGACATAGGCTTTAGTCTGTTTATATAGCCCAGTAATGTTAATGTTAATGTTGTAGACTTAATGCTGCAGTAGCAGTGAAACTGTAGCTGCTAAACCTACATGGGCAGAGGCTAACCCCTCATGTGCTGCCATGATCAACTCTGGTCTGCGATCTGAATTTGAAATTACTCTATCTCCCACTCCAGAAATATGAGTGAAGCAAATGTTTTGCAAACTCAGTAGGTGGGAGAATTTTGCTGGATATAACTTTGGCAGTGGTGTGCCACAGCGTCAAGCTGTGACAGCCACCATGATGTGATGATAGGGGGAGGAATAGGGCACAGCCACAGCCAGTGTACTCATGGTATCTTGGTAAGCCTTAGAGGCAAATGCTGGTCCCTGGTCCGAATGGAACTCAGCTACTGCATATGTCCAGATGAAGACTTGCAAATCTGTGTGGACCCGATTATACGAATCACACACTATAAGTGTGGGGAATTCAGGATCAGTATTCTCTAGTGCCAGAATTAGAGCTCTCAGTTCAGCCAGCTGTGCAGTGCAATCACCCAGTAACTGTGTACATGTTTTGATAGGTTGGAAGACTCCATCCATCAATTTACCTCTTACCGCTGCGCAGGTGGCTGAGTATTGATGTTTTGTTCCAACTGCAGGCTTGACAAAACCTTCAGTGTAAACTGTGAAGTCATACTGATCTAGAGCAATTATTTCACTGGGCACAGGGTATTCTTGTTCATATTGTAGGTATGCTTGTTTTTTTATGTAAAATCATAGTCTAGGTTGGTTGCTGTTAATGAGTAAATGTACATTATACACAAAGGACCTTGGATCAGCCCTCTTCTGCTTAATGGTCTGTTTAAGCGTTGATCACCATTCTAGTTCTGTCCACAGCCATACTGCACGAGGCAGTGGATCAGCCCATTAGTTTTATTGATGAGTGACAACATTTTACCTGATCACCTGTGTACAGCTGCAAAGAGATTTTCACTGTCTGGAATCGGCAGGGGATAATGCGTCCATCTATATATATCTTTTAGGATGATAGCGATAGCCCCAACACTTTTATGCACACGGTCTTTCCTACATTTATAATATCCCGGGGGGAGCACTTGATTAATGTCTGGTATAGAACTGTCATGTAACCACGTTTCTGTTCTGTTAGAAACAGGACATCCAGCTGTTCATCCTCCATTAGTGTAAGTAGCTCAAACGTATGGCGTGACAGAGATCTACAGTTGATAAGTGTGAGGTTCCATTTTTTGGGCCTAGGTATTTTAGCTCTGACTTCCTCAGGGCTGCAAAACGAAAAACTGCAGAGAGGGCAACACAGGTCCCCGTTCCCTGGCCATAATGGGGGCAGGTTATGGGAGAGTTTAAGCCTAAGCGAATAAAAGGATTGAGCTGAATAGCTTACCTTCTCCAAGGGGATTCAGGCAGAGTACCTGGCCCCTGGTCCCGTTTGGGTGCAGACAGTCTTGCCTTGAGCGCCAGCAGCGCGTGTCCGCTGCACGCCTGCATCCTAGCCGCCATTTAAAGCTGTGCAAATTAACATTAGAGCGTCAAGGTTGTATGACAGAGACATACATGCCTGAACCCCACATGCCTCTACAACGCAGTCCCAACCACAAATGCATCTTAACCACGCATTTCTTTACCACACAATTTCATTGTAAAGTCATAATTGGTATAGTGATATGCGTGATAAAGTTCACCACTACCCCAATCCCCCTCTCTGCTCTAACCCCTAAAATCCTATCATGCCCCCCCGCCCTAAGGTATAAAACCTACCCTGCCCTTAAAACTACCCTTTCACCTACCCCCGTCCTGTGGCCTAATACCCTCCCCCCTATCAATAACTACCTGGGTCTCAGCCACCCCGCCCTGAGCCCTAAAAACTTACCCTTGCGGTGCCATTAAAACTACCCCTACCCCTTACCCCGCCCTGAGACCTAAAACCCTGCCCCCTTTAAAATAAACTACCCCAACCCCACCGCCCTCAGCCCTAAAACCAACCCCAACCCCTAAAAACTCCTCCCGCAAAACCCAGCCCTAGCCCATAAAACTACCCGACCCCCTTCCCCCGCCCTGAGCCCTAAAACCCTGCCCCCTTTTAAAAAGATTGTCCGACCCCCCCTCCACCCTCCACCCTGAACCCTAAAACCGACCCTCACCCCAAACCGCCCCTGCCCCTAAAACCCTGCCCTGACCCTCCTCCACCCTAAAATCCTGCCCCCTTCCAAAAAATAGTCCGATTCGCATTGGCTGTCATGTGGCGCAAAGTGCAGCTCTTGCGGTTGCAGTCGTCGCTGTAGTGTGAAGAGTCCAGTTCACTGGATTAGATTAGATTTTATTAACTGTTCAATTAATTGAAATAATTACAGTAAAAGCAATATATATAGCAGTTTCTAGTGAATATTGCACTTGTTCTGCTATTGCACTACAGACGTTTTCTGTCACTTACTATACCCAGCATTAGCCTTCAGTAAATATTTCACTAATCACATTATTCCGCACCGCCCCTCTAAACCCCAGGCCTTCCTAAGCCCCACCCTCATTCCCCTCTCCTCTTTCATTTTAAATCACCCATAGATGCCCTATTCACTCCTGAAAATTTTTAAATTATGTCAGGGCTGCGGGCAACATTCTATTTGGAATGCTTCTTTAAGGGATCAATGTCAATTTGGCCCACCAGATTCTGTTGGTCTGCCACGGCTTTCATGTACCATATGAAGGGGCCTGATAACACGCTTGATTCACCCTTAGACAGTAAATCATAGCACTCCTACATGATCTGATATTCAAGATGCGGAACATTGGTCATAGCCAAAACTCCCTCAGTGGTATAAGACTCTCGCAGGTTCAGATCCCATACAGTAATGATTCCTCTGATTTACTGCACAGTCTGCATTGCTTACTCATTCCTCCATTTCGATGACCGATCCAGTAGCATCTTAAAAGTATCAAACCTCATCACCATCTCATAAGGGTTATTTTAGTTCTAATGGGGAGAAGCAAACTTGTGTAGGCTGAGGTAGACAGAGGTCTATAGCTCTGTGACCCAGCTGCCATGGTTTTATTATTCCCTAAGGGGCACATGCATCAAGGGATTTTTTTATTGCAAACAGTGCCATTTGCAAAAATCGGCCGTTTGCGATCGCAAAATGACCTTTTGCAATGCATGAAAGTTTTTGGGATGCGCAATTTAGGTAATCGCAATTTCTTGCGATTTCCTAATTTACGATTGCATTTAAGGAATCGCAATTTGTGATTTCTTAAATGCAATGCCAGAAGCACTTTGAAATAGCGATTTCGCTATTTTGGCTCGCAAATTACAGAAAAATTAAACTGGTCGGTAATTTGCAGAACTTTGAAAAATGCACTCAAGTGCACGTTACAATTTCAGGGGTGCAACAGGGTGTCCTTTTGGCACCCTTGCATCCTTGAAATTGCATGCGTAATTTGCGAGTACCTATTTGGTACTCGCAAATTGCGCATGAAATTTCCATTCATTCCTATGGGCCTGTAGGCTCTTAGGAATGAATGGGAAGCCTTTCCTTAATTGCGACTCTCAATGTGCGAGTCGCAATTAAGGAATGTTTAGGAATCGCAGTTTTTTTTAGCGATTCCTACATGCATAGGCTTTTGCGAGTCCTTAGTTGCGATTCCTTAATAATCGCAATTAAGGACTCGCAAAAGCCTTTCTTGATGCATGTGCCAGTAAGTCCTTTAGATCTTGTGCCACTGATAGGGTTTTTGCATGTTTTATTATAAGTTTATTCATGACCTTTATCGGGAGATCTGAGTTAATGATGTTTTCCACTTCCAAAGCTTGGAAGGACTTCTTTAGGAACAGCCTCCACTCAGTTTGGTTCCTGTATCCTCCTCCATAGCAGCTGCTTTAGAATACTAGTCTTAGCTTTTAAGCAGTAAGCTATCCATTTGGCACGCAGCACCAGATTTTGCATAGAGATGTTGAATACCAACCTAACCTGGGCTTGGCTAGTACACTCTGGGAGAGCAAGCAAATGTCTAAATTTGGCATATTGTTGTTTTTCCAACAATAGGTTGTTTTTGAACATTATAGCACCTTAGGAGAGGGTAGGCATTTATTTCCCCCCACCACCACAGTTAGAGGTGGTTGCAGGTTTGGTCAAGCCAAGCTCCTTTTTTGATGTCCCATTGCACATAATAGAGGCTTTGCTGAGCCCTTTAAAATTCCTCTTTCATTCAAGTGCATGCCCACGTATTTGAAACCTTTCACGCTCTCCAGTTTCACGCCCTCCATGTGCCATGACCCTTTTAAAATTAATTTCTTACTAAATACTTATTTAGGTTGATCTTAATTGAGTTAATCATTGCAATATCGGACCAAGGCTTTAAGTATTACGAGTGCTTTGTAGACCCACTTGGGTGTGGTTGAGCATATCCATATCATCTTCATATTGGAGTTCTTGGACATTTTGTTTAACTAGCCATGAGGGACATGATCTACTATTGATCGAATTGAATTCCAGATCTACCATAAAGCAGGGGTGTGGAATTTAAAAAAATATCTACTTGTCCATGGGGCAGGTTGCTTCATACATCTACTTGCCCTATAACAAAATCCACTTGTCCCCTTTGTGCCATGTAATGCGGCGACAAATTACGTCAGCAATCTTATATAGGAGTTCTGATATAGCCTCTCTAATTATGCCAGGGCTCGTACCATAGTAGGGTTTGAATACTAGCAATTCCCTTATGTTGCTACTTTTCTGCAGGTCTACATACTGGTGCTGAAGGTAGTGGTAAGCAATAGTTCAAGGGTTGGAATCCCCTTGAGTCTGTGCAAACCTACTAACTTGCATGTGTTTTAAGGGATTTCACCAACTCTTTTCTAATCTTTTCCAATACTGAAAAAGTTTAGAAATGTACTCCTGATAGTGGCAGATGTAAAACTTCTTCCAGGGTTGGGAAAAAAGTGGTTGGTGGAAAAGTGAACTTGAAACAGTCAGATTTTCACATGAGGTAATCTACACATGTACATTTGCTCATGGTAAAATGCAATCCACAAATATTTTCTAGGAGTACTATTTCTTGGCCGACTTCTGTAAATTTACGTAAATTGTATATATGCACTTAATTCAAGGATAGATACCATGGATGCACTTTTGAGACTCTAATAATTGGGCCTCTAAATAGGCCTGGCGTTAAGTTAACCATGACCTTTTGTGTTTAATAAAATTGTCTCTGTCTCTTTATTTCTCTTGGTCTATCAGCTGGCCTCATCGTAAGTGACAGTATTCTGCTCTTTTACAAGGAGCATATTGGCACACAATGTAGTTTTGTTCAGTGCCCGGAACTGCTGTGGCAATGTTTGCTTTTTGAGACCAAACATTGTTTTGCTTTTGCCAATGCTTGTTAGAACGGTGAGGGCCCAGCAACTCCCACACCAATGGTTTGTACAAAAACCATGCCTAAGCAAGTCACGCGTTGACAAAACCAAAAGGCTGACTACCAATTTCCGACCCACTGGCTTTGCCAATGCTTGTTTATTTTTTTTCTTCCCATAATCGTATTAAACTGGTTACACTGATTTTCCATTATGAATATTTTTGGGAAGTACAAGCATTCATCAACATGTTCCTAAATGATGCTGCAAAGATATGGAACCTAAAATCTTACAGTAGTTTAGCAAAATGTTTTTTTTCCTATTTTTTTGTGAACATTTTATTTTGCAAGCAAAGAATCATCACTCTTGCTTTCAGGCTTTTGTAAATATTTGCATATAACCAGAACATTCTGGGAGCATTATACATAGCCTCATATTACAAAACTTTGAAAACGTGTGTACACATTTATACTGGAACCACCGTCCGTTGTGCCGGACGATCTTACAACATTTACTTTTAGTACTCACCCTAATAAAGGCTTTACATTAACGAACCTATAAATACAAGCTTGAACAGCATTAACACATGTACACAAATATTACCCTAACTACAGACATTGCCCTTTCCGGATACAGAATGTGGTACTGTAAACTGGCAGCCAAAGGGGTAGTCCTGTAGGGGGTTGGGCCTACTTGTTGCCCTTGACCCCAAACAATATGTCCTGGCCGTCGGGCTATAGGAATTCCACATCCCTGCATAAAGGGGTTAAATAATAAAGGAGCAAGGATGCATCCTTGCTTAAGGCCATATCTGTATAGATTTTCTCTGAATTTGAACCAGTTTGTTGCCAGTTTGATTTTCATCCAGGTTTCACTATATAAGGACTCAAGTGCTTTCAGGAGACAAGGAGCGATCCCCTAGCCATGCAGCTGAACCCATATGTGGGCTCTTGGCTCATTGTCAAAGGCATTAGTGAAATCAATAAATGTGGCATATAGTGGCAAGGCATTTGACAGGGCAGAATTCGGTTGAAACAATGGGATCAGCTGTTTTTCATGCGATCACTGTTCAAGTTCTTTGTTCAGGAGGCATGTATAACGGTTTCCCTCTACATCTAAGAGTGCAATCATTCGGTAGTTACTTGATGCTTGATGGCAGTCCTTCGTATATTTTGGAACCAATATTCAACCCCCCCTTGCTACCCGTTTGAGCTGTCAGGGACTGTGCTTGTACAAAAGAAGTTAGCATAAACAGAAGTTAGGATGGGACCCCAGAGGAAGCAATCTGATTTAAGAAACGCGGCAGGCACTCCATTTGGTCCGGTTTCCCCCCAAACCTCTTAATTTACTTGGCATTCGTTTAACGCTTCTTAAGCTGGGCCATTGACTACTTCCATTGGGGAATATTCCCTTCCTTACAGAGGGATCTACCTTCCCCGGGCCCCCATTGCTTGTTTATTTGCCGCCGTACTAACCAGCAAACTTGGCTCAACCTGGGCTAACAAATTCTTCTCCCTTGGTGCCATGTGTTTGTGAGCATCTGGTTCACTGGAGCTTTGCATTGGTGGTCAGCACGGACGGCAAGATCTTGGCATGAATGGGCCTGGTCATGGTCACAAAGAGCCCAAACCTCACGATTTCTCCCTTGCTTCAAGCAGGAGCTTATCTGATGCCATACCAATGGGGCAGATCCTGGCAGGCACCTCTTGGGAATCAGGAACTTATTCCAGCAAAGGCTAGCAGGGCTCAGGCAGGTTTAGCTGCAGGTCTAGGCAGATCCAGCTGCAGCAGGTCAGGTGGGCAGTTGCACAGAGGCCTCTGGAGCTTGTTGTGTTCCTGTAGCTCAGAACAGGAGGTTGGTCAGCTGACCCTTAGAGTCACTCCAGCCTGGGATGAAGGTGCAGGTCCAGGCTTCCTTCTCAGCAAGCAGGGCAGACCTCAAGCAGTAGGGCGTCCTTCTTCTTTAATATTCACAAGTCCAGGAATATACTGAAGAGTTGGGTCTGAGGGTCCAATTTTGTTTATACCTGGTGTCCCCTTTGTATTGTGAGGCACTTCTAAAGTGCCCTCCCAGAGGTGTCTGGAATTTTCTTCCTCCCTGCCCTGACCCAGATTGTCTGGGGTTACAATAGACTAGTGTGAGACCCTTTGTGAGTGTGCTGAGGAAGCCCTTTTGAACTCCAAGTGTTGTAGTTGATGACCCCGCTCACCCAATCCTGCCAGATATGTCCCATCTTGTCCACATCTAGTTGCCCTCTGATACTATCTGGGAGGAATATACAAAGGCCAACTTCCCACTACAGGTAGTCATGTAGTCCAGTGACCCAGGATTAGGGTGACCACCTGGCATGGATGCAAATTCAGGATTCAGATCCTGGCAGGCACCTCTTGGGAATCAGGAACTTATTCCAGCAAAGGCTAGCAGGGCTCAGGCAGGTTTAGCTGCAGGTCTAGGCAGATCCAGCTGCAGCAGGTCAGGTGGGCAGTTGCACAGAGGCCTCTGGAGCTTGTTGTGTTCCTGTAGCTCAGAACAGGAGGTTGGTCAGCTGACCCTTAGAGTCACTCCAGCCTGGGATGAAGGTGCAGGTCCAGGCTTCCTTCTCAGCAAGCAGGGCAGACCTCAAGCAGTAGGGCGTCCTTCTTCTTTAATATTCACAAGTCCAGGAATATACTGAAGAGTTGGGTCTGAGGGTCCAATTTTGTTTATACCTGGTGTCCCCTTTGTATTGTGAGGCACTTCTAAAGTGCCCTCCCAGAGGTGTCTGGAATTTTCTTCCTCCCTGCCCTGACCCAGATTGTCTGGGGTTACAATAGACTAGTGTGAGACCCTTTGTGAGTGTGCTGAGGAAGCCCTTTTGAACTCCAAGTGTTGTAGTTGATGACCCCGCTCACCCAATCCTGCCAGATATGTCCCATCTTGTCCACATCTAGTTGCCCTCTGATACTATCTGGGAGGAATATACAAAGGCCAACTTCCCACTACAGGTAGTCATGTAGTCCAGTGACCCAGGATTAGGGTGACCACCTGGCATGGATGCAAATTCAGGATGGTGAGCGTACAAATTCAGGACAAAGGATCAAAATTCAGGACAGAAATTCAGGACCGAATGTAAGTTTAACAGACACATCCGAGGAGGTTACGCAATAGTATATAAGTAAGTAAATAGATAACCAACATAAGTACAATGTCAAAATATGTTTATATTCGGTTAAAAAGTAACAAAGCACACTAAGCAAAATTTGACTACTAATGTAAGGGACAGCTATCAGAGGATTTTGCCCCCTTAGTATGATTGCTAGTACACGGACAGTAGCAATATTGGTTTTAGTGCTTGTTTTTAAAATGTTACTTTTTCTCTGAACTAACAGACTTCAGAAGTTCTTTGTTCCTAAGAGAAAACTGATAGAAATCTGCCCACGAATATTTCATGTTCACCTGGATCTGCAATTCCGCCTTAAGAAGCTCAACATCACACCTATTTTGTGTCAGTCCAGGTGAACTTCAATTGAGAAAAAATCCTCTCAGTAGGTGCATTGCTGCCTAGTTAGCAAAGTTTAAATGACATGAGTTTTTTATGTTGGGAACATCACATGAGAACTTTGACAAAACATTCAGCCATTTTTGCACACATGGTAAGTTGGTGCCTGCCACAGGTCACAAAGCAGGAGCAATTATACTGTATTTGTTGAATAAGTATTGAAGTTCCAGATGACTGCTCAAGTTAAGTGACTCAGCAACTTTGCAGTCTGCTGAAAGGTGAGAATTTCTCCTAAGGAACGTGATTCTATTGCCAACAAGTAATGGCTCTCTGAAATATTAAGCCATTTTTCTAAATACTTTAAGGAGCATTCAAAAAATGTAAAACAATCTTGTTGTATGCTTGCACTCAACTCTGAATCATGACACTTTAAATAATTGTGCACTTGGAAGCCAAAGAACTGATTTTCCACTCTGTCCTTTTTTGTTCCGAAATATCCTGAAGAAGCCTGGTACCTCAGGGGCAGGATAGATGCATTGAAAATGATCAAAATGTCGTGAAGAATAAAAGGTAAGCTTCACCATGTGACATGGTGGCTTCCCCACTTTCAAGTTCTATAAAATTCCATATTGCTCTCAATGTTTTTTCTTGCCCAAGAGAAAGGAAATATGATTGTCATCCTGCCCAGTGAGCCACTGTGCTGTGAGTTGCCAAAACAAAGGCTGCCACTCTAGGTTCACAAAATAAATACATTCTCTCAACTCCGCTGTTCGCCTAGCTGCAGAAGAGAAATTGTTGTAGACTTTTAGAATAAAGGAATCTACATCCATAGAAAGTCCATTTATGGCTTATTTAGCGCAGTTGTTTAGGATGTGGGCAGGACAATTAGGCAGAATGTCTTAATTTGCTCCCTTCAAAATCTCAAATACAAAGTCATCGATAGTTGACACTTGCATAGTTTTCACAGTATGCAGCGACGTGCTCCAATTTCAACCCATGCTCTTTTGATTTAGTTGTGATCTGCTGTGAAATTGCAGTAGCAGTCTCAGCTGCATCGTCATTGAAATCCAGCAGAGTGTAGGTCATACCGGTAGTGAAATTGAAGTGCCACAACAAAAGTGGATATAGTTTAATGTTTCCTTTGTTTGAAGCATCGCTGCAAACTGAAAAATATCCATCTTGTAAGTTTTAAAATGCTTGCTGCGACGATAGAGGTGCAAGCAAATTTTTTGTGAAACGTGATGCCTTTGTGCGGCCGCAGGATGCTTTTTTCGCAACGGATGAGTCAGGGTAAATTTCTTTGAACAGCTTGAAGCCACATTCCAGGGAGCGGTAGGAGATGTGATGTTTGACAGCATGGTACACTTGGGTCGCCTCTGCAGCTGTGACCTACAGTTTAAAAAACTGAAAATACAACGGTATGAGCAGCAAGCGGAGAAAGTCTCCACTGTCAGCTGCCAACCCAAAAGCAATTTTAGTGTTCTCTTGATATGAACAGAGTGAAAAAGCATGTTAAAGGCAATCTGACTTGGTAAACACTGCTGCACATTTAAAGAGAGCCACCCACTGCTTTTTAGCAGTAAAGGAAAGGAAAAATAAAATGATAATAACTTTTGTTATTATCATTTGATTTTGTCCTGATGTCCGGCAGCTTTGCAGGGCGGGTCTTCTCTCACAACAGGAGCAGGGGTAGTAGTGAGCACACTGTAAGTGCTCATGATTGTTTGGCCACCCATCTCGGGCCGGCAAACATTCATGCGTAGTTTGCATGCTCTCCAAGCAGGCTGCACTACAGCCTGCATGGAGAACATGCCCAGGCTCCCAGTCGGCATCTGATCGCTGAACCACGGCGCTCAGACCAATCACCCACCCACTACCTCTGCCAGCTGCCACTGCTTAAAAAGAGTGTGACAAAGCAAGAAGGGAATACATTAATTACATGCAACTTATGTTGCATTATGACGAAGCGAGCAATGACTTACTTTGGCTACTTCCTGCTGGAAGCTTTGTTGCCGGTATGCTGAAATTGTCACCATCTGTGCACTGCCTGAGGCATTTTTCTTATGTTGTGATCCTGCCACCTGTATTTTGATATCCACTCTCCTCCTTTGGCAATGGAAAAGTCTTTATTACAGATGCTGCACTTTGCCTTGTATGCATCTTCTGAAGTCTTCCAGATGTTGGGGTGTGTAAGTTCCCATCCTGGTCTATGCTTTACAAAGTGCTTTTTTTCTTGGGTGACTCCGGCAAGAAGTCTGCCTGCAAGATTTCAAGTTGCATCTAAATATGCCTCAAAATCTAATGTGAACATTGCCTCTACAGCACCTTCACCTGACTCATAATCAGACATTGTGTTTTTTTCTGAAAGTACTCTGTACAATAACCAACAAACTTGAGATGTAGATGCATACTGTATTCAATGAAAAAGTAAAATGTATCAGGCACTTACTTTCCTCTCGCTCACTGGCCTGGCCCACCTACCACTGCCCCTTAGGCTCTGACATTCTGCCAAGAGTGGAATAGAAGGACTTCTATACAGGCCCATATGTCTTAAAGACCTGCCAGTGCTTGTAAGAGTTGTCATATGCCGCATTTGACGAAGGGGCGCTAGGTGGCGCGCTAGTAAAATGGCTGCATACGAGTAGAGCTCCCGCCGCCCGGTGCTCTTATCCTGCTGTTTCCCCTCCTGGCTAGGCTTCTTGCTGGCACCGGACACCGCCGATAGCGGGGCCCGGGCTTTCTGCCACAGCACGGTGCGGGTTGGCTGACGCAGCCGCTCCTAACGCCGGCCCCGCGACACGGAAGCGGGCGCTGGTGAGCGCGGAACTGCAGGAGGTGAGCCGCGGCCGGCGGCATTCAGTAATTTAGCCCGCGGCTCGCCACGAGGAGCCTAGGCCGCGCTGACTAGAATGCCGGCGGCGGCAGTGGTGTGGTGCCGCCGGACTTTGTTGGTGTGGAGCCCTGGACCGGCGGTGGTCGCGGGAGACAGTCCTGCCCTGCAGTGAAATGCAGGGGATGCCCTGAACTTATGTGACGCCCTGAATGCAACGGCGGGGGCAACGGAGATGCGGAAGCGGTCGTGGCCTGCTGGTGGCGCCATGAGGTGTACTCATTGACGGAGTTGTAGTGCGACGGGCCCCCTGTGGCCTTCCTGGGGTGCTGCTGCGACCTTGCCAAAATACTTGAGGTTCTTCGGCGAGAGGCCTGCCCGAGCGCTTGATGGCGATCCCCTGGAGGGGATTTCGCAGGCCTGACAGACGCAGTGAGGTGACTGGAAAGGTGGAGTGGGCCTCCCTACACTTCGCGGTGGAGCGGTGGGTCCGGCGCTGAACTATCTGGTGACCCTCGTTGCAGTGGACTGCCCTGAGACCTGCTGCGACGGCGCGGGGCCCTGGAGCCTTGGGGGCCCGCCGGCTGCAGTGTGGTAGGCGATCAGAGGACGACCTGATACCGGACTACGAGGTGAGCGGTGGTGGCGGAGGGGGCGGCTGCCCGGTGCTGGCGTGGGGGGAGTGCCTGAGCTCCTAGCGCATACCAGAGGAGCTGACGCGCGGCGGTAGCTCCTGGAACCTTTACCTGCAATGCGGCGCCGAGGGACCAGGAAAGGCACGGACTGACCTGTGGGTGTTCGTGGTGGCGCACGCTGACTGAGGAGACCTGACCTAACTGGAGTTGAGGTGCTAGCTGGGGCGCAAGTGCAGCTGCCAGAGGTAGAGGCGGCGGGCATTCATCAGCCCTACCTGGCGAGGGTCACCGACGTCCAGACAGAGGAGGGGTGCCCGATGGGGGACCCTGATATATCGGGGGAGTGACGTGCGACGGCCACTGGAGGCCCACGAAACTCGTGAGTAACAGCAAGCTGATTCCTCCTGGTCGACAGCTGCGGACCCTGCCGGGGGGGGGGGGGGGGGGGGGGTGCTCTGGCTTCCTTCTCCTTCCTCCATCCTTGCAGCGTTGCCGAAGAGACTGTGGTGTCGACTCTCTCCTGTTGTGGTGGCCTGGGTGCCGGGACCTGGGCCACCTGCCTGGTGTTAGAGTTATCGGCAGATGCCTACGGCGCAGCAATTAGTCATGGGCTGGCTACGGAACGCGTCAAAGGGAAGCCGGGCACAGGCGGCGGGCCTGGGCCCCGTGCCGGGATGCCGCGGTGAAGGTGGGGAGCCTCAGGCGGCGGCGCTTGCGGCAAAACTGGACACAGTGCTAGCTGCGGTGGAACGAATTGGCTCTACCCTGGAGCAGACGAAGGCTTCTCTAGAGTCCCGGATTGATAAAGTCACAGTGGACTTCACCCTTCTTCATGCGGACCACCGCAAGTTAGCAGACACAGTGGCCCAACAACGGCGCACGCTCCTAGATGTCCAGCCAGTGGTGAATAATCACACTGCAACATTGCAAGACCTAATATATCGCGTCCACACCCTGGAAGATCGTGTTGAGGATGCCGAAGGGCGCCCCCGGCGCAGCAATATCAGAGTGGTGGGATTACCGGAGGGCAAGGAGGGACGACATCCAGAGCAGTATGTTGAGGGGTGGCTCCGAGACCTACTCCCCCCGGGGGCACTCTCCCCGCAGTTCGTGGTGGAGCGGGCCCATAGGGTCCCGGCACAGAGGCCCAAGCTGGGGGCTCGACCCCGCCCCTTTCTGTTCAAACTTCTCAATTACCGGGATAGGGATGTGGTGCTACGCGAGGCCAGGAAGTTGGGCGCCATCACAGTGGGAAGTGGGCAGGTGATGTTCTTCCCGGATTACACAGCGGTGGTGCAGAGGCGGAGAAGCAGCTACCTGGCGGTGAAGCGCCAACTGCGTGACCTGGAGATCCCATACTCCCTGCTGTACCCGTCGCGCCTCAGAATGGTCACGAAAGAGGGGACCCAGTTCTTTGATGCCCCGTCAGATGTCTGGGACTGGCTAGAGGAGACTGGGCAGAGTAGGGGACAGAGGCCTCCGGATCTGGAGCTTGGCAGTCAGCGGGGGAGGAGACCAAGGCGGAGGCGGCGGAGAGGGTCACACAGGGATGCAGGATTGGGCCCGGGAGTGGCGCCGAGCCCGCAGAGGATGCGCCTAGAACGCCAAGGCGCGCTGGAGGCAGTGGCAACTCTCGGGTCTATGAGCAGTCAGGGAGATGTGGACACTCATGGACATGGCGAACCCGAGACCAGCAGATCGTCCTCTCCGTCCACCACGCTCTCTGAGGACCAATTAATGCCACTGGTGACACCCCAGACCTCTGATCACATCGTGTGAGCCGAGAGCGGTGTGACAGTGGTGCTCACTGGCACGCGCATCAATGGGGGACAGGCAATACGTAGTGGTGGCTGACTGTTGGCGGATTCTGCTATCGGCTATGGTGCGGTGCTATGTGATGGCGCTGTTGAGTCTATTTTGGTCGCTGCGTGGGTGCGGGGGGACGGGAGACCCTGCCCTCTAAGGGGGGCCCGCGCGCCAGGCGGAATTTGCGTTAGGTGGCGTAGGTAGCTGCAGTAAAGTTATCCGCCCATGCTTGGCCCAGCCCACGCTACAGGAGGCACCTACAGTGTACACTGGGGCACCGCGGTAAGGGAGCTGTTCGCAGTAGCTATAGCCACACTAAGTGCCCGTTAGCCATTACCTGGCTTAGTTTCATTCCATAAGCGTTTAGCTTCCAGTTTGGACGAATGCCCGTACAGGGGTTTGCCCTGATGGTTATACTGTTTTTGACTTTCAGCTCGCGTGCTTGGCAGCACGTTTATGTTTATTTGTATTGATTCTCATTGCAGCGCGCCGGCCTGACATATAGCGTCCATGTTCCTCCTACTGGTCGACCGGCCCCCGGCCCCGTCACCTCTGCAGTCTTTACTTGCTTTACATGGCCAATACCAACGTAATCACATGGAATATTCGGGGCATGCACACGCCAGCGCGTAGGTATTCCACTTTCGCTTATTTGCAGAGGCACAAGGTGGCCATAGCCCTCCTTCAGGAGACCCATATGAAGCAGTCAGAAATAGTCCGGCTGCGTACCCGCTGGAGGGGTCAACTATTTGGAACCACATACTCTGCACACGCCAGGGGCACGTTAATCTGGGTGAGGGCGGGCACTCCATTTGCATGCACGGAATTAGTAGTCGACCCGGCTGGGCGATACACATTAGTGCGCGGACGCCTTAATGGACAACACATATTACTAGGCTCATTGTACGCCCCGAACGTTGAACAATTGTCATTCCTTGCCCATCTGTCCACGGTGTTAGCACCGTATGCGGGTCTCCCCTGGCTCTTGGGCGGGGATTTTAATTCAGTCCTCGACGTACATCTTGACTGGTCCTTCCCGCCCCTCCGTAATACACAAGTGGTCTCAAACGCGTTGGGCATTGGTTGATCTACTCGTACTATTCGGCAGTGCATGACCTCCATGTGCGTCTTGACAGGGTAGTGGGCTCCTACTCTTTGCTTCCCCTGTTAGAGCAGGCAGAATATCTAGGTCGGACGCACTCCGATCATAATCCTCTTAGACTGTGCCTCCGATGGAACCCCGGCCGTCCCCCAATCTCTACATGGCGCCTCCAATCGGCGGCTCTGGAAGATGCAGAATTCCATGCATCCTTGGGCACTACGATAGAGCAATTTTTTGACCTGAATGAAGGCACCACGAGCAGTGAATTGACAGAGTGGGACGCCCATAAGTCCACCATCAGGGGGCATTGTTTAGGCGCGACGTGGAATATCCGCAAGCAGCTTGCATTGCTGCCTTGGAGTCTCGCCTACTCCCATACGAGCGACACGGGGAGGGCGGCGGTCGTGATTCGACTCGGCTGACGAGACTCCGGGCGCGCCATGCCGAGCTGCTGGAGCGCTTGAGATGCCACAATTAGGCGGCTCACTCGGCTCGTGCCCATGCCACGTCAGACAGGGCGGGGAGGTTGCTGGCCTGGCTGCTAAGGCAGGAGACTGATCACGCTCCGATAGGCGCTATACGCGGACCCGACGGGTCACTTGTATACACGCAGTGGGAGATTCATCAGGCGATGACGGCACACCACGCGTCTCTGTACCGCTCGACGGGACGCCGGCAGACGCAAGATCTGGAATAGTTCCTGGAGGCTGCCTGTCTACCCACGATACCGGATGAGTATCAGGAGTCGCTCGAGAGCCCTCTCACTGCGGATGAGATCGGAGACGTGGTTGCCTCTATGGCTTCTGGGAAGGCGCCGGGCCCGGACGGGCTCCCGGCAGAATACTATAAGACCTATCGGGAATCACTGGTACCCAAATTACACACCCTCTATCTGGCCGCCCTTGAGGAGCGTACCTTACCCGGCTCAATGCGGGAGGCCTATCTGATATCGCTGCTCAAACCCGGGCGGGATCTCACCCAGCTGGGGTCCTATCGCCTCCTTGCCCTGCTTAACACAGATTATAAAATTCTGGCTAAGGTACTGGCGGAGCGGCTAGCGCCAGCGGTGCCGGTGCTGGTACATGCTGACCCAAATGGCTTTGTGCCTAAACGCAGTACCTCCCTTAATCTGCGGCGGTTCTTTCGAGTGGCATCTGATAGTATCCAACAATGGCCTAGGGCGGGCTGCCTGGTTTTAGAGCTTGAAAAGGCCTTTGACTGCCTGGAATGGGGATACCTGGTGGCGGCCTTGTCGCACTACGGGTTGGGTATTGGCTTCCTTCAACTGGCAGCCATCCTGTATAAGGACCCCACAGTGAGAGTGAGAACCGGGCCGTACATATCTGATGCTATCCCTATTGGCTGCGGCACTCGGCAGGGGTGCCCGCTCTCACCTCTCCTGTTTGCGCTCGCAATAGAGCCGCTGGCGGCCACACTCCGCAGAGAGCTGTCTGACGGCATCCCTCTGGGCGATGCGACGCATCAGGTATCGCTTTATGTGGATGACCTGCTGGTCTTTGTCAGGGATGTGGCTCACATTCCAGTCGACCTGGAGCGTATTCTGCTTAACTTCGAGGCCCTCTCGGGTCTCCGGGTGAACGCTGCTAAGTCCTGCCTATACGCGTTCCGAGCAGACACTCAAGACCCGAGTTATCATTTACAGGGAGTGCAGGTACAATGACGGCCGGATACCTTTCGGTATCTGTGTATCCAGATATATCGTCAGCCGGCGGATCTTGTGGAAGGCAACCTGGGCAGAGCTGTGTCCGCAGTCCAGGCTCAGATGCTGTTCTGGGGAACGCTTCCCCTCTCGTTCACGGGCCGAGTAGCCTTAGTTAAAATGGTGATTTTACCCCGTCTCCTGTACTATTTTGCCAACCTGCCCATTTATGTTCCGGCGTCTTTCTTTGCGGTATTGGCGCGGTCCCTCCGGGACTTCCTGTGGGGTGCCGCGCGTCACAGAGTCGCGTTGCCCAAGCTGTACCTTCCCACTGACCAGGGGGGACTTGCAATGCCGTGTTTTGAACATTACTATCTGGCTGCGCAGCTGCAGTGGATAGCCCGTTGGCTGGCGGACAGGGGCCAGGAGGATACTGCGACTGTGGTGCCCCCCCCCCCCCTCTCATTGGCTGACATCATTACGCTTTTCCATCTGGCCGCGAAGGTATCGAGGCCTGTTCCTCTTCTTTTGGCGGTGGCCTATAAGTGCTACCGCCGGTGTATTCACCTTACCCGGACCCGAACTCCTTATGCCCCGGCCATACCACTCGTGGGCTCTCCTAGTGGGCAGGGGGTGCTTAGCGCTTTGGAGCTTGAGGATTGGAGCGCGGCAGACATACACACATTGGGGGACCTTTATCGGGACGGGACCCTTCTTTCGTCTGCTGCCCTGGCGGAAGAGACGGGGTTGGCTCCCGGTCACTTCCTGCGTCACCGGTCTTTGATAGCGACACTCACGGGATGTTGGGGGGACCTTCCGGAGGAGCCGGAGCAGCACCTCACGATGCAATACCTTCATGTCATGGGGCGGGGTAGACATCTGGTTAAATGGTTCGCGGCGTCCTTGCGCACGCATACGGCGATTAGTTTGACACCGCTACGGGGTAAGTGGGAGGCGGATCTGGCTCCGCCCGTCACTGACAAGGAGTGGGACAGGGTGCTACAGGGCCCGATGAGAATGCCCAGGAACATGCGCTTCCGCCAAATACAATTCTTCATCTTACACAGAGCATATCTCACACCTGCCTCTATCAATAGATACTTTCACCGCGCGGATGCATGCTGTCCCCGCTGTGCGGAGCTGGATGTTGGCCTAATTCATATGCTGTGGAGCTGTCCCGCGCTGAGTTCGTACTGGCAGGCAGTGCAGGAAGCGCTCTGCGAGTGTACAGGTCGTGATATCCCATTTGAGTGGCCAGCCTACCTATTACACCTCTTCCGCAGAACCCCTTCCACGAAGGTCACTTTCGGTTCATTGACTTGGGGTTCGTGGTGGCGAAACGGCTTCTTACCAAGCGTTGGAAGGCGGCTACCCCACCGCACACGCGGGCATGGCGCGGTTCCTTTTTGGTGTGGGCTACAGCGGAGGGCACGGCCCTCAGGAGGGAGGAAACGCTAGGCCTCAGGAAGACACCCATTGCAGCTCAGTGGGAGGTGCTTCAACAGACCATGATGCGCTCCGATGCAGGCCCCGCAGAGGCCGGTCAGATACGTGGCGAGGGCGACATCCCGGGGGACATGGAGTTAGTTCGTCCATCTGAGTGCCATGGAGTACAGTAGCGTAGGCATAGCTAGATTGGCGGGGCACAAGAACAAGAGCGACACTGTATGTGCAGTAGCCAGTGTGGGATGCATGGGGCTGGGAGGTGGACCTACGGGACATGGGCGAGCAATACTTGGACAATGGCCGGACTTTGCTGCTGTTGCTGTACTTGTTGGGCGTCAGCTGTTTGGCCCCTGTTATTTCATGGTTTGCTATCTGTTTATGGAGAAACCCTAGGAGAGAATGGGTGATTTATTAATATCCTTTGTTCGAGGTCGCCCCCCCCTCCTGTGGTAGAATCTCAGAAACAGCTTTATAGTTGTAGTTGTTGCCACAGTTGTGAGGACCTCCATGGCGATAGGAGATCAGGAGGCGACCCATTCTCCACAGCTCAATGTATGCCCGTCTGAGTGAATAGCTGAGGTATAAATGTTAATGTACGTTATGCTGTTTCTATACTGAGATGTATGCCTCTACAAAACCTCAAACAGATTTATAAATGAATAAATATGCCGCATTTGACACCTGACTGATTCTTTACCATTCATACTGACATAGGCAGCTCTGAACACTTCTAATTGCTTCACCAAAGCAGAGGGACAAAGAAAACCATAGTCCAAGTTAGTGTATGTACATCATCATTCTGGTGGTGGTGAGGGGGTACCTTAGGCCTGGGGTGCCTGTGGGGGAGAGTTGATGGCGACTAACAGTATGTTTTCTTTGATTTTGACCCTATTTGAGAAGTGTTTCCATGTTGTGTGTGATGACTACTGAAGTGTGGATATAATGTTTGGAAGCATAGTGACTTGCAATGTGGTGAAGAGGTGCGAGAGACAAACGGCCACTTCACAATTTTTGGATATGCTGGCAGCTGTACAGTCTTTTTGTGGGATTTACCCCATATGATCATAGTCTGTTTGTATGGTTACTGCACTGGGTTGCCTAATCTGATATTTTGTTTACAGTTCCTGTTCCTGAGCAGGCATGTTTGGTAATAGAAGTGGTCGGGAAGATCTGCTGGGATGGACTTTGTTACTAGCATCCCATATCTGAGTGCCATTGTGAGATGTAAAGAAGTGCTCATAGAATGTAGCTAATTGGGACACGCAGTGGTGGACTAGAGCCAGCGGCGGCTCCTCTGCAATGGCGGAGGAGCATCGCCCTACTACCTGGCTCAGAGCTAGCAGATGTGAATTAAAACGTTCTTGCTTTGTTTTATTTTGCATTTGCCGGTTCTTAGCCATAGGAGGGGGGAGGACGAGTGCTATGTGCACTCCACTCCCTAAGTGCTCGTGTGTCTTTGGCTGGCCATCTCAGGCCGACCAAAACACACATGTGCACTTAGGTTTTCTCCAGCCAAGCTGCATTGAGCAGCCGGGCTGGAGAAACCCCACAGACTTCCTGGCCTGAGTGGAGTGCCTTTCTAGCCTGCTCAGGTCAATCCCCGCGCTGCTCTGCAGCACGGGGATTGTATGGGAGTCTGTCCCAGAGGCTGCTGGGACCCAAGAAGAGGCGAGGAGGCGTGATGCTGGATGCGGCCAGAGGCTAAAGCTACGTTTTTTAAAATCCATTATTTCTAAACCCCCCCCCCCCCCCCCCCCCCCACGCGCTCCTGCAACCCGACCACCCTTTATTTGTGGCAGACACCACTGACTGGAGCTCAGTACTCAGATTGGCCAGCTTTATGTCAGATTGCTTCAGGTATTCCATTTCTGTTCAGTTTGTGATGACTGCTTTAGGGGCTGGTACAGTACTGTGTGGTGGAAAAGATCCGTAGCGGATAGGTCTTGTGTGAGGGTAAGAGCATTATGCAGGAAAAGTTATTAACCACCCTTCATGAGCTATAAGTGGCTGCAGACTGCTGAGTGTTGTGGTGTTATTGTGTGCCGGAAGGGCTTGAAAGGAGCTGGCATTATATAATGCCCTGCTAGCCATACATCAGCGCTCCTTATTCTACCTGTATATGGAAAATAGTTTACTGATTGGTCTGTTTCATTTCTGTGAGCTGTAAACTGCAGTTTCTCATTGATGCTCACAAGTGTGCTACAGACAAAAAATGTATATGTTGTTGAGGCATTATTGTAGGTCAGAAGGAGGCACTGTCTTTTAAATATAGAATATTTTCCTTTGAAATGGCAACAAAATGCCAATATGCAGTTTTACTGATAACACTATATAGCGCTCAAACAATGTTTAGAAATGATGTTTCAGCAATATTGTAGCATCTGAATGTCACCAAGTAAACTGTCTTGATTGTTTTGATCCTATTAAAAACAATGTTTCCAGCACACTTCAGAATTACAAACATGTGGTCCATTGTGTTTTCCTAACTGCTGATATGTTTCGAAACATTTGCACAGTTCATTTACAGGTATTTAAAAGTTGGTGTGTGTTACAGAAAAACTGACAGCTTACAGCCTTTGTTTTCACACGCCCTTTACCACCACACCACAAGATTGTCAACTAGTCTGCTTTACTATTCTTTCTTTGACTGCAAAGTTAGAGAACTCGATAAACACCAATCCACGTTAAAGGAATTAGCAGAAAGTTGTCAGAAGACACAGCATGACATTTGGCCTCTATCCTTGAAAATATAGCATTTGTGACAAGCTGAAAACTAAATATAAAGACATCTTTATTGCCCATTCACCTTCTCAACTCAAACGTATGGTAAGGCTGGGATGTATGTGTGATAGTTTGCTAGACTCTGTGCACTTGGTCCTATCCTGGTTGTGCAAGGGATTGGAGTTTGTACATTTAGGTTGTTCTTGTGGCGTGTGCTGTTGAGGAGATTCACTGCCATCTGTTGCTCCTTATTTCATTAATTCTGTTAAAGAGGAACATTTTGCTATTATCAGTAACCAATTTTTCAGTGTAGGAAGGGTGAAAGGTAGCATTGCTGGGATTGATACAAAATGCCCTACATTGCGACTCAGTGAATTAAGTACATGGTGGCAGAGGCGGAGGTGACCTTACTGATTGGAAGCATGTGACCAAGTTTATATGCCTCTGTAAATAAATTAACTTGGCTTGTCTTGAGTGGGCCTACAGGTGAATCAGAACTTTGACATCCTCTGTTAGGGGCATTACCCACCATCTGCAAGAAAGTGAGTGGCAAACTTCTAATGTGCATTATATGTCCAATTTAAACATTCAGACACCTTATTTCCAAATTGTGTAAAGTTCCTCCTACTATACAATCATGTTTGAATGAGAAGGTAGAGTGGTTTACCTGGGGAGATTAGCACATACACTGCAAGTATTTTGAGATGAAAGGTGGTTGAGATATCTGTGTACGAGGCTTCCTGAATTTCATCGCTTAGTTAATTCTAGGCCTAAGTGCTATTTAGAGGTCTATTTTACAGAACAGTTTAATGATTTGTTTGTATTGAATTATATCCCCCTAATTATTAAGGTTAAGGCATCATTTTCAAAATGGAATAAGTTATCTGTCTCCCTAATGGGCCGCATTGCCTTGATCTGGATATCGGTTTTGCCATTGTACAACTTTTTGTTTGCTGTCATTCGATGGGCCCTTAAGATTAAGTTTTTGAAAGAAATGGAGGGTATGTTTTCAGCTTGTATCTGGGCAAATAAATCTCCTCGTTGGGCACTAGACACTTTATACAGGCCATTGAAAGAGAGGGGATTAGCTCTCCCCAATTTTAGAGTATATTATTTTGCGGATTTTGCACACAATACTTTCAGATTTTTTTAAATCTCCAATTGGGTATGGGTATGATGTTTTGTTTCTGAAATGTCTTCATCAGTATCATTTTACAGATTTTCTTTGCCTCACCAGAGCTCCTAAAAAGTCAGAAATAAGACCTTACAATTGTATGTAAAACGCTAAGAACAGTTATTCAAACACTTGGAATTCCTATAATTAACAGTGTTACACATCTGGCTGATATTTATATAGGATCTTGTCCCCTATTAGAGAAGAAAGTTATTTCAAAGTGGGAGAGTAACGATTTTAGTTTGATTTCAGACTTTATGAATGCGGAATAGTGTAAAGTCTTGAGTGATATTGAACCTAGGATTGGGCTTAATAAAAACATACTCCAATGTTCCTTTATTAAAATTAGATATTTAAGGGAATTAGATGTAAGCAGAATTCAGACAAGTCTGGAATTAGCAGAGGATTTGGTAGAATCCAAAACGTGCACATCCATTAATGGATGGGTCGCAATTCTCAGACAGAATAGGGGTAAAACAGTTTATAAGAAAGCTCATGATAAGTGACATTTCAAAGAAGATATCCAGGTTTCATTTTCTACTTGGAATAAGATCAATTAGTTAAATTTGACTATAATGAAAGGTGCAAATTATAGACAGATACAATTTTATTCCAAGTGGCTCCTGTTTAGAACCCCCAGCATTTCTACATAAAATTAATCCTCAAATTCAATCAAACTGTTTTAAGTGTATGAGGGAGGCGGCGGGCTCATTGACTCAAATAATTTGGTGTTGTGCAAGAAGATAATTTTTGGGTGAGATTGAGCAGTATTGCTCTCATACTTTAGAATTAACCCAGTCAATTCATGTTTGGACTGTGGTTTGGGGGTATTCACCTGATATTAACATGGGCCTCTTGCAAAGAAAAAGAGTATATATCATTGTCTTAATTGCTAGATCACTTATTCTTCAAAATTAGCACTCTGACATAATTCTGGTATTTCAGCAATGGAGGTCAAAATTATGTACAACCAAGGAATTCGAAAGAAGATATGCTTTAAGAGCGGGCTCTTATGCTAAAGATTTTAGACTCTGGGAGGTTTTGGGATAATGTATTTTAGTTAAGTCCAAATGAGAAATGTGGGGAGTGTGCAATATAATATTTATTGTTTGCAGTTTTTATGGCTTACTTAGATCCATCTTGTAAATTGAAATATCTTCCTGGTATTATATCATCAAATGAAATGTTTTAATAATGACCTTCTGCCATATGGGGCTCTTTATGTTTGTTGAACTCTTCCAATAAAACAGTTGTAATAAAAAATCTGTGTAATAGGCTATGTCATTATACCCACAACAAAGAAAAGGGGGGAGAAGGCAAACACCCTACCTCATCCTCCTCAAAGTACGTAAACACACACTAGGAGGTAGAGCAACAAAAAGGCGGCCTATATATGTTTGCAAATGTAATGGATTCAAAAAGTTGTGGCATGCTTAATCATAGGGCTGCTACTAACGCCTTTGCGCAAACCCAATGCTAGAGGCGGAGCAATAGGGAGGGGTAAACAATACAACAGTGATAAAGACAAACGGAAAAGACAGGATCCTAAAGTGCAGATAAATTGTGAGTTTAAAACTGGCTCAGGGATATCTCTATAATAATTTTATTCATGGATTCCCTAGTCAGGATTAAAAAGGTATATAGAAGAATATATACATAATGGATAATGGTGGTGTGAGTAAATTAAGTGCTCACCACCCCTCCATTCTGCATAGCGGTCAACATGTTTCTGCCGGTTCAATGCTTAGTCTCCGGCATTCCTCAGGACAAGTTGGATCCCTATGCTCCTTTTCCAAAACCCCTCCCACTACCCACTATAGTGGGCTATACTCCACCTGTAAGTCTGAAGTGTTTATGTAACTTTACTCTTCCAATAGGAACTGAAAGGTAAAAGACAAAACAATAACAACAAATGTTTTCACATCCAAAACAAAGACAACATTATTAAATGTGTGCTCTCAAACAATCCCAAACAGTCGCAAACCACCCAATTGGTGTGACCAGAATCTGTTATACGTAGTGCAAAATCCACCATCATAAATCAGTGGGCAATCAATGACCCTCCTAATGGTATATACATATCACATAATCTGTGATTCATATCCATTTAAACTGAAAACATACTTTACAATAGAAGCAACGTGCCGAGTAAAAAGAGAGAAGACACCCTCCAACACTTCAACATAATGTAAAAGATATAGAGGCGTCACTCCCCATATCATAATCATAGATTTTTAGTTCAGGTACACTCAATATGGGTCACACGATGTCCAGCATTCCCCACTCCTTACCAGAATTTATTAAGTCGATAGCTAGAAATGGCACTGGAGTAGAGAGCGACCCTCTGTAGTCACACACTGTGGGAGGGAAATCACAAGATGTTCAATTCTTTGTTTGATTCCCACTCCAAATGATATACACCCTACTCATCCGATGTTCTCCCCTAATATTGTTGCCAAAAGTTTCTTCAGGTAAATTCTACACGTATTATATCTTGCCAGTATCCAAAGGCACACACCACTCTCACCATCTACACCACCCGTTTAAATGAGGGGGCTCTTAGGAATATTACCACGAGTGAGGCTGAATAAATCACCCCCTAAAGGAAAATGACTTTTTTTCATTCGACAGCCTTCTCTTCCAAACAAAAAAATCTTCCCAATAGGTGTGATATGGTACTCTTCTCCCCCAGTATATGGCCAAATACTCCTTACTTCGTCAAGAGTGGTACGCCGCCTGCGAAATACGTCTCTCCTGGTGCCGTGTAGGTGCCACAGGCTTCCATCTCACTCGTAATATCTCTTCCGCTATCTCATCACGTGGTGCGTGCGCGTGGCGGAGCACGCACCACGTAAGGAACTAGACCGATAACCTCACAACACCGTCGAGGCTATGCGTACACTCACACGGGGAACGGCACACCCGTACACATTACGTACAGATTCCCCGTGCTGCTAATCACTGTATGATCTCGCATTTAGACCAAAGCATGCCCAAATGTGCAAACCATAGCCCAGAAAAGGAGGGGGGTATTAATCTAAAAAATGTGTATCAATGTTCACCAATATTCACGAGTTTGAAACTATGTGAGATGTCAATACCTAATAAAATAACATCAGTGACATCCTCCAAAAAGACCTTATATTTCAGAGGGTAATTAAATGCTATCATTACAAATTTCCTTGGTGCTCCTGGTTATCCTGAGGTCAAATAGAGTGCTCTTATCTCAATATTCCTCAACTTTCTCTACCAATAAAGACAGGAATAAATAGAGCGTGACCTCCTGGTTCCAATTCATTTTCTACCTAGTGCTGACCACAGTATATCATCATTGAGTCCAGAAACATGACTCTTCGTGCGGTATACCCACTTCTGCTCCCGTATGAACAGGGCTTGTGAAAGGTCTCTCATTGATGGTCTAAAGGTAGGTTTATCCAACACAGTCCAGTATATATCCTGTGTTGTATGCCCTATCTGTGTTGGTCCTAGAACATCTGATATTGCTCCTAGTCTCCATAATCCTCACCTTCACCTTTCTACAAGTCATCCCAATGTAAATCAAATTACACGGACACTTGATCATGTAGATCACATTGGACGAGTTACAATTCGTATGTACTCGCTGTTGCCAAAGGTATTTCAGACCTCTTTTGCGTTCTTGGTCAGAGAGTAGACATCACATGACCCACACCGTGTATGTCCCGTGACAGGTGTTAGGTGTCCAGCCACCCAAGGAGCCCCCCGGTCACTGTTCTGTGGGCGGGAATTTACTAATTGGTCCTTAATATTTTGACCCCTCCTGAATGCAAAGAGGGGTTTCTCAAGTTTAAGGCCGCTAGAGTTCAAAATCCGCCAATGTTTTAAGATAATACGTTTAATGGCCGTGGAAGATGTATTCAACATAGTAACACAAACAGTGTTGTTTTTGTATGTCTTTCTACTTTGGTTAGTAATGCCTCTCTAGGGCAATTCCATGCTCGCTTCCGAGCCATCCTGACTATTTGCTTCGGAAAAACCACTGTCATCCAATTTTTCTGCTAAGCGAGCTGCCTCTGCCTTGAATTCATCCGGTTCTGAACAGTTCCTGCGAAGCCGCAGGAACTGACCCACCGGTAGGTTTTCCCTCAAAGCTCTAGGATGGAAACTACCAAAATGCAGGAGTCCGTTCTTATCCGTAGATTTGTGATAAACTTTTGTTGACCGTTTACCCTCCATCGGAGAGATAACCGAATCCAAAAACGGGAGACTATCCTTAGTGATAGTATTGGTGAAGTGTAAGAAATGATTTTGTGCATTTAACCATTGCATAAACTCATTTATAGATGCCTTATTTCCCCTCCAAATGAGGAGGACGTCATCTATAAATCGTTTCCAGACCCGTATGTTGTCGGTCCATGGATTTTCAGAGCCAAAGATGTGTTTTTGCTCAAAGGCGGCGACATACAGACCCGCTAGAATCGGTGCAAAAGCACTCCCCATAGAAGTACCATGGGTTTGCAAATAAAGCACTCCATTGAACTCAAAGAAGTTCCTAGTAAGAGCTAAATCCGCAAGATTTAAAATAAATGGTCTAGGGATCTGATATTGCCAATCCAAATCAAACAAGAGCTCCTCAATCATCCTTAAGGTTTCTAGTTGCGGACTATTGGTATATAGGGATTCTATGTCCAATCCCACCAAAAATTCCTCTTCAGGATTGAAGGCCATGTCACTCAAAAGATTGAGTACTTCAGTGGTATCTTTGAGGTATGCCCTCCTACTCTGAACCAAAGGTTTAAAGAAAAAATCACAAAACTGTGACAAGGGCTCAAGTATGGAGCCTATACCCGCCACAATAGGTCTTCCTGGTGGTGGTCTAGTTGCTTTATGTACTTTAGGTAGAGTATAAAATGATGGTATAACAGGGTCCTTTTTAAGTAAAAAAACAGCCTCATGTTCTGTTATCCAGTCATTACTGAGGGCTTCCTCTATGACAATTCCAATTTCTCTCTTCAATCCTGGAGTAGGATCGGGGAATATTGCGATAAGAGCACTCTATTTGACCTCGGGATAACCAGGAGCACCAAGGAAATTTGTAATGATAGCATATAATTACCCTCTGAATTATAAGGTCTTTTTGGAGGATGTCACTGATGTTATTTTATTAGGTATTGACATCTCACATAATTTCAAACTCGTGAATATTGGTGAACATTGATACACATTTTTTAGATTAATACACCCCGACTTGTTGTGGGTGAGGGCAGTTTTTACAAAATGTGTGTGCTCTTTTGAATCCATTACATTTGCAAACATATATAGGCCGCCTTTTTGTTGCTCTACCCCCTAGTGTGTGTTTATATAATAGGCTATGTCTTCAGATTGCAATGAGTTTAAGAGGACTTTTATCAATGACACTTGATGCATATTCATACCCCACTGAAGATTGAAAGTCCTCAGATAGAGGAGACAGTTTACTTCTTATACAACATTAACTATTTGAAAAGCAATGACACATCCAATGAGTATTCTCCCATTCTGTTATGTCCCACCTCAAGCAATCTACAATGTATTGCAGTACACAGATTGTATTTTATTCTTGTCATACCAGCCAGAACAGTTAATTTACATGCTACTTCATGCAACTCTTCTAAACCCTGATGTGACCTCCCTTCTGTATGTATTTTTTGTAGTAACCATATGATTGTACTCCAAGCTACCCATAGTCTGCCCTAATAAAATTCTTATCTGAAAAAAACACATTAGTTAGATTCCTTACCTTAGAATATCCCCAGGCGTCAGGCTGGATCCGGCGCCGTCGTCGGGGCCGCAGTCCCCCGTGGGATCCAGGCCTGGATCCCTGTCGATGCCGGTCGACCTTACGATCCCTCCGCCGGCGCCGACCCCTTCGGTGCCGCCCCTGTCTTAGGACGACGTCGTCCCCAGGTTTAGTCCCGGTCCGGGCCCGGCGTCGGAGCGGCGCCACCTGGCGCCGTATCCGGCGCTGATGGATGACCGATTCATTTACCGCCTGGCTCCGACCTTTCCGCCTGTCTACCAGGAGTCGGATGACGGGGACGACTGGGAGGGGTCTGAGGACCCTCTGGCACAGCAGTGCCAGTTATCTAAGGACTGGGTAGAAGAGCTGGGGGATGCCAGTGGTCTTGACACCTCCCCTGACACTGGCTTCATCTCTGCTCCCTCCGTGGCTACGGAGGAGGGTGCCACCTATTCTGTGGTGCTGCGAAGGGCTGCCGAAGCCCTTCAGCTGGAGCTCCCTGCAGTGGCCGTGAGGACTAACCTCCTCACTGAAGTGCTTCAACCGCCAATAAGCTCCTCGGAGCCTCTGCTGCAGTTCAATGAAGCACTGACGGACGTTCTGATGGCACCTGGTCCAAGCCCTCCACAGTCCCTCCTGTGGACCGGAACATGGCCCGGCGCCACTGCCCCGCACCGGGCGACCCCAGCTTTCTGTCTGTGCACCCCACGTCTGAGAACCTGGTTATCCAGGCCTCTACCTCCCAGACCGCCTTCCCGTCTGCTCCCCCAGATCGGGAATCCAAAAGGTTGGAACAGTTTGGGAAGAAACTTAGTTTGGGGTTGCGGTCTATCAACACCGCATGCCTTTTGGACCTTTAAACCCACTCCTTGTGGGATACGGTGGCGGACGTGCTGCCCCAGTGCTGCCCCAGTGTCCGGAGGAGCCCAGACACGGCTCGCCCAGGCTCTTGCCGAGGGGCGGGATGCGGCACGGTACTCGATACGATGTGGGCTTGACACAACGGACTCGCTAGGTAGGGCAGTTACGACCACTGTGGCAATTCGTCACCACGCCTGGCTGAGGTCCACGAATTTCTCCGGGGATGTCCAGAGCACCCTCATGGACATGCCCTTCGATGGCCGTCACCTTCTTGGCGACAAAGCGGATAGTGCACTGGAGCGCTTTAAGGACTCCAGGGCTACGGCCAAGTCCTTGGGCCTCTCGGCCCGCGCCCGCAAACTTCTGCTTTTCGCCCCTTTCGTGACCAAGGAAGGGGCGCCCCCACAAGTCCATCTAGCCACAGGCCGCAGAGCCAGCCTCAATGCGGTCATGGACGTGGATTCCGCCGAGGCGGAGCGGGGGGACAGAGAGCCGGTCAGCCCACATCTGCCCCAGCAGCATCTGCCTCAAAGCCTTCCTAGTCCGAGCTTTCAGGCCCATTCCACGCCAGTGGGAGGCAGAGTTCGCCATCGCCTGCTCCACTGGCGTACCATCACATCGGACAGGTGGGTGCTGCAAATCGTCCGAAGGGGCTACTCCCTCCCCTTCGAGGCGACCCCTCCAGACATGCCACCGCAGTACCACCGCATGTCGGGGGATCATTTGCAACTTCTGCAGGAGGAAGTTACGGCCCTCTTGGCCAAGGGGGCCATCGAGTGCATTTCTGGCCCAGAAGTAGGTTGGGGTTGTTATTCCCACTACTTTCTGGTTCCCAAGAAGGGCAAAGGGGGCCTACGCCCTATCTTGGACCTCAGGAGCGTCAACGCCTTCCTCCGGAAGGAGAAGTTCAAGATGCTGACATTAGCTCAGGTTCTGGCTGCCCTAGACCCTGGAGACTGGATGGTAGCGTTGGACTTGCAGGACGCTTATTTCCACATCCCCGTCCTGCCGGCCCACCGGCGTTACCTGCGGCTCACGGTAGGCCACGAGCACTTTCAGTTTACCGTGCTCCCCTTCAGCCTCACCAGTGCCCCTCGGGTGTTCACGAAAGTGATGGCGGTGGTCGCAGCTCATCTGCGCAGATTAGGGGTTCCAGTCTTCCCCGATCTCGACGACTGGCTGTTGAAGGCGGGCTCGCCCCAGGCAGTTGTCTCCCGCCTCCAGACTATGGCCGACCTCCTGTATTTGCTGGGGTTCTCCATCAACGTGCCGAAGTCGCATCTGAGTCCCTCCCAGAAGCTCCTTTTCATCGGAGCGGATCTAGACTCGGCGCAGTTCCGGGTTTATCCTCCGGAACAGCAGGTTTAGGATATTCAGGCTCTGATTCCGATCTTTCATCCTTTATCCCGGGTTTCGGTCAGGTTGTTACTGCGGCTACTGGGTCTGATGGCCTCCTGCATCCTGCTGGTACATCACGCCAGGTGGCGGATGCGGGCTCTGCAGTGGGACCTGAAGTTCCAGTGGGCCCAGCATCGGTGCAACCTGTCCGACCACGTCTTGATCTCAGAGGGCACTGCAAGATAGTTGCAGTGGTGGCTCACGGACCGCGATTGGGTCAGTGGCAGATCCCTCTCCCTACCCCAACCGGAGCACGTAGTGGTGACGGATGCGTCCCTCCTGGGATGGGGGGGCCACATGGGAGATGCGGAGATCAGAGGCCTCTGGTTTCCGGCAGAGTCCCGGCTCCATATCAACCTATTGGAGCTGCGGGCGATCCGGCTTGCACTGAAGGCATTCCTTCCCTCTGTTCGGGGAAGTGTAGTGCAGGTGTTCACGGACAACACCACCGCCATGTGGTATTGCAACAAACAGGGCGGGGTGGGGTCATGGACCCTTTGTCAGGAGGCTCTGCGCCTCTGGACATGGCTGGAACATCAGGGCATCACCCTGGTGATTCAACACCTGGCGGGCTCTCTGAACGCCAGGGTGGACGAACTCAGCCGCCGGTGCATGATGGATCATGAATGGCGTCTGAACTCAGACGTGGCGCAAGGCCTCTTTCGGCAGTGGGGAGAGCCTTGGTGAGATCTATTCGCCACAGAAGAGAACGCGCAATGTCATCAGTTCTGCGCGTTGGAATTTCCAAGGCGGCACTCGCTCGGAGACGCTTTTCGTCGTGAGTGGAGTTGCAGTCTGTTGTACGCCTTTCCTCCTATACCACTTCTGCCCAGAGTGCTGAAGAAGATCAGGCGCGACCGGGCCCAAGTCATCTTTGTGGCTCCGGATTGTGCACGAAGATACTGGTATCCCGAGCTACTCAGTCTATCAATCGATCCCCCGGTTCAACTGCCTCTTCAGGAGGACCTTCTGTCGCAGCAACAGGGGACGGTCCTCCACCCGAACCCGTCCAGCCTCCACCTCCATGCGTGGAGATTGAGCGGCGACAGTTGATGCCAATTGACTTGCCTCCTGAAGTCTGTGATGTCATTCTGGCAGCCAGGCGTCCCTCCACTAAAACGGTATACGCCTGCAGGTGGAACAAATTTGTGGCATGGTGCACAGCAAAGGCGGTGGATCCCCTTTCGGTCCCTCTTTCTGAGGTTCTCCTCTTTCTTCTTTCCCTGGCCCAGCAGGGCTCTCCTCTGGGCACCCTCAAGGGATATCTTTCAGCTATTTCTGCTTTCTTACGGCTTCCTGATCAGCCTTCTCTTTTCAAATCCCCTGTTGTTGCTCGATACTTTAAGGGCATTACTCACATGTTTCCTCCTGTCCCTTTAGTAATGCCTCAGTGGGATTTGAACCTGGTGTTAACCTATCTGATGTGCGCTCCCTTTGAGCCACTTCATAATTGTCCTCTTCGTCTTCTGACTCTTAACACTGCTTTCCTGGTTGCCATCACCTCTGCTAGACGGGTGAGTGAGCTCCAGGATCTATCTTCTAACCCTCCTTTCCTTTCTGTCCATCCGGACAAGGTTGTTCTCAGGACTCATCCTTCCTTTCTCCCTAAGGTGGTAACTGCCTTTCACATCGGCCAGTCTGTTACACTGCTCACCTTCTTTCCGCCTCTGAATCCCTTGAAAGAGGAAGAGAGGCTCCACAGTCTGGACCCAAAACGGGCGCTGTCCTCCTATCTGGACCGCACAAAACAGTTCCGGGTGGATGACCAACTCTTTGTTGGCTACGTGGGCACTAAGAAGGGGCGGGCGGTGCACAAGCGAACCATCTCTCGGTGGGTCGTTTTGTGCATTAAGGCCTGTTATTCCTTGGCTAAGAAGGAACCTCCTGTGGGGCTGAGGGCCCATTCCACTCGGGCCACAGCGGCTACTACTGCCCTGCGACGGGGAGTCCCTTTGCAGGACATTTGTCAGGCAGCAACATGGGCCTCGGTGCACACGTTTGCCAAGCATTACTGCCTAGACAGCCAAGTCCGGAGAGACGGCTTCTTTGGCCGTTCCGTTCTCCAGGACTTCCTGGTGTGAACCTCCGGGGTTGGTATTTCTGGGGTATCTATTCTAAGGTAAGGAATCTAACTAACGTGTTTCTTTCAGATGAACAAGTTACTTACCTTCGGTAACGATATATCTGTAAGAAACATTAGTTAGTTAGATTCCTTACCGCCCCACCCATCCTCCCCGTTCTGCGAACTGATATCTAGGGTTAAGGTCATCCCTTTCAGGGCCCTAGATTCATTGCACCAGTGTCTGTCTCTTGCATGGCTCTGCGTTCCTGGCGCGGAAAGCTATGTACAAGAACTGATGTCAACGCGCGAGGGCGGCGTCTAAGTACTCCGACTATGTCATCCTGGCGATCACGATGCCGACGACGGACGAGGAGCCGCAGATGACGCCTAGCGACGCGCAAGGGTATTGCTGACAAAATCTTTTCGGATTCAGCCTGATGCCTGGGAAAATTGTAAGGTAAGGAATCCAACTAACTAATGTTTCTTACAGATATATCGTTACCGAAGGTAAGTAACTTGTTCTTTAGCTTCAAATGACCATCCCCAACCCAAGCCAATCAAGGCCAATTTAAAAACTGTATCTATAAGTGCACACCATGTTAGTGCAAATATGCACCAAACAGCCTCCTAAATAGCCCCCAAGTTCTGTCCAATCTGTACTAAAGTACAGTCAACTTATGAAAATATACTTTCCTGGGCTAGCTCAAAACATATTGTGGCATAACCTGACCTAGACTTGGCACATATGGAACATCTAGCAGCAGCCTACCCATAAAAGTGGTCAGAGTGACAGAGGCGTTGGCATGCGATAGCAGTCGCATCACACTGTTTACTGTGGGGGGCGCTAGAGGGCGCACAGCGGGATGGCTGCCGTTTAAGACAGCTCCGCCGGTCGGGCACAAAATGTGGCGATAAGAACGCTTTGCGGGCGGGAAACTGTCTGTAAGCAGCGGAAAATGCAGTCGGAATAGTTTGTCCAGGTAGCGATCGGAGTGTGGGGTGGGAAACGAGCCTCTGCAATCGATAACTCGTGCAGGGAGATTGAACGTGCGGCGCGAACGGGAACAAGATGGCGGCGCCCTGAGGACTCGCAGCATCGGAGAGGATAAGGGGAGACGGGCGGAGGAGTGCGTGGCCGGAGTCAGAAGGTGCCCTGATTGCGCTGTGGAGGAGAGGACCGGAACTCCTCCGCGCGATAGGTACGCGCACTTTACAATAAATTAATTGCGGGAGACTGCTGGGACCCGAATACTGGCACAAAATGGCGGCTGCCACTAACGGCGGAGATCATCGATGGGGTAAGCGCGGACTGATGATCGGAAAGGCGTAACCTAGATCCAGCGAAGCCCTTCAGTTGGATTACCAAGCGCATTGCCCGTCTGTGATGAAAGGGCATACATAGTCCCTGCAGACACAGCGTATTGCTGCCAGCTCCTGAGAGGGTGACATCTACCTGGAGTATACAGCACAGCAAGTGACCTGAGGAGATGATCGGAAAAGTGGCTTTTGGGGTGGCTGTGCTTCTGAGTGTGTCCCCCAGTGGCGCTGGATGTCGTTGACTCTGGTGCAGCTGGCTAACACCTCGCTTTGGTGACATTCATATCCGGTGTGGAAATGCTGTGAAGGTTGAATTGGGTCGTCTAACGCTTATCTAGCCTACTACCCCATGTGTTATGAGGACTGCGACCCACGGATGCTGGGAGAGACGTCCAGTGCTGCTTGCCCCCTGGGTTTGGAAGGTGTGGTTTACTGATGTGCAGCGGCTGAATACCTGGCTCCTCTAGTCACCTGACCCATTGATCAGACAAGGTGTGCTGGTCCTAGAGAGGTACATTAGTTCCTGAAGCGCATCACTCTGCCCTTGACGGGGTTGTGCAATCTGTGGTGAAGGAGTGGTGTACGGACAATGGGAAAGCTCATGTGCTAGGACGCACGTCCCTGTTGGAGCTGTTAGCTGCACATTGTTGCCTCCTTACTGAGTCATTCACGTATTCCTGCTATCTCGGTCTCGCAGTGCCTGGGTGTGTGATAATGGGGAAACCAGATAAGCTCCAGTCAAAACTCCCCATTGAGGCAAAATGGCAAACAAAGGGCGCAACGGCACTTTCGTACACCGAATCTGACACTGCAACGGCGGCCTCTACGGGAATGGAAGGTGTTCTGCAGGCCATACAACAAAGTCTGCAGGACATAAACGGGAAATTGGATACTATCACGCTGCATGTCGACAATATGGCGGCTAAGCTGGATAGACATGGAGAGCGGCTGGTGGAAGCTGAGACTCGTATCACTGCGGTGGAGGATGAATCGCACATCACAACCCAAAAATATACGGAATTGGAGAAGCTTTCTGGAAGTTATCAAAAATAAGGCAGATGACTTAGAAGCGAGATCTAGACAGAATAACGTCAGAATTACGGGAGTTCCGGAATCTACCAATACTGGGCGGATGGAAACTTATGTCGAGGAGCTGATTCGTAGCGTGTTTGGAGCCGAATGCCTTTCAACGATCTTTTTGATTGAACGCGCACACAGATCTCTGGCCCCGCGGCCGAAGCCCGGCGCACCTCCAAGGCCTATCGTTGCCAGGGTCCTCAACTACAGGGACCGGTATGTCATATTGAGGCTGGCCCGAGAAAAGCGGCAGATAAGCTACCAGAGAAATGCGTTGGAGTTTTACCCAGACTTCACTATGTCAGTCCAGCTGGCGCGGAAAGAGTTCAACCCGGCAAAAAAGAAGCTGCGTGAACTGGGAATAGAGTACGCTATGCTATATCCCGCGCGGCTGCGGGTGACTTACGAAGGCCGCACTACGTTCCTCCAGACACCGAAAGCAGCGCAAGAATTCATCAAGAAAGTCAGCACCAAACATAAGGAACAAACAAGCATTGGCATAGCCAATAGGTCTCGCTTTTGGGACCTTATAAGTGTTTAGCCATGCAATAGTTGATGTTGTTGCACCAAGGATATTGTGCTGCATAGCTAAATACTTAGAAGGTCCCAAAGGCGAGACCTATTGGCTATGCCAATGCTTGTTTCTTTTACACAGGTGTGCCCTGAGGCAACAGCAAGATTTAACAACTCTGTTAAATATAGATTTAGGACGTGCACAATCCACCTCAAGACTTGTCTTAGATCAAGCCTAAAACAAAAGTAGGAGGCATTAGAGTTGGTCCACGAGATGAAACAAAACCTCTGCATTAAGTGTTCTCCAATGTGACTCTTACTTCACTTTATAAGTGTGTGTGTGTGTGTGTGTGATAAATTGTGTGTGTGTGTGAGAAATTGTGTGTGTGTGTGAGAGAGAAATTGTGTGTGTGAGAGTGTGTGTGTGTGTGAGAGAAAGTGTGAGAGAAAGAGTGTGAGAGAGTGTGAAAAAGTGTGTGAGAGTGAGAGTGTGAAAAAGTGTGTGTGTGTGAAAAAGTGTGTGTGTGTGAAAAAGTGTGTGTGAGAGAGAGAGTGTGAAAATGAATGCGTGTGAGAAAGTGTGTGCGCGAGAAAGTGTGTGCGCGAGAAAGTGTGTGCGCGAGAAAGTGTGTGCGCGAGAAAGTGTGCGTGGGAGCAAGTGTGCGGGAGAAAGTGTGTGCGGGAGAAAGTGTGTGCGGGAGAAAGTGTGTGCGGGAGAAAGTGTGTGCGCGGGAGAAAGTGTGCGCGGGAGAAAGTGTGCGCGGGAGAAAGTGTGCGCGGGAGAAAGTGTGCGCGGGAGAAAGTGTGCGCGGGAGAAAGTGTGCGCGGGAGAAAGTGTGCGCGGGAGAAAGTGTGCGCGGGAGAAAGTGTGCGCGGGAGAAAGTGTGCGCGGGAGAAAGTGTGCGCGGGAGAAAGTGTGCGCGGGAGAAAGTGTGCGCGGGAGAAAGTGTGCGCGGGAGAAAGTGTGCGCGGGAGAAAGTGTGCGCGGGAGAAAGTGTGCGCGGGAGAAAGTGTGCGCGGGAGAAAGTGTGCGCGGGAGAAAGTGTGCGCGGGAGAAAGTGTGCGCGGGAGAAAGTGTGCGCGGGAGAAAGTGTGCGCGGGAGAAAGTGTGCGCGGGAGAAAGTGTGCGCGGGAGAAAGTGTGCGCGGGAGAAAGTGTGCGCGGGAGAAAGTGTGCGCGGGAGAAAGTGTGCGCGGGAGAAAGTGTGCGCGGGAGAAAGTGTGCGCGGGAGAAAGTGTGCGCGGGAGAAAGTGTGCGCGGGAGAAAGTGTGCGCGGGAGAAAGTGTGCGCGGGAGAAAGTGTGCGCGGGAGAATGTGTGCGCGGGAGAATGTGTGCGCGGGAGAATGTGTGCGTGGGAGAATGTGTGCGTGGGAGAATGTGTGCGTGAGAAAGCGTGCGAGAGTGCATGGGAGAGAGTGCGTGTGAGAGAGACAGTGTGTGTGAGAGAGAGAGAGAGAGAGAGAGAGATATGGTGAGAGAGTGAGTGTGAGAGTGTGTGTGTGAGAGTGAGTGTGCCCCCAATATCATGTTTCAATATAGGACACTGGTAATTCAGCCATTGGTCCAATAATATACATTCTAGATTAACCAGGAAGAAAAAGAACATTTTAGGTCTGCAATGGATAAAAAGTGAAAGCATGCGAGCTTTAATGGCAGAAGAGACATTCAGTTCCTAGGAAACCTCAGAAGGCTGCTTTCCACTGGTAGCAGACCTGTCCCAGTGCAAAGAATCGCGCTCCAAGCCTATCCCTTACAGCGTTGAGTAACAGAAGGTCCCAAAGGCGAGACCTATTGGCTATGCCAATGCTTGTTTCTTTTACACAGGTGTGCCCTGAGGCAACAGCAAGATTTAACAACTGTGTTAAATATAGATTTAGGACGTGCACAATCCACCTCAAGACTTGTCTTAGATCAAGCCTAAAACAAAAGTAGGAGGTATTAGAGTTGGTCCACGAGATGAAACAAAACCTCTGCATTAAGTGTTCTCCAATGTGACTCTTACTTCACTTTATAAGTGCGTGTGTGTGATAAATTGTGTGTGTGTGTGATAAATTGTGTGTGTGTGTGAGAGAAATTGTGTGTGTGAGAGTGTGTGTGTGTGAGAGAAAGTGGGAGAGAAAGAGTGTGTGAGAGTGTGAAAAAGTGCGTGTGTGTGTGAGAGAGAGAGAGTGTGAAAATGAATGCGTGTGAGAAAGTGTGTGTGCGAGAAAGTGTGTGTGCGAGAAAGTGTGTGTGCGAGAATGTGTGCGTGGGAGAATGTGTGCGTGGGAGAATGTGTGCGTGGGAGAATGTGTGCGTGGGAGAATGTGTGCGTGGGAGAATGTGTGCGTGGGAGAATGTGTGCGTGGGAGAATGTGTGCGTGGGAGAATGTGTGCGTGGGAGAATGTGTGCGTGGGAGAATGTGTGCGTGGGAGAATGTGTGCGTGGGAGAATGTGTGCGTGGGAGAATGTGTGCGTGGGAGAATGTGTGCGTGGGAGAATGTGTGCGTGGGAGAATGTGTGCGTGGGAGAATGTGTGCGTGGGAGAATGTGTGCGTGGGAGAATGGGTGCATGCCAGAATGTGTGCATGCCAGAATGTGTGCATGCCAGAATGTGTGCATGCCAGAATGTGTGCGTGCGAGAATGTGTGCGTGCGAGAAAGTGTGCGTGCGAGAAAGTGTGTGTGCGAGAAAGTGTGCATGGGAGAGAGTGCGTGAGAGAGTGCGTGTGAGAGAGACAGTGTGTGTGTGAGAGAGAGAGGGTGAGAGAGGGTGAGAGAGGGTGAGAGAGGGTGAGAGAGGGTGAGAGAGTGTGAGAGAGGGTGAGAGAGTGTGAGAGAGAGTGTGAGAGTGTGAGAGTGAGAGTGAGTGTGCCCCCAATATCATGTTTCAATATAGGACACTGGTAATTCAGCCATTGGTCCAATAATGGCAATGGATAAAAAGTGAAAGCATGCGAGCTTCAATGGCAGAAGAGACATTCAGTTCCTAGGAAACCTCAGAAGGCTGCTTTCCACTGGAAGCAGACCTGTCCCAGTGCAAAGAATCGCGCTCCAAGCCTATCCCTTACAGCGTTGAGTAACAGGGTGCAGTGAAGGAAACGTTCAAGGCTACCTTGTGTTCATACGTGACTGGAGGGGCATGCTTTAAAAAAACACTTTTCTCATGAGGTTCTGTCTGCTATAACATTTTCTTATCTTTATTTAATGCAATATTGGCTAGAGGAGAGAAGCCGGAGTAAAGTTCTCTAGGTTTATAGTCTGGAAACTTACCTACACTCAGCAGTCTTTTCCGCCTGACTCCAGAATGGGGCTTTCGCTCTGTCCTTACACAATGGCAACCCCTGGCTTGCTATCTCCATCTGATGCCCATGTGTCCAGCGGTTGAAATAACACCCTGCACCGCCCTGTGTGTGCTGGAGCAGACCGCCCTGCACAGTACAAGCAGGGCACGCAGGGAAACTCTGGAGTAGGGATCACACGCCCTTCTTCAGCACATAGCAGTAAACATTTATAGCGCTTTTCTGTAACCACCTCTTATATTATTAACCCAGGTGCTTTGGGAAGTGTATGGGACTTCATTTCAGTAAAGGCGAGCAAGCCTTACTGTTTTTTGGAGGTAGAACTACAGCATACTAACTCTTCATACAAATAAAGAAGTACCTGGCGAGCTTCAAACCTTACAAATGCTGTGCTCTCCTACGAATAGGATACCAAAGTCATGAATGCAGGACTCTTGAGTGGAAACAGACACACGCAGGGGAATATCTCATATAACAAGTAATCCAGTAAAACAACAAATTACAATGAAAGGAATGGCAAACATCATAATATAAATATTTACCGGCTTACATCAAAAGAAAGCGGTTCTGAGATGTGGCATGAAGAGCCAGTACATTAAGAGCCACTGAGCGGCAGAATCATTTTTGACGCAAGTGGGACAGTAGCAGCGTCTACAAACAGCACGCCAGCCTACATTTCACCTTTGAAACATGGCAGACGAAGAGCTGCTCGCCAGTGTCTGAGACGTTCACCCAGCTCCCCCTCTCCCCCTTCCGAGTCAGACGTTCAATCTTGGCACCTCATTAATTGAATACTATAGAGGCCTTTGACCTATAAGGGCATTTAAGTGCACGAAGTCAACTTACTCCAATTCTACTTACACGTTTTAAAAATAAACATACAATCCAACTAGCAGCAAAAAACACAGTTCACTGACTAAGCTCCATGAATATGTATTGTATTGAATGTTTCCTTTTACTGTTTTACCATATATTTTATTTTTATTTATTTTTTGTTCTTTGGGGTGGGGGTGTTGTAGTGTATTTAAGCTATTATTACACATTGTCAGAGGCACGCTCGTGTCTGTGTTTACTTATGCCTTGTGTACCTTTTCTGGAATGGATCGGTGGTCGGGGACTCAAAGTTGTCTTCTCTCAGCTGCAATTGGGTTCCCGAGCTGAGCGGTCTGTCCAGGTCGTGGGCAATCTTCGAGGATAAATTAATACATCACCTCTTAATTACTTTTCGTTCTCCGGTGCCTTCCTTCTTCACAAGAAGATTGGCCTCTGTGTTTTTCATTCTTTATGATCAAAATCTGAGCCTGGGAGCCTTCACAAACTGTGGTGCTGAGGCAAGGGGTTCCTGTTACAAGGGCCAACCTTAGATGAAGTTAAAACATTTTAGTGAAAATTTGCCAACTCTCCTCATGTCGCAATTCCTGGGCACTTTAGCTAATTTGTAAGCATTCCACTCCAGTGTGTTTGGAACAAACGCAGCCCTTGTTAACATCTGAAATGGTCGGAGACAATGGCAGGGAATCGCAGCGCGGCCAGGAGACAAAGGGGCCGGCGTAGGAGGCCCCATATGTCTGCAGGGAGGAGGCCTGACACGGGCGGTGTCGTGAGGCGGGAGGGGCGTGTTGAGGCTGCTGTAGTGCACATCGTTGCAGAGGGCAGAGAAGGGCGGTCTGTGAAGGACTGTCCGTGCCTAGAGGAGCACAGAGCAGAACATAGGCGGCCTGTAGAGCGTGACAGCCGTGCAGTAAAACCCAGGCCCTTAAGGAGCTGGTAAATGCCTGACTGCCGGGCAGCATATGATGAGAGTGAGTCTGTACGTAGGAGCCATGCCCACACAGGGCAGGGTGGTCTGTGGAGCGTGATAGCCGTGCAGTGAAATAAGTCTGGAGCAGGAGGCAGCCCACACTGGGGAGGTGGAGTGTGCGGCAGCTAAGCGCTAGGCTTAAAGAAAAATAAATGAATTAAAAAAACAGAGCGCGGTGTCCCTGAAGCAGGCACCGCGCTTTAAATTAAAGTAAATAACACCCAACCAGTCACAGCTGCCAGGCTCGGGGCTAGCGATGGAATGCAGCTGCCACCCTGCCTCAGATGCTCGCTCCTGCAAGCAAAAGGCTGTGGGAGTGAACATTTGCTAAAGAGGTGAGACATGCGCCCGCCATTAGCCTTGCAGGCTACAAAAACATAAACAAGCCGAGGTGACAAGAAGGGCTGGGCGAGAAGGGAGGGGGGAATGCCAGCAACAGAGGAGCCTGATCAAAGCTGACGAAAAGGGAGGGGGAGAAGGGAGGAGGGAGTGCGAGCAGCAGCTGTGCACGTGCACGCCAACGTGCACTCAAGCTTTAGGCCTGCCAAATCATGTGGGTAGCACTTTTGAAAACCCACTTACAAAATGTCTCAAAGAGACAGCTTGCGCTGTCTCAGCGAGACCTAAAAAGAGCGGAGCAGAGCCGGGATTCGGATTGAGTGAAGATGTGGGGTAAGGTCGGCCTTGGGCCGCAGACATCATGGACTGGTATGGCTGGTGACTGTGCCTCGCTACTAAGTTGGGTGGATTAGCGGACTCAAGAAGCTAGAGTGGGCTGGGGGCTATAATGAGAAGAGGAGACTGAACTTATAATTAACCAGACCTGCATTGTTTCTGCACTCTGAACTGGTGATGAGTCTCATTTTCTACTGATGGCATGAAGGCCACAACTGGAGATGCTGCTGATTTCCGATGGGGGCACTTAGGCGCCGCAGTCTGGTTCTGCCATGAACAGTAGGACAGGATGATGAGTTTGTACATGCATGGTCTCGTTGGCTGCCTCTGCTGTGCTATAGTTGACAGCCAAAATGATAATTGTGGATGGAGCACCGAGGGTGGCTACGGTGGGATGTGGCATTCGGATTGTGGCATGCGCCCTGGTGCAGAAGCTCTGGTTCTATTGGCTGTCGGGCTCCCTAAACTGGGAACCACTGTACACTGCTGGGAGTACGCGAGGAAAGACTGGAATGTTTGTGATATTATATTGTACAAACCGGGTGGGGCGGTCCGACAGCCAGTATGCTAACTTTCATATTGCAGGCAATGCCTAGTTCGCATCGCTAATGTATACCTGACCACATCCACTTGGTTGGATGGAGTTGTGTGCTCTTGGTGGACCCCCTGCGCGGGTGATCCCAAAACCAAGTTAGGTTATGTTGTTTACTTACTCTGGGATCCGTCTTTGGCATGGTTGGGATGCTGAAGTGGGAGGTGGGTGGGAGGGTTGGTGTTGGGAACTGTTTTGTTGGCCAAGGTGCTTGAGAAACATCGCTGAAATCCAGTGTTATGTTACGATGGATAATATCGTTCATTCGTTCCTAAAACCTGGAAGAGGTGCAGGCTGCGCACATTATATTATGCTGGCATGGGGGTCCCTAGCTAGAGATGGCGGATGTACAGTCGCGTTCTAAGTACTTGAACTTGTTAACATGGAATGTTCGGGGGCTTAATAACCCTAAAAAAATTAGGCAAATACTTGCGTATCTGGATAGGCTGCACATCGATATTGCCCTTCTGCAGGAAACACATTTTGCACCTACATCTCATGGGCATATGGGGCGCAGATGGGCGGAGACAATACACCACTCGTCATACCCCTCATACTCCAGAGGGGTCATTATCCTGATTAAAAAGGGTTTTCAGTTTGATATAGATGCTACTGCCACGGATGATGTGGGGCGCTTTGTTCTTATATCAGGTACACTACGGGGACAGAGACTTGCTATACTTAATACATATGGCCCGAATATTGATGATCCTGAATTCTATCATACTTTATGGTGTAAACTTAGGGATCTGCCAGACATTCCTTTGATTTGGGGGGGTGATTTTAATATTGCGCTACATGATGACCTTGATAGGTCGGGTAAAACGGTTGAACTTCACAAAAGGGCTTTGGGTAAATTAAAGGATATTATGATTGACAGGGGTCTTAATGATATCTGAAGAATCAGAAACCCTGAATGTAGGGAGGCCACGCATACATCAGCTGCACACAGTAGTTGGTCCCGAATATAGATTATTGTTTAGTATCTGACGACATAGTACTATGGTCAAGGTCTGTGAGTCATTTGCCCAGAACATTGTCCGACCATAACCCAGTATTACTTTCCTTAGATTTGCCACACTATATGCCGCCTCCTTTCAGTTGGCGGTTCAATGCGAAAGCTTTACAGGATTCAATGTATGTAACTGCCATAGGTCAGGCCATCAAGGAGTACTTTGATCACAATAAACCCACAACGGAAGAACCTGGCCTGTTGTGGGATGCTTTTAAAGCTACAATTCGAGGAATCTGCATAAGTACTAATGCTGGCATTCTTAAGGATATACGGCAGCAACTGGTTGTGCGTGAGGGCAAGCTGCGTACCTTGGAGCGTGAATACGAGCGCACACAACATACCAAAATATTGGGTGACATTAGGGCTGTTTTATCCGAATACCAAACATATGCAGAAGCTGAAATCAAATATATAGCAAAGCGGCAGATAGCAAGAACTTATGGGGAGGGTGGTAGATCCGGTAGATGTTTAGCGGCTAAAATCGGCGCTGGTCATGCGCCGCAGACAGTCCGGGCGGTTAGGAGCAGAACTGGGGAACTGCAATATGGTGCGCAGGGTATACTGAGGGAATTTATGACCGCGTTCGGGGCGTTATATGCGTCGCAGCATATAGCCTCTCCTGATGACATAATGGATTATCTAGCTGATGTAGCGATAGCGTGGCTGTCTGACACGCAACGAGCCTACCTGTCATTGCCCATCACAGTGGAAGAGGTAACAAAAGTGGTTAAATCCCTGCCTAATGGGAAAGCACCAGGCCCAGATGGGTTTACGTGTGAATTTTATAAAGCGTTTGTTGACCAATTGTCCCCTCATTTGGTTGAGATGTATGGGAGTGCCCATGAAAAGCAGATGCTGCCGCCAACATTGAGAGAAGCTCTCTTAATTACTCTTCTAAAGCCCAACAAAGATCCAGAATATTGTATTTCGTATCGTCCTTTGTCCCTAATCAATGTAGATACTAAGATTTTGCCAAACTTCTTGCCACTCGATTGCAACCACTAATGACCAATTTAATATTACCAGATCAATCAGGTTTTATCCCCTCAAGGTCAACGGCTCATAACACAAGGACACTCTTTGCGTTATCGCATTACTTGACTCCTACGACTAAAGCGGCTGCAGTACTATTAGATGCTGCTAAAGCATTTGATTCTATTGAATGGCCCTATCTCCACACGGTGTTACGGAGAATGGGATTTCCTCCTATGTTTCTCTAATGGATACAAATACTGTATACCGCGCCAACGGCGCATATAAGAGTTAACAAATATGTCTCTGAACCTATAGCTATTGCGAGGGGGACAAAGCAAGGCTGCCCAATGTTCCCATTGCTGTTTGCGATAGCGCTTGAGCCGTTGGCATGTAAAATTCGGCAGGGACATCACTATTTGGCGCTTCAATTCCCACAGAGACCAGTGCATATATCATTATATGCAGATGATATGATGCTATATGTTCGAGACCCTGAGAAATATCTGAATCCTCTACTGAGGGAATATATAAAGTTTGAACAGCACTCAGGCATAAAAATAAACTGGTCTAAATCCCTAATTATACCCTTAACGGACACTACCCACCCGCACTCCATGGACTATCCACTAGAATGGCAATCCGAGCCAGTAAAGTATCTTGGTGTCTGGTACCATCGCGACCCTGAAATTGTCATCCGTACTAATTATGGAAGGGCAATTGATGAGTTGGAAGGGAAAATAAGGCGCTGGATTCAGCTACCACTATCATTGGCTGATCGCCTAGCCATTGTAAAGATGGTCATATTACCTAAATTACTGTACCTTTTCAATAATATACCGATCCCGCCTCCAGCTGAGGTGTTTCGTCGGATTTCCTCCATGGTCCTTCATCTAATCTGGGCGGGTAAACAGGCTAGGATTGAACTACGAGCTCTCACGCTGCCTTACTCTCAGGGAGGGTTCAAGGTCCCAGATATTGTGCTTTATTATCTATGTGCGCAAGCACAATATGCGCATTTTTGGTATCACAAAGTCCCTTACCTCACGCATGTTGCAATTGAAGAAGGAGATGCGTATCCAGTTCCATTAAACGCTGTCATAATCCACCGTAGGCCCCCACTTCATAACCGCGATATGAACACTATAGATACGACAAATAGTTTGTGGCAAACAATGGGTAGAAAGGCGCATAAGCTGCCATTATATGCTCCTGCACTACCGCTGCATTGTCACCCGGAGATCTCTGTCACCCAAGAAGAAGTGGGCATGGGTCTACTAAAGCAAGTGGGCCTTGATACCATGGGGGACTTATGGGTTCTTTCGAACACTGGATGAGCTTTCATCATAAGCAATCAAACGTTATTATTTAGATTTACTTATTACAGACTATAAGGTGCCCTGAAGAAGTTATGTCCATCTTACCCGGCGGAGCCACCGACATTGTCCTCTTTACAGCTGTTGATCACCTCCCCTACTGCTAAACATATGGTGTTGAAACTTTATGTTAAACTGCAAGAGGACATAGCGGACACTACACATAAAGCACGGGAAAAATGGGACAGTAGCCTAGATGATCCATTGACTACGAAAGAATGGGCTACGACTTGCTCACTAACTGGTTTGTTAACACCTAATGGAAATTTGCGTATACTACACTACAAGTACCTTCATCAGACTTACTATACGCCAGCACGGCTTAATAGATATGCTGGCACATGCACCAACAAAGACTTTTGCGATTCCTTAATTGCGATTTTTAAGGAATCGCAATTAAGGAATTGCAAAAGCCTATGCATGTAGGAATCGCTATAAAAATAGCGATTCCTACAAATTCCTTAATTGCGACTCGCAAATTGCGAGTCGCAATTAAGGAATGCCGTTCCATTCATTCCTATGGGCCTCCAGGCCCATAGGAATGAATTGGAGATTGCATGAGCAATTTGCGAGTACCAGTAGGTACTCGCAAATTGCTCTTGCAATTTCAAGGGTGCAAGGGTGTCAAAATGACACCCTATTGCACCCCTGAAATTGATCTGTGCACATATGTTGCACACACACATGCTCTAAGGGCATGTGTGTGCGCAACATGAAACTTTGAAAGATGCACAAAAGTGCTTTTTTCAAAGTTTTAGCAAATTACCATGAAGTTCAACTTCATGGTAATTTGCTCCCCCTATTAGGGAAATCGCTAATTTTTTCACTTTCATGCATTGCATTTAAGGAATCTCAATTTGGGATTCCTTAAATGCAATCGCAATTTAAGGAATTGCAATTTAGAGATTCCTTAAATTGCGATTTTTGCATTTGGGATGATGCATCCCAAATGCAAAAATACCGGTCGCAAAGGGGCAGATTCTGAGAATCTGCCTGTTTGCGACCGGTTTTTACATTGATGCAATGGTCTGCGAACTGACTCTAGATGTTGTCGCTGCAATGCAGAAATGGCAGATTTCATGCATCTGGCATGGTCCTGTGGTGTAGTTGCAGAGTATTGGTTACAGGTAACGCAGATGTTGGGTACTATGGTGGGCATTAACATTGAATGCACTGTTCGTACATGTCTGATGCCTGAAATTCACGCCCAGAAGCGTACGTTTTGTGTAATTGTGTTACTCCTGGCCAAAAGGAGAATATCATTGTGCTGGAGCGGTAAAAAGGCTCCCAAAGTCAAGCATTGGATCCATGATTTAACGTATTGTAAAGACACCTTGCAAACGTATGAGGAAGAATTACCAACTGGGTCAAAGCCTAGAGATTATTGGAAATACTTGACTCAATATTTACAAGTGTATCAAGTCGACTGATTGGATGTAGCAGCTGCACTATAGACAATGTGTTTTCAGGTAACAGTACAACGCTATAGAACTGGAAGACGGATGTTGTTGTACCGCGGCCTGTTTGTTAATTATCTGTCTGGCATTGTATGTTTTTGAAAATGCTAATAAAAAATAAAATAAAAAATAAAAAACACTGTTTACTGTCATACAGTAGCCTGGTCACATTTCCCAATCAGACAGCGCACTAAGACTAAGTAAGCCTTTGGACAGAAGCCAAGTCAAACCAGGAACCTTGGTAGAACGTAGGCTTTACAAAAAATACATGTTATGTTACATTTATGCGAACAGTAATCTCAAAAACTGTTCCTTGTTTTTGAGAAATCAGGCTACCAGGAACAACTCATGACCATGTACCAGTGGTTGGGCATTTCTTAGAGCAAAATAGTTTGCAGAGTTTTCTGCACCCTCACAAACAAAGGAACTCCAATCCCTAATTCCTCACCAAGCTAGCAGTCATATATGAAGAAACTGAAACTGGGACATCAAAATAAAGAGCAGTCACAAATCTTTGACAGTGCTAGCTTATCTCGACCAAAGCACTGGCATGCAGTTTAATATTCTTAGCCGTTCGTTTGTGCAGGGGACATGGATAGACTATAGCAGCATTTGTAAAGATTAAACAAACATGTGATGAGAGCAGGGCATAGCTTGAAGTAGAGGAGGGCACAGGGAGTGGGAACCAGGAGAGAGAGAGAAAGAGATTGAGAGGTAGGTCGAGGGAGGGAGAAAGATAGTAAGAGTGAAGATGAAATAAAGAGAGAGAAAGAACACCATTGACAAACTTCAATTATACTGGAAATAAACGTGCATGTAAAAGTAGAAAATATGAAAGACACTTTGATTCAATTTACCCTTCGAGAAGGTGATTGCAAGGGGTAATGAAGCCTGGGTTGACTCTGTGGTCCAGCTCATCTGAGACTGAGGGAGTCTGCTGGCAGACACCATTGCTCTTCCAAAAGTTTAGGACACTGTAAACAACGTGTGAAAAGACTGAAAGCATGCTCTGCATGTCCTAAAGCAGCCCATGGCTGGGTAACCTAAAGCTGTTGTCCTTAGCCCTGAAGATCAGGGCCAATGAGACCAGTCCTGCAGGGAGCACTAAGATTGGCTAATGGCTTTCAGACCAATCCTAGGTAGCTTTATAGGCTCTCCACATAACCTCCTGGTGACCATTGAAGGGTGGAACATGCCACATCATTGACTGTCACCCAAAATCATTAAAATTATGGACAAACGGCATCCGTTAAAGAAATGATCATGAACAAAAGGTCAAAATTACGGACTGTCTGTGAAAATTATGGACAGTTTGTCACCCTACCCAGGCTGCAAGCACCAAATAGTTAGGACAAGAAAATGCAAACTTTTTTAAAGTGCCATTTCCAAAATTGTGACTTAAAATTCGATTTTACCATTAAAAGGATTTAAAACTACAATTTCTTAGACACCAAACATGACTCCTGCCTGTTCCCTAACAAAAGTTATCACTTTTTAAATGTTATAAGGTAACCCAGCGGTATCCCATGGTAGAGGTAGGCCTTGCAGTAGTGAAAAAAGAATGAAGCCTTTTTGACTACCAGGACATCTAAAACTTAAAGGTGTATGTCTAGCTTTTTTAATGCAATGCACCCTGCATTTAGGGTCTACCCTAGGAGTGATTTATATGTATTAAAAAAGAAGGTTTAGGAAATGGCAGTTTAAAACTGCACACACAGGTTGCAATGGCAGGCCTGAAACTGGTTTAAACGTCTACTTAAGTGGGTGGCACAATCAATGCTACAAGCCCACTAGTTGCATTTAATTTACAGACCCTGGGTACACGTAGTACCACTTTACTAGGGACTTCTAAGTAAATTGAGTTTGCCATTTGGGTGTAGGCCAATTGTACTATGTTTAAAAGAGAGAGCACAAGCACTTTAGCACTCGTTAGAAGTGGCAAAGTGCATTGATAGCTAAAAGTCAACACAAATGGGTTTGTGAAACCGGAGGGGCGAAGGCAAAAGGTTTGGGGGTGACCCTGCCGAGAGGGCCAGGTCCAACATTATTTTATTACCAATTTCTGTTTTCTCTTCTTATCTGCAAATGCACTTACTTCTGTGGGATGAGAGGAATGCAACTTCACCATGATCATGGGTGAGAAGAAAGCAAACGGTTCTCTGGTGATTGTATCAACGTTCCACTAACTCCATTCTGCCTGTCTGCAAATGGCAATATTTGCACAAAGATTGTTTGTGTGGCCTTTAGTATAGATATACAGTAGCAGGGAAGAGACTAATCCGTTGTCCAAAACCAAAGTTATTTTGTAAATTTTGGTGAAAAGGTAATAGTAAAATTGTACTATATGTATTTAACCTTATTGTCTTCCCTTGTAGATAAAGAAAACTGGGCTTGTTGTGGTAGAAAATATGAAAATTATTGGTCTGCACTGTTCCAGTGTAGATCTGCATGCAGGCCAAGTTGCTGTTATAAAGCATGGATCAAGGCTTAAAGAGTGCAATCTATATTTCTCCCGAAAACCATGTTCCACGTGTTTAAAAATGATTGTAAACGGTAAGTACATTTTCTGATTGGTTTACATGGTTAATAATTTCTGACCTGTAGGATAATATACTTAATTGTCCATGACTTAAATTGCCTTTGCAGAGCAATGTACCATTTAATAGGAGGTCTTTTTTTTAAACAGTCTTTTATTGATTTTCAAAAAGCATACATACAATCCCTTGACCATCATGATAAAACTAGGTGGGAAGGCAGTATGCGGTACAATTGTATACATTAGCAGTCTTGTGGACCTCCCAGGGTTGACTGCAATCAAAAGAGCTCTACCAGGGATCCCAGGGGCACTCTTCTAACTCCCATCCATCCCCCCACAGATAGCCCGATATACAGCTCAATTTGTCTCTATGCATGGTCCAGTCCAATATTGTAAATTGCCTTAAAGAACTCCCGAACCCCAACCCTCCCTCCCGATTCTTAAACACCCCAAGAAAACCCCCCAACCACCCACACAAGCATCCCGGCGGTCGCTAAAATCCATTTAATAGGAGGTCTTATTTCTAGTTCTGCTATTATCATTATTTTCACAGAGGACATAATTCACGAATGAATGCATGCACGCAAGCTTAATTTATGTGCACCAAAATAGGACTATACATACTAAAATTCCTCATCTTAAGTCGAAGAATCAGGATTGGTAACATTTTATGTTCATAAGGCACACTTACAAATGTAAAAACTCTGTATGTTTAAAGTCAGGGGCAGATTGTATGTGTTTTTTGTTGGGACACCCTGCAAAAGCAGTTGAACACCCACAGACCCTATAGGTAGTCACATACCTACTGCAGATAATGTCCCATCTTGGGGAAAAAAATGATTTTCTACTGGCAAGCGCAGGAGTAAAGTCTTTCCTTGATCGTAATGGGCAGGGCACCCCACTATGCTGAAGGAGGTATTACAGCAAGCGGTTTCGTCAGTAAAATATATATTTTCTCCACGAAGAAAAATATTACATTGTGCTAATGCACATTTGCATTCTATTTATGTTTGCATGCGTGGATGTTAACTATTGGAATTCTTCCGGAAGTGTACGGCTTAGCAGTTTACCGTACAGCAGATTCTGTGAGCTTTTTAACCTGGCACTTTTAGAATAATATCCATGCTGTTTCTGTGAGCAACGTGCGACCCATATGAGCCTTCGAATATTACCAAACCCAAAACTGCTTCCAAACACCACACAGTTGACCACTGATGTCTGACCGGGGTATGAGGAGAAGGTTAGCCTGTGACCTGCATAAATAACAGATCTTGCAGATGTAACAGTTAAAGTATGTTTTGTTTCTTTTTTCTCCTCTGTTGATTGTACTTAACAGCAGCCTCGGGAGGCAGTCTCTTCCCCAGTTGGCCGGATTTTCAAGCATGTCTTGAAACTTGTTTTCATCCTCAAGCAAACCACAAGCACGGAATGTGTTACTGTCTTTGCATAAACTGCCTTCACTTCATCTGGAATTTCCTTCCCTTACCTTGGAACTGCCTTTCCCTAGTCTGGAACAACCGCTCCTTAAACTGATTGCTCATTATCCTTAACCTGGAATCATAAGCCTCATTTCCACAGCAGCCGAAGCAAAGGGCTGACAGAGTCCAGGACATCACTAGCGTAGGCGTCCTGACCAGAGCCCAGTGCCACGCACTGTCACCCCATGGCACCACGGCTCTTCTCATCATTGGACCTGCAGACTCTAATGTGTGTACCAGTGAAGTACCACCAAAGCTACCGAGGCTCAAGAAACGCATCAATGCATGGTGGAGTCCTCAGCTTCTCCCCTGGGCCCCTTCTTCTTAGGAGCATCAAGATAAAACTAAATGACTGGACAAGTCAGCTGTTAAGCAAGATAGCGCTGCGATGCCTTAGGGTAGCCATGTGCTATAAATGCTTATTCTATTCTACTTAACCCTGATTTAGGTTTGATTCATTCAATTGTAAGAGTCTATACCTTCTATTCCCCTTCACGTAGTTCCTTTTCTGGAATTGACTATTTTTCCCCCAAAATATTTTTCATTGTTATTTAAGGTCATAACTTTTCCAATAACCACATAACATGCATAAGTAGTGATGTAAATGAAAGCAAACAAATCTCTTTATAGTGTTTTACAGCCAACAAGGCTAATATCGGAGACCTACAGTAGTAACTCTGTCAGACACATACATAGCATAATAAATACCACTTTAGTTAGTTCTTGCTGCGACCACTTCTGTAATGACTCTGTCATAACCCGTCGGCTACGCACCACAGATCAATCAACACAACTGAGTATAGTTTACCAACAAAGACATTAATCTGCAGGGATTTTCAGCACTGATTCAATCGGGACCCAGAATCTATACAGCGAGACTCATAATCATACCAGTCCATGCCCCCCTTATTTGCAATTCCAGCAGTCGCTCATCATTCTGGCCCTGCTGTGGAACAGATTAATTTTAATCTGCTTGGTGCAGGGTCACCACTCTTGCCACTGGTCCTTATCAAGTAAGGAGGAATCAACAGTGGAACGAAGTACAAACCATAGGTAATTTATTAAGCATTCAGAATGGGTCTCCATCCAACGAGCACCATGGAGTTACTCAAGGAAGGAGCACGCTTGCACAATGGCTACATGGGTTTTTATAGGGAAGATCACAAACAAGGAATGCCCAGAGGTAAATAGAACTTTGGAAAGAACACACAAATGAGCTAAGGCAAGAATCTGACAGCCTCGGTGTCATGGAATTCACACATTATATTCACTAAGTTCAACATATCATAATTTACAGAAAACCCCCAGATGAAGGCAATCATGCTGTTGGAAACCCCACTCCCACACTAGAAGGGGTGGTGGTGGTCTTCCGAACACACTGTGGTAGCTTGGCTCGAGTGGTCAGGAATCAGGCTCCGTGCTAAGCATACAACATACCCAAACAATAACCATGCGTGCATCCGTTCCAAAAACGACTCTACACCGTAAAAAATTATGAAAATAACTTTCTTTATCTGCTTTTTCTCTTAGTTGCTGATTGGAGAAAATAAATAACAATCACAATATACAAACTTTTTAGAAAGTGCAGGACAAATAAATACTGGCTTAATGATTCAATAATTAGGGGTGATCATAAATACTGAAGGCATAAATAAAAGTGCAATACAGACAGGCAATTAAATATTCTGAGGCAATAAATACTGTAACCAATAAATATTGTGCATCAATAAATACTGTGGACCAATAAATACAGTGGAACAATAAATAGGTTAAATACAATAAATACAGTGCCCCTAATAATTACTTAAAAGCTGACAGTGACACTCATGGATTCAGATCACTTTTGAATTCCTAAGGGCTGATTTGGCCCAGGCACAGCTTGTGGGGATGTGGAAGGCTTGAGGGTGTCTACTCCCTGGCTTGGTCAAGGCTGAGGCCTAAACTGAGGTAGATAAAGGGGGAAAATACCAGAGACCTGGCTCTCTCTCTCCACACAACTTCTCTAGATTAGTCCCAGTTCACCCCTGGCACAGTCAGGTTGGTTCCAGCACCTCCCTAGCCCCTTAGAGCAGTCTCTCAGGTCTCCACAGGGCCTTAGGCGCCCTCTACTCCACTTACTGCCCTTTTTCTGATGCTCCGACGCCGCTGGAGTCGGGTCGATGCCGTGAGGCGGTTCCAGTTCGGTGTCGGCGGCCTCGGCACAATGTCAGTTCTTTGACGACGCCGGCAGGCGGTTCCGGTCTCGATGTCAGCGGCCTCGGTTCGATCTCGACCTCCGATTCGATGGCGTCGGGCAGTCTTTACTCGATGTCGACTTCGGGCGGCTCCGGTCCGATGGCGACCTCGGATTCGATGACGTCGGCCGGCCTTGCCTCGATGTCGACTTCCGGCGGCTCCGAAGTGCGATCCTCACTCCCGACCTCCGGTGTCCCTCTCCTTAGGTTTCCGGCGACTCCGGAGTGCGACCTCCACTCCCGACCTCCGGCCCGATCCTCACAGGTTCCGGTGACTCCGGAGTGCGATCCTCACTCCCGACCTCCGTGACCCTTCACCTCGGTCTCCGACGACTCCGGAGGGCGGACTTCACTCCTCCGATGACGCCGCTCACTCGACCTCGGGTGACTTCCTCCTCGACCTCTGGTATTCCTCACGACCTCTGACGGCGCCCTCTCTCGACCTCTGGCGGCTCCGGGTACGACGTCTGCTTTTCCAGTCAGCGCCGCTTCTCCACCTCGGGCTCCAGGTCTTAGGCTACTCGACGTCGGACTTCAGGGAAACCAGCTTCCAGGTCAGGATCTTGCTGTTCTCTTGTTTCTAAGGCCTGTTCCTGCTGTCCAGGTCCTCAGGATGGTTTTTCTGACTTCTTCCCACACAGGGCTCTAGGCTGGGCTCCGTCAGTAGGGACTAGTATCAAGGGTGGGTTTATGGACCCCACTCCAGGCACAAGTTTCCACCCCTGCTGCTTCACTCCTTCCTCCTTCACGTTTTTGCTGCTCACTCTTCACCAGTCAGGTGCCAACTGCCAGCTCCAACTGCCAACTCTCTCTCTTAGCTTCCCAACATTCTAAACCGCCTCCAACTGTCACAGGGTTCTGGAATGTTCTGGAAGGTGCTGGTAGGTTCCAGTGGATGCTGGTGATGTCACAGGTGGCCACCATTTTGTGCTTCAGGCCCTCAGACAGAAGTTTCAGGGGTAGGTAAAATGGCTCCCTGAATCTGCAGCAACACTAAAAAGTCTGGTGGTTCCCAAAAAGGAAAAATTCAAACAGGGTTTGAGGCAAAAGTGGGACAAAATAAATAATGATGAGGAGGGACCACCCAAAGGGCTGACAGGTCTAACACGCGTCCCCCCCAGCTGAAAGTGGGGAGAGCTACCCAACCCCTTGGGAGTTCTCATCACTAAGGCGGAAATACCTTGAGAGACCGTCTGCATTGGCGTGGTCCACTCCAGGCCGATGTTCCACCTGAAAGTCCATCCCCTGTAGGGAAATAGACCACCTCAACAACTTGGGATTCTCCCCCTTCATTTGCATCAGCCAACGAAGGGGTCTGTGGTCGGTCTGAACTAGGAAGTGCGAGCCAAACAGGTATGGCCGCAACTTCTTCAGAGCCCATACCACTGCAAAGGCTTCACGCTCTATTGCACTCCACTTCTGTTCCCTGGGAAGTAGTCTCCGGGATAGGAAGACCACGGGTTGATCCAGACCCTCTTCGTTGAGCTGCGATAACACTGCCCCAATGCCATGTTCTGATGCATCTGTCTGGACAATGAACTCCTTGGAAAAGTCTGGGGCCCTTAAGACCGGGGCCTCGCACATGGCTTTCTTCAATCTCTCAAAGGCTTGCTGACAAGCCTCCGTCCAGACTACCCGTCGAGGTTGTTTCTTGGACGTGAGCTCCGTGATGGGGGTTACGATGGTACCGTACCCCTTCACGAAGCGACGGTAGTATCCCGTGAGGCCCAAAAATGCTCGGACCTCAGTCTGAGTCTTGGGGGGTTCCCAGGCCATGATGGCCTCGATCTTCGCCTGGAGGGGTTGCACCGCTCCCCTACCCACCAAGTGTCCAAGGTACACTACCGACCCCTGCCCGATCTGGCACTTGCTGGCCTTGATCGTCAATCCAGCTTGTCTCAGGGCCTGGAGAACAGCTTGCAGGTGACGCAAGTGATCCTCCCAGCTGTTACTGAAGACGGCTATGTCATCCAGATAAGCAGCAGAGAAACTCTCCATTCCGGTGAGGATCTGGTTTACCAGGCGCTGAAACGTGGCAGGTGCGTTCTTGAGCCCAAAGGGCATCACACAGAACTGGTAGTGGCCATTGGGCGTGGAGAAGGCTGACCTTTCCCTTGCTCCATCAGTCAAAGAGATCTGCCAGTACCCTGAAGTAAGGTCAAAGGTACTTAGATATTGGGCAGCTCCCAGCCGGTCAATCAATTCATCCGCCCTAGGGATCGGATGAGCATCAGTTTTGGTCACTGAATTCAGTCCCCGATAGTCCACACAGAACCTCAGTTCTGGTTGGGCACCCGGTGGTGCAGCTTTTGGTACTAACACCACCGGACTGGACCAGGGGCTGCTAGAAGGTTCGATCACTCCTAGCTCCAGCATCTTAGTGACTTCACTATGAATGCTGGCCTTCACCTTGTCTGACATCCGGTAGATCTTGGACTTCACAGGTGTGCTGTCTCCTGTGTCCACATCATGGACGCACAGGTGAGTCCTACCCGGGACAAGGGAGAACAACGAGGAGTACTGCCCCAGGACCTGGCGACAGTCCTCCTGCTGTTCAGGAGTTAGAGATGGGGAGAGAATCACTCCCTCCACCGACCCATCCTTCTCTTGAGACGCAAACAGATCAGGGAGAGGCTCGCTTTCCACGTCCTCTCCTCCGTCAGTCACCATCATCAAGATGACTTCGGGCCTCTCATGGTGGGGTTTGAGGCGGTTGGCATGCAGCACCCGTAGGGGCTGACGAGGGGTCTTCAGGTCCACCAAGTAGGTAGCCTTACCCTTCTTCTCCAACACCTCAAAGGGTCCTGACCAGCGATCCTGGAGGGCACTAAGCTCTCCGGGTTCGATCACCCACACCTTCTGGCCAGGCTCCAACTCCACCGGGTGAGCATTGTGGTCATACCACGCCTTCATCACTGCTTGGCTGGCTTCCAAGTTGTCAGAAGCTTGCTTCCACAACTTAGCCATTTGGCTCCGGAAGGCCAGCATGTAGCTCACCACATCCTGGGGAAGCTTTCTGGGAGTTCTTTCCCATCCGTCTCTCACCAGGTTGAGAGGTCCACGTACAGGGTGCCCATACAGAAGCTCGAAGGGGCTGAAGCCCACTCCCTTCTGTGGCACTTCCCTGTAGGAAAAAAGTAAACAGGGTAGGAGGACGTCCCATTTCCTCCGCAGGCTTTCAGGCAGACTTCTGATCATGCCTTTCAAGGTTTTGTTAAACCTCTCCACCAGACCATTGGTCTGGGGGTGGTAAGGAGTTGTGAACCGGTAGGTCACTCCACACTCCTTCCACATGGCCCGCATGTACGCTGACATGAAGTTGGTCCCCCTGTCGGACACAACTTCCTTGGGAAAACCCACTCGGGTAAAGATTCCCATCAGGGCCCTTGCCACAACAGGTGCTGTTATGGTCCTCAGAGGTATTGCCTCTGGGTACCGTGTGGCATGATCCACCAGAACCAGGATAAACCTGTGACCAGCTGTAGTTGGCGGATCTAATGGACCCACAATGTCGATGCCCACCCTTTCAAAGGGGGTGCTAACGACAGGAAGTGGTTCCAGGGGAGCTTTCAGCTTCACCCCTGTTTTCCCACTGGCTTGGCAAGACACACATGTCCGGCAGTAGGTATCGGACGACACTTTCATCTGAGGCCAATAAAAGTGGGGGACAAGACGGGCGAAGGTCTTGTCTTGCCCCAAGTGTCCTGCCAATGGTATCTCGTGAGCCAACTCCAGAAGGAAGGCTCGATAACGTTGAGGAACTACCAAGGCTCGTGACGATCCGTGTAGGGGTGCCTTGGGTTCACTGTAGAGGAGGCCATCCTCCCAGTAAACACTGTAGTTCCCTTCAACGTTCCCTGCTGCCTGGGCTTCGGCCTGTCGCCTCAGCCCCTCAAGGGTAGGGCACTCCCTCTGGCCCTGGCAGAATTCCTCCCTGGACGGGCCTCCCTCCACGTGCCACTCGGCCGGGATGGGTAGGTCCTCCAGGTTGGTAACGTCCCCCACCGCAGACTCCTGGTCCACCACCTCCGGTGGCCTATCCGTCCTACGGGGTGGGGACGCCGAGGCAGGCTCCTCCTGTCCTCGGTTCTTCCCTTGACTGGCAGCTGGCTGGGCCTTTGTTCCAGGCTCCAGCCGAAATGAACTCCCTCTTCGGGTAGTCGTGGACCTTGTGCTAACACAGGCCCAGTCAGGTGTACCCAGCATCTCGGTGTGAGTCCGGTATTCCACCTCCTTCCAAGCGTTGTGCTCCAGGTCATTCCCCAGCAGACAATCGACTGGCACGGCAGGGCTTACGGCAACTCGAAGTGAACCTGCAACCCCCCCCCATTCAAAGGGAACCTCGGCCACTGGATAGTGGCCTGTTCTGCCGTCAGCCATCGCGGCTGGGTGGAGTACATCGGGAATTACCTGCTCTGGAGACACCAGTTGGCTACGCACCATAGTCATACTGGCTCCTGTGTCTCTCAGAGCCTCCCCTCTTTGGCCGTTGATGGTGACCCACTGCCCATACTTTGCGGTATTTGCGGGCACCTGGATCTTAGGAACCATCTCCCGTTCTCCCAGGGACACTAAAGTGACACCCGCCCACTCCCTTCCCTTAGTTAAGAGCATCTCCTCCCCGAGCACTACACTAGCTACTCCGGGGGTCTTTCCTCCAGTGGGAGGGGGTGGTCGTTTCAAGCACTTCGGATCTCCTTTATAGTGTCCAACGCCACCGCACTCATAGCAATGGACAACCCTTGGCTGCTGACTCTGGCCAGGATTAGGGTTTCTGGGTGGGTTAGCCTTAGGGGTGAATCCTGTTCCCTTCCCTTGGAAGTTATTTTGGGGGCCTTTGGAGAACTCCTTTTTCTTTTCCCCTCCCTCTTTCTTCTGGGGGGCGCCCTGTCCGGCCTTTTGAGTATCCCCTCCAGTCCCCCTTGTGGACACCCGGGTACTAGCCCAAATGTCCGCCTCCTCAGCAAGCTTCCGGGGACTGGTCAGCTTGCTATCCACCAGGTGTTGCCGCAGTTCAGGGAAACATTTCTCGAGCAGGTGTTCCTTCAGTACCAGGTCAAACAACCCCTCGTAGTTCCTCACTTCACTGCCCTGAATCCAACCTTCCATTGCCTTCTTTGCATGGTCCAGGAAGTCCACCCAATTCTGCGTGCCCAGTTTGTGACTACCCCTGAACTTCTGTCTGTACTTTTCAGGTGTTAGTCCAAACTTTCTGATGAGCGCCAGTTTCATGGTGGGGTAGTGGGTCTGCTCATCCTCCTCGAGGGCCAATAAAGCATCCCTACCCGCTGGAGGCATGTACTTGTACAATCCCCCTCCCCAGTACTTCTCTGGAACCCCATGGGCCCTCAATGAGACCTCATAGGCCGCTAGCCACTTGGCGATATCGTCGCCCACTCCATAGCTAGCTACTATGTCCTTTGGCAGGTATGGTTTAGGTTCCCTGGTGATCTCTTGGGTTTGGCTGCCACCATTAGGAACAGGTTGTGCCCCGATTCTCAAGATCTGAAGATCTATTTCTTTCAGTCGTAATTCATGGGCCATCCTCTGCTCCTCCTTCTCCTTTTCCAGCCTTGCTAAGTCCCATGTGAGCTGTCTTTTCTCCCTCCGGTCTGTTAGCTCCACTTCAGACAAGCCACCGCTAGAGGCACTGCTGCCCTTCCTAGAAATGGTTCTGGGCCCTGCTGACAGGTTCCCCACCTCAGGTTGGTACATCTCAGCCCCCTCGGGGTCAGGCTCTCCATCCCTGTCTTCCTCCTCAGCCTTGCTTTCTCGGCGTGCCTCCCCCCAAGCCCTTAAGCTGGTTTGGAGTGCACCCTTCTTTGCTCCTGGGGGACAGTACACCCCCTCCCGCTGGCAAAACTCCCTGAGTTGGGCCACAGTGTACGTTTCTAGATTTTCTAGTACAAACTCCATCTTGCCCACTCAGGTTAGAGGACAGGTTTTTGTGCAGTAACTATGCAGGGGGGTACCTTTAATAATACCTCCTCCCACCACCAGAGTAAATTTGGAAAAAACAAAAACCCACAATTAGGAAGGCCGCTTTGAGAAAACTCCCGGTGTAGGCCTATGGACTACCCACAGTTATTGTTGAGTATACGTAGGCACAGCTCTATCCCACCACTGAACACCAATTTATGTTGGAAACCCCACTCCCACACTAGAAGGGGTGGTGGTGGTCTTCCGAACACACTGTGGTAGCTTGGCTTGAGTGATCAGGAATCAGGCTCCGTGCTAAGCATACAACATACCCAAACAATAACCATGCGTGCATCCGTTCCAAAAACGACTCTACACCGTAAAAATTATGAAAATAACTTTCTTTATCTGCTTTTTCTCTTAGTTGCTGATTGGAGAAAATAAATAACAATCACAATATACAAACTTTTTAGAAAGTGCAGGACAAATAAATACTGGCTTAATGATTCAATAATTAGGGGTGATCATAAATACTGAAGGCATAAATAAAAGTGCAATACAGACAGGCAATTAAATATTCTGAGGCAATAAATACTGTAACCAATAAATATTGTGCATCAATAAATACTGTGGACCAATAAATACAGTGGAACAATAAATAGGTTAAATACAATAAATACAGTGCCCCTAATAATTACTTAAAAGCTGACAGTGACACTCATGGATTCAGATCACTTTTGAATTCCTAATGGCTGATTTGGCCCAGGCACAGCTTGTGGGGATGTGGAAGGCTTGAGGGTGTCTACTCCCTGGCTTGGTCAAGGCTGAGGCCTAAACTGAGGTAGATAAAGGGGGAAAATACCAGAGACCTGGCTCTCTCTCTCCACACAACTTCTCTAGATTAGTCCCAGTTCACCCCTGGCACAGTCAGGTTGGTTCCAGCACCTCCCTAGCCCCTTAGAGCAGTCTCTCGTCTCCACAGGGCCTTAGGCGCCCTCTACTCCACTTACTGCCCTTTTTCTGATGCTCCGACGCCGCTGGAGTCGGGTCGATGCCGTGAGGCGGTTCCAGTTCGGTGTCGGCGGCCTCGGCACAATGTCAGTTCTTTGACGACGCCGGCAGGCGGTTCCGGTCTCGATGTCAGCGGCCTCGGTTCGATCTCGACCTCCGATTCGATGGCGTCGGGCAGTCTTTACTCGATGTCGACTTCGGGCGGCTCCGGTCCGATGGCGACCTCGGATTCGATGACGTCGGCCGGCCTTGCCTCGATGTCGACTTCCGGCGGCTCCGAAGTGCGATCCTCACTCCCGACCTCCGGTGTCCCTCTCCTTAGGTTTCCGGCGACTCCGGAGTGCGACCTCCACTCCCGACCTCCGGCCCGATCCTCACAGGTTCCGGTGACTCCGGAGTGCGATCCTCACTCCCGACCTCCGTGACCCTTCACCTCGGTCTCCGACGACTCCGGAGGGCGGACTTCACTCCTCCGATGACGCCGCTCACTCGACCTCGGGTGACTTCCTCCTCGACCTCTGGTATTCCTCACGACCTCTGACGGCGCCCTCTCTCGACCTCTGGCGGCTCCGGGTACGACGTCTGCTTTTCCAGTCAGCGCCGCTTCTCCACCTCGGGCTCCAGGTCTTAGGCTACTCGACGTCGGACTTCAGGGAAACCAGCTTCCAGGTCAGGATCTTGCTGTTCTCTTGTTTCTAAGGCCTGTTCCTGCTGTCCAGGTCCTCAGGATGGTTTTTCTGACTTCTTCCCACACAGGGCTCTAGGCTGGGCTCCGTCAGTAGGGACTAGTATCAAGGGTGGGTTTATGGACCCCACTCCAGGCACAAGTTTCCACCCCTGCTGCTTCACTCCTTCCTCCTTCACGTTTTTGCTGCTCACTCTTCACCAGTCAGGTGCCAACTGCCAGCTCCAACTGCCAACTCTCTCTCTTAGCTTCCCAACATTCTAAACCGCCTCCAACTGTCACAGGGTTCTGGAATGTTCTGGAAGGTGCTGGTAGGTTCCAGTGGATGCTGGTGATGTCACAGGTGGCCACCATTTTGTGCTTCAGGCCCTCAGACAGAAGTTTCAGGGGTAGGTAAAATGGCTCCCTGAATCTGCAGCAACACTAAAAAGTCTGGTGGTTCCCAAAAAGGAAAAATTCAAACAGGGTTTGAGGCAAAAGTGGGACAAAATAAATAATGATGAGGAGGGACCACCCAAAGGGCTGACAGGTCTAACACATGCCGAAATGCATTGGGATTATTCAACATGGAACCACATAATGTAATTTATCAACCTAAATGCATTCTGGGAATTGAAGTTCACGAAGATTGATCCATCAAGTTACATGAATTGTGAAGCAACAAATTCATTAAAAGATATTGTTTCTTAAAGGACTATAGGCTTCTTTGATTACAAACGTCACCTTTAACAAGAGAAACCTTTGCCACAAGGACTTTTTAACCAGTGCCCGGGGGACATACCCCACATTCATGGGGATGCTTTACTATTGATACTTTTTACACTCTAGTTCGGTGAGTGATACCTTGGAGCACGGTACAGCTATGGAATCAGGTTCTACCCGGTAGTGCGCACACTTTAACCCTTCTTCTCATTCCAATGTGACCACAACATAGTAAAGTCTCAGAACCTGTGAACAACTTTGTGTCACCACATCTAGGGCATAAATCACTTACTGCTGGGTACATCCTAGGAAATCTAGTCGGAGACAGGTATGCCCTTTGAAGGATTTTATACTTTATCAGTTTAAATTTTGTGTTGCACGACATGGAATCTGGTTGCTCTAGGATCTCGTCCCATTCCCAATCCGTGAATTGTGTATATTCAGATTTATTTCCCATCTATTCTGCAGCACGGCTAGACTTATCTTAGTTTGACCAAAAATCTCCCAATAATTGCCTTCCGACACCTCCCTTGTGTCAACAACATTTGCAATGCATATGCAATAATCTAGTGTTGACGTTTCTTACTGGGACTCTGTTTGAGTCCCTGCATGTTGACATTCAAAACTGTATTGTTGGTGGCTATCACCTCACCCAGAAGGGTGAGTGAGTTACAAGCTCTCAGCTTCCGCCTTCCTTTTATCTCTTTCTAGCCTGACAAATGGGTGTTGCGAACCTGGTGTGATTTCCTTGCAGAAATGGTGATGGCCTCCTACCTAGCTCAGTCCCTCACCTTTCCAACCTTCTATCCCCGGTCCCCCACACTAAGCAGAAGGAGAAGTTGCATGGGCTAGATCCTAAGCGGACGGTCTACTATTATCTTGACCTTACCAAGGACATATGACATAAAATAACAATAAGTGAGGGGACACAGGTACAAAGTAGGTGAGAGACTGGACTCCCGACTGAAGAAATGTAAAGAGATAGACCCAGGCACATGCTGAATGAGAGTGGAGTAAGGTGCAACCCAGATGACAAGTAATAGAAGCTCAAGACACACTAGTCAAGGAAGAAAGGATCAAAATGAATTGGCAAAGGGACTGCTGTAAGGATATGAGACAGTGAAGCAATATTCATAATGGATGAGAATCGGGACCACTGCAAACAATAGATTTGAGAGTTGACCAAACATATCGTGGATTTCAATGGAATCCAAAGCACACTATAAATGACAGTTGATCGATGTGTGGCGCAGTGAGTGAGGGACATGAGGGACCAGGCTGATGAGAAAGGGCATCGAAGCACAAGCTGGGTGAGAGACAGGATAAGGCTCAAGAAGAAAGAGTTGGCACCATGGCACAGAGGAGAAGGCGGCACAATATGGATGATCATTGAACAAAGAAAAATGTGGATTTATAAGGGAAATGAGCTAGACATTAGATGAGTGACCGGACTGAAACCGATGAATGAGAGGACCAAGATACAGAACGGATTAGTGTTGACTGAGGCCCAAAATGGATAGGAGAAGGGACCAATACAAAAGCAATTGAGAGAGGGGACCAACGCAAAAGATGGGAAAGAAAAGAACAAGGCCCAAGATAGATGAGCGAGACAACCTAGGTTCAGGGTGGATGAGGAAGGGTCATGACGCATAAGGCACAAGACGGAAGAGAAAGGGAACCAGAGACAAACTGTAATAGGCAACAGACCGATTCACCATACCGAAGATAAAGTGGTGTGCCACAAGAAAGCGAGACCCAACATGGCTGAGAAGAAGTGACATGGCAAATCTCTGTAATTGTTCCTGAAGAAGAGCTGACCTGAACATAGTATCTAAAGGATTATTAGAACTTTTACAGCAGGCAAGCTAATCGTGTAAATCCCTGGAAAAAACACAGGAGCTGCATATTCAGTGTGGATGACTAGCCAGACAATAAGGGTTAGGGAGGTCTAGTTCCCAGCGATTGAATCCTTATGGTGCGTAGATGTTGGAAATATATGTTTGTGGTATTTCTTATGTTTGTGGTATTTCTTCCTAGTGCCCTGAGTTTTGTTTTTCAAAGAAACTTAGGCCTCAGCCTTAAAAACATCCCATACTATACCAGAGAAATATTGATTTCAGGGTGGGAGATCAGAATCCTTAAGCACAACTATGCATGTCGGGTATCTAGACATTCTGGAGATACTGGGGAAAGATTTTTTAATTTAACGTTCTTATTGCAAGCATAAGGCAGCCATGTTTAGGTGACTCCAGAATTTCTTTTTTACTCTTTTAAGTTTTTTGTGGCATATGCTTGCAATAAAAGATTAAACAAATTCACCTTTGCACCAGCATGCTAAGGCCAGATCTTTGGCCTTCTCAGTGCTTGTATTTACAGTGATATAAAAGCAGAACCATTCAACAAAATTCCAATATTTTGCAAGCTTTTCCTGAGAAGCCAGCCAGGGCGAGAGAGTTTTTACTTGGGCGGTAGATTCCCCAGGTTTTACAGAATAAGAGAATATATAATATTTCTATACTTTTCTTTTAGTGGTGAGTTTGATATTTGTCAGCAAATAAAGAATGCACTACCAACAGTAATACTTTATGTGCTAATACAAACCACATCCTCTAAAAAACATATATTTTTGGCATTAGCAGATGTTGTCTTTCCTATTTGTGGCTTACAATTCTTAAACTGTATTTTTTTCATTTGATTAATGACCTTGGGTTATCTGTTTCCTGAAAAGCTCATGTAGCCGAAAACTTCAAATTTGGTATTAAAACTGGGACATTCAGGACATTATTATCAGAGCTAGTGTTACCAGGATTTAATGTTTATATGTTTGAAAAAAACATTGGAATTAGAAACCTAACCATAGGAAGAACAGGGATTCCACTGAACATGTGTGAAAAACCCTCTTTCCTGAAAGAAAAATTATTTTCTAGAGTCCCCTCACCCACCAGGGTTACATAGAGGTAGCATGCTTCATCATTAGGGTCCTCTCAATCCGCTGCGGATTGAGGCGTGCTACGACTTGCGAACTACGTAGGAGCACTTAGATTTTTGGAAAATATGTGTGGTGCAGTGATGTGGAATGGGAAAAAACAGGTTAAAAATACCTAGCTAGTGAACTAAAATTTTATTCCTGCTCCTAGTTGGTATGTTTTAAAATCAGGGGTTAATACTAGGGAAAGACCTAACTGTAATGAGTATGGTGTCTCTTAGTACTGGGTCGACATGTTTCAAGCTTTCCCCTAAAGCTCTTCTTCGAGACCACATGAGGGCCAGTCCCGTGCGTACCACTCCTAAAGAATCCTTTTATCTGGTGTGTGTTCACCAGATATTTAATACATACGGCTGTACACTGACATGCTGTATCTGTAGGAAATAAGGCAAAAGGAAAATTAAAAAAGCCTGCCTACCAGCCAAGCTGGCAGGCTCTTATAAATGTGGCGTCGTATCTCGATCAATGTACTCCTCTATAGTGGGTGTACTTAACAGCTATTTTGTGCGATCATCTGTGGTGGAAGAAATCAATCACAGACGATGTCTTTGTGAAGAAAAGTGTTTATGTACAAATTGCAGTTTAAAAGCACTCGTGAAAAAGACACCACGTGACATACAACGTACAACAAAATCATAGTATTACAAATCAATGACACATACTTTTGTTTAGGCAGAAATATGCCTCTTGATCTGCAGGGTTAGAGGGGCTTGTAGTCACACCCTAAAATAGTAATGGGGACATAGAGATAGTCATTAGAGTTTCCTAAAGTTAAATGAGATAGGATCCGGTGAGAGAATTCCCGGTGCCTTGGCTTATCCTGGAAGAAAAATAGAAACCTTATTATTTTCTTGGAAAAATTAGAAATAAGGTCAAACCGGTCTGGCTGGACTTACTTTGTCAAAGCACTCCTCTCGGAAAATGACCTGATGACACCCCTGGAGACCGCATCTTACTGCGTCTGTCTCCCGGTGACCATTAAATAGACCCAGATCGGCTTAGTCATGCTTACTTCAAAAACTAGACCTTGTCTCTCAGAAAATGGCCGCTGTGACTGGCAATGGAGCGGCCCATCTTGGGTGAATGAAATGGACCGGTATCCGCCTAGTCATGCTTACTTCAAAGACTAGACCGTGTGGTCTCACAAGATGGCCTCTGTGACTGGCAATGGAGTGGGGCCATCTTAGGCAAATGACCAAATTGTCAGGTATTGTGGGCAAAAGGCTGAAAATAAAATAAAACTAATAAGGGGGATACATTGACAAGGGGAATAAATTTAGACACTCAAGTACAATCGAGTGGTAATTTGTGCAGTATGTTGCAAACGCAACGGTACATCTGGTTGATGCGCAAAACCCTGTGACATAACAGCTCGACTGTGCTCTTCTCAGAATAGCTTTTATGTACATTATGAAGTGACTAAACCTGACGTAGTGTTAGGGGAAGTCATGAAAAATGCCAGATTCCTGGATTATACGTTACATCATAATGATGCGCAAGACCCTTAGACTTGACAGCTGGATTGCGCTCTTCTCAGGATAGCTTGTACGTACATCATGTAATGACTAAACCTCATGTCCTGTTAGGTGGAAGTCATTAGTAGTGCTCGATTACTGGATAATGCAAGATATCATGTATGGAATAGTAGACTCATAGTTGTCAGTTGGAGTCTGAATGCCACCGATAGGCTGTCTGCTGTTCACAAAAGAGCCGCTGCTAGTGGAATGGTGATGGGGCCTTCCTGTGTAATTGGGCAGTCTAGATGAAGTCGTACCCATGTGTTATTAGCGTTAAGATTGACGTTAGTGTGAGTATCACGTGTGGTTAGACCTTTACTTCTGTTACATTGCGAGTAGAATGGTATACTCAAACAATCTACTAAGTCTTTATTCCTGATTCATTTAACGAACTGCCCCCATGGGATATCATCATTCAGTCCTTCAGTGTCTGTGCAATGTATACACCCACCGCTGCTCTTTCTCTAGCAATCTTTTTTCTAGATTGTCAATGTGTTTGAGATGTTCTAACACTACCCAGTGTAGATCGTTAGGGGTGTGTTTCACTTCATTGAAATGTGACGCCATTTTTGTGGTGACCCGGTGGCACCTGATGTTGCTGTGGTGTTCTGCTATCCTGGTACTAACTTTCTGGTGGTCATACCCAGATAATGTAGGCTACATGTGCATGTGATCAAGTACACAACCCCTGTGGTATTGCAGTTAGTGAATTTGCGTAACGCCCAACTCATCTTGTTGTTAAAGGCCACTTTTCCGTAGTGGAGGTCAGGTGACACACACTGCAGTTCCCGCAAGGATGGTGGCTCGTCTGTAGGGTGCTCAGTACTTGTTGGGTCTTATCGGTTCTTATTTTGGGTTTAGGGCAGGTGTGTACCAAGATGTCTCTTAGGTTTTTTCCTTTTCTGTGTGAGAACATGGGTGTGGGGATGTTCAGTTGTCCATTGTTAAGGGTGCACCAGTGTTTTTTTACTATTTTTGTGACACAGTCGGACGCTATGTTGAAGGTTGTGATGCATATAGTTCTTTTTTCTTCTTCAGTGATTTGTTTTTGATATGTCTCCAGGAACGCTTCTTGTTTTCAGCTCTCTTTTTGGCTTTGGATATCAAGTTTTTTGGGTATTTCCTTGTGAGAAGTTTCTCAGGTAGCCCTTTGGCTTGTGCTTTGAAATCGTTAGTTTCAGAGCAGTTTCTCATGAGAAACTGTCCGAAAGGGAGGTTCTCCTTCAGATGTCTCAGATGGAAGCTGTCCTATAGGAGTAAACAGTTGTTTGTAGTGGATTTTACGTGTGTGGCTGTTTTTAGTAGGCCATCAACAGCATAGATGTTGTGGTCCAGAAATACCAGTTTGGATCTACTCATGGTATGTGTGAACCTTAGGAAAGGGTCCTGTTGGTTCAGCCAGTCGATGAACTCATTGGCGTTGGACTCGTCACCCTCCCAAATCAGTATCTCTTCCAAAGTTGAATATGCTGTTGGTGTGGGTTCGTACCTGACAGGATTTTGTGCTTTTCGAGGTGGTGCATGTATAATCCTGCCACACTCTGGGTAAAAGTACTACCCATACTGGTCCCGTGCTGTTGTCGGAACAAGATATCTTCAAAACGGAAGAAGTTTTCCATTGGGGCCCATTTACCGCACTCTAGTACCAGATGTCTTGGTGTATGATAAGTCCAGTCTTCTTCATAGAGGACTACTTCAATGATGTCCAGGGTCTCCTTGTGTGGTAGGCTGGTGTAAATGCTCTTCACATCCAACCCAATGGGGATGCTGGTTGTTGAGTCAAATTGTAGGTCTTGAAGGAGACCGAGTACTGCCTTGGTATCTTGTAGGTACGTGCTTGTTCTTTGGATCAAAGGGGGTAAAAAGACGTCCGCGAATTTAGGGCCCGATTCACATAACTAATTTAAGACAAAATCCTAAACTTACTACTTTTGGTATTCACAGAAGTTAGGATTTTGTCTTGAGTTTGTCTTAAGACAAACTTAAGACAAACTTAAGACAGACTTAAGACAGACTTAAGACAGACTTAAGACAGACTTAAGACAGACTTAAGACAGACTTAACACAGACTTAAGACAGACTTAAGTTAGGATTTTGTCTTAAGTTTGTCTTAAGACAAACGTAAGACAAAATACTAACTTCTGTGAATACCAAAAGTAGTAAGTTTAGGATTCTGTCTTAAGTTAGTTCTGTGAATCGGCTTGGCAGTTAGGACTGGACTGTTCCCATGAGGCACAGGGTCAGACTGATTTGCATATGGCCATGTCTGAACTGGGGTGGCAGAGTGGGCTAAAGAACGGTGATGGATTAAACCCAGATCCGTTGACTGGGGGTGAGTGCTTGCAATGTTCAACACTCCGTCCATCATTTCCTTTGGTTTTTGCTTTGTTCGCCATAAGTTGGCAGGGTATGCTCAGACGTGAGTCCCTTGCTCACTTTGCCACTGGATTCACGCAAGCCTGGCTGAAGACGGCTGAAATGCCAGAAACCGGTCCTAGAAAGCTTGTTTCCAGTCCAGGGAAGACATGACTTGGCAGTTCGGGCTGGACTGTTCCCATGAGGCACAGGGTCAGACTGATTTGCATATGGCCATGTCTGAACTGGGGTGGCAGAGTGGGCTAGAGAACGGTGATGGATTAAACCCAGATCAGTTGACTGGGGGTGAGTGCTTGCAATGTTCAACACTCCGTCCATCATTTCCTTTGGTTTTTGCTTTGTTAGCCATAAGTTGGCAGGGTATGCTCAGACGTGAGTCCCTTGCTCACTTTGCCACTGGATTCAAGCAAGCCTGGCTGAAGGCGGCTGAAATGCCAGAAACCGGTCCTAGGAAGCTTGTTTCCGGTCCAGGGAAGACATGGCTTGGCAGTTCGGGCTGGACTGTTCCCATGAGGCACAGGGTCAGACTGATTTGCATATGGCCATGTCTGAACTGGGGTGGCAGAGTGGGCTAAAGAACGGTGATGGATTAAACCCAGATCAGTTGACTGGGGATGAGTGCTTGCAATGTTCAACACTCCGTCCATCATTTCCTTTGGTATTTGCTTTATTCGCCATAAGTTGGCAGGGTATGCTCAGACGTGAGTCCCTTGCTCACTTTGCCACTGGATTCAAGCAAGCCTGGCTGAAGACGGCTGAAATGCCAGAAACCGGTCCTAGGAAGCTTGTTTCCGGTCCAGGGAAGACATGGCTTGGCCGTTCGGGCTGGACTGTTCCCATGAGGCACAGGGTCAGACTGATTTGCATACGGCCATGTCTGAACTGGGGTGGCAGAGTGGGCTAAAGAACGGTGATGGATTAAACCCAGATCAGTTGACTGGGGGTGAGTGCTTGCAATGTTCAACACTCCGTCCATCATTTCCTTTGGTTTTTGCTTAAGACAAACTTAAGACATACTTAAGACAGACTTAACACAGACTTAAGACAGACTTAAGTTAGGATTTTGTCTTAAGTCTGTCTTATGTCTGTCTTAAGACAAAATACTAACTTCTGTGAATACCAAAAGTAGTAAGTTTAGGATTCTGTCTTAAGTTAGTTCTGTGAATCGGCCCCTTAGAGTCCAGTATGGACCCTATGCCGGAAACAATGGGTCGTCTAGGAGGGTCTTCTAATGACTTGTGTATCTTGGGTATAGTAAAAAAAAATAGGGGGTAACCGGGTGGGTATTAGCAAAGAAATCCCCTTCTTTTTTGGTAATCCAGCTGTGTGCTGTGGCCTCTTCCATGAAGTTGGCGATCTCTACCCGTAGGCGTTCCGTTGGCTCATCTCTGATGCGGAGGCAGTTCCTCTCATCTGCCAGAAGTCTCATGCATTCTCTGCAGTAGGCCTCTGTGGTTTAAAGTACGATGGCTCCTCCTTTGTCCGCTGGTTTTACTGTGATTCTAGTGCTGTTGGCCAATTGTAGGATGGCTTCTTGTTCGATTTTACGGGTGTTGTGGAACACTCTTATGGTCCTGGGGTCGATTTCACCTACTTCCTTCAGGATGGCCTTCTCGAAGTCTAGGAGTTCCACCGTTAGGTTGGCAGATGGAGGGGTGAAAGTTGATTTCCGATGTAGGCCTGTATCACCATTATGAGTGTGCATCATTGGTTTATTCTAAAAAAAATACTTAGTTTTATTTTTCGAATGAATTCATTCAACTCACAACTGAGTTTAAATGTGTCCAAACTTGGTGTATGCACAAAGCCTAATCCTTTGTCCAGTACTGTTAGTTGGGTCGATGATAGTGTTATGCCTGACAGATTAACCACTAGGCTGGATGGCTGCTGGAATTGTTCGAAGGGCCCATGCTCCTCATGTTCATCCTCGTTGTTTCCAATGGGTGTGACCATTGTACTTGTTGTCCTCTTTTCGTTCTCCCTCTTGGTGTTCCTTTGCCTCTCCCTAAAGAAGGAAACTATTGTCCGGACTGCTCAGGTTGTTGGGCCGATTCCCAGTAGGTGTAGGTTTGGTGTTGATAATGTGGAGGTCCATAGTAGAAAGGCGGAGGAGGGAAGGGTGAGGGTCCTTGGTAGTTGGGCCATTCGTGTCATTCTCTGTTCCTCATCCTACCGTTGTGGTTGCGTCGACTTCTGGTGTTATTCTTTCAGTAGTATCCATCTGAGCTATCTGAGACGGTATCAAAACCATCTGTATCGGTGTTGTACCCTGGGTTCCTTCCCGATAGATTGTAGTCCTCTCTTGTATAAGGATATACTTTCTTGTGTGAGAAGTTCTTGGAATCCTTTTTGAATTTCTGATATTTTGTATCTTTCAATGTCACTTCGAAGTCGGTCATGGTTTTGTTAAATTCATCCAGTCTTTTTTTCCACTCCGAGGTTGATTGGAAAGTTTTTAAGCAAACCTCAAGTGTATGTATCTCTTCTTTCATCTCCTGGGACAATCGTGCTGCTTTTTTTAATGTTTTTAAACAATCTCTGGTGCAATGCCAGCAGACTAGGGACCAGTCTTTTTTGAATGATTTATCTTGTTGAAAGATAAATGGTTTGTTACTTACAATTAATCATCATGGTGCCGCATTAACCCTAAGGTATTCGGTCATCATGACCCCGTGGATCATGGTTTTGATCTGATTCCTCTTGAGTTCTGTCAATTCGTCCCAACATTGACCCACTTCTTTAGTATCCCTCTTGGGTGTCTCTGTGAAAAGGGTCATGGAAGACAAAATTCTCTCCACTTCCTCTTCGGAGAAAGTGAGGCCCGTGACTTCAGCCATAATAATAGTGTCGTGTGGTGTCAAATAACAAGAGTGCAGGGGCGGGGGCTCCCAAAACTGCGTGCTGTATATAATACAATCAAAACACGGAGGAGGTGGAGGTTAAGGTTAGGTTCATCCTCCTTACTAAATGCAGTTCCACAACATCCGGAATACCTAACCAAAATAAAACTGCAAGTATTTTTTTAGAACAAACCAATGTTGGACACTCATACTGGTGATACACGCCTACATCGGAAATCAACCTTCACCCCTCCATCTGCCAACCTACTGGTGGAACTCCTAGCCTTCGAGAAGGCATCCTGAAGGAAGTAGGTGAAATCGACCCCAGGACCATAAGAGTGTACCACAACACCAGTAAATTCGAACAAGAAGCCATCCTACAATTGGCCAACAACACTAGAATCACAGTAAAACCAGCGGACAAAGGAGGAGCCATTGTACTTCAAACCACAGAGGCCTGCCGCAGAGAATGCATGAGACTCCTGGCAGATGAGAGGAACTACCTCCGCATCAGAGATGAGACAACGGAACGCCTACGGGTAGAAATCGTCAGCTTGGTGGAAGAGGCCACAGCACACGACTAGATTACCAAAAAAGAAGGGGATTTCTTGGCTAATACCCACCCGGTTACCCCCTATTTTTTTATACTATACCCAAGATTTTTACGCCCCTTGATACAAGAAACAAGCACATACCTACAAGATACCAAGGCAGTAATCTGTCTCCTTCAAGACCTACAATTTGACTCAACAACCAGCATCCTCATTGGGTTGGATGTGGAGAGCCTTTATACCAGCCTACCACACAAGGAGACCCTGGACATCATTGAAGCAGTCCTCCATGAAGAAGAATGGACCTATCATACACTAAGACATCTTGTACTAGAGTGCTGCAAATGGACCCTGACGGAAAACTACTTCCGTTTTCTTTTGAAGATATCTTGTTCCGAAAACAGCACGGGACCAGTATGGGTAGTACTTTTGCCCTGAGTGTGGCAGGATTATACATGCACCACCTCAAAAAGCACAAAATCCTCTCAGGTACCAACCCACACCACCAGCATATTCAACTTTGGAAGAGATACATCGACGATGTTCAACTGATTTGGGAGGGTGACGAGTCCAACACCAATGAGTTCGGGTGGCTGAACCAACAAGACCCTTTCCTAAAGTTCACACATACCATGAGTAGATCCCAACTGGTATTTCTGGACCTCAACATCTATGCTGTTGATGGCTTACTAAAGACAACTACACGCGTAAAACCCTCTGCAAAAAACTGTTTACTCCTATACGACAGCTTCCATCCGAGACATCTGAAGGAGAACCTCCCTTTCATGCAGTTTGTCAGACTTAGGAGAAACTGCTCTGAGACTAAGGATTTCAAAGCCCAAGGCAAAGGGCTATGCGAGAAACTTCTCACAAGGAAATACCCCAAATACCTGATATCCAAAGCCAAAAAGAGAGCTGAAAACAACAGAGAAGCGCTCCTGGAGACATATCAAAAACAAATCACTGAAAAAGAAAAAAGACCTATATGCATCACAACCTTCAACATAGCGTTCGACTGGGTCACAAAAATAGTCAAAAAACACTGGCCTACCCTTAACAGTGAGAAACGGAACATCCCCACACCCATGTTCTCACAAAGAAAAGGAAAAAACCTAAGAGACATCTTGGTACACACCCACTCTAAACCCCAAACAAGAAACAGTAAGACCCAACAAGTACTGAGCACCCTACCGACGGGCCACCATCCTTGCGGGAACTGAAGTTTGTGTCACCTGACCTCCAGTACGAAAAAAGTAACCTTTAACAACAAGATGAGTTGGGAGTTACGCAAATTCACTTACTGCAATACCACAGGGGTTGAGTACTTGATCACATGCACATATAACCTACATTATGTGGGTATGACCAGAAAGGTTAGCACCAGGATAGGAGAACACCGCAGCAACATCAGGTGCCACCAGGTCACCACAAAAATGGTGTCATATTTCAATGAAGTGAAACACACCTCTAACGATCTACACTGGGTAGTGTTAGAACAAACACATTGACAATCTAAAAAAAAGATTGCTAGAGAAAGAGCAGCGGTGGGTGTATAAATTGCACACGGACACTGAAGGACTGAATGATGATATCCCGAGGGGCAGTTCGTTAAATGAATCAGGAATACACCTTCTGCCAGACTTAGTAGATTGTTTGAGTATACCATTCTACTTGCAGTGTAACAGAACTAAAGGTCCAACCGCGTGTGATTCTCACACTAACGTCAATCTTAATGTCAATAATACATGGGTACCACTTCATCTAGAATGCCCAATTACACAGGAAGGCCCCATCACCATTCCACTAGCAGGGGCTCTTTTGTAAACAGCAGACAGCCTATCGTGGCATTCAGACCCCAACTGACATCTACGAGTCTACTATTCCATACATGATATCTTGCATTATCCAGTAATCGGGCACTATTTATGACTTCCACCTAACAAGACATGAGGTTTAGTCATTACATGATGTATATACAAGCTATCCTGAGAAGAGCGCAATCCAGCTGTCAAGTCTAAGGGTCTTGCTCATCATTCTGATGTAACGTATAATCCAGGAATCTGGCATTTTTCATGACTTCCCTAACACTACGTGTGGTTGTCACTTCATGATGTACATAAAAGCTATTCTGAGAAAAGCACAGTCGAGCTGTTATGTCACAGGGTTTTGCGCATCATCCAGATGAACCGTTGCGCTCGCAACATACTGCACGAATTACTACTCGATTGTACTTGAGTGTCTAAATTCATCCTCCTTTTAAATTTATCTCCCTTGTTAGTTTTATTTTATTTTCAGCCTTTTGTCCACAATACCCGACAATTTGGTCATTCGCCTAAGATGGCCCCACTCCATTGCCAGTCACAGCGGCCATCTTGTGAGAGACACGGTCTAGTCTTTGAAGTAAGCATGACTAGGCTGTTCTGGGTCTATTTTATTCGCCCAAGATGGCCCCGCTCCATTGCCAGTCACAGCTACCATTTTGTGAGAGACAGGGTCTAGTTTTTGAAGTAAGCATTACTAAGCCGATCCAGGTCTATTTAATGGCCACCAAGAGACAGACGCGGTAAGATGCGGTCTCCAGGGGTGCCATCAGGTCATTTTCCGAGAGGAGTACTTTGACGAAGTAAGTCCAGCCAAACCCGTGTGACCTTATTTCCCATCTTTCCAAGGAAATAGCAAGGTTTCTATTTTCCTTCCAGGATAAGCCAAGGCACTGGGAATTCTCTACCCCGTTCCTATTTCATTTACCTTTAGGAAACTCTAATGGTTATCTCTATGTCCCCATTACCATTTTAGGGTGTGACTACAAGCCCCTATACCCCTGCAGATCATGAGGCATATTTCTGCCTAAACAAAAGTGTGTGTCATAGATATGTAATACTATGGTTTTGTTATATGTTGTATGTCACATGGTGTCTTTTTCACGAGTGCTTTTAAACTGCAATTTTGTACATAACCACTTTTCTTCACGAAGACATCGTGTGTGATTGATTTCTTCCACCACAGATGATCGCACAAAATAGCTGTTAAGTACACCCACTATACAGGAGTACATTGATCGAGATACAACGCCGCATATATAAAGGGCCTGCCAGCTTGGCTGGTAGGCAGGCTTTTTAAATTTTCCTTTTCTTTTATTTCTCACGGATACAGCATGTCAGTGTACAACCAAATGTATTAAATATCTGCTGAACACACATTAGGTGTGCACCCCATTGTTTCCTATTTACAGGATTCTTTAGGAGTGGCCCTCTTGTGGTCCTGAAGAAGAACTTTAGAGGAAAGGTCGAAACATGTCAACCCAGTACTAGGGACACCATACTCATTACAGTTAGGGCTTTCCCCAGTATTAACCCCTGATTTTAAAACATACCGACTGGGAGCAGGAATAAAATATTAGCTCACTAGCTAGGTATTTTTAACCTATTTTTCCCCACTCCACATCACTGCACCACAGATATTTTCCAAAACTAAGTGCTCCTAGGTAGTTCGCAAGTCACAGCACGCCTCAATCCACAGCGGATTGATGAAGCATGCCACCTAGGGGTAACCCTGTTAGGTGAGGGGACTCTAGGAAAGAATGTATCTTTCTGGAAAGAGGGTTTTTCACACATGTTCAGTGGAATACCTGTTCTTCCTATGGTTAGGTTTCTAATTCCGGTATTCCGGATGTTGTGGAACTGCATTCAGTAAGGAGGGTGAACCTAACCTTAACCTCTACCTCCACCCGTTTTTTGATTGAAAAAAACATTGCCCACCTTTGTTACAAAACTTTAAAAAGGCCCACATTTTTCCATTATGTCTTCAAGGTGCAATAGATATTGATGGGTGATTGCTTAAATACATAGCCAGAGAAAAAAAAACATATACTTTAAATGGGTGCTTAAAAAGACAGATTTGAAAAATATAGAGCTGAATTTTTGAGAAAAGCTGTACCACAAGGGCCACAAACATCCTGACAGCAAAGCATATGTGGCCACTCACCTGGTTTAGGGCCAGATGTATCAAAGGGTTTTACCCATTCTGTGTCTATGGGAAAATGTGTTTGTACATATGGCCCTTAGTTCCGAGGTTCCAAACTTTAAAGTAAAAAACAATTATATTTTACCTTTCACCTGCTTAAAACCTACTTCTCTATAATGCAAGTTAATGGTGGAATGTATATCTCTTATTTTGACCTCTAAAGCTCTATCTTAGCTGTTCACAAATCTTGGCTTGTAACGTGAGTAATCTAATATTTCTAACCGCAGCTTCCTCACCTTCTGAATCTTTTCAGGAGTCAGGCTAGATCTAGAAAACATTTGTGTGATAGCTCACACATGCTGGTAGGTGATGTTGTCAGCCTGTGTCGCAATCCCAACCACCTCCGGATGCTATAACACAGAAATGCATTTGGTCATCAATCCTGTGCGCTTACATACGTTCCCCCTTTACTCCAGCCTTTGACCTGGATCCATAGCTTAGCTGCTGCAGATTTTTGCTCTTATTTGTTTGTTTTTCAACAATAATCTTGAACACTCTGCAAGAGAGATCTCTGATATGTTTTAAACTGTGCTGAACCTGCTGAAAGCAGATGTACGTCATGGACCTACACGAAGTCTGCCTCTGCATTTTGTATCTTATCACCAAATGTGATTCCAAGTCATGTGACAAGCACTTCCTGATGCATCTGAACCTCTGCATTGCTGAGCACAAGAAACGCTGTCAGTCCTACCTCATGTTGCAAGGCTATTCCAAACCCATTTCCATTCTCCGTCTTTGGGAAAGTCCGATACGAGGTTGAAGATCAAGTTGAAGAAGAAGCACAAAAAGTCCAAAGGCGATTCTTCTTCCTCTCGACTCTCCCACTCCAGGAAGAGATCTAACAACATTTATGCATGATTCCAGTCCTAGAATTTATACTCCCTAATTGCTCCAAACATTATTGAATCCACAGCAGATTGCAGCCTTCAAGAAGGCCATGCTACAACTTTTCAAGATAGTTCTGGACTCCTCTGGTGCGCCTTGTAGCTGTACAAATCTTCCTGGGCCACCAGTTGGTACTTCTACTGGAGCATCCTTCTCTGGTGCTGACACCAAATCATGTTGTGACTCCAGTTGCAGATCTGAAACTGGCTTCATCCAGGTCTTACCCTGTGATATGGCTCAACCTATCCAACGAGCAACCCCACTAAGAAGACGATTCTCCTACTGTCTATTTGCTTCAGAGGCAGTAGGACAGAAAGATTCCCTCCTTGTAGTGGATTCTGTTATTCCAGGTCTGGAAAATGGACCCCACAATGAAGAGGATGTTGAAGAAGCTGACCAGTTGCTCCCTCCCCCTTAATACTCCAATACTGGCCTATATTTAGGTTTACAGAATGCCAGTGGCTTTGCCACATCATCTGAATCTGTGTTGAATTCGCCCTAATGGGCCCTAAAGGAAAATAATAATTATATTTACCATGGTGCTATGTAGTGCCGCAAAAGACCTGGACTTACACTAACATACAGCAATCTTTTGATTGTTATTTTAGAGCCAGGGCCTTCAACTTCAGAGCCCTTGCTGTCATTTAACGAAGTCATAACCAAGTACCTGATGACTGCCTGGTCCCAACCTTCTTTCGCTCCACCAGGGAGTCAGTCTGTCAGTGGCCCATGCCAAGTGATACAATACAGCTTTTCTGACACAGCACCCTAATCTAGAGACTGTTGTGCAGCCTCTTTAAGCAAGGTCACCCTGAATGATAACCCCACAGCTTCATCGAACAAGCAGCCTCAAAGAAAAGATACTATGGGCAAGAGTTTTCTCTTTGGTTAACCATGCTCTCCACTCACTGAATGCAGTTTGTCTCTTAGACTGCTACGCTTACGCTCTCTGGTACATGACCAGCAAGATATTGTGCCTGTTTGGCCCAAGGAGTTTTGCAATTCCTTTGCCAGACAATGCAGGATAGTCGAGATGCAGCAAAGTATGTGTTGATATCTTGCCTGAATACTACAGATTGGCTGCTTTGGGCTATGCTGTTAGTGTCATCTCTCAGCCAGTAGATTTCCAGGGATTTCCAAGCTTTGCTTATGGACATTCCCTGTGATTGAAAAAGGCAGTTTGCCGAAAAGACAGGTTCAACACTAGAGTGCTTCAAGGACAGCAGCGCTATGGCGCCATCGTGGGGGCTGCTTTCCCCTGCTTGCCGATTCTACCAGCAGCATCACCCATTCTGAGACTATTAGGGGTGTCTTACTTCTTGCCATATGAGGCCCTTGCAGCCTGTTCCGCAACCCATCAGCCTTTACGTGGCTCCAGGGTCAGTGGTAGAGTCGATGACCACCACCAGACCGAGTAATCCTCTTCTTCCTCTTCACCTGACATTGCAGGAACCACTGCACTCATTAATTTGCCCTACAACGATGCTTGTAGGACAATAGGCTCAGGATTCAGTATTGTCTGCTGGTATTCCATTACTTCGGACCAATGGGTTCTTCAGATTGTTCAATTTGAATACACCCTTTCCTATTTGGATGTTCCTCCACATATTCTGATAGTTTTGCCCAGCCATCAGTGAACCACAGTGATATGTTCTGTCAAGAGGTGTAGATGTTGCTAGCCAAGGGGGTGGTAAAGCTGGTGCCGAAGGTGGGACAGAGCACATGGAGTTACTCCTAGTACTTATGCCCAAGAAGGAAACTTTAGATCTGATGCCCTGAACTTCTTCCTCAAGAAGGAGAAATACATAAAGTTGATGCTTGACTAGGTTCTCCCGGTGTAATGGATGGAGCCCTTGGACTCACAGGAAGCGGGTTTCCATATGCCGGTCCTGCAGACAGTCCCACATGAAGTGCCTCTGCGCTGTTGTGGCGTCAAACCACTAGCAGTTACCATCCTGCACATGGCACTTTGAGTGTTCACAAAGGGCAGATTGATGGTTGTAGTCCATCTTCGCAGGTCCAATACCTCGACAACTGGCTGCTGCAGACAAGCTTTTTTTACACTCCTGAGAAAAATGCCATTTAAAAAAATTTCTTGCAGGTAGCAGCCCTCCAGCAATATTTCTTCCACAGGTTTTGTTCATGTATATTGCCTTTAATAGGTATTGCCTTTTTTAAATCTTTTTTTGTTCAAAGCATAACAAGCAGGTTCACATAGACTTGTTGGTGTATGCAACTTGATATATAGATGTTTAAGAATTGGGTGAATCGAAGAGTAAGTCAATTGTGCCAGTCATATTTGTCCATAGACTTCGCTTGTGTAACCATTATTTATAAAGGCACAGCATTTCGAACGAAAGGAAAAAATAAGGGGCCAGGACAAGCAAGAAATAAAGAAGAAGAAAAAGAGAGCATATAGAAACCACAACTATTAAGCAGCCAGTCTTTGTGAGAAATAGTGTGTTGCTGGATGGGGGAGGATGTCCATTGCCCCTGGCAAGAGATATCGGATGGATCTGTTGACTCTGGAGTTCAAGTCTGGATCTGGGAAACATGAAAACGTGCAGCAGAGGCATAGAGCAGCACGACCACACACAGCAGAGAGGAATTGGAGTCTATCAGTGGGTCCTATCCAGAAGCAGGCAAGGGGGCGTGGCCGTGTGTAAGTGGCCCTACATGTGTGCCTAGAGTGGGAGGCTGCCCTGCTGGCACAATGTGTGGAGCTGCAGAATGTGATATATGTGCAGCCGCTGAGCTGCTGACTGAAAGGCAAACCGCTCATCCCCATCTCCCGTTCCTCCTCAGCTCTGAGAGCAGTGCCTTCTGCTTTGGACCAAACTGTGAGAGACCTATGCCATGCTTCCACCGAGGAGGGACAGGGGTCCTCTTAACTAGTAAAAATGCCATGTCAAGAAAGCAAATTATTGCCCGGTTCTTGGCCTCGCCTGTGTAATACCCCATTGAGCATGCCTCCCAGCAGTGCAAATCAGCCAAACCAGGGATCTGGGACTGTACTGTAGTAGTGGTCGATCAATACTGTGATAAGGATGGGTAGGCCCATAGCATGTGTAGGAAGTTGGCACCTGGCGGCGAAGGAACATTGCTCCAGCACCTTGGAAGAAATTGTTGATTTTAGTTGGGGAGAGTTATGCCTGGAGGAGAACAAAGAACTGGATTAGCTTAAATCTGGCATTTCTGGACAGCTTCTCCGGGTAGGCCAGTATCCGCTCCCAGTCCTTGTCCCTAAAGGCCATGACTCATTCACCCTCCAGTTTTACTCGCAATGCAGTGAGGGGGTCCTGGGTGTATTTTCCTGTTGCCTTGGTGAGCCAAGTCTGCAGCCATCCCATTACATGGAGAAATTGCATCACTGGTTGTGTGACAGGTTCCACTGTGGTGATGTGCCAGCCTGTGTGCAGTGCATGAATCAGAGCTTGAAATATCATGAATTCCCCTTTGTCTGTTGCTGCCAAGTTGTCAAATGACTGAAGTGTGCCATCGTAGAAGAGATCGCAGACTGGTTATATACCTGCTGAATGCCATTGAGGGACGTCTGAAAATGTAAACTATCTTCTGGTGCGCAAGAGGCCAAGCAGGAAGGGCATTTGTGTGGGGGGGCGGCAGGGGCAGTAAGGTGCAGACATCTACGAAAACAGTGGTGAGCCACCCGTACTAGCCTGGGAGAGAAAGAAGGGTCTTTGGATTGCTATGAGTGGAATAACCGCAGTACACACTCCATTCGCCAGCGAGAGTGCTCAGAAGAGGTGTTTTCCAGTTGATGTTCCGCCAACCAGCGACACACCCACTGCAGCTGTGCTGGGCAAATCGTGATGCTCAAAATTTGGAGCTACAAGCTTACCCTTGTTCGTGGGCAACTTCAGTTTCACAAAAGCTGACCAGTCCGCCAGATATGTACGCCCATAGGATGTCAAAGCAGCAACAATATTTTCTCGATAATTGCAGGGGGAGATTGGCAAAGTAGTGAAGGAGGTGTGAAAGTTGAAAGTTGCTGCCGAAATTGAGAGTGCCTGCTACAATGTCATTTGGTTCCAGATGGAAGAGACAGCCCTAGTGATGTTGCCGCCCAGTAGAACAGCAGCAGCATGCTAAGCTAGAATCCCCAGATAATTGAAGGTCTGGGCTTGCCAGGTAAATGGAGAGGCCTATACTGGGACTACGCCGGTGGGTTTGCCCTCTCAGCCAGTGGGGCTCCAGGGATGCCTCGTTGAATCCGGAGCAGAGCCACTGGCGAGACAAAGACCTTCCTCAGCGCTGCTCCAGTGCCGCCACTTCTAAGTGTCACCGTCCCCGTCTTCATTCCCAACTCTGACGGAGTCGAATGGGCGTCATCCGACGCCGCGTCTAACGTTGACCAAGGACATTCTTCCCGGACTGGAGTCAGTGCCTTATTTGATGGATAGGCCTGATGAGGGAGACATTTGGGAGGGGTCTAGGGACCCTTATGGAGATGAACCAGTTGAGGAACAGCACAACTGGTATGAGAAACTCGGTGAGACCAGTGGGTTGGACACCTCGCCTGACACTGGCCTGGTTTCCCCTTCTACTGTGGCTATGGAGGAGGAAACCTTGTTTGCAATGGTGGTGCGCAGGGCAGCTGTGGCCATGACCTTCACATACCCACAGTGGCAGTCTGGACTAATGTATTGACAGAGGTGCTTCAGCTGGGAGTGACCCCCTCAGAACCCTTACTCCCATTCAAAGAAGCTCCTACTTGGGACCTGGTCCAAGCCCCGCACAGGGTCTCCTATGAATAGGACGATTGCTCACCACCAAAGCCCCGCTCCTGGGGAATCCAGTTTCCTTAGTCAGCACACCATTCCGGAGAGCTTGTTGGTCCATATCCCCACATGCCGTATCCATCCTGGCAAGTTCCATACCACTCCACCGGATTGGGAATCCAAGAGGCCGGACATCTTCGGTAAGAGAATGTTCTCTTCCACCAGCCTGGCAATGCGATCGGTGAACACTGCATGCCTATTGGGCCATATGAGATTCGGTTGCGCAAGTGCTGCCTATGGTCTGTAGCAGGAGGCTTGTTCCATACTTTCTCAGGCTGTTGCCGATGGCGGCGATACGGCTAAATTTACCATCCACTGTGTACTTCACATAACCGACTCGCTGGGCAGAGAGATTTCATCATCTGTGGCCTTGCAGCGCCATGCATGTCTGAAAACATCTGGCTTTTTAGGGGATGTCCAGGCTTTCCTCCTGGACATGCCCTTTGATGGTTTTCGCCTTTTTGGAGACAAGGCTCGTTCTGTGCTGTAGTGCTTCAGGAACTGCACGGATACACCAGGTCCTTTTACTTGTCTATGGGTCCTTGTCCACCCCAATCCACCTTCTGCCCCTTTCGTGGCCATGGAAGGGGTCTCTAAATGTGCCCATACCCTCCCAGCCACCGCTGCCAGCAGGCTTTCCAGTCCTTTCGTGGCTGAGGGCGTGGGTCCCATAGACAACATGGGACAGGTGGCCAGCGGTCGAGTCAGTCTACTACCCTATGGTAGTCGATGCCTCCAAGCCTCTTTAGTCTGCCCTCAGACCATCATGGGCATCTAGTGGGAGGCAGGGTACACCATCACTTCCCCCACTAATGGTCAGACTGATGGGTACTCCAGATAGTCCAAAGGGGCTGCTCCCTCCCCTTTGTGATACACCCACCACCCACTAACGATCGGCTGACGGAGGGCCATCTCTCCTTGCTCCATTAAGAAGTGCAGGTTCTCTTGACCAAGGGAGCTGTAGAGAGGGGGCCTGCATCAGAGTAGTTTGTCGTTGTTATTCCCACTAATTTCTGGTGCCAAAGAAGGACTGACGACTTGGTCCTATCTTGGATCTGCATCTTCTCAGACTCTTATTGAAAAAGGAGAAATTCAAATACTCATGCTCGTCCAAGTTTTTCTCTGCCCTGGACCTGGGAGATTAAATGGTGGCTTTGGACTTGCAGTACGCATATTTCTACATCCCCATCCTACCAACCCACAGATACTATCAGCAGTTCATGGTAGGGCCAATAGCATTTTCAGTTTACTGTGCTACCTTTTGGCCTTACCAGCGCCCTTTGAGTGTTCATCAAGGTGACAAGGTGATGGTGGTGATCACAGCTCATCTGCAGGGGTCAGGATTTCAGTCTTCCCCTACCCCGACTGGCTGTTGAAGGTGGGTTCGCCCCAGGCAGTTGTCACTCACTTTCGGACCACAGCGAACCTCCTGCACTCACTGGGGTTCACTTTCAACATGCTAAAGTCGCACATGACTGCCTCTTAGATGCTCCCTTACATCGGAGCTGTTCTGGACATGGTGTAATTTTGGGTCTATCCTTCTGAGCGGTGAGTCCAGAATATTCAGGCTATGATTCTGATGTTTCAGGCTCTATCCTGAATTTTGGTGTTTCTGACTCTGAGGCTGTTGGGCCTCACGCATCCCGCTGGAGACACATGCCCACTAGCATACATGGGCTCTGCTGTGGGACCTGAAGGTCCATTGGGCGCAGCATCAGGGAGCTCTCTCCGACTTGGTCCAGATCTCGGAGGGACTGCAAAAGACCTGCAGTGGTGGCTAACGAACTGCGATTGGGCCAGTAGCAGACTCCTCTCCCTTCCTCAACCTGATCTAACGGTAGTGACAAATGTGCCACTTCTGGGCTGAGGCGGCCATCTGGGAGAGGTGAAGGTCAGAGGACTCTGAACTCCGGCGGAGTCCAAGCTCCACGTAAACCTGTTTGATTTCAGGCAGTTTGCTTGCCATTAAAAGCCTTTCTTCCTTCGATCAAGGGAAGGTTTGTGCAGGTGTTTACGGACAACACCACTGCCATGTGGTACTGCAACAAACAAGGCGGGATGGGGTCAAGAGGCCCTGCGCTTCTGGACATGGCTAGAACGTCAGTGCATCTCCCTGGTGGTTAGGCATCTGGCGGGATCTCTGAACGCCAGAGTGGACAAATTCGGCCGAAGATACCTAGCAGATCACGAATGGCGTCTCCATCCGGAGGTGGTGCTCGGTCTCTATCAGCAAAGGGGAGAGCCTTGGTTAGATCTGTACACCACCGCCAGAACACTCCATGTCAGCAGTTTTGCACGCTTGAGTTTCTAGGATGACTCACTCGGAGAAACTTTTTGTCTTGAGTGGAGCTACGGCCTCCTGTAGGCCTTTCCACCAATACCATCCTGTCTAGAGTTCTGAAGAAGATCAGGAACGACTAAGCCCAAGTCATTCTTATGGCTCCAGATTGGGCACGGAGAGTCTGGCATTCTGAGCTGTTGAGGATGAGCATCTGTCCTCCTGTCAGGCTGACTCTTTGGGAGGATCTTCTGTCACAGCAACAGGGCAGGATTCTGCACCCGAACCTGCGCACCTTTCACCTGCATGTGTGGAGATTGATCAGTGACAGTTGACAGGTTTCAAACTTGTGGCCGAAGTCTGTGATGGTAGTCATAGCTGGCAAGGTTTCAGATTGCGTATGTCTGACATTTTGATAATTTCATTGTAATTATGAGTGACATTCAACAACTATGAGTGCCACTTTCTCGCTAACGGTATAATGTTACCCACACTTAGTAGTAGAAAGGCACAGCCTAGGTCCGACACCTTTTGCTAGGCAGAGCGGCAGGGAAACAATGAACTAAACAGAGGTTCCCTGCCTTAGCCAGCCTGCTCCTCCCTGGCTGACAACCAATTAAATTAATGGCATGATCAGATCTTGATCAATTGCCACCCTGTCCACGCTCTCTTCCACGTGGGACCCGGGCCGAATATAGGATGTGAGATTTGCCCCATTGGGGATCTTCTTCCTGTACAGTTCTCCAATTAGGCCTCTCTTTTACTGCAGATTAGACTGACCCAGTTTGTGGCTTGTATTTAGAAGCCTTGTTTTGCATCTGTGCGTCGACATCTGTTTGATACAATGGTTTAAGTAGGGTGTGCTTTTTTACATTAATTAGGTGAGTGTACGGTTTTGTGTTTTCGGTCTTCAAATCTCTGAAGTTCATTTGGCTTGCATATGAGTTTCTGTGATAGCTGGATATTTCCACATCATCATAATATATTGAGATTCCTATTCCTCCCGTTGTACACTAGCGTCATCTTGAGGCCTTTGAAAAACGAGCTCAACATTTATGCCACGGTCCAAGCGAGAGATACAACGGCGCTTGGCAGGGCTGGGTATTTTGGCACCCAGGAGTCCCTCCACCAAGTCGGTATATCACTGCAGTTGGGATAAGTTTGTGTCATGATGTACTTCCCACAACGTTAAACCCCTTTCTGCACCTTTACAGAAGGTTCTTTTGTTTGCCCTATCTTTGGTCCACCGGGGCACTACTATTGGCAAGGTTAAAGGGTTTATTTTTGCAATCTCTGTATTCCTGTGGTTGCTGGACCAACCATCTCTTTCTAAGTCCCCTGTTGTAGCCAGAGGTCTGCAGCACATTTCCCTCCACGCCATTTATCATGCTTCAGTGGGACCTCAACCTTGTTCTCACTTTCTTTATGTGCGCACCATTTGAACCTTTGCACAATTGCCCCTTCAGCTGCTGCCTATTAAAACTGAGTTTTTAGTGGCCATTTCGGTGGATAGGAGAGCCAGTGAATGGCAGGCTCTCTCTGTGCACCCTCCCTACACCTCCTTTTACCCAGACAGACTGGTCCTCTGGACACGTGCCTCCCTCTGAAGGTTGTCACTCCATTCCATGTAGGTCAGATCATTAACTTGCCTGCCTTATTTGCTCCACCTCATCCCTCCAAAGAGGAAGAGAGACTCCCCCCATCTGGACCCAAAATCAGCATTGTCGTTCTACCTTGATTGCACAAAAGAGTTCGGGGTGGACGATCAACTCTCCATGGGCTATGTTGTAGCCAAAAAAGTGAAGGCTCTGCAGAAGTGGACCGTCTTGGATGGGTCATCCTGTGCATTAAGTCTAGCCAAGAAATGGCCTCTGGAGGGCTTGTGGGCTTTCTCTACCAGAGCCAAAGCTATGACCACTGCGTTTCCTGAACATCTGTCAGGCCGCAATGTGGGCATCACTGCACACATTCACAAAACATTGCTGCCTGGACAGAAAGGTCTGTCATGACGGGCACTTCTGCCCTTCGGTCCTGCAGGACTTTTTGGTCTAATCGTCTTCTCAGAACCCCCTCTGGAAAGGTATTGATTGGGTATAATTTCTAAGGTAAGGAATCTGCAGCTAGAGGTTTCTATCAGATTAACAAGATACTTATGTTCAGTAACTTCTTATCTGTTAGAGACTCTATCTAGCCACAGGTTCCTTACCGACCCTCCCATACTCCCCGCTCTGTGAACCGGTTAAGGTGTAGGCGACACCCTTTTCCGAGCCTTTGTCTTAGAGCACCAATGGTCATTTTTCATCGGGGCTCCGTGCTGCTGGTGTGAAAAGTCTCGAAAGTAACTGAAGTCAGCGCACCGTGGTGGTGCACATATAGGTACAGCGCATGGCATTTCTGGCATGGCCAACATGGAGCCAATTAATGCCACCTATTGACACGCAGAGGTGTTGCTTGAACATCTTCTGGATCCTGTCTGATGCCTGTGGATATTCTAAGGTAAGGAACCTGCGGCTAGATAGAATCACTACCAGATAAGGCGTTAACCGAAGTTAAGTAACCTGTACTTATATGCATTTGCTTCAGAAATATCATTTATGCTCGCAGAAATATTCACTTGCAGTGCAACCCCCCCAACATGTGTACTTCGTTACACCTGCTTGCAACAATTCTAATCACTTGTGGCAATAGGCCACATGTTACACATTCAGACCAGAGTGAGGGACCCTTTTCTTCCTGGACAACTCCAGTAGGTTTACCTCCCTCGAATAACTGCTCTGGTTCTGCTAATGTACCATGTGGTTAATGCCTGTTTTAATTGTTGCTGATTTGAACTATTCGGTATCTCTCTAGCTTTTCTTGTAGTTTTAGTGATTTTGTGTAAATGTGCTGATGAGTGCGTCACACTCTCCAGTGGCACCTTCACCCACACTGCTGTCCCCATTTTTCTTAGTGCAGGAATCTGACTTTGGATTATATGAAAACGTAATTCTTCACCAGGTGATTTTTCTTATGCTCGACCTTTGACTGACCATTGTGTTCTATTTCAGCTGGCGTGAACAGGATTTCCTACTGGCCTGCAGATCCTGAAATAAGCTTGCATAATGAACTGGCCTGTAACAACAGCACAGAGGATGCAAAGCTTGATGCAAAAGCAGTGGAAAGACTGAAGTCAAACAGTCGGGCACATGTGTGTGTTTTATTACAGCCCCTGACATGCTGCATGTTACAATTTGTCGAGGAAACCTCCATGAAGTGTGATTTTATTCACATAATTGAAAAAACAATGCCCGGATTCACGGCTGACACTTTTTCAAAGTGGAGGCAAGAAAGGATGAAGGAGTTTGAAACTTTGTTTTTGATTTCAAATGAAGAGCACCACAAGCAGATACTGATGACCATTGGTTTGGAAAACCTGTGTGAAGATCCATATTTTAACAATCTCCGGCACAATATGAAAGAACTTGTCATTCTTTTGAGTACTGTGGCTTCCAGCGTACCCAACAGGCAAGATTTTGGATTTCACTCTTGTGAACCACAACATAAAGACGTACACAGTCCACGCTTGTCGCAAGAAATTACACGTCATTGTATGATACAAGCCAGGCTCCTGGCGTACCGAACTGGTGAGTTACCAAAATAGTGGGATTGTTTGAAAAATATTCAGTTTTTTCCTGCATCCTATCACTCTTGAGAGGTCTGTAATTAGGAAAGTGGTGTAATCTGAAAAGCCAACATTATCCTTTGATTCCAGTCAATAATCAAGTGTTTGCACGAGAATGGTTTTTCTGAGAGTATTTGAATTGCCATATACACATGCATTTGGGGAGTATATCTTCATAGTATTCTTAAAGTCTACAATAATAAGTTAAAAACAAATAATGGCAAGTGTTTAACGGGAAGACCGCTGTGGTTTGATGTGGTGTCCCCAAGATCCTGTATATCCTCAAGATTAATCCAACGAGACCTGAGAAGAGAGAATGGGGGCATCAAAATGACTCCTTCTGGTGCGTCTCTCTGATTGCTTGAACTGTGTGACTTATTTAACCCATCCATGGAGTTGGCCTCTTATGTCTCAATGGACTTTTCCCCCAGGTTCATTGTTCGTCTCCTGATCCTTGTGTGGTTCAACCTTTGTTTTTTCCAGTAGATAGACCTCTTCTGAGTACTCTCTCTAGCTCCTCCACCTGTATAACAGAATTCCTCGCATCTTTTTGTCAACGTTGTGACAGCCCACCATTCTATTTATCGTCAATGCCCTACGTGGACATGGCTCATGAAACCTTCCCAGGCCACCATGCACTCGTCCTTGCTGTCATTCCCCAGGACATTGGGCTTAGGTTTCAGCAATGCGTTTAATGGTGTCCTGCTTGGCCGCCACGTCCACCTGCAGCCCCACGTGCTTGGAGGGCCCGACCATCGCAAGGGAGACATGTAGCAATCTGTTCTACCATGCCTCTCAAGGTCAGAAAAGTCTGGTTAGTGGAGGGAATCCTTAGAAGTACTTTCCACTTGAATTTTGTAGGTAGGCCGTAATTAAAAATAATTTCCAAATTGAAACCATATCTTTTTTTAAAAAAAAGATCTTTTTATTGCAAGTAAAGTAAACAAGATAACAGTGACAGTAAGCATAACGCAATGTAGCACCAAGACACAGCCATATAAATTCGATCCCCCGTCAACCTCTACAACTCGTTGCGCCCTCACCTACCCCAAAAAATTCACTGGCCAGCATTAAGGTTTGGGCGCTCAAAACATAAAGCTTCAGAACCAGTACTTTCAATAGGGGCACACAGTTTACTCCGATGATCATTCCATTTCCCCCATTTTTTTGAACGACCTCTGCTCTCATAAACCGCTCTCTTTATTCACTCAGTTGCGGTGCTTGTTCCGCCTTCCACACCCACAAAATATTGCATTTGGCTACCATCAACCCCAATGTCATCCAGGTCTGGTCCATACGGGTGAGGTCACCACAGAGGCCTCCACGCTACTCCCACAAGTTCAGACAAGCAACCACTGACCCACAATTCTTTTGGATTACCGGGCAGCTCCATATCATATGGAAAAATGTGCCTACTTAACTACAGTTCCTGAGGCATAGTGCAGTTGTTGCCCTGCCCATCATCACCATGGAAGTGCATTCATAGTAGCATCTGTGTAGGTTTTTAAGCTGTACGAGGCAGAACCCAGACCCTCTTGCTACCTCCCAGGGGGATGCAATGCATCAGGCCACTCATCATCCTCCAGGCCTTCAAGGTCTCGCTCCCAATGTTCCCCCAGCCTAGCTTTGGTATCTGGTGAGTTAATAATCAGTTTACGGTAAGTAAGGGAGATTGCTTTCTTGGTCATGTGATCATCTAATCTATCCTCGAACAGTGATGATTCAGGGGGGGTCCTCCCCCTTTGGTAGCGCCTTCAGCAATGTTTGCCGTATTTGCAAATATTGATAGGTTTCAGTGGGTGCAAGTCGATACTCATCTTGTAAGTCTGCGAACGGGACCACTCCTCCCTGTGTCCACAGGTCTCCTAACCTGGAAATGCCAATAAGGTCCCATTTGTTAAATCCCTTCGGCGTGCCCAGAACACCCAGCTTTGCAGTATCCCACAGGGGAGTGGCTTGTGTGATCTTGCCTCGCCAGCCTAAAGCATTCAGTGTTATATGCCTGAGGCTAAGTGTGACTGCAGTGGGGTTCTGGAAGGATGTGGTGCGCATTGCTCCATAAATGGCCCTGAGTTGCATAACCTTCCTATCCATCCGATAGGCAGGCTCCTCTTCAGGGAGATGGACCCAGTGATTTACGGTTTTGGTATTGCGCCGCCCAATAATATTTCTGTCAGGCAAGGCAATCCCTCCATCATACCTGCTCCTCGTCAGCTTTTTAATGGCTATTCGCTCAGGGGCCCCATCCCAGATTAATGTGCGGATTTCCCTTTCGATCGCCTGGAAGTAGGATGCTGGTACTGGGTAGGGTGTTTTCTGAAGCGCAGATAGGAAACTGGGTAGACCCATCATTTTAAATAAGGCTGCAATCCCAAGGAGTGACAGAGGCAGGGCTCTCCAGTGCTGGACATCCCTCTGCAGCCTGGGTCCCAGGTAAAGTAGCGATACGAGCTGCACAACCACTGGGCAGCTGCGGTGCTTGTCCATGAAGGATTTGTTCCAGTTGGTGTAGCCGCAGTATTGCTGGAACAGAGTGAGTATGTGCATTATTCTGTTTAGTGTAAATACCAGTTCCGCGACAGAGTAGAATGTCGTCTGCATAAAGGGAGATCATGTCCTTCCAGTCCTCAGTCTACCTCAGTTCTTTAATCAGGGGTTTACTCCTAATCCAACCTGCTAGCGTCTCCACGGCCAGGGCAAAGATCAAGGGTAAGAGCGGGCATCCCTGTCTTGTGCCACGCTGGAGCTAGAACACTGAGGACGTGCTACTGTTCACTGTCACTTGAGCCAGGGGATCAGCGTAGTTGAGCCATTTCCATGTCATGAAGCACGGGCCAAAGCCCAGCTTGGTCAGAACATCAAACATGAAGGGCCACTCAACCGTGTCGGATGCCATTCATGCATCAAACGAGAGTACAAGGGCGTCCTCCCAAATTCCAGCTGCGCAACCGACAACTCTATGAAGGGCCCGTAATTAAAAAAGAGGTGTTTCACCCTGGCATGAAGCCGGATTGATCTGAATAGATCAATGAGTGGATCACACAGACCAGTTGAGAAGCTAATAGTTGTGCTTGAATTTGACCTCCGCATTTGACAGCGAGATAGGCTGGTACAAGGCACAGACTTCCGGCGACTTAACCTCTTTAAATAAGACCACTATATTATCCATCCTCTGGTCTATGGGCAAAACGCCTCATTTGCCGCTTTCCACTAACATTCACAAGAGATGGGGAGCGACCTTATAGACTGTAAGCTTGTAGAGCTCAATGGAGAGGCCATTGGGGCCCACACGCTTGCCGGAATTTTAGGCCGGATTGTTTGCGCTACTTCATTTTCCATGAGTTCTTGTTCAAGGAGTGCCCTGTCCATCTGCAACAGACTCTGAAGTTGAATGTCTGACAGCAATTTGCAAGACTCCTCAGCTGTGGCAGTTAGTGCCAGGGAGTATAGGTGAATATAGAAGGCCGCAAAGGCATTAGCCACGCCCTGTCTGTCTCTCACCCACTCCCCCTTGTTACTCAGTATTTCCAGCACCCACCAGTTTGTCCGCTCCCTTCTGTCATGCCAGGCAGGATGCTTCACACCCCTATCACCCACCTCATAAAAGCGATGCTGAGTTGCGCAATGGGGGTCTCTAGCGGCCTTCATTGCAGTGACTTTTGTTTAAGGGTTAAGTTGTGGAGTAAGTCCCCTTTTTCTGTGTCTGGGAGCTGGGATTCTATCTCTTGGATCTCCCTTTCAAGCGTCTCAAGGTGTGTCCTTTTTTTCCTTTTTATGTCCCGCTATCCGCAAAAGACCCTGACCCCCTATGACTGCTTTCTTTGCCTCCCTCAGGGTCTGCGCCGAGTCTACTGAGCCCACATATTCATCAAAGTTTTTCTCAGTGGCTGCATGGAGGCCTGCGTGAATGCAGGACACCTTTAGGTACCAGGGACTAAGTACAATTCGCCAATGTTCATGTCAGCCAGGCAGACCATAAACTGCCCAAACTGGCGAATTATCAGAAGTACCTCCGGCTAAATGAAGAACCTCTCTGCAGTGAGGGAGTTGGTTAGAGAGGATGAGAATGTAGTCCATGTGCAAGAGGCTACCATGAACCCCCTAGTGAAATGTGTAGTGTTGTGCTAAGGGATTGTACGCTCGCCTTGTGTCGACAAGAGCCAGGGCTCTCAAGAAGTTCACAAGTGGACGATGGTAGGTCCCAGTCTGGCTGTAAGGCCAGCAGACTTTGGTATCACAAAAGGTAGTATTAAAATCTCAGCGTATTAATAATTCCTCGTCAGGCAGGTGGAGGTCAGAGAACGCAGCATCATGGAGTCACGGGGGGACATATACTGAGATAATGTTGAGCGTTCTGCCCTCCCACTGTCCAGAAAGTGCAACATACTCCTGTGTGTGTCGGGCCACGTGTTCTGTATGGTAATTGGCAAATATTTACACAGAAGGATACCCGCCCTTCTAGAGCCAGTGGTGTAACACGTGTTGGCTGCCTTTGTGTATCCTCATCTGTCTATTGCACGATAGGTGTTTCCTTGGAGGTGGGTCTCTTGGAGGAGATGTAATCACAAAAATGAGTACGACAGCACAAGGAACAAGAAAATAGAGATAAAAGATAGATTGTTTCCAATCCTACAGAAACAATTGAGAGTCCAAAGTTTGGGCGTCACAAGACGTCTGCCAAGCTTGTGAGCAAAGTCATCTTTTATGGAAGTGGAAACCTCACACACATGATAGTGGGCCCGATTCACAAAAGTAATCTGAGACAAAATCCTAACTTTACGACTTTCTGTATTCACAAAGGGCATTTAGGAGTAGTAAAGTTAGGCCCCCAATGATGCAGGACACCTGGGCGCAGTCACAGACCCCTCTTGGCAAGTCTCAAGATGGGCCCTTCACCTCTCCCTTGTAGACCAGGAGCAGAGAGCTCCCCTTGTTGGAGGCCTCGCTTCCACCCGCAACGCTCTACAGGCCAGATCGCTCAGTTTGGTGCACTCGTAGGGCGGTGTATTCCGGGGCACCAAAGCACGTTGTCAGCAACGGCGACCATGGGGGGGAGGGGGACTCTGCAATCCTATCTATCCTGCTGCCCAGTGGCACAGTATGCGCGCTCAGCCGGGGCAAGTCGCTGATGGTGATCCACGAGGGACTGCAGCCGTCAGTGGGGAGCTGCACCTGCTCCTTCTTAAACTACTTGGTCACCGCCATCTCTCACCTCTGTTAGCACCAGTGTGGGGGCACGCAGCAACTCACAGAAGTTCCTCAGTTCCACTAGTCGCCGGTAGTTACTTGTCTCTATGCTCCCCATCAGACACGGCCACCTTTGACAGTTTGTAATCACACAAGGCTGCGGCTTAACTCTGCCTTGTAACTGGTGTAAATTCATCAAGGAGCCACTATGGTCCAAGTTTTAGCATTGCCATGTTAAGGATACATTAGATGACAGCGTCTCTCGTCGCGGTCATCGGATAATATAGCGGATTGTGTCCGTGGGTGACCGGAGCCGCTTCAGAAAGCGGCCATCTTGCTCAGCGGTTGGCCACGCCCCTGTCTTTTTTTTGTTTTTAATCATTGTATTTAGTTTTTATAGGAACCTACATCATTACAAAACATAACTGTCAAAGGTATCTATACATTTGTCTTCTTCACATTTTCTCTCACATGGGTCCAACAAGAGAGACCATTTCAAACAGTTCTAAACAAGAACTACATTTGACTCTAATACCAGAGTTAAGCGGTTCAGTGGTCTGTAGTCAATCCATCCCTTCATGACCAGCCATTGAGATTGGAAGCCACTGCTAGTACCTGTTCATCTGATAATCCTGGCCATTTTCTTTGAAGATACTACTCATGGGGGTCTATACCTAAGTTTTCTCTCCAATCCTATTAACCATGATCTCACATTGTTAGCATCTTCTGTCTTCCCTAATAGGCAGTCTGTCGCATTACCGTGCCTTCCGCCTCAGTCCACCTTCATGTTTCTCTCAACCATATCTTCTTTTCTGACGCTGTGGCCAAATTCTAGGCCATAGTGATACATTGTCTTGCTATGGTTAGGGCTAAGTCTAGTATATGCCTCATTTCCTGTAGAACACTACCATTCATGTGAAATTTATGCACATGAAAAAACTGCATGTATTTTCATTTGATGCATTCGCAAAGAGTGACAGTAGTCTAGTGTTCTGTTTAGTATAAAAAAAAAGGTCACTTTTGAAAGACTGCAGAAAATCAAAGAGAATATCCATCTGACGAAAGGTTATGGGACTACTAATGGGTGCCGTCTTTTGTGTGCCATCAGCACCAAGTGCAGTCTTAGACGTGTTGACGGTGGAGCAGACTGGTGATTTCCAAGTTCGTCCTATAGCAACATTCGAGTCTACAGGTTAGAGGTTACTTGATTCTTACACTGCTGATGCAATTTCCTGTTCTAATCATGTATAAAGAAGCCTGAATTGTAGGAGGGGCATTGCATTACATTCAGAATAGAGCTTTTTGATGCTTTCATTGCCCGTTTGATTCCTTTTTTGTCTTCGCTTTTTTCCTTCAGAATTATTTTCTTCAACTTCCAGACTTCTTCCTCCAGCTCTGCTTCCTCAGTGCAGCTCTGTGTTTGGCTTCCCTTGCCCTTTTGCCTTGATTCATTCTGAACTTTGACATCTTCCTGTCATTTGTTTGTTTAACTCCTTTTGAGAGCTCCTTTTTGAGGAACACTGTTAGTTTTATGTAAATTGTATTATGTGACAGCACCGTGGATGCAAGCAGGAGTTATCTTTCTGGCTGGTCATCAGACAATAAGAAGGTACTTCCATTGTATCCATCTCTTGTTAGATCACATTGCCACTGGCTTCTTCATTTAAAAAAGAAAATGGATTCGAGCTAGGCTGCAGCTATGAACCCATCATAGAATTTGGCTCAAATGTTTCAACAGCAGTCTCAAGGATTGCAGTAATTACGTGATGAGAATGCAATCTTATGGCAGACTCTGGCAGCAAGACCATTAGATGTCCTTGTAGCCTCGTGTTGTCCTTGTTTTTTCTCTTGATCCTAAGAAATGAAAGGAATTTCTGGATTCACTCACGGTATATTTTGCCTTTTGTCCAGCTTTATTTTCTTGTGATTGATCTAAGGTGGATATCTCATTGGTTCTTTAGATGACACAGCTCTAGCTTCTCCAGCTATGCTTGTGACAACTTAGATCTTAGTTTGGAAAACTATTCTGCTTTTTTGACAGCCTTCAAACAGATGTTTCAGTGACCAGATTCTGCTGAAGAAGCACTCTCTGATATTCAGCAAAGGAGTTCTAATTTTCTTTCCTATGCCGCCTGGGTTAAACTACTGGCTGCAAAAACCACTTATTTCAAGAGAACCTTAATGACCCTGTTCAAAATAGGGCTAAAAGAAGAGATTAAGGGTGAAGAGATTAAAGATGAGTTGATTTAAATATGGCATCTTACTAACCTTAGTGAGTCAATTGATAAAAAAAACTCTTGATTGAACATGGCATTCAAGGCCACAAGCTGGAAAAAGTGAATGAGAAGAAAATGTTGTCCCAAGTTTGAGCCATAGGCACAGCTCTACCACATTAGAAGATTCGGGAGTTCTCTTGGTTAGAGTAATTCTTCAGAAGAACCAGTGCAAATTGGGGCCACTCAAGGTCCATGAAAAGGAAACTAAAATGTCTATATTGTAAATTCTTTATATATATATATATATATATATATATATATATATATATATATATATATATATATATATATATATATATATATTATCCAAGCTTGTCCAGTGAGATGTTTGAGATCTTTGGGTAATGCTGGGCTCTAGCCCTTAAGAGGAAAAAAGGGACAGGGAGATATTGGCTTCCTCTTGTCAGTACTTTTCAATTGTTACCGACCTCGCCATTGCATTTATTTCTCCTGTTTGTGAATGTTAAAACTGAAATGGAGTTTTCTTGAAGATGGTAGTATTATTAACTTGTAGGGCATGTGCTATATATATGATTGAGAAATGTGTTAGGATCATCCCTTTGTCTCTATTTATACATGTTCTTGAACCTAGGATCTTGCATGATCTGTATAGCCTATTTTTATGTAAATCGCTCTGATACCTTTGGGTCCAGCTGGCGCTATATAAAACCTATAAATATATAAAAAATAAATGAACATTATTTACCCAAGATCACCAAGATGAATACAGAACACATACAAAACTGTTACTTTTACTGTCTCTATAAGAAGTCATAAGGAAGGTTTATCTTTTGACATCATATCTCCAAACTATGCTACACTATTTGATATTCCATGGTTTAAATGGCACAACGCTTATATCAATTGGGTCACGTTGTCGATTTCTTTAGCCATCCAGTTCTTCTATGATCATTGTTTCTCGTTCAGAAGTTATTAGTCACATATTTAAAAGACTGAAAAGGAGACTCCTGGAGTGTTACCATTGCCAATCTCACCATGATGGCTGAACTTTACTTAGAATGTACAAGAATTTTTGTTTTCTTTTCAATGAAATTGACCGTCGTTTCTCTTCCCCCACATCGAAATTTTAATTGTTCTCTTCTGATAGAACCAGGGGCCACTGTGCCATATGGACATTGTCAGGACGGGACTGTTCCCTGCATGGTGTACTGTTGTGCTATCTGTCCTGCAAATGAACTGCATGTACCTGTGATCCTGGTTTTGATTTTCGGTCATGTCACTTACTAATCTCATGTGCGTGCGTTAACCTTGGCCTGGTCTTTCTCAATAATAGGTTCTGAACATAGTTCCAAACTGGGAGGGATGCATCAGGAGCAACCTCATTGTGACTGAGGACTACCCTCTGTGTCGCAGGTTTTACGCATAGAGCACAGTATGGGAAGCATACCATATCTGAAAGAAACAGTTAGTTATAGATTCCTTACCTTAGAATTACCCCCTGGCGTCAGACTGGTTCTGGAAAGTTTTTCGTCAGCAGTACCTCTGCGCGTCGGAAGATGGCGTCAGTAGGCTCCGTGTCCGTCGTTGGCGTCGTGGTCACCGGGATGACGTCGCATTAGCTACTTAGACGCCGCCCTTGCGCGCTGACGTGAGTAATTTCTTTTTCCGCGCCCGCCAGCACAGATCCTACTGACTCCTGGTGCACGTAGGGATGCCAGCTTCAAGGCTTGCGGTTCCAGTACTCAACTGATGTCGGTGACGGATCCGCACCGCGTCTCCCTCTTTTGCCAGGAGCACGACCACGACCCCAAGTCGTGCTCCGACTGCTGGACCATGGTTCTGAAATCTTTGAAGGAGCGGTCCCGAAAGCTTCTTGAGCGCCGGTAGTCGGCTCCGCGCCGTTCAAGGTCCCGGTCACGAGGTTGAGGGACCGGTCGCGGAGCCACCATCATTCTTCGTCCAAGTTGTCGCACTCGCGGTCAGGTAAGTGGAAGCACAAGAAGAAGTCGAAGAAGCATCGTCGCTCTTCTACTTCTCTCTGTCGGTCGGCTGACGTGACGAGGGATGCGGGCGGTGCCCCTCCCGCGGCTCCAGGTGTGGAGCCTGAAGGGTCGACTCCGAGTTTCCCTCCCTTCCTGGGACCCGGAGCGACCCCTGTCCAGCTTCGCACCTTCTACGAAGTGATGCATGCCATCTTTGGGCGGCTCCAGCCTCAGTGACGCAGGCCCCACATGGATCCAGGCCTGGATCTGGATCGGCGCCGGTTCACCTCATTACACCTCCACTGGTGCTGCTTCCCGTGGCACCGCACCCGACGCCGGATCCGACACCAAGTGGGGATTTTGTGCCCCTGTTCACTCCAGGGGTCCCTTTCAGGCATGATTGGCACCCAGAGGACGAGGAGGAGGACTGGGAGGGGTCAGGTCACCCTCTAGAGTATGACCAGGACTGGAGAGAGGACCTGGGAGATGCCAGTGGTCTTGATACCTCTCCTGACCTTGGCATGTTGTCTCCTTCTACCGTGGCTACGGAGGAGGGAGCTTCCTATGCAGTGGTGATGCGTAGGACTGCTGAGGCTCTCCACCTCGAGCTCCCTACAGTGGCGGTCTAACCTCCTGACAGAGGTGCTTCAACCGCAAGCGAGCTCTTCGGAGCCCCTGCTGCCGTTTAATGAAACCCTAACCGACGTCCTTTTTGGGCACCTGGTTCAGTCCCAACACGGGGGCTCCCATGGATAGGACAATTGCCCGACACCACCGCCCGGCTCCGGGTGACCCCACCTTCCTCTCCCAACACCCCACCCCTGAGAGCTTGGTGGTCCAAGCCTCTGCTTCCAAGAGCGCATTCTCTACCGCTCCACCAGAGAGGGAATCCAAGAAGCTGGACCATCTTGGGAAGAAGATTTTTTCTTCCGCCAGCTTGGGACTGCGGATGGTAAACACCGCATGTCTATTGGGCCGTTATTCCCACTCTGTGTTGGACACAGTTGCACAATTGCTGCCTCAGTGTCCCGTGGAGGCCTGGGCTGAGCTCCCCCAGGCTGTTGCCGCCGGGAGGGACGCAGCTAAGTTTACCATCCGCTGTGGGCCGGATACCGCCGATTCTCTAGGCAGGACAATTTCCGCGTCGGTAGCCCATTGACGCTACGCCTGGATAAATCAATCAATCACAGCATTTGTAGAGCGCACTACTTACCCGTGAGGGTCTCAAGGAGCTAATGGGTGGGGTGGGGGGGAGGCAGCTACTGGTCGAACATCCAGGTCTTGAGGTCTCCTGAAGGTCAGCAGGTCCTGGGTCTGACGCAGGTAGGCGGGGAGGGTGTTCCATGTCTTAGCGGCGAGGTAGGAAAAAGATCTGCCGCCTGGGGTCGGTTGATGATGCGTGGGACGGTGGCGAGGGCGAGGTCGGCGGAGCGAAGCTGGCGGTTCAGGCGTAGAAGGACAGTCGTTCGTTGAGGTATGCTGGTCTGGCGTTGTGGAGTGCTTTGTGAGCGTGGGTGAGGAGTTTGAAGGTGACCCCCTTGTTGACCGGGAGCCAGTGTAGATTTCTTAGGTGGGTGGTGATGTGGCTGTGGCGAGGGAGTCCGAGGATGAGGCGTGCGGAGGCGTTTTGTATGCGTTGGAGTCTCTTCTGGAGTGTAGCCGTGGTTCCTGCGTAGAGAGCGTTGTCGTAGTCCAGCCTTCTGCTGACGAGTGCTTGGGTGACCGTTCTCCTGGTTTCGGTGGGAATGCATCTGTAGATCTGCGGAGGGTGTTGAAGCAGGAGGAAGAAACAGTGTTGATTTGCTGGGTCATAGAGATCGACTGGCTTTTCTGGGAATGTCCAGAACACCCTTATGGACTTGCCCTTTGAAGGCTATCGCCTTTTTGGCGACAAAGCAGACAACGCTCTAGAGCTTTTAAAGGACTCGCGGGCTACGGCCAAGTCCTTGGGCCTCTCCAGCCGCCCTGCGCCGTCTGCTTTTCGTCCCTTTCGTGGCTACGGAAGGGGTGCCCCACCACGTTCTGCCCAGAGCCACAGGCTGACGCAAGTTCCCCAACCTTCGCACGGCTGGGGACGTGGGAACCACCACCGTGGTTCTGGGGGCCAGCGGGTGGGCCAGTCCAACAACACCCCCCCCCCCCCTCCGCTTCCGCCTCCATACCTTCCTAGTCCGAAATTTCAGGCCCATCAATCGCCAGTGGGCGGCAGGATTCGCCATCTCCTCCCCCACTGCCGCACCATCATATCAGACAGGTGGGTTTTGCAGATAGTTCGAAGGGGCTACTCCCTCCCCTCCGAGGCTACCCCTCCAGCCATACCACCTCAGTACCATCCCATGTCGGAGGATCATCTGGGCCTTCTCCAACAGGAAGTCCCGGCTCTCCTGGCCAAGGAAGCCATCGAGCTCGTTCCTGCCCAAGAAGTAGGTCGTGCTTGCTATTCCCACTACTTTCTGGTACCCATGAAGGACAAGGGCCTGCGTCCTATCTTTGATCTCGGGAACATCAACCGCTTCCTCCGAAGGAGAAGTTCAAGATGTTGTAGCTCGATCAGGTCTTGTCTGCTCTCGACCCTGGAGACTAGATGGTAGCGTTGGACTGGCAGGACACTTATTTTCACATCCCCGTCCTGCCAGCCCACCAGCGTTACCTGCGGTTCATGGTAGGCCACGAGCACTTACAGTTTACTGTGCTCCCCTTTAGCCTTACCAGCGCCCCTTGGGTGTTCACGAAAGTGATGGTGGTGGTCGCAGCTCATCTGCGCAGATCAGGGGTCCCAGTCTTGCCCTATCTCAACGACTGGTTGTTGAAGGTGAGCTCACCCCAGACAGTCGTCTCCCACCTCCAGACTATGGCCGACCTCCTGCATTTGCTGGGGTTCTCCATCAACGTGCCAAAGTCGCACCTGATTCCCTCTCAGAAGCTCCTTTTCATCGGAGTGGTTCTGGACATGACGCAGTTTCGGGTTTATCCTCCCGAACAGCGAGTCTGGGATATTCGGGCTATGATTCCGATCTTTCAACCTCTATCCCGGGTTTCGGTCAGGATGACCCTGAGGCTGCTGGGCCTCATGGCCTCCTGCATCCTGCTGGTCGATTATGCCAGGTGGCATATGCGGGCCCTGCAGTGGTACCTGAAGTTCCAGTGGGCGCAGCATCAGGGGAATCTGTCCGATTGCGTCCAGATCTCGGAGGCACTGCACGACAATTGCAGTCGTGGATCACGAACCGGAATTGGGTCAACGGCAGCTCCCTCTCCCTTACCCAACCAGATCACACAGTGGTGACAGACGCATTCCTTCTGGGATGAGGCGGCCACATGGGAGAGGCAGAAATCAGAGGCCTCTGGTCTCCGGCGAAGTCTGAGCTCCACATCAACCTTCTGGCGCTTTGGGCGATCCGTCTTGCACTAAAGGCATTCCTTTCCTCTGTCCAGGGAAGAGTAGTGCAGGTGTTCACGGACAACACCACTGCCATGTGGTACTGCAACAGACAGGTCGGGGCGGGGTCGTGGACCCTATGTCAGGAGGCCCTGTGCCTCTGGACATGGCTGGAACATCCGGGCATATCCATGGTGGTTCAACACCTGGCAGGTTCTTGGCGGATGAACTCCGCCGCAGGTGCATGATGGATCATGAATGGCGTATTCACTCAGAGGTGGTGCAAGGTCTCTTTCAACAGTGGGGAGAGACTTGGTTAGATCTATTCGCGACCGAAGAGAACGTTCAATGTCAGCAATTCTCGCGTTGGAATTTCCAAGGCAGCACTCGCTAGGCAACGCTTTTCATTGCGGTCTTCTATATGCCTTTCCACCTATACCACTTCTGCCCAGAGTGCTGAAGAAGATCAGGTGCGACCCGGCCCAAGTCATTCTTGTCGCTCCGGACTGGACACGAAGAGTCTGGTATCCCGAGCTGCTCACCATGGCCATCGATCCTCCGATCATGCTGCCTCTTCGGGAGGATCTTCTGTCGCAGTAGCAGGGGACGGTCCTCCACCCGAACCTGTCCAGCCTCCACCTCCTTACATGGAGATTGATCGGTGGCAGTTGGCGTCATTTGACTTGCCTCCCAAAGTCTGTGATGTAATCTTGGCAACCAGGCGTCCCCCCACTAAGACGGTATATGCCTGCCGATGGAACAAATTGGTGCGCAGCAAAGGCTGTGGATCCCCTTTCTGCCCCTCTTACTGAGGTTCTCTTGTTCCTCCTTTCTCTGGCCCAGCAGGGCTTTGCTCTAGGTACTATCAAGGGCTATCTTTTGGCCATTTCTGCCTTTCTAAGGCTTCCTGATCAGCCTCCTCTCTTCAAGTCCCCGGTTGTAAATCGTTTCTTAAAAGGCATCACTCATCTCTTTCCTCCTATTCCCTTTTTGATGCCTCAGTGGGAATTGAATTTGGTCTTGACCCTAGTGAGTGAGCTCCAGGCTCTTTCATCCAAGCCTCCTTTTCTGGCTGTACACCTGGACAAGGTTGTCCTCAGAACTCGTCCATCCTTTTTTCCCAAAGTGGTCACCTCCTTTCACATCGGACAAACTATCACTTTGCCCACCTTCTTTCCTCCTCTGCATCCTTCTAAAGAGGAAGAGAGGCTCCACTGTCTGGACCCAAAACGTGCACTTTTCTTCTATCTGGATCGCACCAAACAGTTCCGGGTGGATGACCAGCTCTTCGTTGGCTACGTAGGCACCAAAAAAGGTCGGGCCATACACAAGCAGACCATCCCTAGATGGGTCGTTTTGTGTATTAAAGCCTGCTATTCTCTAGCTAATAAGGAACCTCCAGTGGGGCTACGCGCCCATTCAACCAGGGCGACGGCAGCCATTACTGCTTCGGGACGAGGAATCCCTCTGAATGACATCTGTCAGGCAGCTACGTGGGCATCGCTGCACACGTTTACAAAACACTACTGCCTGGACAGTCCAGTGCGGAGAGACGGCTTCCTTGGCCGTTGTGTTCTCCAGGCCTTTCTGGTGTGATCATGATTCGCAGACCCACCTCCGGGGTTGGTATTGCCGGGGTATCTATTCTAAGGTAAGGAATCTATAATTAACTGTTTCTTTCAGATGAACAAGTTACTTACCTTCGGTAACGATATATCTGTAAGAAACATAGGTTAGTTATAGATTCCTTACTGCCCCACCCATCCTCCCCTTTTCTGCGAACTGATTTCTAGGGTTAATGACATCCTGTCAGGGCCCTAGTTTTGTGCACCAGTGGTCAGTGTCTTGCATGGCTCTGCGTTTCTGGTGCGGAAAGTCGTGTACAGAACTGACGTCAGCGCGCGACGGCGGCGTCTAAGTAGCTGCCGCGACCCCATCCCGGCGACCATGATGCCAACGACGGACGCAGAGCCGACTGACGCCACCTACCGATACGCAGAGGTACTGCTGACGAAAAACTTTCTGGATCTAGTCTGACGCCTAAGGGTAATTCTAAGGTAAGGAATCTATAACTAACCTATGTTTCTTACAGATATATATCGTTACCAAAGGTCGGTAACTTGTTTGTTTGGTGAATAATGGTGTTAGATGTTTTAACCTGTGAGACATGAATGTACAGTTGCAGACCCATTCATCTAAAGTTCCGCTGCTCACAATGTCCCCATAATCATGAATGCCGACATCCTATACATTGTACATGTGTGTATGTGCTAGGATTGATTGTGTTCTATGCACAAATGATACAGTCCAGTAGGTAGCTCCCTCCTAACGGTGAGATCCCACTGCCGAGGGAAGGCTGAACACAGCTCAGTGATGCTCCAACAAACTGGGTGAGAGACTAAGAGCCTAGACCTGAGACACTGAGTGCTAGCACCAAACAGGGAATAGGGTTTGCATGAGCTACACCCATAGACAGTGCTTAAACTCTCCACGTGGGGGTGGGGTGTAGGAACCCACAGAAAGGGGGGAGGTCACAAGGGACAGTTGAAAGGGTAGCTGAGCTAGCCACAAAAGGTCCCAGGAAGCATAAAAACTCATGCCTGTAAATCTGGTATCCTTGCATTATTATGTGTAATAGAATTCTTTGTTTCTGTGTAATAAAGTACTTGTCTTTTATACAAAGAGAAGCACCAAGCTGAACTTTGATCTTATTGCGCTGCTGGGGGGTGGTATTGATTACTGAATCTGATTACCCCCACACTTCCCTCCCAGAAATGTCTGTGAGTGTTGGCCATCGCGACCAAGGAGGTTCAGTTGTGGAAGGGGTTATACCTGGCCCTGTTTGCAAAGCCATAGGAGGGTGCACCCCAGACAATCAGTGGTAAAGGCTTCCCCCTCCACAGTTGTGGCCCTGTTGCCCTTGCCTATCCCGGAATCTCCTGATCAGGGTCTGACAGACCTGCTCCTTGGTAGGGTTAGAAAGAAAATATTGAAGAATTATGTGCAAGATCAGAGTGGTTTAATTACTTGCTCCACCTCTCCAGCTGAAGCATGTGTGTTTTTTGTAACTTAGGAAAAATCATCAACTTTGACCATATCAATTGCCTCTTATCAAAGATATTCAGGAATCCGTGAAAGAGGCCAAGATTTTTACAAAGCAGAATCTCCGACGAGCACATCCTGTTTTGAGAATAAAATATGGTGATGAGGGGTGGACAGATTTTCACACACTGTCGTCATTTTGAATATTGCGTTTGGCACTTTGTGTTGTGTAATGCACCTGTTGTTTTTCAACATTGAATGGATCACATTTATTTTTTTTATTATTATTTTTTTAAACCTATTTTATTGATTTTCTCAAAACATAGCACCTGATACAATTCTTATTACGTACAGCATATTGTTCTTCTGACATGAGAGAAATAGTTTCCAAGGTCTGACATATAAAATACAGTCCAAGGCGGGGAGGCCCAGCCAATCGACATTAAGCAGTCTAGCATGCAATCTTTGCTGTATGGCAGGTGCAGGTTGTTAAACAATAAAAACAATAAACCAAAACTGCCCCAGCCCTCCCCCATCTGGCTCACCCCAATTTGGGCTACTCTGCCTAGGGTCCGCCTCTGGCTAAGTGTAATCGCCTTGTAGAGGCTTAGAGACAGAAGCATAGCCCTTGAACAGGCCATGTCCCCCATCGTATTAACACTTCCTGCCACCCCTGCTCTGTTGGGCCCAAAGCCAACTTCAATCTCATGGTGATAGAGCGTTTCGCTATGACTAAGGTCAAGTCCGCAAACCGGAGCTGCACCCTTTGCTTCTTAGGGCGATGGTACAGCCCAGGCATGCATCAATCTGCAGTGTCCCAGCCATGGGTCCCAGTAACATCCCCCAGTATAGCAGCAACCCCCACCCAAAAGCTCGCCAGTCGCAGGCACGCCCATATCATGTGTAGTAGGTCAGCGTCGTCTACATGGCATCTTGGGTAGTACTCCCGTGCCTCTGGGTATATGCAGTTTAAGTGGTGTGGTGTAAGGTAGGCCCTGTGTAAGATCATATACTGTATGAACTTAAATTTAGCATTGCGGGATACCCTTTTGGGGTACTCAAGGAGAGTGGCCCAGTCCCTGTATGATAAGTCTTTTCCAAGGTCTCTGACCCATTTTTCTCTGCGTGTCGTGAGGGGAATCGCTGCATCTGCATGGACACCTCTGTAAAGCCACCTCACCAGGTGACGACCTTCTCCCATCAAATAACGAACGTGGACTAGCTTGTGAGTAGGGGGTTCCACCCACCGGGGGCCCAGTGTTTCTTTACATATTTGCTGATGGCTGCATCAGTATAAAAAGATCTCAGGATCCCTTGCTCGCGAGCAAAATTCTTGTGGTCCATCATTTCGCCATCCATAAACATCGCCCCCACAGTGGATACCCCCCTTCTCCCCCCAGTTTCTTATGCTCCGACTAGTTACCAACACAGAGGGCGTGGAAATCTCAAGTAGCGGGGTATTAGGGGCATATGGGGCCCGTTGCCTTGTGTACTGTAACGCTCGTCTCTAATAGGTTAGGGCTGTCCGGAGCAGGAGTTGGGCTGCGACTGGAATCCGACACTGAGGTAAACATAGTGTATGAAGGGTGCCTCGGGCCAGAGCTTGTGGTGTTTTAACTATCTCATGTAAATTACGCCCCACCAGCCAGTACGCAAGCCAATGCAGCTGACTCGCGAGACAGTATGCCTGAAAGTCTGCAGCCCCCAAGCCCCCTCCGTCCATCCCGAACAATGGAGATATATATATATATATATACACATATACATACCAAGGCGGTACGCCTAGCTTTTGTTTGGATTAAACTTTATTTTTGCCATTACTTCACGAGTCTGTGCCTGACTGTTCGTCGCCGCCAGGATTGGGATTGAATATATATATATATATATATATATATATTTTCTGTTTTCTTGACGATCATCGGAAACAAGTTCTGCAACTAATAATTTTACAGCAAACTTGATAAAGAAGAAATCGAGTATTTGAGTTTTGGATTGGTGCCTCTGTGGATCCAAAGAACATTTTTTCAATCTTGGATCGGCCATATCCCATTAATGTGAAAAACACGTTTTCCCAGCTTCAGTAACTTTAATTGCCAGTTAATTGGGAAATATGCCCATTTAACCAGTAATATCACCCATGCACTAAAGGAAAGGGTTACTCTTGCGATGAATAATCCTTTTGAAAATTAAAGAAGGCTTTTACTCGAACACAAATTCTCTGTCACCTTGATCCTACTAGCAGTTACATTGTTGAAACAGATCTGTCAGATTTACCTGTAGGAGCACTTCTTCAACTTCAGGATCACAACGTCTGTAATTTGTGCTTGTCCCTAGAGCACAGAGAAGAAGATTATGACGCCTGTCATTCGTTTCCATCCAGGGAGACCTTGTGGAACCGTCGGGCTCAACGCAAGGAAATGCAGAGCCAGAGCATAGAAGACACCCCCGAAAAAATCAGAGAACAAGATATCGAACAAGAGGATATGGAAGCGTCAGCAGCCGAAGAAGAAGAGACCTTCTCTGTTCAAGATTCCGACTTCGGGGGAGGAGCCTAGCGCCGGACCAAGATGGCCGCGTGAGCTTTGAGCTCCCGAGACCCACGCGCCCTCCGTCGATTATCCTGTCCTCAATCCTGTATTATATGCACGGCATCTTGCAGATGACTCGTTATGGAGGCGATTGATGCCGCCCGAGCTCAGATCGCCCACCGGGAACCGGAGTTGTGCACGGCGGAAGTTTGAGGCCTGTCTCCGAGGGATGCCAGGGGCTGGCGTTGGCAGGATGCCCGACCTCTAATGGAACAACAGCGGCCAGGCGAGGTGTGAACTGTCGGACGGAAGATCCCGTCCTTTCACTTTCACTTTCTCGCCCTTTGTCTGCCTTGGCCTGGGAGTGCTCTCGCCTGCTTCATTATCCTCTGGACGCTCTGCGCCCTACCCAGGCGGGCTATTGCAGTACTGACTTCTCCTGCTCCCTCTACCTGAGAGAGGGCCGTCTTTTGGCACTGGACTGCGTGGAGCCAGACATGTCGGGTAAACCAGAGGTGGATCGTCTGAAACCCAAGGCTACCAGGCGGGGAGCTTATACTCAAGCTAATAACATGGACCGGTATGCCCAGCAGAAGGGGTCGCCCGGTGGATCGAGCCAGTCGCTGGACGGACAGAAGACTGCCTCACCCCCGTCCTCGGAGCTCTCGTTGCAGGACGTCATGGGCGCACTCGTAGGGATGCAGGCCTCGATTGGGAGACAGTTTGATGCCCTGGCGCATAAAGTGGATACCATCTTGGTGGACGTTAACCTGATCCGCGCGGACTTGGGCAAAACCAATGAACGGGTAAAAACCCTTGATCTTAAGACCACGGGCCTCGCTGACGATGTCTCGGAACTTCAGACTGAGGTTCGTAAGCTGCGGGCCGAGAGTGACCTCTCCGCCCGTCGGCTCGAGGACTTCGAGAGCCGGGCCAGGCGCAACAACGTGCGCATTATCGGGGTCCCGGAATCCTCGGACGAGGTTTCTGTGGACCTTCTCGTGGAGGACTTGGTGCTTAATCATCTGAAGCCTAAGGGCCTTGGGAAGTTCTTCGCAGTTGAGCGAGCCCACAGAGTGCCAGGCGGGAGGCCCAGGGTGGGAGCTCCACCGAGACCGATTGTCGCCAGGCTCTTTCACTTCCGAGAGCGGGACGCTATCCTGCAAGCATCTCGGGTGACGGGCCCGGTCCCTTTTCAGAACGCGTCGGTGAGTTTCTATCCTGACTTCACCCAGCTGGTGCAAAAGCAAAGGCTGAGCTTCCTGGGGGTGAAGAGACGGCTTCGGGAGAGGGACCTGAAGTATGCCATGCTTTTCCCTGCCAGATTACGGGTGGTGTATGAAGACCGAACTTTCTTCTTTGAGTCGCCTGCTATGGCCGGTGAATGGCTGGACGCTTTGCCCCGATGACGAACTGGTGAGGATGCAGCCACAGACGGGGACAGTGGCCGGGATGAGCAGGGTTGATGCCTTTGGAGCCGGACTGACTTGATTTGGTTCCGGATGATGACTTGAACCGATTGCAGTACAATACGGAGGGTTGCGGAAGGACGATGGGAGCTCTTTCCTCCCTCAGGGTACTTTTTGTAGATTTGGGTATTGGTAGGGCGACAGGCACACTGCAAGTTGGGGGAGCTTTGTAAGCTGCAGCAGGGGTGCAGGGTGGGGGGGATAGTCGGGATTTTGGGTTTGTTGTTGGGGGGTTTGTTTTTGCAAGGCGCAGTACTCATTGTCAGGATTATTCCATGGTGGCTCTTCGGGTGGGGGGTGGGGCTCTTGTGGTGTGGGGATGGGGGGTAGGGGTTTAAACGTTCTTAGCTGGAATGTTAATGGTTTGGGGGATCGCATTAAGCGGGGGATAGTCCTGCAGTTCTTGAAACGGTCTTTGCCGGATGTCGTCCTACTGCAGGAGACACACCTTATAGGTAATACTTGCCATGCTCTTAATAGGAAAGGTTACAAATTCATAGCTCACTCGGGATTCTCCTCTGGATCCAGGGGTGTGGGCATCCTAGTTAGAGCTTCACTACCGTTTGAGGTGAACTCCACCATTGTTGATGATAGGGGGAGGTTTGTGGCGGTGGCGGGGAGGTGGGAAGGCAGAACTTTGGTTTTGGTTTCGGTCTATGTCCCTCCTGCCCTGCAGGCCTCCACGTTCACAGATCTGGGTAGGGCCTTGTTGGACCTCCCGGAGGGTATGTTAGTGGTGGGGGGCGATTTCAATGCTGTCGGCTCTGGGCTGCTGGATAGGTACCCGCCCAGGGATACCGGGGGGGCTCAGAAGTGGCTTCCAGACTTCCTAGACACACTCGGCCTGGTAGACTGCTGGAGGCTCCGGCACCCCACACAGAGCCAATACACCTTCCACTCCGGGGCGCATGGTAGCCTCTCTAGGATAGATTACCTGCTTACCCTGGCTGCGCATGCCTCGTTGGTATCTGAGGCCAGGCATATGGCTCGGGGCATATCGGATCATTCGCCAGTGTGGGTTCGGCTGGATGTCGGGCGCGAGGGAGGGGGCAGGGTTGCTCCTATAAACCCCTGGTACTTTCGGGACCCCAAGATGCGCAGTGCGCTGTTGAAGACAGTTGATCACTTTTTTAAGGACAACCAGGGGTCTGTTGACTCGGCCGTGTCGTTGTGGGAAGCATTTAAGACTGTGCTGAGGGGAGAGGCCCTCTCCCTGGTAGTGGCGGCCAAGCGGCGGAGAGATGGCGAGGTTATGCAGGTTGAGGAGGAGATCGCGGCTTTAGAGGTGGCCTTGGAGGAGGAGGTTACAGAGGCCTCACTGCATGAGCTGAGCCTGAAGCAAGCCGAATATAAGGACCTGGTGACTAATGCCGCCAAGACCCTCAGTAGGGAACAGCAGGGCCGCTTGTATGATGTTGGGGATAAGGCCAGGAGGCTCCTAGCTTGGCTGGACAAAAAAGAACGGGTTAATAGAGTAGTGCCGGAACTGACGAGAGAGGGGGGAGAGGTAGTTGTTGACCCTGAGGGGATAGTACAGTGTTTTTCGGATTATTTCAGTATGGTTTATGCCGCAGTTTCGGATAGGCCGACCGAGAACTCGCTTGACCTCCTGCGGGACATTGATCTGCCCTGCCTGTCTGACGTAGATAGGGACGACCTCGATGGAGACATAACGGTCGATGAGGTGGCGGGTGCCATCCGTGCGCTGAACTCGGGTAAGGCCTCAGGCCCTAATGGTTTGCCGATTGACTTGTATAAGCTGTTCCCGGATAGGGTTGCCCCTCACCTGCGCGCCATGTTTGTGGAGGCGCGGGGGGGAGGGTCCCTTCCGTTGGACCAGAGACTGGCGACGATTGTTGTAATACACAAGGAGGGTAAACCCCGAGATAAGTGTTCCTCCTATCGGCCAATATCACTCCTTAATGCTGAGCCGAAAATTCTGGCTAAAATTCTGGCAGGCCGCTTGGTCAGGGTGCTCGGAGACTTGATCCATCCGGATCAATCCGGCTTTATCCCGCACCGTAACACCGCGTTGAACCTTCGGCGCCTCCATGGAGTGATTGCCAGGGCGGGCACGATCCGAGAACCAGCTATTGTGGCATCTCTTGATGCCACGATGGCTTTTGATACGGTGGAATGGGCATATCTGTGGGCAGTGCTTGCCAAGTTCGGTTTTGGCCCTGGTTTTTTGAGCTGGGTGAGGTTGCTGTATGAGGGTCCCCTTGCGAGTGTTGTAGTAAACGGGCGGGCGTCGTCTCCGTTCCAGCTTGGGAGGGGAACTCGGCAGGGATGCCGCTTGTCGCCTTTGTTGTTTGCCCTTGCCCTCGAGCCGCTGGCGGCGTGGATACGCTGGCATCCGGATATACGTGGACTTAGGTGGTCGCCCGAGCACGAGGACCGTATATCGCTCTATGCCGATGACATCCTGTTATATCTCGCCTCGCCCAAGAACTCGCTTATAGTGGTTTGTGACGTTCTGACGTCCTTTGGTAGGAACTCGGGTCTCGTCATCAATTGGAGTAAATCGTATTTGTATGTTCTGAGCGGCGAGGTTCCGCCTGTCCCGCGAACGTGCTCGATCCAGATTGCCCAGCAGGGCTTTGTGTACCTGGGGATCTTTATCTCCACTGACTCCACCCTGCGGTATGAGAGAAACCTGCTCCCCCCATTGGCGCGCTTGCGGCGGGATGTTGCGGGCTGGCGGAAGCTGCCGCTATCCCTCGTTGGGCGCGCCGCTTTGTTTAAAATGATGTCTCTCCCCCGGTTCCTCTATGCTTTGCAGAATACCCTTGATTGGGTACCGGCCAGTTACTTTCGGGAGGTTGAAAGCCTCCAACGATCATTGCTGTGGGATGGTAGGCCGCGCATAGCGATTGCTAAGTTGACGCTTCCGTGGTACGACGGGGGTATTGCGCTTCCGGACATTCGACGCTATTATTGGGCCACCCAGTTGAGCGCGATTAATCATGGTTTCTATGGTCCGGCTCTAAGCCCCGGTTATGCCATGGACCGATGGTTGCTGCGCGGCGGTAATTATCATAGAGCGCTGTACTCTCGGGCGCTGGACTCGTCCCTCACGGGGCCCACGGGGGTGGCGGTGCGCGTGTGGAAGTTGGCGACTGACTCGTTGGGCTGGAAGGATAGGCTCAGCCTAGCTACCCCGTTGTTTGAATCTGACAGATTGGGGAAGCTCTGGCATACGAAAGGTTTTGATAAATGGGACTTGATTGGAATCTCCAGGGTTGGAGATTTGCTGAGTAAGGGGAGGGTGAAGTCCTTTGAAGAGCTGCAGCAGGAGTATGAGTTGGGGAAATCCGAGTTCTTCCGCTACGTTCAAGTGCGTCATGCCCTGCGATCAGTTCTCGTAGACGGAGAGAAGGTGCCTGAGTCCTCTCCATTGGAGGATCGGATCCTCGACGGCCATATGCCGGAGAGTACGATTTCTCTCATATATAAGAAATTGATAAACGTTCGGGCGGACCTGCTGTTGGGGATGAGGGACCAGTGGACTAGGGACGGGCTCGAACTGGATGACGAGGATTGGCAGTCTGCGGTCTCCTCTCCTAAGGAGGTCGCGATCCCATCACGACTGAGGCTGGTGCAGCTCAAAATACTCCACAGAACCTATGTCACGGGGCCAAGGCTGGTTCGTATGGGATTCTCGGAGGAGGGTTTATGTAGGAGGGGATGCGGGATGGTGGGTACCTTTATGCATATCATTTGGGAATGTGGCGTTATCAGGGAATTCTGGAGGAGAGTCCATACGGTGATGGGGGAGGTGACGGGCATTGTTATGCAGCCGGAGGCACGGTGCTGTCTCCTGAATGTTTGGGGGCCTACCGATCACGATGTGGGACAGACCCAGTGGGTGACCCTGGGTAATATGGTGGCTAAGCGAGACATCGCGCGCCTGTGGGGCTCAGCGGCTCCCCCCACATTGACTGCGTGGAAAGAAAACATGGACTGGAGTATGCTGAGGGAAAAGACAGTATATTGTGCTAGAGGGCGCCCCCGGAAGTGGCATGCCATTTGGGGGAGGTGGAACCAGTATAGGGGTGGCATATGTCTTGCCCCTGATTTGGATCTCCCCGATGAACAGCTCTCTCCTTAACATTCTTTCCAGCATCTGTATATGTATCTGATTGATAATTGACTTTTTGGGCCTCTGCTTTTCCCCCCTTTTTCCTCTTAGCACAGAGTTGTGACTGTTAGACGACGGGGGTCTGCTCTCCCCTGAGGGGCAATCACCAGTGGTTTTCAGTGTTATTCGCCTTGCTGGGGTTTTGTGTGAGTTTGTATTTATTTAAAATAGAACCTTTTTTGATTCTCCTCTATGCACTGTGGACGTTTCCTTGTTTGCTTTCTCAAAGCTGCCGAACCTCCGGGATGTCGGCTAAATAGCTGTGTCCATGTTTTCAAGAATAAAGGTTTTTAAAAAAAAAAAAAAAAAAAAAGATTCCGACTTCGAACTTCAGATCGAACTGGAGTCCCATGATCTTCTGGCTGGTCAAGGTGCCGTGAGTACCCAAACCCTTTTGCCCACACTCAAATCCGCTTCAACCAAACAGAAGACTTCCGGGTCACCTCTGCCACTGTCACCACTGCCATTCTACTTCGAACACCACCCTCTGGCTCTGCACCGAAAGCACAAATAAAGACTTCAGGCTCCATCCCGAGCCAAGAATCCACCTCTTAAGCTCCTAAACCATAGGTTCCGAAAGAGAAAACAACTTCGGTTCCGAAAATGTTGGCACTGAAAACAGAAATCTGCTCCTCCAACGCTTCCAGAGACGATTTTTCAAACAATGCAAGAAAGGTTGGGTCCAACGCAAAAGAAAATACACCACTACCATCTTCCAAAAGAAAATTCCTTTCCTTCAGGACACTGTATATACAATCCCTTTAAAGAAGAAAAAAAACATTGATACCAGTCCCTTGCACCCTATTCCTTATTTTCCTACACCACCTTGTCCATCCCTACCCTTAGCATCTTATTCACCTAGAAACCCACTAAACATCATACTACGGGGTTCTCCTCACACAGACCCACATGCAGATGTAGGGGGTGATGATGCTGATGACGCACCACCAGACCCATGGCAGAATTATGATGTAGACCCTACTGCAGACAAAGATCCGGATCTCTATCCTGCAAAATCACCTCCTGATAATACCTCATATCAGGAACTCATAGCCAGAGTAGCTGCATACCATGGGGCTACTTCACATAAAGAATCCTTAGAAGAAGACTTCCCGATTTGAAACATTAGGGGCTACACATAAAACATCTCAGTCTCACCCAATGTTGAAAGGTATGATGTGCCATGCAGAGGATACTTTTAAGGACCTTGCAGGCACACACATTATTACACCTAGGTTTGACAAAAAGTACCAACCGCCACCATCTGACCCAATTTTTTTATTAGGGATCAGCCTTCACCAGATTCTTTGGTAGTAGCTAATGCTCGCAATAGAGCAAATTCACAGACAACAGCTGATGCACCACCTCCAGACAAAGAATCTAAATTAATAGGTGCCTCAGGCAAAAGAGTTGCTGCACAATCAACCGATCACTGGGGTATTGCCAATACACAGAATCTGCTTGCCAGATACGACAGTGCCCACGGGGATGAGATGGAAGAATTACTCCAATACCTCCCAGAGGAACACAAGAAAAAAGGACAGGGCTTAATGCAGAAGGGATAATTAATCTCCAACTCCTCCATCAGGTGTGCACAAGATGCTGCTGATACCGCAGCCAGAGGAGTTAACACCAGCCTCCTGCTCGGAAGACACGCATGGCTGTGTATTTCTGGTTTAAACCAGAAGTGCAATAGACACTATTGAATGTCTCTTTTGATGGAAAACATCTCTTCGGGCCACAAGTGGACAAAACATTAGAAAAGATTAAAAAGGATACTGAAGTGGCTAAATCCATGGGAGCACTTCAGACACCTTCTAGTAGAGGCTCCTTTCGCCACATTTTTTTTATAGAGGAGTTTCAAAGACCACCTCCACAGATACATCCACATCTTCATACAGGCCACAAAGTCAATCCTCGCCCTCTAGAGGATTTTACAGAGGCAGCTATAGGGGTAATAACTCCAAAGGTCGAGGTAGAGGCACTCCAACCCGTACCTCTCCATCTCCCAACAAGCAGTGACTTCATAAGAATTCCATCCAATCATCCTACACCTGTCGGGGGCGACTACAACCGTTTCTTCCCACTTGGCAGTCAATAACATTAGTGAGGTGGGTGTTGGACATTATCCAACATCAGTGGTGGCTGGTGACATTTGAAAGTGTTGGGGCGTAAAGTTTCTGTCGGAGGGCACCGTGGTGAGCGAGCGAAGCCTGAACATCTTAAGGGGTTCGGGGGGGTTTTCCCCCGAGAAAATTTTGAAAAAAGAGTGGGTAAATGGTGCATTTTCAAGCAAATTTGAGAAGCAAGAAGGTTAATTAAGCAATTGTGAAAGTGCAGAGCAGGGCCTAGCGTCAAACATTTCTATTGTTATGTTTTTGAAGCTAGGCCCAGTGCTGGCACTCAGGAGGAGGAGCTTTAAGCCCATGTAGGTCATGAACATAGAGGTAGGACTTGTTCTTAACACGTGGTAAAAGACCTTTGGTGGATGGGACTGCCTCACGTTGTGATGACTGTCTGGGACAAGGGGGATCAATGAGTGGGGTAAGGACTATTTGGTGGCCATTTGATCTGCCAGTAATCTCTGCTTTGGGCCTACCCGTCTCTATGGTCCTGAATGTAATGCAAGCAATAAATTTGCTCACCGGTCTTTTTGCAGGCCCTTTGAGAGGGGCTTGTTGGGCATTGCAGCGCTATCCCGACAAGAAGTCCAGTCCGTTGACGATGCTTGCCACCTTTTGGTGGGTGAGAACTTGTGCTTCCTAAGGAGGACACCTCTGATGACTTCAGTTGCTCCTATTGCGGAATAAGGTTGTGAGAAGTTGGCCTGATATATGATGTCACTAATTCTAGTGTACACCTTGTATCAGTCCAAACAACCCTTATGGTGATTGGTTGTAAAGTCAACCTTATAGACCAGCTATCCTAGTGGTAGCATGGACAAAAGCAGTCTTAGGCTAAACTCTGAATGGCATGTGAAGCCAGCTGTTATACCATATGTAATCCCTTGAATACCAAATGAAAGGACACCACAACAGATATATATAAAAATAGAATGTATTTATTCTAGGCAAACCCTCAGCACTCTTTATGAGATTCGAGGTAAGTACAACACAGTCTTATTTAAGCATACATTAGGTCACACAGGTAAGTAATACAGTTAGGCCCTAGGGGCCACTCAAACCATATACTAAGTAAGTGGTATAAGGACCACTGTCACAAACACAGGATAGGCCTAGGACTAGGGAATCGCTGGGGCTACACTATACTACCAACAGTTAGGAAGTGGGAGGCCCACGGGATTCAGGTGCAGAGTGGAAACACTCACGCGTAATGCGTAAAAGTCGATAGAATCACTAGCAGTTAGAAATAAGCAGTTTTAGGACACTTCTGGTATAGCTAGAAAGTCGAGACTCGGAAACTAGACCCTAGGATAGTCAATACCCTTGTGAGCACCGAAGTACCCAAGTTACCTAGCCCACGGGCTGCGGGTGCATAGGTGTGAACTTGCGTCGGGTTTTGTCGTGGACTTCTATGGATGCCTGAAGGAAAGTTGCTGACAGGCAGTCAGTGAAGAGTGTCCGGTGGATCCCAAGGTGGGGATCAAGAAGGAAGGAACCTGCAAGCAGAAGGGACAGAGTCTAGGTCACCAGCCTGGAGCCGGGAAGGAACCAGGACGGAACCAGGCGATGTCGTGAAGATGCAGGTGAAGAGGTGAAGCTTGTCGCAGCTGCCACGGGTACCAGGAGACGTCGAGGACGACCAGGACCAGGAGGTGAGCTGTCCCACGAAGGTTCTTGCTGTCGGCGGCGTCGAAGTCGAGTCAGGACCCAACAAGCCTTGGCAAGCGGAACCCACGCAGGATGGAGGACTTGCTTCTGGTGCAGACCAGGAAGGTCTGGGGTGCTTCTCTTTCACAGAGGAGCGGGTGCCAGTCTGGAGGAGCCGGACCAGCAAGTTGAAAGTAAAGGTTCGTCGTCACGGAGGCTACCAGCCAACGGGCCAGCAACCGGACAACACGTCGAGCAACACAGGTGCAGAAGGGCCCCACGCAGAACACGTGAAGTGTGGGGAGCTGATCTTCTTAGCAGATGGTGCTCGGGAGTGGGGCTTCTCAATTCCCCAAGCACAGCCTCAAGGAAGCCTTAGAAGTCGCGCTAGTCAGTTACTAGCCACTTTTCCCAAGTCGCCGGTCCCACGTCGCCTCCACGGGTCTCAGCTTCGCTGGAGATGTGGATCTAGTTCGGAGGTGTCTGGAAGTCTCGGCGCTGGTCAGTCTCTGCAGTCGTCCCTCGTAGGATTCAGTCGCAAAGCACGCAGCGGTCGCTGGATGGTACCTGGTTGCCCAGGGTGGTCACTCCTTGGCCACAAGGGAGATTTCTTCAGTCTTCTTCCTGAGATCGAATGTCGAAGGTCCAGAGTTTCTGTTCAAGTTGCAGATTCAGGTTAATCTAATTTAGCAGGGCCCAACTAGCTACTAATATACTGGGCTAACACCTCCCCAAGCAGGAAACCTATTGTCCAGGCCTCCCTGGCTGGGAGTGCTCCCAGCAGCAGGAGGTCAGACTCGTGTCTGTGGCAGCAGCGTCCATTTTGTGATGCTGAGGCTTTGGTGAGAGTTAAACAGCAAAGTAGGATTTTAACATGTCTCTCCCTCTAGAAGGGAGGAATAATATCCTCATCACCAGAAATGGTATGGGGGTATTATTCCAAAGTGTTAGACACCTTACACGACATGTTTTGATAAAGCCAAACCATAGTTACCATAACCGTTTAGGATTATAAGGTACTTTAAGAGTATATGGTAGGCTATATCATAGAACAGCTATAAGGACATGGTTCCGAAAGCTGCAGACAGGCTCAGCTCATGCTAGAGCACCATCTCACATGTTACCAAGCACTCTGCCTCCAGGATTGTTAAGGCCTGCCATAGGAGTGGCTGATAGGTACACATGTGTCTATATATAATGTAGGTATAGGAATACTACACCTAAGCAAGGGGTGATTACACAACCTTGCCCCAGCTGAGTGATCAGCCAGTTGTGTCATAATGGAAGGCCAGGCCAGGGGTGGCATAATACATGCTGCAGCCCCTGGTAGGCCTAGGGTACACCTATGCCCTGGGTACCTAAGGTACACTGTACAGGGTCCAATAAGGTGATCCTTACCAATTGGGTATGTACCCAGGGTACATGGAGTCTATTTTAAAGAGAGAGCAGACAGCCTGAGACCCTGAATGGCAGGATCTCGGGCCAACTAAGTCGATAAACCAGCTAGATCCTAGGCAAAAAGTTGGGGGTAACCATAGTCAGATATCCACCTTCCTACAAAGGTGATAAGGATCAGTACTGTGGACCTGCACACTCAATTTATGACATACTTTGAGGGAGGACGTGTGCTGGACCAGAATTCCTCTCTTCCCTTCCCTTTCTTAATGTATGAAGGGAGATATAGACATGACTATAAACCTGCAGATATAGACACGCGTAAATCTAAAAGCACAGCCCAATATACACACATTCGAGGTTACACACACACACACACACGCAAGCACAAACACACACACACATTTTAGGTTTCTCTCACACATACACACACATACATTCGATGTTCCTCTCACGCACACACACTTGCAGACACACACACAATGTATCTTTATTTGGCATCCTTGTCTGAACACCTTCTCTTTGAACAAGTGTCCATTACTGTGTTCTCCCCGTGCATGGATAATTCTCTTTAGTGGCGTCAGTGAAAGAGAGGCAGGCAGCTTGCTGACGCCAGTGAGGGGTAAAGGCCAGCCCACCGATGTCAGTGAAGGGACATACAAGGAAATTGGGGAGCACTCGGCGAACTGCAGAGAGAAATACAATAAACAGCGTGATCGCAGCAGAATCGTGAAAGAAAAGGCATTCACAGCATTTTAAGTGACCAGATTTGCATATTTTAAAATTATGTCCAGGAGTGGTACCAGCAGGCATGAGAGGATCCCAAATGCGTCATCACTAATAATGTTTTGAGGTAAAAAAACATAAAATAAATAAAGCATTAAGTAAATGTTGTGTACAGGGTGCTTTTTAAAATACCATTTTGTTTTCTGCCTCTCGCACTGCAAGAAAGCAGTGGGGCGGCGCTCCAACGCCCAAATGGAGCGGCCGCCGCTGTCCAACATGGTTATTGCCTGGAACTCACCAGCAATCCTCCCAATATCCCACCTCGTATTCTCAGGTTCTCTCCGGAACACTAACAACTGCTCAAACAGGCAGTACAAGCTCTTTTAACAAAGAAGCATTATCAATTCAAAGTCCTCCCATTCGGAGTCACTACAGCACACAGTGTTCACCAAATGTTTAGCAGTGGTAGCAGCTCATCTAAGAAGACCACACATTCATGTCTTTCCATATTTAGGCGATTGGCTTATCAAAGCCAATACATACCACATGTCAACTACACACTCAAATTACCATAAATCTTCTACATCAGCTGGGATTTATAGTCAACGCCCAAAAATCCCATCTTCAACCTTCATAGCTCCAGCCGTATCTAGGAGCTATGCTCAACATTCAAACATGTCTAGCCTATCCAAATACAGCCAGGATTCAACATTTTCAAACACTACTACCACAATTTCAAAGCACTCAGTTTCTAACAGTCAAAACTTTCATGCAACTCCTAGGGATGGCATCTTGCATTGTCATAGTGCCTCATGCAAGACTAAACAAACATCCTCTACAGGAATGCGTAGCACTACAGGAATGCGTAGCACGTCAGTGGACTCAATCACAGGGTCAACTGTACAAACTAGTGTTGGTAGACAGTTGCACCTATCGGTCTCTGCAGTGATGAAACACACAAAACTTATCAAAGGGGTGGCCCTTTGTTGACTGTCCCACAGATCATGCTAACAGCGGATGCATCCCTCATAAGATGGGGTGCCCATCTACAACATCTTACAGTTCAGGGCCTCTTGGACCCCAAACACCAGAATCTTCACATCAACTACCTAGAGCTTCAAGCTGTTCACCTAGTGCTGAAAGCATTTCTACCTCACATTATAGGCAAGGTTGTCCTAGTCCAGACAGATAATATGACAGCTATGTACTATATACGAAAACAGGGGGAGGGACACTCTTTACAGTTATCACGCGTCTCTCAGACCATTTGGCGTTGGGCAATATATCACAAAATCCAACTGCTAACAGAACACCTTCCATGGATAGACCATGACTTTGCCGGCATCCTCAGCAGGATAAAGTAACAAGTCCACAAGTGGGAACTCCACCCCAAGCCCTCCTCCTATACTTCCACAAATGGGGAGGGGTTCAACAAATAGACCTCTTTGTAGCAGCAAAGAACACATAATGCTCAAACTTCTCCTCCAGGTTCCCACACCCTCTATCCAAAGACATTTCTATGGATGAATGAGTCAGGAATATTTGCCTACACCTTTCCACCTCTCCCTCTTCTTCCATTTGTGGCTCGGAAGCTTAGCAGATGTCACTCACCCTTGTTCTAGTGGCTCCCACATGGGCTTGTCAACCATGGTTCACCACACTACTAGAACTTTGAGTAGTTACACAAGAGTAGCTTCACCTCACTGCAAACCTTCTCACCCAGAACCATGGCAAAATTAGACCCCCAAACCCCAAGGAGCTCAACTTTGATCTATACAAATTATTATCTCTTGCATCTACAATGCTCAGGCCTTGCCTACACCTCCATACATGTACACCTTGCAGCTGTGCCTGCCTATCTTCAAAACAGACCACACTTCTCTTTATACAAAGTACCAGTAACTAAAGCTTTTGTGGAAAGCCTTAAAAGAGTGATACCACCAAAGGTCCCACCTGCACCTGCATGGAACCTTAATATTGTTTGAACAATACTTATGGGTCCAACTTTTGAACCGTTACATAACTGCCCCCTCCAATTTTTGCTTTCGTAATTACTTTCACCTCCCTAAGACATGAGAGTGAGCTTCAGGCACTAACCTTAGAATAACTATTCTTCCTGCTTCACAGATATAGGGTGGTTCTTCGTACCAACCCAGAATTCCTTCCAAAGGTGGTGTCATCTTTTCATATTAACCAATTGGTTGAGCTACCTATTTTCTTCTCTCAACCAGATTCTGTAGTACAAAGAGCTCTTCATACATTAGCAGTCAAAAGAGCATTCATTACTGTAATATATTGACAGAACAAAATATTTTCCCAAAACACATTTTTGTTGCTTTTGCTGCCCCTCATCAAAGGGAAACCTATCTCAAAAGCTGGCATTTCTAGATGGATTGTTAAATGTATCCAAAAATACTATAATAAAGCCAAAAGGGCTTTGTCTATACCTCCTAGAGCTCATTCTACTCATAAAATAGGAGCATCTATGGCTGTTTTAGGTAAGATTCATATAGCTGACATTTGTAGAGCAGCTACATGGTCTACACCACACACATTTACCAAACATTGTGTTGATGTGTTAGCACAACAACAAGCTAATGTAGGACAGGCAGTGCTACAAACACTTTTTCAAACAACTGCGAAGTCCACTGGTTAGCCACGGCTTTGGGAGAAGTACTGCGATACAGTCTATGCAAAGCATGTATATCTACAGCACACATGCCTCAAGCAGATTATGTTACTTACCCTGTAAGCATCAGTTCTTGGCAATTAGAGCTGTAGATTCACATGCGCCCTCCCTCCTCCCCGGACACCTATGGTCGTTGCAGTTCTTATTTACATTTCCACATGCGTGGACATCTCTGTACTTACACTTACTTACTCCAATCTCACCCTCCTGCGGGAAAACAATCTAACAATGGAGTTGATGCCCATGCGCACTAACAACGAGAGGATGAGTCACCTTACCTCGTGACTCGAAAGACGTCTTCAAAGAAAAGCAACTTGCAATCATCTGGACCCAACACTAGATGGTAGGAGTATTCAAAGCATTCAAAGCATGTGAATCTACAGCTCTACATGTCAAGAACAGATGCTTACAGGGTAAGTAACATAATCCATATTCTACTTCCCTCACATCTTGTCTGTATGTGAGCAACAGTACTCAGTGTGAGAAAGAGAACTTTGCGCAGTGACAATGGCTTGTTTGGCATAAAGGCTCTTTATGAACGGATACAAAGAAGCTTTTGACCTCAATAAGATTATAGAAACCTAGAATGTCCTGTGAAATTAGTTGTCAAGCCAGATGGGAATTCTTTTTGGCACAATACGATTTCTGTATAATTTATACTCCTGGATCAAAACATCTTCTTGCTGATGCTCTGTTCCGGCGATATCCAGGAAGTGAAGTGGTATTTTAACAGTCTGTCATTCCATCGCATTGTATCGTAGGAGAAGTTCAAATCTTCTTGCAAATAATTTGTAATTCACACGATGCAGTGGATCCTGAAGAGCTAGATACCTATAAAATACAGTCAATGCAAAATATTGACCTCTGCTTTTTGCAAGATCCCTTCTCATCTCAAGAAGAGAACTTCACTTTAAAGTCTTGTGACTATGCTATGACTGCTATTGCCGGCAATTGTGGAATTATTTCAACCTGGCAATTGGTTCTTAGTTCATTTTGGCATCTGCACGAAAGGATGTTGAGCAGAATATTGTTGCTTGTCCAATCTGTGACCAGGGAACCTCTTTGGATGCCTTCACCATTGCCAGTTTCTTCCAAACCCCAGCTTACCATTTCTACTGAATTCATAATAGAATAGCCTCGATCTCAAATCTTGCTGTTGATTGGTAACACCTTTTACATTTTCTCCCTTAACCTAAATTCATTCAAAAGCCATGATGCTAACTGCTTTATGACCAACCTCTTTCACCTACAACACTTACCCCACACCATCATCTCTGATAGGGGTACTTGCGAAAGTTCGCGATTCTGGAAAACCCTTTGTAAAATGGTAAAGATGTATCAAGATCTGTCTTCTGATTACCATACACAAGCTAACGATCAAACGAAACTAATTGATCAATGTCTTGACTAATATATATGTTGTGTTGGTAAAGCCACACAAAGTGATTAGGCCTCTTATTTAGCTATCATGGAATTCTCTTACAATAATGCTTGTTACAGTGCAACAAACGTTTTGTTGCACGCTTTGTTTTTTTATTTCATTTATTGATATATTCTAATACATACTTATCACTTACAAATGCGTGTTTAATTAGTATTCATTGCACATGTTTAATATATAAAGTTTTGTTTTATTATAGGCTGGTATTGCACCAAATGCTGCTTTTATGTATCAGTGTGAATTATGTGTGGTACATTTCAACAAATGTGCAACATATAATTTTTCCAGTTTGCAACTGAATACTGGATTTGGCCTTTCCATAATTCGAAAAGAGTATTTTTTGTTTTTATTTATTGGCATTTTCACGTACATATCAAATTGCACAATTACACATTTCTGTTGAATGCACATAGTGTCATTATACTTACAACAAACTTAACAATTACAAAAACTTTGGACAGCCGCGTTACATAGTTATGAGGAAGCAATATCATACATTTGCATTTCTATTTCTATTTAGGGAGTTTTGTAAAGCGTTTGGTGACGCACAGCGGCGTGTCCCCGCGCTAAGGAGCGGCTGCTAACTGGAACCTACAGAAGTGGAATACTTTACTGTTCGAATAGTGTAGTTTTGAGCTTGGCTCTAAAGATTAGTTCAGATGGTTCGAGACGCAATATTAAGGGTAATGTGTTCCATCTGACGGCTGCAAGGTACCTAAAGGATCTTCCGCCCATCCGTGCTCTGGACACCTTGGGGACAACAAGGCGTCCCGAGCCAGAAGATCTGAGGGAGCGGGACGGTTCATAAGGTGTCAGCAGTCCTTTCAAAGGGAGAGGAGACCTCCCGTTGATGATCCGATGGCACATGCAGAGTGCTTTGAAATCAACCCTACTTCTGATCGGGAGCCAGTGCAAGGACCGAAGGGCCACCGAGGATGCGGCTCTTCTGGGTAGTCTAAGTACTAGCCTAGCAGCGGCATTCTGTAAGACCTGTAAACGGCTCAGATTCTTCTTCGGAGTCCCTAGATAGAGGAGGTTGCCATAGTCCATCTTTGAGGTGACTAGTGCATGCACAAGGGTTTGACGGGCCTTTACAGGTAAAAACTTCAATGCCTTCCTGAGACTTTTGAGGGTCCCAAAGCATGATCCGACCACCCGGTTGATCTGAGGGCCGAAGGTCAGGTCGGAGTCGAACCAAATGCCCAAGTTCTTTGCTTTCAGGCATGGGATAGGTGTTGAGCCAAGGCATGGAGGCCACCATGCCGACGTCCACGCCGATCGGTCTCCCCCTACGACAAGCACCTCGGTCTTATTTCCGTTAAGCTTAAGGCAGTTTGCGGACATCCAGGCAGCTAGGTCTTGCATACAGGCTCTGAAGATGTCCGCCGAAAGATCGGGTGCGCGCGACAGGGAGATCACCAACTGCGTGTCGTCGGCATAGGAAACCATTCGGAGGCCGTAGCTCTCTACCAAGGAGGCAATCGGGGCTACGTAGAGATTAAAAAGTGTTGGGCTCAGGGACGAGCCCTGCGGCACCCCCTGGTCCAGAGCAATTCGCTCAGAGTAATAGTCACCCTGCCTCACTTGGAAGCCTCGGCCTGCGAGAAATTAATAAATCCATTTCAACGCTGCCCCTCTCACCCCACCTTTGCTCAGACACTGTAGCAAGATGGAATGTGCCACAGTGTCGAACGCCGCGCTAAGGTCTAAAAGGATGAGAGCCATGGTTTGACCCTCGTCAGCACCCTGCCTGAGAGTTTCGGAGGCCCTAAGAAGGGCAGACTCGGTGGAGTGGCGTGGCCGGAACCCGAATTGAGTCGGATGAAGAAGGTTACTGTCCTCCACATATTTCATTAGCTGCTTATTTACCACCTTCTCTGCTACCTTCGAAAAATATGGCAGGAGAGAGATGGGGCGTAAGTTATCCAGCTTATCGAGGCCAATGTTAGGCTTCTTGCGGAGGGGAAGCACCACAGCCTGTTTCCAGTCCACAGGTAGAGAACTGGATCGAAAGGAGACATCTAGCAAATGCCTGATGTAAGGTTCCAGTGTCTCTATGCTGTCACTCAGCCTTTTTGGGGAAGCAGGATCGCGTGGGGAGCCAGATCTGACGGATCTGCAGATTTTAACGAGATCCTCTGATAGAGGAGTGGTGAAATGAAGTAGCAGATCTGAGTCAGCTTCAGCTCCTGCTAAATCTGCAGGTTCTTCCGCTAAGGGTGGCGTGTCGGGAAAAGCAGAGTAAATCTTGCGCACTTTGTCTCCGAAGTAGTTAGCAATGCGATTGCATGCTGTTACTGAGTGATCTTCATCTCGAGTAACGGTTATTGGGGTGGAAAGGGATTTATATATGCTAAACAATTCCCTAGCCGAGTTTTCCGCCACGTGAATTTTATCTGCATAGTAGGTGGCTTTTTCTATACGGATTTTATTATGATAGGATCGTCGTTTTGTGAGGTAAGCCTCTTTCATCCGATCATCATAAGCCATTCTCCATTGTCTTTCTGCTCGTTTGCAGTCCCTTTTGGCACAGCGCAGCGCCTCGCTGAACCAGGGAGCAGTTCTTTGTCTGTGGACAGCTTTATTAGACCAACCCAATGGGGCTGTGTGGTCCAGAGCAGCCGTGATACGGTCACTCAGCAATTTATTTGCCGCTGTCACGTCATTTCCTCCTGGGGGCCCTTCCACGGTAAGAGCCTTATTAAACTCTCGCAGGGAGAATCTTGCCCACCTACGTCGAGGGTAGTTAAGAGGGGTGGGAGCGCTAGCTATATGCTTAGACAAGTAAATAGTAAACGGAACGAGAAAATGATCTGTCCAGGGCAAGGGCACTGGGGGAGCGGCTAAAACACCCTCCCAATTGGCGAATATTGGGTCGAGCAGGTGCCCACGGTTGTGTGTTGGCAGCTGACCTTTTAGCTCTAGCTGTAGGGTGTGAAGTTCTTCCCGGAACTCCACTGCTCCTTTGTCTAGTGCGTCTTGCAGGTGTATATTTAAATCTCCCAACAGCAAAAACTTGTCCCTCCTGATCGCTGTTTCTGTGACCCACTCTAGGAGGTTTCTTTTAAAACTGGCCATAGGTCCCGGTGGGCGATAAATTATCAGGCCCTTTATAGTCATGCTCCCATCAATTGCATTATCAGTGTGTTCAAGCCTAGTTGTAGTGGAGGCATATACTACCCATCTAACCCACCAGCTCATACTTGTTTTTACAGCATTTCGCACCAGATCATTATGCACAAAGTTGGGGTTCATTCACAAATGTCTGCGGCGTCAGGGGGTGCTACGCCAGCGGTCTCAGATTGATTTGTACGTATCCATTCTAATATAGGACTCCAAATGTCTTTGGGCCTAGATGCTGTGCGCATAAGTTCCCAAAATGTTGAGAGCTGAGTTTGGCAATAGATGATATCTCACAGCCACACTTTAACAGATGGGGCTTTAGGTTTCCCCCAATGTATGGCCACCCTGCGTTTAGCCAATAATGGTAACATAGGGTGTAATTTCCATGTGTCAAATGGAGTCTCCTTCACATACCCCAATAGTCCCATCAACAGAGTGGGTACCTCCTATACACCCAGGACCTCCCCAACACCATTGTATATGTCTACCCATTATTTCGCTATAGGAGGGCATTCCCAAGCTAAATGCAAAAAAGTTGCAGCAGTCAGCATTTGGCCTCAGGCTCATGCAGTGCAGTTGGGAATGGGTTCTGTAGAATCTATGCAAATATTTGAAATGTATCAAGCACAATCAGTAATTAGGGGATAACATCCTTAGTTGGCTACAACAGAATTTCCAATGCTCATCTGAGAGTGGCGGGTTTATTTCAGTGTCCCAATCCTGTAGTGCTTTGGCCTTTGTCACTGGAAATGTGTTTTGCATAGTGCTGTATAGCAGCGTGATGATCCTGCACGGCGATGGACCTGCCAGTATTTGCTCAAGGGCGTGCAGTGTGAGCGGCGGATTGGGAAATGTGGTGTGCACCTGGCGACATGACGCTCTTACACGGTAATCTAAAAACAGTTCAGAGATTTTAGGCACTGCACCCTGGTCCTCAGTGGAAGGGAGTCGAAAGGTGTCTGGATATAGCTCCGCAAATGTGTTCATACCTAGTCTATTAGCCAGAGCTACATTCCCTTTGTCTACCCTCGGTGGCAGCTGAGGGTTATGTGCCAATGACCTCGAGGGGGCATACAAAATCTCTAGCTTGGCTCTTTTTTTGCAAGCCTTCCCAGCCCCATTGCAACGTCTCAACCGTATCTATTTCGTTCCGGGGGGGGGGATTTGTATGTCTGATATAATGCCACTGGGAGTGGAGTCGGCGCAGCTCTATCCGCCTCGACCGCAACAAGTGGCTGGAATGGGTGGGGTGAACCCAGTGATGCAAAATATTGGGCTTGTGCGCAGTACACGTACAGCGGGATATCTGGTGCACCCAAGCCGCCTTGCGCCAAGGGGAGGGTCATGAGTTCCCATGACACTCTAGCTTGTTTTCCGGCCCACACCAAGGATACCATCAGGGAGCGCATTGTTTTGAAAAAGGCCTGTGTAAGTGAGAGGGGGAGGTTTATGAACAGATAAAAAAAATGTAGGCAGAACTATCATTTTGGCAATCGCTATACGCCCTGCCAGTGAGAGCAGTAATCTAGACCAGGTCTTGAGTTTGTTCTCCAACCATGTTTTTAGTATTTATTTATTTACTTGAGTTTTATATAGCGCTGGCTATACACAGTTACAGACGGTACATCAGTTACAGGTTACATCAGTTGGTTCAATGTAAAAGGGTAACAAGGGGGGATTGAGCGGAGCATAGGCATAAGGATATACAACGCAGGCAGGGGGAGAGAAATTCAGGGAGAGAGGAAAGGAATAGGGGAGGTAGGCAAAGAATGAAGGAGGGAAGAGGTGGGGGAGGGGTAGAAGACACAGCGTGGAGACAAAGAAAGTAACTGTGTCTGACGGGAGACGGCTCCCCGCGGTAATGGGATCATTCCCAGTCCTCTGTTTTGTGTGATTCCCTTGATGCGGTGGACTCTCTCAGCGGGGTCGCTGAGACTCCAGGGCATAGATGCTGGATCCCTCCCCAACAAGGGGAGAGAAGTGCTTTGATCACGGGCGTACTGCAGGCGCCATTTTGAGTCGCAGGTGCTCGAGAACTTCTCAGCACATTACTCGGTCCTCCGACGGCCCAGGACAGCGGAAACAACTCCTATGGTGGCTGCAGGCAATCCGGTTGCAGGATTCGTTATGCAAGTGGGTACTAAATGCGGCAGATCCCCGCTCCGGATATGTGCGCACGGGTTCACCACGGAGCTTCAGCTCCGAGCGACCATCATGGTCGCTGGTCTCTCTCACACCCTGTTGTTCACAGTTGAGTCTTGACTGAACTCAGTTGAATCTTGGATGTTCATGGTTCAGTTTTTCTTGGTCTAAGTTGACTGTTGGCTTTACCCTGTGCCTTGGTTGATCTCCGTTGAGGGTTAGATAGATCTGTTTTGTACTGGTTTCTCCTTGATTCGTGGTTGCTCTCAGTTTAGTATTGGTCGGTTTTGGTTGGGGTCTTGGTTGATTTAAATTGAATGTTGGCTGTTGCTGATGTCTGTCACTCCCACTTCTTCTCCTGCCACTCTCGGTTAGCACTAGCCTCCTGCTCTCCTATGTACCAGCAATGTAGGGTGGTGTACATGTTACTGCTTTGCCATAATTTGCATCCCATAGCTCTTGTATATTCTGGATAAGCCATATACCCAAATACCGCACAGGACCATCGGCCCATTGAAGGGGGTAATCAAGTTGATGAGGTAGGGGGCTTGACGTTAATGGGAACAGGACAGATTTTGCCCAGTTAATCTGTATGCCAGATAGACCCCCAAATCTTAGGATCTCGCGCAGCACTGGGTTCAAGTTGTCAACAGGGTTATTAATATATAGAGTTATGTCATCCGCATATAGCGAGACAATGATACCACGGGTAGTAAATCCCAGTTCCCTGGCCGCATGATGTTGTCTAAGTATCGCTGCCGGCGGCTCCATGGCAATAGCAAAAAGTAAGGGGGACAAGGGGCATCCTTGTCTAGTGCCACGGGTGATAGATAGCTGGAGGAGAACAAGCCATTTAATCTAAGTTTAGCAGTGGGTGAAGAGTAAGGTAGTTCTATCTGGTTTATGTAGGTCAGGCTGAATCCCAGTCTTGCTAGTATATTGAACAAGTATTTCCATTTAAGTTAATCGAAAGCCTTGGTGGCGTGTCGGAGCGCTGCTAGAGCTGGAAATTGAGGATCTAAATAGTGAATCACTGCGAAGAAGGTGCGTAGGTTGTGTGCTGTGGACCTACCAGGAATAAAGCCAGATTGGTCGGGCCTAGCGATCAGAGGGAGCAGGGGCTGTAGTCTGTTGGCAAGGAGTTTAGCATAGATTTTGGTGTCAATAGAGAGGGGGCGATACAAGTCTCGCTCAGAGGTTTTCCAGGTTTAAGCAATGACCATATTATTGCTTCTCGCATTGTGGTAGGGAACATCCCAGTCTCCTGAGCTTCCTCATATAAAGGCAAGAGTTGGGGCGCTAGTAAATCGGCATAGGTTTTGTAGAACGCGGCCATCAGCCCATCCGAACAAGTAGCCTTGCCAGAGGGGAGGCCATTTATCACTTGTGTGATGTCCTCCACCATGAAGAGTTCGTCCAAGTAGGCCCTATGATCCCTGCTCAGCCACAGCAGTTCAATTGAGTCCAAATAGGACTGAAGTTCCTCAGGAACTTGTGCAAGAAGAGGAAGTGTACAGTGTGGAGTAATATTTTGTAAATTGGTCCAGTATTTCTTGAGGACCTCTAACCAAGTCTCGATTATCATCTAAGATTTCTGAGATTAACAATTCAGTACTGGGTGTGCATAGGGTGTTGGCTAGAGTCCTGCCAGGCCTGTCACCCTCTCCATGCTGACCGGGCTGGGCATATTTACCCAGCGACTTCACTACCCTGACATCCTCTTCTTCGTATTCTGAGATATTAACTCTATTTTCTCCCAATATTTTTGTGTCCTCAGTGCTATAGTATTGTGACTCAAGGTCTCTGATGTTGGTTTCCAATTTATTAAGAGTTTGTCTAATGAATTTTAATACCCCAGCTTGTCTGGATATACATTTCCCTCGAATTATAGCTTTGAAAGCTTCCCACAACGTAGCCTGTGTTTGCACCGGGCCAGAGTTAATGGAGAAATATTCTACTATATCCCCCCTGATTTCTTCCCTAAATATTGTGTCTGTGAAGGCATATGGTGGAAGTCTCCAGCTAGCCGCTTTCGGTGGACCATCTAGTATGTACAGTTGCAGGTGGACCGGGGTGTGGTCTGATAGCGTCCTGGGCAGGTGTTGTATAGATGTAGTCCAGGCTGCAACATCTAGGGACACCAACCAGAAATCTAATCACGGCCAGGTGTTGTGATGAGCAGTGATGCAAGTGCCCTTAGTCACAGAGGGGTGTCTCTGCCTCCATACGTCTGTCAAGCCCCCCTCAGCAGTGATATCATTAAGTGCAGTGTTTGATCTCAGATGTAACTTATGTGACCCTCCCTTTATGTCCATGGCATCATCCACCAGGGCGTTGAAGTCTCCCCCCCATATTATGGTGTCGTACCCCACCAAGTTTATTTCGGCCCATATTTTGTGAAAGAATTCCAGATTTTCCACATGTGGACCATAAATCGCCACCAAGGTTACATGCACCACACCCAGTTTACATCCTAAAATCACATATCTTCCTTCTGGATCGATATGCGATACAGTCAGCGTCCAGGCTAATCCTCGTCTTATCAGTATGGACACCCCTGTTGCAAAATTGGAGTAAATAGAGTAGATAGATCCCCAGCGTCTACTGTGTAGCTTGACGTGTGAGGTGCTATTTAAGTGTGTTTCTTGGATGAAGCATATGTCGATATTATGTCTGTCTAGGTAAGATTGGATAAGTCTGGATTTGCAATAGTTATTTAACCCCCTAATATTCCATGCAAGGAGATTGTAAGCTGTCATAGCCAGGTGGTTTTAATTATCATACATTTCGGTGGCTGGCTCTGTCTGGCTGTTTTCCTAAGTTAATGCCGGGTACTGCTGTATGATGCCCACGCGTATGTATGTGAGCGTGGTGCACGGGTACAAACAAACTGTGTATTATGTCCCGGGCTCGTGCCTGGGGACAAGTAATGGGAGTTCTCCCTGAGGGCATGACTTTACTGGTTTACAACCCTGCCTTGCGGCAGGGTGGCCGCACTTGTATGTGAGAACCTAACAACTGAACTTATGATTTAGTGCATTAGAGGTACCTGCGGCCCGCAACTGTATTGCTACGATCAGAAAACCATCATGGCGCGGACCATTACAGTACAGATAACTTATAACAATACCTGGCACTGCATGGCACTATGGATCAATCATTGTCACTGAGTCCAGTGTCTGGGGGGGATCATTTGAGAACAACTTTACTGTTCTTTTTGGGCTCCTAATGTGCTTAGCAAACTTCATGGCCGATTTAGTGTCAGTGTAGTGATGAACTGCCCCTTCTTGGTTGATTTTCAGCTTAGCTGGGTACAACAGTGCATACAATATTTCTGCTTGACGTAGAATCCGTTTAACTGCCACAAATTCTCGCCTAGCTGCCTGAACAGCTGGAGTGAAGTCTGGGTATATGGAGATGTTGTTCCCTTTATGGTTAATATTTCCTCTCTCCCTGGCCAGTCGAAGGATAGTGTCCTGATCACGATAATGCAATATATGTGCTAGAATTTGTCCTGGCATGGCCCGGACCGGCGGTCTGGGTCCCAGTGTCTGATGCGCCCTTTCCACTATGAACAGTGCTGACAGTCCAGGGCCAAAAAGTTCATGCAGCAGTTCCTCCACAAACGTTTCCATCTTCGCAATCGCTGTTGTTTCCGGGATGCTCTTAATTCGGAGGTTATTTCTGCGCGAGCGCGCCTCTAAGTCTTCGTTCTTGGCCCTGATAATGTTGAGCACTTTGTTCATATGAAGCAATTGCTCTTTGGTTTCAAGTTGGAACTCGTGTATCTCAGTAGAGTGGTTGTCTAACTGGTCCAGGCGCGTTTCATGGGTGTCCACCTGTTTCTTTACCTGGCCCAGCTTTGAGGTAAGTTGGTCCAGCTTATTATCAATGGTTTTTAAACTGGATTTCATGTCGAGCAGCAGGGCACAGAGATTGTCACTGCTGCATTCCGCACCTTCTTTTACACTTGACTCTGTATCAGTGTCTGCCTCATCATCTCTGTGGCGGGTGAGTCTTTTGTGTTCAAAAGGGAGTTTTGTTTGTTTAGCGTCGTGTTTACCCATGTCTCACCAAACTGCCAAGTCAGAATCAGCAGTGCACAACAAGGTCTTCCGAATGCCACCGGATCCTCCCCCGAAGGAATTCGTGCCACTGCACTGTGATGGTATCTGAGACCCCCTTCGCCCCTTGGCAGATACTCAGACCGGCACGGATGAGCCTTATGGGATTTTCCCTTCTGGGGCCAGGGCGGGGTGACCTGTCCCTCCAAGAATTTACTCCAGTCGCGGTTCTCACCGCACTGCCGACACGTGTGGGCCCAAGGGATCTCGCCAGGTGCTGCAGAGCAGCCAATTTTAAGCCCCGTGGGCGGCGCCTCTACTCCTGCAGGATATTTAGGGAAAACTAGGCCTCAGCCAGCAGCTGAGCACCTCAAACCAACACAGTGCTCCAGAGGGGCTCGCAGCAGTGTGCCGCTTCTGTACTCCGTCTACAATCTCCAGTTTTCAATTAGAGCTAGGCGGCCATGTGTGGGCCTGCACGCTGGCAAAGCCTTTCATACCATACTTTATCACCTATCTGAGCAGCCGCAGGGTTAAGGGCTGTTATTTCTATTTTCAAGATGCATGCACAGTCTTAACTTATGGCTCTCCGTGCCCGGGCCAGGTCTGAAGGGCCGCGGATCCACTGAATTGTCTGTACCTCACCTGGGGCGTCACACCGTGTGCAGGGCTTTGGTGCACTCGGGCCGGAGCCACCCCCAATACGTCCACGCAGCGTGAGTCGGTAGGGTATGATCCTGCACTGTGAATACACTCTGCCCAGATTCCTACCGCTCACCTCAGGTCGATGTCGGTGGCCCATTGATCCACTAGCGCTCCTCCAATCTTTCTTCTGCCGTCATGCCAGGAACATGCGTCCGGCTCAGCCGGGCCCGCCCTTACTCACGGGGAGTCGCGGAGAGTCCGCCCGCAGTGCCCAGCCCCGGCAGAGCCAACCCAGGGACCGCCGACCGGGGGGTCAGTGTCCCTCCGTCCTCAGCCGCGGATGTGAACAATGGCCACACACGTCCAGCGGCCCCCACAGGCCGCACAGCCAGGCCTCCAATGCCGCCGCAGTCCCCCTACAAGTTCGCCGGCGTTAGCAGGTCCAATGTCCGCCACCACTACGCTCTTTCAGCGTGCTTTTTCGGTCAGTTGCAAGCACTCTTAGTTGCAGGATTATTCAGGATTTTGTTGCGGCTGGCAGAGAACTCTCAACGAACGGCCATCTTGCTGCTCGGCAAGCCACGCCACCGAATTTGAAAAGAGTATTTAAGTGTGATGTGAATGCATCTTTGGGTAGAGACACCTTTAGATTTTCTTGAAAGTTTCAAGCAGAACGCACTGTACTTGGAGATATCTTAGCTAAAGGCAACAAGCTGGTATTTCATGTGTTATCTGGGCTTTCACAGTGCAGAACGGCCAAACGCAACCAAGCTACGACCTCGGATATCAGAGCCCAGTAGTCCATAGCAAACAGCTTAATGTTCCAACAAACATAGGTGTGAAAGCACATTTGAGAAACTTGTGAAGGCACTTTGGTGCCGAATAGGTTTAGCTGGTGGCTACAAGGGATAGGGTTTTACTGTGGATAGGCTCATCAATCAATGCTTTGATTTAATGAACACCATCTAAATACCATCTAATACTGTGATACTCAAAGTACAGGCCTGGGCCGCTTGCCACCCTTTACATGTGGCCCCTTGGTGAACAGCAGTACTGCGCTGCTGTTTACTTGACAGACCACTAACATAAAATAAATATGTTAAATAAACTGGCAAGCATTTATTTACAGATTAACTGAAGTAAAAGAAAAGTAAAGCAGGTATCCTGCACCATTTAACTTTAGGAATACCTTCATTTTTAAAGTCATCTTGCAACAAAGGTGTATACATATGATAAAGCTCAATTGAACATTTTAAAAAGTGTATTTCATTAACATGTAAAAGTGTTCCTCCTTAGGCCATCAGATAATATTAGTGCATTGACAATTATTTTTTTTAACATGAACGTTCAAACATTCATGTCTCCACCCTACCCTGAAAACAATGTGTCAGAGCCCCTTTTAGGGGGCGACTGGGCACGCATCGGCTACTGGGCCCAACTGTGGTGGTTGAGGCCTAATAATCCTGCTCTCCCAGTGCCCGGCCTACTTTAGATCCTGAGCAACTGGGCTAAGTACCTCTTCTGCACTTTGCTCTCAGTAGTAAGTGTTGTCGAGCAGTCCAAGGCTCCCTTGGGGGGAGATGTGGATATAGGTTAGTGAACGCGGGCTCACAACTTAAAATGCGTGCAGTAGCAATAAATCATTGTCCAGCCAAATACTCACTTTCAAAACAAAAGAGAAGTATATTTTTTCTAATGCTTCCCACACAATTAAAGAATACGAAATGCACTCCCAATTTACACAGTCCTCCACTGAGGTCGGGTTGTAGCGTCTCCTTGGCGGTTCCCTGCCCCACTCACTCTTCGCGTTGGCGATCCTGGTTATTCCCCATTCACTATTAGTAATGTCCAGGGTATGCACCACTAGTGGCCCAAGTCTCTTAAAGTCAAAAGTGATTCAATGGTGTTTCAGCACACACATGTTTGATTTTAGTAACAAGTTTCCCCTGGGCCGTCAGACACGAACAAGTCTTACCCACTCCGGCAGAACTAAAGCGTTTGCAGTCCTGGAATGCACCCCGTCCGCATGTGCTTGCATTCGGACTCAGCTGCTGCACTCAGCAGGCACAGGTTGTCTCTCTTGCAGTTGTGCTTAGAGCAATTGAAATATTTTTGCTGCTTTCTCCTGCCTGGTAAGTGTTCACACGCTTCCGATGGGGAGGGAGGACTAGGACAAACCTGTTATTGGTCCCACTTGGGTGACGTGCTCCCACGGCATCCCCACTCATCCAACGGAGTCAAACAAATCACAGTCCTTGTTGCTCCTGGTGCCCTACAGGACTTACCTTACGCTGTCCATGGGCTCACAGCAAAGTTATCCACAGCAGCCCTTCCTGGTATACGGGGTTGCCACACAAAGCTTTGGCACTTAACGCACGGCAGTCTTTCACCTCGGTGGCACCTCGTGGCATACTAGGTCTCTTCAATGCTACCGCTCAGCACTTCAGCCCTTACCGTATGGCAGGCTTTTTTTTTTGAAAATTTTTATTGAACAATAAATCAATTACAAGCATGGGCCTACAACCACCAGGGCCGGCCGCTAGATTCGGGAAGGATCATACAGAGGTTAAGGCAGTAGTCGACTCCCGGGGTCCAGCCCCGTACATGACTCCGGATAGTCCTAGGGAAGCAGGATACATAGGTTTAACATAAATAACAAATAAAAACAAAAGGCGAGGCGTAAGCGCAAGAAATGTGGGTCTGGCTACATCCGGGGGACTCTACTTCTGACCTTCAAATAGCTACTAAAAGGAAGGAGTAATGATAGGTCGGGGGGGGGGGGTCACGGGAGAGGAACGTCTATATTCGATTATCCCAAAAGTCGCAGGGAACCATCAAGGGTCAGGGGGACAAGGCAATATCGGTGGCCACTAGGGGGGGAACACAGATACCCCCACGATACGCGTTCCATTGCCCCCAGATTCTACCCCATGCCCCCGGTTTGCCACGAGCCACATACACGGTCTTCTCCCTGAACATGCACCAGTCCATGTTCTCCTTCCATACGGACACGGTGGGAGGCCGCTGGGAACCCCAAAGCTGCGCTATATCTCTCTTGGCAATCATGTTCCCCAGGGCCGCCCACCGAGTCTGAGCCGCGTTATAATCATTGGGCTCCCACACATTCAGGACACAGCGACGCACCTCCGGCAGCAGCACTACCCCGGTGACTTGTCCCATGATCACATGAACCCGACGCCAGTATTCCGCCACCTCGCGACACTCCCAAAGGATATGGAGAAAGGTGGCACTGAGTCCACATCCCCGCTTACAGAGCCCGTCTTCAGAAAATCCCATCGAGACCAGACGGGGACCCGTCACATACACCCGGTGGAGAATCTTAAGTTGGACCAGGCGGAGACGGGCCGGAATGGCCACTTCCTTGGGGGACGACAGTGCGGACTGCCAGTCCTCGTCGTCCAGTTCCACCCCATCCCCCGTCCACGCCTCCCGGAGGCGCACCAAGAGGTCAGCCAGATTATTGATAAGTTTTTTATAAATTAATGAAATAGTACTGTCGGGGACATGACCGTCGAGTATGCGGTCCTCGAGGGGCGAAGAAGCCGGGATATTGGTCCCCTCCCCAAAAACAGAGAGCAGGGCATGCCGAATCTGGGCGTAGCGGAAGAACTCCCTTTCCGTAAGTTCGTATTCGCTCTGGAGCGCCGCAAATGTTTTAACAGCACCCTTAATCCATAAGTCTCCCACTCTACTAATACCAATCGTGTCCCAACGTTCAAACCCCTTCGTTGTCCAAAGGCTTCCCAGGCGGTCGGAGGCAAACAGAGGAGTAGCACATGTTAAACGCTCACTCCAGCCCAAGGCTACATTGGCCGCCTTCCAGATCCGTACCGCAATCTTAGTAGGGCCCGTAAGGGTCCGTCCAGCCGAGCTGGAGTAAAGTGCCCTGTTATAGTTGCCGCCGGGAAGCAGGAATTTATCCATCTCATACGCCGGATTCAAGCCAGGCGCATACGTGGCATGGTTAATGGCCGACAGCTGTGAGGCCCAATAATACCTGCGAATGTCGGGAAGCGCGATGCCCCCGTCGTACCAGGGGAGAGTAAGCTTTGCCAGAGCGATACGCGCCCGTCCGTCCCACACCAACGTATGGCAGGCTTTACCACTGCTATCTTCACAGCTGCCCTTTCCTGGCATACAAGGGTTGCTGACTCAATCCTGCACATGGCAACGACACGATTGGTGTGGCACTCGTCTCCTCGCACAGGGAGTCCACTCGCCTAGGCTCCCCAATGGGCCTGGCTCCCTCCAGTGCTCTCCTCTTCCTCACAGGGTACACTGGTCTTGCAACCAGGCAGACACTGGTGGGCCAGGCTCTAGGACAGGTAGTCTTGGATTCCCTGGGTGATGTCCCCTCACCCAGGAGGGAGACTAGCAGGCCTTGGCACCCAGTCCTAGTCACAGTCAAAAGTTTTGCAGAGCTTCCCCCCCACACACAGGCTGTCTGGCTGATGGGCAAATGGCAATTTTTAGGATCACCACCTCCTTTTCCTTTTCCTGACACCAAATATGATTTAGGGTCTCAGACTTTAAAGTTTATGTTTTAGTTCGGCTTCTTTGTGGTTTAAATGTTTTTATTAATTTACAAGGCAGAAGACACAACCACATACAAATATCTATCTTCATAGGATGCGATATTAATACCACCGCACTCAGTGGCTATAAAACATTACTCAACTGTATGTGTCCCACTGCGCAATAATATCTATAAAATGAACAATAAAACGCCCCAAAAAAAAGGGAAAAAAGAAAAAAAAATCGTTCCCTTCCTCCCCCCTCCCCTTATCATGCTCCGCGTCCACCACTTAAGCTATATATGAACCCTCCGACTACTCCTTCAGCCTGCCTCACCTCTGCGAGCCGTAGCAACCGTAAATATCTGGGGCACGTGACTTCTCGAAATTCAGTTGCCAGAAATGACAGAAACGGTTGCCACAACTCCCCATATTTAGTTCCTTCCCCTGCCAGGGTGAGCGCTAGCTTCTCCATCCCTAGGACATGCCACAGGCGGTGTAGCCAACCCGTAAAAGCTGGGGAAGTGGGAGTGTGCCAATGTGTGAGAATGTTTTGTGTCGCAGACCCTAGTGCAATAGCTATTTGTCTGCCTCTGTGGGATTTTAGTGGATAGGTCAAGGGATTGGGAAGAGCCAATGGGACATAGGCCGGAAAGCGCGGTATCTCAGTCTCGAAGTGCTTATCCACCTCATCCAGCACCTAAGTCCAGTATGGTTGGATGTGTACGCACTCCCAGAGTAGATGTACTAGGTTGCCCACTTGGCCACAGCCTCTCCAGCACGTCGCCTCTCGGGTATGGTCCATGGCGTGCAAGCGTTCTGGAGTGTAGTACCAGTATGTCACTATCTTCGTGAATGTCTCCGTGAGTCCCATGTGATATGCGGAATGCCTGGCACTATAGTATATTCCCTCCCACTCTTTATGTGTCAGTACTCTGCCCAATTCACGCTCCCACCGTTCTCTGCTGGGGTTGTGATTGTGCGTATGTATCGTCTGCAATTTCTTGTAGAGATCCGATATGAGTTTTTGGTCTGACGTACGCGTGAGAAGCCATCTTTCATAGGAGGAAAAGCACCTATCCGCCCCAGAGCGGACCCGTGGCTGGAGCGCCCAGTGCCTCACCTGAATATATCAAAGTCTCTGACTCCTGGAACCCAAATTCCTGCTTCAACTGAGCAAACGAGTGAACCCCGTCAGCACCGTAAATGTGATACAAAAATCGGCAGCCCGCCGCCCTCCAGCCCGAAAAAGCTGCTTTATCCATCCCAGGAGCAAAATCAGGGTTGTCCGTTAGCGGGGTGAGCAGGGACGGGAAGGTTGTGAGTTCGTCTTTGGCATTAGTAGCATCCCACACTTCTAGGGGGACTCATGTGATATATGAGGCGTATAAGTTAGGAGGCCTGTGAGGCTTGCGCAGAAACGGGATTTCCTGCAGGGGTCGGGCCGCCACTGCCTGATCCTGGAATAGCCAGTGTTTTCCAGATTCCCATCTACTCCACTCCACCAGGTACCGTAACTGTGCCGCCTGGAAATAGAGCTGGAGATCCGGGACACCCAGTCCTCCGTTTTCCGGACCGAGCATTACTAGGGCTCGTCGCATTCGTGGTTTCCGACCATTCCAGATAAACTGGGCCAGATCGGATTGATCGGAGGTCGCAGAGGTATGGTGCTTAGAGGTTCCATATAAAGGGTAAAGAGGAGGGGGGATAATTGGCACCCCTGTCTCGTGCCTCTCTCAATATGGAATCGAGAGGAAGTTTAGCCATTCACTCGAACCGTTGCAGTGGGAAACTTATAGCAGATGAATATGTACGTGCGAAACCGTTCCCCCATACCGACTTTCCCTAGCACCTGCTCCAAATATGGCCAGTGCACACGGTCGAATGCTTTTTCGGCATCGATAGCTAGCATCATGAACTCTCCTGGCACTCGGGTAGCTTTCTCGATAAGGTGCAAAACTCTTTTAGTGTTGTCTGCCGTTTGCCGTTTCCGGGATAAACCCTGCTTGGTCTGGGTCAATGAGGTCAGGCATGTGGGGGCCAAGACGGGAAGCCAAAATCCCCGTGTATAGTCTATGTTGAGGAGGGAAATTGAGCGGTACGCTCCACAGCGGGATCTGTCCTTCCCGGGTTTGGGTATCACCGCTTTGGAGGCCTCCAAAACATCCCCTGCTATTGCCCCCTGGACGGCAAAGGAGTTAAACAACCGAGTGAGAATCGGTTCGAGCACGGCGCAATACGTCTTGTAAAAAATAGCGGAAAAACCGTCCGGGCCGGGGGCTTTCCCCAGCTTGAGACGAGACATAGATGCTATGACTTCCTCTTTCTGAATATCCCTGTCTAGGTGGTCAGCTTGGGCCGCAGTCAGTGTAGGCAGAGTAACGGAATCGAGGAAGGCCATCCCCTCCGAGCCGTCCAGCGAGTCCCCTGCGTAAAGAGTGGCATAGAAGTCACGGGATGTCTCCGCTATAGCACCATCCTCAGACGCACATGTGCCGTCCACTCGGGTGATATTCTTGACCCCACGTTGCTGATGGACTTCCCGCAATTTGTGAGCAAAGAGGTGTCCGCATCTATCCCCCCCTGTATAGTATGCATGCTTCAGCCGTAATGCCGCAAATTCCGCTCTATCCTGATCCAATGCCGCTAGCTGGTGGCGCACGGCTTTAAGCTGTCGCCACACCCTCGGGGTTCCCGTTCTCTGTTGCATCTGCTCCAGTTCCCGGGTCTGCTGCGTGAGGTCATCACGTTTACGTCCGTGCTCTCTATTGTCCGCCACCGACAATGCTATAAATTCCCCTCGAATTACTGTTTTCAGGGCCGCCCATTGTGTAGCAAGTGTGGTATCGGAATTTGCGTTATGTGAGATGTAGTCATCTATAGAGTGTCGTATGCGTTGAACAATGTCTTTTCGATGTAGAAGAGTGTCCCTGAGTCACCAAACCCTGGTCGGCCGCGATGTGGGTGGAAGGGCGAGGGTGGCCAGGACCGGAGCGTGGTCTGACAAATCTGCCACTCCAATCTCAACCGTCCTCGTAAATGTGCGTACGGAATCAGACGTTAAGAAATGGTCCAACCTTGCGTATGTCTTATGGGCATTTGAATATAATGAGTATTCCCTGGCGTTAGGGTGAAAGCTGCCCCAAATCCCGTATATGTGCGATCCCCTCGGATGACAATGCCCCTGTGTGGTGAGTGCGTTGGCTGGATCTGTCCTTGTGGTTGTCAAAAACAAGGTTCAGGTCGCCCCCCAGAATGATATTGCGATCCGTCGTGGCGGTGGCCTCTATAAGAGCGGAGTGTAAAAATCATTCTTGGCCTTCATTTGGGGCGTATAGGGAACCAATCGTGAATGTCTGTCCCCCCAAGGCGAAGCGGTAGGCCAGTAACCTCCCCTTGATCTCGGCCACCCTATGAAGGACCTCACCCCGGAACCTTTGAGCCACTAATATCGCCACCCCCGCAGTCTTAGTAGGGCCAGAAGAGAATAATTGCGTGGGAAATTTCCGGGACTTAAGACGGTGGCAGTCCCTCAGCAGCAAATGAGTTTCCTGTAAAAGGCATAGGTCTGCATGGGAGTTTTCTAGACAGGACAGGACAGCCTTGCGCTTCACTGGGTTATTGAGACCCCTTACATTAAGGGTAAGGACCTTAAGTGTGGTGGTAGGCATGTATATGATCCAATGATAGCTGTTGCAGCAAGCGGACGCCCCTTGTATCCATGCCTGCAAGCGCACCAAGCTGTCGCAGAGGGCGTGTGCGGGCGCCAATAATCCTTCTAACATTAAAGGAAAAGTGAACACGGAGCATCGGAATCCCTCCCCAAACAACCCCCAAATAACTCCACCTCAAAAATAATTCACAGCAAGAACAAAGAATCAGTAGTCCATCACTCGTCAGTGATCGGTGAGAAAGTATCCAGGTATGTTCACCCATAGAGAAATGGAAGCCCCCCTCCCGCCAACGATCCAAATGTTAGGGAAACAGGCAGTTGCTATCAAACAGTGTGAAGAGTCAGACAGGATCGGGACTGGATAGTTCTGCGGAGACGGCGATTTCTGCAGCCGGGGGTCTCCTGGGGCGACGCCTGCAGCTCTGTTGACGCCATTGGGGCCTGGACTTCTCAGGCCCTGTTTTAGGTGGTTCCCCACCAGTCTCCTCTTCCGGGAGGTCTATGCCCAGAATCGTGCATGCTTCAGACAGGGAGCGTACTTGGAACAGTTTATTGTCTTTGCGGAACACCAGCCGGAAAGGATGGCCCCAGCTATAAGGAATGCTGTGCTGTTGGAGGTGCATAGTGACAGGCTTGAAAGTTCGCCGCTTTTGTAATGTGAGAGCAGATAAATCCTGATACAACACTGGAGCCTGGCCCTGAAAACTGTATGGGGTGCATTTGGCGTGCTTTCTGGAGGATAGCTTCTTAGTGCGATAGTCCTGGACACACACTAAGATGTCCGATGGAGAAGCCGTTGGTGCCCTCGGGGGTCCCACTCTGTGTGCGCGATCTATTCGCACCTCAATCTCAGGCGATCTGCCCAAGATGTGATTAAAGAGCTTCTGTGTGTAAGCGAACAGATCTTTCGAGACATCTTCTGCTTTCACGCCTCTAATCCGGATATTATGGCGACGGGAGCGGTTTTCCAAGTCTTCAAGGTGGGTTTGGAGGTCCACTTGTTTTTTTTTTTTTTGGAAACCTTTATTACAGATTTCAAGAGATATACAAGTATGGGCCTACAACCTTCAGGCCGGCCGCTAGTAGACAGTGAGACCATGAAACATATTCCTAAACACAAGCAGCAAGCAGTAAAAAGTCCCACAGATCAAAAAATCATTTGCGGCCACATTGCCCAAACATCCCAAATGGCGGTTTCATTTTAGGAGGTCCACTTGTTGATCGCCGAATGATCTCTTGCTGCAACTCCGAAATCTCCACGTCTCTCCCATCACCTTTGCCCTCCAGATCCGCGACCCTCTCTCCGATAGAATCCATATCACGACGGACCTCTTTTAGTTCTGAGGTGAATTCTTGCTTGAATGTGCGGATGTCTTCCCTCAACGCGCTAAACATAGATTCAAGGAACGCCCTAGAAACGGGCTCCGCCCTACCACTCTCCGCCGCCGCCCCCCCCAGAGGCACCCACCTCTGCACCGGAAGCCATCTTTTCTGGCCGGTACTTGGGTAAACAAGTCCTTAATCGACCTGTCCTGGCGTTTCTTGGATGAAGGCATAGCCAACTCCGTCTGGGCCTCGGGGAGTGCGCTGGGGGCCCGGCACCGCCATCCCCACGCTCGGTAGGTGATAGCACTCGTCTCAGTCTTCTGACCAGGGTTAGGAATGTCGGACTGCCAAGGGCCCGGAGGGCGACCAGACCACCTCTCTATTCCCCCGTTGGCATTTCCATATGTGCCCCATCCCGGCGGGCAGCCGTGTCACTAGGGTAGGTACTTGACCACGCAGCACCAGCTTCCACCTCTCCACTTCCTGTTGTTGGGCCCCTCTCCCCGCGGCAGGGGATCTTCCGCCGGCCCCGCAGTTGTTTTGACCCGTCTGCCCCTATGGGGCCTGCCTCCAGCCCAGATCAACAGCCCGGGCCAATCTGCCGGTTCTGGCGCCGTGGCACTATGGTACAGCCCGCTGTATTGGTGCACCGCTCCAATCACGGCCCTGGATCCGTCCCTTCTCATATCAGTAGAGCTCCCTCACTTCCAAATCTCCACGCCACCGCCGATGAACCTTTAAGCGGTGTGCCCCTCGTGCTCCGGGTGTTATGGCGTAGCTTCCTTAGGCCGCCGCCGTTCTTTAAATGTCCACCACTCCCGATCCTGATGAGGCCCACTCGCCGATCCTCACAAATGGGCGCACAGCCGCCTTCACCCCGGCTCCAGCCGACCAATCCCCCCCCCCTCCCCCCGGAGGGCAGCGCTGCCTTGTATCAGAAGGTCCCGACTTGTGGGGGGGGAGGAAGAAGGGAGGCGCGGGGCCCACTCACCGGCTCAACGCCGTCATTAATGAGGCCCCCACTCCACTACCACTGCTCTGCAGGGCCGCTTCTGGTGGAGAGGTGTGGCTCACTGGTTAGAGGCGGCAGACCCGTAAGCAGAGAATCGGCCAGGGACCAGGGTTCAATTCCCGACGCGGCAGGGTCGTGGACCAGGGTCAAAACGGACTCGATAATTCTCGCCTCAGTACCTACTCTAACCAGGAACACACTCGGCAACTCTGGGCATTAAGCTTGCCTCATCTCTACAACGGCCCCCCACAGACGCCGGGGATGCCTGGTTTCACCTTGGAGATACCCAGAAAGGGACCATCTCACAGGGATAGCCAGGACGGGTTCCCCAGCGGTCTACAGCGCCGGGACGCCCCGTTGCTGGGGCAGCTGTGCGCTTTACAAGTCTACAACATTTACATTTACATTTACATTCTTCCTCCGGCTCCGCGATAAATTTCACGGGCCGTCTCCTCTGTGCATCAGTCTCTGCCTCCGCTCCAGCAGCCGCACTTTCCGCGCCGGCCGCCGACGCGAAGTCAGGGCCCGCCTCTTGGCAGTCGCAAGCTCCGTCTGTCTGCCGGCCTTCTGTGCGGCCGTGCCCCGGTGACGCCTCTGTCCCACTTCGCACCGTGCCGTGCCATCCCGGAATCTGCCGCAAACTGCTCGCGCCAACCTCGGGACTGTTCCGGCCCCTGGAAACTGCACTGTGTACGCCAGTGACGGTCCGCAGGTGTAGAAATCGTCGGCGGGAGCACCAGAGCAATACGTCTGCTCACTCCGCCATCTTGACTCCGCCCCCCCGTTCGGCTTCTTTGAAGTGTATGCGCCTCTGCTCCTTCTTCCTACTGAAAAGCAATCTGTCACAGCACAGATGTCTCCAAAGCTGATAGTCCCACAACACAGGCCATGGGAGTGACTAGAGTTCACTCCTGGATGTCAGCCACAGTGAAATGTGTATCAAAAGGTTAACCCAGGGCTCCGAGCTCTACACTTTGTTTCTCTTATCAGATGTACGCTGGGTACCTCTCACTGAATAAAAGAGCACCCTTTGAGGTGTACAGGAGAGGCCTGGACCTCCCCTCCCCAGCGAGTGTTCCAACCAGCTTAACAGAAATACAGCAATCCAAGCATCTTTCAGGGCAGATCACACTACCTCCATTTCATGTTTCACCATGCAGGACTGGGTCTCCCTGAATGGAACCCAGAGCCCTCCATATATTGTACCATCCACAGGCACAAATACAACTAGTGCATGTATACAGCATACACACTGCACAATACTGTATCCTCCATGTAGTGTACTGTTAGATTTGGGGGTCTCTAGTTGGCATAGGTAGGTACCTGTGACAAATAGGGACCCTTGCGTCTAGTCAGGGTAAGGGGCTACACACCTAAAATAACCCCTGCTCATCCCATTGGTAGCTTGGCACGAGCAGGCAGGCTTATCTCAGAGGCAGTGTGTAAAGCATTTGTGAACACATACAGTAATACAGTGACAACACTACAAATGGACACCACACAGGTTGTATTATAAAAATAAGTATTTTTATATAGACTTAACACAAGACCAGATGACAAAAATCCACAATACTGTACTCCAAAATAGTCTCTTAAATGTTATAAAATAGCTCAGTTCTCTCAAGTTGTAAATGCGACACTTTACTCTCAATGTACCTTAGATGCATAGCTCAAAGAAAACAAAAGGGTTGCAGGGAGGGTTAAGCGTCGGCTCCTTACACGCAGGGGAGTTGATGCTCACTTCCTTACTGTGTGGGGAGTTGATGCGCCGGTTTCTTACTGCTCTCCGGTGTGATGCGACACGCTGGCACCTCGATGCGAAACTCTTCTCCGGTGCGATGCGACAAAATGGCGTCTTGGTTGTGATGCGACAACGTTGGTGTGATGCGACACGCCCGACGGCCGTGCGGCGACTCGATGATCTTTGGAGCCGCGGCAGGCCCTGCGACGCGCTTCTCCGGTGATGCGACGATGACCTCTGTGGCAGCTCCCGCTTCTTCGGCGATGCGAAGATGACAGCAGCTGCTCGCTTCTTCGGCGATGCGACGACAGCGGCTGCGGCGGCGACACGCTTCTCGTTGTTGCGTCGCTCTTCCAGCTCCCAGCGACACGCAGTCTCTCAGAAGGCCCAGCACAACAGCAGGCACTTCAGTTCCCAGCAAGGGAATTCAGGGGAGAGCTGGTTGGTGAAGTCTTGTATCCCTGAGACTTCAGGCAGGAGGCAAGCTCTAGTTCAAGCCCTTGGAGATTCTTCTTCAAGTTGATAGAAAGCACACTCAGTCCTTTTCTCCTCTCTTTGGCAATGAAGAAACCACTGCAGGCCAACCCCCAAACACACAGCACAGGGGTAGTCTCCTCCTTCAGCTTCCTGGTTCTTCTCCTCAGCAAAGGTTCATCTTGATTCCCAGAAGTGATCTAAAGTTCTTGGGTCTGGGTCCCAATATTTATACTCCTTTTCCCTTTGTTCTCTGAAGGCAGAGAGGCCTTTGCCTAGTCCAAACCAGTTCTGTTCAGTCCTGGAGCACTTTGTTGACATGTCTCCTTCTTTCCTTTCACAGTGCAGGGCAGGGACTTCAGACACACCACAGGAGGTGGAGCCAGCATTGTGGAGGGAAGGCCCAGCCCTATTCAGGTCCCAGGTGCAACTCCTCTCTCCCATCTAGATGCAGATCTCTCTGTTCACCACTGGGCTGACCCACCCTGTCTCCTGGAATCCCCCAGCCCTGTCACTCAAACTCCAGACAAGGAATACACAACCTAGCAGAGGCAGGTTTGGATGGTTAGACAAGAAAATGCCTACTTTCTAAAAGTGGCCTTTTCAAACACAGAATGTTAAAACCAACTTCACTAAAAGATGTATTTTATCATTCTGAGTTCAGGCATACTAAACTCGAATTTCTACCGTGTTCCCTGAGTCAGATAGAATTATAAAATGTAATAACCAAACTGCCCATTCTGGCCTATGGAGAACTGTTAGCCTTGCAATAGTGAAAAACGAAAATGGCTGTAATTCAAGTGAAAAACGAAAATGGCTGTAATTCACTATTAGGACATGCCACACACACCAGGGCATGTCCTACCTTTTACCTACAATGCACCCTGCCCTTGGGCCTTCCATAGGGGTGACTAATATATATAAAAGGGAAGGTTTTAGGGACTGGCAAGTGGGTGGACTGGCCCAGTCAGCTTGGCAGTACCAGACTGCACCAGGCTCTGCAATGGCAGACCTGAGACACACTTTACAAGCTGCTCCGGTGGGTGGCACAAGCAGTGCTGCAAGCCCACCAGCAGCATTGGTTACAAGCCCTGGGCCCACGCAGTGCACTGTACTAGGGTCTGACAAGTAAACCAATCAAGCCAATCATGGATTCACTAATCCTTACATCAATTTTCCATAGGAAGCACTTGCACTGTGGCACTGAACAGCAGTGGCACAGTGCCCAAAGCATCTATAACCAGCAAAAACACATGAGGCAACAGCAAGAAATGGAAGGGAGACCCACACCAATGGTGCCAGTTCTAACACGTGTCCCCTCTAGCTGAAATGTGGGGAGAACTACCCTACCTCCTGGGAGTTCTCATCACTGAGGCGGAAAAATCTGGACAGACCATCAGCGTTGGCGTGTTCTGTACCAGGGCAGTGTTCCACTGTGAAATCCATTCCCTGTAGGAAAATGGACCACCTCAACAGCTTTGGATTCTCACCCCTCATCTGCATCAACCATCTGAGTGGCCTGTGGTCTGTCTGAACCCGGAAGTGAGTCCCAAACAAGTATGGTCTCAACTTCTTCAGAGCCCAGACCACAGCAAATGCCTCACGCTCAATTGCACTCCACCTCTGTTCCGGTGGAAGTAACCTCCTACTGATGAAGGCTACAGGTTGATCTAGGCCCTCTTCATTAATCTGTGATAGAACAGCCCCCACACCATGCTCTGAAGCGTCTCTTTACACAATAAACTCTTTTGAGAAGTTGGGGGCCAGGAGCACGGGCGCCATGCACATGGCAGTCTTCAGGGCATCAAAAGCTCTGTGAAAGGTGTCAGTCCAAATCACTCTCTTGGGCTGCTTCCTGGAAGTCAGCTCAGTCAAGGGTGCAACAATGCTGCAATACCCCTTGACAAATCTCCTGTAATACCCGGTGAGTCCTAAAAAGGCTCTCACCTCTGTCTGGGTCTTGGGGGGTTCCCAAGCCATGATGGTTTCAATCTTGGGCTGTAGGGGCGCCACCTGGCCGCTCCCAACCTGGTGTCTCAAGTACACCACGGAACCCTGCCCGATCTGGCTCTTACTCGCCTTGAATATGAGGCCTGCTCTCCGCAGCGCCATCAACACTTCCCAGATGTGGCATAGATGTTCTTCCCAACTGGCAATGAACACTGCGATGTCATCCAGGTAGGCGGCACTGAACTCATCCAGTCCAACCAACACCTGGTTGACCAACCTCTGAAAGGTGGCAGGGGCATTCTTCATCCAAAAGGGCATAACCCGGAATTGGTAGTGCCCATCTGGTGTGGAGAATGCTGACCTTTCTCTTGCCCCATCAGTCAAGGCGATCTGCCAGTACCCAGATGTTAAGTCAAACGTGCTGAGGCACCGGGCAGCCCCTAACCAATCAATGAGCTCATCAGCCCTGGGGATGGGGTGTGTGTCAGTCCTGGTGACTGAATTGAGCCCTCGGTAGTCCACACAGAACCGCAGTTCTGGCGCGACACCCGGTGTGCGGCAGCCTTTGGGACCAAGACCACTGAGCTGGCCCAAGGACTGTTAGAGGACTCAATCACCCCCAACGCAAGCATCTTGGAGACCTCCTTCTTGATGTAAGCTCTCACCCTGTCAGTCACTCTGTAAGTTTTGTGCTTGACAGGAGGACTGTCCCCAGTGTCTACATCATGGACCACCAATCGGTTACACTGGGAATCAGGGAGAGCAGGTCAGAAAACTGTCCCAGCAACTGGTGACAGTCATTCTGTTGCTCAGGGGTCAGGGTGGAAGAGAGGTTTACTCCATCCACTTACCCATCTTGCTCTGTTGCAGACAGGAGGTCAGGAAGAGGCTCAGTCTCCTCCTCCATTCCAGCATCTGTTGCTAGGAGCATGCCCACTTCGGACCTTTCTAAGTGGGGCTTCAGGCGGTTGACATGCAGGACCCGCAAGGGGTTCCTGGGAGACTGCAAGTCCACCAAGTAGGTAACCGGACTCTTGCGCTCCACCACCTCAAATGGTCCGGTCCACTTATCCTGGAGCGCACAGGGCTCCACGGGGGCCATGACCCACACTCTCTGACCAGGCTGAAGCTCTACCAGAGTGGCATTCTGTCGTACCACCGCTTCATCTCCTCCTGGCTGGCTTCCAGATTCACCTCAGCGAGTTTTCGGAAATGCCTTGTTTGGTTCCTGAAGGCCAGCATGTAGCTATATACATCCTGGGGAGGTTTCCTGGGAGATTGCTCCCAGCCTTCCTTGACCAAACTCAAAGGTCCTCTCACTGGGTGTCCATAGAGAAGCTCAAAGGGACTGAACCCTAGAGATTTCTGTGGCACCTCACGGTATGCAAAGAGAAGGCATGGTAAGAGGACGTCCCATTTATGCCTCATAGGTTCCTCAAGACACATTATCATGACTTTTAGGGTTCGGTTGAACCTTTCAACCAACACATTTCCTTGGGGGTGGTAAGGAGTGGTGAACTTGTAGGTTACACCACACTCCTGCCACAGGGTCTTCATATACTTAGAAATGAAGTTGGTACCTCGGTCAGACACCACCTCTCTAGGGAGTCCTACTCGTGAGAAAATTCCCATCAGTGCCCGTCCCACCACGGGGGCCATCACTGTCCTCAGAGGTATGGCTTCCGGGTACCGGGTGGCATGGTCCACCAAGACCAGGATGAACCTGTTACCTATGGCTGTCTTGGGGTCCAGTGACCCACAATGTCAATACCCACCCGTTCAAAGGGGGTGCTGACCACAGGGAATGGCTGGAGAGGAGCCTTGTGCTTCCTCCCGCTCTTTCCATTTGCCTGGCAAGTCTGACCGGTCCTGCAATGAGTGTCTGAACTCTTGCACATTTGGGGCCAATACAAATGGGTGACAAGCCTTTCAAAGCTCTTGTCCTGCCCCAAATGTCCTGCTAAAGGCACATCATGAGCCAGCCCCAGTAGGAAGGCTCTGAAGCGCTGGGGTACCACCAGCACACGGGCTGACCCAGGCTCAGCAACCTTAGGCTCACTATGCAGGAGACCATTCTCCCAGTACATCCAATGTAATCCAGACTGATCACCTGCTGTCTGGTTTGCAGCCTGCTGCCGCAAACCCACAAGAGAAGGGCACTTGTTCTGCTCCTCACAGAACTCCTCCCTGGAGGGACCTCCTTCCTGCTGGCAATGGGTCAGCTCAGGCAGGTCTCCCAGTTCATCAATCTCTTTCCCGGTAGGCTCCAGGGCATCCCCCTCAGGGTCCGCCTCCTCCTGGGCCTTGGGAATCTCAGGGACCGGTTTCCCATGCCCCCTACCTCTTCTCTTAAAGGCAGGCACCTGGGCCATTTCCTCAGGCTCCAGGTCCTCTTTAACACCCTTACTGGCTTCCATAGAGCGAGTGTTCACGCAGGCCCACTCAGACAAACCCAACATCTCTAAATGAGCTCTCCGCTCCACCTTAGCCCAAGGGGAGCTCCCCAGATCGTTACCTAACAGACATTCAACAGATATGGCTGGCCTCACAGCTACTTGAAGAGTCCCTGAGACCCCTCCCACCACTCAAAGGGAACCTGTGCCACCTTGCAGTGGCTCTCTGTGTAGTCAGCGGCAACAACTGGGTAGAATGCATTTGGGACTACCTGCTCTTCAGACACCAGCCGACAACTGACAGCTGTCACACTGGCTCCGGTGTCTCTAAGAGCTTCCACCCTCTTGTCATTTATGGTCACCCACTGCCTGTATTTCTTAGTGTTATCAGACAGCTGGGTCCTGGGGACCACTTCACAGTCTCCTAAAGAGACAAGGGACATCTCTGCGGGACCCCACACACCTTGGGCACCCATCTCTTCCCCCAGGGCTACACTAGCCAACTGCCGGGGTGGTGCACCAATGGGTGCTGTCTTCCCATACAAGGGACATCTAGCATCTTAAGAACAGTGGCCTACCTGACCACACTTAAAACAGGTCTTGGGCCCCTTGTGAACAGGTTTATCTGGTGGGGTCACTGCCCTCTTATCAGGGGGAGGCTGGGAACCTTTCCCTTGGTTCCCTTGGGTATTACTTTGGGGCCCTTTCTGGAACTCCCTCTGTTTACCCTTGTCCCCCCACTCTTCTGCTGGGGACCCTGCCCACCTTTTGGCGAAGTCTCCCACATGACCCTTCTGGACCCGGGTGCTCACCCAGCGGTCCGCCTCCTCTGCAAGCTTCCTAGGGTTAGTCAGCTTGCTATCAATAAGATGCTGTCGTAGCTCTGGAAAACAGTTATTAGACAAGTGCTCCCATGCTAACGAATCATAGAGTGCTTCAAACTTATCCACTTTGCTACTCTTCACCCAACCATCCAATGCTCTGCAAAAGAAAGACACATATTACACTCAAGTGGTAGGCTCCAGTTTTCTGCAATTTCTAAATCTTTGCCTGTATAACTATGGGGTCAAACCAAATCTGGACATTAGGGCTCCCTTCATGTAGGTATAGGACATCTGCTCCTCTGTAGGCAAATCCGAACAAAGTGTCCCTCCCATCACTAACAAAGCGGCCCCACAACCCCGCTCCCCAATCCTTCTCAGGGACCCGGTGGGCCAACATTGCAGCTTCATAAGCCCTAAACCATTGACCAATATCCTCATTCTTGTGGAAATCTTTCGCTACATCTTTGGGAATGTAAGCTCTTGCTTCTACCTGCACTGGCGGTATGCTGCCAATAGAGGGAGGAACCTCTAAACTTTTGGCCTTGAGTTCCAATTCCCTCAATCCTCTCTCATGCTCAAAATGTATCCTCTTTTCCTCTAAGGCTAACTTCTTAATTTCTACTTCATCTCAAACTCTATTTTCTTGCTCTCGGTCTTTCTGCCCATTCATTTTGAGCCTAGCCAGCTCCAACTTATGCATCCTCTCCTTTGCTCTGTCCTCCAGCTCTCCTGGGGACAATCCTTTGGAAGAAACACTGCTACCCGCCCCTGAAGGTGCTTTCCCTCCAGCTAGGCCCACTGGCCTCTCAAGCTGCTCATTTAAATCCTCTGCCTCCACTGTTGGCTCTTCAGGATGCTATGGGGTATTCCTAGATTCCACCCAGGCCCTCAGCACCTTTTGGAATTCCTTCTTCTTGGTGAGGCCCTTCACAGAGATTTTACATTTCTTGCACAAAGCTTTGAGATTAGGCACAGTGTAAGTATCAATTCTCTCTTCTTCCAACACAATGTCAACAGATACTATGGATGCTGACTTGCTCATGGTAGCAAAAAGACTGGCAGTTCTCAGGAATCAAAAATAGGAAAGAAGTTCCAAGGAAAAATTATCTCAAAGTATGTTGTTGCGTTATGGTCTGCACTCACTAATAGTGTACACCAATCCCTGTATATGAATCACAAATGCAAGTCCAAATCCTCACCGCTGACCACCAATGTTAGATTTGGGGGTCTCTAGTTGGCATAGGTAGGTACCTGTGACAAATAGGGACCCTTGCGTCTAGTCAGGGTAAGGGGCTACACTCCTAAAATAACCCCTGCTCACCCCCTTGGTAGCTTGGCACGAGCAGGCAGGCTTATCTCAGAGGCAGTGTATAAAGCATTTGTGAACACATACAGTGATACAGTGACAACACTACAAATGGACACCACACAGGTTGTATTATAAAAATAAGTATTTTTATATAGACTTAACACAAGACCAGACGACAAAAATCCACAATACTGTACTCAAAAATAGTCTCTTAAATGTTATAAAATAGCTCAGTTCTCTCAAGTTGTAAATGCAACACTTTACTCTCAATGTACCTTAGATGCATAGCGCAAAGAAAACAAAAGGGTTGCAGGGAAGGTGATGCGTCGGTTCCTTACACGCAGGGGAGTGGATGCGTCGGTTCCTTACTGCTGCGCAGGGGAGTTGATGCTCGCTTCCTTACTGTGTGGGGAGTTGATGCGTCGGTTTCTTACTGCTCTCCGGTGCGGTGCGACGCGCTGGCACCTCGATGCGAAACTCTTCTCCGGTGCGATGCGACAAAATGGCGTCTTGGTTGTGATGCGACAACGTTGGTGTGATGCGACACGCCCGACGGCCGTGCGGCGACTCGATGATCTTTGGAGCCGCGACAGGCCCTGCGACTCGCTTCTCCGGTTATGCGAAGATGACCTCTGTGGCAGCGTCCCGCTTCTCCGGCGATGCGCCACGCTTCCGCGATGCGATGATGGCAGCAGCGGCTCGCTTCCTCAGCGATGTGATGACAGCGGATGCGGCGGCGACACGCAGTCTCTCAGAAGGCCCAGCACAACAGCAGGCACTTCAGTTCCCAGCAAGGGAATTCAGGGGGGAGCTGGTTGGTAAAGTCTTGTATCCCTGAGACTTCAAGCAGGAGGCAAGCTCTAGTTCAAGCCCTTGGAGATTCTTCTTCAAGTTGATAGAAAGCACACTCAGTCCTTTTCTCCTCTCTTTGGCAATGAAGAAACCACTGCAGGCCAACCCCCAAACACACAGCACAGGGGTAGTCTCCTCCTTCAGCTTCCTGGTTCTTCTCCTCAGCAAAGGTTCATCTTGATTCCCAGAAGTGATCTAAAGTTCTTGGGTCTGGGTCCCAATATTTATACTTCTTTTCCCTTTGTTCTCTGAAGGCAGAGAGGCCTTTGCCTAGTCCAAACCAGTTCTGGTCAGTCCTGGAGCACTTTGTTGACATGTCTCCTTCTTTCCTTTCACAGTGCAGGGCAGGGACTTCAGACACACCACAGGTGGTGGAGCCAGCATTGTGGAGGGAAGGCCCAGCCCTATTCAGGTCCCAGATGCAACTCCTCCCTCCCATCTAGATGTAGATCTCTCTATTCACCACTGGGCTGACCCACCCTGTCTCCTGGAATCACCCATCCCTGTCACTCAAACTCCAGACATGCCATACACAACCTAACAGAGGCAGGTTTGGATGGTTAGACAAGAAAATGCCTACTTTCTAAAAGTAAAACTTTTGTTCCCATGAGGCACAGGGTCAAGACTGATTTACATATGGCTGGGTTCAAACTGGAATGGCATGGTGAGCAAAAAACGATGGATTTAGGCCCAGATCTCTGTACTGGGGTGAATGTATGACATTGTTCTGCATTCTGTCCATCAACTGTTGTTTTTGCATTTGCTACTTTCTAAAAGTGGCATTTTCAAACACAGAATGTTAAAACCAACTTCACCAAAAGATGTATTTTATCATTCTGAGTTGAGGCATACTAAACTCGAATTTCTACCGTGTTCCCTGAGTCAGTTAGGATTATAAAATGTAATAACCAAACTGCCCATTCTGGTCAATGGAGAACAGATAGCCTTGCAATAGTGAAAAATGAAAATGGCTGTAATTCACTATTAGGACATGCCACACACACCAGTGCATGTCCTACCTTTTACCTACAATGCACCCTGCCCTTGGGCCTACCATAGGGGTGACTAATATGTATAAAAGGGAAGGTTTTAGGGACTGGCAAGTGGGTGCACTGGCCCAGTCAGCATGGCAGTACCAGACTGCACACAGGCTCTGCAATGGCAGACCTGAGACACACTTTACAAGCTGCTCCGGTGGGTGGCACAATCAGTGCTGCAAGCCTACCAGCAGCATTGGTTACAAGCCCTGGGCACACGCATAGGAAGCACTTGCACTGTGGCACTGAACAGCAGTGGCACAGTGCCCAAAGCATCTATAACCAGCAAAACAAGAGGCAAAATCAAAAAATGGAAGGGAGACACACGCCAATGGTGCCAGGTCTAACATGCACCATTCAGAGGCACATGTACATCCAGCACTTGCATTTAACATATGTGCACTGCATCCTTTATGTACCACTCACAGGCACACACACACCCAGCACATGCCCTCATCCTGCATACACTGAACTCCCCACCTCATGTATTGTTCCATCCCCAGGTACACATCCACCCAGCACATGTATTTATCCTGCACGCACTGCACACTTCATGTATTGTAGCACTCATAGATATACATACACTCAGCATATGCACTTATCCTGCATGCACTGCACAACACTACATCCTTGAGATACTGTACCACTCCCTGGCACAGGCACCTCAGGGTAGGGGTGCATGTCCATTACCATTCAGAGGACTTTTCCTTCACAACAAAATGCCAATAGTGAATTAAGATGCAAGCCAGTTGGAACACTGGGTGGCCTGGTTTGTTGTTATACATTAACAACACTATAGTTTATGAAATCAAACACAAGAGAAGGTTTTGAAAAACACACAGCATGAACTTCTGTATCTCAAGGTGCTCTTATATGTGATGATGAAAAAGTGATCTAAAACAATTGCCCAGGATCACATAATTTGGTCAAGTGGGGAACCTGGGCTTGAAAGCATATTTTCTGGTTTCACATTGTGCAATTCTGTTTCATTCCAATTCAATAATCAGAGTATTTCCTTTGCACACGTGACTCAACCAGGGTAGCGATAGCAAGCAGATAAGTCTTACTCTAAGGTGCGGTGTAGTGAGGGTTAGCAACTCACAGCATAAGAGAGTATTTTCAAATCTATGACTATTCTAGAGACTAGAGTCTTAATTTAGAGGTCAGTTTGAAATGAAACCCTCAAAATAACTGTCCACACCATGTACATGCTTTGCTTCCCTTGTGCCACCTTACACCACATCCCCCTCCAATGCCCACCCCCCCATCAGTGTTGCCCTCGGTCACACCACAGACCATACTTTTTGAGCCCTGGGAAAATGTTTGCGAGTATGTGTGATCTTTTTTTTATATATTGTTTTATTGCCTATTCTATTTTAACCAGTATATTTATTTTTGTTACATTTTATTCATATAATCTGCTCTAGGTTAGGGCAATTACTTATCACTAATGCCTTTATAAATATATTGTTTGTATTTCTTATTTGTGCTCATCTATTGGGGAAAAGGGCTGTGCTGTGGAACTCACTAATAATTAATAAATAATCCATCCACAAATAGATTGTGAGAGATACACAGGTTACAGTCCGCCTGACTTCATGACTCAAGTTGGTAAATTGGCCTCAGCCTCTACTTGCCTGATGGCTTTGGGGGTTTAGAACTGTGCTGTGTTTGCTGATGAAACTGTAAAAAAACATACATGTTTCACATTTCAGTTGTATAGATTCCACCCTAGAACTTTCTCTCCTTCTCCGTACCTTACTCGACTGGTTGCAGCTGCTATTGAATTTTATTACAGCTACAAAAATTGAGACAAATGATCATGCAGAATCAAGATCAAAGAAAGAAGAGGGTAGCATATTCTCAAATAATGCCACACCATTATTTCATCCTGAAGATAAGGTTTGGTTATGTTAATTATTTCTTCCATCTCATTTCACATCAAAGAGATTTAAGCCACATTTATTTCATTCCTTTTTAGATGATCCGCTGGATTATTCCTGCACAACACAGAATACAGCTGCTCTCCTTTTGCTGGAATTATATTTGTAATCCTTTTCTTACCTGAAACCATGGTGTTTTCCACTTCTGTCTTCACTGGAAGTGATGAAACTAGGTTTAATCTTTACCCTCCTTCTTCCCAATTCAAGATGGTGCTGGCTATGATATCTAGTGAGGTGTTCTCAACCCAGGATGGCACCTGCTTCTGTCGTGATTTCCTGCCCAAGTCATATACAAAGGAGCCTAAATTGACAGACCATGTGTCGCAGCGCATTATGATTCAGTTTTTCTTTCTTCTCCTCATTCATCACCTATTTGATTCCCGCTTTTGTTCTAGGTTATTTTCTTCAAGAACATTTTCTTCTCATCTTAGTTTCTGGCTTCCTTCTGGCCTCTGTCACTTTTTTGCCTAGCTCCATTAGGAACTTCTTCAAGGAGATTTGTAATGCCTTTTGATTTTTTGCTCCTTTTTGGTGGCACCTTTTTGAGGAACAGCTGTTGCCTTCATGCATATTCTAGCGTGTGGCAGCACCGTGGCTATAGGAAGGATTCACCCTTACTTCCGGCCATCCAAACTAGAATGAGGTTCATCCTTATTATCAACTTTATTTGAGTCATGTAGGTCTGTTGAAGAAAATTGAATTGGATCAGTTTGAAATGCGTGAATCTATCATAGTCTTTCGCTCAATCCTCATTCAGCACCTCACACCTGATGTTGTGCTGTCATTAACGTCTTGTATCAAAAAGTTACTTTCCTTTTTCTTTTTTTTTAACTTTATTTTCATTTTTAGATTACATTCCCCCCATGGTGGTGGAAGAGATATTAGCAATGAAACCATAATCATGCAAATATATGTCCATAGAAAATTGTACAGCTGAGATACATTATTAGTTAAAGACTGAAAACAAAATCATACAAAAATATGTACATAGAGAACAATACATAGACTGAAATACAATATTAATTTGCCAACCATTCTTGAAAAGGAGCCCAATTCTTAGAAGCAATTAGACGTCGTGTCTTTCCTCTGAACTTTTGTACAGCGGTTTCTAATTTGAACCAGGCCAACATCCTAGCCTGCCATTGACAAAAAGTAGGCGGCTCAGGATTTATCCAGAGGGAGGTAATACAGAGTCTAACCATTGCAATAAACAAAAAAGCCTGCATATATCTTGATCTTTCAGGGGCCATGGAATATTGGTAACCAGTAATTACCATTTCTGCAGAGATTTTAATTGAGGACTGAGTAATCTGTATAAGAAAGGTTTCAATTTGCTTGATAAAAAGCGACAGTTCAGGACGGTCATAAAACATATGAAGAGAATCTGCAGATGGAAATTTACATCTTGCACAGAATGAACTTTTACCCCCAGTAACGGTCCCCCAACTGACCAATTTTGCAGGGGTGTAATAAAGGTTGAACATAGCCATATAACTTTGAGTGCGGAGAGTACCGGAAACCAAAACAGTCCGAGCTAGCATCAATGGGAGTTTTAAGTCAATACAAGGTACTCCAAATTTAGTCGCCCATTTGTTATTATGATCGAGTAAGTCATCTGGGAGTTGAGACAAAAAAGATTGGTATAAGATCCCAATTTTTGCTTTCCTTTTTACTAATTCCACAATTACAATTTTATCTAACAAAATTGAATTCGACAAAAAAATTTTATCAAGGAAACTTCTAATTTGTAAATATTTTAAAAAATGATTGGATTGTAATTGAAACTTGTATTTTAAAAACAGAAAAGAGGCCATCAGGCCGGAATCAGCCAAGTCTCCAATATCCCTCAGACCCTGAGAAGCCCATATGGAGACTACACCCTCTTGAAATATTGCTGGAAGTAATCCAGAGGCGTTTAATGGCGTATAATAATTAAGCTTAGGGATAGAAAAGTGACGCCGCACTTTTTGCCAAATCGTAAATAATGCCCACTCCATCTTAAATCTGTTTTTTTTTAAATAGCTTGGCTCAAGAATACGTGTTAGTATTCCTTTGTGGCGTCTCCTAATGCAATTGAATATACTGATGGCGCCAAGTGCAGCGATGTCTCGGGAGTCTCCCCTGATAATGGAAAAGCGAACTGCTGAATCATGGCTGCCCAGTAATAATAGACTAAATTCGGGACTGACCACCCCCCACGGTCCTGCGGGAGGCAAGTCCATTTGGTAGCCCTTCTTGGCTTACGATATGCCCATAAAAACCTTTGACAGATCCTTTGAGCTCTTATTAAAGTGGAATTAGGAATTAAAAGTGGTATAGATCTAAATAAATATAAAAATTTAGGAAGGACGAACATTTTAAGGACATTGCAACGCCCAAATAAAGAAAGGTGGAGATGATCTAGCCTTTCTAACTTATTGTGAAGCAGATCAATAACAGGAGAATAATTCAAATCAGAGATCTGTTCGACTTCAGCCGAAATCTGAATGCCCAAATATGTTGCCTGTGCACTAATAGGAACCTGGGATATTGGCATAGCCGATGTTTGTAAAATTTGCGTCTTTGCAATATTTAGCTTGTAACCAGAGATTGAGCCAAATTGAGCTGCTAGAGTCTCTAATGCCGCAAAGAGCCAGCAACATTGTCTGTTAATACCACTATGTCATCGGCATATGCCAATGCCTTATATTCAATACCATGAACTATAATGGGAGAAATGTTTTGGGATTTTTCTATCAAGGACAAAAAAGGATCAATGAATAGAGCAAAAAGAAGAGGAGAGCAGGGGCATCCTTGTCTGGTGCCCCTGCAAGTAACGTGATTCATTCCCTGAGATACGTATTTTAGCAATTGGAGATATGTACAAGGTTTGTAAATCCTGAATAAATTCTGGCGCTATACCCTTCCAGTGCAAGACAACCCATAGTTACCCCCAGGAGACCCTGTCGAACGCCTTCTCGGCGTCCAACAGGATCACCCCGAGGGGAGAATGTGTCACCTTGGCCCAATCTAAGAGGGCAATAACCCGTCTGATAGGATCAGTCGTGTCCCTGCCAGGGATGAACCCGTGCTGACGAATGGAAACTAATGGAAAAATTATTTGCGCTAATCGAAAAGCTAAAATCCTTGAGTAAATTTTGCTATCAGTGTTTATTAGTGCTATGGGCCGGTATGATGCAGGGTTTAGTTCATCCTTACCCTTCTTCTTAAACAATACAATTGTCGACTGCCGCCAAGAATCAGGGATAGCCCCCGTCTGGGCAAGTTGAAAAACTTCTAGCAGCTGCCGCTTAAATAAGTGGGAGAAAGTCTTATAGAATTCGAGATAAATAAGGTCAGGCCCCGCGGCTTTGCCGTTAGAAAGGGATTTAATAGCAGCCACAATTTCTTCCCAGCTGATGGGTTCTGCAAGAATTAGATTCTGATCAGCAGTGACCTTCTGAGTGTCAAGAGATTCAAAAAGTTGCGCCAGCCGGGTTTGTTGTTGCTCAGTTATATTCGACTCCTCAGTGTATAAAATCGAATAAAAATCAACAAAAGTATTTACAACACCCCTAGGTGAGTCTTGAATTATACCGGACTGATCCTTAACCCTGAGAATTTGACTGGCTATTGCCCTTTGCTGTAGGCGTTTTGCTAGGACCTTTCCAGCAGTTTCCCCCACCTCATACATTGAGGATCGAAATTGGAGATACTTGGCTGCTATGTCCTCATAGAGAGGATCCAAAAGGTTAGCCTTGGCTAAGGCAACCGCTTTCTGACTAATTGTTACGTTCTCACCCCTACGAATATTAGTGCTTAAATCCAGCTCTGCTTGTTGGAGTGCTGCTACTCTACTTTTGAGAGTCTGTTGTTCTGTTTGCCAACGATAGGATGCAATTCTCTTAGTTTCGCCGCGCAGGGCAGCTTTAAAAGTATCCTAGACTATGCCAACCGGTGCAGTGAAGCTATTGATTTCGAAAAACTCTAGGATCCAAACCGACATCCGTTCCAGATATGATTTATCCAATAATAGCTTCCTATCAAAAGTCCATGATCTAATTTGATTAACGGAGCGATCCCAGGGAAAACTAAAAATAATGGGATTATGATCAGATATGGTCCGGGGATTGGTTTGAATCTTAGTAGACCCCAAAACTTCAGTAGACATAAAAACAAAATCAATGCAGGCCATCTTTTGATGAGGTATTGAATAAAAAGTAAACCCATCATAAGTTGGGTGATTGAAGTGCCATAGGTCTACCAGCCCGTGTTCAGAGAGTAAAGTACGGAGCGCCTTATAAACTTGGGGCTTCCGCCCGGTATAGACACTGTGCTTTGTAATGTCTAACTGACTAGGAATGTTAATGTTAAAATCCCCACAGAAAATCAATGGGTGTGGCCATATAGCTAATTCTAAATTTAAATCCATCAGGACCTGCGGGTCATCTAAATTAGATGCATATATCGAACATACGGAGAGTGGACAATTATTAACCAGTAATTCTGCGATTAGCCATCTGCCTGAATTATCCTGCTTGATCCTTTTAACCCGCCCGACCCCGATTTTTAGAATGATAGCAACACCCCTGATAGTAGAGGTTTGTCGGGTAGCAGCCGCTAGATCATAACCCAGAAATCTGAGATGGCGACGGCTACCCCAGGGAATATGGGTTTCCTGCAGGCAGATTAGGTCCACTTGCATCAGCTGTAACATCTTATGAAAAATCCTTCGCTTCTTAGGGTCGTTCAGTCCACAAATATTCCAGGTTGCGCACGTCAATCTAGGACCTGCCATTGATTATAATAAAAAAGGATATGTCTAACAAACAATTTGGGCATTTTATGAAATCTGTTCCTACAGTTCATCTTGAAAAATAAACAAGTGGACAACATCTTGAATACATTTGAAATAGTTCTACTAAGGTCTATGTCAATGATTCTAATCACCTCTTCCACCCACCACCACACCACCACCCAGTGACCCCACCCTACCGCCCTCCCCACCCCCTGCTGGACCCACCCACCCACCCGCTGCTCCCCCTTACCGCTCTCCCCCCATTCGGAGCACAGGACAAAAGTCCTTGTGATGGTTGAGTAAGCGTCACCCCACACTCCGCTGGACCGACAATTTCTCCTTAAAAAAAAAAAAAAAAAAGGGGGGGATGATCCTAAATGACAAATAGCGAAAGAAAAAATTCAGAGATTCATATCTACACAATGGGTCATCCCTAGAACCTAGAGAGCAGGATAGAATATAACCTGCCCCACAGTTGCAAGTAAGTAATGGAAAAAAAAGAAAAAAAAGGAAAAGAAAGAGAACAAGGCCTTGGAGGATTCGACTAGATTGAATCCAAAAATTCCTTAGCAGTTATCTCCGACAAAAAAAACCTTGTCTGACCCTTGAAGATCACTTTAAATTTTGCCGGAAAGAGCAAAAACACCTGGGCCCCCTTCACCTGAAACATAGAGATTAGCTGGCGTAAATGCCAGCGACGATCAACTGTCTCTGCACAGAAGTCCGGACGGACAAAGAATTGGCAGCCCTTGGCAGACCGCTTTTTATTAGGTCTGGCTAGGTCAAATATGGATTCTCGGGCGAGAAAGTTATTGAAGCACACCAAGATAGCTCGGGGGTAGGGGTTATTAGCACTGGAAGGGGACTGTTTTTTCCTGGTAAATGGGAATCGATGTGCTCTCTGTATCCAGTCCCATTGAGTGAGCTCTGGGAAGGCATCTGTAAAAAGTTCGACCATAAATTTTCGAGCGTCATTGCCCACCTTATTCTCCTCTATCCCCAGGACGCGCAGATTATTCCTTCTGGCCCGATTCTCAAGGTCGGAGAGTTTCCATAAGATATCCTTACGTTGTTCTTTGACCTCTGACTAGATCTTTCTGTGCTGTGGCGGCATCTTCGAGGGCAGATATTCGTTCTTCAGCTTCTGCGACCCTTGCGACGGTCTCGACAGAAGACTTGATGACACGGCGCAAAGAATTTTGCATTTTGCGGCAGACCCCTTGAGTACGGATATTTTCTTGCCTTGTGGCTTCTCTGTGCATCATTCTGGCACGATAAATTGTTACCAGAGAGACTTCTTCTGGGATATCAAAAGAGTCCCCTCCAGTGATACCTGGGGCTTCCTGTAGGTCAAGTTGAGACTGGTCCTCTCGAGAGTCACCCTGTAGATTTTGCACAGTATGCTGAAGAGATGTCTTGAATCCAGGGATCTTGCGTACCGTGTCTACCATCTTATCCCTTGGAGCCTTGCTGGGTCGCCAATCAGCCGCATCGCTATCGTTAATCGACCAATGAAAATCAGGGTCGTCCTCCTCCCCGGACCCAGAGTGATCAGACACAGAGTAAAACTTGTCTGTGGACTCACTGACCTCGGACCCCCTAGCGTTATAAGGTCGATCAGCGGGTAACTCCAAAATAGCAGGCATAGATATATTAGAAGGTTGGACTACATTACCCAGAATGCAGTGTGCCGGGGTAGATACAACGTTAGAAGGATCGGGGGTCCGGAATGCTTCCTCTTGAGTAAGATTCAGTTTTATAGATCGAGGTGAATCCTGAGAAGCATTTATATGAGTGGGACTTATCAAAGTTGGCATAGTATGAGGAAGTTGTGTGAGAGTGCAATCTGTGACTCAGATTGCAGGTGGGAGCTCCTGTTCTCATAACACTACGGCGAGTGTTTTCCTTCATAGGTTTAAACTTAAATTTTACAAATTATAATTGAAGAAATGCCAGCATCCTGTTGACTTTTTTTGATGATCTTTTTCATTTATTCTCCATTGATTTCAAGAATTCCAAAACATTTTCAGAATGACAGTATCAATCAATCAATCAATCAATCAATCAATCAGTGACATTTATAGAGCGCACTACATACCCGTAGGGTCTCAAGGCGCTGGGGGTGGGGGGGGTGCCGCTACTGCTCGAACAGCCAGGTCTTCAGCTTCTTCCTGAAGGAGAGGTGGTCTTGGGTCAGGCGCAGGTCGGTCGGGAGGGAGTTCCAGGTCTTGGCGGCCAGGTAGGAGAAGGACCTTCCTCCTGTAGTCGCTCTTCGGATGCGGGGGACGGCGGCGAGGGCGTGGTTGGCTGATCGGAGGTGGCGTTTGGGAGCGTAGAAGTTGATTCGGCTGTTGAGGTAGCTCGGGCCTTGGTCGTGTAGGGCTTTGTGTGCGTGGGTGAGGAGGCGGAAGGTGATTCTTTTGTTGACGGGGAGCCAGTGCAGGTTTCTCAGATGTCCGGAGATGTGGCCGGTTCGTGGGATGTCGAGGATGAGTCTGGCTGAGGCGTTCTGGATCCGCTGGAGTCTCTTCTGGAGCTTGGCGGTGGTACCGGCGTAGAGGGCGTTGCCGTAGTCCAGTCGGCTGGTGACGAGGGCCTGGGTGACGGTCTTCCTGGTCTCGGTGGGGATCCACCAGAAGATCTTCCGTAGCATGCGAAGGATGTTGAAGCACGCCGAGGAGACGTTGTTGACTTGCCTAGTCATGGAGAGGGAGGAGTCCAGGATGAAGCCCAGGTTGCGTGCATGGTCTGTCGGTTTGGGTGCGGTGCCCAGGGCGGGAGGCCACCAGGAGTCGTCCCAGGCGGAGGGTGAGGATCCCAGGATGAGGACCTCCGTCTTGTCCGAGTTCAGTTTCAGGCGGCTGGTCGACATCCACTCGGCTACCTCTTTCATCCCTTCGTGCAGGTTGGCTCTGGCGGCGGCGGGGTCGTTGGTCAGGGAGAGGATCAGCTGGGTGTCGTCGGCGTAGGAGATTATGTTGAGGTTGTGTTGGCGTGCGATGGCCGCGAGGGGGCTCATGTAGACGTTGAAGAGGGTGGGGCTCAGTGAGGATCCTTGAGGGACGCCGCAGATGACTTTGGTGGCCTCTGACTTGTACGGTGGTAGACGGACTCTCTGTGTTCTTCCGTCGAGGAAGGAGATGATCCATTCCAGCGCCTTGTCCTGGATTCCGACGTTGCTGAGGCGCTGTACTAGGGTGCGGTGGCAGACAGTGTCGAATGCTGCGGAGAGGTCTAGGAGGATGAGGGCCGCTGTTTCTCCGTTGTCCAGTACAGTACAGTACAGTATCCAGTATTATACATCCATATATTCTACCCAATGCATTTCGGGTCTTTACATCAGACCCTTCGTCAGGGGTCATGGATAACTGTAAACAGAAACAAGCCAGGGAGGCTGTTAAGTCTAATTGTTTTATACATTTTAAGTAATTGTGTGACAACTACAAATCACAACATAAAGCGTGAAATTAACTTTAGTAAATCAGGAAGATAAAGAAAACACAAATAATATTCATGCTCTCGATCGTAGTGTCTTTGCGCCAATCCGTGATAAGACTCGATTGTAGATGTGACGTGCTATTATCGTGTAGTTTGTAGAACAGTATTATTGTGACTTCACCGATTTGTGATATGTAAAGAAAGCGTACAAAAGAAACTGTGCGAACGAATGGCTCAATAAAGTTGTTGAAAAAAGGTGATACAAGCGTGAATAAAGATAGCGGCGTTTTAAACTTAATTGAAGTACCTTGGTGCTCTATTAGTGTGCTAGTTGATTGTTGTTAAGAGTGTGTCTCAGAACGAAAGTGTTCCTATTAAAATTACCCAAAATACCTGGTTTCTGTGTGGTAAGTGCCTTCGCGGTCGTCGTGTTCAGATTCAGTGTGATCGCGAGATTAGTGTGGCGGAGATTTATCTAAAAAGCGGAAGCGTGAACATAGAAAGAAGACTAGCGGCTGTCCCATTTGTGCGTAGAAACGGTGTGTTAAAGGACTATGAACGTAAACGTTAACCAGAGAAATAAAAAAGGACTAATCTTGTGTCGACACAATATGTAAACATTAAAAAATAGATAATAAAAAAGAAATTGCCAAAAGATGACAATGTGTGATAAATTCTAAGTGAACAAACTTGTTGTAAATTATACTGCTTGTTTGCAAGAGTAACATTTAGAATATCAAGTTCTTGACATTGTAAAACATGCAGAAGTGAATTAATTTAGAGAAAGCATGCGTATTCAATCCTGTCATTGAGTCCCAGTGGTTGGAGGGTTTGAAGTCTTTTCGTCCAATAAAATTCAGCTTTCGCCAGAGCTTTCTGGGGATCTTGATCAGACTTTATTTCCAATGATTGTAAGATGGTAAATTTTAGTTGCGCTATGTTGTGTTGGGCTTGTAACCAATGAGTGGCTACTGTAGATTTCAAGTTTTTGTTTCTAATGTTGCTCTTATGTTCTCCAATTCTTAACTTAACTTTTCTTTCTGTTCTGCCGACATAAATTTTTCCACATGGACATTTGAGAGCATAAACAACATTTGCAGTGTCACAAGTACTGGAATGTTGTAGTTCAATCGAGTGACCTTTCAGTGGATGTTTAAACTTGTTACCTTCAATGACATTGTAGTTGACGCAATTACGACTTTTTTGCATTCCTTTAAATTCCATAGGGTTTTTTTCTCCTTTTATTTTTAGTAGTTCCTTGATGTTGTGGGATCGTTGCATGGCAAAGATAGGTCTGGATTGAAATAGTGTGTTCAAATCAGGTTCAGTTTGTATGATTATCCAATGTTTAAGAATAATTGACTTTATTACATAGGTTTTCGTGGAATGTTTCAATACAAAGACCAGGGGTTCAGCCGAAGTTTTTGAAGAGCGGCCTAATAATGTTGATCTGTCTTGTGCCATTATTTTCTCTTGTGCTTTCTGTAAAGTGTGTGTTGGATATCCACGTGCTTCAAATCTCTCTTTGAACCGATTTATGGTGGTTTCACAATCTTGGGTATTTGATGTTATTCTTTTTGCTCTCATAAATTGTGAATACGGTAGATGGTTCTTGAGTGAAAATGTGTGAAAGCTATTATAATGGAGAGTACTATTGCGGTCGGTGGGTTTCGTATATACTCTTGTCTCGATGTTGCCTTTCGAAATGTCAATGATGACATCCAGAAAATTTATTGAAGTTTTGTCAATCTGATATGTAAATTTAATTCGGTCATGTATGTTGTTTAAACTTGCAAGATTATCCAGTAGTGTCTCTTTTGGTCCTTTCCAGATGATAAGAATATCATCTATATATCGTCGATATAGCAACAAGTTGTCTGTCCATTTTTCATTGTTCAGGATGTTCTGTGTTTCTAGTCTGGCCATAAAGATGTTAGCATAGGAAGCTGCCCCAGGAAAACCCATGGAAGTACCGTTGTTCTGGGCAAAAAAAGATTCATTCCATTCAAAATAACTGTGGTATAAGGCATAATGTAGAAGTTCAATCAATAATATCCTTTCGACCGGTAAATCATTTTGTAGAAGTAATGCCCATTCTATGGCTTCCAAACCTTCATTGTGTGGGATCGACGTGTACAATGACGTGACGTCTACTGTACAGAGATACCAAGTATGGATTTCGGTTACATCTAGCTCTTTTAAGATGTTCAGTAAGGCTGTTGTATCATGTAGATAAGATGGCAAATTTTGAACAATCGGTTGTAGGTAAAAATCCAAAAATTTCCCTATTGGTTCAGACAAAGATCCACAGGCAGACACTATCGGCCTGAAAGGTGGTTTGATTAAGCTTTTGTGTATCTTTGGGAGCATATAGAGCTTAGGTCTTCGAGGAAATTGTGTAAACAAGAATTGTTTGGTTTTTTCATTGATCCATTTTAATTCAAGGGCTCGATTAAGGATTTGGTTGAGGATGTTTTGGTAGCCAACGGTGGGATCTTGTGGTAGTTTAGTGTATGTGTCACTTGAACTGAGATGTTCTTCCACACTTCGTTCATAGAAAGCGGTGTCCAGTATCACCAAAGCGCCTCCTTTGTCAGCATTGTGAAATGTGAGTCTCTTGTCACTCCTTAGTTGTTTTAAAGTGCTCCATTCGTTAGATGAAAAATTAGATGATTGACTCTTGTGAAAGTTAAGACGAGCTAGATCTGCTCTTGCTAGACGTTCAAAGGCATCAATTGCTTTATGTGTTGTTGGTGCACAAAAGGTGCTTTTAGGTTTAAATTGCTGTTCAGGTTTTGGTGAGGCCAAGATCTGTTCATTGTTTAAGTTACTGAAAAAATGTTTCAGTCTAAGAACCCTGGTAAATTTAAACAGGGCAATGTCCATTTCAATAGGGTTACTGTGATATGTAGGTACAAAGGATGATCCTTTATTGAGAACATTAAGTTGCGCTTTTGTAAGATTCACTTTAGAAATATTGATGACTATGTTGCCCGAGTTTGGCTCCGAGTTGACCTCTTGTCCTGTTCTGTTCCTCTTGCGTTTTCCTCTCCGTGTGATTTTTTTGTTGTTGTCGGGCGATTGTTTGCCGCTGGACTATTGTCTAAAAAAGATCTCGATGTTGATGGTTCTCCTGTTTTTCTACCAGATTGTGTTGTTCTGGCGGTTTCTGGATTTGGAGGTGGTCTATTTTGTGCGAGCTCCGAATCAGACACTACGCTTTCCTGGGATGAACTTGCTGTTTGAGGTTTTTTCCAATTTCTTTGAGAATAGACTTCCGCCCAAGTGTAGACCTCGTCTAACTTATAGTCTATTGTGTCTCTGCGAAATTTGCGTATCTTTCTCTCGTGGACTTCCTTTGCATATTTATCCAGTTTTTGATTGATGTCGGCTAGTTGACTGTCCAAATCTGGGATTTCCATTTTTGAAAGTTCTTCTTTTATGATGTTGATTTCACTTTCTAAATTTTTCAAAATGCTGGAAAGTTCCTCTACTATTAGTAATACTAGATCTAATGAACATTTATTAAGTATCTGGTACCACCTTTCCATGAATACTTTGTTAGTTTTACATAACATCGGTTTAAGTGCTATCCTCAATCCTCTTGGAATCCTCTTTGATTTATGATAGTGGATTAAAGTAGTTGCATGCAATCTCTGGTTAATTTCCTTTTTTGTGAGATATTGAAGTTGTCTGAGTAACTGTACTGTTGATGAAACTTGTGGACTGAAAAGTCTGGCCTCCCTGACCAGCTCATAAATTTCAGAGGAGGCATCTGGTGAAAAGGCCAAAGTTTCTGCTCTGTTCTCAGTGAGTTGAGCTATGTCTTCAAATGACATTGTTGATTTGGTTTTGGTGCACAATTGGAGTTTTTTGGACAAAAATTGAGTACAGAAAGTTAGTGTCCAACGTGCACTCGTAGCTTATCGTGTTTATGCCTTTGTTTTAATGTTCAGGTCGGTGCTCTACCACCCAGCACCTAGGTCCAAGGTGCATATATAACTGTGTGAGAGTGCAATCTGTGACTCAGATTGCAGGTGGGTGCTCCTGTTCTCGTAACACTACGGCGAGTGTTTTCCTTCATAGGTTTAAACTTAAATTTTACAAATTATAATTGAAGAAATGCCAGCATCCTGTTGACTTTTTTTGATGATCTTTTTCATTTATTCTCCATTGATTTCAAGAATTCCAAAACATTTTCAGAATGACAGTATCCAGTATTATACATCCATATATTCTACCCAATGCATTTCGGGTCTTTACATCAGACCCTTCGTCAGGGGTCATGGATACAAGCCAGGGAGGCTGTTAAGTCTAATTGTTTTATACATTTTAAGTAATTGTGTGACAACTACAAATCACAACATAAAGCGTGAAACTAACTTTAGTAAATCAGGAAGATAAAGAAAACACAAATAATATTCATGCTCTCGATCGTAGTGTCTATGCTGAGGAAATATGAATTTTGTGATCAGTTATGTCCCCTATCGTAGACCCCAACGGCTCCATGTACATGCTATAAGTACATGTATGTTCCCTCCTACTCCAGTTTTGAAGACGCAAATATATGTGCGTCCACCGTCAACATGTCCTCTTTCAGATCCGCCATGAATGGGTCAGATATTCCTTTCCTAAGTATGAAAGGCCACCGACTTTATGTGGTTCACTTTCCACATTTTACAGATTCAGGCGAGTAGGCCCGAATTCTGTCATCAAGCCTTTTCCTGCCTTCTGCCTCTGAAAGCTCCAGTCTGAGCCTGCATCTGTGACCATGAACTTTGTCCTACTCCCTGCGCGGCTAACGGTGCCTGATCCAGCCTGTCGCCTGCCAAAAACTGTATTTCACCTTCAAGATTATCTCCTCCGCCCCTCATCCGATGCATTCCTGTCTAGTAGTTTAGGTAAACATTCCTCCAGCTACCGTGCAAAGGGGCCAGGCCTCGCTGTCCTCATGCAAGTAATTCATAACCCTGTTACCATGGAATATTCCTACCCCCTCGCATCTAGTGTAGACACTTAGACGCTTGTACACGCACTAGTCAGTATAGTCAGTATAGAATAAGATTCTATCCTAAGAGACCTCTCTTTTTGAATAACACAGTTCTTTAAACATAGGATATTAGATATGATTTGGGATTAGGTTGACATAACCCCAGACTTTTGTCTCCACATGTAGAGCTAAATGTCAAGTCCCTTTCTCCCTCTAGTTGCACGTCAATCACACGTCATGCGGCTGCGCACGCATCTCTGCCAACTATTTCTGCTGACATTTCAGGATTCTCTTATGGATCCACCCACTTATGTCATCATGTATAATGACGTTTTCTAGTTACGCCTATTCTAGTTACGCATGCATAGTTTATTCTGTCTTATCAGTTGATACGCCTACTGCATCTGTTTTACTGTAATGCCTTTTCTATAAAAATGATTACCTGTCAATAATATATGTTCCTTCCTTCCTGAACTTTTGTGGTGATGGAATAGAAGGCCCACAATTCGAATTGTATTCCTTTGTATAGGAATAAAGCCTTTTTAAACCCTCTAATACCACGGATTCTGCCTCTCATTTAATGAGTTATTCTTAATAGACTTTACCGCATAAAAAATAGTACCGGTAACGAAATATTTACCACATAAATTGGCGCCCGAACAGGGACACTTTCTCATCTCACGCGCCGGCGGTGCGTTGCAGGCCCGGTCTCCTGCCACAGCTGAACGGACAAAAACGCGTATCCGCAGGATTTCCTGTATCTCCCTCCGGCCAAGCGGGGACGACTGAGGCTGCGATCAACACCCAGACGAGGCGGTGAGAAGTGCGAAGTATCCCGACCAGAGCCTAGCTGAGAGAGCAAGATCCGAGGTATACAGAGACCCGCCAGGTTCCGAAGTTCCGAGTCCAGTCCGGTCCAGTCCAGTTTCAGTTCCGTTCCGAGGCCTTCCGTTCCGAGCTACCCGGTGAGTACCATTACCGGGGAGGCATTTTACGTGCACATAGTCTGTGCCGGTCAAGACGGGTTTGGGTACACAAATCCGGTCTGCACTGTTTTAGCAGTGTATCTGTACTGTTTAGCAGTATATATAGTATGTTTTGCATATAAATAAATATTATCTAGTGTCAGTATTATGTCAGTAACTAGTTTTCTATTAGTTATCATTGTTCGTAAAACTGTTAAGTGTTAAATGTTTTAAATACGTTCTATATACTGTGGTGTGAATGACTGTTCATTATTGTGTTTTCTTGTATAAAGTGTGTTCTAGTAATAAGGTTTAAAAATGCCGCTCTTCTCGAAACTAAGACAGATCAAAACTAGAAAAGGTGTACTCGAAGAAGCCGTTCCCATCCCACTGAGGGACACTCCAGGGTACTTTATGTATCATAAGCATGGCCTAGATGCCGTATTATTTCTTGATTTATGGGTGGACTACACCAAAGAATTACCAGAGAGTCAGAGATGGCCCGCAGCGGGGACCTGGGATGCAGATTGCATCATGAGAGTAGAAGAAGAATTATGGAAAAAGAAAGCCAGACAGTCACAGAAAGATGCCATTGAATTATGGCGTAAAGAATCATATAGACGCACGGAAAAAGCACTCAGACAGGAAGAGAAAGGTAGAGAGAATTCAAATAAAACCCGAGAAAATCTATTACTTGAGGAAGGTACCCGAGTAAAATCAGAACAAATAGACAGACAAAGAAATGCCCTTATGAATGGTATGTATCCACTTCTGGCCGAAGGGTTACCTAAGGCTACTCCGGAAATACCAAAAGACTTGCCACCTCCATTGTTTCCGATAAAAGCACATCCCAAGGGGCATCCTAGAACCGCAGAAGATGTTTTCCTTTCCTCTTACTTAGATGACGCAGCTCCTGAGTATACTAATTTTTTTTTTGTTGAAACATTTTTTATTGTTTTCATAGCAACAACACAGTACAAACCCGCTTCCTCCACGGCCAAAGAATGTTTAGTACACATAAAGTTACCAGCCAACAACCGGGAGAATGAGCTTCCGGCCCCTACCGGCCCTCCCCCCTCCCTCCCCACCCCATGTCAGTGTGCCGCCTGTCTTTCACCTCGCTCCCAATGTGCCCCTTCCCTGTCATAAATCAGACATGGGTACTCGCCCTCCACTAGGAATCCCTGTCTTTCCCTTACACTTTAGCCACAGCCTCGTTGCCAGCGATCACTACTACTCCCCTTCTACTCCCCATTCGCCACCTCCTCCTGCCCGCCAGATGTGTCCCCCTCTACCCCATTGTCAGCCATCAGCCCCTGAAGGTCCACCACCAGCGCCTCCCACGCCCGGGCCGTCGCCAGCGCCTTTTCGTCATCACGCCGAAGAGCTAATTGCAACCGGAGCGCACCCTCAGCCCCCGCCCAACGCACAAAGGCCGCCCTCCATCGCAAGAAGCTAGGCCCCGTCCTGGACTTCCAGTGCATAGTCAGTTCCCTCTTGGCCATTATCAATCCTAAGTCGTAAAACTTGCTAGTGACCTTCGTCCGGCGGGTGTGCGGGAACCAAAGCAGCAAACAGGCCCCCAGATCCGGGTCAATAGCTCGGTCCGTCACCTGATTAAGGCAATCCATGACCTCTGCCCAATAGTCACCCAGCTGGACGCAGGACCAAAACATGTGGCGAAGATCAGCGCCCTCTCTCCCGCACCGCGGGCACTGCGAGTGCTCCCCCCCAAAAAATTGCAATATTTTCACCGGTGTCAAATACGCCCGGTGCAACGTGAAAAATTGCACCAACTGGAACCGGGCATTGCGCGTTCCCTTCCAGGCCCGCCGTACCAGCGTGGACCAGGTAGTCTCGGGGATCGGTTTCTCAAGGTCCAACTCCCACTTGCCCCTCAAGGTGGCAAGAGGCGGCAAGCCTTCCATCGCCAGCCTGCGGTATAGGCAAGTAATGGCCTTGGACGTCCCCGCTGCCATCACTACATATTGGCAACCCGCAGCGACCGGCGGCTCCGAGAGCCCCGCATTCCAGTGCCGCTGAAGGCTCGCTACCAGGGCCGCGTGAAGCAAGAAGTCCCCACGTGGGAGCCCATAGGAGTCCTGCAACTCTTGGAACGGCAGCAGCACCCCCTCCCGGAATAAGTCACCCACCATCTGCACACCCAACTCCTCCCAAACAGCCAGCCCAGACCAATCGCCTCCATGCGGGAACGCCGTACACATCCCCAAAGGAATCTCCGGGGCATAGGGGCGAGTTATCGCCGCCCTCCTCTGGCATCGGTTCCAACACAGCCGGAGTGTACGCTCTTCCAACGTGAGCAGGTCAAGGTCCAGCCTCTGCTGTAAGACTATGAAGGCTAGCACATGTCGCGGAATCAGCCTGCCCTGTGGGCCCTCCGGGCCCCGGTATTCTCTGGCAACCGCCTGCGTAAGCCACTGGAGTTGGGCCGCCAGATAGTACCACTCGAAGTCCGGGACTGCCAGGCCCCCTTCCGCCCTCGGCCGCCGCAGGGTGGTCAACGCCACCCGCCTTCTCCCGGAGCCCCAAATGAAGCCCGTGGACATCGCCCTAACCCGTTGGAAGTACGACGCCGGCACCCATATAGGTAGGGTGCGAAAGTAATAGAGGAGTCGTGGCAACGCCACCATCTTCAACAGCGCAACCCTCCCGGCACACGAAAGCGGGAGTGTACTCCAGAAACTCATGCTGCCCCGCAATCCGCGAATGGCTCTGCCAATGTTCCCCTCCAGCAAGTCCTGCTGGGTATGGTAGATATTAACCCCCAGATACCGCAGGCAGTCCCCCTCCCATCGGACCAGTCCCAGTGACTGGGGGGCCCGGCCGCCCGGTCCCAGCGGGAACAAGCATGTCTTGCCCCAGTTGACCTTGAGCCCTGAGAGGCGTCCAAAGGCCTCCAACAAGGCAGTCGCCCCACTCCGCGCTCCCTCGGCATCCGCCAGAAACATCAGCAGATCGTCAGCATACAGGGAGATATAGTGAGCATCCCCCCTTAGGTGAACTCCAGCATAGGAACGCCCCAGCCGGGCATGCGCTGCCAACGGCTCAATAGCCAGGGCGAACAATAAGGGGGAGAGCGAGCAACCCTGCCTCGTTCCCCTCCGCACCGGGTAGGAGGCCGAGATAGTAACCCCCGTCTTCACCCGGGCCGTGGCCTCATTATAGAGCACGGTGGTCCAGCGTACAAAGCCGTCCCCCAGGCCAAAAGCCCGTAGCACTCGGTATAAATAGGGCCACTCCACACTATCGAAGGCCTTTTCAATATCGACCGACAGAGTGCAGGCTTCCGGATATATGTCCCGGTCCAGCTCCATCACCCGTAGCAAACGTCGCACCGACGTGGCCGTGTTACGTCGTGGGATAAAGCCCGCCTGATCTGGATGGATCAAGGCGGTCATATGAGTCAACAGGCGCGACGCCAGGATTTTGCTCAGGATTTTGTAGTCCACCGTCAACATGGAGAGCGGGCGGTATGCCGTGCGCGCGCCGGCCTCCCCTCCTGGTTTCAGCAGAGGCACCACAATAGCCTCTCGAGCGGAGGCTGGTAAGCGCCCAAGACGCCAAGCCTCTCCGTAAAGGACTTGCAGCTGCGGCGCAAGCAAATCTGGGCAAGCCGCATAGAACTCGATGGGCAGCCCGTCTACCCCCGGGGTCTTTCGCCTGGCCATTTGCTTAATTGCTGCACGAATCTCGCCCAGGGTGATAGCACCCCCGAGGTCCTTCTCGCTCTCCGGGTCCAGCCGGGGCAGGCGAGCCGCCACCAGAAACTCAGCTAAACCTTCAGGTTCTCCCCGCATGGTGCTGTCATACAGCCTTGCGTAATAACTGGCGAACTGCCTATTAATCTCCTCCTGAGAATAGACCGGGACCCCCCCTGCCTCGACCAGAGACAGTATAGGTGTACCGCGGGCCATCGGGGACGCCAACCATGCCAAAAGAGACCCCACCTTGTCCCGTTCCGCATGCGCCCGGGTAAGGTATTCCTTATGATCAAAGCAGCGAAGCTTCTCTACACACACCGCCACGCCCTCCCGTGCCTCCACGACCGCAGGTAGCTCGCCCTCCCCCGCCTGATGTGCGCGCTCAGCCGTCCGCAGTTGGGCCTCCGCCCCCGCTACCTCCTTCAACAAAGACTTCCGCACGCCAGCGGTGGATGATATACAAACTCCCCGGACCACTGCCTTGAACGCGTCCCACTCCGCCGCCCGGGTCGACGCCGTATCCGCGTTAGTCCTAAAGTACTGCTCTATGCAGCCGCTAACCTCAGCCCGGAAAACCGGGTCCTCCAGCAACAAGGGGTTTAAGCGCCAAGTGGGTATCGCCTGCCGCTGTCTAGACCACTGCAGCACCCCCATGCAAGGGTTATGGTCCGAGATGGTTTTAGCCAAGTACTCACTGTGTCGCATCAGAGTCTGGGCATCCGGGGAACACAATATGCTGTCCAAGCGGGCATACAACTCGTGGGGGGCTGAGTAGAAGGAGTAATCCCTATCCCTCGGATGATGCGTCCGCCATGTGTCTACCAACCCCCATGTGTCCTGCCAAGCGCGCCTGCTATTAGCCACCCTACGGACCACCGATTGTGCCAGGGGCGGGTGGGACCTATCCAGCTCAACATCTACCACTGAGTTAAAATCCCCCCCCAACACCACCGTCCCCGTCAAATAGGCCGCAAGCTGCCCCGACAGTCTGGAAAAGAAGGTGGCCTGGTCTACATTAGGGGCATACACACTACATAAGGCCATGTCCCTCCCATCTAGTCTCCCCTGCACTGCTACAAACCTGCCCTCCGGGTCCACCAGTGTCGCCAGCGGCTGGAAAGGGACTCCCGCTCTAACCCATATCAGGGCCCCTCGGGCAAACTTGGAGAAGGTAGTATAGAATAGTTGGCCTCGCCAGCGCCGCTGTAACGCCTTCCCCTCCTCGCGATCTAAATGGGTTTCTTGGAGGAAGGCTACCTGGATCCCTCTCCGCACCAGGTAGGCGTGGACTTTATATCTCCTCCCCATAGAGGTGAGCCCCCTTACATTCCAGGTCAGGACTCGCAGTTCAGGTGGGGTCCCCATCCCATCGCCGTGCCAACCACTCTTCTCCAACCCTCCGAGGCACACTGACATTCCCCTGAAACCCCACAACTCCCCAACTCCCCACACGCCCTCCCCTCCCCAGAACAGGTGCTAAACTGCAGTTACCCATCCAAATACCACCCCAAACACTATCTAACACTCTGGTAGCCACCAGCGTCTCACACTGTCCGTGAGGGTGAGGTGGTGGCTCTGCACCAGACGGGCCGGTCGACTGTCCCTTGTTGTGCATCCGCGCCCAGTCCCTGCAATTCCCCCCCCGGTGTTCCTCGCCCCCTCAACTCTCTCGCTCTCCAGCTCCCCATCCCGGGGCCCCCCCAGCAGCTATCCCCGGACCGCAAGGCATCAGCAAGTACCGATCACACTCCCAACCCCGCAAAGCCAGTTCAGGGCCCTCCACCCCGCAGACACACAGCTCCCACTCTGCGCCTCTTACTGCACCCGGGGAAGTCCCGGTTCCTTCAAGCGTCCAGCAGTTCATCTGCCGTTCTTGGGGTCACGTCCGGCAGCAGCTCCGCATCCTCTCCGGGGCCATCCGACAGGGAGGCCTCCGAGCCCCTCTTGGAGCCCGAGTCCTCACTGGGCTGGGAGGTCGCGGCCCCTGAAATCACAGAGACCGCCTGCAACGCGGCCCGCCGCTCCAGCGCCGTCTGAGACGCTCCCGGTGATCGAACCCCTGCTGTCTGTGTCCTGTTGCGCCTGCTGCGGCGGGCCCTCGCTCGGGTCCTCGACGGTCCCTCCTCGTCCACATGCGCCGCTGCTCCCGTTCGGGCCGATTCGAACCAGCCCCAGGCTGCCACGGGATCCGTAAAGAAGAATGTCTTGCCGTCCAGTACCACCCTGAGGCGAGCCGGGAACAGTAAGGAGTACTGCAGGCCCTCGTCCCGCAGTGCCTTTTTCACCGCCTGAAAGGAGGAGCGCCTGCGCTGGACCTCCATAGGATAATCCGGATAAATTGATACCGGGACATTCTCCACGTGAAAGGGGCCCATGGATCTCGCCTTCTGGAGTATGATATCGCGGTCCCTGTAGTGCAGCAGCCGAGCAACCACCGGCCTGGGAGGTCGGCCCGGATCCGGGGGCCGGGCCGGGACCCTGTGCGCCCTTTCCAAGGTGTAAAACTGTGTCAGCCCTCCCGGCGCCACCACCTCCTTCAGCCAGGTCTCCAGATAAGCCAGCATGTCCCCCCCTTCAATCTTTTCAGGCAGGCCCACCACACGGATGTTGTTGCGGCGATTGCGTCCCTCCGCATCCTCTGCCCTCTTCTCTAGGGCCGCCACCCTCCTGAGAAGGTCCGCCGACTGGGCCTCCAATGCCTTCTGCGCCGGAGCTGCCAAATCCAACGTGTCCTCCGTCTGCTTGACTCTATCCACCAGCTTCCTATGGTCCGCGCGCAGCAGTCCCAGATCAGAGGACACCTGCGCAATGTCCGTCTGCAGCGCCGTCCGGGTATCCGTTATGGCCTGCAGGATTTGTTCCATTTGACGCTGCTGGAGCCCCACCGCAGGGTCTACGTGAGTCCCACCATCCCGGCCACCAGCCTGGTCGCCCACGGAGTCCGCCGGAGTCGCTCCCGGCTTGGGCCTCGGCTTGCCCATGCTCTCAGGTCAGGGAGCCCGCCAGGGGGCCGCGAGGCTATCACCAGGTAGCGCAAGGCCTTAGCCCAGTGGTCGCGGCAGGTCTCTTCTTCGACCACGAGGCGCTACAGCCTCCCGCCCCAAGCCGCCAATGTCCTGCTCCCTGAGGGGCCGCTCCACTCCACCAATCCTCCAAGCCTGTCGTCCCCGCAGCGCGGCGCGACCGCCGCAGGCACCCCCGTCGGCCACAGTCTTATCGTCCCACTGCGCCCCCGAGGCAAAGTCCGCCCAGCCGGTCGGTCCGGTCAGCAGTCCAAGGCCCGGCCGGCCACCTCCACAATGACCTGCGTGGCGCCGATCCTTCCGCTCCCGACCAGCTATCAGCACGTCCGGGGGTTCCACAGCCCCGCCGTCACCAGGGTCACCGCCCCACTGTAGGCCGCACTCCGCTCCACGGGGCTCCCCACCTCCGTCAGGCCGCGCTCAGCGCGTCGGGGCACTTCTCCTCTTCCAGGTGGCTGTCGCGTCCGCTCCAGCGCTGCAAGGGCCAGCAGCGGCTGGGCCCCCCCTTCAGGCAGGTTCCGACCCGGTTCGGCCTCCGCCCCGTCGGGGCCGCCACTTCCGGTGTCTTCAGCCGTCCGCGCCTCACTTCCGGGCGGGTCCCACGAAACTGTGGGCCCCGGTCGGTCCGCTGCCCTCAGGCCGCCCAAGATGGCCGGCGGCCGCTCGCGGCCGTCGTTTCTCCCAGCGCGGTGCCAGCCCTCGGCGCCGCGCTCCGCTCCGCCGCGCCGCGGTCATGGACCGGAGCACTCAAGGCTGCCCTCCAGGCGTTTGGAACACCGGGGCTGTCGGTGAAACAGGATGATTAGCTGGGCTGGATGCGGAGCTCTCTGCTCACGCGTCCATGCCCGTCGGCAGCCAAGCCACGCCCCCGCTCCTGAGTATACTAATACCGTACCACATAGACCGCTTGCCGATGATGTGCATCGCCAAGATTCTTCGTCTGTACCTCCACAACAACAAGCTTCGACACACATTCCGACAAGCACATCTGTTTCTACAGCTTTTCCCGCAACGACGGTTGCTGTCTCACCTTCAACAAATCCTTTCACGTCCAGCACCCCAGACGGTGCTATAGGAGGTACGACAGACATTTTCTCTACGCCACCCAGAGGAGATAAATTTTCCCTTAAAGAATTAGCACACCAACGTACGCCCAAACTAGCAACCCCCGACATGCTCAAGGAACTTCTAGTAGATTGTAGATATGATCCTGTACCCGGTAAACGGGACGAAATGCTGCTGTCATCATTACGTATTAGACGAGCTGCAATATATTTAACGAAGCTACCAGGAATGGCTACACATTTAGAAAACATATATCACTTTGTCCAGTCAGGACGAGGTCCTGAAAGTATTAGCAGAGCCATGGAGTACCAGAAAGCGGAGGTACAGGGACAACTGTTACGTTTCCTCATAAACTGTGTAATCAGAAATCAAGACCGGCCTGGGGTAAATCCGGAAGAAATGCAAACACTTGTCACTTGGGGTAGGAATATATCAGAAGGAAGACATGATAAACAGTTATGTATAGTAGCTATGTACCGAAAGATCCGCAAAGAGGTAGAACGAATACACGAAGAAAGATTAGAGGTAGACGCCGCTGACCTAAACAGAGAAGAGGAGGAGCAAGAACCAGATCAAGTAGATACAATAGCTTATATAGGTAGAGGAAGATCCCATAATAATACCAGAGGTTTTAACGACCCAATACGTCCGATACGTCCAGAATGTAATAGACATCTTCCAAACCCCATGCTAAATACGAAATCCCCTGAACACTTATTCCAAGCCGCTGATAAATTACTCCGAGATCGAAGGGGGTACCACGTGCTGGATTCCATGGACGAACAAGAATTAGCCAGGTCAGCAGTACAATGGGCTGACAGTCCCGGCGAATACAATGACGATGTACTTGCACACACGTTTCTGAATCTAGACCCCTATGAACAGCGTTTAGCTAGTATATACATGATTCAACACCTCCTTATATTATATAAAAACAAACACTCCGATCCAGGACCCTTACCTGACATATTGACAGAACTACTCACGAATATATGGAGAGGGTCAGGTACTGATTTGATTAAGGAAATTCTAGAATCCCGAAACCAATATTTAAATTTCGTATGCCCAGAACACGTTCCAGTTCCCATCATGGGGAGAAAAATGTATCACATAGATAGACAGAATCCGTTACGCGAAGTACACCCAATTAGAGGTGCCGGTGATAATTTTACACGCGTGTTTGTATACACGCCTATAACTAAACTAGAATTATTAGAAATGAAGAAAGTAGTGCCCAGCCATGACAAGGACCCAGCAGGTTTCCACCGTGAGATAAAAGACATGTTACTCATGGGAGAGTATACTTACCCCGACATTATGAAAATATTAAAGGTCCTATTACCTGCCGGTGTTTATGAGAAACTCAAAGAAAAAGAATGGGAGGTGGGAGACCAAAAGATAGATTGGACAGCATTAGAAAACGAAGAAAAGGCCCGAGCTGCAGGAGCAGGGCTTGGGGATAAGACTACAGCATTAGCAGGATTACTAATACAGGTACTGCCACGTTTATTAACTACGAAAAAGGAAGACTGGGGTGCAATTTCAGCCTGTAAACAAAAACCAGATGAAGACACTAGTGATTTCTATTCCCGATTTGAAAAATGTTTTAGTATAAATAGTGGCATAAAAGCCAGTAGTGAGTCATATCCACATCTGTTTGTGACAAAATTAGTTGAAAATTCTCTGCTACAAGTCAAGAATAGAGTATTGAAATTCGAAAGTACCTGGCAAGGTAATACCCCATCACAGATGCTACAGATGTTACAATATCACCACAATAGAATTAGAGAAGAACAAGAACACGAACAAAGACGTATGAAAGATACAAAGATGAAAATGCTTGTTGCACAGTCAGTTCCAGCCGATAGTCATCAAAAGGGTGATTCCGCAGGTCCTGCGAAAGGGACATGCAACTATTGTAAACAACCAGGTCATTATATACACGATTGTCCAGTCCTGAAACATAATATTGCCACAGGTAGAACACATGAGAGACCACGTCCACCTAGACAGGATCAGAATCAACAGCAACTGCCTCAGCAGGCACAACCTAGGTTAGCTCCGCAACAGGCAGCTCCACAACAGATCGTAGCACCACCACAAGCGCAGCCTGTTGCTGCAACACAAGCAACAACACAACAAATGTATCAGTACGCACAAACAGATTATCCCGATTATCAACGATACTCATGAGATAGCCTAGAGAGGGAAGTTGGCTTACCCCTTATAGAGGTTCCTGTAGACCAAGAGGGACCTTATGTACATAGTGAACTATTAGGGGAAGACAGAAAGTTTTTACTTGATACAGGGGCAAGCAGAACAACTATAAGACGCAGTGAAGTTCCAGGGGCACCCCTCTCAGGCTCACAAAATATTTCCCTTGGATTCTCAGGAAAACCTATAATTAATGACGTAACACAACCTCTTCCACTTACAGTCGGTCCATTAACACGTACTACAGATTTATTGCTTACTAAATCATGTCCAGAAAACTTGTTAGGTATAAAAACATTGAAAGCTCTAGGAGCCATAATATGTTGCTCTCCGGAAGGAGTACGACTATTTTTACGTGACTTTAAAGGTCACTACGTATCCAGAGACATGGATCACCGACTGCAGAATTTACCTACACATTTATGGGCACAAGGCCCCACTGATATTGGTTGCATGAACATTACACCATATCGAGTTACACTGAAATCAGGAGTGGTACTACCACGAATGCGACAATACAAGTTACCACCAGATGCTGTAGTGGCTTTACTGCAAATCATTGACGAGCTTATTGCCCAAGGAGTGGTTGTCGAAACTGACTCCAATGTATGTAATTCCCCGATAATTCCGATCCTTAAAAGAACGGATCCAAAAGCACCACCAGTATATCGATTGGTTATTGATCTGCGCGAATTAAATAAATGTATTGTACCACAATACCCTGTGGTCCCAGATATCTCTTCATTACTCACAGCTATTGACTCAGAAGCAACGTTTTTCACTGTAATTGATCTCAAGAATGCTTTCTTTAGTGTCCCAATTGATTCAGAAAGTCAATATTTATTCGGTTTTAGTTTAAATGGACGAAGCTTTAAATTCACACGCGCAGCTCAAGGATTTACAGAAAGCCCCAGCATCTATAGCCAAGCACTGAAACGAGAACTTGACAGTATCCACATGCCAGTTAACACTGCCTTGCTTCAATATGTCGATGATCTGCTGATCACCGCCCAAAGCGAACATGAATGTGAAAAAGCGTCACTGACGGTTTTAAAATTTCTGGCCGACAAGGGGCACAAGGTGTCCCCTTCCAAGCTGCAATTCTGTGTCCAGCGAGTTGTTTATCTTGGGCACTCGCTGTCCAAGGAGGGAAGGCAGCTTACACCCGACCGCATCCAGTTAATTGCTAACATGCCACCACCCAAGACACAAAAGGAGGTGCGGGCTTTTATAGGCCTCACTTCATACTGTAGGCAGTGGATCCCTCAATATGCATTTCTAGCAAAACCACTCATCCAGTTGACAACACAGGAGGCAGCCACATTGACTGTCCTCCCTTGGACTCCAGAACATACACATGCCTTTGAAAGCTTAAAATTAGCTTTATGTCAAGCACCTGTCCTAGCAACACCATGTTACAGTAAACAGTTTACACTCTTTGTTACAGAACGCGAAGGTACTGCTTTGTCAGTACTCACTCAGGAACAAGCAGGATCACACAAACCATGTGCTTATTTCTCTAGTACATTAGATCCAGTAGCGCAGGCACTTCCAGCGTGCCTGAAATCAGTGGCAGCAACAGCTTTAGCAATCAGACAAAGCGATGCCATAGTGTTAGGACATCAATTAACAGTACAAGTACCACACGCAGTAGAGGTTCTCTTGAACCGCACACAAACACAACACTTGACTATAGCAAGACTCACCGGTTACGAATTAACATTGTTTCAGCCACACATAGAAATCAGACGTTGTAATACGTTAAATCCTGCCACACTGTTACCAGTTGGCGGAACAGATCCATTGGCACATGATTGTGTCGAAGTCATTACTATCACGACGAAACCCAGACAAGACTTGACAGATATCCCTTTGACAGATCCAGACTTGACATTATATGTAGATGGGTCATGTATGAGAACAAGTACAGGAGAGTTAGTGGCCGCTTACGCAGTCACAACAGACACTGAAGTCATTGAAACAAATTGTATTAACACTTTGTCAGCTCAAGCAGCAGAGCTCATCGCTCTGACACAAGCCTGTATTCAAGCCACAAACAAAAAAGTCAACATATACACAGATTCACGTTATGCATTCGGAGTCGTCCATGACTTCGGCGTCCTGTGGCGAGAGAGAGGTTATTTAACTTCTCACGGTGCCCACATACAACACGGACCCCTCATTCAAACCCTATTAGACGCGATTCATCTACCTACTGCAATATCGATTATGAAATGCAAAGCCCACACAAAAGTTACCGATATTATTTGTCAGGGTAATGACCTAGCTGACAGAACAGCTAAACAGACTGCTCAGAATCAGACTCACACAACTGACGTGACAAAGACAATAGTCCTGACACCAACACATTGCATGACAGTTAAGGATCCCGCCCTTGATGTAATTGACATACAGACACATGCTACACCAGAAGAAATAAAGAAATGGACTGAATTAGGAGGGATCCAAACAGATCAAGGATGGATGACGAAGGAAAAATCTATATGGTTTCTTCCCGACTCAATGGTCCAAGTCATCATTAACACAATACATAGCCCAGCGCACCTAGGAGAAAAAGCTATGCTAGACAGCATTCAACACATTTGGTTCAACAAACACTTGCGAGCCGCAGCGAAACAAAAAGTTCGTACCTGTATGATATGTTGTCAGTTTAATCCAGGTAAAAGCATCCCCGTAGAACAGGGTGGATTCCAAACTCCCGATCATGCTTTTGAAGTCCTCCAGATGGATTATATCCAGATGGAACGATGTCGAGGATTCAAATATGTTCTCGTAGTTGTCTGTGCTCTTTCCCGTTGGACAGAAGCATACCCGGTTTCAGATTACACTGCCCCGACTACTGCTAAACAGTTAGTTCGAGAATTCTTCCCACGGTACGGTTTACCACGTGTTGTCTACTCAGATAACGGCCAGCCGTTCTCATCCGAACTAATGAAACACGTTTCACTTCTATTAGGCTATCAATGGAAGTTTCACTGTGTCCGACATCCCGAGGCGGCAGGTCTCGTGGAACGCCATAATCAAACTCTGAAAATTAGATTGTCCAAAATATGTAGAGAGAAAGGTGTCGACTGGATAGTAGCCTTACCAGTTGCGCTCTTTTACATGAGAATGGTAGCACATTCTCGAACAGGGCTATCCCCGTATGAGGTGATCTTCGGTAGACCACCAAATATGTGGGGGACGCCTATACCTCGTAAAATAACTGACGTTGACTGTAATATGCTGACAGATTACCTGGCTTCCTTGATGTCTGCACTACAATCTTGTCGTTCACAGGTATCCGCAGCTTTTCCCGACAATACTGAGGCGAAGCCCCATGACGTGGTTCCTGGTGACCTGGTGCTGGTCAGGAACTTTGACCGGAAGACCCAACTGGATCCTAGGTGGAAGTCACCGAAGTTAGTTTTACTCACCACAAGGACAGCCGTGAAAATCGAAGGAAGAAAAGGGTGGTTGCACTCGAGTCATATCAAGAAATTTTATGGACTACCATCCAATGTAGAGACTCAACCCTGTATTCCCTCACAGACAGACTCAAAGCTCCCCTTTGTTGAGCAATCGAACTCAGAACTATATAAACTAAAATTGAGGTCCAGTAAGTCAGACAATTTGATTGTTTAAGTCCTCTCCAAGGTGAATCGGTTGAATTTGTCTCTGACATGTATCCTCTGGACCGGAATAGAGAAAGAAATAATCAAATGCTGCTCAAAAAGCATGCGTATTGTAAATCATTTCGTAGTCATTGTACAGTAACATTATTAATTTTGTTTTCTCTAAGTCTTTTGATCATCATTGTCAGCATCCTATTGCATATGTATTACCCTATTCCTAAGCATGCTTATAATATAACTGCAGAACATTCTTTTAGTGAATTACCTCCACATGAATTGTCTTATAGATTTGCGCTGCGCAATAACACTTTCATTAGTATGCTACATCATTCTCATCAAACTAGCAATGCCACGAATTGTTGGATATGTGGCCGACTCCCTCCCTATCAGAACTATAAGGGAGTTTTGCCCCTCTTTCCCTATCCGTTCACACACAATGGCTCCTGTGGAGCATGGTTTAGTTTGATCAATTCCCTAGATTCGAATTCCGCAGTTTATCAAGACAACTGGGTATGGGGAAACCTGAACTTAGTTTTGCTTAAAGTCTGCTACCCTAACAAGGAGGGACTTCCCAGAAGAACAGGAACTGATCTAGAAAATGAAGTATATGGATTAGGTAATTTTACACTTAACCTCATGATCCTGAACGTTGAATCTGAAGCTACACCAATCTTGCCCGCCATGTCCGTATTCCCAGTAAAAGGGGAACTATGTATAAGAAAGAATGGTTCCATACACATGGGCCATAGTAAATGCACCACTGTAATAAAATTCAGTGATCAAGGCAAGTCTACATTTAGAGCTTCTCGTCATTCCTACTTTATATGTGGCCAGACCGCATATATACGCCTACCTTTAGATTGGGATGGTACCTGTTACATAGCATTCCTCCTACCACCTGTTTTCCTAGCTCCTCCTGATTATCACAGAAATACCCATTTAGTACACAATAGACAGCAGAGAGATCTCCCAATTGTCGATTACACTGAAACAGCATGGGAAAAATACACAGATTTCAATAAAGGTTTCTTTCCCTATATAGGTACAGTCACTAATAGTAAGCTGACACGTAGATTAACCAGAACCCTTGAAGCAGTAGTGAACGAAACTATTTCCGCCTTAGGCAATTTAACAGAAGAGCAGTCTGCTATGCGGATTGTTGTGCTTCAAAATCGTCTTGTCCTTGACGTCATCCTAGCCGATAGGGGCGGAGCTTGTAGGGTCATCGGATCAAGTTGCTGCATTTTCATACCAGAAAATTCACCGTCAGTATATAAAGCCATAACCCGCCTTCATAAGATTGTAAGCCAGATACACCAGAGTCCAGGCACCTGGACTTGGTCCGGTTGGTTCTGGGGCGTGTTGTCAGCCTGGGGATGGAGAATGCTCTCCTTCCTAGGTATTGGCTTTCTCGTACTATTCAGTTGCTGCTTATGTTTACAATGTGGGCCAGCGATTTGTGGTCTGTGTGCCACCTCGTGTATCCCACATCCAAGTTTTCGTTCGAGATCCCGGAAGAAGAAAGAAGAACAAATGATGCTATATGAACAGATCGATGGATTGATGAAGATCGATATCTCCTAAGGGTCCGAAGGGGACAAGGAGGGAATGAGGAAATATGAATTTTGTGATCAGTTATGTCCCCTATCGTAGACCCCAACGGCTCCATGTACATGCTATAAGTACATGTATGTTCCCTCCTACTCCAGTTTTGAAGACGCAAATATATGTGCGTCCACCGTCAACATGTCCTCTTTCAGATCCGCCATGAATGGGTCAGATATTCCTTTCCTAAGTATGAAAGGCCACCGACTTTATGTGGTTCACTTTCCACATTTTACAGATTCAGGCGAGTAGGCCCAAATTCTGTCATCAAGCCTTTTCCTGCCTTCTGCCTCTGAAAGCTCCAGTCTGAGCCTGCATCTGTGACCATGAACTTTGTCCTACTCCCTGCGCGGCTAACGGTGCCTGATCCAGCCTGTCGCCTGCCAAAAACTGTATTTCACCTTCAAGATTATCTCCTCCGCCCCTCATCCGATGCATTCCTGTCTAGTAGTTTAGGTAAACATTCCTCCAGCTACCGTGCAAAGGGGCCAGGCCTCGCTGTCCTCATGCAAGTAATTCATAACCCTGTTACCATGGAATATTCCTACCCCCTCGCATCTAGTGTAGACACTTAGACGCTTGTACACGCACTAGTCAGTATAGTCAGTATAGAATAAGATTCTATCCTAAGAGACCTCTCTTTTTGGATAACACAGTTCTTTAAACATAGGATATTAGAGTGGAGGAGCCTAGCGCGCAACCAAGATGGCCGCGTAGGTGCGAGGCTCCCGAGGACCTCCGCGACCTCCTGAATTAATCCTGGCGATATCCTGTCCTTGTTGAGGGGACTGTGTTGGGGAACCGGAGCTGAGGCGCCACCCGTTTTTTGGGCTCGAATCGGACCCCGGACGCCGGTGGGAGCATCGATCGAAGGTTGCGGCCTTCTCCTCGCCGGCCCCCCGGATTGGAGTAGTGGGGCGATCCGGGGACAAAGTGAATAACAGCGGCGAGCGGGGCTGGGCGACTGGCGTACCCCGCACTTTCACTTTCGCTTTTGCGCCCTCCTAGCTCTCAAGCGGGGTCGGACTGCGGAGCGGGGTGCGGTGGTGTGGCCTTGTCCAGGAGCCCGGCTGACCCGCCGGCGGTGGGTTGACCCGCGGTTCGGTGGTCGCCCCTGCCCCCCCCCTGGCACCCGTGACTTGGTATAGCGGCCCGTTTGGGGAGCTTGGCACGACGGTGGAAGAGCCAGCATGTCCACCAAACAAGATGGCGACCGGGCGAAGGTGAAGACGACCCGCCGTGGCACGGCGCACCAGGCCAACAGTATGGACCGCTACACGCTCCAGAAGGGTTCTCCGGAGACATCGCGTGCATCCCCGGTGGGCCCGACGGAGGCGTCCGCTCATCCGGTGGATCTGACCCTCCGGGACGTCATGGGCGCCATCGCAGAGATGAAGGCCTCGGTGGACCAGCGTTTCGACACCTTAGCGCAAAAAATAGACTCGGTCCTGGTGGATGTGAGCCTTGTGAGGGCAGACTTGTCCAAAACAAACGACCGAGTCGACTCCCTGGCCCACACCACAACGAGCCTCACGACAGACGTGGTGGCCCTCCAGAAGGAGGTGCGCCGGCTTGGCCAGGCGAGCGCCCTGATGGACCGGCGACTGGAGGACTCCGAGGGTCGGGCCCGGAGGAATAATGTCCGTATTGTGGGGGTGCCGGAGGGACGAGAGACGGAGGCGGCGGATCTTTTCGTGGAAGAGTTGATCCTGACCCATCTCCAGCCCCGGGGGCTGAGTAAGCTTTTTGCGGTGGAGCGTGCTCACCGGGTCCCCGGGGGCAGACCTAAGACTGGTGCCCCGCCGCGGCCTCTCATTGCCCGGATTTTTAATTTTCGGGACAGAGATGCTATCCTCCAGACCTCCAGACAACAGGGACCGGTCAAGCTTGACAACATGGAGGTACATTTCTACCCAGACTTTACCCCGGCGGTCCAGAAGCAGCGACAGAGCTTTCTTGGTGTTAAACGTCGCCTAAGGGACCTGAACCTCAAGTACTCAATGCTCTTTCCAGCTAAGCTGAGGGTAGAGGTGGATGGTCGCACGCACTTCTTCGACCGGCCCGAGGCGGCTGGGGACTGGCTGGACACTCTGCCTGGAGATCGGGGCCGGGGGGGCAGGGGGGGCGCGGCTGGCGAGGAGGGCCCGCCGGATCAGAATTGAGGGGTGACTGAATAGGCCTTGCTCTGGACGTTGTTCCTTCACCATTTATTGATTGCGTATGTTCCCCTCATATGGAGGTCGTGCGGGGTCTGTTGGGGGCTTCCCTCCTCCTCTGGGGGACTAGTTAGTATTTTAGCTATGGGGCGACAGGCACACTGCACTTTGGGGGGGCTGTCTGGGCTCATGCAGGGGTGCAGGGAGGGGGGAGTTTTGTTGGGACCGGGGGGTGGGGGGGGTGTGTTGTTTGTTAGCACCGCAGGGCAAACCCGCTACTATGTTGTTGTTTTTAGGATGCTCGATGGGGGACGACCGATTGTTTCGACGTATGATGGGGGGTAGGGATTTGACTGTGTTGTCATGGAATGTTAACGGCCTGGGGGATAGGATTAAGCGTGGTGTGGTCCTGCAGTACTTAAAACGTATTTCACCAGATGTTGTCTTCCTGCAGGAGACGCACCTTATAGGTAACTCCTTTCATGCAATGAACCGGCGGGGATATCGTTTAGCGGCCCATTCCGGCTTCACCTCGGGCTCGCGGGGGGTGGGTATTATGATCAAGAACTCGCTCCCGTTGGAGATTGATGAGGTGCGCCATGATGAGAGGGGACGCTACACGGTTCTGGTGGGAAGAATGGAGGGTAGAGTGTTTATCTTTATATCAGTGTACGTCCCGCCTGGGTTACAAGCCACCACATTCGCGGAACTGGGGCGCCTCCTTCTGGACCTTCCGAGTGGCCTGCTGGTGGTTGGAGGGGATTTTAATGCGGTAGCCTCTGGGTCTATGGATCGCCATCCCCCTAGGGACCTCCCCCGGGCACAGGCGTGGCTGCCCGGCCTTCTGGACACGCTGGGCCTGGTGGATTGCTGGCGATTAAAGCATCCTGCATTGCGACAGTACACCTTCCACTCGGGTGCCCATGGTAGCCTCTCGCGGCTTGATTACATCCTTGTCCCGGCGGCCCATGCAGGGAGGGTGGGGGAGGTGCGCCATCTGGCGCGGGGTATCTCAGACCACTCCCCATTGTTGTTGCATTTCGATGTCTTCCCGAGGGGGGATGGCAGGGTGGCCCCAATCAATGCATGGTATTTGCGTGACCCCACCATTCGTGCCGATTTGATTAAATCCTTACAGCGATATTTCGATGAGAATGTGGGGTCGGTCTCTTCGGCCATCTCCCTGTGGGAGGCTTTCAAGGTAGTCCTTAGAGGGGAGGCCCTCTCCTTTATCTCCCATGCCCGGCGGCGCGAGCGGGAGGAGGTGACCCGGGTAGAGGCCGAGATTGCAGAACTGGAGGGTGACCTGGGGAGCGGGGTAACAGACGACAAGTTGCATGTTCTACACCTAAAGCAGGCGGCCTATCGGGCCCTCGTCACGGAGGCGGCCAGGGGCCTCAGTAGAGAGCAGCAGGGGCGATTGTATGATGTGGGTGATAAGGCTGGCAAATTGATTGCGTGGTTGGATAAGAGGGAGAGAGCGAGCCGCGTGGTGCCTTTGATTGAGAGTGTTGATGGTGCGTGTGTCACTGAGCCGGAAGCCATTGTCTCCTGCTTCGCGGATTATTTCCGCGAAGTCTACTCCCCGGTTTCCCCCTGCTCGGAGGCAGATTCCCATGCCCTGCTTCGGGACATCGCACTGCCCTCCCTAACGGTGGAGGACAGGGATTCGCTGGACGCCCCTCCCACCTCGGACGAAATTGCCTTGGCTATTCGCTCGGTTGCATCCGGCAAGGCCATGGGCCCCAATGGTATTCCCATCGAGCTCTACAAGCTACGCCCGGATGTGTTGGCGCCCCACCTGCGCGCGATGTTCCTGGCGGCCCACTCGCGGGGTTCCCTCCCGCCGGACCAGCGTCTGGCCACAATTGTGGTGATCCACAAGGAGGGGAAGCCCCGTGAACGGGTCACATCCTATAGGCCGATTTCGCTTTTGAACGCGGAGCCCAAAATCCTCGCCAAGGTGTTGGCCAACAGGTTGGTTGGCGTGGTGGGCGATTTGGTCCACCAAGACCAATCTGGCTTTATACCGCACCGCAACACGGCGCTCAATCTGCGGCGCTTGCACGGGGTGCTCGCGCGTGTCCCATTTGTGCGGGGGCCGGCCATCTTGGCGTCCTTGGACGCCACCATGGCGTTTGATACGCTTGAATGGCCATACATCTGGGCGATGCTGGCGAAATTCGGGTTTGGCCCGGGTTTCATTAGCTGGGTCAAATTGCTATATTCGGGCCCATTGGCGCAGGTGGTAGTGAATGGGCGAGTCTCGGCCCCATTCGCGCTGGGGAGGGGTACGCGACAGGGTTGCCCCCTGTCGCCTCTCCTGTTTGCCCTGGCCCTGGAGCCCCTGGCGGAGTGGCTGCGGTGGCACCCTTCTATCCGTGGTCTCCGCTGGACCCCCGAGCATGAGGACCGTGTGTCCCTCTATGCTGACGATATCCTTCTGTATCTCGCCTCCCCGCGTAAATCACTGATCGTCCTGGTTGATGTTTTGCGCTCATTCGGTCGCAACTCAGGCCTGGTCATCAACTGGGCGAAATCCTGTGTCTATGTGCTTTCCGGGGAGGCTCCGGCCCTACCACGGGACTGTCCGATCCAGATTGCCTCCCAAGGTTTTCGGTACCTGGGTATCTATATCACTCTTGACCCGGAGGCCCGCTATGAGCGGAATTTGCTACCCCCCCTCCGGCGCTTGAGGGAGGACGTGGTGCGCTGGCGGCGTCTGCCGCTCTCGCCTCTCGGCCGAGCGGCCTTGTTTAAAATGATGTCCCTGCCACGCTTCCTCTACGCCCTCCAGAATACTATGGACTTGGTCCCGGCACGCTATTTCCGTGAGGTGGAGGGCCTCCAGCGGCGCCTGTTCTGGGACGGGAGGCCGCGCATTGCTCTGGCTAAATTGACGCTCCCGTGGTACGATGGGGGGGTCGCCCTCCCTGACATTAAACGGTATTACTGGGCCTCCCAACTAGCTGCAATTAATCATGGCCTTTACGGGCCCGCCTTGAACCCGGCATTTGAGATGGATAAGATGCTCCTGCCCGGTGGCGATTACAATCGAGCGCTCTACGCTGGCGCGCCCGACTCCCGTTTGACGGGACCGACGCGTGTCATGGTGCGTGTCTGGCACGCGGCTAATGCAGCTATGGGGTGGAAGGACCGTTTGACCCGGGCGTCACCGCTGTATGCGTCTGAGAGGTTGGGCTCCCTGTGGACGTCGAAGGGCTTCGAGAAGTGGGACACGATCGGAATCAGCACGGTGGGAGATCTCTGGACGAGGGGGGGATTCAAAACTTTTGAGACGCTGCAGGCGGAGTTCCAGCTGCAGGGCAGTGAGTACTTTCGGTACCTACAGGTCCGCCATGCGCTGGGCTCCGTCTTCCCGGATGTCGCATCCATTCCGGAGTCTTCCCCCCTGGAGGACAGAGTCCTAGATGGCCATGTCCCGGACAGCACGATCTCCCTCATATACAAAAAACTGATCAACGATAGATCGTGCCTGCTGACTAGTCTCCGCGTGGCTTGGGTTGCCGACGGGCTGGAGCTGGACGACGAGGATTGGATTTCCGCGGTGGCCTCTCCGAAAGAGGTGGCCATCCCGGCTCGCCTTCGTTTCGTCCAGCTCAAGATCCTTCACCGGGTCTACGTGACGGGGCCAAGGCTTCTGCGTATGGGTTTTGCTGGTGACGGAATGTGTAAGCGTGGCTGTGGTGCGTTGGCGACTTTCATGCATATACTGTGGGAGTGCCCGAAGGTGGAGCGATTCTGGCGTGGTGTGCATGAGGTCCTGCGTGTGGTTACGCGTGTCGCGCTGCTGCCTGAAGCGAGGAGATGCTTGCTGAATGTATGGGAACCGAATGACTATTCGGTCCCGCAGACGCGGTGGGTGACTCTGGGATACATGATAGCCAAGCGCGACATTGCTCAATTGTGGGGATCCCAGAGGCCCCCTGCGGTGTCGGCCTGGAAAGAGCATATGGATTGGTGTATGTTTCGTGAAAAGGTGGTGTATGTGGCGAGAGGTAAGCCTGGGGCGTGGGTGAAACTCTGGGGCCCCTGGAACGCCTACCGCGGGGGTATTTGTGAGCCACCACTGCTACCGGCTGCCCCGCCTGCTCCGTCTCCCTAGACGGCCCCCCTCCCTCGGCTGCGGGCGCGCGGTCCCCCAGTCCCTGATCTATTCCCATTCCCCTCTCCAGAGTTCTGCTGCTGGTTTGGATCCCCCACTTATGGAGCACGTGCTGTCACTTTGGATCGCGGGTTGCCTTGCGGGTGTGGTTTTTTGGTGTTGTTTTGTTTCAAGAAAAGGGAACCGTACTGTGGGCTTGGAGCTGTGTGGCCTGCACCATTGATTACTCCTGTTTCACTGCTCTGCACTGCCGAGAGACTTTTACTGTATGTATGCAATATGCTTTTGTCATTCTGGCGGCCGGCCGGATGGTTGTAGGCCCATACCTGTAACTTTTACAAACTGCAATAAACGGTTTCAAAAAAAAAAAAAAAAAAAAAAAAAAAACATAGGATATTAGATATGATTTGGGATTAGGTTGACATAACCCCAGACTTTTGTCTCCACATGTAGAGCTAAATGTCAAGTCCCTTTCTCCCTCTAGTTGCACGTCAATCACACGTCATGCGGCTGCGCACGCATCTCTGCCAACTATTTCTGCTGACATTTCAGGATTCTCTTATGGATCCACCCACTTATGTCATCATGTATAATGACGTTTTCTAGTTACGCCTATTCTAGTTACGCATGCATAGTTTATTCTGTCTTATCAGTTGATACGCCTACTGCATCTGTTTTACTGTAATGCCTTTTCTATAAAAATGATTACCTGTCAATAATATATGTTCCTTCCTTCCTGAACTTTTGTGGTGATGGAATAGAAGGCCCACAATTCGAATTGTATTCCTTTGTATAGGAATAAAGCCTTTTTAAACCCTCTAATACCACGGATTCTGCCTCTCATTTAATGAGTTATTCTTAATAGACTTTACCGCATAAAAAATAGTACCGGTAACGAAATATTTACCACAATGCGCCAATCCGTGATAAGACTCGATTGTAGAAGTGACGTGCTATTATCGTGTAGTTTGTAGAACAGTATTATTGTGACTTCACCGATTTGTGATATGTAAAGAAAGCGTACAAAAGAAACTGTGCGAACGAATGGCTCAATAAATAGTATGAGGAAGCACAGAGTCACTAGATATTTGCAAATTTCCCCCCTCCTTACCGACCAAGCCGTTTGGAATCGGGGTGGCATCCCTCGAAGTAGCAGAAAGTAGACTAGCAGATTCATTCAGGGTCGGAGCCCTCTCTCTGGCGCCAAGCTTGTTAAAAATATCAGGCAGCGTCTGCGTCTGCCCCTTAACAGGCATCAGGGACACGGGGGCATTAGCGGCGGAGTTCAAAGGAGAAGACTTATCCATGTTTGGTGCTCGAGTTTTCGAATATGCAGTCCCAGAGCCTTTCAGGTCAGTATCCTGTGCATTACGGACGGAACTGCGGGACTTCGAAGCGGCAGCCGCCGCTTTAGACAGAGCTTTCGGTGGCATCCTCGAGGTCAAGGGGAAAGGCGAAGGAAGAACGCCGGGCTTAGAGGGGGGGAACTGCTCCTAAGACGCCGATCACGATGTACAAAGACTTTAACACTGAGCGGTCCGCCAGAGCAGCTTCAGGATAGAAACGACTTTGATAGTAACCAGGTGAGATGCGGGGGCCATAAAGACGTATCGCTTTTCTTTGGATTTATCTTCAATTTGCCATGTGTTAACGCTGCAAAGCCTTGGTTCAGGATCCGTTGCGGTCCAGCAGAGCGAACGCTGCCTCACTCAGCCGAGGTCACGGCTGCCATCTTGCTCCCAAAAATATTATTCCTGCACAACACAGAATACAGCTGCTCTCCTTTTGCTGGAATTATATTTGTAATCCTTTTCTTACCTGAAACCATGGTGTTTTCCACTTCTGTCTTCACTGGAAGTGATGAAACTAGGTTTAATCTTTACCCTCCTTCTTCCCAATTCAAGATGGTGCTGGCTATGATATCTAGTGAGGTGTTCTCAACCCAGGATGACACCTGCTTCTGCTGTGATTTCCTGCCCAAGTCATATACAAAGGAGCCTAAATTGACAGACCATGTGTCGCAGCGCATTACGATTCAGTTTTTCTTTCTTCTCCTCATTCATCACCTATTTGATTCCCGCTTTTGTTCTAGGTTATTTTCTTCAAGAACATTTTCTTCTTCTCATCTTAGTTTCTGGCTTCCTTCTGGCCTCTGTCACCTTTTTGCCTAGCTCCATTAGGAACTTCTTCAAGGAGATTTGTAAAGCCTTTTGATTTTTTGCTCCTTTTTGGTGGCACCTTTTTGAGGAACAGCTGTTGCCTTCATGCATATTCTAGCGTGTGGCAGCACCGTGGCTATAGGAAGGATTCACCCTTACTTCCGGCCATCCAAACTAGAATGAGGTTCATCGTTATTATCAACTTTATTTGAGTTATGTAGGTCTGTTGAAGAAAATTGAATTGGATCAGTTTGAAATGCGTGAATCTATCATAGTCTTTCGCTCAATCCTCATTCAGCACCTCACACCTGATGTTGTGCTGTCATTAACGTCTTGTATCAAAAAGTTACTTTCCATTGTATTTGAGCAGAGCCTAATGGGTGGTCACTCTCTTATGGCCCAGGCTGTGTTCTATTACTGATTTTAGACTGTTGTGTACTTCAGATTTGCTCACTTTCTAGTTACAAGTTTCTGTAACTTGCCTTACTACTCTGTTGTATGTCTGGAATTGGTGTGGATGAATATTGAATTGTTCCCTAGCTTCTTGCAATATGTGTAGGACATTTTATGTGTATAAATTCCCAATTTATTCTAGGCCAGCCCATGACGATCTACTTGTATATATTTGTTTTGCTATGTTGTGGAATCTAAGAAGGCACAATAGTCTGTCCTATATTGCCCTCATGTAAATTGTATGTGTTATGATAAACCTGAACCCCAAGGTACTGAAGTGTATTTGGTGCCCATCTCCGCTGGGCCACGTCTCGCAGACCATAGTGTTTTTCCCTATCACAGTCTGGTGTAGAATAGACCTTATTTCCCCCAGTTTACACTGAGTCCTGGTACAGTGCATAAGTGGTCTGAGGCTCTTTATTATCGGATGGAGGGGCAATTGGCAAGTGACGCAAAGGACTGCATGTGTATTTCTATGTTAATGATGTCTGTTTACCTACTAATGTCATCTGCTTTTTAAGAGGTTGCCTACGGGTAAGACATAATACCTTATGATGTTTACATTTGACTCTAATGCTGTAACTGATTACTGGTCCATCGTATGAACTATGAATCATAACAATTGGATGGAGTTTGCATATCAATCTCATATTCTTTAGTCCAAACGGTTTTCTCCGTGCCACATGTTTCTTAACATCGTTGGTATCTGAAAGGAGTTAGAGGTGTTGGTCGCTTGGACTGCTGGGCGTGACACATATGGTACGCTTGGCCCCTGTGTGTGATACAGGGTGTGATTCAGAAATGTAGGGAAAAATATTTGAACCTGGGAAACTAGGTGTAACTTGTGTGTGGCCAAGAGGGGCCTGTAGTTCACGAGTTATTCCTTTTTTCATGTCTATTACCATTACCTTTGTCCCGAAGCCGATATTGGAAGACTATCAGGCTCGCTTAGTACCATGTACAATGCGGAGCTTCCCAGAGTCTCAGGACCGCATGCGCTAAGGAGGGGGCTAAGACATTTTTGGCAAAGCAATAAATTATTTTTTTTTGCATCTTTTTGTTGAGTTGGTGTAATGTAGATATAATAATATGGTGCTGCTATTTATTGCAAACTGTATATAGTACAAGAATTAAAATCATACAGATATTGTCTTAATGTTTTATGTTTTTTCGCCTATATTGTTATACTTCATATGAGGGCAATGTTATTCATTGTAAACTGTATTTTGCGAAAATTTGATATTGTGCAGATACTGTTTTATTGCATCGTTTTCACCTATGTCGCAACCCTTCATAGGCGTTGTCATCTGTGTGTATTGAAATGTTCATATTGAATTGTTTGATGCATCTGTAGATAGCACTGAGCTCATAGTACGTAAAACTGTTAGAGTGCACCATGCATGTTTGTCCCCACGATCAGATCAAAAAAAGATTCCCCAATAAGTGTTGTCGTATTTTTTCAACAAAACTGCCAAATTTATCATGGATTCCCCATTAAAACACATAGAAACCAGGTTCCCCACACAGGCAAAGAAACTTAATACGTTTTGCCACGAATGGCGCACACACATACACACACAAAGGCACACACATTTCCCTGGCCTAAGGAGGGCATTTTTGACACTAACACAATTGAACATATTAGAACATAAATACAAACTAAATATAGTATAAATAAAGAGGCTCAGATCGATAACCCTACACTACCAATAGCAACTAAGGCGTCCGCGCCACCCCCACCTTATGCAGGAATGACGGTGCTCACACCAGCTCCCCCTGCATTAGGATATTACAATCCACCAATAGTAGGAGCTGGCAGGCACCCCACCGAAAGACTGATAGTTAGGCCCAAGCATGAGAAACCAACAGGCAGCAAGCCAAGAAGATTCCAGGGCAACCCGAGTCCGTGCAGATTTCCCCAAAAGTATACTATATATGTGCCATGGGCTCAGAATGATAAGGGGTTAAGAACAAAGGTGCTGTCATTGCTAGATGGTGCAGGGAAATGGATCTTTTGTTTCGAGAACACCGCAGGAATCAACCTAGTGATAGGGGAAATTAAGAGCCAATCAAGTAGCCTTATTGGGGAATAGACCAATGCAATGTTCGCCCGGGCCCACATCCCAGTAATCATGCTAACAGATACTGACATGACAGGGGCGCATTTAATTCATGCAGGCACCGGATACGGACAGCCCTGAGATATATGTTCCCTGACCGCCCAGATGTAGAAGGGTTATTGGCAGAAATTATTATGCCAGGGGTGAGCATAACAGATTTCTTGGATAGAATGAGGGAATGGTGTGGACAGGAGACGGGGCAACCATGGATCAACACAGGCCTTCAGATTGCATTCTTCTACAATATTCTCAAAAAGGGGCTATCCCCCTTGATAAGGAGTGGGCTGGACAGTGTGGTTTGGTTAGATACCAAACCCTGGCGGGAGATACAAGCCCACATATTACATTACCACAATAAGAAGCAAAAAAAAGATCGAGCAAAACAGGAACAAGCCCAGAGAGGTGCTGCTAAATTGGTCCAACGCAAATTGAAAAAGACTGCCGTCGAGGGGCCATGTTGGCCAAGACCATGCAAATGGCACAAGTACCTAGGGAGACCGTACCGCAGAACCCTAGAGGGTTCCAACCCAGCAATGGCAGTAGAGACCTGGGAGGTTGGCAACAACCAGACCCTAGGGAGTGTTACTATTGCCACGGGCTGGGCCACCTGGCTGACTGATGCCAGTTAAAGGCCTACCATGAGCAGAGATCGATGGGCCAAGGGCACCCACTACTAAACACCATGAATGTCCATCCACAAAACCAAGGCCAGGGGAATCAGAATGCACCCCATACTCACCCTCAGGGAAGTCAGCCATCTGCCACTCCCCTGCAGCAGGTATCAGGTAGTTGGACAAACACGTGGCAGCAACAACCTCAGACAGGGAATTCAGCACATCAGGGACAGGGGCCACAGTCCCCGCAGGGCGGGGGTAACAGTTTGGGGAGGTTGCACCCTCACGCATCCTCAGAACCAAAAACTCACAATAGATTAGACAAATAACCACACCACCAACAAAACACCAGCAGATGCAACCAATATCCCCCCTCCTTTCGGAAAGTAAAAAGACAAACCTACAGCAATAAGGATCCATGGATTTTATTAGGGTCTAGGAGCTTTGGGCGGCTATATATGTTCTGTCGGACAGGTATCCTCACTAGAGTCCGACATCAGGGGCGCCTCCAGAAGCTATGCCTCACTCTGCTGGTGATCCCCCAGGGTGGGATTGACTGGCCACCTGAGGAGGGCAGTATTTAATAAGCAGACACCTAGGTCCCTTCATCCAAAGTCAATTGGGACAGGTTCCAATGACCAAGTCAAAAGGCCCCCATTCTCGGGCATCTGGCACCGGACCAATGTTTCCATCATGGCGCATAGGCCCAACAGTGCCTCCAAAGAGCTAGAAGGAATCCCTCTTTTCGTTGTAAAACAAAGCTGTCCTCAGTGGCAGGAACTAGGATTTCTGTGTGCTGGGAATGGTAAAAACCCTAAAAAACTGCACAATGCACCCACGAAGAGTCAAAAAGCTGCAAGACATCCGCATGATGTCCAGTCCAGGCCTCCAGTTAAGGGGATTCACCAGAGTGACCAGATGCACCGGAATGGCGAAGGCAGTCCCTGGGTTTGTTATTTCCGCTGAGCAGACTTTTTTACCTTTTTGATCAAAAACCCAGAGTTCCATGTTTTTGAGGTCACAAAGCAAATAATGACTCAGCCAGCCTTGGTGAGGGCGCACGCAGAGGGGGATAAGGCGGGTACTCTGCTGGCTTGGCTGGCCAATCCCACTAGACGCAACCAACCGATATTGGCCATTGAGAGTAGAGGAAAAGGCATGGTCACAGCCCAGGGGGACATTCTAGACAGTTTCCGTTCGCACTATGGGACACTCTACGAGAGCGCGCTGGAGGGGTAGGGGGAGGACACGGAGGCCTTTCTGGAGGGGCTGCAGCTGCCGCAGCTTGACCGAGAGGAGGCGGAGGCGTTAGGCAAAGACATAGACCTAGCAGAAGTCAAGGGGGCGGTGGCACGAATGGCGCGGAACAAAACCCCGGGCCTGGACGGATTGCCCATTGAATTTTACAGTAGGTACCTGGACCAGCTGGCCCCGCGGCTCCAGGAGGTATACCAGGAGGCCAAGGTTAGAGGGAGATTGCCACGGTCCATGCGCGAAGCACTGATGATCCCGCTGCTGAAGCAGGGAAGAGAGGGTACCGATCCGGCTTCCTATAGACCGCTGTCGATGCTGACGACGGACTACAAAATCCTGAGTACCATATTGGCGACCAGGTTGCTGCAGCATATGCCGCGGCTGGTTCACAGCGACCAGTCGGGGTTCATCCCTGCAAGAAACACCACCGCTAATATTCGTCGTCTGATCCGGTTGCTGGGAGACCCGATGGAGGGAGTCCGCCTGCCACTCGTTTTATCGATCGACATAGAAAAGGCTTTCGATAGCCTGGAGTGGGACTACCTGTACAGAGTCATGCGGAGTTTTGGTCTTGGTGAGGGATACATAGGCTGGACGAGGGTCCTATATGCCTCAGTAGTGGCGAGAGTGCGGTTGGGATCCCTCGTCTCGGACCGATATTTGGGTGGGGCGGGGCACCAGACAGGGGTGCTCGCTTTCCCCGCTGCTGTTTGCGCTGGCAATAGAGCCCCTTGCGGCCGAGGCCAGAACAGGACGTTGCTACGGGTGGCTGGTCTACAGAGGGACCCCTCAGTTCATCTCCTTATACGCAGATGACCTGCTAATGTCCCTGGAGGACGCTGCAGGCGCACTGAATGGCACGGAGAGGCTTCTCGCGAAATTTGGCAAGATGTCGGGATTGCAAGTAAACTGGTCCAAGACCTGCTTATTCCCGCTGTGCCAGGGAGAACCGAGACCGGACATCCGACCAATGCTTCATTGGGAGCCTAGCTGCCTCAAATATTTAGGGGTGCATATATATCACTCCACTCTAGATATGCTAGAGGGCAACGTGGGTCGCTCTATAGGAGCACTGAAGGGTAGTATGTCCTTTTGGGCCACTCTCCCGCTCTCGGTGACGGGGCGCATCTCCTTATTGAAAATGATAGCCTTACCGCGCCTCTTATACTACTTCCGCACACTCCCGGTGTGGATTCCGAGTTCTGTTTTCCGGCAGCTGCGCTCACTCTTGGTGTCGTTCTGACCCGGCCAAAGGACGAGGGGGGCCTGGCGGTCCCGGACTTCGAGTTTTATTATCTGGCGGCACAGTTACAGATCTTTACACAGGAGGTTGCCAGAGTATACCGGGGCCCAGAGCAGGACAGAGAGAGGGGCACCCCTCGCCATGTGCTGGCGTATATCACACTGCAGCAGCGTTTGGTGGTCAGGGACTTGTCTCTGGAGGAACAGACGTTTAGGCAGTGCTGGAACCGATCGCAACGTCGGGCGGGGGTGCGGCGCCCATATGCGCCGGAGATACCGTTGGGTATGGTGGTGGCGCTCCCGCACGGAGGGGATTGGTCGGGACTGCAGGTTTTGGGAGGCGGCGGGCCTCCAAATGCTGGGCGATTTGTATGAGGAGGGGGCGATGCTCCCATATCAAACCCTCCAAGAGCGGTTCGACCTTCCGAGGGGGGATTACCTGATGCATGCGGCAGTGACCGGGGCGATGCGGGAACACTGGGGAACACTGGGGGAGGGGGCTCTGCGACTTGTCAATTCGCTATGATGTCGGCGGGCACCCGCGGGCGGTGACCTGTCTGTACTCCAGACTGATGAGCGAAACCTTACAGCCGATGACAGCTCTGAAAGAAAAGTGGGAATTGGAACTACAAACAGAAATACCCGACACCACATGGGCGGGATTGGTTAGGAGGGCCAGGAAGAGCACTAGGAACGCACGCTTCCAATTGATACACTTTTATATCCTCCACAGGGCTTACCTCACGCCAGGTAAACTTAGGACATATTTCGGAGCGGAGGAGGCGGCGTGCCCTAGGTGCGGCACGTTCGGAGCGGAGCTAGGCCATATATTATGGGACTGCCCTCACCTGCGCGATTATTGGAGGGAAGTGGGCGAGACACTGACCGAGGTAACGGACAGGGATTTGCAATATAGCAAAGCGGTCTGCGTTCTGCACTGGTTCCCACACACGCCCAAGAACAAGACCACGAGTAGATTCATAGATATGGGCCTCCTTTTGGCGAAAAGGGAAGTGACGAGACTTTGGAAGTCGAAGGTGGGGCCTACGCATAAGAGATGGCTCAAGGAGCTGCAGAAATGGGCGGCGTGTGAAAGCACACTTAGGTACCAGCTGGCGAGCCGCAGGGAGGATGAGAGGGCGCTGGAGGCGGCTGCGGCGTGGGAGGTGTTAGTGCAGGCCCTGCGCGACAGTGCGGTTGGGGAAGAAGTGGACAGGGGGGATAGCCCCCGAGCAGAGCCGGCCACACACATACAGTAGACAGTCATGTACTTCTGATACGTACCCAGAACAGCATCCTCCGGCCGAGACCGGTCGTAGACGAGAGCACTGTTGGCAGGGGATGGTGGGAGGTGGGGAATAGGGATTGGGGAGGGGATAGGACGGGGTGGAGGGACAGGGGACGTCAAGAAAACTTCAAAGCGGAATGTAGACATCCTATGAGGACACAAACAACACTATTGGGTGACGCAGGTTGTGTAAATTGTCCCACATGTTGTCGCTGCCCGGCCTCAGGGATGTGGGCTAATAAGCTGTGTATTGAAGCCTTCTGGCCTAGCAAGGACCTGCACTAGCGCTAGCGGTGCAGGGCCGCTATGCATGTACGACGATTCTCCTGTGCTTCTGCAATAAAAACGGTTTAAAAAAAAATAAAAAAAATGACTCAGCCAGCCTTCTCCATTGTTTTGTGAACTATCCCTCTTTTCCGAAGTTCGGTCACCGTGCCATGCCCTTACAACGCACAACCATAGCGATCTTAGTCACCAGCTACTGACAGCAGGCCCAAGTACGCTGAAAGGAAGCAGGGTGTGGTCCGAGGGAGAAGGGAGTGCTTGAGAAGAGGGGTCCCAAATGTCCACTGCTTCAAACCTTGTATACACCCTCCAGGGAAAGCAGTTGTCCCCGACCTCGGACACCACAAGGCGGCATAGGCAGGAGTAAAAAGGGGGCCACAGAGTGGCCTCCGATCCTCTCACACACATGACAACGGAGATAGTAGATCATGCAAGACTTAGGGAAACGCCCAAAACTAAAGAGAAACATCCCAAAGTTAACCTAGTGAGAGGTTTCAGGAGAAAATGCGAGGTCGAGATACCTGGCGCCACAAGGGAGGGTCACGTAGCATGCCACATGCTGGCAACTGAGAGATACATACGTTGGTGAATATCGGGGCACGTTGCAACCATCAGTGGCAATAAATAGTGACACGCCTCCCCATCACATACTCTTGCGCACATGTAGATCAAAAATACGCAACTCACACCAACAGTGCCTCTGTGCACACACCAAGTGAGAAATGCCCCTGGAACAGCTAGTAACTCCCACGGAATTCCCAATAAAGTTTCTGAAGAACACCTCACAAACATATTGCGCTAAACGAAGCATCCATTTAGGAATGAAAGAGGAAAGGGGACCAATGGCTCATAAAAGAGACTAAACTACCTGGATAACAACAATCTCGTTATTTCCCCAGAACTATCAAAAATATCACCGACTGGGGCCACCTTCTGGTGCCTCACAAAATAGCGACTAGCGGAGTGTGGAAGACATACCCTTAGGGAAGGAAAAAAAATACAGGAGCCCAGATTACGGCACACATGTTTTTTGAGTTAATAATGAACCAAGCTCTTATTCAAACAGGTAAAGCACAAAATCTTCAAGTGCACCAACACCCAGCTGCAATACCAAACACCCCAACCAGGACAAGAAGTTTGCCTTTGAAACTTTGAACTAACATCACAAAAGTTTTTGTTTGAACTGATAAAGGAAACCACAGTCACTGGAGGACCAACGACGCCTCCCAGGGGACACATACCAAGACCTGCAGTGTCAAGTTACAAGTTATGTATTATTGCTATGTACCCTCTGTCTGTTACGGGTGCTACCGCACCTATTCATTGCCAAGGAACTGTTCAGTAAAATGGAATCCATTCAAATGTTAGCACAGCGCTTGCATAGGGACCTCTTCTTTGTCACCAACAATTACACTCGGCAGAATACCAGCATCCCACACACACTTCACTGTGCCCTCTTGCACAACACATGGTACCAACACATGACTGCAGTTGACTCCCAAACATCCGCCAGGTCATGTTACGTCTGTTCGCTGATCCCACATGCAGTAGGCACAGACAGGCTTTAATTATCCCAAAAGGTAGCCCCGTGAAAGCAAAATGCTTTATCCACCTATATCTATGCAGGATTCGGGCCAAGATACATCCCAACAAGGTAGAACCACACAGGGATAGTAGTAAATTTGACCCGGTCCGAAACCAACCCAACTTCTTTATACCTCTTCACTGAACCTAATGAAATCCAAACTGAGCTAGACAGGATGTGCAGAAAGTGCACCATAGGGGAGGATACTGTTTGGCCCTGATACTTCCCAGAGAAGAGATTCTTGGAGATAGCAAAACCCCCTACTCAATGCACAAACACATCCGCTCCTGCATCCATCTGTGGACCGAGGGTAGCCCTTAGCATATCTGGGGAAATTGTCTTTCACAACAAGTGGTCCCCTGACATTGAGTTCTTGTGAAGGGCCACCCAGCTCAAGGATGGAAGGGGAATCCGCCGCAGGGGGAGGGCTGAAAGAGAGCATGATCACCCCCTGTCAGGAAATCTGGGTCACTGAGGTGGGTGGATAAACTTGGCTAGAAGGGAAGGGGCAGCTCCTAATTGTACGGAAACTCACACTGTATTCCTTATGTTTCAAAGATAAAGGAACGCTTCCAATGAGCATGAATGCTAACTGCAGCACGATCATGCACATTCCGGATATGCAATGTGGCACCTCCACGCTGAGGGATTTCTGCTGGCAGTGGGGTGAGTTTGCCTATACTCCGCTTGTCCCAAATGGCACGGACTCTGCTTCCTGGTCCCCATACACACCCCGAACATGGTCATTCCTGGAGAAGAATTATCAGACATGTACCAGCACCCGTTAAGGAAGAATACAACCTCACTGTACCAGGCTCACAAGAGGAGAACTGACTATTTTGGCTGGGCTCAGTACAAAGACATTCCCGAAGAATTCAGACTGTTTACTGATACACAAGTTTCAGCAAGAGGGTAGATACCCTTCTTCACCCTGCAGACAAAAGCCAATGCCCGCTGGTTACAAATAACCAGATGGAAAATGCTTAAAATGATGAACAGCACTAAGTTCTGCCTTCATTGCAATCCGCCTCATTGTAATGCAGCATCGATATATATTGGACTTGATGACCGCGATGGAGGGATGGGTGTGTGCCAAGAGTGGTGCGGCCTGCTACACCTTCATTAGGGAATGACACAGACAATGGGACATTGCCACTTGCCATCCAAGCACTGCACCACTTAGAAAGAGACATGCGTGAGGAGGGAGGTGCCCTTGAGCAGAGGTGGTTTTCGAATTGGTTCTCCTGGCTCCCCGGTGGATCACTGATTTACGCAGATCGCAGTTGCCAGTTTTCATTGTGTTCCTATTTTTGTGCGGGTCTGTACATTTGGGGATTACTTGCTGTAAAAACAAAGGCCTTAAAATGGGAAAAATGCAAGTAACTAGGAAGGTAGTAATTATCGAGAGCGATCATAAGAACCAATATATCCCCAGTAAAGTAACTGTCGAAAGATATGAGTCAGATAGTGTAGTTGACACATCAACTAGAGAGTGCAATGTTAATATGGGAAAAGTCAATGCTAAGATGAAAAACAATACATTCATGTATGAGAACGAAATCACATCTTTATTAACAAAATAGCCTGTTGTGAACTCCACATCAATCCCGACTTGCAAATACATAGTCAATCTGAAAGAAACACGTTAGTTAGATTCCTCACCTTAGAATATCCCCAGGCGTCAGGCTGGATCCGGAAAGATTTTTCGTCAGCAATACCCTTGCGCGTCGCTAGGCGTTGTCTGCGGCTCCGCGTCCGTCGTCGGCGTCATGATCGCCGGGATGACGTCGTCGGAGTACTTAGATGCCGCCCTCGGGCGCTGACGTCCGTTCTTCTTTTTCCGCGCTAGTAAGCGCCGATCCGGGAAGAGCATACCCTTTTAGTCACTTTTTGACTAAATTTTTTGAACTCTTTTGGTTCCATTTCCAGTCGACCTAGACTCTGGTGCCGGTAGGATTGCCTGGATTCAAACCTTGTGACGCCTGTCACCGGCTGATGTCGGTCATGGATCACCACCGCCGGTGTCTCTATTAACTTGGGGCCGACCACAATGCAGAGTCGTGCCTCGACTGCCGGGCCTTGACCTCGAAAGCTAGGCGAGAGCGGTCCCGCAAGCTGCTCGAGATCCGGCTGTCGGCTCCGCGCCGCTCATGATCCCGGTCGAGGAGGAGGTCGAGGGACCGGTCGCGGAGCCGCAGCCATCACCGCTCGTCGGGGTCGAAGTCCTCGCATTCAGGTAAGTCGAGGCACAGTAAGAAGAAGTCGAAGAGGCAACATCGCTCTTCTGACTCCCCTCGCTGGTCGCGCGACTTGACTGAGGGTTCGGGTGGCACCACCCGCGCGGCTCCTTCGGAGCCGCAGGAGTCCCGTCCGACCCCATACCCTCCGGTCCCTGGGTCTGACGTGACTCCGGCGGAGATCAGAGACTTCCTCGTGGCCATGAGGAGCCTGGCTCTGCCGGCTCGACTGGGAGGCCTAGCGAGCCGGCGGCTCCGGCCCCGGCGCCGTCGTCGACTTCGGTTCCGATGCCGCAGGCCCCTGCGGGATCAAGGCCTGGATCCCGGTCGATGCCGGTCGACCTTACGACCCCTCCGTCGTCGCCGACCCCTCCGGTGCCGCCCCCAGCGCCGCCTTCGGATGACACGGTTCCCCTGGTTAATCCCAGTCCGTGCCCGGCGTCGGAGTGGCGCCGCCCAGCGCCGTATCCGACGCCGATGGATGACTGGTTCATCTTCCGCCCAGCTCCGACCCTTCCACCTGTATACCAGGAGTCGAATGACGGAGACGACTGGGAGAGGTCTGAGGACCCTCTGGCACAGCAGTGCCAGTTATCTCAGGACTGGGCAGACGAACTGGGGGATGCCAGTGGTCTTGATACCTCCCCTGACACTGGCTTCATCTCTCCTCCCTCCGTGGCTACAGAGGAGGGTGCTACGTATTCTGTGGTGCTGCGCAAGGCGGCCGAAGCCCTCAGGCTGGAGATTCCTGCTGTGGCCGTGAGGACTAATCTCCTCACTGAAGTGCTTCAACCGCCGATAAGCTCCTCGGAGCCTCTGCTGCAGTTCAATGAAGCACTGACCGACGTTCTGATGGGCACCTGGTCCAAGCCCTCCACAGTCCCTCCTGTGGACCGGAACGTGGCCCGGCGCCACCGCCCTGCACCGGGCGACCCCAGTTTTCTGTTGGTGCACCCCACGCCTGAGAATCTGGTTATCAAGGCCTCTACCTCCCAGACCTCCTTCCCGTCCGCTCCCCTGGATCGGGAATCCAAAAGGTTGGAACAGTTTGGGAAGATACTGTTCTCCTCCCTTAGTTTGGGGTTGCAGTCTATCAACACCGCGTGCCTTTTGGACCGTTACAGCCACTCCTTGTGGGATACGGTGGAGGACGTGCTGCCCCAGTGTCCGGAGGAGGCCCGGACACGGCTCGCCCAGGCTCTTGCCGAGGGGCGGGATGCGGCGCGGTATTCAATCCGATGTGGACTGGACACAACGGACTCGCTAGGCAGGGCAATTGCGACCACGGTGGCGATTCGTCGCCATGCCTGGCTGAGGTCCACAAATTTCTCCGGGGATGTCCAGAGCACCCTCATGGACATGCCCTTCGATGGCCGTCGCCTTTTTGGCGACAAAACGGATAGTGAGCTGGAGCGCTTTAAGGACTCCAGAGCTACGGCCAAGTCCTTGGGCCTCTCGGCCCGCGCCCGCAATCTTCCGCTTTTCAAAGAGCCGGTCCATCCACATCTGCCCCAGCAGCATCCGCCTCAAAGCCCTCCTAGTCCGAGCTTTCAGGCCCATTCCACGCTAGTGGGAGGCAGAGTTCGCCATCACCTGCTCCACTGGCGTACCATCACATCGGACTGGTGGGTGCTGCAAATTGTCCGAAGGGGCTACTCCCTCCCCTTCGAGGCGACCCCTCCAGCCATGCCACCGCAGTGCCACCGCATGTCGGGGGATCACTTGAAACTTCTGCGGGAGGAAGTTACGGCCCTCTTGGCCAAGGGGGCCATCGAGCACATTCCTGACCCAGAAGTAGGTCGGGGTTGTTACTCCCACTACTTTCTGGTTCCCAAGAAGGGAAAAGGGGGCCTACGCCCTATCTTGGACCTCAGGAGCGTCAACGCCTTCCTCCGGAAGGAGAATTTCAAGATGCTCACCTTAGCTCAGGTTCTGGCTGCCCTAGACCCTGGAGACTAGATGGTAGCGTTGGACATGCAGGACGCTTATTTCCACATCCTTGTCCTGCCGGCCCACCGGCGTTACCTGCGGTTCATGGTAGGCCACAAGCACTTTCAGTTTACCGTGCTCCCCTTCGGCCTCACCAGCGCCCCTTGGGTGTTCACGAAAGTGATGACGGTGGTCGCAGCTCACCTGCGCAGATTAGGGGTTCCAGTCTTCCCCTATCTCGACGACTGGTTGCTGAAGGCGGGCTCGCCCCAGGCAGTCGTCTTCCACCTCCAGACTACGGCCGACCTCCTGCATTTGCTGGGGTTTTCCATCAATGTGCCGAAGTCACATCTGAGTCCCTCCCAGAAGCTCCTCTTCATCGGAGCGGTTCTGGACTCTGTGCAGTTCCGGGTCTATCCTCCGGAACAGCGGGTTCGGGATAGTCAGGCTCTGATTCCGATCTTTCGGCCTCTATCCCGGGTTTCTGTCAGGTTGGTGCTGCGGCTTCTGGGTCTGATGGCCTCCTGCAACCTGCTGCCACATCATGCCCGGTGACGGATGCGGGCTCTGCAGTGGGACCTGAAGTTTCAGTGGGCCCAGCATAGGGGCAACCTGTCCGACCATGTCTTGATCTCGGAGGGCACTGCAAGCCAGTTGCAGTGGTGGCTCACGGACCGCGATTGGGTCAGTGGCAGATCCCTCTCCCTTCCCCAACCGGAGCACACAGTAGTGACGGATGCGTCCCTCCTGGGATGGGGGGGCCACATGGGAGAGGTGGAGATCAGAGGCCCCTGGTCGCCGGTGGAGTCCCAGCTCCATATCAACCTATTGGAGCTGTGGGCTTTCCGGCTTGCACTGAAGGCATTCCTTCCCTCTGTTCGGGGAAGTGTAGTGCAGGTGTTCACGGACAACACCACGGCCATGTGGTATTGCAACAAACAGGGCGGGGTGGGGTCGTGGACCCTTTGTCAGGAGGCTCTGCGCCGCTGGACATGGCTGAAACATCAGGGCATCACCCTGGTGGTTCAACACCTGGCCGGCTCTCTGAACGCCAGGGCGGACGAACTCAGCCGCCGGTGCATGATGGAACACGAATGGCGTCTGAACTCGGATGTGGCGCAAGGCCTCTTTCGACAGTGGGGAGAGCCTTGGTTAGATCTATTCGCCACGGACGAGAACGCGCAATGTCAGCAGTTCTGCGCGTTGGAATTTCCAAGGCGGCACTCGCTCGGAGACGCTTTTCGTCGCGAGTGGAGCTGCGGTCTGTTGTACGCCTTTCCGCCTATACCTCTTCTGCCCAGAGTGCTGAAGAAGATCAGACACGACCGGGCCCAAGACATCCTTGTGGCTCCGGATTGGGCTACTCAGTCTATCGATCGATCCCCCGATTCGACTGCCTCTTCAGGAGGACCTTCTGTCGCAGCAGCAGAGGACGGTCCTCCACCCGAACCTGCCCTGCCTCCACCTCCATGCGTGGAGATTGAGCGGCGGCAGTTGATGCCATTTGACTTGCCTCCTGAAGTCTGTAATGTTATTCTGGCAGCCAGGCGTCCCTCCACAAAATCGGTATACGCCTGCAGGTGGAACAAATTTGTGGCATGGTGCACAGCAAAGGCTGTGGATCCCCTTACCGCCCCTCCTTCTGAGGTTCTCCTCTTCCTTCTTTTCCTGGCCCAGCAGGGCTCTGCTCTGGACACCCTCAAGGGCTACCTTTTGGCTATTTCTGCTTCATTACGGCTCCCTGATCAGCCTTCTCTTTTTAAATCCCCTGTTGTTTCTCGATTCTTTAAGGGCATTACTCACGTTTCTTCCGTAATGCCTCAGTGGGATTTGAATCTAGTTTTGACCTATCTGATGTGCGCTCCCTTTCCCATCGTCTTCTGACTCTTAAGACTGCTTTCCTGGTTGCCATCACCTCTCCCAGAAGGGTGAGTGAGCTCCAGGCTCTCTCTTCTAAGCCTCCTTTCCTTTCTGTCCATCCAGACAAAGTTGTTCTCCGGACTCGTCCTTCCTTTCTCCCTAAGGCGGTAACTGCCTTTCACATCGGCTAGTCTGTTACACTGCCCACCTTCTTTCCGCCTCCGCAAAGAGGAAGAGAGGCTCCACCGTCTGGACCCAAAACGGGCGCTGTCCTTCTATCTGGACCGCACAAAACAGTTCCGGGTGGACGACCAACTCTTTGTTGGCTACGTGGGTGCTCAGAAGGGGTGGGCGGTGCACAAGCGAATCATCTCTTGTGGGTCGTTTTGTGTATCAAGGCCTGTTATTCCTTAGCTAAAAAGGAACCTCCTATAGGGCTGAGGGCCCATTCCACTCGGCCACAGCGGCGACCACTGCCCTGGGCCAGGGAGTCCCCTTGCAGGACATTTGTCAGGCAGCAACGTGGGCCTCGCTGCACACATTTGCCAAACATTATTGCCTGGACAGCCAAGTCCGGAGAGACGGCTCCTTTTGCCGTTCTGTTCTCCAGGACTTTCTGATGTGATCTTGGTTCGCAGACCCACCACCGGGGTTGGTATTGCTGGGGTATCTATTCTAAGGTGAGGAATCTATCTAACGTGTTTCTTTCAGATGAACAAGTTACTTACGTTCGGTAACGATATATCTGTAAGAAACATTAGTTAGTTAGATTCCTCACCGCCCCACCCATCCTCCCCGTTCTGCGAACCGATATCTAGTGTTAAGGTCATCCCTTTCAGGGCCCTAGATTCTTGGCACCAGTGTCGGTCTCTTGCATGGCTCTGCGTTCCTGGCGTGGAAAGCTATGTACAAGAACTGATGTCACAGCGCGAGGGCGGCGTCTAAGTACTCCGACAACGTCATCCCGGCGATCACGACGACGGACGCGGAGCCGCAGACGACGCCTAGCGACGCGCAAGGGTATTGCTGACGAAAAATCTTTCCGGATCCAGCCTGACGCCTGGGGATATTCTAAGGTGAGGAATCTAACTAACTAATGTTTCTTACAGATATATCGTTACCAAAGGTAAGTAACTTGTTCGACAGCCTCTGAGACTAGGCCCGAGGTCACTATTTTATGGGTCACAGGTGGGGTGGCTCGTAGCCGGCAGATAAATGCATGAACAGGAAACCCTAGATCAATCCCACAGATAGGTGCAGCAACACTAATAATAGTGGAGGGAGATTGACCCCAATAAAGCACACATGGCTGAAGGGCAATTCGTGCTCCCAAAACCCTATAAAGTCAGATGCCACATGAGTTAGGAACATATAGCCAATCAGGACACAGCACACACAGTGATCACATGCTCCACATACCGGACATCTGGACACGTTACCCACTGGCCACATTGTGTCCATGCAAGGTCGAGGCTCACTTGTACTTTCCATTATACAATTTATGACTTCAAAGGCAGCAGCTTACATTCTTTGCCATGCATGGACCTCTGGAAATACTTTATTGTCCACCATAAACTGTATAAAAAAAGACCGCAGACAGATTGTAAATTGAGACAGTCCTCAGACCCTGTAACTGTTCTCCTGGCCGCTCTGTTCAATTAAACAAACTATTTCTGTTTAGCCAAACGCCTCTTGTATCTTGTTTTTAAAGGTATTTCATGTTCAAGCAACATTTTGATGCAAACCAACTTGCCAATCTGGAGAATACTTATGACAAATGTGTATTTAATTTGTGTGTGCTTAAAGGTTTGGTTACCTTCCCCATCCCTCCCTAATATGGCCGACTTACATTACCTCTGACCTTTACCATAAAAGGAAGCTCGACCCACCCCACTTCTTGTTCCTTTCCCAAGACACACAATACTTGAAGCTGAAAAAGAAAGAAGGATGGGAGGGAAGGGAAGGGAAGCCAGAGGCCGTGAGGAAGACTTGGACTCGGAGTAATGAAGATTACCAGTAAGTAACTGGGGAATTACCTTCTCGTCAGTCTTCCTCACCACAAGAATCACGTAGTGAGCAGATACCATAGCGGATTCATGACCAAAATAAAGTACACCAGAAATGTATCAGTCTGTAACACAATTATTTAATCAAAAACCAGAAAGACAAGCAATAACTAGTAAACTAAGTTAATCACAATCCATGTTAGTGCTTGCCGTCAACACTGCTGATGCAAAATCATCACCTGCCACAACCCCCAACACCACCTGATAATGATCCATAAATGTATGGGTAAGCCCATGTGGCTGCATTGCATATGTCTTCAATAGATACTCCTTTAAAAGAAGCCCAAGACACCTAAATATTCTGTGTAGCCTTCCCCCGCACTTTGTTTCCAACCTCTGTCCCTTGAGCATCATAAGCAAGCAAGATAGCCTGCTTAATCCACCTACTCAACGAGGAGTTGGAAGGCTTCAGACCATTCTTAACAGACCCAAGTGTCATAAATAAGCTGTCTGCCTTCTGAAAGCTCTCTGTCCTCTCCAGATAGAACAACTCTGCCCGCTTTACATCCAAAAGATGTAAGCCTACTTCCTCCTTAGTCGGCGGTTCTGGATAGAAAGCCGTAAGCACCAACTCCTTGGACCTGTTTATCAAAGACTGAACCTTAGGTAAAAACTTGGGATCAGACCGTAAAACAATCTTATCCGGCCAAACCTTCAAAAAAGGTGGGGACTGGAGAAATTAATTTAACTCTCCTATTCTCCTTGCCGACACAATTGCCACAAGAAATACCACATTCAGGGTCAAGAACTTAAGGCCAACTTCCATCAATGGCACAAACGGCAGAGCCTGAAGTGCCCACAACACCGAGAGGCGATCACAAGCCGGAGCCGGGGGCCACCACTCTAGGTCTTTGCAGAAAGAAACTACGCTTCAATCTGCTCTCAAGGACTGCACCTTGATATTTAGTCACACCCCAGTCTCGTGTCTCAGGGTCATACGGTAGGTTCCTTGACTGGTTTTGTCTCCGGGATACGCAATCCCCTCTGGAGGTGTACATTTCAGAAACTTGGAGCGCAGTGCTGCACCCCAGGATGAATCCTGTTTGGTCCGGGTGGATCAGGTATGCCATATAGGGGAGGAGTCTGGTGGCTATTATACAACTAAGGAATTTGTAATTGATATTGAGAATTGATAAAGGTCGATATGCTCTAACATCGCACGCCGGTCGCCCAAGTTTCAGGAGTGACACTACAAACACCTCCCTAGTGGAGCCGGTAAGGAGCCCAAATCTTTGCTCGCCTTATATCAGGCTATCAATCTCGAGGCTAAGTCGTTGATACATGTGGAGTATAGCTCTGCCAGGAAACCGTCTGTCCCAGAAGTTTTACCCCTTGCAAGGGCTCTAACTGCTGCCCATATCTCCTGTTCTGTGATATCCCTTTCCAGTTCTTCAGCCTCCTTATTAGTTAACAGTGGAAAAGGCAAAGGTGCCAGGTTGTCCCTTACTGCATTTCGGGGTGTGCAAAAGTGCTTGTTTATGTAGGGTGGAGTAGTAGTTGCAGAATCTTTGATTTGATTTCAGCCTGCTCATAGACTTGATTCCCTTGTTTTGTGGTTATCTCCACTATTACTGAACTCCACTTCATCAGATTGTCATGCCATGCTAATAATGCCCCAGTTTGGTCCCGATCACCATGGGCCTTGGTCATGTATGTCTCATAGTCTAAGCAGCACAAATTTTCTACCTGTTTAGCCACCTCCTCCTTAGCTCCAAGTAGGAGTTGTTGCAGCTGTGGGCGGCCTGGCCGGTGCCGCTCCAAGGCACTTAGTTCTTCTTCCACCCTGGTGACTTCCGAGAGCAAGCTGTGTCACACTCCGATCAACTCATATTCCCTGCAACTCAGCTTTAAATGTGTCCCATTCGATCATGGGAGAAGAGGCAGTGTTAGTGTTACCTCAAAGTATTGCCTAATGTTGTACCAGTGGCGTGCTGAAAGAGCGGGTCCTCTAAGAACTCATGCTTCAGACTTCAAGTCGGTATGCAAGGCCTGAGTCATTCCCATCTCAGATGCATAAGGACCAGGTTATGGTCCAGTATGGTCCTGGCAAGGTACTCAATGTCCTGCACCGGCCCATATACATCTGGAGTGCAGAGAAACGTATTGAGTCGCACATGGAGTTCGTGGAGACACGAAAAGAAGACGTAGTCTTTTGCAAGGGGATGCATGCGCCCAAACATATTTGTTAGCTCCCGCTGCTCCTGCCAATCCGAAAAACATCTGTAAAGCCAAGCTATAGGGGACTCCTGCAGCGGAGGGTGGAAATGGTCCAACTCCAGGGTCCGCTACGCAATTTTAATCTCCCCCTGTAATAACTGTATGGACTAGAGCAGTGGCTAAAGAGGGAGAACACCTTGTTTCGTTTGGTTAATGTATGCATCCCCCTTATGTTCCAGGAAAGCAGGTGATCTGTCATGTGGGCAGCCATTTCTGTGAGTGGGTAGTGTGCCCAGTGGACCTATGCTCATTGCTGCTGCTCTCCGGGAATATCCGGCTATGCTTCACCCCCTGGACTCAATCCCCACTCAGTACCCCAACAAACAAACAGCAACAAGCACCCCAACTCCCCTGTCCCAGTACAAGTAGGCAACGACCCCTCCATCCAAACTCTCAATCAACCAGAAACACCCGTGCAACCACTAACCTGAGGTGATGTGTGGAGCCAGCGCTCCCCGCCAGACGTCCCCCACCCAATTCCCCCATGCACACGTCTTCATGCCACGGGGATCAACATCTCCATTCTCTCACAAAAGCAGTCTCACCTCTCAAGTCTCACATTACTATCTGATGTCAAAGAGCAAAGGTTCCCCTATGTATTCAAATTATTTTGTTCGAGTTCCCAGGCGTGATCCTCAGGAGGTCATCCTCTGCGAGTCCAGACAAGCTGGATCTAGTGACAGGGTCCAAATCCCTAGCTCCATCACCCCCATTCGAGGATATGCAGCTCACTTTGTTGCTGCTCATTGTTGCAACCACCTGCACTGCGCTCTGCTGCTCCTGCTGTACCTTCTCTCTAGTCAGGATTACTCTGGGCCCACTGGCGGTGCCCCGTCTTGTCAGTTGTCTCCTCGTTGTTTTTTTGCAGAGGGCCCTCACACCTGCTGCTGATGTGGGATGCTTGTCTGTCCAGTCCTACACTTCCAGTGGTGCGCTGAAGAACTGCACCCCTCAGGAGTCACCACCTGCAGCCTGGCCAGGACATCACGTATGTCAGACGCATTTGACATAGTTGGTTTTTTGCTTCTTCAAACGTAGATCTGATTAGTTTGTCAGCTGCAGATGGTAGGGATGTGGGTATGGTGACAGTGTTAGGAGTGCAAATCCTCAGTTGGAGTGAACAGTTTTTCCAGCAGTCTATCCCATGTTGGTGCCTTCGGGTGGTGTTGGAGTCCCCTGGCCTCCTCTCTTTGTAAGCCCCAGAGGATGAAGGCAGACAGCCATGGTGTGCTGTGTGGGAGAGTTCCACTCTTCCATTGTATTGTGACGATGAGTATGGCTATGAGAAAGGTCAAGTCTAGAAAACAGGAGATGCTTGTGTTTTTTGGGGTGTCTGTAAAGGCCAAGAGCTTCAGCTTTCCATGTGGCCAAGCCGGGACCTTAAGTGATGTTGGAAAGAGTTTCGGCCACCTCTGTCCAATAGGATGCTATTGCAGGGCAGGCAGAGAGGCTGTGCTTGAAGACGGCCGCAAGGGAATTACAGCGTGGACAGGAGCCAGCAGCGTCCAGAAAAGGCATATGGATCTTCTCTGGGCAAAGGTATACTTTGTGAAGGATATAGAATTGTATTAGCTTGAGCCATGCGTTACAGGACACCTGATGGGGGTATTCAAGGGCTCTGGACCATTTCCTGTCAATAAGGATGCGACTGAGCAGTTTCCCATGTATCCCTGAGAAGTGCAAGGTAGAGCCCCGAGTGAGTTAACAAGACTTTTTAAATCCAGGTGATGAGGTGACGGTCGCAGCCTATTGTGTGTAGCATGTCTGTGAACTGGTTAGTGGCTGGGTCTGTCTTCCCAGTCATTCAGAAGTTAGACAGTGCTGTGTGAACTCGACCATATGTGATGTATAGTCCCCCCAGCAGAGCCGTCAGTTCAGTCAGGTCCTCGAAGGCGAGGAGCTGTGGAACAGGTCTCCTAGCATCGTAATTCCCATCCAGTCCCAAAGGCTTTTTTTTTCATGGTCAGTTAGCCGTGGCCCCACTGTGATGCCTAATAGAGCTAGTGCTGGGGCATACGTGGAGGTGGGGTGAGTCCCAGATAATACCGTATCCTTTTAAGATTTCTCTGGGCCACCAGCACAAGCCGGGAGGATTATAATAGGTGACCAGGTTCTGGGACCCAGTGTCTTCAGGAGCTCTTTCCGACGTCAGCGCGGGGTTTAAAGAGCATGTGTCATCTAGGCTTATGCCTGCTATTGAGTGTTCCAGCCACTGAATCCATCTGGGGCGCTAGGTAGTAATGCTCACAATTCGGAGATCCCAGGCTGATAGCCTTGGGCAAGAGCCGCAGCTTGGCCAGAGTTACCCTGTGGCACAATGAATGCCAAATGACCCTTGGCTGAGGATGCATCACACCGTCTTTCAGACAGTGATGCGGCCCAACAGGGAAAGTAGGAGTGTGCACCAGAAAGCCACCTGTGAACAGAGTGAACTCACTACCGCTGTAAGATTGGCATCTAATAGGTCACAGTCCTCATGATAAAAAAGTGGCAAGAAGGGGCACCCCTGATGAGGGCCACTGCCAACTTGCACAGGTTCAGATATGAGGTCTTCAAAGCGGACGAAGAGGACTAAGTACAATAACTGGATCACACGGATGCTATGGGCACCAAAACCAAACCCGGTCAGGACCTCGAAGAGATATGTCCAGTTCAATGATGTAAGTGAAGTTGTTTCTGAAATGAGGCTTCCAAATTTTTTTTAACTTGTAACATAGAGACAGAAATTGCCTGTTGATCTGAATCCTTAATAAAGGAATTCAGATTGTCACAGAAAACCTGAGCCTTTTCCTCGTCACTGTAAATGGAATTATCTTTAGACATTTTCATCTAAAAGGAAATGGTCAACAGCTTAATAAATATTTAGAAACAAATATAGTAATACATATTCAGTGTAAAAGATTGGAACCATATCACCATAACAATTTTGTGTTAATTCTAGAATATTTCTGCCATATATATTGTCTTCAACATATCATTTATAATTTATGAAGAAAACATATGGCTGAATAAGCATTAAAATAATGCCTCCTTATATATCAATGCTGTATTTCTTGGAGGGGACTGACAGTAAACTAAATTCACGCCCCTTCTAACTTTAAAATAAGGAGCAGGAAAAACTGTAGGGCAGATACTCAAATTAAGCACCGCCCAAGAGGCAGGTTCAATCTCTGTTTGTCAGTGGGATGAAGAACAGAGGTCACCAAGAAGCCAACGAGCCTGCCAGAAACGAGGTTTCTCTCTTCAGAGAAATTCGGAGAGACGTGCTACATAAACAATGGGCCACAGAGCATGAGTGTGACCACTAGAGCGCCCATGTTAGAGGAAAGGGCGCCCCCGGGGTGAAAACAAATTGAAAGCAATTGTTGAGCGGTTAAAACGACCAATTAAATCAGTAATAATTTAAACAGAACAATTTATACAAAGTTATCATAAAGATAGTAATAATGGAGAAGATAATTATCTTGACTATGAGCAGGAAGAAAAGAGGGCTTGTTGCTCGCAGTTAAGACAATTATTGTGCCGGACGACTGTTCATTGGTTCAACCTTTTATGACTTCATTTGCAGTTTCTTTCCCATTGTGTCATGGAAAAACGTAGTTCTCTTCCAGGGGATCCTCATCAATAGTCATAGCATTAGAATATTCCCGCCCATGCGCAGGACCCCGGAAACACTATATTATATGTGCCCCATATAGATATATATGTATATATATATATAAGCAATTGCAGCCTATTAAACACCAGAGCTGACTCATGCTGTAAGGAATTTCCACTATATATGAAAAACATGCATTAGAAACAGGAGAAACAACAATAAAAATTGATTAGAAACTGTTTTAATGCTCAGCAAACAGTAGAAATTCTCATAAACCACTGAAAGCATAGGAAGCTCCCAGGCTGCATTGCAAATACCCAGTCTAACAAGACTGAAAAGCTAACCTGTAGCTGCATAGCAGTAAACTGACACCGTGCCTTTAAGGCACACCTAACCCCCAGCTTCCCATCATGCCTCAGGGGTGACAGTTAGGTCAGTTGTTCTTTCCGGCTTCTGGAAGGATCCTGGCAACACAGCTCCACGCTTTTCTGCTTTTTTGTCAGAAAATCTTGTCATTTTTCACAACTTTTATTCCTTACTTCGACGTCTTTCATCTTTAGAAGTAAGAAGCTGTCTTTTCTGACAGGTTTGGACATTTTTTAACAGCTTAAAATGCCATCTCTTTTTGACTCTTGCCCTTCTTGTGGTAAAAAGAAGGCCAAAACAGATTCTCATGAGGTCTGTATTCTTTGTTTGCCTGAGGATCATGATCCTAAGACCTGCCCTCACTGCCAGAACCTGTCCAGAAGAACCTTAAAGGACAGGGAAAGAATTCGCCTGTATGGTCTGGCAGATAAGTCATCTAGAGGAAGGTCTCCAGTAAGGAAGGGCTCCAAGAGGTCTAGAACGCCTTCTAGAAGCAAGTCCTCGCGTCCTTCTGCTTCAGCGTCGGGCTCAGCGCTGAGGCATGATCTTCAGGTGGGTCATTCATCAAAGAAAAGACCTTCGACAGCGGGCTCGCCGTCGAGAAAAGGTACGTCGTCGACGTCGAAGATTCGAGTTTCTCCGCCTTCGTCAACCCGGCGACGATCGGCGTCGAGGGGCAGAGACCCTCCGCCGTCGTCAACTCGGCGACTATCGGCGTCGAGCAGTGTCACCCCTCTGCCGTCGTCAACTCGGCGACGATCGGCATCGAGGGAGAGAGACCCCCCGCCGTCATCAACCCGGCGATGATCGGCGTCGAGGGGCAGAGACCCTCGGCCGTCGTCAACTCGGCGACGATCTGTGTCGAGCAGTGTCACCCCTCTGCCGTCGTCAACTCGGCGACGATCGGCATCGAGGGAGAGAGACCCCCCGCCGTCGACGGTATGACGTTCGGCGTCGAGGGCAGGCTCACTTCTATCATCTCCTCTGCCATCGTCAACTCGAGGTTGAGGTCTCCGTCGTCGTCTCTACGGCGTTCAGCGTCTAGGGCGAAGAATACCCCTCCGCCGTCGTCGCGCAGACCTTCGACGTCGAGATTGGACACAGCTCCGCCGTCGTCTAGACGACGCTCGGCGTCGAGAGAGTGAGTCCCTCCGTCGTCGGCTTCACATCGCCGTTCCACGTCGAGACAGCATTCCTCACCGGCTTCTCATTGGCACCGGTCGCCGTCGACGGCGTTCGACGTCGAGCAGACGGGAGGCCCAACTACCGAGAGGTCAGGAGCCAAGATCGACGTCTGGAATGCGTGCAGGTTCGGCATCGAGAGCACGCTCGACGTCGAGACAGGCCTCGGTGAGGTCTGAGGATGGATCGGTGGTCCTGGTGACGGAGTCTGCCTCGCGCCATTCGTCCTCTCACTCTTCCAAGAGGGCTCCTTCGAGGTCAGCCACTCCGGAAGCTGCTGGCCATATCCGCAAGTCTCCTTCAAGGCAAAAGGAGGCCCCTTCTGCTGTTCAGTTGTCCCCAAGATAGCTGCTGCCCTTACATCACTGGCAGGACTCAGGAGCGACAAGGCGTATGCAGGAATATGCCAGTCTGGCTCATAGATCTCCTCTTCAAAGATTGGTGGACGAAGTGGACAAAGTGATTTCTCCAAGGAGGTCCCCTGAGAGACGGCACGATAGATCGCGTTCCCCCAGGCGAGAAGAACGCACAGTCAGATCACAAGAAAGGAGGCACTGTGCTCATCGGCGAAGTAGAAGAACACCATCTACTTCTTCGACTTCCTCTACCCGGTCCTCCAAGAGGGATTATTCCCCCACACTATCGGACAGCCCGGTTTCCAGGGTCTCTCCCATAGATGACATTAATACCTACCATGAGGTTTTGCAGAGGGGTGCTCAGAAGCTCAACATTGAGATGTCTGTCCCGCAAGTCACGACAACAGTGATTTTCGAGACTCTTCATCAGAAAACTGCATCTCGACCATTACTTCCGTTGGTTCCTGGGATCCTTGACCCTTTTAACTCCAGCAACCATCAAAGCCGTGCCGGCTCGCATCCTAAAGAAATATAAGCCAGCTGCCTCGGATCCGATCTTCGTCAAGACGGACCCTCCTGCGGATTCAGTCATCGTGGCGGCAGCAAAGAAGACACATGCTGTAACGGCCACTTCTTCGGTTCCACCAGATAAAGAGAGCAAGTCTCAGGACTCGTGGGGTCGCAGACCCTGCACTTCGGCGGCTGCATCCCTTAAGGTCTCCAGCGCTGCTGCGTTGCTAGGCCGTTATGACAGAGCTCTCTGGGACTCTTTGGAGCGGTTCAAAACCAAGCTCCCAAAGGAAGACCAAAAGGATTTTGACGAGATAGTCACTGAGGGATCTTTGGTGGCAAATCAAGCGATTAGCACAGCGGCAGATGGTGCGGTGTTATCACGCGCATGGAATATGTGCCAGGAGATCATCCTGGTTAAGATTGACAGGGCTAAAACCAGATGCGCAGCAGAGGATCTTGAACCTCCCATTCTCTGGCTCTTCTCTCTTCGGCACACACGCAGATGAAGAGATGAATAGAATGAAGACCGAGTTGGACGCCCTCAAGGCGGTTGGGTTGGAGAAAATGAAAGAGTTTAGACGCCACTACAGACCCAACCAGCGCAAGGGGCCTCAACAGAGGGTTCAAACCCCTCAGTGGTCCCAGAACAAAAACCAGGGGAAGTCCCAGTTTTGAGGAGGAAAGTCCAACAGAGGTAGAGGGGGTCACCAGCAACAGTCCTCTACCACAGCGAGAGCGGGAGGGAAGTCATGAGCAGTGGCTTCTTCTGCCTCCGTTGCCCACTCCAGTGGGAGGAAGTGCTTCACAACATCTGGCAGAGTGGGACAGCATCACAAAAGATCGCTGGGTGCTGAATATACTGCGCAATGGATATGCGCTACGTTTCCGTGCTCTTCCAAAGGACATACCACCGAAAAAGTCTCGTCCTCACCAGTTAAAGCTGCTTCGAAAGGAGGTGAGGTCTCTTCTTCAAAAGCAGGCTATAGAAGAGGTTCCACGTTCTCAGATAGGAAAGGAGGTTTACTCCAGGTACTTTCTTGTCCCCAAAAAAGATCAGGAGCACAAATTTCGACCGATTCTAGACCTTCGACTACTGAACAAGGTCATAGTGAAGGAGAAGTTTTGCATGTTGGCCCTTCATCAAATATGTCCACATCTGCAAGTAGGGGATTGGATGTGTTCGGTGGACCTCCAAGATGCGTACTTCCACATTTCCATTGCAAAACATCATCGCAAGTACCTAAGGTTTGTGGTCGGCCACAAACATTATCAATACAAGGTCCTGCCCTTTGGACTCAAGTCGGCTCCGAGAGACTTCACCAAATGCATGGTAGTGGTGGCAGCTTTTCTTCATAGAAAAGGTCTCTTCGTCTATCCATACTTAGACGACTGGCTGCTGAAAGGTCCATCCCCGCGGCAGGTGAGGCATGACTTCCAGATCTGTCTAAAACAGTTGCACGATCTCTGCCTTCATGTCAACATGGAGAAGTCAGTGCAGCAGCCCGCCCAGACCATCCACTACCTCGGCTCCGTTCTGGACACAAGCGTGGGAAGAGCGTATCCTTTGGTGGAGAGACTGTCTTCGATGAGACAGAAGTGCAGGCTTCTGCTCCAGGTGCAGAATCCGGCAGTCCGGCAGGTGGCATCCCTGCTAGGATCCATGGCGTCCTGCATCTTTCTCATTCCCAACGCCAGGCTGAGGATGCGGCCTTTGCAGCAGACCCTGGAGGACCAGTGGGATCAGTCAACAGGTCGCTGGGAAGATCAGATATGTCTCTCCCAGGCGGCGAGATCCTCCCTCACATGGTGGACTCAACAGCGGAATCTGATGGTGGGAGTCCCTTTTCACCAGCCACTTCCAGTGCAATCGGTGGTGACAGATGCGTCTGCAAGGCTGGGGGGCACACATGGGGTGCCTTCAGATACAAGGACGGTGGTCGGCGAAGGAACAGACCTACCACATCAATATGCTGGAGCTACGAGCAGTCCACCTTGCTCTAAAAGCTTTCCTACCGGCAATCGAGTCCGATTCGGTCCTGGTCCAGACCGACAACACGACAACCATGTTCTACCTAAACAAACAGGGTGGATCTCGGTCGCGTCCTCTTTCCCTGGAGTCACAGGCGATATGGCACTGGCTTCTCGCCTGGAACCTCTCGGTGGTGGCAGTACACCTTCCAGGAGAGCTAAATGTCAAGGCAGACGCACTCAGCAGGCACTTCGAAGATCAGCCAGACTGGGTGCTACACGACGAGGTGGTGGTGGACCTTTTCCATCGTTGGGGTCGTCCGGAAATAGATCTATTCGCAGACGACGAAAACACAAAATGCCACGCCTTCGCGTCCAGATTCCACCGTCCAGGGACAAGGGGGAATGCGCTTTTGATGGACTGGTCAGGGACATTTGCCTACGCCTTTCCTCCTCTGCCCCTGATCCCAAAGGTGGTGTCCAAGCTACTCAGATCCAGCATGACGATGATTCTGATCGCTCCAGACTGGCCACGGCAGTGGTCGTACCCGGACTTTCTTCATCTGTCGGTACTTCCACACAGGAGACTACCTTGCAGGCCAGACCTGCTGACCAAGATGGGCGGGAGGATTCTTCATCCCAACCTTCCCTCACTGAACTTGACAGCATGGCTCCTGAGGTCCTGCAATACGGACATTTGAATCTGCCTCCTGATTGTATGCATATTTTGAAAGCAGCGAAAAGACCCTCCACAAGAGCGTCATATGCGTTTAAGTGGAAGAGGTTTTTTCTTTGGTGTAGAGAACGTCACCTTGATCCTACAAAGGGGCAGGAGGATGTCATTCTCACTTACCTTCTCTACTTAGCAAGATCAGGTTTAAAGTATGCTTCTATCAGGGTGCATTTATCTGCCATTACAGCGTACAGGAAGTCTCCTAGTCAGCCCGCCTTTTTCCAAATGCAGGTGGTCAAGGACTTCTTGCAGGGGTTGAAGAAAGTGTACCCCCCTGTTCGAAACCCTTCTCCTCCGTGGGAGTTGAACCTGGTGTTCTCTAAATTGATGGGCCCACCTTTTGAGCCAATCCACAGAGCTTCCTTGCAGCATTTGTCTTGGAAGGCTGCTTTTCTGGTAGTCATTACATCAGCGCGCAGGGTAAGCGAGATTCAGGCGCTGTGTACCAATGAGCCTTACACTGTTTTTCACCATAACAGAGTAGTTTTAAGGGCGCATCCATCTTTTCTCCCTAAGGTGGTGTCTGATTTTCATATCAATCAGTCCATTTCCCTTCCATCTTTTTTCCCAAATCCAGCGACCTCGGCCGAGCGGTCGCTTCACTCCTTAGACCTCAAGAGGGTGCTTAAGTTCTACTTAGAAAGTACTAAGGGCATAAGGAAGACAGATCAGTTATTTGTCAATTATGGCGCCATGAGAACAGGCTTCCCAGCCGCTAAGAGATCCATTTCAAGATGGATTGTATCCTGCATTACCTTAGCTTACCAGCTGGCGAAAAGACCCTTACCGTTGCCTCCTAAGGCGCATTCCACTAGGGGGAAAGCGGCCACAGTTGCTTTCTTACATGACGTCCCAATGTCAGAGATCTGCAAGGCTGCAACCTGGAAATCGGTTCATGCTTTTACGAGGCACTACTGCCTAGAATCTGATTCCAGGGCTGATGCTCAAGTAGGCCAAGCCTCCTTGAGGAATCTGTTTGGATAGTTTTTGCTCTATCCGAGCTTGGTTTTTTAAGCTTACAGATCACATTTCTGTGTTCTCCTTTGCCCGCAGGGAGATGAGGTGAGGCTCGCTATTCTATTCTAATGCTTATGACTATTGATGAGGATCCCCTGGAAGAGAAGGATTAGTTACTTACCTGTAATCCTAGTTCTCTTCCAGGGGTATCCTCTTCAAAGTCATAAGCAACCCTCCCGCCTCCCCGGGCAAAGGATAGTTATATTTTGAAGATATTGTTAACTCTTTGTACCATGGCTTTTTCAGTCTTCGCAAAGAACAACTGACCTAACTGTCACCCCTGAGGCATGATGGGAAGCTGGGGGTCAGGTGTGCCTTAAAGGCACGGTGTCAGTTTATTGCTATGCAGCTACAGGTTAGCTTTTCAGTCTTGTTAACTGGGTATTTGCAATGCAGCCTGGGAGCTTCCTATGCTTTCAGTGGTTTATGAGAATGTCTACTGTTTGCTGAGCATTAAAACAGTTTCTAAACAATTTTTATTGTTGATTCTCCTGTTTCTGATGCATGTTTTTCATATATAGTGGAAATTCCTTACAGCATGATTCAGCTCTGGTGTTTAATAGGCTGCAATTGCTTATATATATATATATATATATATATATATATATATATATATATATATATATATATATATATATATATATATATATATATATAGATTACCTACTGGCGGTCGCCAGTAGGTAGTTATAGTTAGGACCACGTTTCCATAGGAAATCCGCAACATTCTATTTTGAATAACTTTTGCGCCGGTCGACGAATCCTCGCGAATTTTTCAAAATAGGTGGGGCGCTACGCTCCGCTCCTACCCTGAAAGTCTCGGGGGGATTCGTCAAGCGGGGGCTGAGATAAAAGGGGGGTCCCAAAACGCGTTTTTCCCATGCATTTTTCCATAGGACCTTTAGACAGGGCTACAGCCCGAACGGCTGAACAGAATTACTAGAAATTTGGCAGAGAGGTAGTCCTCAGGTCAAGGAAGTGCCTTTTGTAGGTTTGGTGTAAATCTGTTCAGTAGATTCTGAGAAAATAGCCTTTAAATCAATATATATATCTGAGCCAGCTTACGGTGCGCTTACGGTACGCTTACCGTACGCGTACGGTGGCGTGCGCGAGCGCGATTCTGATTGGCTCTTAGATCTTAGTAAACATTCGATTCGGCCGAAACCAGGAAGCGGCGGCCGCCATTTTCTCTCTCGCACTGAGAGTGATGATTAAAATACAAAGACCAAAAACATGTAAAGGGGCTGTTTGGACAGCTCCAAAACACTTAGCCATGTAGAGGGAGTCCCCAAAGATCCCTCAAGGCCAAAAACGGAATTTTTTTTTTCCGCTAATTTCGCCGATTACGCTTACCGTACGCGTACGGTAAAAAAATAATAAAAAAAAAATAATTATCCACACACTCCCCACCCCGTATGCAAATGGCGCCCGAAGGGCACCATTTGTGCATGGCTCATTTAACATGTGAAAAAATAAAATTTTACTTTCCAAATCGAACTGCATCATATGTCCTCCATGTGCGCACGGTGCGCGAAGCGCATCGTGCGTACATGGCCCATCTAGCATAACGTGGGCACGCGGTGCGCGTAGCGCACCGCGTGCCCTCCGTGCGTGCACGGCACTAACTGCGTAAAGTGGGCGCGCGGTGCGCGAAGCGCACCGTGCGCGCACGGAACGAACTGCGTTAAGTGGGCGCGCACGCCACGAATGGCGTAAAGTAACTTAGCATTTAAAAAACCGTACAAATTCAATGAAAAAACCATAGGTTTCACACACGTTATAGTTAGGAATTAGCATTTAAAAAACCTTGCAAATTCACTGAAAAAACCATAGGTTTCACACATGTTATAGTTAGCGGAAATTTTACTGATAAAAAACCAATGAAATTCCCCCGTTATAGTTAGTGCAGGCAACTATAACTCACGCGACTGCAATCTTCTGCTGATGACATATGTGTCTTTATGAAAAAAAAATATTTGTAATATATGTATAGCTAAAAAATGTATGGAAGAAGACATGGGCAAATAAGTGTCTAAATACAGTATTAGCATCAGCAGAGGATTGCGGTCGCATGAGTTATAGTTGCCTGCACTAACTATAACGGGGGAATTTCATTGGTTTTTTTATCAGTAAAATTTCCGCTAACTATAACATGTGTGAAACCTATGGTTTTTTCAGTGAATTTGCAAGGTTTTTTAAATGCTAATTCCTAACTATAACGTGTGTGAAACCTATGGTTTTTTCAGTGAATATATAGATATAGATATTACCTACTGGCGGTCGCCAGTAGGTAGTTCTAGTTAGGACCCTGTTTCCATAGGAAATCCGCAACATTCTATTTGGAATAACTTTGGCGCCGGTCGACGAATCCTCGTGAAATTTTCAAAATAGGTGGGGCGCTACGCTCCGCTCCTACCCTGAAAGTCTCGGGGGGATTCGTCAAGCGGGGGCTGAGAAAAAAGGGGGGTCCCAAAACGCGTTTTTCCCATGCATTTTTCCATAGGACCTTTAGACACAGCTACAGCCCGAACGGCTGAACAGAGTTACGTGAAATTTGGCAGAGAGGTAGTCCTCAGGTCAAGGAAGTGCCTTTTGTAGGTCTGGTGTAAATCTGTTAAGTAGTTCCTAAGAAAATAGCATTTAAATCAATATATATATCTGTGGCAGCTTACGGTGCGCTTACCGTGCGCTTACGGTAAGCTTACCGTACGCGTACGGTGACGTGCGCGAGCGCGATTCTGATTGGCTGTTAGATCTTAGTAAACATTCGAATCGGTCGAAACCAGGAAGCGGCGGCCGCCATTTTCTCTCTCGCACTCAGACGGGGGGAGGCAAAACAAAGGTAAAAACATATAAAGGAGCTGTATAGACTGCTCCTAACCACCTAGATTTGATGTAGGTGTCCCCAAAGAACCCCCAATGCCAAAAAGTCAATATTTATTTTTTTTGAAAAATCGGCGATTACGCTTACCGTACGCGTACGGTAAAAAAGTGTTAAAAAAAAAAAAATTAACAATATTCTCCCCACCCCGTGTGCAAATGGTGCCCGAAGGTCACCATTTTAGCATGGCATATTTCATCACTGGAAATGTAAATGTTTAAAAAAAAAAAATTAACCATACTCTCCCCACCCCGTGTGCAAATGGTGGCCGAAGGGCACCATTTGTGCTTGGCATATGTATGCAATGAAAATGTAAAAGTTTATCTTGCACAACGAAGCGCGTAATATGCCCTCCATGTGCGCACGGTGCGCGAAGCGCATTGTGCGTACATGGCCCATCCAGAGTAACGTGGGCACGCGGTGCGGGTAGCGCACCGCGTGCCCACCGTGCGTGCACGGCACTAACTGCGTAAAGTGGGCGCGCGGTGCGCGAAGCGCACCGCGTGCTCACTGTGCGCGCACGGAACGAACTGCGTTAAGTGGGCGCGCACGCCACGAATGGCGTAAAATACCTTAGCATTTAAAAAACCGTACAAATTCACTGAAAAAACCATAGGTTTCACACACGTTATAGTTAGGAATTAGCATTTAAAAAACCTTGCAAATTCACTGAAAAAACCATAGGTTTCACACATGTTATAGTTAGCTGGAAATTTTACTGCTAAAAAAACCTATGAAATTCCCCCGTTATAGTTAGTGCAGGCAACTATAACTCACGCTACCGCAATCCTCTGCTGATGACATATGTGTCTATGAAAAAAAAATAATTGTAATATATGTATAGCTAAAATTTAATGGAAGAAGACATGGGCAAATAAGTGTCTAAATACAGTATTAGCATCAGCAGAGGATTGCGGTCGCGTGAGTTATAGTTGCCTGCACTAACTATAACGGGGGAATTTCATAGGTTTTTTATCAGTAAAATTTCCAGCTAACTATAACATGTGTGAAACCTATGGTTTTTTCAGTGAATATAGATATATATATGTTGGGCACATATAATATAGTGTTTCCGGGGTCCCGCGCATGGGTGGGAATATTCTAATGCTTATGACTTTGATGAGGATACCCCTGTAAGAGAACTAGGATTACAGGTAAGTAACTAATCCTTCTCTGTTATTTTGGCTACTACTGGATTAAAACAAGAAGGGATAACACAATAGGAGCTTCTGATCTTGTAATAAATAATGCCTGTTGGAAAGTGGATTATTAGTAGCGATAAGTAGTGACTTACCGCTAATAATAAGACCACAAACACAATAAAAGTTCAGTTAGGGTCTCAATAAATTAATTCCTTGCTCAACCCTTGGTACCTAGCAACAAGCAGGCAGGCTTAATTTAGGAGACAGGTGTGTAAAGCTTATAAAAATGCCAATATATTAAATAAATAAGATACTACAAACAATAAAAATACAACTCCAATTTATAAAAATAGATTATATTTTTATTAACAAATAGACACCAAAACGACAAAAATACAGTGTGGGGAACCGGAGATGTGAATTTTTAAAGGATAAACACTTTCTAGTGCTTAAAAACATATTGCGCCACTTTGGGACATCTGGTCGCACTTGACTGGGACAAAGTCAAAGTTTGAGGCCGACCGTGATGGAGCCCTGGTCGGATACACTAAGCGGGAGGCCTCGGTCAAAATTTTACCTTCACTCTAAGGGGCCGATTATGATCTTGCTAGGAAAGCCCTCCATACAACTTGGCTTTCCTAGCAAACTGCACACCACGAGTCTGAGTGACTGATTCCGATGCACCTATATGGTGACGTACTCGGTTCGCTCTGACTCTCATTAAACTCTATGGGAGCCTGTATACCCAACGCGTACACAGGCTCCCATAGCAAAAAGGGATGGGTGGGGAAAAGTATACACCCTGTGGCGGCCACCCCATGGTGCCTGCCACACTGTGCATGCATGGAAAGAGGGGACCCATGGGTACTTCCACGGGACTGATTCTGAGGCCCCCGGGTGAAGGGGGGCCTGCTACAGCCCCCTGAAGTCTGATTTCCACAGCTGTTTCGTCTCGCTGAGACTGCATTGATACGGCTGTCCGAATTGTGCATCATACTCGCTCATTCGGAAGCCGGCTCCAGTGCGCGGCACGATTGGCTGCAAACGAGTCGGACTGACAGGATCGGGTTCGGAAACGATTTGGTCGACGCAGACGAGATCTTCGCATCGTACTTGGTCGTTCGGAATGGGGGAAGATTCGGTCGGAAACATAGGCTCCGAATCGGATTTGCTCGTTCCGAAACCCATCTGGAGGCCTTCCTAGCGAGATCGTAATCAGCCCCTTAGTTGTTTTTCTGGAGCATTTTCCCTTGACGTCGAGCAAGGCACTTCGTCAGGCGGGGTTCGGTGCAGATTTGCCGGCTTGACTTTCTGCGAGGCCCCTGCCAAATCCTGGAATTCTGGAGCGCCAGAGGTTTCAGTGGGATGAACCCGCCGGCTTGCCTCTCGATGTTGGGTTGATCAGCTCATAGAGCTTTTTCCAAAAGTTATTCCAAACTTTTTCAAACTTCTGGAACTTCTTCCTGAAGTTCCTCTTAAGGGTGCAAAGTGTCCATAGCACAAATCCAAGGGTCTGGAATCTTCTAGATGGCGCTTGGGATGTCTGGACTACAATTCCCACAATGCTCCTGGCCAAATCATTAAAAGTTCACTGGACACACTCCAGGATGGGGGCTCTTGGCGGAGATGATGCAGATGGGCTCTGTTAACCTGTAACATGCAGGGAGTCCACTCCTTAGACTTTCAGAGTCTGGCAAAGACCTACTGGTGCTAATTCTTACAGTGCAGTCTCCTGGTGAGTGCAGTCCTCTTGGTGCAGGCCAGGGAGTCAGCTGGATAGTCCTTCTTCTTGTCTTTTCAAGCAGCAGATCTGAGGAGCTATGCAGCTCTGCCATAATTATTATTTTTTTTTTTTTTTTTTAAAGACCTTTATTGTGCTAAAGAATGGTCACACCGCGTCACGCCAACAACCCGGAGGCAGGCCGCAATATCAACAAGTATTTACAATTAAGGTGTACCAGATTAGGAGACGTAAACAATGTAATATCCTAACATTCATGGCGATACACACCCTCAACCCTGGTGAGGAGTACCAAGGTGTAACCAGTGCAGAGTGGATTGGTCTTACATTTTTGGGTTCGTGAACTGGAAACGAATCCTAGGCTCACGGTCTCATCCAGTCACTCCGGCGAGTACTAGGACCGCAGCACATGAAAGAGATACTGTATAGGTAAATCGTCCACTACCACCTTTACACCCAACCCTCCCGCAACAATCGGAAGGAAACAGCAAACTTCGGTGCAGAGCTATTACAAAAAGAAAAAAAAAAAAAGAACCAACAGACATCACATCTCGCATACGCAGGGGCTCACGTACAAGGACCCGTCCGTCATTGAGGGACAACTACAAGCAGTATTGGTGGCTGCAGGAGGAACGCAAGGCAGCGGCCATGGGGCGGGGGCGGGGGAGGGGGGGGGAGAGAACGCGGCAGGACAAAACAGCAGGGCGCCTGGACGGGAAGGGGGGCAATACGTCCACCCGATAGGATGCAACAGGCATGGGATCCGGCAAGAGCAACCCATTCCACAGCCCTCACACACATCAACAAAGCATGTATCCATCCATCCCAACACAATGCACACAGGGCTCAAAGGTTCACCCCATGTCATCCGAAACACCCGTCCCAGGGGAGTCCACAGAGGCATCCGAACCCGCCTGCTCTCTAGTCCACTGCAGGAATGGTTCCCAGATGTCATTGGGCCTAGACGCGGTGGGCATCGTCTCCCAGTAGTTCGTGAGTTGTGCCTGACCATATGTAACGTCTCGAACCCATGCGGCGAACGTGGGCAAGGCTCCACGGCCCCAGTGTATCGCCACCTGGCGTTTAGCGTAAAGCAGCAGCATCGCGTGCAGTTTCCTGTCAACGGGTTCGGTGTCTTTAACGTATCCCAGGAGCCCCAAAAGCGGAGTGGGTTCATCTGACCTGTGTAAAATGTGATTGATGGCCTCAAAAATGCTCGACCAGTACTCATCTAGCTTTGGGCAGCTCCACGCCACATGGAGAAAGGACGCGTCAGCTCCGCCACACTTCCAGCATGAAGCGTCAGTGCGGATTCCCATGCGGTGTAGCAGCACTGGTGTGCGATAGTACCGGTGCAAGAATTTGAAGTGGACCAGTCGTAGCCTATAGTTCGGTGACAGCGCCGTGAGCTGCTTACAGCAGTATTCCCACACGTCATCTGACAGGGCACCGTCCAGGTCTGCGGTCCAAGCCAGCTTGGCCACAGGCACAGTGAGCGGGGCCTGCTCCTGCATGCAGTTGTACAGTCTGGATACCAGTTTCGCGGGGGAGGGTCGTGACAGCAAGTTCTGCAGGGCATCCAGTTGTGGAGGTGCCTCGGGGAATTGAGGCCACATCTTCTTGCAGGACTCCCGGAGGGAGTGATACAGAAGCGCGTCCGAGAACGAGGTAGGCTGACCGTCCTCACGGACACCCAACGCTCCAAACGTCCCATCAGGGTAGATGTCTGCGAAAGTGGCCACCCGCCTCCCCTGGAGCGTGATGGTGTCTCCCCTAGCGCAAAGGCAGGGCAGCATCGGGTTGCTTCGCAGCGGAATGGCCGGCGCATAGAGCAAGGGAAGGCCCGCCCTCCGGCGCAACTCCTTCCATGACCAGCGGATCATTTCAACGGTGTCCACCTCCTTCGAGGGGCGGGAAACCCTGCCATACAACGCCACCCGAAGCGGCAGCGGGGCGACCGCGGCCAATTCCACCGCTACATGCGGCTGGTATGGGGTGGGGAATACCCAGAAGTGCAAAAATTGAGCCTGAGCGCACAGCGAGTAGAGCTTGAGGTCAGGCGCCCCGAGGCCCCCCTGCCGCAGCGGGAGTGTGAGCAAAGCCCAAGAGGTCCTTGCCTGCCGCCCAGCCCACACCAGAGATACAAGTAAGGAGCGGACTCGTGCATGGAAGCATGCAGTCATGGGCAACGGAAGATTAACGAACAGATATAGGAATTTCGGGAGAACTACCATTTTAGCCAGTGCAACCCTCGCAACCAGGGACAGGGGAAGTTTGTTCCAGACCTCCACCCTCCGCTCCAGCCAGTCGACCGCTCTGCCGAAGTTAAGCGACCATAGTTCCTGCGTGTCCCGACTAATCCAAATACCTAAGTATTTGACCGCGTCGGTCTCCCAACGTAGGGGGTAGTCCGAAGGAGGTTGAGCTGTCTCGCTGGTTAGAGGGAACGCAACGGACTTGGACCAATTTATAGACACGCCCGCCAGACCCTCGAAACGTACAAATTCTCGGAGCAGTGGATTCAAATTCTCTGCGGGGCTGGAGACATACAGAGTGACGTTGTCCGCATAAAGAGAGATCAGCAGACTACGAGAGCTGAAGCTTATCCCTCTCGCCGTGTGGTGTTGGCGTATTCTGGCCGCCAGTGGCTCCATCGCAATAGCAAAAAGGAGGGGCGACAGTGGGCACCCCTGTCTAGTCCCCCTGGAGATGGGAAAGGGCTCGGACACCAGGCCATTTACTCGCACCCGAGCTCGAGGTCTGTCATATAGCAATTGGATGAGCGTAATAAAGTTACGACTGAAGCCCATCCTGCTCAAGACACGAAACAGGTACGGCCACTCCAACGAATCGAAGGCCTTAGTCGCGTCCAAAAACACGACTGCGGCCTGGACAGAGGGGTGGAGATAATGTAGGATGGAGAAAAGTGTTCTGAGGTTGTGCGAGGTGGCACGGCCAGGAATGAAGCCGGACTGGTCCGGGAGAGCGATGATCGGCAACAGCGGCTGCAATTTGTCTGCAATGACCTTGGCGAAAATTTTGGCGTCCACATTTATGAGAGAAAGGGGACGATAGGAGTCCAAGTGTAATTCGTCTTTGTCGGGTTTTAATAGGGTGACAATGAGTGCCTCGCGCATGGAGTCTGGGAGGGCACCCAGCTCTAGCGCCTCCACGAATACAGAGTGCAGTTTCGGGGCCAGTTCTTCAGCGTATGTCTTGTAAAACATTGTGGTTAGGCCATCTGGGCCGGGAGCTTTATTAGCTGGCATGCTCTTGATAACCTGAGCTATGTCTTGGGCCGAGACAGGCAGGTCCATGTATTGTCTATGGTTGTCATTGAACCAGACAAGGGCGATAGAATCAAGAAAACCGTCCAGGGGAGGCGGAGCAGCAGAGTGCTTGGACGTGTAAAGGGAAGCATAAAAATCGGCAAAGGCCTTCAGCACCGCCTCTTGGCCCGTGACCTGTGTCCCCTCACTATTCCTGATAGTGTGTATGTAATGCGCCTGAGCCTGGGGAGCGATCAGTCTAGCTAGTGTCCTGCTCGGTCTATCACCTTCCCCATATCTGCGGGCTTCGGCCTGTTTCCCTAAGAACTTCACCTCCCTCTGTGCCTCCTCGTTGAAGGCCAACAGTTTTGCTTTAATACTACCTGCAATAGCCAACGTCGGGTCTCGGCAGAAGGCCAAGTCCAGTTCCTTGAGTTCTTGCTCTAGCTTAGCCAGTGTCCGACGTATGGTATGTAGCACCCCTGCCTGCCGAGCTATGCACTGGCCCCGTATCACCGCCTTAAAAGCGTCCCACACCACGGCCTCAAAGGAGGCCGAACCCTCGTTTTCGGCAAAGTACTTGACAATGTCATCTCTGATTTCTTCCGTGAACACCTGATCCGTAAGGGCGTGGGGCGGCAGCCGCCAGGAAAACGCCCTAGGGGCCACGTTGGGTATCCGCAGCTCTAGCATGCTGGGGGCGTGGTCCGAGAGCGACCTGGCCTGAATGTCCACCTCCCCCACCCATGTAGCCACCTCAGGAGACAGCAGCCAAAAGTCTAGGCGGGACCAAGCGTCGTGATGACACGTAATACAGGTCCCCATTCTCTCCCCAGGGTGACGAAGTCTCCACACATCAGTCAGCCTCCCCTCCTCCATCACATCTAGCAACGCCTGTCTCGCCTTCGCATGCGTAGGTCTACTAGCACCCCTTCTGTCCCAATCATCGTCCAGCACTACATTGAAATCCCCCCCCACCACTATCAAGGTACAATCGAGCAACACAATTTGCGCCCAAACATTGCGAAAAAAATCAGGGTCGTCTACATTTGGACCATATATAGCGGCCAGAACCAGCGGCCTACCCTGCAATGAGCCATGCACCAGTACATAACGACCCTCTTTATCCAGTACACAATGATGCTCTCTCCAATCCAACCCTTTCCGTATGAGGACAGCCACCCCCCTGGCATAGTTAGAGTAGATAGCTGAATATACATGCGACCACCTGTGGTGTTTCAGCCTGGGCGATGGGGTCGAGTTGATGTGAGATTCCTGCAGCAAGCAAATGTCAACATTGTGTCTGGTCAACATGTTATGCATCAATCTGGCTTTTTTATAGTCCCCAAGGCCACGAATGTTCCAAGTCCACAGTTTAACTCCCCCCATGTCTATAGCACATCCAGGGCGACCAGGCCGCCACCCCGCTCCCCCCCCCCACACCGACAGGCCCAGGCCGCCGCACACCCCCGCGCAGCACAGTCATGAGAAGATAGATTGCAACTCGCTCCACCAGCACCGGTAACCAAACATTCAACATCCCCCCCCAACCCCCACCCACGCCAACCCCCCAATCAGGTTGCGCTAGAATCCCATACGTGCTCTGAATCGCACTTGAGTCAACCCAGAACAAAAACAACGGGAGATTCCCCATGGGGCGAGGTGCTCCTAGCTGACACCCCTGAATATACAGGGTGGCTGCACACTGAAGTTTATACGCGACACCCGAGGGGTGTCCAGCAGCATGGAACAAACAGTACTTTAGTTTTCGCCGTCCAGTACGCCTCGGACCTGTGACACAGTCAACAACCAAGACCCTCCCAACATGAATGGGTCAGCTCCAGCAGTTCCAGTAGTGCCCTCCATTTCACCTCTCGAGGGAACCAAACAAGCCAGCAAATGTCAGCTTTAGTTGAAAGGGGCAACACAGACCCCATTACCCTCAGTCCCTCAATCATTGTCGCTTGTGCGGGCCGCTTCCTCCTCCAACCTCGGCGATTTGCGTCTGGCGCCAGGGCCACTGATGTGTTTAGCAAACTTCAAGGCTGACTTAGCGTCGGTGAAGAAGTGGGCAGTTTGTTCATGGAAGACTTTCAATTTGGCTGGGTATAACAAGGAGTATTGGACTCCGGCCTGCATCAAGAGTTTCTTCGCAGGTATGAACTCCTTTCTGGCAGCCTGGACGAGGGGGGTGAAATCAGGGTAAAATGAGATATGATTCCCTTTATGGATGATCTTGCCTTTTTCACGGGCCATCTGCAGGATGCGGTCCCTGTCCTGAAAATTGAGCAGCTTGGCCAATATAGGGCGTGGGGTGGCGCCTGGTGGCGGTCTCTTGCCCAGTGTCCTGTGCGCCCTCTCCACCGTGAATACCTGGGACAGGTCCGGGTCAAACAGCTCGTGTAGTAGATCAGTCACAAAGACCTCCATCTTTCCGGTGTTGTCCGTCTCCGGAATGCCCGTGATTCTGACGTTGGACCTCCGGGAGCGCGCTTCTAGATCGTCCGCCTTGGCCCGCATGGACTCCAGTTCGCGCTCAATATTGGTGATGTGATTTTTCGCCTGCTGCCGAAACTCGGCACATTCGGTATGCCTGTTTTCTAGGCAGTCTAGCCTCGTTTCGTGTACGTCCACTTTGGACTTGACCGCCTCTAGCTGTGTGGCCATAGCATCCAACTTTGCGTCGATACTCTTCAGGCTAGATCTAACCTCCATCAATAAAGCGCCAAAGTCAATCTCAGCTGCAGGGCTTTTGGGAGGAGACGACGCGGCTCCCGTGGCCGCTGTATGTTGCTTGGCCTTCTGCTTATGGTCAAAAGTCAGTTTGGGCTGCTTTGCATCCTTCGTGCCCCCCATCTCCGACACGCGTGGAGCACGGGGTGCAGGCTGTGGTGGGAAGCACTCCCCGGCACACCGCGTAGGCTTTTAGGGCCGACAGGCGCAGTGCGAGTCGTCGCAGGAGGGAACTGGGGGTCAGCAGCCCCAATCCACGGTGGGCAGCCCAGTGTCCCTCTACGACCCCACCAAGTTCCCCCCACGAGCTCCGGCTGGAGGACAAAGCACGGGAAGGGCTCCGGCAGGATCAGGCTGAGGCTGCTAATACGTTGCTGTGCCCGGGAGCGGAGCTCCTGGTATCAGGGCAAGATCGACACCTGTACACCAAACGGCGATCTGCAGGGGTTCAGGGGCACGCCAAGCAGGGTGCTCTCGCAGTGTGGGCTGCAGCGCGCCACGGGTCCGCAGCTTCTCCGCTATCGACCCGGCCGCACCGCAAAATGGCGGCGTCTCGCTTCAGCCCAAGCCCCGACCTTCCCCCGAGCTGTTACCTCCGTCCAATGGCCGCTCCGCTCCCTGCCTCCGGTCACAATGGTCTCCGCGTAGTGGCCGCCGGCAGCCTCCAGCCCCGCGCCAAGAGCGCCAGAGTGGTCTCACCCCCGCCGATCTCCGTAGGCCCAGTAATCCCCGAGGCTCGGCCAGGTGTCACAGCCGCCTCGGGCTCCTCAGCAGCAGGCGGGCTTTGGTATGCGGGCCGGCGTTACCCGCGGCCACCAGATCTCGGCGCGCAGTCACCCGCGAGCGGCAAGGATTCAGTTTATCGTGCCTCCGGACTGCCGCATCAGTTACTCACGGAAGCCGGGCCCCTCGGTAGCGCTGTGTAGGATATTAAAGGATTAATTCATGTGCAGCCGGCGGAGCTCACTCAAAGAGCGGCCATCTCGCTGCTCGGTTAGCCACGCCCCCCAGCTCTGCCATAATTATTCACAGTTTCTTGGTGTCTAGCAGGGGGACACCCTTGACCAATGGGATGCAGTGTGCCACCCAGGTCTGGTATATTCTTGGCCCAGAAAGCACCATTCTCTCAAAATCCAACTTGGAGAAAGTTTCTCCATAGGAGCTGGATCAGGTTAACCCATCCCACTTGTGTGGCTAATTTTTCTAAACACTCCCCTTCCCAATCCTCTCCCTAATAAAATTACAGGGGCTCCTGTGTGGCTGGGGTCGGCAGGATGTGGGGGTTAGTCTGTGCTGTCCTCAAGTGTCATTCTCCCTTTCAAGACCTGTTTGGTCACCCCTCGCCCCCTTCCTGTCATCTGGTCTGCAGATTGTACTTCTCACCCCACAGGAAATCCATTGTCTGTGTAGCAGGGCTTTTCACACCTCATTAGAGCAGCCTGGCCAGCCTGGGCAGAAGCTCGCCAATCAGGAGAGAGCAGCTGAAAGGCTGGATTTTGGCTCACAGAAAAGAAACTTTAATAATGTATTTTCTTTCATAGTTATAAATCTAACCATGGCAAGTTGTTGGATGTATCCTATGTGGCTCCTACCGATATTTATATTTAAATAAAATATTACCATGTTAGCCTATGGAGCCATTCATTACAATGGGGAAAAACGAAAGTGGCAGATTTTCCCTCACCAGGGCTTATAAAATATATTTTATTATGTCCCTGCCTATAGTTACAAGGCACCCTTTCCCTGCGGCACCAGGGGAAGACCTTAGGGGTGACTTATATGTAAAAATAAGGGAGATTAATACTTTGGAAATACCTTTAAATCCAAAGTTGAATTTGCATATAATTTCAATTTAAAAGCAGCCTGCAAGGCAGGGCTGGCTTTGGCAGTGCCACCAGGCACTACAGTAGTGCGCACTCCAGTGCAGAATATCTACTGGGCCTCTAAACCTCCCTGCCCTATTTTATATACTAGGAACTTATAGGTTGTTTGAATCCCCCGTGCCTTATTATATACTAGTAACTTACAGGGGTATGTCATTGCCAATTGTATTTATACCAAATTACCATGTACTTTTTACAAAGTGCACAGGCCCTGGGTCTGCTAAGCAGAGCCCAGGACACAGCCAGAGCCAGAAAACCAGTTTCTAGTGGTCAAAATAGGGGCAAAAGTGGGGTGACAGGGGCGTGGCCAAGATGGCGGGCCTGTATGAAGTGCCTGCTCGTTGCTCCATCCTACGGCCCAGGCCCTGCTTGCATAGCGGCTTATAGCATTGCTCTAAACGGAGATTTGGACCCTGTCTTGGTCCCACATATACCTGGGCGCCCTATCCTGCCTCCGGAGTGATGAGACCGTGGCTGCCTAGCCCTAACGACTGCAGTGAGCCGGTCCGGGCGCGCCCGTAGAACACCTCGTGGGTCGCCGCGGGAGCTCGCAGGGGTGGGCGCACGGCGTCCAAGATTTTCTGCTGGGTTCCCGATGTATGCTGCGCCGGAGCAGAGAACGGAGGATCGTGGTGAGCTCCCCGCTGGAGTGCCTAAGAGTAGCGGTGCGACGTCGGCCCTGTGGCAGTTTGACGACGTCGGCCTGGAGACCGCTGGAGCTGCACCCCTCCGTCTACTGCGGTGAGCCTGCCTGCGGCGTGGCCTGGTGACCGGCAGCGGTGGGTTGGAGGAGCTGCTTGCTCCTCTGTGATCACCGATTAGGGGCCTCCCTGACTTGAGACTGGCGTTGGTGCAGCATCTAGGACCCGGACATCAGTGGCTGACCCCCCCAGAGCAGTAAGTGAATCGCTTCCTACCTCACGACCGGTGCTGGCGTAGAGCGGGCCTTGTGGCCTACCTGGTGTCCTGGCATAGAAAAAGAGCAGAGGCCTAGAACTGATCCCCGGGGGTGGTCCGCCCAACACACACGGCCTCAAGACTAAGGAACCTTCAGTGATTCCAGTGACTATATGTGCCTGATTTAGCGTTACAGCAGCAGTGTAGTTCCGGGCCTTGCACCAACACGAGACGGGCCCTACCACGGAGAGTGACGGCTGCTGGACATGCTGGCCTGCGGTGCTCTCACCCCTCCCGGGTAATCGTGCACACCGAGGTCTTCTACCCACACTTCTGACCCCGAGAGCTGCCTGTGAGACCTACGGCAAGGCGCCCCACATACACGCCTGTCCCTCGACCCGCGGTCTTCTACCAGGTGGGCCTCGCCCTTCCCCATCTGGGTGTTGCGGCAGTGGTAGGCCACATTCGGACAGGCCGACTTGCTCCAGATTCAGCGGCCAACAAGTGGAGACGAAGGGGGGGGGGCACCGATAGAGGCCTTCCCACGCACAGAGCAAGGAACAACCAGACCTGTGGTAAGCGGCCGGCGCCGGACTAGACCTGAACGGCGTCGATGCTTCACTGGTGAATAGCTCAGGCCGCAGTTTATGAGCGCATTCCGAAGCTGTCTCTACCATAGGAACGCCGGCGACAGCAGAATCCTCATTTGGACAGCGCGATCACTACACGCACAGAGCTCCCCCTTCCCCATTAGCTGGAAACCGCAAATCATTCCAGATGGCCACTAACAAATCCCGAAAGGACAGGTCAGTCAGGGACCTGCTTCTCAAGGCTGGGGCCGGGGGCACCGAGACAGCGCCACAGCAGAGTGACGCGTCGGCCGGCCGGGGGTCGGAAGATATGAAGGATCCTAGATTCCCTCTTTGCCAGCCTCACAAAGGAATTCCATAACATGAAGAGGGACCTCACCACAGAGCTGCGGGAGATGCAAAAGGACATTGATTCAGTAGGGGAGCGAGTGGATGAACTGGAGAACCAAACGATTGTCCGCGACGAGGAGGTGTCCCAACTCCAACAAGAGATCCTGCGCCTCCAGGACCAGCACATAGATATCCAGGCGCACGCGGAGGACCTCGAGAATCGATCCCGCCGCAACAGCATACAGATCCGGGCTGGGCTCCAGGGTGCGGAGGAGCAGGACATTGAATCCTTCGTCGCTGACATGTTCCACCATATCCTGGGTAGCCCCCCTGACATGGAGCTCGGACTCGACTGGACACACCGTGTGGAGCTTAGAAGGTCACCGGCGTCTCCCCTGCCCGACATTTTAACATGCGTCCATGACTTCAAACTTAAAGAGCACATTCTAAAGGAGGCACAGGCCAAACATCCTATCGAATTCCGTTCCTGCAAGCCCATTCTCTTTCAAAACCTAGCACTCTCCAGAAACGTCACGACTTCCGACCCATCACAGCCTTTCTACGCTCCAAGGATGTGGCATAGTCCTGGGGGCACCCGTTTAGACTCATCTTTAAGTGGGAGGGCAAGCTACGTCAACTTCGCTCATTTGAGGAGGCCACGCAGCTTCTCCGACTGCCAGAACATGACCACGCTACACCTGAGAAACCTGCCCCCTCTGAACGCTGAGAAGATGCTACACAATGGCGGCGAGTGGGGGGTTCGCCGCGGAGTCTGCGGCCGGATCCAGACGCTATGGCCAAAGAACGCTCGGCGATCCTTTAATTCCTGTCAGAGGACTTGAATGTTGCGGACTGATATGTACTGATTGAGGTGCTCTGACCTTCAATATGGTTGGGCTCTACCTGCTTCCATTGGCGGGCCTGGTGCAGGGAGGGGGTGGTGGGTGTTCCTGCTATCCATCTCACACCTCACTACTGGGCGGAAGCCCAGACAATCGTAGACTCCATACGAAAATGGTTTTTCTACTTTGTTTCTGTTGTGGGTTTTGGGGTGTCCTCCTCCTCCTCCTCCGCCTCCTCCGCCTCCGCATTTTGCTGGCAGCATGCCACTTTTTATTCCAACTCCCTTTCCTTTTTTCCCCTTTGCTGGACCTGGGGCACCTATTCATGGCTCATATAGGGACTTCTCCCCATGTCTTCCAAAATTAACATTGTGTCCCTTAATGTTAAGGGACTAAATAACTCTACTAAACTATCCTGTCCTATCTTGAACACTCGGACCCCCATATCTGTTTACTTCAAGAAACACACCTGCTGTCCAAAGACACACAGATTGAGGTCTAGAATATTCCCTCACCAGATGTTTTCTTCTGCCACTTCCAAGACTGCAGGGGTAGCAATCCTTGTTTCCGCTCGATTCCCAGGCCAAGTTGGCGGTAAACAAGCTGAGATCAGGGGGAGACTCTTAGCGCACACTTTCACTTTAGCGGCACACACGTTACCAATCACCTCGGTGTATGTCCCTAATAGTGGGCAAGAGGACTTTATCAAGGACACCATATACGAACTCACGGGCCTACCGGATAGAACACTGCTCCTTTGGGGGGATTTTAACTTAGCATTTGATAGGGACATGGACCGCTCAGGACAAAGATGGAGACAGTCAGGGGCTCTTTCCACTGCTCGGACATATACCTTCTACTCACACCCACACAAGACCTACACCAGAATTGATTATGTCCTCACCTCTGACTCCCTGACGTGGCAGACACTGGACATGGATATCCTTCCCTGCCCTTTATCCGACCACTCGGCGATAAAAAATATCCTTATCATTACATTATCGACACCCTACTTGCCGCTTATGGCGTCTGCGCGAGACCATTTTACAACGCCCCTCAGTGGTACAACAAATCCAACGCTGTATGATGGACTATTTGGACCTTAATGACTCCCCCACCATCCCTACGGAGGCCATGAAATCAGTGATACGGGGGGAATTTATTGGCATAGCCGCAGCTGACAATAAGGATAGGTGAGAGAAAAGAGAGCAATTGACTGGGGAAGTGGCCGGATTAGAGCACATACATCAGAGGACAGGGGCGCCCAGGGTTTGGAAACTCCTTAAAGCAGCTAGAGCACAACTGGCAGGGTTAGATGTTGATCGGCCTGAATACGCAGCCCTACGTCTGAAACATGCCTTTTATGTGGGGGGAGACCGTTGTGGGCGCCTCCTTGCCAATTGGCTCAGGATGCAACGCCAAGCCTTTAAGGTCACTGAGATTCGGGACTCACAGGGGGACCTGTAGGGAAGACCCCGAGGTTGTAGAGGCTTTTCGGCAGTTCTATGAGACTCTATATGTGGCTCAGCCTCTACCTGAGAACGAGCCGACTTCTTATCTACGGGATGTGGCCAAGGCTAAACTATTACCAAGCCAAGCGGCAGCATTGGAGGCCCCCATCCGGCTAGAGGAGGTAATCTCGGTAATCTCTCGCCTGAAAGTTAATAAATCACCAGGCCCTGATGGGTTCTCCTCTATTTTTTATAAGTTCTGTGCGCTACTAGCCCCACTCCTGGTGCGTGTTTTTAATTCGCTTGGATCTACCCCAGCTTCCTCCCTCCCACCCTCTATGCTGGAGGCTCTAATTACGGTAATCCCTAAACCCGGCAAAGACAAACACCTTTGTGGTTCTTACCGCCCCATATCCCTCCTCAGTGTGGACTTGAAGATCTTCACGGGTAATCTGGCCGCTAGCCTCTCTCGGCACTTGCCCGGGCTGATTGACCCCAATCAGTCCGGGTTCGTCCCCAGACAACAGTGCTCCGATAATACCAAAAGGCTCCTCCATCTAATAGATCGCTCCGAATGCTTCCCAGCAGAACGTCTGATCCTCTCTGTCGACGCGGAAAAGACGTTCTATAGGGTTCATTGGCCGTACCTGCGGGCTACACTGGTCCACTTCGGACTACCGAACCACTTTATAGATTGGATTTTTGGGAGCTACGCATCTCCTACAGCTACAGTCCGGGTAAACAGGGTGGCCTCTTTGGCCTTTCCTATTTGTAGAGGGACCAGGCAGGGGAGTCCGCTGACCCCGCTCCTGTTCGCTCTCCACATGGAGCTGTTGGCCCAACGAATCCAGGATGACCCTGAAATTAAAGGAGCGCGCTTCAGAAGCTCGGAACACAAGCTCTGTTTATACGCAGACGATGTGGTGGCGACGCTGGAGTACCCCAGAGATTCCCTCCCAGCCTTTCTGGATGAATTGGATCGGTTCGCACTCGCCTCGGGTTTCAAAATTAATGTGCATAAGTCACAAGCCCTCGCTTTATCTCTGAAACCCGACACTCTGGAGCTCTTGCAGTGCACATATCCGATCCAATGGGCCAGTGACTTCATTCCCTACTTGGGTTTGCAAGTCTCCGCTACTATCGCAGCCACCAGAGCAACAAATTATACAGCGATCCTGAAACAAATCCGCAACTCCCTCCGAAACTGGAGGCCTCACTCTCTCTCTCATGGTTAGGCCGCATTGCCGTGGTGAAAATGGTAATACTGCCCCAGATTCTCTACCTGTTTCACACCCTTCCCTTGACACCAACAATGGGGGTCGTGCACGCATTGCAACGTGATATGGAGCGCTTTATTTGGAGAGACCAGAGGGCCCAGTGGAGGGGGGGACTAGGTATTCCTGACCTTTTAGCTTCCTGGCGAGCGGCCCAGATGAGGGTGCTAGTGGAGTGGTCCCGTCCTGAATCCGAAAAACATTGTCTGTTTATGGACAGGTCCCTGGCAGGCCAGCCTTTATGGGGGGGTACCTTTTCTCTCACTCGCAGGGTGACCTCACAATCTATACCTTTCAGAGGTGACCCGTCTCACATTATTGGCATGGGACAAAACGGCAACATCCGGGGGGCTCACTACGTTCCCATCCCCAATTATGCCTATAGTACAGAACCCTGACTTTACCCCGGGACTTGACCCAAGGGACTTCCATCATTGGATGGTGGAAGGATGCCGCTCCATAGGCCACTTCTTTGATCTCTCGGGCCGCGTCCTTTCGCTACCTTCTGTACTGACCATGGCATCCCTGAGACAGAATGGTAGCGATACTTACAAGTCCGACATTGGGTTCTCCAAAATGGGGTGCGAAAGTTCACAGAGAGGCTTCTTATTCCCTTCGAGAAGTGGTTACTGACAAGACATAACGATGCAAGACTGACTTTGGACTTCTATAAATTCACCCGACGCACTTCAGACGATGGGAAGTCCCACGGACAACTCCGCTGGGAGGGGGAGTTGGGTAGGGCACTAACCCAAAAAGAATAGAGGGATATTTATCACAGAGCCTGACTCACTGCCTGTAACGTGTCCTCTATAGAGACTGCCACTAAAGTGGCCACCTATTGGTATTTAACTCCAGTGCGTCTTCACAGTGGCAATCCCTCACGTAGTCCCCACTGCTGGCAAGACTGTTGCGCGCTGGGTACCCTTACTCACTTGCTGTGGGATGTCCTCTCCAAACCTACTGGCAGTAGGTACTAGACGACATAAATTCCCACTTCGACACTCAGATTCCTAGATTCCCAGCCTATGATCTTTTGGGCCTCCCTTACGCTCTTACTTTCCCTCTTACATCCAAGAGGGGTCGACAGATAGCTTTGGCGGCGGCGGTCCAGAATGTCCTGACACATTGGGGTACCTGCGGGTGGAAAAGATTTCCCTCTCCTTGGCCAACCGGGGGCTTCCTTCCATGATTTATGGGCACCCTTTCTCACGCTATTGACTTCGGAATTCACGGAGCTTACCTGCCCCAAATACCTAAGCCTCTTGAGACTAGCAGACCCCCCCCTACGCAGACAGGCTCTAGTATGTCCACCGCATAGTAGGCCTTAGAAGGTCCCTTTCCAGATTATTGTCCGTTCCCTTCATATATAGGAGTATTTATTTTCAGGGAGAAGTAGGTGGGTGGGTAGCTGTTTCTCTTTTTTTCGTTCATATTGTTTATGACAGCCAAACTTAGCACTACGCATTCCGGGTTGCATCCCGATGACTGTGGAGCACACTGGCTCGTTAGTGTTCCAGTTTCTCTTAAATCAATAAAGAAATTTAAACAAAAGTGGGGTGACAGTGCAAACAGGTCCTGATTTCTCACAATGTCCAACTATTGAGATGCAAAAGAATTAATATATTCCATATGTTTTTGTTTCCACAATACTAAAAACGTGGCACAGCACATCATGCACAATACCTTCAAAGGACTTTGTCACTGAAATGAGCATCTTTGTGTCCACCTAAACCACTGCCAATTTAACAGCTCACTATCCTGCGATATTAGATGCGGCAGTTTGCACTTCAAACCCATTTTTTTGTTAATTACAGAACAAAGGGGGCTTAGCCAAGCTGCCGACCAAGATGGCCACGTAGGCTTGCAGCTCTGCCGACATCCCCAGCAATCCTGACCCCTCCTGAGTTTTAAATGAACATCCTCACAAGACTGTGCAGAGTAATTAACGCTGGCTACTCCCTGCAATCGTGGGCTGAAGAGGAAGCGGTGCCGGGCTGCCTACACCCTACGACGAGCCCGCTGAGACTGAGAGCTGGCCTGCGGCCTAGTGCAGCAAGGAGTCTTGTGGGCCCCCGACCCTACTGAGGCGCACAGAGGAACCGACTTGCCGGGGGAGAAGATAAACGGGACCGGCCTGCACTGAGGCCATATCGGATAGGAGGGACTGTTTGAGGTGTCCTTAAATTGCTCAGCCGCGGACCGAAGGCATGGTCGGGCTGTCCCTGCCGGAGACCGGCGGATATGGAGGGAACAGCAAGGGCTCGCCGGCAGCGCTGACGCAGAAACCGCGCATCGGCCGTGCCGTATCCCCTGGCTGTGTGGCGTGCCGGTGTGCACTTGGGCTGTCTCTACTCTCCCCTGCTCATTCACGTCAAGAGTGGGCCCAAGAGGGGACCCGTGCATCAGTGAACTAGCCAACAGAGCGCAAAGCCAGCGGCTAACCCCAGATTGATTGAAGGCCTAGCTGGTGGCAGGTGCGGGCTCAGGACCGCAGACTTGCTCCCCATCCACTTCCCCCTACTATACTGGCCAAAGATAAAGTGAGAACTGCTGATGCAGAAAACATTTACTGGGACAATCCCCTGTGAAGCAGCTAGGACATTAAAGAAGCAGTGACTACAACAACCACTGACCTGTACTATGGCTAATCTATTAAAGGGCATCCCTCTACACTCTTCCCCCTCCTCTTTCCTGCCACCGCAGGCCCGCAGGGTCTGGACTATGGTATGCGGAGACCCCAAACAGCATCGTCTCACTTTTGATAAAACCATAGCCTCTGGTACTACGCAGGAGTCCACAATGGCGGAGTGAGGGGGGAGCCAGAAACCCCGTGTCATGGCAAGCTGGACTAGACGCCCTCATGGTTGAGTTGCGGTCTGGATTTCGGACGATCGAGGGTCGCTTCGATGTCCAGTTCAGGAGACTGGATGCAATGGGTGAGCGAATAGACCGCCATGAGCATAGGCTAGACGCTGAGGAGGGCAGAATATCGGACCTGGAGGACAGGGTGTCACAGGCTGCCAAGAAAATGGAGCACCTACAGAAAGTTATGAAGACAATGGCCTTAAAGAATGAGGATCTAGAAGCGAGTGGCAGGAGAAACAATATACGCATCCTAGGCCTTGCAGAGGCCACAAACACCGGTCGGCTGCTGGTGGACCTATTTGGTAGGGACCCCTTTACTTCTATGTTCATGGTGGAGAGGGCCCATTGCTTCCTAGGGGCGCGGCTCAACCCTTCCTGCCCGCCGAGGCCGCTCATTGCCCGTCTACTGAACTTTAGAGACCAGGACACTGTCCTGCGCCTGGCACGTGATAAGGGACCGACACATTCGTAAGGCTCCACACTAACTATATTTCGTGACTTCACAGCAATGTTGCAGGAGGCAAGACGGAAGTATATAGGAGTTAAGGCTACACTTTGGAATCTAGGCCTGCGATATGGAATGATTTACCCGGCGAGACTCCAGGTTGATGTGAATGGAAAGCCACGCATCTTCGAAAATCACACCACGGTGCAAGAATTTCGCCGGAGAAATACTGCGGAACATCCCCCACAGGACCAGGACCGAGCTGGGAGTTTGCTACCGGACACTGAAGCCGAGACCAACCTGAACCTCGAATTGGCACCCTAAAATCAAGGTCTACCCAGGAGAACATGCCTTCTAGACAGCACCCGGTGCGCCGAAGAACAGCATGGACCATGTGGTAACACTATACAATGTATACATGGACTCAAGAAGCGGCGGCCTAAGTCACCTTTCTATAGACTACCATCCTGCACAGTCTGGGGATCCAAGCAAGGTGTTGCCGCCCCATATGCAATCACTCACAAAGTTCAATTAACTAAATTTGTTGGGATTAAAATGTTTCTACTGTTAATCTTTTGGGGGATGTCCTCGAAAAAAGGAATCTGAGGATGGGAGGAGGGAATGAGAAGTTGTCCACGTTGGTACTATTTGCACTCCTATCACAACTACTGGAGCAGTGTCCTAGGCCACTGACGTCTCCATTTTTATGTTCATTACAATCTGACGAGAGACACGAACATGAACCTGTTTGCATATATCACGCTAGCGACTTGGAACATGAGGGGACTAAATAACCAACGCAAAGGCAAACAGGTTCTGCGCTACCTACAACGCCATCAAGTAGATATAGCCATCTTACAAGAAACACACTTACCACCCATGACATCCCATGCTTTTCTATGGCATGGGTCCAACAACGTTTTTTTTCTCCAACTATACCTCCTATGCCAGAGGGGTTTCCATATTGATACACAAACGTATACCTTTTCAACAGCTAGATATCCACTCAACGCTGACGGGCGGTTTCTAATAGTAACAGGGCATCTGAAAGGATACTGTGTCACATTGGTTAACATATACTTCCCTAATACAGATAGCCCAGAATTCTATACCCACTAACCGGCTTCCGTAGAAAAATTGGAAACAGATTACATCTGCATGGGGGGGTGACCTCAACATACTATTGAAACCGGACTTGGACAGTACCGATCACACCCTATCCACAAAACCTCGTTCGAGGAGAGCACTACAAGCGCTATGTGACACACTTGCATTAACAGATGCCTGGTGTCAGCGCAACCCCTCACAAACTGCATACACACACCACTCATCATATCATAATACATGCACTCGACTTGATTATTGGTTACTAACCCCTGCTCTCCACACATGGTTAACCTCTATTCTACACCTTCCACGCACATTATCGGACCACTCCCCTGTAATATTTAAACTACGAGTTCCGATGGCGTGTGGGGTTTGAGAGACCATGGAGATTCCCAAATACGGCTCTACACGACGAGGTGTTTCATTCGGAACTATGTGCCGCTAAAGTGGAATTTTAAATCAACAAGGGATCGGTAGGCACATGGTCGACACTGTGGGAAGCCTTTAGGGCATATGCTAGAGGGGTATGCATATCCAAACGAGCAGGCATACTGCTATCCCTTCGCAACACTCTTGCCCAGAAGACTAATTGGTGGAGCTAGAATGCGAGCAGCACAATTGTCATGCCCCAAACTATCTCCAAAAGCATGCACATTTGCTTGATGAATTCCGAGAGGCTGCTGAGAGGGAAACTCACAACCTAGGAAAATATGCCGCAGCTAGGCGATATGGGGAAGGGTAAAGACCCGGGAGAATGCTAGCCAACCTATTGCGGCCCTCTCGGGGCCAATCATGCATCCCAACTATCAAACGGCAAGACGGTACACTCACCACTGGCACCACCAGTATTCAGACTGCCATACATGCGTACTATACTGATTTGTACACCACTGGAGTATCCCTGGATGCTCAATCCCGCGTGCAATACTTGGAAGAGATTGCAATGGTGTGGCTTCCCAAGGCACGGCAACAAGTTTTAGCCGAACCCTTCACAGTAGAAGAGATTCAACAGGCCATCGACTCCATGGATGGCTCCCAAGCACCGGGACTAGATGGTTATGCAGGCACCTTCTACAAAATATCCTGGCGCCCCACCTACTGGAGGTGTATAGGGAAGCAGTGGAAGTGAGTGAACTTCCACCTACCCTTTGTGAAGCAGTGATTATCGTACTCCATAAACCCGGGAAAGACCCAGCGCTATGCGGATCATACCAGCCCTTATCGCTGCTGAATTTATCTAATAACATTTTTGCGAAAATGCTTGCCACTCGTCTACTGCTTCTTATGGAGCAAATAATCTTTCCTGCACAGTCTGGGTTCATCCCAAATAGATCTACTGCCCTGACTCTCTTTGCGGTTATACACAGAATCGATCCCTCTGTGCCTGCGGCGGCAGAGTTGTTAGATGCCGAAAAGGGATTTGATTAGCTGGAGTGGGACTGCCTCCATGCCCAATTACAAAAACTGGGGGTCTCCCTCAGATTCGCCTCCCTTATCCGATTATCATACACACGACCCATGGCACGAATCCAGCTAAATGGGACGATCACATAAACATTCCTTTTAGCGCGAGGGACCAGGCAAGGGTGCACATTGTCACCGTTGTTATTCATCATAGCACTAGACCCACTAATGCAACAACTACAAACAAAACACATACATTGAGGATTGCAGTACAAATCTGAGCTGCTATTAGTTATGGCATACACTGACGACATTCTACTTTACATAAGACACCCAAATTATAATCTGGCACCAATCCTTTGAACGCGTTATGGAACCTTATCAAACCTGCATGTTAACTGGGGCAAATCCGAACTATTCCTCCTGACAGGCGCAACGAAACTTGTAGAAAGTGAATTACCACTAGTCTGGAGTGACACCTCCACGAAATACTTGGGAATACACATACACATGGAAAAAGAGCAAATACTGAGACTTAACTACGGCCAGACAATGGATAAGCTGATGGAACGGGTGGAGTGCTGGATCAGACTACCTATCTCAATGGCGGGTCAAATCGCTGTAATCAAAATGGTAGTTTTACCCCAGTTTCTATACCTCTTTCAGTACATCCTTATACCTTTAAAAAACACGTTCTTCAACACGCTCTGCTCCACTCTCACTAGGTGAGTGGGGGGGGGGGCAAACAACCACATATAGGGTGAACCACGCTGACTCTTCCATACGAGCGAGGAGGATTCAGGGTCCCTAATTTGCATATATACTATCTGGTGGCTCAATGTAACTTAGTGAGACACTAGTACCATCCAGACATACGCTTACCATATTGCTTACCATATGCCAAGCTGAGGGGGATCTGGCTTCCACTGTGGCGCTGGCTGCTATACTACCAGCAGGCCTGCCACGCGACCCACAAGACATACAAACTGTATCTACTACTAGCTGGGCATGGACGAGACTGTTGCATCAACTGGGCAGACACTTGCTATACTCCCCGGTGATTCCCCTAACGGCCAACCCCTGTATACCCATCACCCAGGAAGCGTTAATCCAACGAACTCTAGGAAGATATTCATTAAAAACATTTGGGGATCTCTTCTCTAATGGGCATATCTTTTCACGTATTAAAGAGACACACTTTCAATCTGACCCCCTAATAGACCACTTGGTCCTGCGACGGCTGCAAGGTGCGATCAAAGCTCAGGTGCTCACTTATCCATTAGAGCCAGAGGCTTTCCCACCACTTACAGTGCTTATCACCGACACAAGTGGGGACCACCTCATTTCCAAACTAACCCCTACACACAACGCTAGAGTACGCGCTGCATGGAAACTGGACCTAGGGTATACCTTAACAGATCAGACGTTCAGTTGCTTCACACAAACGAAACTGATATCCCCAAATCACGATACAATCTAGTTCATTTTAAATTCCTTTGGCGGGCGTATGTCACACCGGTCAAATCGCCCAGGACACTGTGTCAAATGACAGATACTCAAGACAGATTTTGCCCAAATGACCAGGACATGCTACAAAGTGGCTTCATACTGGTGTGACATATTTATGACCATATCTCATATGGTGCAATTCCGTATTGACCTCTCCTGCTGCCAACACTCCTAGGGTACATTCACGGAGTCCCCAAACCTGCACATACTTACGTGGCTTTTGCAGTCCTATTGGCGAAAAGAGAACTAGCTATACACTGGAGAAGTAAAAGAACCCGAGACATATGGCAACCACTGCGCTCCTACTTACTAATCCTAGACAGAGATGATGACGGACAGATAAGGCAGGAAGGGTTAACAGCACTCTGTATAGACCTGAATCACCTTGAACCCCCCCACACACTGACAGCAGCATATATGTAACACCTGTTGTGATATCTGAACTGCATAGTTGTGCTCATGTATAATGCAGACTCTGTAGGTCATACTTGGCCTAGGACAAGAATCCCCAACTGCTTGTATTTTTGAATGCTCTTTACCTGTTTATTGCTTTAAAAAATGAAAAATAAAGTTGGGGAAAAAATTACAGATCAAATGTATTTTATCATGTCTGGGGTAGTTTGGTGCTGGACTACCTTTCATTTACCTAGAGAGACAATTAACCTGTCAAATGTACAGAGGCCAATCACAACGCAGCAATGGCAACATTGTCTACCTCTGCTGCTTTTCCATTGCATGGGGTTTACGTCGTGATTTATGTAACTGGAGATTTCTTGAATATCCACGCTCTGCTAATGTTTGCAGATAAAGTCAGTTTCGTCCTAATACCATACCAATTAGAATGTAGGCGATGATTAATTTTGGTAATAATCGTGTTCAAAATCGGAGCTGGGTGGCAAGTTTTAATATTTCCATTTATTTCTTTATCTGGTCTGTGTCACTTCCTTTCAAATGCGGTGAGCACTTTACAAAAGATGTAGATGATTTTCCAACTTGAATACCTGTACTTTGACAAAAAACATTCACTAGTCCATTCTGAACACACTATCGTGACTGGGCTATATTTACATTATTAAAATTATTAACAAAGGTTAATCATCTATATCCTAAAGAAAATTGTATTTTTGTATGTTTTAGAAGATCACAAAACTGGAGTTGGGGCAGTTATCTGGGCCGAAAGAAAATCCGTAAGTATCTGCATATGTTTGCACATTGGTCTTTATTTGGGTTTAAACATAATTTTAGAAGTAGATCAGCTGATCAAAATAAATACAGGAAATACCTGTACTCTGTTTAGTGTTTTCCGTTCTGAAAGTGATATTTTTGCATTTTTTTAAAGTTCCTTTGAGCAATTTCTATTTCCTACTTGTCCCTATTGCCGACTATTATAAAGCTTGGATTGAAAAATTGGGCACTAAGGGATGCACTACCAAACTCCAACATCTGCACCCCTCTTTTGGTCTCCTGCACGTCTGACCATTATGTTTATCCATTGTTGGACCTTAGTAAGAACTAAACCTATACAGCTCTGGTGAATGCTTCACATACAATAATTTAAAATATAGCTAGTTTCCAGACTGACGCACAATACTCACAAGCACAGCAGTATGCAGTCAGTGGTAGATATTCATACTATCACATTATCCTCGCCCAACGCCGAACATTAGAACCAACATATAAACAAACCTGCTTATCTGCTCCACTAAGAGAAAAATAGATTCAATCACTCCAAGAATTCTTTCGCTACCAGCCGAATATCGACCAGCGTTATTCTACCCTCGATCAAGTGAAATTTCTCAGGACTTCTTCAGCTGTGCTTTCTAAAGATACCCAAATAAATCTCCACTATACTAACTTCAAAGTTCCCTATGCAATATTAACAACCCAACTGTTGCTTACTACTGCATCAGCAGACAACGCAATACTACTCCGTGTATGCCACACTAAACCTGCCCATTCGACTAATATCATCCCGGGATCTTGGGCCACTTCGTACCCGTCTCTCTTAAGTCAACGACGGACCACAACATAAAACAAATACAAAATATTAATAATCAAAATTATTAATTCTGTCCTAATCAATTGCCAATTTAATCAAAATATCCATCAAACTCTGCTACCAAAAACTGATCCAGCGGAAGTGTTATTTTGCCAATTTTACCACTTGGACCCAGTTTTAATACCTTACAAACGCTTCACGCTACATGAGTTCAAACCAAGCTACCAATTATCATTTTAATTATATGGTCCTCATTTTCCGATGGATCTTTATATGTTTATAGGGATTGGCAAAAGATTTGACAGAATCCTAACTTATGAGGACCTAAATAAAGAAATAATTCATCATAACTAAATTATCATTAAAAATGACAAACTGAGTACTTATCAATAGGCTTTTATCTAAAATATGGTAAATGCTCATCAAGTATAATACAGCTTGAATCATAGACCACTATACAAGAGAACAATAATAAAGTAATTCATAGTACATCTTGTAGGAGAGTAGGATCTGCTTCACATGGGTACCACCACTTTTTGTTGGTGTTTCACTGTTTTTCGATCTTAGTCTGGCTGTGGCCCTGCTAATCAGGACCAAAGCCTAGCTGCTTCCTCTCTAACATTTTTTGCATGTACATTAGGTACATATCTAATTGGATTCTGGAGTGCCTTATAAGCCCCTAGTAAATGGTATACTATGTACCTAGGGCATAGGTACCTCAGAGGCCTACCAGGGGCTGAAGCATGTATTATGCCACCCCTGGGACGCACTCCAAAATGGCACCACAGGTCTGCTACTGCAGCCTGAGTAAGGGTGTGCTTGCACCCCTTACAGTGGTATAAGCTAAATATATCCACCTATATATACAGACACATATAAACCTATAAGTCCCTCCTATGGCAGGCCTTGACAATCCTTAAGGCAGAGTGCTTTGTTTTGTGTGAGAGAGTGCCCAAGCATGAGCTGAGCCCCTCTGCAGCTTTCGGAAATACTTCCTTATGGCTGATCTGTGATACAGCCATACCATATACTCTTAAGTGCATTATAATCTTGCGGTAAATGCGAACTTTGGAATGGCTGCATCAAAACATGTCCTGTTTGGTGTCAAACTCTTTGGAATACTACCCCCCCCCCCCCCCCGCCAGTTCTGGCGGCGGGGGTAGCATTCCACCCTTCTAGAGGGAGAGACATGCACACACTGGTCTAACCCTGTAGGACTTACCTGAGCCCTGGCATCACAAAATAGATGCCTCTGCCTGCTGACCGAAACTCCGGCAAGGGAGGCCTGGACAATAGGTTTCCTGTTGAAGGGAGGTGTAACCACCTCCCCAGACAGGCAGATGTATATTGGGGCTGGGCGGGAGCACTCTCTGGTGCTTTGAAGTCCTGCACTGGGGGCACATTTGGTGTCCCTGTGCATAGTCCAGTTCAAACCGGTTGCAGGGGCTACCTGCCCCTGCTCTGGCGTGAAACTGGACAAAGGAAATGGGTGTAACCACCCCTCTTTCCAAACCCTCCCATAGGTGGGTCCCTAGAGTATGTCCAACCCCCAAACTTGGTATAAGTATGGGAACCCAGTCATTGCGACTTTAGATTACCCTGGACGAAACTCTGTATCATATATCCTAGACCTTCGACTTTCTATCACGACTAGTAGACGGAAGAAATCTCCCTTGGGGTCAAGGAGTGCCTCTCCTGCTTGGCAGGCACCAAAGAAGCAACTGACCGGTCTGCATCGCTGAAGCTCCCCCGGACGCCGAAGTCTTTGCATCACCAGAGGTGGATTTCCAGACTTCCCCGAGGCTACCCTGAGTCCACAGCAAAGCTGAGACCCGTGGCTATCGTGGGTGACGTGGAACCGTGACCCCTGGACACCGTGAACTTTTGCAGCAACACTATCTTCCTGGACCTCCTCGAAGTTGTGCTTTGGGCTCCGAGTAGCCCCAGCCTTGAGCACCTCCTGCACCGAAGATTGTTGATCTCCACTCCACCCGTGGGCCAGCTTCAAGTGCGACCGCTCGAGGCTCCTTCGCGATCACTAGCCCGTTGGCTAGCAGGTCCCCACGAATGCAACTCCTTTTCTAATTGGGCTTTCCTGGTTGCTCCAGACGTGCCCTGACTTACCCTCGCTGGGTGAGTCCCTCAGACCTTGCTGGTCTGCACCGCAGTCCTTTCTCTGAATTCCAGTGACTTGCCGTTACCAAGGCTTGTTGGGTCCATTCTGATCGCCGACACCGCAGCACTCGACAGACTTCGTGGACTTCATCGACGCCTCTTGGACCTCGTGGCTGAAGAGTCAAGACACCCATCAACTCATCTGAAGCACCCGACATCTGTGGGTATTGGTCCATCCTGCCCTTGGTCTCTGACTAGTGACCCAGACTCTGCCCCCTCTGCTTTCAGGTTCCTTCCATCCTAGATCTAGGCTTGGATCCCGTCGGACACTTCTCCTCTTCACAGCAGCAGCAGTTCTTTGCAGGCTTCCATTGCAATCGACGACGCGACCTGACATCAAAAGACACCTATGCACCTGGCTTCCCTGGGTGAGGTAACTCGAGTACTCCGGTGCTCCCGTGGGTGCTAGCCTTAGAACTTCTTAAGTCCAAAAGGGTTTGGTCCTGACTCGATTCTAAGTGTCCCTAACATTTAAAATTCCAACTGCGACATTGCCCATAGAAGCTAACGGGAACCTGCGGTTGTGTTCTCACACTGCATACAGTCCCCGTGGGTCCCCTATGTCACTATCTTGGGTGGTTCCTTGGTGTCCCAGCGATTCTACAGGCTCTAGGCATTGTGTCTATCCCAGTCGTAGTTCTTATACCACTTTTTTGGTATATGGTTTGGAATGCCTCTAGGGCCCAAACGTGTATTTGTGCTATTACTGATAATTGCTCACTTGTTAACTAAGTACTTCGAACTCCAGTCTCATAAAGAGACTAGAGGGGTGTGTTTTATCTTAAATACATATATTTTGAATATATACCTGGTGTGGTTGTCCTTTCATTTGATCATTCAAGAGATTATAGACTGGTAAAACAAGCTGCTTTACATTCCTTCAAGACTTAGCCTGAAGGCTGCTCTTCATAGCTACCACTAGGACAGCTTTCAATAAAGGTTGTCTTTAACCTATCACCATATGGGGTTGTTTGGACTGATACAAGGTGCCCACTAGAACTAGTGGACAGCATATATCAGGCCACCTCCTCACACATCTCAAGAACCATGTCATAAGGGAGTGGATAGGCGAAGAGACAAAAGGGTAAAGAACATTTGCAAAATAAGATTAATGCAAATTCAGAATATCATACAAACCTATAACAGGAATGCTAATAGTCTGAAAAGCTACTCTCCGGCGGAAAGAGAAGCTGGGGCACCCTCATGTAGGTATGAGGAGCAAAGTTAAAGAGTCAGGATCAGCACACCAACAGCTAGCCAAAATAGGTAAGGAAACAGCAACATGGCTCTCTCCTATCTCTAGATCATCCTCTTCCACTATAAAAATTCTAGCACTAATAATTATACCCTAATTCACTAAAGATCCAACCACTCATGAATCAAAACACAAGGAAAAACTTGAATCCCATTGGATTAGACCAAGGGGTGTCTAGTCACTCCACTTTCGATGTGCCTAACTTTTCAACAGTTCCTTTGTCTTTAGACAACTTTCGTTATCAACCGTCAGCGAAGGAAACTCAGATAATCTCTTCCGCAGCTTGCACATGTCTCCATCTTGCTAATCTATCAATCTCATAGTAAAAGTGTCCACATACTCCGCTCGGCAAGGAAGTTCCATTCCCAATGTTCATTGTTTCCTCCACACAACCTTGACCATCATCAGGAACTCATGAAGAATAGATTATATATTTTTGCAGTCTATGTTCTAATAAGCAAATTAAACCTAAAAGACTTTTGAGGCCTTCTCTGCAGAACAGTAAAAATGCGCCTTAGGAAAACAAATACATGTGATTATCGTTGTCATTATAAAGCTTCATTATTAATGCTCTTGAAATGCTTTACTTGCATTTTCTCTTTACGTTATATACATTATTTTCAAATAGTAAAAAGGAAAATATGTCTCAAACTTATGGCTGTCATTATTTTCTTTGGCTTTTATTTCTGCATTAATCATAGGCATGTGCGGCCTACTAGAAAAGCACTGGAAATACGAATTTCTCACCAGCACGCATTTGTGCAAATCCATTTTCCCGGTTTTAGTTTATCACTGTTAATTTTCACACAATTTTATTAGTAATTAACGCAATGGGAGTTTAATCCGAGCAGATTTCATTTTCGTAAAACCTTGCTCCATCAAGGGAGACCTGGCCTGGCTGTTCAGGCAGGACTGTTCCTATTGGCGCAGGGTTGAGATCGATTTGCGTATGGCTGGGTCCTAACTGAGGAGGCATGGTGGGCAAAAGAATGATTGGTTGGAATGCTACACCAAGCGATTGCCAGTGGTTAGACTTATTGCAAGCATTCCTCCTATCGCCTTTCTTATGTTTGGTACAAAGACAGATATACAGTTCCAAAAGTATGTTTCAGTGAAGGGTGATAACATTATAAATTGGTTCCATCAGAAGGATCTAGTTTTGATATCAGTTCCGAATTCAGATCCACCCGTAATGCTGAAAGAGAAAGACCAAGGTCACACAGACAATACTAGTGATGCGAATCAAATCGTAGGTGAAGAATTTCTAAAGGATTGCCTGGAGATTTTTTTTAAAAGAGTGGGAGGTGCACGAAAGCATGTGTGCACTCTATAGATTTAAAAGAAGGAGCTCAAGCAAAATTGGAGAAAGTTAGAAACACCATTTTCAGTAGAAGAAGCGATATTAAAAACAAGAATTTACAATGCAATAAGTCTCGCAATTGCGAGTTTTTGAGCCATTGGCATTGTGAATGGCAATGCCTTTTATAATATTAAAAGGCATTGTCATTTACAATGCCAATAGTTCAAAGTTTTGCAAAAGCAATACCTATTGTATTGCAGAGTGCACTGTCCGTGAAGCAAGAGCCGCGCTCACTATTAAAGTAAAGAAAAAAAAAAACACCCAGAGCGCGGTGTCCCTGAAACAGGCGCCGCACTCATTAAAAAAGTTTTGAAAAAATAATATTTAAACCGAGCACGGTGTCCCTGAAGCGGGCGCCGTGCTCTGTATTAAAGTTTAAAAAAATAAAAAATAAACAGCGCAGTGTCCTTCAAGTGGGTGCTGCGCTCACCATCAAAGTTAATTAAAAAAAAAAATACAGCATACAATTTAGAGCGCAAAGCACTGTATAAGAAAATCGGCCGCCATTGTCCCCATCACTGTCAATAAACAAAATAGTGCTCACCCACTTATAATGCAGACTGTGTAACTAGCCAAGTTAAAGGTCTAGTCGTTATGGGCGGTAACCAATGTAGACAAGGCGGTACCAAGGAGGGACTAACAAGCCTATTTTCGAATCAGAAGCCAGCATTTACGAAGGACAATGACGCAAGCCAATAACAGATGTGGACGGGGCTTTCAGTGCATACCTAACACATCATGCCTCGCAGAGCGAGCAGTGCATGTGGGCTGTTGCTAGGCACGACCTAAAAATAAGTAAACTGATTGAAGCCAGGATAATTGAAGAAGTAGAAGCCTCGCATTATTGGCGCAAATGGAGATAGCATGAAACCTTGGAAGAGAAATCAGATTACGCATAGACCTAAGAGAATGAAATAAGAATGTAATAGTTGATAAATACTCACTTACAAACTTTACGGAGCGATTAACAACATTGAAAGGGGCCAAATGTTCAGCAGAATAGTCCTAGCATCAGTAAACCGTGAAGATAAGCTGCATTATTTGTGTAAGAATCTTACTGCTTTTGTTACACCATTTGGAACATTTTGATTTCTACACATGCCCTTTGGGGTACTTTCAGCAGCCTTTGTGTTTCAGAGAGCCAATTTAAATGGTACGAAGAGGTGTGAGCATTGGGAAAGTGTATCTATAGGCTGTATTAATATTTAGATCCAACAAAACTAACCATGATGCAAGGCTAAGACAAGTATTGGACAGAATAAGAGAAAGTGGTTTAACACTTAAAATAGCAAAATTATAATTAAGGAAAGAAGAGATTGACTACTTAGGCAACAAGATAACTAAAAATGGTGTCAAGCCCAAAGATAAATTAGTTAAAACCATCAAAATATGTCTGATCCATCTATAAAGATGAGTTGATATCATTCATGGGGATGAAGGAGCTTTACAGTAAATTCGTACTAAAGTTTCCCAGTTGTGCCATGCACAAGATTAGACTATTAAAAAAAATACACAGAATGTGAGTGGAACTCTCATGACAGTCAAGAATTTGAAGCAGTACAGGAAAAACGGAGCATGAAGCGTTGACAGTTTTAATCCAAAAAAGAAAAGCATTTAGTAACCTATGCTTGTAGCAACAGGTTGGGGAGATTCTACAAGAGGAATGTGGTCTTGACAAAACAATAACATTCAGTTCGAGAGAACTCAAAAATGCTTAAATTAAACATTTAGTAGTTTAAACAGCTGCCTTATCTCTGTTGTGAGCAGTAGAAAGATTGAAGAGTTTTGTTTGGGTAAACAAGTTTATAATAGGAACTGATCATAAACCATTGAAGGAGGTTTTCTAGGAATAAGGAACAGCAGCCCTGTCAAGCAGAATAACAAAGTGTGTAATAGCACTGCAAAGTACAGGTATGTACTGGACTGCATACCAGAAGAGAGTAACTGCACAGTCAATGTCTTATTAAGATTGATGAAACAAGATGGAAATCAGAGTGATGAGGGTGAAGAGAGTGAGTTCGAAGATTTTGAAGTATGTGTAGCAAAAGATAGTATTATGACTGAACAAGAATGTAGAGTAGAGGTGAAGAAGGATGAGGTTGTCTGAAAAATTAAAGGGAAGCTGAAAGAGTAATGGTAATGCAAACAAGATGAGGAAGAGGAGAGCAGAAAATAGTGGAGTATCAGAGAAAAATTGTTAGAAAACAATGGTAATGTTTGCAGTGAGCGAGATGAATTTCTCCATCAGTAGTGATAAACAAAGTAGGGGAGAGGAGTTGGCCTAACAGCTAGGGCGGTCAACCTCGAATCTGGGGAACTGGGTTCGAGTCTCGGCAATGACGCTGAACATCCTGTGATTCTGGGCAAATCACTTAATCTCCTAACAAAAAAAAAATTAATGTTTGTCCTCATGTAACGTAACTGGTGCTATGTAAAGCGCTCTGATACCCGTTCCGGGTCAAGTTCGCGCTATATAAAACTATGCAAAAAGAAAAGTGATGCAATTAGCTCATGAGGGGCACATTGGCATTAGCAAAACAAGGGAGTTTGGGACAAGATTACTGGTGGCCAGGAATGAATGTAGAAGTAGGCAGGCTGGTAAGAGAATGCATAGAGTGTAGAGTAAGTGATAAAGTGTGCAAACCAAGAGTACAACCGATGGTCGAAAGAATGTTAGCAGTAAAAGCTTGGGACAATATTGCTTTAGACACAGTAGAACCCATACGTGGACAAAGGGTGGAATATTACTTCATTATATTAATAAACATGTTTTCTGGGTGGCTGGCGGTACATATAATATGTAGCACAAAAACTAAGCAGGTAATTACATTTTTGGAGTATTAAACAGGAATGAGGTACTGTTAACATCAAAGGAGATGGTGGCATACTTACACAAGATATGAAATAGGCACAAAAGGCAGATTTATCTCACTCGGAAGCAAATAGTATGGTTGAATATGGTAATTGAAAAAAATATCCAGCTTGATAAATACACCTGACTAGATTTAATCAAAAGCTGAAAATACAGGTTACAATATACATATTCACACCAAATTCAAGTACTAGAAGAACTCCCTTTGAACGGCTCAGATGAAGAAAGCCTAATACCATGATAGCTCCAGCATGTGTCAATAAAAGTAAGAGACTAGAGGAGAACTGTAAGAGAGGGATATGGAGAACTACGGAGAAAGAAAAAATGTTGAAGAGCAAAAAACTATTTGATGTTAGGAAAGCAACTGTGAAAGTTTAAGTGGGGTTATACAGTAAGGGTGAAGTCACAGATAGGCATGAAAAATGGTCCAAGCACACTAGGCACCATAGGCACATATAGAAAAAGACACACGTCCCTTTCAGCACTAATTCAGGTACGGCGAGGAGTCTCCAGTCTTAATCAATATTAATTATTATTATCATAGTTTCATTCCAATGGTCTTAATAACCAAACGTTCCTGTTTTCATGAATCATTCATTTTATTAGTGTTATAATTTCCTCAGTGTGACCAACTTCGAGGTGTGTAACCACTTCAATCCTTAATTGCCCTCATTAATAGATGACTTTACAGTGGTAGCCAATACTGGAATCTGCGGGACGGGGAGCCCCCGACACATCCAGTGTTACACACGATACTGCACATGGGGGCAGGTGGGCACCTAATCACATGGCATTACAAAGCGATCCGGGAATTGACGGATGTTTCCCTGGATGGGCTCAGGGGGACGTGGGAGGACGACACGGGCCGAGCGTTCCATGACACAGAATGGCGACAAGCTCTGAAATTTCCCAAAAAGGTATCCAGGAATGCGCGATTCAAAAACATACAGTTTAATATCCTGCATCGAGCGTATCTCACACCGGATAAACTTCACCGGTTTTACCCCGATACGCAATTCCGGTGCCCCCGCTGTCAAGCACCAGAAGCAGACTTCAAACATATGTTTTGGACCTGCCCATCCATACAGCGGTATTGGGACAGGGTGCACCATGCACTCCGATCGACGACCAATCTCCTGAACATTTCCACGTGGGAGACGTGCGCTCTGGGGATATTCCAGAAAAAGAAAACCGCAAAAGTACAATGGAGGTTTGCATCCCTGGCCATTCTCTTAGCGAAAAGGAATATAGCTATGCATTGGAGAGCTCCTGCGGGGCCCTCGGAGGCAGTTTGAGCGGGAGCACTACTCAAATGGGGTGCAGCAGAGGAAGAGACACTACGAGAGGAAGAGGTAAAGGGCACCCGTAAACATCCAATATCCATGGAATGGGCACAGCTCCTAATCCACTTCAAGCAGGAGCGCGCAGAAGGGGAAACACAGGAAATGACGCAGCCCGCACCCCACACTCCCTCCCTTTCCCCCGCCACTCAGGACCCAATGATAACGATAGCGGTACAATAGACAAGTAGAAGAATCAACTAGGAGAGATCGGCGAAACCTCCCGAATTTATCCCTTGCCCTTACAACGGCCCGCTTTCTCCCTAGATCGCCTCAGGACACATCCAACGTGCCTGCACTCAGTCAACGCACCGCCCACCAGGACAGCTTATCCTTGCCCGCCCTACATCTACTCCCCCCTCATGTTCCTCTTATTAATTTCCCTCCCCCCTTTTAGTGTTTCCTTTATTTTTTGTTTACCGTTATTTCTCTCCTCCCCACGGTTCATAGTTAATTCCATCAGCAGTTCAAAATCCGATACACTAGTTAAACGGAATAGATGATTACATACGTCATGAGGGAAGAGCTACACAGACAGAAATGGGGAGAACGAGCTAACCCTAGCTAACACGTGACACACCGGTACAGTCGCAATGGCGTACACTACAGCCTATTGGAACAAACCAGTAGTAGATTTACGATCTTAGTAATGTCAAGAGGTTCCAGGGACTCGGCAACTAATGCAATCACCCTTTGTAAACAGGAATGATACCTTACAATGATGTAAAAAGTGGCTCGTCAATGATATATTTGATGTCCATTATGGAATGTTGTATGCAAAACCCTAATAAAAAAATTCAAACAAAAAAAAAATTAATAGATGACTTTACAATCCTGTGCTCCCCGATCCCCAGTGCATTTCTGGCTTGGGAAGCCCCCCCTCCATCTAACTCACTTAGCCTCCAAGAATTCCCTCTGCTTACAATTCAAGAAACAGAATCTCTCTTGAGATCCGCCAAATCAGGTTCCCCCAAGGACCTTATACCAGCAAAAGTATCAAAAAGCCTAGCAGCGGAACTTGCAGCACCCCTCTGTCACATTCTCAACAAATCCATCAAGGAAGGCAAGCTTCCCGATGAATGGAAAGCGGCACAGATCATGCCCATAAGAAAAAACACCAAACTGCCCCCTGATGTAATATCCAATTATCGACCAATTTCTTTACTCCCTCTACATAGCAAATTGTTGGAAAAACATATCAACACTCACCTTTCTGCATTCATTAAATCATCCGGCTGTCTCGACCACTCACAGTCAGGATTCCGCCCTCGACATAGTACAGAATCCGCTCTAGTCAATGTCATAGACAACATCCGAATGCAGACGGACGCGGGCCGAGCAGTAATTCTCATACTGCTCGACCTGTCCGCTGCATTCAACACCATCTCACACCAGATTTTGCTGGAAAGACTGCAAACCATAGGAATACAGGACACTGCTCTAGACTGGCTACGAGATTTCCTCAACGGAAGAACCCAAACAGTAAACCTAGGACCGTTCAAATCCAAGACCACGTCGGTAACAAAGGGAGTACCGCAAGGCTCCTGTCTCAGCCCCTCTCTATTCAACAAATACGTCGCCCCTCTTGCTACTCTCCTGAGAAACATTGGGTTCACCCCAATCTCCTATGCAGATGATACCCAACTGCTTCTCTCCTTTGATAAAGACTCTCCCAACACTAAAAACATCTTCTCGGAAGGCATGAAAACAATAACATCATGGATGAGCAATAACTTCCTACAGCTCAATGCAGGAAAAACAGAAATAATGCTATTCAAGGATGCAGTTACTAGCTGGGCACCGAGCTGGTGGCCAGAAGAACTAGGCCTGCCCCCTTCCCCAAAACTAGTGATCAAAAACCTAGGGGACCTAATAGACAGCAAACTCAATCTGGACAAACACATAACTTCCACCAAACGAGCATGCTTTCATGCCCTTGGCCTACTCCGTAGAGTATTCCACATCCTCCCCCCTTCCACTCGGAAAACTCTGGTACACGCTTTAGTACTCAGCCGTCTGGACTTCAGCAATGCTCTGCTAATCGCCGCAAAGGAGTCCTCCTTGAACAGCTTACAGGTGGTCCAGAACACAGCAGCTCGCCTGATAGCCAGTGCACCCTACCGAACCCCCTCTCTCCCCCTTCTCCGCAGGCTACACTGGTTACCAATACGTAAAAGGATTCAGTTCAAAATCTGCTGTCTGGTGTTCAAAGGCCTTAATCAAATGGGACCAACATATCTGGAAGATAAACTAGTCAGATACACACCCTCATGTACCCTCCGTTCTCAAGGAAAAGGTCTCCTCACCATTCCAAGGATAAAACAAACCAGACTAGGAGGCAAAGCGTTCTCCTATCTTACCCCTCAATTGTGGAACCAGCTACCTCTGGATATTCGTCTCTGCAATAACTACCTGTCTTTTAGGAAAAAACTTAAAACATCACTCTTCTAAACACTCAGTCATCACCTCTATCCGTCCTTAGCGCGGAGATACCCCATCTGGGGTGATTCGTGCGCTCTACAAATGACATAAATAAATAAATAAATAAATATTTGTTGGGTGAGTACAGAGGACACTCTAACAATGAGAAACGTATTTCACCCCTCGACACTCCATTCCAATATGGCCAACACTTATTGACCCACATGAGGCAAGTCCTGTTTCTATCTCCAAACAGGGATCTCATAAGTAGCAAGGTCTCCTAGCAGGGAGTTTGTCACACTGTGGAAACGAAACCTTAATAAAATGAATGATTCATGAGAACTGGAACTTTTTGGTTATGAAGATGGACGGAATGAAACTACGATAATGATTAATATTGATTAAGAGTGGAGACTCCTCGCAGTACCTGAAGTTGTGCCTAAGGGGACGCATGTAGTTTTCTATGTGTTCATATGGTGTTTGACTACGCATCACCCATGAGCGTAGGGTGATACCCACGAGCACACTAACCAGTGGAATTTTGATTAACTATAAAATGGAGTACATTGATTAGTGAATCAATATCTGTAGGTACATTGATTAGTGTGCAGGTTTTCTTCTAATTCCTAGTACACTAGACCCACAAATATAATTACAATGTTCAGAAACACTGTGAGAACCAAAGACAAAAGAATTTGCAATATGAGTAGAGTGGTGAAGAGTGGGAAAAATAAATATGCAAATAATGGTAGTAGAGTGATACATGCGTCAGAAATAAAAAGAGGCTTAAGAAGGAAGAAAGATGGTAAAATATAACTCATTTTGTTATTGTAGAATGTTTTTGGAATTATGAAGGGGACAATGTGTGGTATTCTTGGAGGCAGCTACATGAATACAGAATATGGTGGAGTCAGAGGGAGTAGCAAGTTAGAAGACGATTGGAATGTATTGGTTTACACTGAAGGGTTGGGAGCAGCTGCCGCATGGTGGAAGAGACCCTCATGAAAAGAGACATTGATCTTCCTGGATCAGCTGATTTATTGATGGCAGTCATCTTGCAAAAGGCAACTTTATATGAATAAGCTACTGTTAAGCTACATACAAGATTTCCCTACCCGCTATAGGTCGTGAGGACATTTGGCCCACGAAATTGTTTCAATGTTTGGGCTACTGCAGATTCCGTCAAAAGCCTTAGAAATGGTCATATTAAACTCAACCACCTTTGTTTCGGAGAGATCACTTTACTCCGCTGTATGTCCAGCAATTAAGACAGGCCGGATTGATGCACCTAAAAGGTCTGCATATTTTGAACCCAAGAGAACTTTGGTGGATTTTCCTATATTGTTGTTTGTATGTTTGCAGTATTGTGCAAACCTACCCAAAAGGCAAGGAGAGGCTTCGTTCATCCCTACAGTTATCCGATTGATTTTCTTGCCAGGTATCCTGGATCTGAAACTGCATTTAGAAAAATAAAGCACATAATTCTGAACCAACCATGATCTTCAAATCACAGTATTTGCTTTGTGCTTTGTTTTGCAGAGCGCACACCATTGCGATGGAACAGGAGCCATGTATTTCATAGGTTGTGGCTATAACGCTTTTCCTGTGGGTTCGGAGTATGCTGATTTTCCACACATGGATGACAAGCAAAAAGAGAGAGAAATCAGAAAGTTTAGGTACATTATACACGCCGAACAGAATGCCTTAACATTCAGGTATGGCAATATTGTCTATCGGGGAATATTGTTCGCTGTCTTATATTGATGTATATGTTTCAATTAATAGACCACATACAATTAATCCAGAAGCGCTTTCCAAAGAGGACGTCGATGTGGAGCAATGAAAAAAAATCCATTTTACAGTGGTTCAGAGCAATTGAATGAATGGATGTGATCAAATTACAAGACAGTTTACAACTGTCCAGAGCACGAAAGGTAGAATAAACGAGCATCGGAAAAGCAATAGGTCTCGAATTTGTTTGATTTAGAGCTTTTGGCATTGTAAATGGCAATGTCTTTTACCTATGTGCTATGGAGTGTTTGTATGTGGTGTGTAGTGGAATTATGTGGGTTGGATTGGATTAGTTAGTTGTGTAATTGTGTGGCGTTGAATTGTGTTTGGAGTGGATAGGTGCTGTGAAATTATGTGAAATTGTGTGTTGGGGAATTATGTGGATAGTAATTATGTGGTACTGGGTTCACTTGAATTATGTAGAGTGGGATTGTGTGTTATGAAGTGTCATTATGTGAAATGATATTTTGTGTTGTGGAGTGGTTTTTAGTGGAGTTTAATTATGTAGTGTGCTGTTGAATTTTGTGACACAATATATAATTGTGTGGTGTGGATTAGATGTATGTGGTATGTTGTGTAATTGTGTTGATTTGTATTATGTGGTTTGGTGTCGAATTATGTGGTGTGGGTTGGAAATGTGGGGAGTTTCATTGAGTGGCGTGTAACAGTATTGGCAGCTTTGCATTTGAGAACTATTGGCATTGTCATTGTTAATGCGTTTTAGCCATGTGTTGTGGATTGGATGTATGTGGTGTGGATTGGAATTATGTAGGTTGGATTGGAATTGTTTGTTGTGTAATAGTGTGATTTGGAATTGTGGGGTGTTGAGTGGAATTGTGTGTAGTGGAATTATGTGCCGTGGAATTATGTAGATAGAAATTATGTGGCATTGAGTGTATAAGAATTATGTGTTGTCGGATTATGTGTTGTGGAGTGGCATGTAGTGGAGTGGAAGTTTGTGGTGTTAAATGTCTTACCACGATGTGGAATCATGTGCTGTGAATTCGATATATGTGGTGTGTAGTGGAATTGTGTTGTGTAGTTGAATTATGTGGTTTGGTGTAGAATTATGTGGTGTGGAATGGAATTTTGTGGAGTTGAATTGTGTGGTAGGGAACTGTGTGGCGTTGAGTGAAATTATGTTGAGTGTAATTATGTGGTATGGTATGGACTGTATGTGGATTGTTATGTGGGGTGTATTTATGTGTTATTGAATTGTGTTGTTGAGTGGTATTATGTGGAGTGTAAATATGTTGCATGGTGTTATACCATGGTCTAGTTGAATCACAGTTGTATTGTTACGTCGCCGGCATCCAAGTCAATACCTGTAATAAACTGCTCAAGAAGGCCCATTGCAGTACTGGTCGCCATCCGGAGTTAAGACAGTCATAAAAACATACAGTAAATTATGAAAAGAACAAACGGAAAAATAAAGGCTAGACTATTGATATTTAACAATATTAGGTATTCCGAGCACGGGCATACAAATCAGAGCAATAGTAAAAGTCCAAATATCAAGTTTTAGTTATCTTCTTCTTCAATTTATTTCAGTCTTCTTTGTCCAGTGTTGTTTTTACATTTCAAACAGCTCTTCAAATCACTCAAATTGCCTTTACATTTCAGACAGATCTTGAAATTACTCAGGTTACCAGGTTGCCAACATGTGTTTCGTCCAAGTAGACAGTAAGTCTTGGACTTCCTCAGGGCTAAAGGCAAGATAAAATTGCACCATTACTTTACACAAAACTAGGCTCAGAGCTTTGCCAGTAAGATAGACAATACATAATGGCAATATGAGCTAGGAATGGAACAAGACCATCCAAAGAGAAAAAAGGGAAAAGAAAATAACTTTAGGTAAGAACCTAATATGATGTGAACGATTTAACAAGGAAATCACCAAGAGTGAGTCTACTCACCAAGTACAAGAAAGGTAAGATTGCAATATAGCTAGATAGGAGTCATCCGCTGTGAAAATTAAGTGTGGAATAGAATTCAAATGTACCCATCAAGGAAAGTATCCGAGGGGCACTCTTGGTGTATGAGAAGAAGCAAGCTTTTCACTTGTACCAATTAGGATCATCAAGTGAAAGTAAGAAATCAGATATAACCATGCACCTTACTAGTGTAAGTTCTGACTGAACTGAATTTACCAAAGTATCAAGTTCTGATTCCAAATATACTAAGAAGGAAGGGAAAGTATATGTATAGGTACTTGCATCAAAAAGTCCTAAAGAATAGACATAAATACCTAGTTAAGTCTCCAAATAAAATAATGCTACTATAACAGAAAATAGTCAATATAGTTAAGTAGTCTTAAGTTCAAAGTTACAAAACCGTGTAAAGAGAAGAAGCAATCAAAGTATATACAACAAAGATCACCATGTTACGATAACTAGTGACAAGAACACAATTATTCAGTTCAAAAGCCATAATGCATACCTAGCTTATTAAATCAAATTCTTCTTAGAATAATTTGGTGTCCATATTATTAAGTAGCAAAAACAAGTAAACATCAGTGTAAGCCTCAAATCCTGGACACAAAAGACAAAAGAAGAACGAGAACTGTATGTGACAATGTAAGAATGAAATTTAACGAGTACAACTTTCTTATGCGATCAGTTCTCACCCAAAAAGATTTTGCTCAAGGGGTTACGGGTTACTCTATACATTAGGCGGACTGATAGAATAAATCAGTACCTAAATATCATGAGCAGCTACACAATTGAAAAATTAATAAAAAATAATGATAATGCAAGGTAATGAAAAACGGGTTCAAGATGTACGCGCTAAATATTGACAGCTAAGTAGCAGTAAAGTCCTACCGTTTCACAAGAGATGAGTTTAGATAAACATGAGGAGTCGATAAACCAATCTATACTAGCTCACAAAAGGTCCAAGCTTATTATGCGTGAGAAGTCAACAACCCGTCTATATTGGGTTGACAAGTACGTATACCCGATTTACACAGTGGTATCTCTTAAAGCATCATACGTTAAATCAGGGCTTAAGGAATTACGACATAAGAAACTAACCTATTAATACAAGGCTAAAGTAAAAAATCTTGCTAGTAACTAATATCCATAGCTACAAAAATCGCGCTTACCTGGAACTAAATATCACGTTCCTCCATCTGTGCCTCGTGAGATTGCAACGGCGTGTACGATGCGCGCCATCTTGGAAAGGGTTTATATTACTAGTATAATGGTAATCAAAGACGGGCTAGAGTAACGTCATGAACATTAACCAAGGTGAAAAGATAAAAGTTAGAGCGCCATTTTAGAACGGGTTCCAGTCACTAGTCTAATACTCATAGTTAACGAAGTAAATAGAACCTAATATTAGATGTATTAAGTTAAGGGTACTAATGTTTCATCATAACCTGGTAATCATATCAGACTACAGGCCATGTTATACCCAAATGCGAACTATGTCGGACCTAAACTAGTGTCCCTAGTATGGGGGATTGAAAGTGCTATCTGTGGTGGTACACCACTACTGTAAGAGTCACAAAGTATCAAGTTAGTGCGTTCAAACTTGTTTTTTTAATTATTATTATTATTTTTTTTTTAAATGAAAATTCTTGATAATGTTGGCATTCTAAATGTCAATTCGTGTTACCAACATCGCGATCTAAGGTCACCACTTATATCGAAGTGGTACTGAAGATAACAGACACTGAAAAGGTGAAGAGGAAATAATGGAGAGTTAATGTAAAAAGGGGTTACTGAAGTCAATTGAGAGCAGAGAGCCCATATATCTCTAGTCATCTATACATAAGTTGTGTACCGAAATGATTAGCAAGATATTAGTAAATCGAAGAAAGAAACAGAAGAAGTACAAAAAGAGAAGAGAAGGGAAAGAAGGCAAACGTGGGGCAAATACAAGAAAAAGGTACATCATTGCTGATGGGTCAAAGACAAAAGAGAAAATTAACTGTGATAACTGACTTTCACAACTAACCGAAAGTAGATGTGGGCAAAGACATTAACAGTATATAGGACAATATTTCAAAGTCTGTACATAATAATAATTCAAATTGGAAAATTGCACGATGTAGAAACAATAGATGTATGACATCCTACCTGATGCATAAGGAATATATCAATTCAAAAAGTGATTCATATCTGTCAATTATAAAAACTCATATGTGCTCGCAACCTACAATTCTGAGAAACAATAGGTGTAAACATCTTAATCTGTGTTAGTATGTAATTTTAACAGGAGAATATGTCTCCGGTAAAAGCATGTAGACAGGGAACAATAGAATACTGGGCATAAACTCATCAGGTGCCCAGGAAGCATTGTAATTCACTATCAATGTTTATTCCCCTGTCGACCGCGTGGAGCTTAAGGCTCCAACGTGCCTCTGCCTGTCGTAACTTTAATTCTCGGTTGCCGCCCCTGTTATTAGGGGGAACAGATTCTAAGGAATGAAATTTAAAGGATAAGTGCTTGTCCTGTTTAGAACATTCCAGTGCATGATGTACAATTGGATATCTATCATCTAAGTTTTTTAGGGCTCTAAATTTGCAGATTTATAAACTGCAACACCAAATTTGTAATTTATGTTATTATCTGCAAATGTAAAATGATCTATGTAGGTAGCACTATTATGATCTGAAAACACGTATCTCTGAACACTTTAGAGCCCTAAAAAACTTAGATGATAGAGACATGATAGAGACATATTCTCCTGTTAAAATTACATACTAACACAGATTAAGATGTTTACACCTATTGTTTCTCAGAATTGTAGGTTGCGAGCACATATGAGTTTTTATAATTGACAGGTATGAGTTTTTGAATTATTATTATGTACATGTACAGACTTTGAAATATTGTCCTATATACTGTTAATGTCTTTGCCCACATCTACTTACGGTTAGTTGTGAAAGTCAGTTATTACAGTTAATTTTCTCTTTTGTCTTTGACCCATCAGCAATGATGTACCTTTTTCTTATATTTGCTCCACGTTTGCCTTCTTTCCCTTCTCTTCTCTTTTTGTACTTCTTCTGTTTCTTTCTTCGATTTACTAATATCTTGCTAATCATTTCAGTACACAACTTATGTATAGATGACGAGAGATATATGGGCTCTCTGCTCTCAATTGACTTCAGTAACCCCTTTTTACATTAACTCTCCATTATTTCCTCTTCACCTTTTCAGTGCCTGTTATCTTCAGTACCACTTCGATATAAGTGGTGACCTTAGATCGCGATGTTGGTAACATGAATTGACATTTAGAATGCCAACATTATCAAGAATTTTCATTTAAAAAAAAATAAAAAAAAAAAAAAAAATAATTTTAAAAAACAAGTTTGAACGCACTAACTTTATACTTTGTGACTCTTATAGTAGTGGTGTACCACCACAGATCGCCCTTTCAATCCCCCGTACTCGGGACGCGAGTTTAGGTCCGACATAGTTCGCATTTGTGTATAACATGGCCTGTAGTCTGATATGATTAACAGGTTATGATGAAACATTAGTACCCTTAACTTAATACATCTAATATTCGGTTCTATTTACTTTGTTAACTATGAGTATTAGACTAGTGACTGGAACCCATTCTAAAATGGCGCTCTAACTTTTATCTTTTCACCTTGGTTAGTGTTCGTGACGTTACTCTAGCCCATCTTTGATTACCATTATACTAGTAATATAAACCCTTTCCAACATGACGCGCATCGTACACGCCGTTGCAATCTCACGAGGCACAGATGGAGGAACGTGATATTTAGTTCCAGGTAAGCGTGATTTTTGTAGCTATGGATATTAGTTACTAGCAAGATTTTTTACTTTAGCCTTGTATTAATAGGTTAGTTTCTTATGTCGTAATTCCTTAAGCCCTGATTTAACGTATGATGCCTTAAGAGATACCACTGTGTAAATCGGGTATACGTACTTGTCAACCCAATATAGACGGGTTGTTGACTTCTCACGCATAATAAGCTTGGACCTTTTGTGAGCTAGTATAGATTGGTTTATCGACTCCTCATGTTTATCTAAACTCATCTCTTGTGAAACGGTAGGACTTTACTGCTACTTAGCTGTCAATATTTAGCACGTACATCTTGAACCCGTTTTTTATTACCTTGCATTATCATTATTTTTATTAATTTTTCAATTGTGTAGCTGCTCATGATATTTAGGTACTGATTTATTATAGAGTAACCCGTAGCCCCTTGAGCAAAATCTTTTTGGGTGAGAACTGATCGCATAAGAACGTTGTACTCGTTAAATTTCATTCTTACATTGTCACATACAGTTCTCGTTCTTCTTTTGTCTTTTGTGTCCAGGATTTGAGGCTGACACTGATGTTTACTTGTTTTTGCTACTTAATAATAGGGACACCTAATTACTCTAAGAAGAATTTGATTTAATAAGCCAGGTATGCATTATTACTTTTGAACTGAATAATCGTGTTCTTGTCACTAGTTATCGTAACATGGTGATCTTTGTTGTATATACTTTGATTGCTTCTTCTCTTTACACGGTTTTGTAACTTTGAACTTAAGACTACTTAACTATATTGACTATTTTGACTGTTATAGTAGCATTATTTTATTTGGAGACTTAACTAGGTATTTATGTCTATTCTTTAGGACTTTTTGATGCAAGTACCTATACATATACTTTCCCTTTATTCTTAGTATATTTGGAATCAGAACTTGATACTTTGGTAAGTTCAGTTCAGTTAGATCTTACACTAGTAGGGTGCATGGTTATATCTGATTTCTTACTTTCACTTGATGATCCTAATTGGTACAAGTGAAAAGCTTGCTTCTTCTCATATACCTAGCATGCCCCTCGGATACTTTCCTTGATGGGTACATTTGTATTCTATTCCACACTTAATTTTCACGGCGGATGACTCCTATCTAGCTATATTGCACTCTTACCTTTCTTGTACTTGGTGAGTAGACTCACTCTGGGTGATTTCCTTGTTAAATCGTTCACATCATATTAGGTTCTTACCTATACTTCTTTTCTTTTCCCTTTTTTCTCTTTGGATGCTCTTGTCCCATTCCTAGCTCATATTGCTATTATGTATTGTCTATCTTACTGGCAAAGCTCTGAGCCTAGTTTTGTGTAAAGTAATGGTGCAATTTTATCTTGCCTTTAGCCCTGAGGAAGTCCAAGACTTACTGTCTACTTGGACGAAACACGTGTTGGCAACCTGGTAACCTGAGTAATTTCAAGATCTGTCTGAAATGTAAAGGCAATCTGAGTGATTTGAAGAGCTGTTTGAAATGTAAAAACACTGGACAAAGAAGACTGAAATAAATTGAAGAAGAAGATAACTACAACTTGATATTTGGACTTTTACTATTGCTCTGATTTGTATGCCCGTGCTCGGAATACCTAATATTGTTCTATGTTATGGTGGGTTTCCCACATTTACAACGTGAGGTGGTCGTTGTAGGGTATACCAGAAGCAGCGGCATTTGTTACTTTTACTTTTTCACTTCTTTGCGCGGAATTTTCCCAACCACCGTTTATCTTTTGTAGACTATTGATATTCTATGTGAAAGTAGGGGATTTCTCCTGTTATTGCACTATTTTCAACGGACAAAAAGATGGCTGCCAGTCGTATAGTAAGTGAATCCTACACCTTGTAGTCCCCTTTGCCTTATGTCACATTTTCTATACACTGATTTACACATCTATGATTAATTGTCTCTGTATGTGTGTGATGTGCTCCTACACTGGCATGAGAGGTGCTATGAAAAAAAACTAAATACATGTGAGAGAGGGGCTATGGAGATATGAGAGAGAGGCACTGTTGAGGCTGACAGTGAGGGAGTCATTGAAGAGCCCCAATAAAGATTGTCATATATTGGTGCACTATAAGGTAATCATTTACTATGCTTTAAAAACTAACACAATTGAATATATAGTGACAAATGTGTTGAAGAATTATAGGAAGCTGGCTCTGTATATACTATCCGAAAGTAAGTTATAGTGTGCACAGAGTCCTGTGGATCCCCAGAGGCTTCACAGAGGCTAAAGTAGATTATACCGTACTCTCTTTTGTGGTAGTGTGGTTGAGCAGTTAGGCTTATCAGAGGGCTGCGTTAAGCATTTGTTGTACACTCTAAGGCAAGAAAAGATTACACTCACCCAAAGACTGAATGCAAGACTATTGTTTTGTTTTGAAAATATTATTTTGTTACTTTTATTTTAGAACTTATAGAAACTAAGTTGCAGGTAAGTACCAATTTAAATTAGCAATACTTTACAAGTACAATAGGAATCTGTTTGCAAAGGCAATAAGAATATTTTACAGTGAAACTGAAAGTACTTTGTGATGTCGATCAACAGTAGCAATAACTTAGCAATGTAAAAGAGAGACAGTGCAAATATCAAGAACTGCAATCCAATGGGAGGAAAACAGTTATGCACATTTACAGGTAAGTACTCGACTAACACATCCAGTCTTCGGGGTTCTAGACCAACACTCGACAAGGGTCAGCTCAAGGTAGGTACTGCACCGGCACTGGGCAGCCGAATGCATGTCACTGAGCCCAATGTTAGTCAATGGAGACTGGGGGCACCCACAGAGGTGCTGGCTGCAGGTAGGTACCCGCGGTTTCAGGGCACAGGCCCCGGGGGTTTAGGCAGGCACAGGCGGGCCACAAGGCAACACCAACCATACACCACCAGCAACACAGGGATGGCAGGGCGCAAATCAGTGTCGAGCTCCTAATGCAAGTGAATAGGGAATTTCAGTTGCACAAAGAGGCTGCAGGTTTGAAGCAGGAGGCTGGACAAAGGTGACCAACAGCTGGGCAGGTAAGTAGAGGTGTTGGTGGATTCCTTGGTGATGTTGTCTGGGTTTCCCAAAGACAGGGGCTGAGGATGCTGGGGTGCCTTTGGACGTGGGAACTCCTGTACCGGAGCCAGTTGCTGACAGGGGGACCATTTGAGATGTGTCTGCAGGCATCTTCGTGGAGTTCAGGAGAGGTCAGCCACCGATGGTTTTGGGGTCAGGATCGCGGCAGAGACTTAACTGGACAGGTGAGTCACTCAGACTCAGGCCATGGGCGTCCCGTACAGAGTGGGCAAGCATGACAGTTCCAGCTGGATCTGGAATTCTTGGAGTGGGTTTCTTGTGGACAGATCCGCTGTCCTTTGGAGATCAGGTCTTTGTTGCAGTGCAGGCAGTCTTCCTCAGGTTCTGGGAGTCTCTGGCTGCAGGACAGGCATTATCTTCTTTGTAGAGTGTTTAATCGGGAGACAGGTCGGTAGGGCTGGAGCCAAATCAGTAGTTGTCTTCAGGCTTGACTACAGGGCATCTTCTTCGTCCTTTTTCTTAGGTCGCAGGAATCTGAAGATTAGGTTTCAGGGGTGCCTGTAAATACTGAATTTAGGGGCCTTACAGGTACTGGCAGGTAGCAGCCAATGGGCTGCTTACTTTTAGGGTGACTACACCCTTTGTATGTCTCCTCCCTTTGGGGAGGGTGCATCCCCTAACTTGATTGGCTAAAATCCTTCCATCCAATATGAAGGATTTTCTAAGTAGGGGGGTCACCTCGGTCTGGGACACCTTAGGGGTGGTCCTGACAAAGAGGGGACACACCTCTCCTGCTTACTAATTTTCCTGCCGGCCTTGCTGCCAAAAGTTGGGTCTAGTCAGAGGGGCAGGCATCTCCACTAGCTGGAGAGGCCCTCGCTAGCATAACAAAGGGCAGGAAGCCTTTGAGCCTCACCACCCTGAATGCTGTTCCTGCTTGTGGGTAGGTGATAAGCACCTCCACCCCAAGCATGCTTTGCTCCTGACCCACGAGAGCAGAAGGGCTCCCAACTCAGGCGGTCAGAAACATGTCTGAGTGTGGCAGGCTGGTACAGACCAGGCCGCTGTACACTAGAGAGTTGATTGTTTTTCAGGGGGCATCTCTAAGATGCCCTCTGAGTGCATTTCATTATAAATCAGGCACTGGCATCAGTGTGTGTTTATTATGCTGAGAAGTTTTGATATCAGACTTCCTAGCATTCAGTAAAGCCATCATGAAGCTGTTGAGTTCGTAATGACAAACTCCCAGCCCATGGCTCGATATGGGTTCACTGCACTTACAATGTCTAAGAATGGACTTAGACACTGAAGGAGCATATTGCTCATTAAGCTATGCCCTCACGTGTGGTATAGTGCACCCTACCTTAGGGGTGTAAGGCCTGCTAGAGGGGTGACTTACCTATGCCACAGGCAGTGGTTTGGAGGCATGGCACACAGGGATGTGTAACAAAGGTCAAGCGAACATTCACTTGAAAAAACTGCGTGCACAACCAATGTGCGGTTCTTAAAGCTTAATCATCTTGTACCTTGATTGACTAGAAAATTCACAATTGTTCAAAATAAAGCTCCAAACGAGTGCATTTCATTCAAACATTTGTCATGTTGTATGATGTGAATCAAATGATAGAATAACGCAAAATACATCCAGTCAATGACATTTCTTTATTACTTTAAAGTTCTTTGTACATGCAACTGTTCAACTTTAGTTCATTACTCAACATAAAAATTGCAGTGCTTGTAATTTACAAACCGTCATAAGTAGCCCTAGCCCAATGCATTTCGGGACTCCAGGTCCCTTCGTCAGGGGCCGCTGCAATACAAAAAAGCTTTGTTTAAACACTCAAATTTAGCATTACTGTAATTAAACACTTTTAATAAATCCATAAAGTTATCATGCTGCCTAAACCGTGAGACAACATCAGAAAGGATGCAATCACATGTGAATATTGGTGTTCCAGAAAATGTGGTCAGAAGAGTTGCCAACGCCACCTGTACTGTTCATTAAATAAAGTTTTTGTGCCTGTAGAAATAATGAAATACCGAAGTGAAAAAAAGAGTACGTGCAGATGCCAGAGATAGAGAAAGAGAAATGGTAAAACACCTACTTGGTTAATGGCAATGAGTGATGGGGACTGTGAGAAATAAGATGCAAAACCGCATAAGCTGGAAAAGAGAGGGAAAAACAATGCAAAAAAGAAAAAAACTAAATGAAAAGATGGTGACCCACCATGCTGGCGGTATAAATACGGAAGAGGTCATTACCTGTGAAAGCGCAAAACGGAACGAAAACCTGCAAATATGGAGAGGGAGATGAGGAAACTAACCCGGCAATACATAATTACTTACCAGGTCAATTTAGGGGCGAAAGCACAGTTACTGGGGTCCTGATTTGCAGGATCACAGTCAGACTAAGTCAAAAGCATACTGACACCGCGCAAAAAGTCGGGGTAACCATGAAAGCAGAACCTACTTTTCCTCAAATCCCAAGCGTAAGGAGATGAGACTAACCTTGCCCAGTTGAGAAAACTCCATCCCCTGTAGGTATATGGACCACCTCAAATGTTTGGGATTTTCACTCTTCATTTGTTTAAGCCATAGGAGGGGCTTATGGTCTGTATGAACTAAGAAGTGAGTGCCAAACAGGTGTGGCATCAACTTCTTCAGGACCCAGACCACAGTAAAGGCCTCCCTCTCAATAGCTGACCAGCTTTTCTCCCTGGGGGTCAACCTTCTGCCAATAAAAGCTACTGGTTGATCCTGGTCATCTGCATTAAGTTGTGACAATACTGCACCTACCACTATCTCAGAAGCATATGTCTGGACAATGAAGGTTTTGGAGTAATCAGAACTCTGCAGAATTGGAGCAGAGCACATGGCCTGCTTCAGGTCATTAAATGCCTTCAGTGGACAGCTAACTGTCCACTGAACCTTCTTAGGCATTCTCTTGGAGGTGAGATCATTAAGGGGTGTCACTATGGATCCATAGCCCTTAACAAACCTCCTGTAGTCCCCAGTCATGCCCAAAAAAGCTCTGACCGGAGTCTGGGTAGTGGGAGCCATCCAGTCCATTATGGTCTGAATTTTGCTCTCCAATACTTGAACTTGGCCTGCACCCACAAGGTGGCCCAAGTACACAGCCTTACTCTGCCCTATGTGGCACTTTGTGGCCTTGATAGTGAGGCCTGCCTTTTGCAGGGCCTCCAGTACATTTCTGAGGTGGACTGGGTGATTTTTCCAGGTGGTGCTGAAGACCGCAATATCATCTAGACCTGTCAAGACTTTGTTCACCAGCCTCTGACATGTGACAGGTGCATTCTTCAAACCAAAATGCATCACAATAAATTGATAATGCCCAATGGGAGTTGAAAATGCTGTCTGTGGCTTGGCATCCTCAGAGTCCGAGTTGCCAGAAACCAGCAGTCAGGTAAAATGTACTGAGATACTTGGCGGTGGCAAGAGTATCAGTCAGCTTATTTGCCCTCGGAATTGGATTGGCCTCAGTCCTAGTGACTGCATTGAGACCTCTGTAGTCTACACATAACCTCATCTCTCTCTTACCATTCTGGGTGTGAGGTTTAGGCACAAGGACTACAGGACTTGCTAAAAGCTCCAACTCCAGTATGTCCCGGAACAATCTCTGACATGGTCAGGCTGTCTGTAGATTTTACTCTTCACAGATATATCGTCACCTGTGTCCACTTCATGGGTACACCAGGTGGTTTGACTGGGAGTCAGAGAAAAGAGATTGGGAAACTGATTGAGAACCTGCCTACAATCAGCGTGCTGTTGATCAGTGAGGTTGCCTGCCAAGGCTACTCCTTCTACTGATCCATCAACAGGGTCTTGTGAGAGGAGATCAGGGAGAGTGTCACTCTCTTCTTACGGTCCCTCTGCAGTGACCATGAGCAAGCCCATCAGCCCTGTCAATAAAAGGCATTAGGCGGTTCACATGGCGTACCCTGTGGGGACTCCGTGGAGTACCTAGGTCAACAAAGTAGTTGACCTCACCTTTGTTCTCAAGGATAGTGTGGGGGCCACTCCACTTGTCCTAAAGTGCTGCTGGGACCACAGGCTCCAACACCCATACCTTCTGTCCTGGCTGGTACTGGTAAACAGTCAGTACAGCTTTTTGGTCATGCTTAGCTTTTTGAAGCTTCTGGCTGGCCTCAAGGTTTTTGCTGGTCTTCATCATGCACTCAGCCATGCAAGAACGCAGGTCAAGTACATAGTCCACTATGCCATGTTTAGAGGGTTTGAGAGACTTCTCCCATCCCTCCTTAACCAGACACAATGGGCCCCTAACTGGATGTACAAACAGAAGTTTAAATGGGCTGTAGCCCACCCTCTTTTGAGAAACCTCCATGTAGGCAAAGAGAAGGCAGGGTAGTAAGACATTCCATTTTCACCTCAGCTTTTCTGGGACACATCCACTCAGTCACAACTAACCTTCCTATGTGTGTAGCTGTCTAGAGGGAATGTACAAAGTCCAGCTGTCACCCACCCCAGATGTGTATTAGAGACATGCTGCAGGAACACAAAGCTAAAAGCAGAGAATTGCTGTCTTTCTAAAAGTCAAAACATATAACCTGAGCAAATGCTCTGGACACAGTGTGTACTACTGAGGCCCACAAAAGAAGTCAACCAAGTGTATTCAAGTTAATCACATGTATGCCCATGTTCAAAACAACTTTTCCCAATTTTTTTTGCGGACAGTGCATTTCTCTAGAAACAATAGTACAGTAGAATGCAAAAATCTTGATACAATAGAGAAGTGGGAATCCAGTCGATTTTATTTCTAAGACCATATTCTTGATTCAGAAATCAGAGTTCTGAAAAGTGGCATTTTAAAATGGTAGTGATAAATTTAACTTTTGCTAGCAAAGAGGATTTATCATTACCATTCCAATGATATGAAACATGACAGAGCTACTCCTTCTCAATCAGGAATTACAGCTGATACATGTAATAAGCAATTCCCAATGTTAACCTATGAAAGCGGTAGGCCTCACAATACTTAAAAATCTATTTGGGTGTTTTTCACTACCAGGACATGCACAACTTAACAGTACAAGTCCTGCCTTTTAACTTAAAAGCACCCTTCCCTATGAGCTACCTAGGGGCCTACCTTAGGGGTGACTTGCATGTAATAAAAGAGGAGTTTAAGGCTTGGCAAGGGCTTTTAAATGCCAAGTCAACTTGGCAGTTAAACTGTACACACAGGCTCTGCAGTGGCAGGCCAGAGACATGTTTAAAGTGATACTGCTGTGGGTGGCACAATCGGTGCTGCAGGCCCACTTGTAGCATTTCATTTACAGGCCCAGGTCACATGTAGTGCACTTTACTAGGGACTTGTAGATAAATTGAATATGTCAATTGTGTATAGTCAATGCAACCATGTTTTAGGGGAGAAGCACATGCATTTTAGCACTGGTTGGCAGGGGTAAAGTGTTAAGAGTCTTAGGCAAACGGAAAAAAATCAGCAAAAAGGTGAGGCAAATTGGCAAAACTTTTGAGGAAGATCACCCTAATAGTATGGGTAACCCCGATTTCAGAGTTGTACAAATAACCACTGTTCCTATACTCAGTATCTTGGCGACAATTAAAAAACACATAGGCTTCCTTCATGCCCATTTTTCATTCATTAGAATTTTACCATATAAATTCAAGCATGGTCCATAAACAATGAAAAGTAATTATAATCTGCAGATCCTTTGTTGGCTGTGGGCATTGTGTTTTTGGACAACCAGCAAACACCATATATCCCTGCAACCAGAAGGGTTTGAGAGCATAATTGCATATTACTTTTGTAAATCCGCCAACTGGGCAAAAAAATACAGATAAAAACGTTCTCATCTATTTCAATTTTTTTAGTACTTATTTTTATTGTATTTTAATTTTGAAATATTAGTTCCTTAGAGAAAGCTATGAGTGATTTACCCAAATACCCACTTTGTGAATTCTGATTTTTTTCAGGTTCGTCTATTAGTTTCTCATCTGTTTCCAACTCAAACTGCAAGTATGTAGAAACCACGAAAAATAGAGGAAAAAATAACCACCACTTAGGAAAATGCAAAAACTGAAATAAAACAAATATTTTTTTTACAACTTTGGCTGTTCCTGAAAACTGGGAATAGGGTGTTCTCAACCCAGTTAACATTTTGTTGATGCCATTTTTTGAAAAACAAAATACTTTTTGCATAGCATTTTCCCATTTTTCATAAAAAAGCCCAAACTTTTATAATATTTCGACTTTTTTCTTGGTTTTTCATTTGTACCTTTAGAGTTTCCAACATATGGCCTAAATACTTTTTGTGGCAAAATGTAATAAAGGCTTAAGCACAAAGTGTGTCAAACATAAAAGAAATGCTCAGAGTGGGGGTTAGCCTCAAGAGGAAAGAGACCTAAAGGGGTAATCCAGCGAGTGATAAGTCAATACATCTCAAAGGTCAACCAGACATCATCCATCATATCATCATTCTAGAATGCCAGTTGTTCTTGATTATTAGTGATGCAGGACTGGTTGAAGAGAACGCTTTTTTATTTCAGAACACTGAATGGCCCTTTTAACTCTGTGAACAATAACTATTTATTGGGCCGTAGAAGCACCTATGGGTTATTTACATAGATTTTAGCTAATAAGTCTCCTTTGTGCTACTTCCTGGTGTCGAGGATGCCAAAGCAGTCAACATTTTAAAAGTGTCAACAAAAAATTAATACATAGAGCCAGATTTACGAATTGTTGGTCAAAACAATTGGTTGCAATTTGCCACCAGTATTTTTGTGACCAGTAAAGAATTTTACAAACTGAGCTATGTACTAATAGGTTAGTTTGTAAAATTCCGATTTGAAGTGGGTTGTAATCTAACTTGCCACTTTAATATTAATGAGCCAGTTAGCACATTGTGATTCTCTCTGATTGGTGACCACCAGCAATTGTGGCTTGTAATGGTTCGCTAATCACCATGTCTTTGTTTGCCTTTTAATAAAGTAAATTTATGTTGCTCTCCTATTCTTTCTCCCCATTTGTCCCTGGCATACATGCTTCATGCACTTTGCTGTGTTTAGCCCTCCCCGAGAGCATAGAACAATTACTATCAATTACTAACAATCCACTGGTCTCATTTTAGCATCGGTTTTAGGAACTACTTTTTTCTTTGTTGAAAAGCACTTAACACAAGCACTTGTGTTTTTACTGGCTCCGAGCTGCGTAACCATGCATCTTGTTGAAATACGCAGCTCGTTGTACATTCCTTCTCATGCATACCTCCTTCCAGCGTGAGAGTGGGTTTTGTTTTCCAAGTGTCCTCCTGTAGCTGGGTGCTAGAAATTGAGTGTGCCCCCTACTCAGCGGCAGCCGCGCGCCTGCACCCCAGTTCCCTGCAGTAGAGCAATACAAGAGCACATGACCCGCAGTGTGCCCCTCCACAGCATGGACCCTCCTGGCTTTTCACCATGAGCCTGCCATGCAGCAGCATGACTGCATTCTCTGAGTCACCACCTGAGCTCACACACGAGAGAGCACGGGAGGAGGCCCATTCAGCGTGCGGGATAAGGATTACACAATCCAGACCCAAGGGGCTGTGCAGCCTCAGTGTTAGACTAAAACCAGCTCTTCTATTCCACAATGGCAGGCAGCAGGAATGTCTTGTGACCCGTGCACCCTCCTCCCTGCAACAGCAGGCTCCTCCCGCTTCCTGTCACCATATATGGCGATAAGCCCAGCTCAGCCGGGCGGGTGATCTCCAATGAGCAGGGAATTTCCAGGCATACCAAAGCACTGCTGCTTCCCGATTTGAGAGGCTCAAGTATGTTCTCCACATCCCCTTCCCCGCAGATCTTAATCTACTTCCTGTAAGTGAACCCGGGTGTGCACAGCCACCCCATGACACACACTGACTTCGCTCAATTCTCTGGAGGGCGAATAAAGAAACTCAGCCTGCAACGTAAACACTGCCCATTTTCAGCCCACTTAATGGCAGGGTAAAGAGCATACATCTTTTCAACCTATCACTTTGCAAGGAGATGTTTCTACTCTCCCCATCAACAGCAGGCCGAAGAGTCAAGCCTATCTGACAGGTGTTTTACGCTGCTCTGTGCAGTGACATGGGGAAAAAATGACCACAAATTGCAAAGCTAGCAACGACAAAGCCAATAGGTTTGTCATAGTACAGTGAGTAAGGCGGTTTCTTTATATAGTTTTGTAATACTGTGCATGTGAAGAGGATGGTCGCACTTGTTTTGACAGCTTTCCTTGTACTTACCTTGCGTTTTGAAGTGGCCAAAACGCAGGGGCGGTCTTTGCACAGTAAGCGCCCCATTCGAAACCACATTTGGCACTCAGATATCTTTTGAGGAAAAATATTCCCCTTGTTTCTGTTAGCTTAGTAACTATGTTTTTAGGTCTCGGCTAGACAGCACATGCGATGTCTCTTCGATCAATGTTATATACACTTTGTGGGTTTCAGCCTGCCTATAGGCTTCTCATTTGCTGACTCCATTGTTGCTCTCCTATTCTTTCTCCCTATCTGTCCATGGCATGCATGCGTCATGCCTCTTCCTGTGCATTGACCTTCTTGAGAGCATGGAACAATTACCCTATCAATCCACTGGGCTCATTTTAGCATCGATTTTAAGAACTACTTTTTTCTTTGTTCAAAAGCACTTAACACAAGCGCTCGTGTTTTCACTGGCTCCGAGCTGCGTAAACATGCCTGTCAATCTTGTTCTTATCTCATCACATTCTTTCAGATGTGTCTGTGTGGGTTACCCTTCTCTTTTCACGGGAAAGCTCCCTCTTTCGCCATGCTTTTTTCCCTGCCTTTCTATTTGCGGGAGGAGGCTTGGTCCACTGCAGCCTCAACACTTCATAATGGCATCGCGTTCTGTCATATCAGCAGAATTCAAAGGAGCTGTTGAGCCCAAATTCTTATGTTTGTTAACAAACCCTTTCATTCAGTCGCATTAGGCGGGGCATGTGAGAATGCTTTCTGTTCTATCATGTGCTTTTGTGTTTTGCAGCACAAGGGGCTGAAATGATACTCGATTGAGCCCAGGTATTTAAAACCATGGAAGCCTCTGATATGACCTCGATAGAGGGCATTGATTGTTGTAATTCGTATTGGCATTTTAAGGTATGTTCAGAGTTGCATTGCTCTCTCACCCGCAACAACTGATTTCCCGGAGTGCGTGTCACTTTCAGTTTTTATGGTCGAGTGATGCTGCTGGGACTGAAGCAGGGCTTTGCTTTTATTGCTAATGTGTTTGAAAGCTTTACAGGTGTTTGTTTTGTATAAAGCCTCATTCGGAGTGTGTGTCATTTCCAGTTTTCATGCTCGGGGACGTTGCTAGTGCTGGAGCAGGGCTTTGCTTTTATTGCGGCATGTGTTCGAAGACTTCACAGGTTCTTTGCATAAAGCTGCATTCGCCAAATCAGAGCGCTTTATAAAAAAAAAAAAAAGGAATGAAGAAACACCGACACTATCCCATTTATAGAGAAGTGGAATGAACCCCTTAAAGCTTTACTTTTTGTTTGTGATTTCTTCATGCCACTGGTAATTTAGGTGTAATACACTTCCTCAGACCAATTTAACAACAAATATTGGTAATGCCAATAAGTCTCACCTTTGAATAACGTTACGCAACCTTTAGGCAGAAATGCCAAAATACCATAGAATTTAGAAAACGACTGCACACTACATACGGTTAGCTAGTAGTCGCAAAGCATCCCCTTTGTCTGTGATTTCTGCATGCTACTGGTCACATAATTACAATCCAACAAATTAAACTCCACAAATTTCCACTCCGTTACATGCATATAATTCTACTTCACGTAATACTACTTCATGCTACATAGTTCCATTACACTACACGCAACACAATTCAACTCCACATAATTCCACTCCACAACACATAATTCCACTACACACCATATACATCCAAACAACACCACAGAATTCCACATAATGCCACATAATTGCAATCCACAAAATATAATTCTACATCATGCCACATAATTCAACTCCACTCCATGCCAGACAATGCCACTCCACATAAATCCACTCCCTGCAACAGAATTCCACTCCGCACCATGCCACATATTTTTCCTTCCAGCCCCCTTGCAGCCACGAACATACACAGCTTAAAAGCACTCTTGAAAGCACAGTGCCAAAAGCTAACAGGCGAGGCCATTCAATCATAGCCCGGTGCATGTTGCTGGTTACAGACAGGCATCTTTTTAAGTTTAAAAAGCTTTATTTGGATAATTAAGAGATACAAAAGACCAGCAATACAAATAGAACATATTAAAATAGAAACAGTAGCAAAAAAGGCTAGCATAAAAAACAAAGGGAAGGGAAGGGGAAGGGAGGGAGAGAGAGGAGGGGAGAGGAGAGTTAATATTATAAAACTGATGAATGAAAAACTGCATAATATAAAGGAATGTGAGAAATAGTACAAATCAAACTAGTATATACAATAAGACAATAATGGTATAAAGGCAAGAAACAGAGAAGATGAACATTCAAGGAGGTTTAAAATTTTCGCCATTTACACGAGGATTATCTATTAACACTAGATTATCTTAATATGTTGTAAGAGGTAACTAAAAAAGATCTCTATTAACCCTTGGTTTGCAAGTGAAGGCAAAAGCAATGTCAAATCGATGAAAATGGCAAAGACTATTCCACCAGTGTTGGACAGAAAGTTTTGTAAGTGTTTTCCAGTTGGAAGTAATGTGTTGGAAAGCTAAGGCAAGCATAAGGTCAAATAGACCATGTTTGTGGAAAGGGAGATCGAGTGTGTCAGATAGACTCCCAGAAAAAAGAAGAGGAGTGGAATAAGGTGTAGGAATATGAAATATGTGGGAAATATAGGACCAAACTTTTCCCCAAAAATTAGAAACCAAGGGACAGAGAAAGAGAAGGTGGAGAAGGTCAGCATTGGAGGAGCCACAGGTCCAACAATTTGTATCAGTAGAGTGAGAAAATCTAGCTATAGAGGTAGGAGTGAGATAAAGTCTATGCTAAACAAAAAACATAGATTGAGTGAGAGAAGTAGAACGAGAAATTTTAAGAGAGCGGGACCAAAGTTTGTCCCGGAAGGTAATAGGCCCTTCACATCTCAGGTCAGATTCCCACGAGAGTTCCAACTTTAATTTTATACGGTCTGGGTCAAGAGCTGAGAAATATTTATATATAAGAGAAGCTTTGGGCAGCAAGAGAACAATCTTGAGAAGAGGATCTTGAACAGAAGGAAGAGGGGAAGAAGGAAGCTGCATCCAGCTCAGTCTGGGTTTCGGGCTTCCTACAGCACGGAGACAGCGCTAGTTGAGATCTCTGAAGCTATCCGGGATTGCTTAGATGCTGGTGGCAGAGCAGCTTTGGTTATGCTTGATCTGTCAGCGGCTTTTGACACGGTGCCGCACTCCAAGCTGCTTACCCGCCTCTCGGATATTGGAGTCTCTGGGTTGGCCTTGGCCTGGCTGAGGTCTTTCCTGGAGAGGCGAGTCCAACAGGTTTGGTTGCCACTGGCGGCCTCGTCTTTGCAGGAGGTCTCTACAGGTGTTCCTCAGGGCTCTTCCCTTAGCCCCCTTCTTTTTAACATCTATGTTACTCCTTTGGTCTTTTTGGCCGAGGAGCTGGGGGCTAAGGTGATAGCCTATGCTGATGATACCCAGCTCCTTTTTACATGGGGCAAGGGTGAAGATTCAGTCTGCCTGTGCAGAAGTGCTTGTCTTCGGTATTTGGGTGGCTTGCTAGAGCTCAACTCAAGTATAACGAAGACAAATCTGAGATCCTTCTGTACGGTAACTTCCCCTCGGACTTTAGAAGGAGGATCTGGCCCCCTGATTTTCCCCCTCCTTCATCTAATGGGAAATCCGCAAAAATCTAGGAATTTGGCTTGAGGATAATCTCTCATTCTCTGTCCAGGTGAATAAGATCTCAGGCTGCTGTTTTGGTCTTCTTAAGACACTTAAGCGTTTTCTCCCTCTCCTTCCAAAGTCTGCCAAAGAAACGGTTATTCGGGCGTTAGTTTTGTCTCGTTTGGACTATGCTAATGCCCTGTATGTTGGCATCCCTGGCTACTCCATGAATAAACTGCAAGTGATCCAGAATGCGGCCGCAAGGCTGCTTCTTGGAATCGCCAGAAGAAGCAGTGTACGTGTTCATCTTCGTGCCCTGCATTGGTTGCCCATGGTGGAGAGGGTCAAATTTAAAGCTTTGGTAATTGCCCACAGGGCCCTTTACGATTTGGGTCCCATCTATCTGCAGAGACGGTTTTCCTTCTACGTTCCGTCTAGAGTCCTGCGCTCTTCAGCTCTTCTGTTGGCTATAGTGCCGCGCTTCTCCCGGTCTAAGTTGGGGGGCGGCTCTCTCGCTGTTAAAGCCTCCCAGGCTTGGAATGCTCTTCCATTTTTTCTGCAAAACACTCCAAACCCGCTTTGCTTCAAGAAACTACTAAAAACGCATCTGTTCCCGTAGTCGCTCACTTCTGTTGACTCTCCTCTTGGCTCCGCGCTGGGACACTCTTTGGAGTAGCTATTGCGCGCTATAAAAGGATTTAACATAACATAACATAAAAAGCATCAAGAATAGCCGCCATTAGAATAGTGAATTTGTGTAGAAAGGAGCAAGGACAATTAAATGTAACTTGAAAATGAGGAAAGAAGCATGAAGATATACCATCAAAAAGGTGCTTAACCCAAATTATGCCACTTGATCTCCAAGATCCCCAAAAGATGGTTCTGCTATTGATAGTAATCAAGGAATTGTGCCAAATAGGAGATTCTAAAAAGGATTCCCTAGACATAGACTTTGGATGAGTCAGACAAATCCATAAGGAACAAGTGTGTTAAACAAGGGAAGAGAGGTTTTGGCAAAGAAGACTAGAACCTCTTTAAAAGAAAAGGGTAATAATGGGGCACGTTCAATGGAAAGCCAAAGAGGAGTGAAAGGGGAAATTTCGGAAAGAAGCCACTTTGAGGCCTGACGAAGAGAAAATGATTTATGATAAAGGCGAAAATCAGGAAAATGTACACCCCCATTAGATTTTGTCTTTCGAAGAGAAGATAAAGAAATCCTGGGTTTTTTAACTTTCTAGAGAAATTTGGAACGGCAAAAATCTATTTGTTTAAAATAACAGAGCGGGATATGAACAGGAAGCATGGAAAGAGTATAAATCAAAATAGGGGTAATCATCATCTTAATGGAGTCTAACCGACCCCACCACGAAAGAAAAAGAGGGTTCCAAGAAGAAAGCAAATTGTCAATCCGAGAGAGAACCGCAGTCATATTTAATTTAATAAAAGAAGCAATGGAGTTGGAGAACCACATACCCAAATACTTGATTTTAGAACCAATCCATGCAAAACCAGTGGAAGAAAAAGAATGTGGGAGACAAAATTTTGTAAGAGGGAGGATTTCTGTTTTGTCTGAGTTGGTTTTATATCTAGAGACAAGGGAAAAAGAAGTGAATTCATGTAACAAGGGGGGATGGAGGTTTCGAGAGCAGAAATAAAAAGAAGGCTGTCATCCGCATTTGCGGAAAGTTTTAAGTGACAATCATCATAAGTAAAACCAGATATGGAGTCATTGTTACGAATAGATGACAAAAAGGGTTCAAGAGCCAAGACAAAAAGGAGGGGAGAGAGTGGGCAACCTTGACTGACTCCACGTTGAAGAGAAAAGTAGGATGAAACACAACCATTGACTAGCACTGAGGTTCTGGGGGCAGAGTATAGTAAAGAAATGAGAGAAGAAAATGTGGGACCAAATCCATGCCATTTCAGGGAAGCAAATAGAAAGGACCAGTCCACTCTATCGAATGCTTTCTCAGCATCGACAGAAATGGCCGCCAAGGAAGAAGAAAGGGAAGAAGCTTTGTTTAAAACATTAAGAAATAGACGGAATTTATCCAAGGTCAGTCTGCCCCTGACAAAACCGCATTGCTCCTTGGCAACCAAATGAGGCTTAAGAGGATCTAAACGTTAAGCAAGTATTTTGGCGAATAATTTATAATCAACATTAACCAGAGAAATTGGTTGATAGTTTTTGCAAAACATAGGCTCTCGACCCTCTTTATGAATAAGGCAAATTATGGCTTCTTGAAAGGTACCTTCCGTTTTACCGGAGAGAGCGAAAGAATGGAAAAGATTTAAAAGTTTGGGAAGAAATACGTTGGAAAAGTGTGAATAAAATTCAAGCGTTGAGGGCAGAGGATAGTTCATTGAGAGATAGGTCTACTTCAAGATCAGAAAAATTAAGATGAGAATTAGATGGGGATAGGAGGCTATTGAGATAGGTCTGAATGAGAGAGCTAGAGGGAGGGGAGTCTAGGGTGTAGAGATATTCATAGAACAATTTAAATTTGTTAAGAATGTCTTGATCTTTATGGAGAAGAGAGCCATCTGAAGAATAAAGAGTCAATCAGCGTCCGATCTTTACGGGTTTTAAGATAATTCGCTAGAAGTTTTCCAACTTTATTACGACCGCCATAATAGCGAGCACTACTGCGGAGGTGAATGGAATGTTAAATGTTAACTTAGCACAAATCAAATCTTGTAGGACCGAATCCGCCGGTGATGATGAATAGAATTTATGTTCTAAGGCCTTAATATGCGCTAGGGTACCTTTATGATGTTGAAGAAAACGTTTCTTTTTTTGGAAACAAAATCCATGATAAAGCCTCTTGCGGTGACCTTAAAGGAATCCATAATATATAAGGGGAGGAATTGGGGTTACTATTTAGGTCAAAAGAATTCATTAGCAAATGTGATGAAAGAGGAAGAAAAAAGTAGGTCGAGAAGAAGAGAATTGTTGAAACGCCAACGGGAGGACCTGGGATGTGGAGGAAGCAAGTCAAGGTCAGTTATAATTGGGGCGTGATCGGAAATGACGATAGGTTCAATAGAGGAGGATAAGAGGTTTTGAGATAAAGATTGGGATAGAAAAATATAATCTAGACGGGAGAGAGAGTTGTGAGGAGGAGAGAAGAAAGAGAAGTCAAGAGTATCAGGGTGAGAGAGTCTCCAAGAATCAACAAGATGGGTTTGAGAGATAGTGTCAAGAAAGTGTTTGTTAGGTTTGTAAGGAGTGAAGCGGACCTGAGATTGACGACCAAGAAAGGGGTCAACAACTTGGTTACAATCACCTCCTAGTATAAAATAATCGCTCTAAATTGAATACATTTCTGTGTAATCAGAGGCCAAAAGGAAGAATCAGGGTGAGTAGGGCCATAAACATTAAAAACAGTCAAGGACATATTGTTAATTAACAGCTTGACTAACAACCATCTGACTTCTGTATCAATTTCTTGTGATATAATTTTACAATTTAATTTCTTATGACATGGAATTATAACTCAATTTTTCTTATTAGAAGTAGGAGAGAATAAAACTGAGCCCATTCAACCTCTCTTTAACTTTAATGCCTCAGATTCTGTAAGGTGTGACTCTTGTAAGAGAGCCAAATCAGGGTTGTAAGAGGAAAGATACAATAGTATTCTCTGTCTCTTAATTGGGTTAACAAAACCTTTCACATTCCAAGAAATTACTCTGAATGTAAAACCATTGAAAATACATAAAGAACAAAAACTGCAGTAGTAAAAGCGATGTATTGAATAAGACAGTTAACAAACAAACCATACGTAAGTACAACATTACAGAGAAGGGAGGAAATGAAGAGAAGAGGGGAGAAAGAGGTAGAGGACTGAAAAGAAAGGAGAAAAAAACAACAAAAAAGAAAAAGTAATAAGAGAAGACAGCACATGACAATCACTGAATGCCAATAGAAATATCAAATAGAAGAGTAAAGGGATTGACGACTGTAATACGTACCTTCCAAGGGGAGACAAAAAGAAATACGAGGAGTGGCGACACAAGGGAGAAGACGGCGCAACCAAGCAGGAAGGGGCACCACAGCGGGGAACCATATGTAATAAAAGGGAAACAGAGAAAAAACATATTAAAGCAGATAAAAACCAGCAGAAGTGTTGAGAGAGGGAAGACAAAAAGAAGAGATAAGAGTGCAATAATACAACACAGTTCAAATATTAACATTAACCTGTGGAGAGAAAAAACTTTAAGTCAAGCCAAGCGAGATAATTCCTGTAATGGAGAAGAGGAAAGTCAAGGTACGGCGGACGTGGAAGGAAGAGAACCAGAGTTTTCCATCGACGAAGGGAAACACAAGTGAATGAATTTCCTCAATTCAGCCGGTTCCTCAAAAGTAAAAGATCCAGGAACTCTTTCCGCCGTTTAGTCGTTGCTGAGGAGTCATCTTGAGAAAGAAATAGAGCCTGACCAGACGAGCTGTTTCTTGTTTAAATCTGTAAGTCTGTAAATTTCAAAAATAAAAAGATTATGCCTCTTGGTTTGGAGGGAGCAGATGACGGGGGCCCAGTCTGTGAGCTCGTTGAATACTTAAATTTGTAGACGCAGGAAGATCAAGAACTTTATAAGAAAGTTGTTGAAGAAGGAGACGGGATCATCCTCCTCCAAATTTTCAGGAAGACCATAAAAGCGCAAGTTGGTGCGCCTATTTCTGTTTTTCAAGTCCTCCGCTGATCTCCTCAACGAAAGGACCTCCCTCTCCAGGGTAACCAGTTTTGGGGAAACATGTTGTAGAACATCAACTTGTTGCTCCACTGTGGAAATGCGAGAGTCCATAGAAGCCCACTTAGCGTCCATAGCTTGCAAACGAGAGTTGGTCTCTTCAATAAAGGGACACAGAGCGTGGATTTCCTCAAAGATAATGTCCAGAGACATCAGAGTAACAGGCCTTTGGAGGAGAGGGAGGGTCATGTTTGTGACATTTGGTAGCAGGAGCTGGGACCTGCGACTTAGTTGAAGAGGGCGACGAAGCCGCTGACCTTGCAGATCCAGATTGTGCCATGACTCTGGTGCCTTACGTTGAAGAAACAGGAGGGGGAGAGAGCGCCACCTGAGAAGGAGGTGTAGATCTTTTGTCTGTAAGTAATAACTTCTTACTCCTACCCATAAAGCAAAGACGGAGGAAATTAAGTGGGAGTGAAGGAGAACAGCAGCACAAACCAGCACTCAGTCCACAGTGTATGAAGCATGCTCGAAAAGCAAAAAGCCCGCAAAGTGATAAGGAATCCTTCTATAGGAGTTTAAAGAAAAGTCTGATCAGGCAAAAAATGTCACTTAGAATTCCCTGCATCATCTCATAGGACAGGCTTCCTCCCTTGTGATGCTATACTATTTGAATTTGGCCCAATTTGTGTTAGGGCTTGTGGTGTGCACTGTGTAATATAAATTTGACATATTTGGAAAGGCCCAAGGACTTTGACATAGACAGCGCCAAGAGCGCTCGGTTTTCCGGGACCCATTGGTTTTGCCAGTGCTTGATTAAGTTTGTTTCAGCATTTGCAGTGGTCACCTGGACCACTGCAACTCCCAAACAAACTTCTGTTTACATTCACAAAGAGTGGTCCCAGGGGGACCTCTTGCTTTTTGCAAATGCTTTACCATCCCACCTCCGCAGTCCATAATTTTTCACTATTTTGCAACCAGATTTCAGCTACTAAACATTGATGCATATAATAATGATTTGTTATTTGTAAGGCACAAGGCCCTTTAAAGGACCAAATTAGTATGGAGTCAAAACCCCATTTTAGCCGTTGTTTAAAAGTTTACTGATTTCTAAAATGGGATTAGTACTTTTAAAAACATAAAGCAGTTTGTAGTTCGGAAACTTTGGGCAGATGTATCAACATTACATTTTGCAATTCTATAATAGCGAATTGTACCGATTCGCTATTATAGACTCACAAAATGCAATGTATGTAGGAATCTGCTAATATTTTGCAATTCCTACGCATTCATTTCGATGGGCCAAGAGGCCCATAGAAATGAATGGGAATTGCATGCACAATTTGCGAGTACCCAATAGGTACTCGCAAATTGCGCATGCAATTTCAAGGATGCAATGGTTCCAAAAGGACACCCTGTTGCACCTCTGAAATGTGCATGTGTGCACATGTGGCGCACATACATTCCCTAAGGGCATGTATGTGAGCAACATGGCACATTGAAAAATGCAAAAAAGTGAATTTTTCTAGGAAATTGCAAATTACCACCAACTTGAAGTTGGTGGTAATTTGCAATTCCTTAAAGCAATATCGCAATTTGCGATGGCTACTAGAATAGCATTTAGGGAATCGCAAAATGCGATCCTCTAAATGCGTGCGCAAAATAGGGAATCGCAAATTTTGCGATTCCTTATTTTGCAAGTGGTTTTTTTTCTTCCCTACATTGCACAATATGATTTTGCGATCGCAAACGGCGAAATTCTGCAAATTTCACCGTTTACGATAGCAATTTTGCTTGATACATCTGGTCCTTTAAATCAGAGTGTTTGCGACCATAAAGTGGTTTGTACTTCTGTTCTGTCTTGTCTCTGAAACATATTTCACATTGCACAACACGTTCAGGCTTTTTAGCTAAACTTATTTCTATCAGAAACATCCCCATTCACTTTCAATGAAAAGGTCTCGCATTTTAAATAATTTTCTATGTAAACTGTTTGCTTGCTCTCTGGCGAAGAGGGAAAAATGTTATCATTTTGCTTATGCTATTACAAAGTATACCGCTTTTGCTTATTGTTACATACATATATTTTCAATTCATGTAGGTGTCAAGAAATAAAAGGAGAAGAGAGGAGTATGATATTTGTGACAAAATGCCCATGCGATGAATGTATTCCATTAATAAAAGGTGCAGGGATCAAGCAGATCTACTCGGGTGATGTAGATGTTGGCAAAAAGAAGGCAGATATTTCCTATATGAAGTATGGTGAACTTAAAGGTGTTGGAAAATACACAGTGAGTATGTAAACTTGTAATTACAAACTGACTTGTTAAAATTGGGATTTTAATTCCTGTGTCTTGCTTCATCTATGTAGACAACCACAGAAAAGGCACTTCCAAATGTTGAGATAGCAACATAGATCACATTGTATGAAGGCATTTTGCATATGCAAACCCTGAACTGGGTAGTAAGGCAGGCTTTGTGCACACACAAAAACCCTAAATTGATGTACATCAAGCATTGGCAGAGCCAACACGTGAGTTTAATGCTGGCGCGGATAGAAAAGGCAATCGTTGTAAAGGAGGCCCTCATGCAGTTCAATACCAGCACTAAAGCAGAAGGATACGCCCAACCAGCCATAGCTTTAAGGGAGTAATGAATACTCCACTGGGCTGAGCCAAGTTGTGATTCAAAAAATCTCAAACCAGTGGCTAAAGGAGGCTGGTTGAAGGGGGCAAACTCAAAGCTATGTGTATTGTTAGCAATTGCTTTGTTTGACAACTGCGCTCTCAAACCCCTTACTTAAAAATGACATCACAATTTGTTTATTTATGTGGGAATCGCATTCTTTAAATTCCAAATTCGAACATGTCAGTCCAGAGAGCACAACTGTAGAAAGAGTTGCTGCAGATTGCCAGGCTGTCAAATTCCTGTCAAAGGCAGGGCAGTTATAGGCAGAAAAGGCCTGAGATTCACAAATTGAACCACTCTTAACCTAAAGGTTTATATTCATTTGAAGTTGGTAAAACGTTGTAAACCATTAATAAATATTGAGTTTCATTCAGTATGTATGTGAAAAAGGACCAAAAAAGAACAGGTACCAGAGTTCTGGATTCCCCATCTCTTTTTTTTTTTTTTTTAAACCGTTTTTATTGCAGAACAAAAAGATAAGCAGCTTACATACATAATGACCCTACACCGCAAATGCCAGTGCCTTTTCCTTTCTTGGCCATGAGGCTTCCGTACACAGCTTGTGAGCCCACATCCTAGAGGCCGGGCAGCGATAACATGTAGGTCATTATACTTAACCATATTTCAACCTGTACATTTGTTTATATCATTATAGGATGTCTGCGTTCCGCTTTTAAGTTTTCTCCCCCCTTCCCTCCCACCCAGTCACTCCCCCTCCCCAGTCCCTATCCCCCTATCCCTATCCCCTCCCTCTCCACCCTCCAGTGCCCTCGCCAACGACCGGACTTGGCCTTAATATGTATTCTTGGGTACTTATCAGAACTAAATAACTATCTACTGTGTATGTGTGGTTGGGACGTTCCGGGGATAGCATCAGTATCAGAGGGCTCCTCTTCCTCCTCAATCTCGCTGTTGCGCAGGGCCTGCACCAACATCTCCCACTCTGTGGCCGCCTCTAGTGCCCTATCATCTGACCTACGACACGCCAGTTGGTATCTAAGTGTACTTTCACTCGCCGCCCATTTCTGTAGTTCATTAATCCACCTCCTATGTGTGGGGCCCACCTTCGACTTCCAGAGCCTCGTCACTTCCCTCTTTGCCAAGAGGAGGCCCATATCTATAAATTTACTTGTGGTCTTGTTCTTGGGCGTGTGAGGAAACCAGTGCAGGACACAGACCCTGGATTCCCCATCTCTCGAGCTGGAAATAAGAACTGTGGGGTTAACTTTCATTGAGCTGCATGCTGGGTTGCATAAGTCTGTGGGCAGTCTTAAAATGACGGCACTTTTTTCTCTGCAATAGGCGGCTCACCTGTGATAGCATTTTCATTGCATTTGTCCCTTTTTAAAAGGGAAAAGTAGAAAGACTGTTCTCAGCACCTAATATACATTTTAGGTCTGGCCTAAAGACAGCTTTAGTACTTTTGAAAGCCTGGCGAAATGTAAAATATCATAAATAGTACATACATATATACATGTATAAAAGGGGCTTTGGATCACTCACCTTCTTTCATTGATCTGTTCCACTGTCATTCAGATTTTGGTTCCACCCATCTCAGCATAAAGCAGAAGGCAGTGAGTCAACCCACTTCAGCCATTGGCTCTCTTGAGCTGAAAGGGACAGCATTTTTCCTGATCGCACTGTACAGCCACCTTAAAAGTGTGCTTCAGTGTTGTAGCTGCTGGAATAATAATTTAATTTTCCTATGCTTTTTACTTCCCTTCTTTATTATTTTTTTTTTTTTTAGTCTTTCTATGTTTAAACTATGTTTTCAGGTTACATTAATTAAAAGTTAACAGTACCATTTCTTTGCGCTAATAAAAATCATATTTTCCCTGTGATGTGCATTAAAACTAAAAAGGGTTTCTATAACTTATTGTAAGTACACCTGCCTGCTAGAAAACAACAATACCGTTCTGTTAAAAGTATGTGCGATGGTGAATTAATTTTTTGAATTAAAAATGATCTGTGCAAGCCTTCAGCCATATTTAGGCAGCAACATGTTTTTTTATTTCTTTATTCTTTTTGCAGCATTTGTTTGCACAAAATAAAAAAAAATGACATCTATTGGTAAGGAAAATCCATTGACTTTGGCAATTTCTGTTAAATTTCTAATGGCGCATTGGAGTCTTTAATATTTTCCCTATACGTTTGATTTTAAACGATTACCAAGCAAATGCTGCCATTTCATACATTCTCTTTTCTTTTTGTTTATTTGAAAAGTTTTCTTTTGCCCGTTTTAAAGATTTCTAATATCTGGGCTAGACTCTTTAGTGTTTGTGAGCTTACTAAAAATACCCTTTTGTAGGGAACTGGTGCTAAAGGTAATGTGTGTTTTTTTCATCCGTTGCAGCAACCTGGCCAGGTTGCCATGCAGATGCTGCACAAACATAGAACCGTGATATGATGCTAGTCGGCTACATGATCCGTGCTCTATAAAGATCAAATAACTATTGACAGAAAACCTCTGTGAGAGTAGCTGTGAAAAGCATTTTACTGTTAACATGTTTAAGAACGTTACCACCACCAACATACGCCTCTTCGCAAGTTTTCCTTCATGAGAAGGAGTTCAGGACTACAGCACTTGTAATCTCACTAGTAAACCTGATTGAACCTGGGAGGGTTAAATAAGGTGTTATCCTCTCCACCGCGAGTACTAACAACGTTGAGAATATTTTGACATTTCTGTTTAGCAGGGAGGTGGACCCATACAAGGAGCGCTGCGTTTGGTCATTTTCATGGATTTTCAGCTTAAAGGAACAGTTGCATTCCACACACAAGTATATTTAAGCTGTCAAAGTATTGTCTTTAGCAAACATTTAGCAGTTTCTCCGATTTGTACTATCATGGTGTAATTTCGTCACATAAAACATTTAGCATTACGGCCCTGAAATGCAGGCGAATGGCCTTTTTTTGTTTTTGCAAACAATTATAATAAACATTAAAAGTGCACAAGTAACAAAGTAAAACGGCTGCAGTCTAAAAGTGGTATGCATATGTTTGCAAAAAGTAAGTAAAATATGATACAGTAACAAAACATAACTAAAGCCCAGAGTGGCCTGCCCATCCCTGGCACTGAAGTGGACCGCTTTCTAGGCGGGGTGCACCGGTACCGGGAGGGAAAAGGTGCCACCCACATTGAAGAGAGCCAGTTTCTGAAGTGAGGTGACCCATTGCCCCATGCTGCGGGGTGTGGTGAGGGGACCATCATGTGTGTATGAAGGTATGTATTTTTTCTTAAATATGAGGTTGGCGAGACAACTAATACTGTGTATAGGCTAAACCTAAAAAATAGATAAATTCATTTTTTGTACCTTGACATTTACTGTTTAAAAAGCAGAGTATCCGGGTTTGGTATTTGAAAATTAATGTGAATGTTCTCTTTAAACAGTGGCGGTTGAATCCATCGCTTCCCAGTGTTGGTCAGCAGAATGAGTTGGAAACCATGGAAAGTGAGTACCTAATGTAATGTAATGGACATGTGTGTTTCACATTGTTGCGTGGACCTACGGAGCATCTTGGAAGTAATAAGAAACAAAGTTCAATACTCTCCGCCATTGCTCTTGCACTGTAAAATGCTTTTGGAAGAAGCTGTTGTATTTTCTTTCATTTTGATCAAATATCACAAAACAGTCAAATTACACGATTCATAAGGTAACATCCCCTTCTGAGATATAGCTTGGTGCCCATGAATAAGATAAAAAGTTCTAATATGCATTGACTTGGAATGACAGTCATGCAAGTCATTATTGTTAAACAGAAATTAACCTGCACTTTTTCATTGTTAATGCTGCAGATTCTGGCCACTCATTCCACCAAAATCCCCATTCATCTGACAATTTTTGATTGTCAATGTGCACACGTTAACATGCGATGGGGATCCTTGTGGAACACATGCCTTCCGCATCAACAGCATTGCCAAACACCACAAAGCAGAGTGAGCTCAGTAAACCACCATATCTGGGCCTATATTTTTTTTCTATGTATCATACGCATTATTTTGTTTGCTAACTGCATCCCATTCTATGCGCGGTGAATACATTCAGTCATTTACTTACCTCCTTTCAGAAGTCACCCACTTCCATATCATGCTTATATACAACCATGGGATGCTGTCACATCTCGCAAACAATTCTGTGCAGTGTCCTATTTGCCGTGTGTAATTGGTGGCACATAAACACTTTGTAATTCCTTAAACTGTAGTCCGAACATGTTTGTGGGAACATCTGAGGTAAGTGGATTTGTTCAAAGCCTACATTTTATACCAACGCGCCTTGCTTCTGTGTGCGCATATCCTATGGTAGTGTGTTACATTGCCCTCCATAGATTAGTGACTTTCTTCATGCCATTATCCACCTATTCAGTACACTGTCGCTGATTATCGTCTGGGAGCTGCGCATTACAAAGTCATTCAGATGTCTGACTTCTGCATAATAGTGTGTGTATATGTTTGACTTTGAACCCAAGCTAGCGTATCTGACTCTTCATGCGAGAACTTTTGCATGTATACTATTTCACCTCCCCATATCCAGAGAACTGTTTTCTGAGGCTTCACCTCTCCTACATCAACCAACTCATCTGGGCTGTAGTTTCTTGGTTTGAACCTCCAAACATTTTGAAACCAATTGATTTAATAATACTGTCCTATACTGGGAACCTTAAGTATTCCCTTCTCCAATGCCTCTGTAAGACTTCCTGGCCTAGCTTTGCTGTTTTTGCTGCCCTTGCAAAAGTCTGTACCATCTTGTCCAAAACATCGAAATAACTGTAACTGATATAGAATGGAGGTATTTGTAATGACTTTCAGAACTCCAGCAGTATTACCTTTTTATAATCCCCTGCATACTTCAGAGGGAGCTTTGTTCACAAATCCAGGCCTATCTGCGACTTCTCACTTGTTCTATATTCAAATTTCGTGATTGGAATGTTGCTTTATTAGGTCTCGCCTGAGCCAGCGCTTTAGCGCTGCTCTGGCGAGAGCTATAGAAAGCGGGATTTGGAAGTGCAAACTAGTGCTTTTCAGGCCGCCAACTACAGTGCATGTGCGCCGGGCGCGCGCACCATTTGGCAGCCTGCTGATCACTTTCCCGGCCGCTTTGATGTTCTCAGTGAGTGGCCACTGAGAACATCAAAGCGGCCGCGAAAGTGCACACCATTTGCCACCCCCTCCCTTATCCCACTTCTTGCTTGTTTTATTGGAGTTTCGATCTGCCTTCATTCCCCTCTAGCACTGCGCTCTAACGCGAGACGTGTGACACCAGGGAGACTCTCGATTCCATATTTAAAGGCATGGTGCGGGATGACTTCACAGGCACCTCAAAGTGTCAGTGTGTGTGTGTCAGGGTTCCAAAAACGTTTTCAGGGCCAGTGACTCAGGCACTCTCACTGGAATGCCATTGGCACAGGGCACTTGCTACGTTTTATTACTATCTTTACCCTCAATGGTTTAATAATAGCATGACTGGTCTATTTTTATTAAACTTTTTTTGAATAATTATGCATGCACATACTTTCTAGATGGAATGTTGCTGTCAAATTTACTGTGCACCTTTTATAATTGCAGCCCCCTGCCCCAATCGTTTACATTCCCTATTCCTTGTTCTCACCCTGCAGTGAGAGCCGGGCTCGCTGCCACATGGGCGATGGCCCATCGACCCCCCCCCTCTCTCCTTCCCCTTAAACACATCACATGGACGAGTTCGCAAACTTCGAGAGGGAAAAGTGCTCAGTGTTTGTCAAGCTCTGAAGGCAAACAGCAGCCGCCGCATCCTGGGATCCTCGGCTGCACAGCCGCACACAACCTTGGACCGCTTCCGGGAGGCGGAGCCAGAGCCGGGGCTAAGACACATGATGGGCCAAACTGCGCAAGTCACCACAGGCGGTCACTGCACAAGAGGGGCGCTTTATGTTTCAGAGATACAAGCTCACACACGCTGCAAACCCGCCTTGTCGTTTTACAGACCAGAGCCCTTCCTAGATGGCCATCAACCTCTTCATCTGGCAAGCCACCTGACTGCCACCGTAGCTCCAAGTCCACACTTTGTACCAGCCCACTGCCTCTTCTCTCCATCAAGCTACCTCCCTGCCCTCACCCCTGGGCTTGCAAGTCCCGCAGGACCTAGAGTGCTTAATTTGAGCCGGTGGTTTGTGTGCTCAACACCAGCTTTTAATTGTCAACACCGATGCTTATGAGAGTCAGTCGCCTGGTGGGGCGGTCTCTCTTATTTACAACAACTGTTGTTTATTAATTCAATATACATTAATAATGACCAATACCTGCTGCCCATGCCATTCTTATGGCTCTGGGGGCTTGCTAGTAATTGTGCTGGCACTGTCATTGGCAGAGATGGCAGGGGCAATGAATGGGTAAGTGCACGTTGCAAAGGGCTCGTGAGGAGTGCCCTGGCACTTTTTAACAAATCAAAACACTGCCGAGTACATTACAGCCACAGACTCTCGAGTACCATGCTCGCACTGGAAACAAGGCCAGCTTTGCACCCCACATAATGAGCATTTAGCTTGAGGTGACCGGATTTTCAGAATGAAACAACCTGGACGGCCGCCGACATAGAAATAGGACTGTTTTGGTCGGGCCGGATTACGGTTTCAAAAGGACTGCACCAAAAATATTTAAGGTCACTTTCCCATATGCATATATTTCATAGCTCTTGTATTTATTCATTACGATACAGTTAATTGAAACCATTACATGATTATAGAACGCGCAGTGAAAAATACAAAAGCACATGCTAAACACCAGACTCCTTCAATAATTGTCCTTAATGCGACCAACGAGCTCGCGCGACGCAGATGAGAATGAAGCAGATGTCACCGGTATAGAAACGGTTAAAAGCTACAAAATCGTACTGATGGCAAGTGGACTCCTGAGTCATTACTTTCTGTATGTCTGGTGCAATTAAGGACAAAGTGCCAGTGCATGGAAATAATGAGTGAGTGAGTGAGTAAATATTACATATACACATGTGTGATGAGACCCAGGGGCGGGCTGCTATTGAGTCTGGCTTGGGCTGATGGGACACGGAGTCGCCCCCTCATTACATCCTGCTGTGCTGCCTGGGAAAGGCAAGGCAGAGGGTGGCTTTTAAACCGCTCCGCTCATGTTCCTGTGTTGAGAGAGCCGGAGAAAACGTGCGCCTGCCCTGTACCACACTGCGATAATGTGCGTCCTCATCCGACCCGCTCTCAACAAGCATTGGCATAGCCAATAGGTCTCGCTTTTGGGACCTTATAAGTGTTTAGCCATGCAACAGTTGCATAACTAAATACTTATAAGGTCCCAAAAGCGAGACCTATTGGCTATGCCAATGCTTGTTTATTGTGATAACTATACCGAGGTACATGAAACTACCCGCTGCTCTTTAAAGTGACGTCTCAACTTCCTTAATCCTGATGTTACTGACAGTTGGTTAAAGCTAATATTTTGATCAGTTAATTTTGATGCTTATCGCAACATTGCCTGTATCGAATCTCTGGGATAAACAATATTGAGAAGAATATCATCTACCTATAATGCACTTAAACTATCATAGCCATCTCCATGCCCTCGCCCTTCTGCTTTGACCACACAATCCCAGTTTAATCGCCTGACTACCATAGGTGGGCTTTATTATTAAAGCACAGGTTACATGGCACATACCCGTCTGAAGCATCTATGCAATTGAAAGCTGCCATCTAAACATAGGTTTTAAAATTTGGCGTCAAGTGAGATACCTTATCGACTTAACTTCACGCATCAACCATATCTGTACCCCAGGAAAATAGTGGCTGTATATTGGGGAGACCCGCGACTGTGCCGAGATGGGGGGTCACTGTCTGTAATTCTTTTTAAATGGTCTGGGATTGCCCAGTGGTATTAGCTTACTGGGGACGAATTGTTATTCATTTGGGTAGTCCCCAGGTTAGGGAGTTGTACGGGACACCGGAGGTTTGCCTCTTGAGAGGTTTTTAACTCCCTATCGCCTAAAAAGGCGAGCAACAGATTGTTAGGTCTCGCTGAGTCAGCGCATGCGCTGCTCTGCGAGACATTTAGTCAGTGGCTGTTGAAAATGCTTCCAAAGGGAATGACGGCCACCAGCTTTCGGTTACGCGCACAAGCGCTCGCGCCTCACTCCGCCTCTGCAATCAACGCTGCTGCGCGCTCATCCCTCGTGTGCTGAGCACAGAGCGTGTCATTGCGATCACTTTCGCATTCACCGCGATCGCGATGACTTTCACATTCACGGTCGCGCTGCGTTACTTTTACGCAATGCTGGTTACATTTGACACAATAATTAATTGATAGCTGCACCACTAATAATGGCTTTGTTCTGTGTCAGTTAGGTAGAGATCTTTTGCATTAGAATGTAATCGAGTGTGAGTCAGCAGTGGTACCACAAAGACCTAACTACAATTTTCTGTTTGGCATTGTTCACTTTATTATTTTTGATGTGATTTGTTTCTCTTGCCAAATTGTTAATGATGTATGTTTTCCAGCTGTCTCCCTGCTATGCTTCTTTTCCCTCCCCTACCGCATTCAGTATTGCCCTCTCTAACCCATGTGCTTCTCGCTCACACCCTCTCTGATTGTCCTCGTATGCTTCTCCCCCTGTATTGCCTTTTCGCCCATAGCGTCTTCCCTCCCTGCCAACTCCAGGTTTCTCTCTCTCACCCATTGCTTTTCTGTGCCTCCACCCTCGCCTTTGTGTTGCTTCCGTCTCTCACTTAAAACAATGTTTTGCATGTTTTTTTTTCTTTTTTACTGGTCAATTCTGATCGGTAAATAAAGATTTAAAAAGTGCCCTTGTCATTTTGTAGACATATGCACACGTCTACAAAGTAACATGGGCGGCTGTGGCGTAGGCTTTTTTCAAATTCATATTTTTACTAAGCTGTGCAGCATTGGGGATGCTGTACAGCATTGCTAAAAAACACTGGGAAATCCAATAGGTCCCAAAGCCGAGGCCTATTAGATTTTCCAGTGCCTGTTTATTCCGATACTACTTCTGTGAATCATTCACTTTGTCAGTCTGTCATATTTAATTTATTGATCTTATGCTTTAATTCAATTCCTGCTGCCCCTTTTTCATACTCAGTTTAAACATTGTGTTAATGAATATCAATGTTATTTACTTATTGCCTGATATTGTATTGTTTTTTTGTGTGCAGGTCTTCATCTTCTACCATGCTTTTTCCCCATCTAAATACTATGCCCATCACTCTTAATCTGAATTAATATTACAGTTTGAGTCTGTACTGGTACTGAATTTCTCAATTTATAAACACATTTTCTTGTATTTTGAACAATGTGCAAGAGTTGTGTAGTTCTTCTTACAGTGTGTCCATATATAACAGTCTCCAAAATGATGTCCCCGGCATCAGTTAGTCAGATCCATGTTTTACTGCTTTTAAATATCATGGGCGTCATTGGATAACATGTACCCCACAAAATGCCACGTTAGTTCTGTTATTCAGTCATTGCTTACAACCAGTCTTGACATTGCTTATAGCTAGCTATGACACTTTAATTACGAGCCATGACTAATCACTATACCACTAGTGGATTTCAAAACGGAATATAATGAGAGCAGAACCAGAACAGTGGGTACAAATGGGAAGTCCTCATGGTAGCACAGAACCTCATTGCATGTCTAGTGGACAGTGGCAATTATTTTGCCCATGGGCTCTCCTACCTCATACATCCAAAGTGAAACAAGCATTGGCATAGCCAATAGGTCTCGTGTTTGGGACCTTATAAGTATTTAACCATGTAACAATTAATGTTGTTTCACCAAGGATATTGTGCTGCATAACTAAATACTTATAAGGTCCCAAAAGCAAGACCTATTGGCTATGCCAATGCTTGTTATACTTTACCCTGGCACTGGCTAGGAAACGGATAGCCAGGGCCTGGAAAGAGAGACAGAGCCCTACTTAGTCCTGGGAGCAGATGGAAGTGGAACAGTAGGCTAGGGCGGAGGAAGAGGCATGGTTGTGTGAAGAGGTGTGTGGGGTACACAGACGCCATCTCTCTGATATGTGCGGGCAGGGGTCTGGAGCTTTGCAGAAAACCCAGGTCAGCTTGAGGTATTGGCTGTATATTTGTCTGAAGCCCTGAGAGAGGTGGGGGAACGCAACAAGTAAAACGGTTCTCCTCAAGTGAGATCAATGTGTTATGGAGGGGCGCTCTTATGCATTGGATACCCTATGTATGAGCGATATATGGATGTTTGTCTCAGCAGAACCGTGACCTGTTTAAAGATAATATTAGTATGTGAACCGATGCTTGGTTGTAGGTTATGTTTTGTTGTTTATATAATCAAAACACCTCCCTCCGAGGCTATAATATTTCTCTTCATATAGTCTCTAGAGTCACTTCCTGGTAAGGGAGTCACATTAATGACTGGTATTCCTTACTATAACAAAACCTGATTGACCAGAGTGCACAATTCCTCGTACTAACTTCTTTAATTTGTTTAAAAGCATGTTTGTGTCACGTTAAGAAAACGAGTATTATATATGACAAAACCTTTGGACAGGACTTGGCTAGATTAATTCAAGAGACTGATAAAAGCATTCCTGTGTATAGAGGAGGGATGTATGAAGATTCTTTCAGAAACTTTCCATATTTCTTTATAAACTATGTAATATACTGAAAGACTGAAAAGGAATTGGAGTTAATGGCAACACGATTAAAGTAGAAGAAATATGCAATTTTGGCCTACCACCTTCACAGGAGAGCTGCATACTGGGCTACTCTAGGAAAAAGTCTGCAATACACCCTCAGCCGGATGCTTCACTTCATATGTGTGAGTAATGGGTGGACAGAGTGTGTTAAATATGCATGTATAAGGTAAGGTGAGTGTGTGTGTTGTGCTTTACTCTATGGAGACATGAATCAATTTGGGACTTCTTGTATACTTGGGTTGTTATGGCTTGGGTAAGGCTGCTCGAGGTTGGTTTGAAACTGCAGTCATGTTTTGAAGTTTCCTGAACCTCCCCATAGTTGTTGACTATAGCAGTGGAAATGCTCTTTCTTTTGTCTCCCTTGGAAATGAGCACTGTACGATATTAGCTCATTCCTGAGGGGATGTAATTTGTCAGATTACAGCAACTGGGGATGCCTTTTTCCTTTCCTTTGTAGGTTAGCCTCCTACTCCTTGTCAGGGCACTTACAGCTCAACTCCTCTTCCTGTACCATTTGGGTTACTAAGGATATGTATATAGCAATATGAGCTTCTACACAAAATGCAGGCATTGTTTGGATCAGTATGGGCAGAACTTCAGTGGAAACCACCACTGACATTCACTGATCATGTAGGGCTAACAAGACCTGATTTGAGTAGCCTTCCACAATTTACACAGAAATAAATTGGTTGTGCCAAGAATAAATAATTGCCCAGCGCTGGGAGGCAAAGATTCTTATTGGGAAGGATTGGGATCTGTGATTGTCAATTTAAATTTCAGGATGAGGGCACATCTTGTGGCAAACCTGCCGGAGATCTGAAGAGTTCCTGGTGAAGGAGGAACTGCCTGTTGGATATATGGGATTGCTGGACATATGGAATTGCTGGACTTCATCTTCCAAGGGAGCACCTGACTTGTGAACTAGTAGCTGTGTAATAGTTTTGGGTCCTAACACTGATGGAATTGAAGCATCTGCCTTGAAGGAAAAGGCCAACTCTCAGTGATAGGAATGCTGAAAGTGTGCATATGTATGTGCATACATCCCTTGACATGAATGAGGTCCTGTGACCTGGAGGGGCGCACCAAGCATACCCTCATTTAACTGACAGTGGTCTTCCGTCTTTGTCATGGGTTTAGCATAAAGAGGGGTGGTGGCAGAATATCACATTATGTGAATCAGTGGATTTGACAGACCTTTTCATCTGTGTCACTTGAGAGGAGGGGTGGGGTGCTGGCCCACTCATGTAAAATTCTGCCTTGATGATCCAACCCTCATCTTTACACTAATATCCCAAATGTGTTTTATTTTCTGCATATATCTGACCTGTTTGGGACATACCGGAGGTTTATGGGTGTGCGAAAGTAATTGAGGCGTGCAGGATCCATTTTGGAAGCCCTGGCATATACCTGTGAGGTTGTTTTCCAAGACAGTGGAAGTGTATTGCTGACATTGCTCATGCTGGAAGGAGGAGACCTAGACAATGAAGTTATGGAAAGTAGAGACCGGGTTACTTTCGAAAGTGGATCAGGTCTTTTGCTGCAAGTAGCTACTGACTAGTTTTCCTGTAGCACCGCCATTTGGTAAATGGTGGGAGTGAAGAGTGGAACTGCAGTTTCTGTTGTTCAGGAGTGTTAGAAATGGCAGTTCTGGTTGGCTAGGGTATGCACTTAAGCCAGGCAGAACCTACCACTCTAGTCAGGTAAGTAAATTACACACCTAAGGCAACTCCTGCTCACCCCCTTAGCAGCTTTGCACAGAGCAGCCAGGCCTATCACATAGGCAATGTGTAGAGTACACACACACACACGCGCACACACATGCACACACTCGTACACACACAAAACACTACAAAAGGACTCCACACCAGTTTAGAAAAATAGCCAATATTTATCTGAATAAAACAAGACCTAAACGACAAACATCCAACATACACAAATCAAGGTATTAATGTTTAACAATTAAATCAATTACAGCTGTGAGAAATCAAAAATAGCTCCACCTGGGGCTATTTGATCGTGGTTGACAGCAACAACTCCACAGAGTCAGTCCGACCTCGATGGAGCGAGGACCGGTTACGGAGTCGGGCAGACCCCTGTACAGTACTTTGGAGGTGTCGTGAAAAACAAAAGACAATGCAAAACATAGGGGAGTTGAAGTGTCGCGTAAGCCAGTGTGGCCTTCGGTTCCTTACTGTTGCAGGTAAAGTGAGGAGTCTGTTCCTTATTGTTGGACAGGGGAAGGTAATGCATAGGTTCCTTACTGCTGCGGGGGAGGTGATGCTGCGATGGCTGGTGCGGCATCTCAGTTCCTTACTATGGAGCAGTGGCAATGAAGTTTCGAAGGTCAAGCCGCAAGGCTTCGTTCTGCGGTGCCGATGCTGAACCAGGCCATAGGCTTTGGAGCGGTGCGCCACGGACTTCGGTGGTGCGGTGCTCGGGACTCGTGTAGTGGCAGAGCTTCAGAGCCGCTGCTGCGTCATCGGGGCTTGCGATGCAAGTCGCGGTTAGTGTGTTGAGAGGGAGCACAGCTCCGGTGCAGGCAGTGGTGCGGTGGCGTTAGAGCCTGTGGTGCAAGTCACATTCAGTGCATTGAACAGGGCCACAGCTCCGGTGCAGGCAGCGGCACAGCATCAGAGTTGCAGACAGGCGCTGGTTCTGAAGTCGATCGGAGTTGAGGCCTTGGTTTCCTCTTGTTGCACCAGATATCACTTCCAAAGGCCCAGGAATTGGATTTGGCACCACTTGGCAAGTTAGGACTCTCAGCAGAAGAGCCCAAGTACTGGTAGGTGAAGTTTTTGATGGCCCTGATACTTCTTAACATGAGGCAATCTCAACTGAAGTCCTTGGAGAACCTTGGAAGCAGGATGTAGAAAGCAAAGTCCAGTCCTTTCACTCCCATGACAGAAGCAGAAGCCCAACACATCAAAGAAACAGCAAAGCGACAGTCCCTCCTGGCAGCTATCCAGCTCTTCTCCCTGGCAGAATGTCTTCAACCCAGAAGTGTTCTGAGTATATGGTGTCAGAGGTGCCATATCTGTACCCATTTCAGCCTTTAAAGTAGGCACACTTCAAAGAAAATATTTGAAGTACACAAGACACTGCCTTTCTCTGCCCTGGCTCCAGACACACTACAGGAGGTGAAGACTTCTTTGTGTGAGGAATGGCACATCCCTATTCAGGTGTCAGTGTCAACTCCTCCCACGCCTCTAGCTCAGGAAAGCCCATCAGCTTAGTGATGGGCCATCAGGATATGCAGGGCACACCTCAGCTTCCTTTGTGTGACTGTCTAGAGTGAATGCACAAACAGGCTTACTGTCATCCTGACCCAGACGTGTATTCAGAGACAGAAAAAGGCACAGAATAATTAAAGTAAGAAAATACCAGCTTTCTAAAAGTGGCATTTTCAGACCTGCAATTTAAAAAACAATTTCACTATGTGTTTTTAAAATGTGAGTCCAGAGACACCAAACTCCAATTTTCTATCAGCTTCCAATTGGCAAATACACATGTAAGATGTTACACGGCACCTCCAATGCTAACCTATGGGAGAGATGGCCGTGCTGTGGTGAAAAACAAAATTAGCAGTATTTCACTACCAGGATATGTAAAACACAGCAGCACATGTCCTACCTGCAAGCTGCCCATGGAGCTACCTAAGGCCTACCTTTGGGGTGCCTTACATGTAATAAAAGGGAAGGTTTGGAGCTTGGCAAGTGGGTGCACTTGCCAGATCATAATGGCAATTTAAAACTGCACATCCAGACACTGCAGTGGCAGGTCTGAGACATGTTTGCAGGGATACACATGTGGGTGGCACAATCACTGCTGGAGGCCTACTAGTAGAATTTGATTTACAAGCCATTGGCACACATGATGCACTGCACTAGGGACTTACTAGTAAACTAAATATGCCAATCATGCACATGCACTTTAGCACTGGTTTGCTGGTGCCCAGAGTCCTAAAGCCAACAAAAAGAAGGTCTGAAATATAGGATCAAGAAGGTAAAAGGTTTGGGGATAACTTTGCAAAAAGGGCCAAGTCCAACAAGGATGAGAAGGGTTCTTTAGTTGAGGCTAGCATTTTGTCTCTTTGCAGATCACGGTCAGTGTGACTGTTGATGAGCTAGGTTCAGAAAGTTCACACCTCTTTGTGCCTCTGTTGTGGGTTCTCCAGGCTGTAGACTACTCTGCTGTGAGGAGCATCAGTGTTTGCAAATGCTATGTCTGGAGAACATCACAAAATAAAATTAAGTGATGGACTGAGTGTTGAAACTTTTCAAACACTCCGCCCCAGCCACAGATCTAGGTTTAATCCATCGTTATTTTGCTTGACGCTTGACATGTCAATCATTGGCAGGTCCAGACTGTAGTGTCATAGTGTGCAAAAGAACAATGGATTAAACTTGGATCTCTTGACTGGGGATGAGTGGTTGAAAAGGTTTAGCATTCTGTCCATCATCTTGTTGTGTTTGCTATGTCTGAAGAACAGCCAGGGAGTGCAGATTAAAAGAGAACCAACCCAAACCGGTTCTGAAAGTGCAGACAGAGAATCCACATCCCCTGCCTGCTTAATCAATATAGAAGTGGGAGCCACAGACCCTCTTGTTTCAGTTTCATGTTGTCTTTAACCAAAGAAGATAGTGTTCCCTAGAGTACTCTGAGAACTACTGCACAACCAGAGCTGGTGTATGCCTGGCAGTTTGCTTTTCAGAGATATGGGAACATCACCTGGAGTCTGCACTTGCTGGAAGAATCGTAGTCTCTGGTATGCCTTGAAGGTGACATGCTGCTAACTAAGGGAAGCAGCCTACCAAGTCTGCAGTGATGTGATTGACCTGCAGTACCAGAACAGCTTGGCCTTCATGCTGTATGGATCTGTTGGCCGAACTAAGATTGGGGAGAGCAATCTGTGTGCCCTAAAACATGTGGGCAGCACTCTATATGTGAAAGTGGTTCCAAGAGGAACCACTCCTGTCTGAGATTAAGTTAAGCATTCCACCAATCACCTTTTGTGTTCTTTAGTGTGACTCTCTATGTGCGACGGGTATGCCCAGATGTGAGTCACATGCTTGCTGTGCCATAGGACTCAAGCTACACCTGACCTAGGAGGCCCAGATGGGCTGAAACCAGTCATGCGTTGCTTGAGCTCCCATTCAGAGAGAGCATGACCTGGCAGTTCAGGCTGCACTGTTCCTATTGGAGCTGCAACTAATCCATAATACATGCCCAAAGGATTCTCAGATCCCAAGGAGAGACTTATTTAGACCTGCCCAAAGAGGCAGACTCTAGGGAAGAGCGGCGTTGAGGCAGAATACAAGGCAAATAACCCAAGTGCCTATACAAGAATTGTGACTGTTTTATATGCTGTGAAGTATTAAAGTACTTTACTTTTACCAAGGTAAAACATTGGGATAGACATTCAATTATTATGCTGATGGGCGATTGTTGAGTTCTAAGTTTATACTCCCCTACACTACATCCCTGAGAAACCTGAGAATACTTCCCATTGCTGCCAATGATAGTCAAGTGCTGAGGTGGTTGTTCTTGGCCCAGTTTGCAGAGTTCTAGTTGGACGGACTCAGGACATCAAAGGCAAACAACCCTAGCCCATGGCTGAGGTCCAGTAGCTTCGGCTTGCCCATTGGCTTCTCACCGATTGGAGTCTGAAAGCAAGTTTGGCAAAATAAAATAATTATATAGAAAAACATCAGCCTTGTCAAAGCCCATAAACAGGTAGCGGTTGTGAAGAGCCATTTCATAAAGCCAGTAGGCTGTGGTTTATTGGTTCTTAAACCCTCTTTAAATGTGTCTCATTGAGCTTGGGACCACTCTGCTTCACTATGAGGGATAAATGCTAAAGGGGTGTACTTGGTAATCAATGTTGAGTCCATTAAAAAGGTCACCCTACGAAACCGAAGGTGGAAAGCTCGAATTGAAGCAATTGAAAGCCCATTACCCCTGACTTCCTGGGATATTCAAAATTAGTTCCTGCAACTGTCCTTTCACTTTAGTACTGTAATGGATTTTTTAAAATGTATTTATTTTTTGGATGCATACAGAGTAATACTGGCAAGGACGATATCTATGAAGTTCACATATAATTCAGGCATATTGAAGCTATGTTTTGTGCTATGCTGTTGTTGAATAGTGGGGAAACCTTTTCTTGTCTGATCTGTCCCATGATTTTAATTTAGCTCGGACAGTCTAACTTCGGTGGTGGTTTAGGATAATCTTGCTATGACTCGCTTAAGTGATTATTCATAGCACTAACAAGGTAGGCAGAATTTCAATATCCATATTGTTTTGGGAAAAAATGTATAGTTTCCCGGCCACATTTGTGGATGTACTTAGAAGTTACTGGAAGTCTTCAGTGGGTACATCCTTGATGCAGGGTGTTCATATGTGGTCAGCTTTGTAGTGATAGTTTGGTAGAGTATAGTGGCCCTTTTTAGGTTTCATGGTTAAATTGAAATGTGGCCTGTGAGGGTAGTTTCTTTGGACTGGGGCTGTAGAAGACTAAGGTGTTGACTGTTCCATTAGATTTGGATTGGAGTTGTAGGCAAGTAAGTTCTATTAAGCTCTACAAGGAATTTGCAGTGATACATCTTACGTTTGAATTGAAATTTTTAAATTAGGGGTTAACACTTCTTTGGCAAGTGTAGTTTTCTTTGTGGAATTAGCTATTATCTCGAATGTGTTCTTATGAATGAGTAATGTGACCAATGGTACACCTCTTTTTGTGAGGGAAGTGGTAAATGTTGCAGGGAGTGTAGAATTGATGACCGTGATTTGCATATGTTTTTTTCCTAAATTGTTACATCTTCTAGAAGAAGGTGTTAAACCAGATTAAGAAGGTCCTAGCCAGTGGTTAATTTGTAAAAAAAAACCAATTGTAATAAGTTCTGAGGCTCTCGTCAGGAGGCAGCTTGCACCAGCCCATTTCTCCTGTTAACGCCGCCTAAAATAGAATCAACTACAAACCATGAAAGTGGGGAGAGAATGTGGCGTAATGGCCTGAGCTGCCGACTTCAGAGCTAGGAACCAGGTTTGAATCTCGGCATCGGCTCAATATCCTCCAATTCTACGCAAATCGCTCAATCTCCCCATGCGTACCATAAATGAATGTGTCCTTAACTGGTGCTCATGAAAAGCGCTGGTGCTGAGCACCGGAAACCACCGTCTCAAATTGAGCACTGGTCCCAGTGCTTGATAATCATGGCACTGTAATACTGAACATGCCCATGTCCATGCTTGGAAGTATGACTAAATTGGATAGGACTTTAAGACGTGCTACTTGTGTCTACAGTAAAAATAGGTTTTTGATGGAAACCAGTAGAATCGTCCCAAAGAAAATGAAACATCCTAGCCATGGACCTTCTGAAACATTTGGTCAGTGAATAATAAAAAGGATGTAGTCAAATGTGGTAACCCCTAACTAATTTCATATAGATGAAGAATCAAGAGGTTGGCAAACACTGTGATGTGATTATTCTTACCAGTAATTGCAGTTGAATAAAAGACTGCCTTTATTACTCATCTGGATTCCATGACTTTGGCTTTGTAACAAGGTGCTTATAACAGCAAATCTAATGATCTCCTAAATTGAGATGGGAGGAGTGGGGGGGGGGGGGGGGGCGCGGTAGCCTGTCAATATTTATGAGACTAGTTTAATTCACTCATTTATCCTATGATCGGAGAGTTCTTATTTGGTTTTCCACTAAAACAGCGCAACAAGTTATTTATTTTCCCATCAAAGTCTTCATCAGTGTTTGATTTTGTTGCAAGCATATTTGGGATCATTTATAGCTTGTAAGTGAGTGCCAGAATTTATATAGAGCTCACTAAGGACCAAAAAGTATCTGGGTGCCTGTGCAATAATGGATGGTGAAATGTTATTGCTTTTAGTGCTCTATTTTCCAAGAGGTGGGTTGGTAAGATTCAGGCATTTACTAGTGATATTCCCTCTACATTGTTTCATAGATACTTATCCAAACTGCTATTTTTCTACAATGTAGTTTTGGATTGTCAGTTTTTGTTTTCCTACATTTGTTTTCTTTAGTAGTCAGACACAGCATTCACTAATATTAAGAGGGCTGTTCAGTTCTTCAACAAACCTGGAGATATGAATGCACATGCCAGCGTGTGGTTATTTTAACCTCTGATTTAAAAAGCAATGGTCTCTCTAAATAAGCTATTACCAGATGGGATGTCTCAAGCATCTAATGCTGATAACTGAATGCTAACAGGTCTATTCTTTGTGGGTGATAGATTGTTCCACGAGCAAGAAAGCTATAGGAACTGTTCACATAGAATATGAATCCGTAGCAGATGTCTGCAAGGCTATCGTTTGGAGATTTGAACACACTTTTTTTCTTTTTCTGGTATCACTGGAATCCAGGGATGACCTTTCTATTTTCTTTCAGAATCGGCTATCGTAATGCTTGGTAAATGATTAAAAATAACATGGACTAAATGAATATTAATTGGATTCCAGTGGTTTTCCAGCATTGGTATCTTCCAAAGACTGACAACGAATCCTCACTGCTTCTCACCCATTCAGAGCTATGAAACTATTTCCCCAACACTTCAGATAAGTGGAATCTAAGATTGCTACAAAGTGTGAGCATCTCTTTGAGGAGTAAACGATTGAACATTAATGACCCTGAGATACAACAAACTTGCTTCAAACAGTACTTTAACCTATCCAAGAATCTAACGCTAGAAAGAGAATTTTTCCCAAAGAAACATATTTTTTAGTCTCTGCATCGCTTGTGCGTGGTGCTAAATTAAGGAGCCCTCATTCCCAATTACTATTAACTGATTGCAATTTGGAAGTGTTCATTTAATTGAATATTAAAATATTAATACTAATTTGTCCTTATTTAGATGGTGGGGAAGAGACGAAATCCGAAGATGGGGATCATCCTCACCAATTCAAGAAAATATGTCTTGAAAACACTTGAGAGACATGCAGAAAGACCCATACTTTTACCATTTTAATTGCACTTTAGAAAGGTTGTTTGCTTATTTGAATGGTGCCAGTTTTAATTTAATTTATTTTACCATTTAAATCTATAAAGTAAAATTATGTGTAAATATATATTTCTATTTTACTTCATTCGGTGTGCTTTATTTTATTACGCATCATGTTTTCCCCTTTTACAATATTCTTGTCCATTAATAATCATACTTTGCAATGAGTAATTGTGTTCTATGAATTGTCCACCAAAACATATTGTGGTACTCTGGGCAACTCAAAAGTATTTTGCACGAAACAACAAGTTTTAGGCCTCAGATCCCGATAAATGAGTATCCAGTTCTCCATGGGTCTTTTTATATTGAATACATGCGCAATAATAATATATGAGTTAGTTGGGTCTAGCAAATTTATTCTATAAGAAAGGCACCTTTTGAGTGCTAATACGTTTTGTCCCATCTGGCAGATGTCTATGAAATCTTCCCAAAATGTATGCATGTACCTACATTGACTTAGGAACGTTTGTGTACGTGTTCAAGGTACAGCGATACTAACTTGTGTGTTTCTCATTCAACTCTACAGCAAAAACTGTTGTATAGAATTGCATCAAACTTGCCATGAAGGTGCTTGGTCCACTGTAAGTCATTTTTGCTTTGCTGAAAATATGGTTTCTGAAATATTCTCAAAATATTTTTAAAGACCTTCTGGCAGTTGGGTTTAAGAAATGTTGTACAAACCATAATTTAAATATACATTAGAGCTAGGACCATATATGGCAAGTATGCTCTTAACCCAAGTGGACAAGAGCACACTTGGTAGAAACTTGTTTTTTCACCTGAAAAAGTCTTTATAGAACTAAAATATTTGTGACACAGCTCACCCAGTTTGTGATCATTAACAACATTTTTCGTCATGAACAGAAGTTTTTAAATCTCGCATTGCATTTGCAAAAATTGAGATATTTAAAAAAAGAAAATATTTGTTTTACTCTATTCTTGGAAACCTTCACTGCTCTGTGGGGAGGGGAAGCCCCTGTATATTTCTGTTTTTTTTTTGTCTGAGGTGTCCAGAGGCAAATGTCCTCCACAATCCTCCCACCCTTGTGCAAGAGCTTAAAGGATTTGCAATCACCAACCACCCAGTCCCTGTACGAAGTATGTACCCTAGTGTCTTGTTTGCAGTTGGTAACCAAGCATCGAGGTAGCTTTCATACTTCCTAGCCTTTCTTCACCATCATGTTTTTTAGGTTTAAGGACGCCAAGCAGTCTTGGTGCCTGGTGCCCTGTTCAAGTTCAAGTTCAATTAGCTTTATTCGGCAATTAAGTCATAAAAGCACATACAAACATTACACATAAATACATATAAATTACCTAAAAAGGATAAAATTGCAATTAAATTTACGGTGGCCGACGAGCTTGCAGTAAAAATCAGATTAAAAAGACATTACATGTCAGTTTATAATGTACAAAAAATTAGCTAAACGAAGCTTTCACATCCCAATACTCTGTTTGTTAACAACCGGTAAATTATCCAGGGCGGATAAGCAATTTATGTGTTAAGTCAAAGAAGAAGAATTGGCAATTTGCCTCAGTGCTTTTGTTCTTCTGAATTCTGAACAGGTCACTGGGAACACGGGGAACAGATCCCCTGATCCTACTTGTGGATCCAGACGAATAAGTGCCAGGTGCAGATTCTACAGTGCTTTTCAGTGATTTATCAGCAATGGTGTAAAGTGCTTTGAGGTATCTGTCACCTGTTCTATTCTTCCTTCATATTCATTTTTTAAGGTTGAAGGAAGACCAGGACAGTTGTCACATGCGCTGGAAACTTTTGTTTTTTAATTTGATAATACATCAGTCTCTCCAAACTTTATACCAGTACTGTTCTTGTTACCACTCATCCCACCCCTCTCTATCCTTGAGCAATGCACCATCTGCTATCCTATCTGCTCTTGCGCGAAGCCAAGAGGCTGTTCTAAGTAAGGGCAAATGTTCCTCCATCAAGTCCCTCAAAGACCTTTCTTACGAAGGTGACTTGTTGTCCATCAAAGCTGTCTCTAGGGATATTCTCTCAACCCTACTCACCATTGTCAATGCCTCCTTCACACAGGGCATCTTCTGAGAAGCTCTCAAGATATGTCAGGTCCTCCCTTTTCTGTAGAAACCTACTTTAGTCCCCAATGACCTCGCCCATCACTCACCTACCATTTATTGGCAAGGTCATTGAAAAAGCAGTCTATGTACAACTTCAGAATAACAGTAATGCTAGCCATCTCCTGCTCGACTACCAGTCTGCCTTCAGATCAGGCTGCAGTACGGAGGCTGCTACCTTACACATTGTAGACAATGCCCTCCTGACCTCAGATGAAAATGACCCCTACCTCCCAATACTGCTGGACCTTTCTGCTGCCTTCGACATAGTTGACCATCCCATTCTCAAAGGCACATTGGAGTCTCGAATAGGATTCACCATCAATGGTTCTCCTACTTTTCCAACTGAAACTAGCTTGTTCACATGGGCACCTCCAGATCCCAACAGACACCGATCACCTGCAAAGTCTCCCATGATTCAATACTGTGCCCGGCTTCTTCAGCATCTACAGGGAGCTGTTTGGTGAATTTTTTACAGGTAACAGCATCAATATCCACCAATATGCTGATGATACACAACACTGCCTGAAGGTCTCTTCTGGTTCAGAAATCCAAGGCCTTAAACACAACCTGCACATCATCCAGAAGTTGATATTCAGCGCCTACCTGAAGTTCAGTCTAACCAAAACAGAATTCCAGTTATTTACAAAGAACAACAAACAAGACCGAATACAATTATGGCTCAATAACAGGAACCTTGATGGTTTCGAACCCCAACTTTCACTGAATTTCAAGTCACTTGGACTAATACTGGACACCCAACTCACCTCCAAGGTTGACATTTCCAAATAAAACAGAAATCCTAGTACAATCTCTCTCGTCTGAAGAAAGTGAAATTGTTTCTTCAAGAAAGCGATGATAGAGCTGTTATCCAAGCCCCTGTACTCTTGCATCTGTATAGGACTAACAACCTGCTCTATGGCCTCCTAAACTCCACACTGCCACCTCTTAGGGACATCCTAGAAGCCACTCCACTTCTCAAAAAGGGCCTGAAGAAATGTGATCACAACAAACCCATCCTGATGGAGCTCCAATTTCCGGTCAGTCCACTCTTCAAAACCATCTGTATTATCTATTAGGTCATCATGACCAGCTCCCCACTTGCTTATTTTGCAGATAATCTCACCATCTCAGTGGATCAGAGCACAGCTGCAGCCAGGACTCAGACTGTAGACCAAGAGGTTTAAAAAATAAAAAAACGAAGAAGCAGACCTTTTTATGCACTCAGACTCTGGAATATCATCTCCTTATCCATTAATACCTCTCCAATGCGTCTCAAATTTAGGAAAGATTTGAAAATGCTCCTCATTAAAGAACACCAAATCACAATGCAATAACAGTCCACAGGACGGGAACTACAACAATTACGGAGGTAAATTAACCTTCTCTCCAACTTGTCAACCGTTTGTGAAAGGGGGCAAACATATGGCAGTAAGAAACTGAGTAAATCACTCAGTCTGTGATTCCTTCAGTTTTTCAGTTAAGTTGGTGGAGTGATAATTGAAAACAATTGGTAACTTTTTTATTGTATTTGCTTCTCCAGGCATCCTATTCTGATGGATACTTCTATCTACAGATTCATTTTGAATATTACCCAGGCATCAGACTGGATGTCAGAAGTGATGCGTGCATCCACCTATAAGTGCCGCAAAAGAGCTCTGATATCCTTTTAAATATTTCTGTGCCACCGGACGTGAATCCTAAACTACTCCTGTCTCTTTACAAAACAGATTTCTCGCCACTTAACTTTATATACCAGTGTGCAAAGGATGACTTCACCCCATAAAACCAAGGTGTTGAAACCTGTCGGGACTGTTGCAAGAAAATGACTATGACAGATCCCCACCAGATTTTGCCTTTGGCACTTTGGGTCGTACCAGAACTCCCAGGCCGGTAGCAACTGTGCCTTAACAAATCCGAAGGACATCCAGGACCATGAGGTGAACTAGATGTCACCAAACACTTAAACTCCACACTGTCACCAGTTGAAGGGACGGTCCTATTCCTGCTTCCGAAGTCATTCCCAACGCAGATGTTTGTTGCAATCTAAGTCATCATGTAAGTCAAAAAAGAAGTACCCGAAGTCCAAGTGGGACTCGGCCCCTTCCCTTCACTCTTGAACGTTCGAGAAGGTGCTAGGGCGTAAACTGACCTATCAGTCTCCCTATTGAAATCAATCTCCTTCTGAACTGATTCTGGCTCTCCTCGTGTGACAAACCAAGTTTCCGGGCCCTCTTCACCTCCAAAGCATCTCCACAAGTTCCTTGTAGTAATGATGCACCTCTTCGACACGCTGCTGCTTCTAATGATGTGGATTGGAATCTTCCTGATTGTCATGTTAGGAGTCCCACTGTACTTAAATAAGCAGTACTATTAGAAGTACATTAGAAGGCATAGAGAAAGTCAGTGAATTTGTAAACCAGTCCACATAATTAGAATAGACCCTAACTGCAACCAATCAGAGACAAGCCCCAGACCACATCTCCGCAGAGCCACCATACCCTAGATTTTGAGCACAAGTGTGAATAAATGAATAGTCGTATGAGGTATATCGTGGCAAGCCCAAAACAGGCAGATGGGTGGGCCGTGTGTGAATCTATGAAAGATTTCAATACTTGATAACCTATTGTGCTCTCTGACTCCGCTTCTAATTTGATCAAGGAAGTGCCTTGATCCCACTAAGCTGCAGACTCTGACACGTTGCCCTTACCTCAGGGAATGCCCCAATTTATTCACGATCTTTTTGGCATTGACTCTGATAATGACAACTATTATAGAGATGAGTTTGCGCAACCATACACTGAAGAAAACTGGTATGATGAGCTGTAAGTTGCCATTGAACTGGATACTTTCTCAAACACTGGGCTTGTCTCTCCACCTGGGCCAGCTACTGAGGAAAGTGCCTCTTTTGCAGCAGTGTATGCAAAGGGGGGGCTGAGGTTCTTGATCTTCAATTGCCTAGTATGGAGGCAAAAACTAATGTTCTCACTGAATTCCTCCAACCTGGACAGACCACTATTAAACCCCTATTAAACACCTATTGCCTTGCAATGATTCCCTCATGGGCATCCTTCTTGGGACATGGGCAAAGCCATGCTCTGGACCAATGGTAATTAGGCAGAAAGTGAGACTTCATGCCCTGGCGATCTGCCTTTCCGAACGCGCCACCCTACCCCAGAAAGCTTAGTGGTACAAGCGTCCATGAGCAGTGTTAATCCAAAAAACCTTCACGATCACCCCACCGGATAGTGTAAAAGTACTTCTTAACCTTTGAAAAATGCACATTTTCCTCAGGAATCGTGGAATTAAGGTCCACCAGTGCCTGCTGTCTATTGGGCTGATACACTTACACCCTCTGGGTCTGCATCGCTAAGTAACTCATGTTGTGCCGCAGGACTGGTGCCACACGTTTACACAAGCTATTCAGGATGGTCAGGATGCGGCAAAGTTTACAATTCGCTGTGGGTTAGATACCACTGTTTGCCTGGGTTGGGCAGTTGGCACCAGTGTGGCACTCCGCAGCCATGCCTGGATGGGATTGACGGGCTTTTCCAGGGATGTCCAAACTTCTTTACTGGACATTTCCTTGATGGCTTGATGGCTGCTGCTGATTAGGTACAAAAGCAGACTCAGACCTCGAGCGCTTTAAAGACAGCAGGACGACAGCCCGCTCCTTAGGCTGGTCTGCTGCACCGCATCAGCTCCGCCAGCAGCTCCCCCTCTCTGTCACTATGATAGGGGCTTTCAAAACCACCAGCACCCTCTCGTGCAGCCAGCCCACAGAACCTGCAGAGTTTTCATGGTTGCGGCACCCACAAACAATGTGAACATCAGGGGCAGTAAGCAGCCCTGTCAAAAGCCCTCCCATCTGCTGCAGCCACAAAACCTCTTTAGTGTGTCCTTCCAGATACACAACCACCCTTTGAGGCAGGATCCAGCATTTTCTCCCAAGGTGGCAAGCTATCTCTTCGCCAAGCGGGTCACACTCATTATCTGACAAGATTATGTCCGGTGGGGTTATGCCCAACCATTCACCAACCTCAGGACGGCTGAGAATCAACTGTCCAATTTACACCAGAAAGTGCAAGTCGTTCTGGCCAAAGGAGCAGTAGAGAGGGTGCTGACGTCAGAAGTGGGAACTTGCTATTACTCCCGCTACTTTCCGGTGTCAAAATGAGGACAGAGGCTTCCGTTTTGTTTTGGACTTTCACCCTCTCAATGCCTTTCTGAAAATTGACAAATTGAAGATGCTCACCCTAGCCCAGGTCTTGTCTTCCCTCAACCCTGACGATGGGGCAGTAGCGGTGGACCTGCTAGGTGCTCATTTCCACATCTCTGAATGCAGGCCCACAGATATTACCTGCAGCTCAGTGGGGGCGGGATCACTTTCAGTTTGCTGGGCTCCAATTTGGTCTCACCAGTGCCCGTCTGGCATTCACAAAAGTGAAGGCAATGGTTGAAGCACATCTACGAGTTTGGAGGTACCAGTTTTCCACTACCTTGACTACTGGCTGTTGTGGGTGGGCTCAATCCAGGCAGTCGTCTCCCACTTCCAGATTACAGCCAACGTCTTGACACCCTTGGGGTTCACTGTCAGCATGCCGAAGTCATACCTGACTCCATCACAGACCCAACCTTTCATCAGACCTATTCTGGACATGGTTACGTTTCGTACCTTACCCCAAGAGAGGAGAATTGAGGACGTTTGGGGTATGATCCTGATGTTTCTTCCTCTGTCCTGGATCTCATTGTGGATGACGTTGAGGATGCTGGGACTGACATCCTGTTGATCAAGCATGCCAGGTGGAATATACGGGCTCTGAAGTGGAATCTGAAGTCCCAGTAGGTACAGCATAGGAGTTATCGCTTTGTCTCCGGCTGTGTCCAGATTTTGAGTGAGGCTGCATAAGATTTGCTCAACCGTGATTGGGTCAGCAGCAGATCCCACTCCGCACCCTTCTCAGAGCTAAGTGGTGACCGTTGCATCGCTTCGGAATTGGGGTAGTCATCTGGGAGAGGTGGAGATCAGAGGCATTTGTTCCCTGGCGGAGGCCTGGCTCGACATCAATCTCCTGAAGTTGGGGACCATTCGCTTGGCATTGAAAGCCTTTCTGCCATCAATCAAAGGAAAAATATGCAACAATGCGATAGATGGAATGCTTGAATTAATCTCAGTCACTGGTAATTACTCAGAGCTGCATCCTAGTCTGTCATTATTTGGCACATCATGCCACCTCAGTTAGGACCCAGCTTTATGCAAGTGAGTCTTGACCCTGCTCCAATTTGAACAGTTCAGCCCGAACTTCCAAGCCAAGTCCTCCATGAACTGGAACACAAGCAACCCTGGACCAGTTTTGCCCTAGTTATGGACCCATCAACCAGGTACAGCTTAATTCCAGTGACGCAGGGTGCACGGGACCCACGTATTGGCATACCCGTCCCACTTAAAGTGACAAATTGAAACAGTCCAGCCCAAGCGATTGCATTTGCCACCCTAAATACAGCAGGTATGCCCAGATGTGGGTTCCAGGCTCACTGTGCCACTGGAACCAAGCTATACCTGGCTGAAGAGCCCTAACTAGGGCAAAACCAGCTCAAGGTCGCTTGTGTTTCGATTCAGGGAGGACCTGACCTGGCAGTTCGGGCTGGACTGTCCCCATGAGGAGCAGGGTCAAGACTGATTTGCAAATGGCTGGATCCAAACTAAGGTGGCATGGTGGGCAAAAAACATTGGATTGGTATGCAGCCCAAGCGATTTCCAATGGTTGAGATTAACTTAAGCATTTCATTTGCCACCTTATTGTTTTTGCAATATCCATCAAATGGAGGCTGGTGTAGGTGCTTACGGACAACACTACTGCCATTTGGTGCTGCAACAAGCAGTTTGGGGTGGGGTTGTGGCTCGTGTCAGGAGGCACTATGCCTCTAGAAGTGGCTAGAACACTAAGGGATTATTCTGGTGGCACACTATCTGGCTGGATCTGTGAATGCCAGGGAAGATGAATTGCAGCTACACCCAGAGGTGGTGCAAGGTTTCTTCCACAAATGCGGACAACCCTGGGTTGATCTCTTCGCCACTGCCAAGAACGTGCAATATCAGCATTTTAGTGCATTGGCGTTCCCAAGGCAACTCTCTCTCGGATACACATTCCGCCTAGAGACGATCTCAAGTCTTTTGTACGCCTTTCAGCCGCTACTTCTGTCCCGAGTTCTGAAGAAGATCCGGAACGTCCTTGCCTAAGTCATCCTAGTTGGACCGGATTGGTCAAGGAGAGTGTAGTACCTGGAACTTCTGGGCATGAGCATCTGTCCCACAATCAGGCTGCCGTTTCAGGAGGACCTTCTGTCGCAACAGCCGGGCATGGTACTCCATGCTTGGAGAATGGGCACCGACAGTTGAGTGCCTTTGACCTTCCTCCCAAACTTGTTGACATCAGCTTGGAAGCCAGATCTGTTGACTCCTGCTGTTGGGATACGTTTGTGGCTTGATGTGCTTCTAAATATATCGACCCACTCCATGCCAACCTGTCCGAATGTTGTTGTTTATGTTGTCTCTATCCCAGGAAGGCCTTGCTTTGGGCACTGTTAAAAGGAATCTTTAGGGTCTTTTGACTTTTTATGGTTGCTGGATATTCCGTTATTCTTTGAGTCACCTGTTGTGATGCATTACCTTAAAGGGTTACAATATCTGTTCCCCCTTCTCCTTTTGTTATGCCCCGATGGGATCTAAATCTTGTCCCCACACTCATGTGTGCACCTTTTAGCATTTACAGAGTTGTTCTCTTTGACTGTTTACCCTCAATGCCATTATTTTGTCACCATAAGCTCGGTGAGGTGAGTGACGAGTTACCGACTGTCATTCCTCCTTACTCTACTTACAACCGAGACAAGCTGGTTATGCGGAATCGAGCCTCCTTCCTTTCAGAGGTTATGACTCCCGTTCATGTTGGTCAAAACATCACTCTTCTGACATTCTTTGCTCAACCTAGGCTCTCTAAGGTGATGAAGAGACTCCAGTGGCTGGATCCGGAAAGGACTCTCCGCTTCTATCTTGAACATACCAGGAAACTCTGGGTGGGCGATTCACTGGAGCAAAAAAAGGTAAGGCTGTGCAGAAGAGGATCATCTCTTTCTACGCACTGACAAAAAAACATCCCCTGAAGGCTTGAAGGCTCATTCTACCAGAGCCAAGTCTGCTGCACCTTATTGGCAAGCAGGGTACCTGCCCAGGCCATTTGCCAGGTGCCATTTCATACGTTCATGAAGCACTATTGTCTGGACAGCCAGGTCTGCTACAGAGTGCATTTTGCCTTTTTGGTCATGATGGAATTTTTGGTGTAATCCAGTTCACAGAGCCCCCAATTTGGAGATACTGTTTTGGTATCTGTTGAAAAGGGTGGTGAATCAATGATTATTACTTCTTTCGGAAACACTCTTTCTAGTAGACACTGTCAGATTCCTAGTCTTTAGCTGCCGGATTTGATACAGTTTGGTAATAGAGATCATGGGTTATTAGAGAAAGAAGTTTCTCTGCGCATAACTCTGCCCCGCTTAATGAAAGTTCACCGGAGTGTAATGGCTCATGTGACCTTTGTATTATTTGCTGCCTTTTTTGATCTGTTGAATTTTCTTCTGGATGTTTTGCAGCTATAGGCAAAAGTGTAATTGTCCAGTGCGATTAAACCAACTGTGTATCTATCCAGAATTGTTTGCAATCATTGAAAAGACATGGGTACTTGATCTCGAACAAGAGAAATGAAATAACCTGGCCGTACCCATTTCCTTCCCAATGTTTGCGGAGAAGCACTGAATGAAACGATATATTGCCCCACAGCAGGAGAGACGGCGATGCACGCTGCATAAATAGGCTGGCCCTTTGGTGCAAATAAAAATAATACACTGATTTGTTTAGCACCCATGAGGGTATACCGGCGCTGTCCTGTCCATAGGCACAGGGAGATTAAATGTTTTTGCCCGGAATCACAGGATGTTGAGCCGACGCCGAGGCCCGAACCTGGGATCCCCAGCTCCGAAGTCAGCAGCTCTAGCCGTTACACCACAGATCTCTACCGAACCTGCGATCCCCAGCTCCAAAGTCGGCAGTTCTAGCCCTTCCGCCACAGATCTCTCCTGACTTGTCATGTCGGCCGGGAGGAGATGCCTGCTCTGTTGTTAACCTTGTGCACTGTGATGTCAACATTTGCACATTAACAAGCAGCACTTGTTTACTGGCACCACCTTTACATCTTGAGCAGCACCCTCATATTACTGGCATCACCTAAGCGTATTGAACAACACTCTTTAATACGATTCAGACAATTCCTAATGGTGTTTTAAGGCACATGGACATTTTCTGGCAGAATTCAAAAGGGATTTTCAGTGGCACAGGAATGGTCAAAGGGATATATTTACCGCCACTTCATTTAAAGCTTAGTGGTATTTCTCCACGCAGAAAATGTATGATGGGAATCTTTTTTGCTAGGGCTCAATGAATGACGGTCATTTTCTCTTCCATGAGACAAACCCATTCTCCTGTGCATCGAGTGCCTACTGTGTGTGGTGTACACAATTGTCAGATGGACACCAGTATACTTGGTGCTGCAGAGATGTACGGTACACTAGAGACCTATAAAAGGTTGATAAGTATTTAATTATTTGACTTGAATAGTAGCAAACGTGTCAACGGTTCAGCACCTTTTTCCTCACAAGCAAACAGGTTTAAAAAAATAAAATAAAAAAAAACAAGCATCGGCAAAGCCAACAGGTCTCGCCTATGCAAGAGCTATTGGCTTTGTCAAATGTCTTCTAGCTGTGTTGCACACTAGCGTGGCTGCTGTTCGGCATGGGTAAAAGTTAGTGGCATGGAGTAGAGTTGCGTAGACGAGAGTGGCGTATCGTAGAGTAGAGTGGAGTTCGCCTAGAGTGGAATGAAGTGGTGTAGAGTAGAATGGCATAGAGTGGAGTGACGTGAAGTATAGTGGCGTAGAGTGGAGTGACATGGACTATACTGGAGTAGAGTGGGGTGGCTTAGATTGGATTGGCATAGAGTAGAGAGGCGTAAAGTGGCATTGTGTGGAGTGGTGTAGAGTAGAGTGGCATAGAGTAGAGAGGCGTGGAGCGGCATAGAGTGGAGTACTGGAGAGTGGCGTGGAGTAGCTTAGAGCAAGGTAGTACAGTTGTGGGTGTAAGTAACTCAAGCAATGAACTGAACTTTAAATCAACTCAAAGGTATGGGGCATAAAGGGGAAAGGAGAAAGCAGCACAAAGACTTTAAACAGGAATTGTCCTGAAATGCGTATGTGTGCGATGATTAGCATTATCAAAATATTTTCAAAATGTATATAAAAGTGCAGCAGTGAAATAAATAGTACCTCAATCACAGTGTGACCAACGGATGGACACTAATCAAGAGGAAGTAGTCTGTGCTTGGTCAATGCTCCACGGAAAGGAACGGAAGTGATGCCCAGCATATGCTGGCCAATTAGGAGGCAGCAAAGAAGACTGACAATGAAGCCAATGAGTGGTAAGAAATAGGCGAGCTCCAAGCCCTTTATTGTAAACAATAGCCCTCGCAAGCGAGAGCGCATGAATGTGTTGTCGCAGACAAGCCCTTATGAAACACTGTGTTACTAATGTCTCTTGTAGGTATATTTGGCCCAATAACAGGCATTAGGTTAGTATAACAAAGTACTGAAAAATATATGTTGGTTGGGTGACATGTTGTTATCACAGGGCCGGCATCTTTGGGGCCAAATATCTTAGGTAAATAAATACGAATCTATAAAAACATTTGGGGAACAAATTGTCAGAGTGCAAAGGAGTAGATTTAGGTTAAGATAACAGAATTATCTTAGAGCTAATGTTGGGGAGGGCTGTTTTTTACAGTTAGAGTTAAGGATGCAAATGGAGGGCGTGGCCAAGCCGGCGGCTAAGATGGCCGCTCGGTAGAGAAGCTCCGGGGATCGGCCAGGCCAGTCGGCGATTTCCCCCACATAACGTGTTAACCTGGGCGCTGAAGTCACTACAGCGGAGGAGGCTATGCGTCCGCCAAACTAATTGTGATTCGCCGATCTGCTCCTCGGCCGGAGTTGCGGCGCCTTGAAAGCTGCGGGGAGAAGCCCTGCGTTGCCGCGCCCCGTGAATTGGGCAGATATCATGGCGGAGGACCCTGCGGATGTGTGGAGGGCTTGCGGTGATCGGCCGGCTGCCCGGTAAGTCGAGCCTGCGCTGGTGCCATTCCTGCCCCCCCCAGCCTTCCCTTACACCCACCACTCTTGTCTGGCCGCAGTCCCGGCCCTGCGTCCCCAGGGTGAACGCTCCGAACGTGTACGGGGACAGGGCCCACACGTTGCGGCGATCAGGGGCTCGGGTGTCGGCCAGACACCCTTTCGGAGGCGGAGGGGGGTGCGCACAGCGAGGCGCGATCGGGCTGGGGATTGACTGGCACACACTCACAGAGGACTGCGAGGCTTTGCCCTGATTGCATTGACTGGGCTGGTTATTTCTGCGGACCATGGTCGCCGCGCGCTCCATCTCTGCCCACAGAGCGCCAACATTACTGAACTGCAGAGCTGTGCTGACACTTAGCACCCTCGCACTACGTTCCCACCATTGGCCTGCGTGACACTCTGCCGCTTCTCCTGAGACTCTACATAGCCCCCTGCCTGGGCGGGACTCACCACTTTGTGTGCTCGTGCGACCATCTTCTGCCACTAGCATATCAAGGTGGTCCAGACATCTGGGGCACCTGTGGTGCCTGCTGGACCTTTGCTGCCTGTGTTTGTTGGAAGACGGAGACGTCAGCCCGCTGCCCCAGCCGGCGCTGCCTCTCCATTAGCACTGCTGCTGCGTTATGGGACGCAGGGATCCGCGGTAGAGGACCCTCCCATTTGAAAAAGTGGCTGAGGGCTCATCGTCGCATACATCAGAGATGGCTGACAACACGAATTCCGCAGTCCTGCCTGCAACCCCGGAAGTATCTGCGGCTTCGCTGCTGCTTGAAATGAAGGCTGGCTTCAAGGCCCTGGACTCCTGCTTCGACGCCCTGGACAAGACCATCTCATCTCTGGGCGCCAAAATACAGGTACACGACAGACGATTAGATGTGGCGAAAGCTAGGATATCAGCTATTGAGTACGGGACCGCGCAATCACTTAAATGGCTGGAACGAGCGGAATGGCTGCTTAAAGAAGTGGCCATTAAAAACGAGGATTTGGAAGCGCGCGGACGCCGCAACAACGTCCGCATCATGGGGGTTCCGGAGACAACGGCCACGGTCCGGATGAACCTATTTGTAGAAAAGCTACTCACGGAGCTCTTTGGCAGCGAGGCCTTCACACCTGGGTTTGTAGTGGAGAGGGCCCACAGATTGCTGGGTCCCAGGCCTAACCCGGGCCTTCCTCCTCGACCCATCGTGGCCCGTCTCCTAAATTTTAGGGATCGAGACACTGCGCTAAGGATGGCGAGAGAGTGCGGCGATGTAGAATGGCAGGGGTCAAGGTTGTCCTTTTATCCAGACTTTACACCGATGGAACAGGAGGCCCGCTGTAAATTCCAACCTTGGACTCAAATATGGCATGCTGTATCCGGCAAGGCTCAAGGTGGATGTGGGTGGCAGATCCCGCATATTCAACACCCCGACAGAGGCGCAAGACTTTTGTCGCACATATAGACAGAGGAATTCGCTGACCACGACGGGGAGGAGCACTCGCTTCCCCACCTAACAGCGGCTCCGATGCCAGTGCAGAGCTCTTTTCCAACCCTGGCACTGGGTGACGTATTGGACTGCAATCACGCTATCGCAGCAGCATATTGGGGACATTTTCTGCTTTATACTTAGCTAAGACACATGGCTGGTTTGATCTCCCGCTGCCACCCCCCCTGGTGTATCCACTGAGTTGATTCTTCTATGCAATGGGACCCGTTACCTGGGTCGCACTAGTTATCTGGGTGATCTATACACCACCCGGGTTCGAATGTTCACTGAGGGTTGGCCTCCTTTGGGTTAGAAGGCGACTGGGTGGGGGGTGGAGGGGGGTTGGGGGGTTTGCACACTTCAATTCTTGTTGTACACACTTTTGTTTAGCATTGCTAGAGATGTTCGAAATGCACCACTGTTCTGACAGGAGAATGTATTCAATTAGGGTCCCTCGCCCATCACCCTGATGACTTGGAATGTTAGAGGCCTCAACAACACCCGCAAGAGGCGGCAGGTACTCCACTATCTTCTCAGACACAACGTTGACATAGTATATTTACAGGAGACGCACCTCCCACTCTCGGACACTGCCCGATTTGGCGCCAGCTGGGGCACACATAGGTTTTTTGCAAATTACAGCAACTACGCCAGGGGCACAGCAATCTTAATTCATAGGAGACTCCCCTTTAGCCTCAGTGAGGTGACCTGAGATCCGGCGGGACGGTATCTAGTGGTCACGGGTTCCCTCAATGGCCATAGAGTCACCTTAGTTAACATTTGCGCTCCGAATGTAGATGCCCCTGAATTTTTGCACGATCTGAGCGCCCAGATCGCTAAACACGCGCCTTCACACTTACTACTGGGCGGCGATCTCAACTTACTCATCGACCCCACACTAGATAGCCCTTCTCATGCCCCTGACACGAAACCGTGGGCGAGGCGGGCCCTGAGGGACCTCTGCGAGCAATTTACACTTGTCGACATTTGGCGTCACCATAATCCAACCACCACTAAATACACCCACCATTCTGGCCAACACAGTACCTGGACCAGGATTGACTATTGTCTGCTCTCTCCCATGGTTACAGACTGGTTTGACTCCCACATCACGCTCCCTAGCACATATTCTGATCACTCCCCGATAGCGCTGCATTTAAAAAACCCACGCCCCAAAGGGTATGAAAGGCAATGGCGTTTCCCAGGCAGGGCCCTGCAAGATGACTTGTTCAAGGCAGAAGTGCGTAAAGCTATAGAGGACTATTTTGAGCTTAACACTGGCTCTGTAGATACCATGGCAGTACTGTGGGAGGGCTTTAAAGCTGTCATTAGAGGAGTGTGCATCTCTAAGCAGGCGGTAGTTCTTGGGGATATCCGCAACACGCTGACCCGCATAGAGCGAGACATTGCCACATTAGAATCCAGGGCAACGAGTTCCCCGGGTCCGGATAACCAGGTGAAGAGACTCGCCCTTTTATCTGAATACAGGGACACTGCAGAACGGGAGATACTATACCTGGGGAAATACCACACGACCCGGCGGTATGGAGAGGGAGAGCGGCCAGGAAGGGTGCTAGCATAAATGCTGAGGCCACCGTACAGCAAAACATACATCACTGAACTTCATTCTTCGAACGGCGAGACTCTTACCACTACTTCCGCTATTAGAGACGAGTTCCTAGACTAGTACACAACACTGTACACCTCCAGGGCGGAACCTGACAGCAAGGCTCAGACATACTACCTAGAAGAAATTGCGTTGGTTTATTTAGAGAAACACATCCAAGACTTCATGGCGGTACCGATCTCCGTTGCGGACGTTACCCTGGCCATTGACACCCTACGGGGCTCTACCACCCCGGGCCTTGATGGCTTCACGGGGGACTTCTACAAGGAATTCAAAGACATTCTGGCCCCGCAGCTGATTGAGGTATATGCGGAAGCATTGGAGTCTCAAATTCTCCCTCCCACTCTGTGTAGCAGTAATAGTACTTCGCCCGAGAACCCGGCAAAGACCACAGGCAGTGTGGCTCGTATAGGCCTTTTTCTCAATTGAATCTTGACTACAAAATCTTGGCGAAAGTACTCGCAAATAGGCTGTCTCAGCTGATGGAATACATTATCTCCCCGGTGCAATCAGGATTTGTCCCACGCCGCTCAACATCTTTGAATCTCCGTACATTATTTGCGGTGATACACAGAATACAACCTGACATCCCCGCGGCAGCGGTATTACTCGACACAGAGAAAGCATTCGACTCCTTGGAGTGGCCCTTCCTCATCGAGGTAATGCGGCGTATGGGACTGCCCTTCGGCTTCATTGCCACGGTGGCCCTACTTTATCGTAGCCCAACGGTGCGCCTTTGCTTGAATGGCACCCTATCCAGACCATTCCGGCTCTCACGAGGGACTAGGCAGGGATGCCCAATGTCCCAGCTCCTGTTCATGTTAGCCATGAACCCACTAATCAGGCATTTTCAAGAGCACCACTTACAAAGGGGCCTGCAGTTCAATACGGGCCCACTCCTGGCTTCCCTCTATGCAGACGACACCATTCTCTACGTCCGGGAGCCACACCTCAACCTGTCGCCTCTCATCCAGGAAATTATCCGCTTTGGCAGATTTTCAGGGCTGGGAATAAACTGGCACAAGTCTGTCATATTCCCACTAACTGCGACCATGGTTCAGTGGGACTGTGAATTCCCCCTCGAGTGGTGCCAAGATTCGGTGAAATATTTGGGAATACACATCCATCTTGATACTACTCACATCATCCGCCTAAACTATGGGCAGGCTGTCCAAACGCTAGAAGAACAAGTCGACAAATGGCTGAGGTTGCCATTGTCTTTGGCGGGCCGAGTGGCTATACTGAAGATGGTGGTCCTCCCTAAGTTTTTATATCTATTTAATTATATCCCAATACCCCTCACGGACTGCTTCTTTCGCACACATGGTTCGCCCGGTTCCATCCGGATGCGCGCATTCCATTCCTGAAGCCTGAGGCTGAATTGGTACTCCCTGATAAATTGGCCGAAGTCTTACCCAGGGGCTTCCTGCGCGATAGACACGACATTCAGACAGTGTCCACCACTTCTTGGGCGTGTGGCAAGTTGAAGAAACGCACGCGAGCCATGGCCCTATACTCTTCCGCTCTGCCACTGCCTAATGTCTGATGGTTCCCGATCACTGGGGAGGGCCTAGTACAGCGCACATTGACCGCATTGGATATTGTCAAGGTGGGGGATCTTTTCCTGGGGGGACATATTTTCTCACTGGACGAAGACCCCAGGTTCACGTATTGCAACTTCATGACTGGTTTTCTTATGACCCGAGTGAGATCGGCGCTGCGGGCCAAGATCTCCACATTCCCCGTTGAGCTCGTCTCTTCCCCCCCGCTCACTCTGGTCATAGAGAATCTGAAAGGAACTCGCCGCATCTCCAAAATGTACAGGGCCTGTACCGAGCTTATACCCGTGAACGATTCCAAAATTTGACAAGCCTGGGAAGCGGACATAGGGGGGCCTATAACAGATGATCAATGGGCAAAATGCTGTAAAGCAACTAAGGACATGTCACTAAATAGCCGCCATATCCGCTCCACTTTAATTTCTTTGCCGCGCCTATCTCATACCTGAAATGGCACACAGGATTGACGCCACTAGGCCACATACATGTTTAAAATGCTCCACCTCGCACGCTGACTTCATACATTTGGCTTGGTCCTGCCCCCGATTACAGGCCTACTGGTTGGCTGTGCACACGACACTAGGGAAAATGATCTGCCTTCCGCTCAACCCTCTCTCTGAGATTGCGCTACTGGGATACACGGTACAGATCCCACCAAAAGTTAGGAGGTTGGCATCGTCGGGGCTACTTCTGGCTAAAAGAGAAATTGATATCCACTGGGGCAGGAAAACCACTCCTAAATTACAAGACTGGCTAAACAGCTTAGTGTATTGTAACATCAACGCTGAGACCTATGCCAGCCTTATGCCATCGACATCTCGGCCTAGAGATATTTGGGGGCCCGCTAAGGAACTACTTAGCTGCCGTTCAGCAGGCTTCCGCCACCCAGACAGATAATGGCATAGTGCCGGAGGGTGTAGGATGAGGGAGGCGGTTCTTGGACCCCGAAGACACTTCTGCAGATACCAATTGGGAGAGAACGTGCTAGAGTAGCTCACACTGTGTGGTAAAGTTAATTGCAATGCCGTTATGCATGAAAAGGGGGTTTGGACGAACAGGAGAAGGGGCGGGGGAACGTGTGACACTATCACATGGACTGCTATTGTAACTTCCACTGTAGTTGAACTGTTAGGGGCAATGTTTCCTATTTGTACTGTGATTGTTTGCAATGCTATGTAATTTGCATTCTTTATTTGGAAAATAAAGTGTAAAAAAAAAAAAAGAAAGAGTTAAGGATGCAGATAGCCAGAATAGGTGTCAAAGCTAGACTTAGGCTTGTGTTAGATGCAAGGAAAATTAACTGGAAGTAACAAGCATCGTCAAAGCTAATAGATCTCAGATTCTTTATCATCGAATGGCAACGACAATAGGTCTGATTGTTTGTTAAGAGAGGAGTTTGGTAATGGTCTGTCCTAGAAAGAAAATATCATCATGGGGATACCTTTTGGGCTTCAACAGTGTAGAAGCTGGCAATAGGGCCACTTAGTTAAACAGACTCCTCTGGTATATATATATATATATATATATATATATATATATATATATATAGATATATATATAGATATACTATTGTTTTTGTAAGCAAAACTACATTGCAACAAAACTGTGGAACCTAATGCAGCAAAAAGTATGTATATGCTATATCTCCTGTCCATTATACACAGAGTACTAATAAGGTTACAGGAATAACAATGTGTGTGTGGTCAGTAATTGCTTCAGATGTCCATGTTTTTAAAAGACCAGGAACCCCATAACCTCTAGTGTTTATGCTCACAACCCCTGCATTTGTAAATCACTTTTTCCGTCCTGGCACAGTAGCCTATCCTCACTGTTCCAGTCCCGCAGGGTCGCGGTTAGCACTTCTCAAGTGCCTGGTGATATCCCTAAGCTGTTAGACTTCTAGCCGCAGATTCCTTAACTTTGAATATCCTCAGGCATCAGACTGGATCCGAACATTTTTGAGCAGTACCCCTGCATGCCGGTTCGGTGGTGAAGTTCGGTTCTACACCAGAAGTGACTTGCGTGGTACCAATATAGATACCACCTTGGCTGGCTGACAACAGTTCTTACCTTTCTACTCCAGAGAGCGCTGATCTGGATTGAGCTACCCCTCAGTCACTTTCTGACTAGCCTTTTTGGACATTTTGTCGACCTTTTTTTCAGAAATGTTTGTCCAGGTGTGAGGATGTCACCTAAGAAACTGTCTGGTTTCAAGCCATATGGGGCCTGTCACAGGCAAATGTCAGACCCCCACTTCGTGTGTTTGTGGTGCCTGAAATCAGGACAAGACTCTAAGGCATGTGAGTACTGCTGAGTTATGCACCCAAAGGCGCTGAGGGAGCGATCCCTCATGCTCCTTGCTGCCCGACTTCGGTCGACTCCACTGCGCTCGTTGTCCCGTTCACGTGAGATATACCGGGACCGTTCATGGAGCCCCTCTCGGCGTTGTATTCGAAGTCTTCAGGGAAGTCGAGTAAGTTGCACAAGAAGTCGAAGAAGTCCAAACACTATTCCACTTCTCCATGTCCATTGAAGTCATCCGACAAGAGAGCATCGGTATTCCAGGCCCAGTGAGTCAGCAGGGTCTGAACCTGGGTGCGTTCCACAATTTTCCCGGAGCCAGAGCGACCCTTGCCCAGTTAAAGGAGTTTTCTTAGGCCCTTTTTGGCAGCTTCTTTGTGCCCCACTGGCGATATGGGCCCCTCCTGGAACTATGCCAGTGGGTTTACCCTCAGCGCCAGTCGGGCCCCAGGGATCCCTTGGTGGATTCAGAACGGAGCCATCGGCAAGACTGAGACCTCTTCAGCACCGGCCCCAGAGCCGGTACCCCTAGGTGGCACCATTCCCATTGTCATACCCAACACAGAGCCGGATGAGCATCATCTGGCGCCTACTGAGAACATCCTCCCCGGAGTGGAGCCAGCGCTTTATTTAATGGATAGGTCTGGAGAGGGAGATGTTTGGATCCTTATGGAGAAGAACAGTTTGAGGAGCGCAACTGGTAAGACCAACTGGGTGAGGCCAGTGTATTAGACACATCAACTGACACTGGCTTGCTTTACCCTCCTACTGTGGCTACAAAGGAGGGAGCTTCTTTTGCTATGGTGGTGCGCATGGCAGCTGAAGTCCTAGACCTTAACCTGCCCTCAGTGACAGTCAAAACTAATGTTTTGACGGAGTTGCTTCTGCCAGGAGTTTCCCACTCAGAACCTTTACTCCCATTTAATGAAGCCCTTACGGATGTCCTGCTTGTGGCCTGATCCAAGCCCTGCACAGGGGCACCTGTGAATAGGACAAATGCCCTCCACCATCGCCCCACTCCTGGGGATCCCCGTTTCCTTACCCAACACCCCACCCCGGAGAGCTTGCCGGTCCAAGCCTCCTCATTCCACATTAATCCTCGTGCATTCCCTACCACTCCACCAGATACAGAATCCAAGGGATTGGACACCTTCGGTAAGAGAATGTTTTCTTCCACCAGCCTGACACTGCGCTTGGTGAACACTGCATGCCTGTTGGACTGTTATTCCCATACTCTTTGGGATTCAGTTGCGCAAGTGCTGCCTATGGTCCCGAAGGAGGCCAGGGCCATACTCTCTCAGGAGGTTGCCGATGGTAGAGATGCTGCAAAGTTCTCCATCAGATGTAGACTTGACATGAACGGCTCACTAAGCAGAGCAATTTCATCATCGGTGGCCTTGCGGCGCCACGTCTTACTGAGAATATCTGTTTTTTAGGGGATGGACATGCCCTTTGATGGCTCTCGCCTATTGGAAGACAAGGCAGATTCTTCGCTTATCGTTTGCGCACTTCAAGGACAGCAGAGCTACAGCAAGGCTCTTGGTTTTGCCTATGGCCCCTCGTGCACCTCAATCCACCTTCCGTCCCTTTAATACTACAACAGGGCTCTCCAGCCATGCCCATACCGTACTGGCCCCCACGGCCAACATGCTTCCCAACCTTTTTGTGTCGGAGGGCACAAGTCCCAGCGACCGCGTGGGACAGGCGGCCAGGTGTCATGTCAGCCCACCCATGGCAGTCGCTGCCTCCAAGCCCCTTTAGGGTGCCCTCAGACCATCCTCGGCACCCAGCAGGAGGTGGGAATATGCCATCATCTCCCCCACTGGTGGTGAGTACCATCAGACCATTGGGTATTTCAATTCGTCCAAAGGGGTTACTCTCTCCCCTTTGTGGCACCCCGTCCGCTCATTCCATCCACTGATGACTGACTAATGGAGGGCCACCTCTCTTTGCTTCATAAAGAAGTGCAGACTATCTTGGCCAGGGGAGCTATAGAGAGGGTGCCGGCATCAGAAGTAGGTCGTCATTGCTATTGCTGCTAATTTCAGGTGCCCAGGAAGGCCTCTGTCCTATTCTAGATCTGCTCCTTCTCAACGAACCTCTTCTTGAAGACCGAGAAATTCAAAATGCTCACTCTCTCCCAAGTGTTGTCTGCCCTGGATCCGGAAGACTGGATGGTAGCGTTGGACTTGCAGAATGCATATTTCAAGATCCCGGTCCTGCCAGCCCACAGACACTATCTGCGGTTCACGGTGAGCCACATGCACTTTCAGTTCAGTGTTCTCCCCTTCATCCTTACCAGCGCCCCTTGGGTGTTCACCAAGCTGATGGTGGTGGTTGTAACTCATGTGCAAAGGTCAGGGATTTTAGTCTTCACCTACCTTGACGACTCGCTTTTGAAGGCAGGCTCGCCCCAGGCAGTTTTCTCCCACCTTCAGTCTATTGCTAACCTGTATTCGCTGAGGTTCACTATCAACACGCCGAAGTCACACCTGACTCCCTCTCAGCCACTTCCTTTCATTGGAGCTGTTCTGGACATGGTGCCGTTTCGGGCCTACCCTCTCAAGCGTCGAGTCCAGGATTTTTAGGCTATGATACCGATGTTTCAGCCATTATTCTGGATTTTGGTGAGACTGACACTGAGGCTGTTGGCCCTCATGACATCCTGAATCGCACTGGTGACACATGCCTGCTGGCATATGCAGGCTCTGCAATAGGATCTGTGGGCCCAGTGAATGCAGCATCAAGGGAATCTATCCGACATGGTCCAGATCTTGCGGGAACTGCAAAGGATCTGCAGTGGTGGCTGATGGACCGGGATTGGGTCCGTGGTAGACCCGTCTCCCTTCCCCAACCGGACTTGACTGTAGTGACATATGCATCACTTCTGGGATGGGGTGGCCACCTGGGAGAGGTGGAGTTCAGAAGACTCTGGTCTCCAGCAGAGTCCAAGCTTCACATAAACTTGTTTGAGCTTCGGGTAATCACACTGGCATTAAAACCTTTCTTCCTTCGATAAGGGAAGGTTGGCGTAGGTGTTTACGGACAACACTGTTATGAGCCCCAATGTACCCCAATATAGGCCTAGGTAGTTGCTTGACCTTTTACCTACATTTGTCCTACCTTGCTCTACATAACAGCTCTGGTGCTGACCTTTTACCTAGTTATGTGCCGAATAAGTACCATGTGGTTTGCTTTGAAAACTACCCGCATTTGTTATGCTTGAGGATTCTTAGTATCACAGCAGGATTACCTTCTTCTGCATAATAACTCTGTACAAAAGTCACCACTATCGTCATCCTTGGCCAACAATCCCACATTACCATGACACATCTTGGTACAATCCCTGAGGGTACCTTTTGGGTATATAAGTCCCACATCTTGTCTGGGCAAATAAGAGGAGAAAAAACTTCCATGCTGAAGTCCCTGCACGTAGACACTCCAGCATGCAGTGGTCTGACATCCCCTGTGGTGTGTCCAACTCGAGACCAAGACGGGGATCCTTCATTCTCTCCATCAGGTAATGGAATTGGCTCCCTCCTAGGGGGATTCTTGTCTTTTACACCTACATACATGCTAAGTACACCTAGGTACATGTAGCTGAGGTTTGCATCTTAGGAGTTCTCATGATTACTGCAATGTATCTATATGCCTGTTATATATTTATTGTTTTGGCACCATAGTAGAATTCTACCTTTTATTAACCCTGTTGCTGCTTATAACAGTATACATCTGTTTCTGTCTAATGGTTGTTGCAGCACAAGTATTTTATACTAGAATGACGCTGGTCCAATAAATGCTTATTGAAAATGTCCCCATTGTTTATTCTGTATGTCTCTCTGAGAACGAGTGAGCACGAGTGACTCAGCGAATAGTACTGTACTGTTTTCATGATCCCTGAGGGGTCCGGGTTGTCATGTTCGATAGTTGCCAGAAACTATTCGCTCATTGGTAAGGTTGTGGGGCCTATGGTTACAATGTGAGCTAGCTGGTCTATAGACTAACATATCCTTTGGGGGTGTCTGGAATCAGTCTGGACACCAATCCCTTAGTTTATGTTGTCTAAACGCACAGATCCTATATAGATTTGTAGGAACAACATGACATGGCGTGGCAAACGTTGGTTTGGTTCTTATTTAACGGTCAGATCTGAGTAGTTCAGTCGTACTTTCTCAGAACCCTTCCCACATTTAACCAGAGACCTCTGAAGTGGGAAGGGAAAATCCGCCACAGCTGATAAGGTATACCCTATGTATTGGCTGTAGGTTTATTCTAGCTTGAAGGATTATAGTTCCCTACATTGTGCATAAAACCTTATTCCAATTTCCCTGAAACTCCTTTAACAATGTCTATCCAAGATGATGCTGCGGCTACATTAAATGCGAATGCAGCAGAGGAAGGAGAGCAGGAAGGAGCTCTTAACATATCAGAAAATTTCAGAAATGCACTTACTATAAAATTAGCAGAATTTGGTCTCTCATCATTGGGTGGGACAGTTACCTTTGTGATTGAGGCACACGAGGCATACAGAACAGAGGTGTTCTATTCTTGGGTTAAATTTCCACCTGCAAATGTACACACACACACATTTCATTCCTACACTCCGGATGATCCACCTGAAGAATACTCCCCATACGAGGACATAGAAGTCCGGCTCACTTTACTCACTTACCAAGATCATATAAATTGGTTTAAAGGCACCATCCCCCCTACCACAGATTAAGTAAGACTCGGTCCGCTCATCAGAGAGGGAGCGACTTGGCTGGTTCTAGCTGCTTACACACCACATCCAGAAATCAACACATTGCCAGTAGCAGACTTACGTCCACTTTACAAAGAAATAATAAAGCTATACAGAAATCTTACACAGTTCGTTATGACAAACACTTCAACTTACAAGGGTTACTCCAGCGGGTCAACTACAAGGGATCACAACTAAAATCACCCCACAAACGCTGAATGCGATTATGGGAAGAATGCCCACTAAACATGAGCAAATGCCATTCTGGATAGCACAGAAAATAGCACAGCTTGAGGCAGTGTTTCCACACACAGGCCCGCAAGAAAAACTGAATACTGACAATCTGTTTGCCAATGGGGATAGCTCCCCAGATAGAGGATTGTACCACTTGGGGCACAGTCTTCGCTGCCATCTATACCAGGACTCATGGTACCCCATCAATAGCAGTTATACCAGAAGTATTAAGACAAATACAGAATGAGTACGGGGCGGAACCTGCCCTCAACTCAGGAATGAAATTGATAGGCAATTTTGCCCAGGTATCGACAAATATGTTAGCAAACATAAAAGGGGAGGCAGCAGCAATGGCTGTACACGAACGCCTGAGGGAATGCATTCCTGCACAACAGGAGTGGAAATTACCTAAAATTATCGAAGAGACCTATGCTTCGCTGGAAAGAGATAATTTGGGAGCTAGGCCTGTGAAACCACAATTATTAGGTAATCCTGAAAAGGATAATTCCAAGCAAACATCGGATTTTCCTAAAACGAAATGGGATAATAAACAATCAAAAAACAAGCAGAATGCATCACAATCACGGGGTGGGTCTCCTCAACAGGAACCCGCTGACAGGAAATATAACCTGAGTAATTGTGATAATATTAAAAAAACCTGACAGGTATCGGGATATTGATACACGTTCCTCTTGTTCCTTTCAGGGTTCATCAAAAAACTCAGAGAGGGAAGGACTGTCAGAACGCAGATTAGAAGAGCGAGCAAAGCCAAGAGATACACATAGCACTTCAGACTATATTATCAAAAAAGAAGATAATCCCAAAAGTCAACCTCAATTCAAAAAGAAGAAAGTAGCTGGCCTTAAAATAAAAAAAGTCAAGGCTACTGAGGACTCTTCTGAACGGGAAATGTGCTTTGACGATGCTAGACAGTGCAGTAGAAGTAACAATAGCTCGCCAGAACCTGATGGAATTTCTGGTGACAACAGCGTTGAATTAACATATCACGGTGGAAACACCTGATACAGGGATAAGCGTCCCACATCAGTTACATGAAATAACACTTCAAATGGAGGGGGACGTACAGAGGAAAGTGAAACGTCTGTTTTGGGAGAACCTTACATTTGGATACGATATCCTTTTAGCTGAAAAAGATTGGCCACCTGAGTTTGTTATGGACTGCCCAAAAGGATAAACCGTAATTTTACCGGCTTTCTCCGACCTTGTTCCAGAATCACTAAAACATTCATATGTGCCAGAGTAGGTGGTAGCACTTGCTCCTGCATTATACCCCAATCAGATAGGCTGCTGAGTCCCCTCACAGTTAAAACTACCCCAACTCCACTATGGCAGTACCCAATAAAGCATGATGCAAAGAAACAAGTCAGGGAGATCTTAGATCAACTTGAATATCAAGGTGTTATTGAGAACTGCCCTCTTCCATGAATAATGCTTTGTTTCCCGTAATGAAACCCGACAATTCATACTGTCTAGTTTTAGACTACAGGCATTTAAACACATGCACAAAAACATTGCAGTACAAAATGCACACAGTGCCACACTAATGAATAACATTGTGCGGAAGAAATACAAAAGAACACTATATGTCTCAAATGGATCCTTTTGCCAAAATATAGCGCCTGAAAGCAGATATTGGACAGCATTTTCGGCCCTAGGCTCACATCGCCAATTTTGTAGACTGCCCAAAGGGTATAAGAATAGCACTGTGTTGTTCTCAGCAAGAGTATCAGAGTTAGTTCAAGGTTTTGATGAAGAGGCATTGTCCTATGTAGAATATATTTATCTGACGGAAGATTAATTATGGGATCATTTGAAACGTTGTGAACAACCTAATTCTGGGATTCACTTCTGAGGGCTACAAATTTAACTTTAAAAAACTAAAGATTGCCCACCTCAATGTCCTATTTTTGGGATATCAGCTCTCAAGTGAAAGGAAAAGCCTATCAGCTAAGTTTTTAGAAAAACGTGCGCTGCTCCAACCTCCAAAGACTCTGAAAAACTTACAATCCATTTTAGGATTCCTATATTTTGGCAGAACATACATTTTGGATTACGCAGAAAAAGTAAAACCTTTCTACAACTTAATCAGACCTGATTTTTCGGTTCGACATTGGACACAGGAACACACAGAACTACAACATTCCCTACAAGCTGAAATGATAGCTTCCAAACACTTACACACACGTGTAAACACCACAAACTTGGTGATCCGTTTAATCGTGGGTCAATCCGGGTACACTTTCCTAACCTTCAATGAAGGCGAAACTGTACCCATTGCATACAAATCTAATTTGTACACAAACGTTAAAATGCGCTTTGCATCAACTGAAAATATACTGACAGCAGTACAGACTGCTGTAGTGAGAGAAGGGGCACTAGCTCAGAGGAAACAAGTAATTGTCGTGACTCCGGTACCAACTTTAGAGGCTGTTACAAAAGCAAGCGTTCCAAACACAAAAGCACTGCACCCAAGATGGATACAGTGGGCTAATTCTCTCACTGCAACTGATGTAGACTACAAGTTGGACTCTACATTAAAAACACAAGCATTTCTGCAGTACGAACAAGGATATCCTCTCCTGAATGGAATAATGCATCTAGATAGGTATGAATACATAATCTACAATGACAGTTCCGATCAACCTGCCTTAGGAAGTAAACAGCAATACAGTGCAGCATGTGCGATTGTAAAAGGACGTATGCGGGACAGCAAGTTCCGTCCTAGCAATACGCAGACGCAGTCTTTAGGAGATTGCACGGCACAGCTGGCAGAGCTAAAAGCACTGATACTTGCACTAAAAAATACGGATCGGGAATTCCCCACACTTATTGCGTGCAATTAATTTTACTGTGTTCAGTCATACAATGACTATCTCCCCTATTGGGGCCAGAATGGGTTTGGAGATTCAAAAGGTTGCACAAATAAAGCACAAGTTGCTTTTGAAACAAGTGGCAGATCTGAAAAGAGGCTTGTCACGGGCTCACGTGATTCATATGCTGAATCACCAACATATTGGCGTGCACGTTATAGGGACTTCATTGGCTGATGAAGCCGCCAAGGTGACAGTGCGAACTGCTGCCGTTGCTGCAATCACTCATTCTAGCACAAGAATAGACGGATAGATAATGGTAGCTGTCATCGTTACGCGTAACAGCTCAGCCTTGCTAAAACGTTTTCCACTCAACTACTCCTACAAGTTAGATGCACAAAACGATACCGTCTGCTCAAATTCCAGGAGTCGGGGATAGAGTAATACCAAACATGGATTGCAGATTAGGTTTAATTCTAGTTGCACACAAGGGTCGTGGTTCAGCACATGCAGGTATTACTGCAACAGTTTCACTACTGAAACAACGTTATTGGTGTCCAGGTCTTACCAAACAGACCAAGGGCTTTGTCCTTAAGTGCGACATCTGTCAGCAGATGAAAGGTTCTTCCGTAGTACGTCTGCCACAGACACCACTACTGATATCAAACAGACCACTCGCATGTGTCTATTTGGACCACTGCGGCCCCCTACAATCTGACGGGGCTCACAAGTACATCTTGTTGGCAGTGAATTCATGCTCTAGATTCCTGTGGGTTTGACCCCAGCGCTTGGCTGATGCTCGAACTGTCATAAAGGATTTGCGAGTCTTCATAGGGACATACGAAATAGGCACATTACATTCTGACCGTGGCCCTGCGTTTAGCCCTGGGCTTACAAAGAAGCTATGGGAAGTTTTGGTGTGGTCTTGCGGTACTCTTCTCCATATCATCCCGAGGGAAATTCGATTGTGTAGAGGAAAAACCAGGACTTAAAGCAATCCTTAACAGCAAGGGTGTTAGATTTGGGTGGCAGTTGGGTCAATCACCTATATGGGATCCAGAGGGCACTTAATACTATGCCAAGAAGTTCCCTAGGAGGACGTACTCCATATGAGGTCCTGTTTGGGACTAGAATGTGGGTACCCGACCTAGATTGTGGAAGCAAAGTGGTGGATGAAAAAGCATTAGACATCAATGATTGTTTGGCAGTTTTACAGGAACTCAATGAATTCCGGGCATTACAAAGCAACGTCCAAGTAAAATGCAGCGCCACTGGGGAAGTGAAAGCTGTTCCAGAAAGACCTGCCCGGGTCCCAAAGATCGGGGACCTGGTCAGAGGAAAGATTGTCGACAGGAAAGAATATGGAGCATATTACAGAGCGCCTGTACCTGTCCTGGCTGTCGAAGGAACAAGAACAGTACTTCTTTCTTCACTTGCTGGCAAAAAAGAAAAGAGATTTGTCTTCATTGATCTGATCAAACCACACTCTGTGGCCGATACTGAATAGCGGGCCTCGTGGGCTCCTAGGTAGCCACCGATCTCCTCTTGCTTCCATACAGGAAGTTCAGACAGAAAGACTAATAATGTTTGATGATTGTACTATACGAAGTAATGAAGTTACCAACAATGGAATGGAACTCGTGCCTCTTGAAATGGAACAACAACAAAACACAAATGAAACGCAAATCTCAGTTCTGCCTAATACTGACCTCTATGTGAATATGTCTCAAAACTAGTCATCTGCCAGTTCAACAAAACCTGCTGAGCTACCATAGATAGACAGAACAGCGTCTGGCTACTTCATCGATTTTGATACTTTTTCTGTGGATACAAGTGAACCTGAGTCCCCGCCAGCTTCTGTTTCCCACAAAGAAAAAATATATTATCTCTACCTTTGGCTGTAAAAGACTTACCTTGTTTCCCCTGGCTACAGCTCTAGTCCTGTGGATTGGTGTAGTGACTGTCTTTTTCCTGCTCCTAAATGGACACTATCTCCCAGAATGCTCTGCAGTACCACATGTGAACTTGGTCCTGAAACCATATACATCATCGTGAACAAAGAGACCTTTCCTTTGTGAACATTACAGCAGTTCCTGTTCCTGAAGGAATAGTTTGGCATAGGGTTTTGTATGATGTATTTGGTCCCACTGAACTTTTGAAAATAGCACCTTTGTTTAAAATTTCTTTGAATGATATCATCCCCTCCTGTATTTTCTCTGATGATTGGTATTTTGAAATTGTGAATTCTATGCTGTCTGATTTAGAACAACCTGTTGCATTCTCCAGTAACGAATTGTTTGATGATACTTCAGATTTTGACACCATGTATTGTTACCAACACTATGGTCATCATTTCTTGCACAAAGCAAGTATCCCATGCAATGTTTTCACCTATCATCAATGGGAACATTGCCCAACACTACTGAGCGTAGTTCACGAACGTTTGCACAGAAGTTTGCTTATTTTTCATGGTTTAATTTGTGTGACCCAACCTCTTATTATTATAAGGTTGCGCCTACACCCGCAAAGAAAAATATGCTCACCAACATGAAACAGATCTAGTCTGCTGCCTTTATTTCCCAGCTGTCTTTACAAGACTTTGACTTTTGGAGAAAATCTTAGACACAGGATTTGTCTGGGGGACTAAAGATTGGCAAGTTCAGGGAACTGAGGCCTTATTTAGAGCATGCCTCATAACACAGCAAATTATCTTCATGAGCAACACAGTGCAACAGACTCCCTGTCTTGGACTAGCCAAGATTAAGGACTTGAACACACCTCAAATTCCCTCACCTACACACTTTTAGAGATGGCAACATTTCACACAACATAGTGAGGATACACTGAATGACTTTCTACATGATGGCTCATACAGTTCATCAGACCCCATTTGGAAGGGATGGTTGGTTTGGCCTATCGACACAAGTAAGTGTCAGTCAAGATTTAGGGGTACCACCGAAGGGTTTAGTATCCATAGGCCTGAGCAACATTACGTACAACATGAACATGAGGGTGGTGACATCTTAGTCACCACCCTCATGTTCATGGGAAGTTATGCCTAGAGTGGCTAAAAACCTCAACACTGTCCCAGGTGAAACACTTGTCCTTGCTATCGGATGACATGGATCTTAGGGATTTTTTGTTAGGTCCAGAGAAACCACGTCAGAAACGCTTCTTATACACTATGTATAATGAAGTATGGAAAATCTCTCAACAGGAAGCTGCAATGAGATTGCGTGAGATTGACAGGATTAATCTAGAAAGGCTGTGGCAGTGGTCAACAATGGTATAACCACACTAACATCCAGGATTTATTCACTGGGCACCATTGTGTCTTCTGCAATAGATATAATAGAACAGGATTTGTCTATTCTTTAGTATGGGCAAACGCAATTGTGGTCCATTTTTATTATTGAGCTGGACGCTGCACTCATTGCGCTCTGGTCACGTGCCCTGGCGGTATATCAACAGTACGTCTCTGTTTTCTGCATATAATCTAACAGAAAGGCACATAACAATGGCACAAAGAGATGCGAAGTATACAATGCTGCACATTGAAATATTGGACCAATTACCTTTCACCGTGACTGTCACCCTCCACAGAATGGTTAATCCATGGCCCTATAACACTGCCCGTCACAACATTACAATTTCAATATTGCCTACAGTACCACCGGGTGTGAAGCGTTGGGTAAGTAATACATTCATGAATCTTGGCAATTACCGTACAGATTTAGATGCAGGAATGGGGACACTGAAGTCTTTCTCAGCGGTTAAGACTGTGAAAATTCAGTAAGTGGGTCTCTAATTTGTCAGGACATTATGCTTCACGGAGCTTGTAATGCTTCGGTTGCAAAACTATCATGTCGGTTGAAAGGGTCCCCAGCTGCTGTGATTCATCCGGTGTTCAGACTACTCTCGAATGGGAGTTATTTGATGTTGAATGATCAAGGTTGTGGGATGCTTATCTTGTCACACTAAGTTCCAGGGTTACTTGTTGTATGCAAGTATTGTTTCCACCAACCCACTCAGTCAGGGAGGCACCGCTGTGGCCTTCATTGAATGTTTCTCTTACACAGTTTGATTCTCTGAGCAGACTGAAAGCCATACTTTTACGGAAGGATGTGGCCTTAACCCCAGCCCGAGAGACTTTTGATCTCCAGGTTGCAAGGTCTTCGGCAGAGATACAGGCTGTAATCCGAACGAACTTCTCGCTCCATTTGGGAAAAATGCTATATAGTATCTGATACGAGTGGGATAGTACACCTATTTAAGAGCCTAGGTTCTGGACTATTAAGCACCTGTCAAACGATCTTCGTAGTTATTCCATCATTCATACACTCCATATTGGGAAGCGTGTTTGGAGGGCTTCCACTGGTCCTACTACTTGTAGTGGGTATCCTGGTTTCAATTTTCCTGCTACGCAATGGACGTACCAGTTTCCAAAGAGATGGAAAAAGCACTCCTTGTGCGATGATGCTGTGAACGCATCATCTGGGTACACCTCGGCTTCAGGAGCTAAGCGAGCATTGGTTCCTATTGTTTAGATCAGTCTGGGTTGACTGCGTCTTGCCTGTGCTCCACTGCCTATTCTGTGAATACAAATGCATGTTGGACATATGTCTAACACTTCCATTGGTTGCACCTACAGACGTAGATGTACTATTGGACCCATTAAAGGCTCACATATTGCAGTGTCCTCAGAGTATTGCAATGTTGATGTTGGCATTCTTAGAACCCCCACTGGATGCTTCAGCTCCTGTTGGAATGGACACCGGTTCTATCTCAGGCTGACAGGCTTCGAGTACTTCCTCAGCAACAGCTGTGGGAACTGGAGAAGATCACCTTTGCCCTATTGACCTGATCCAAGAGGTGATACAGGGACCGTTGTCTGCAAAAGTAAGCAGCAGTGATGTTGCGTCTCCCACACAGGACACATAAACATTTGGCTCACCTTGTGATGGGAACAATTTAGCCTTTTTCCAAAAGAAATTAGAATTTATTAATATCCTTTTTTTTTCTTGTTCTCACTGAACACTTTGGCTTTGGTATGCTCAGTTGGTCTCACAGTATATTGACTATTTAGAGGACTTATAGAGCCTTTTTAACTTTTGCATCATTTTTAACACATACAATGCTTTTAGATGTTTTGATACTCCTATTTTAGCAATGTCTTTTATGATTTTAAACAGGCCCATTTTAGCACTTGTTAATTTTGTTGTCCAGTCGGATGAGGAGCAGGTGTTATGAACCACAATGTACCCCAATATAGACCTAGGTAGTTGCACAACCTTTTACCTACATGCTGATACGCTGACATGAGATGCTGAAGTCCCTGCATGCTGACACTCCAGCAAACAGTGGTCTGACATTCCTTGCGGGGTGTCCAACTCGAGACCAAGACGGGACCTTCATTCTCTCCCATCAGGTAATGGGGTTGGCTCTCTCCTAGGGGATTCTTGGCTTTTACACCTACATACATGCTAGGTACACCTAGGTACATCTAGTTACGGTTTGCATCTTAGGAGTACTCATGATTACTGCCATGTATCTATATGCCTGCATATATTCATTGTTTTAGCACCATGAAAGAATCCTACCTTGTATTTACCCTGTTGGTGCTTATAACCGTATACATCTGTTTCTGTCTAATGGTTGTTGCAGCACACGTATTTTATACTAGAATGACGCTGGTTTAAAAAATGCTTATTGAAAACTTCCCCATCGTTTATTCCGTATATCTCTCTGAGAATGAGTGAGCAAGAGTGACTGAGCGAACAGTACTGTACTGTTTCCATGATCCCTGAGGAGTCCGGGTTGTCATGTTCGATAGTTACCAGAAACTATTCGCTCCTTGGTAAGGTTGTGGGTCTTATGGTAGCACTGTGAGCTAGCTGGGCTAAAGGCTAACATATCCTTGGGGGGTGTCTAGAATCAGCCTGGACACCAATCCCTTAGTTTATGTTGTCTAAATGCGCAGATCCTATAGATTTGTAGGAACTACACGGCAACACCATTGCCTAGTGGTACTGCAACAAACGGGGTGGGGTTGTGGACCCTGTGTCAAAAGGTCCTGCTCCTCTGGATATGGATGGAACGTCAGGGCATTTCCCTGGTGGTTCAACACTGGCAGGCTTTTTGAAACAGCAGGGCAGACAAACTTGCCGAAGATGCCTAGTGGATCACAAATGGCATCTCCACCCGGAGGTAGTCCAATGTCTCTTTCAGTAGTAGGAAGAGCCTTGGTTAGATCTATTCGCCACCGCTGAGAATGTGCAGTGTCAGCAGTTGTGCACATTGGAATTTCTTGAGCGGCTCTCGCTCTGAGACTCTTTTTGTCTCAAGATGGGCTCTGGCCTCCTGTACACCCTTTCTGTCTATACCACTCCTGCCCAGAGTTCTCAAGAAGATCAGGAAGAACGGGCCCCAAGTCATTCTTGTGTCTCTGGATTGAGCACGAAGAGTCTGGTATCCCGAGCAGTTGAGGATGGTCCTCGGTCCTCCAGTCAGGCTGCCTCTTCGGGAGGATCCCCTGTCATGGAAACAGAGCAGGGTTTTGCACCCGAACCTGCGCATCCTCCACCTCCAAGCATGGAGATTGAGTCGCGACAGTTACTGCCTTCAGCCTTTCCCTCAAAGTCTGTGATGTTATTCTGGCAGCCAGGCGTCTCTCCACCAAAACGGTATACACCTATAGTTGGGAAAAGTTTTTATCAAGGTGTGCCTCTCACAATGTCGTCACCCCAATCTGCACCTCTATCACAAGTACTGACTTTGGCCCAGCAGGGCTCTGCTTGGGCACAGTTAAGGGTTACCTTTCTGCCATCTCAGCGTTTTTGCAGTTGCCAGACCAACCTTCTCTCTTAAAGTCACCGGTTGTGGCTAGGTTCCTTAAAGTCCTTCAACATTTGTTTCCACCTAAGCCCTTTATTATGCCTCAGTGGGACCTCAACCTGGTCCTTACCTTTTTCATGTGCGCCCCCTTTGATTGTCTACTTAAATATCCCCTTAAACTGTTGACTATCAGAATGGGCTTTTTAATGGCCTTAACATCAGCCAGGAGGGCAGCGAACTTCAAGCACTCTCGGCGCACCCTCCTTATACCACCTTTTACCCAGACAAGGTAGACCTCTGGACACATGCCTCTTCCCTGCCAAAAGTTGTCACTCCTTTCCATGTAGGCCAGAGTATTACCCTGCCTACCTTCTTTGCTCCTCCTCGTCCCTACAAAGAAGAGCAGATACTCCAATGCCTGGACCCAAAACGAGCATTGTCATTCTACCTTGACTGCACAAAAGACTTCCGGGTTGACATCAACTCTTCGTAGGTAATGTGGGAGCAAAAAGGGGGGAAACTGTGCAGAAAGAAATCCTCTCTCAATTGATTGTCCTGTGTATTACAATCTGCTACACATTGCCCAAGAAACAGCCCAATGAGGGCTTGCGGGGTCACTCTAACAGAGCCAAGGCTGCGACCATTGTGTTAGTCCGCCTCGTTCCTCTCCTGGACATCTGTCAGGCAGTGGCGTGGGCATCCCTGCACATGTTCAGAAAGCATTACTTCCTGGACAGTCAGGTCCATCGTGACTATACTACTTTGCCCGTTCGGTCCTGCAGGACTTTTTGGTTTGATTGGACTCGCAGACCCACCTCTGGGGAGGTATTGCTTAGGTATCTATTCAAAGGCAAGGAATCTGCAGCTAGAAGTCTCTATAACGAACAAGTTACTTACCTTCTATAACACCTTATCTGGTATAGACTTTATTTAGCTGCAGATTCCTTACCGACCCTCTCATTTTCCCCGCTCTGGGAACCGGTTCAGGGATGAGTGACATCCCTTTTCAGGGCCTTAGTCTTTTCCACACCAGTGGGCAGTTCTCATCGTGGCTCTGCGCTCCTGGTATGTAAAGTCGCAAAAGTAACTAACGTCAGTGCACCGAGGTGTGCCTATATAGGTACAGCGCACATCACTTCTGGCATGGCTGACGAACAACTGAACAACTCCACAGGCATGCAGGGGTACTGTTCGAAAATCTCCCGAGTCCAGTCTGGCGCCTGGGGATATTCAAAGGCAAGGAGCCTACAGCTAGATAGTCTTTACCAGATAAGGCATTACCGTAGGTAAGTAACTTGTTCTTCGCATCCAAGAAGCCAACTCCTGCCGGGGTTCTTTGTGCCTGGGGGTCTGTCCGCTCCTCCATCATCCCCAACAAGGCTAGGATCCATGATTGCAGGAGGGTGTAAAATATTTGCTGAGGTGCCATGGATTTCCTGCCAGAATAACACTGAGGGGACAAGACCAGATCATGTGAAAGAATAAGTTGGAAGGGATGGTCAGTACAGTGGCAGCCACAGTGCCTTCCTGTCATTCCTCATCATCCATCCCAAGTCTCACGCACTCTGTTCAGGAATCAAGCGCATTCAGCAAAAAGGACTTACGCTAGCATACTTAAGCTGAAACCTCAAAGAAGAGTGTCCTAAGAAGTGACATGGTGAAGTTTTTTTGTAAGTGGTGAACTTAAAAGTTCTAAAAAGCAAAACATTGCAAAGCATATAATGTTTGATCATAGACCAGTATTTTCCAGTTACCTGAAAGAAAGCTTAAGTGCATACACGTCTTAACTTTTTTAACAAAAAGCTGTACATCTAACAAATTTACCAACTATGGCTTTAAAAGGTTAATACACAAAATCCCCTGGAGCCCCCCCCCCACCACATGACCTCATTGATCTCATTTGGAGCAGTAATTCTGCCTCATCGGCAGGAAGTAAGAATGCTAAGTCAATATACATTTTAATTCAGGAGTAGGGCTGTCAAAATGTTTATAATACATCCTTGGCACTGCAATCGTCAATCTAAATTTAAAACTAAAAATCTTGTGTTTGAGTATTTAAGTCGAGCATACATGTATTCATTCAGATACCACAGACCGCAAAAAATGATGTTATGGTTGCAGAAGGTCATTTGAAAAATGCCTATTAAACACAGCTTCAAACCACCCCAAATGATCCTGGGGGCAAGGAATAGGTCACAGGGAAGGACTCGGGCCATTCCCTTTAATCAATGCCCACTAGACATAACTATGTTGAACAGTTACCGTAGGCAAGGGTGTTTGTGGTACAGGGTACGTCTGAAGTGTATATCTTTGAAATTCTGGGGTACCAAAGCTAACTATACATGGTGAAAAGCAATGCTTTTAAATATATATTTTTTTTTGTTCAAAGTATTTGTATACATTTTTTTTTTATAAACAAGTCCATTAGTATTTCCGTTACGATGTTCCAGCCAAACATGGCTACACACGCGATTACATAGACGCCGTCAGGACGCGCATCGACTTGCTTCACTCAGAATGGGGAACACTTACCCGTGTTCGCCCCTTTTGTTACTTTCGATCTGAACACTCCTTGACTGTTTTCGGTTGTCTTTTGCCACTACCAACTCGAGTACTATTTGTTGAACTATTTACCAACCCCTACTTGCGGCATATCTCTAAAGAACCTCGAGATCCAGCTCACTTCCCCTGACCCATTTCTCTTGTCATGAGTGCGGATTGCCTTTTGGACTTTTTTACCGGCTCGCTGATACCAGCGCACCATTCAAACTTCGTACAGACTTTCGTTGCTGCTCATTTATCCTTGATTATAACTTTTGCACCCGGCCGGGTTGGAATTATCACCGACTTAGGGATATACATCTCGTTTTAGCAACTCTCTACAGACCTGAAGAGCCGTGGGTTTACTCTTCCCCGATGAAACACGTGTCGGCTGGTTACGTTTCTTTCAGGAATAAAGAAAACCCAGTAGCACTGAAGCACTCTGGACAATCTATTTATGTTTAAACGTTGCATCTGTGCAATTGATTTCGTATGTGTGCACAGGATTACGTTGCAGTAATTACAGGTACTTTGGGATACATGTTTAGCTGAACCCCTCTACATTGACTTGGTAGGAAAGTAGGGACGGGATGATAGAAAGAGAGAGGATAGGAAAGAAAGGGTGGAGATAGGATACAAGAAGTGTTCCATAGCAGTGAGTCTAGCCTGGGTTTGTAGCCTTGTGTGAAAACCGACACCACCCTGGGGAGCACGAGCAGCCTCACGGGGGTTCGTAGGAGTCCAGATACATGTCGAGTGACTTCCACATCCCCCTAGTAGCTGGTCTCCAGGGTGAGTTTTGCAGGGCAATGCTATCTGCATCTCTGAGGTACGTCACCCCGTTGACCCAGCCTTTTTATGATGTCCTAGCTGTGTCCTTCCAGTTGTGCAAGACCAGTTTCACTGCCGCGGTCAATAGGAGGTCTAGCAGATCCCTGTCATGCAGTGAAGCAAGTCCTGTGGTTAAAAATGCGGTGGTGAGGGAAGAGAATTCTGGAATTAGTGTGCACCCCAGCGCCTTTTTTATGAAATCAAAGATTTTCTCCCAGAACGTTTTGAGTTTTGGGCAGTAGAAGATCAGATGTGCTAGATACCCCTTTTCCTTGCCACAGTTCCAGCATAGATCGTTTTTTCTGAGGCCTAGCGAGGCCAATCGAGCGGGGGTCCAGAAAGTCTTGTGGAGTAGCCAAAATTTTGTTTGTGATAGTACCGGGGAGATTTTATTACGTGGGCGGGAGGTCCAAAACAAAGCTAGCGCTTGCTCATTAAGTGAGATATTGCCTTTTTTACCCAGTAGTTAGCTGACTTATCGTTAAGTTTGGTGGAGTTTGGGCGTAGAAGTTTGTAGAGGTGCGATACTTGATGACCTATTCAATTGATTTTTGCCATATACTGTATAATTGACGGGTTGGATGATGATAGTTTGGCTTTTGTTAGGGCTGTTTTGCTTTTTAGGAAATTGTCTTGTAGATTATGTTTATCTTTCAGTGTGGTAAACGTGATGGGATGGCCCTCTTCCTCTAGTTGGGCTGGGTAGGAGATGCCTTTCTCCATCCATGTGTCAAGGGTTAGGCATTTCCCTTTGTATTTGATCTTGCGGATGGCCCAAAGAGACTCCCATTTCGAGTTCTTTACACTGTTCTCCATTTTCTTGTCTATTTTAAGTAGGGCCAGGGTGTCCCTGGTGCTGTGGATGTTAAGGGGTTTGCATTCTGATTTGTCCCTGTTGAGCTTATATCCTGAGTGTCCTGAGTATATCTCTATGGTTTCAATAGAGGTCTTAGGTTGCTCTGTCACAATAAGAATGTTGTCCGCATAGGCGGCCAGTTTTATTTCCACGTCATTAATATTGATCCACTTTATTTCCACGTTAGTCTTGATGTCGCTAATCGGGGGCTCCAAAGCTAGCAGAAAGAGTGAGGGAGACAGAGGGCAGCCCTGTCTAGTGCCGCGTTGTAGTGTGAGTGGTTCGGAGAGTGATCCATTAATGACAATGCATGCTCTAGGGTCCCGTACAGCGCCAATACCTTCCGTATGTACCCTTCCCCTAGGTTGAATGAATGCATGCATTGCTCCAGGAAGGCCCATGAAACTCTGTCGAAGGCCTTCTCGGCATCAAGGGTGATAGCCACAGCTGGCTCTGCTAGTTTAGCGGTATGTTCTAGTATGTGGCAGAGAAGTCTGGTATTGTCATTAGACATACGGGTCTTTAGGAAGCCTACTTGTGAGTTGCTTATTAGACTGCGTAGGACTGGGTTTAGTCTTGTTGCCAGGATTTTCGCGTATATTTTGCAGTCCACATTAATTAAAGATATGGGCCTGTAATTCTTGGGTAGCAGTTCATCCTTGCCTTCCTTTGGGATGACAATTATGTTGGCCTCGGACATGGATTGTGATACCAACCCATTCTCCGCACAGCGGTTGAACACCCTTCTCATGGTGGGTTTCAGGTGCTCAAGAAAGGACTTGTAAAAGGTGGCTGTGTACCCTTCCGGCCTGGGGCTTTGTTGTCCTTCATAGACTTGAGCGCCATTTCAATCTCGGCCGTACTAATTTCTTGCCCTAATCTCTGTGCTTCTACATTGGTTAGCTGTGGGAGGCCGAGTCTGTTAAGGTATTTTGTGCACGCCTCCAGGTCTAAGGTCTGGTCGTTTTTATTGAGTTCCTGGTAAAACTCTTGAAAGGTTTTTAGGATGTCTTTGTGTCTTGTATGGGTTTTGTTGTGTGAGTCTGTGATGGATGAGATGGTAAATTGGTTACGTTTGTGTTATAGGTAGGAGGCTAGGAGTTTCCCCGCTTTACTAGCCTCGCAAAGGTTAATGGCCTTGTATTTGTTGATCCACAGTCCGGCCCTCTCACTCAGGATTTTGTTATATTCATACTTTTTTCTGGTTAGGTCCGTTAGGGTTTTAGTATCGTGCGTGGCTCTGGTATGGGCAGTTTCTAGGTTTTTGATGTCCTGCTCGAGCTGGGCCAGGTGTAGGTTTGTGTTTTTGTTAATTTTGGACTTAATTTCGATTATTGTGCCTCTGACTGTTGCCTTGAGTGCGTCCCATAAGGTAGTGGGGCTGGTCTCCCGTGTATCATTGTGTCTAAGGTATTCTTTTTTGGCCTCCTCAATCTTTTTTTTGTTTTCAGGGTCAGCCAAGACGTCACTGTTAAAACGCCACCTTCGGGGGATGTCATCGTTGTGGCATCCACACAGCTTTAGGCTGGTGCAGGAGTGGTCTGACACTAGCCTAGGCGCTATGTCAGTATGTTCTATAAGGTGTGTGGGTGGGCCTGTGATTAATATGTAATCTATCCTGCTGTATGAATTGTGCGGGTTGGAGTAGAAGGTGTACTCTCTAGTGTCCGAGTCGCCATGGGTCCTTGAGGTTGAATTTGGCGCAGATGTTCTTTAGCGTGGAGTGTGCGTTTGTGGGTTGGGAGAGGCAGAGTGATTTCTGTCCAGTATATGGTCGAGAGGTATATTAAAGACCCACCGCCACCACCGTTAAGTCGTCCTGTGGGAGGCTATCAAGTTTGTGCGATACCCCCTCCCAGAATGCGGGGTCGTCTATGTTTGGGCCGTAAATGTTGGCAACATGAATGTGCTCCTCTCCCCTTCTCAAGTCTGTTATCAAGAGACTTCCTACCTCATCATGGTATTGTGATTCTATTGTTAGGTTGGAGTTTTTAGATATCAGTGTAATTACCCCACGTTTCTTCCATTCTGCCGGTGAGCACGCCACTTGTGATATCCAGTTGTCTTTCACTAGTTTGACATCATCCAGGGACAGTTTGGTTTCTTGTATCAGGACCACATCCCCCCTTTCTTTTAGCGAGGTCGTCAAGTATCTTTTTGTGTTTGATGGGATGGTTGAGCCCCTTGACATTGAGGGATACTATCTTTAGGTCAGACGCCAGATTGAGCTTGTTGGTGGGGGCCATTAGCTATGGTGGGAAATGTCTGGTAAGCCTAATCTGCGCCCCCAGCTCTCGTTTGTTGTATTTCCTCCCCTTCCACTAGTCTCATCCCTCTGGTGTAGGATGGGTGTCTGTCCCGTGTATGTCCCAGTGATAGGTCTCTCACTTCTGAATATTACTCGGGTCTGAGTGTACCTTCTTGTAAAGAAATGTGAGAGTAAAGAAGTGAAAACAGAGTAGACGACAGTGACAAGAGAAAGAAAAGAGAACAGTGCCCTCCCTCACCCCCCTCCTCACCCTGCCCCCCTAAAACATCGTATGCTGAACGTGCGACGACAAGGTCGCTGTTCCGTCTCCCTGGGAGTTGTTAGTTATTGTTCTGTGTTTCGCCGTGTAAAAGTCTGTGTTCGTTACCCCCCCCTCCTACGTTTCCCTGGCAGGTTAGGTAAAAAGGATATGGTGATAGTTATCGATTCCATGCGAGGAGCCGATGTGGCACACGTGCTGCTTGCTCCTTAGTACTTAGAGTGTCTTTTGTCCTGGGCACGGACACGTCGTGGTGGTGTGGAGAGGTACCATCGAGGTTGTTGATGTTGTAACCGTGTTTTGTTTAGGTCACTAGTCACTAGCCGTTTGGCATCCCACTTTACACCTTCCTCCACTCTTCTCCTCGGCTTTCGCTTGCTGACAGCTGTTTGGTAGCTACCCTGGAAGGGTATCACCTTGTCTGATCTCTACTCTGCCCCCCTTGCGCTCCTCTTTCTGTACCTGCTGTGAGCCCCACTTGCCCTCTCTTTCACGTCGGGGCCACTCCTCTTGCAGACCTATTGCCCTGTGGTCTGTGTCCCCCCGCCTGCCGCTTCCTCCCTCTCACCTCTGGTGGGCCAGCTTGTGTCCCTGTTGCAGGCGGGTGGCTTTTGCTGATTGTCTCGTAGGGCCTGGTCTGGATCGACCCCTCCTGGGCTAGTCGGGGTGTTTCCTTCTCTCGGTTAGCTGTCCTGTCTTCTCCCTCCGTTCACAGACCGCTGATTTCACTAGCCGCAGGGGTGCTTGACTACAGTTTATCTCCTGGCATTAGCCCTTGTTGTAGGCTTGATTCTATCTCGCTTTTAAATAGTTGACCATAATTATAATATTATTTTAGTATTCGTTTAAAATTACATATTTTACATGATTGATTGTCTGCCTATGAGTTGGGAGGAAAGCTGTTTTCCTACGGTGCAGCCACCGCATGGAACTGTCTGCCAGCACATATGAGGAAAACGGAGGAACTTCTCTCTCTCAGAAAGGGCTTGAAGACTTGGTTGTTCAGGGATTAGACACTCGTTCTCCAGGGAAGCTCAGTTCTTAGCGCCAGGACACCCTTGGGTATAAGTGCGCTTTATAAGCTCCTAATAATAATAATAATAATAATTCATGGAAATTAAATTATCCATCTGAATTATGGATTTCAACCAATGAAAAGGCTTGAAAGTAGTGTAGCATGCTCAGCGTACAGGAGTGTGATGTAGTTGTTGCTTTTCCGGTTTAAACAATGTGGTATAAAAGATGCACATCAGATAAAATGTTATGGGGTTCGTTGATATTCACAAACCGCTCTGCCTTATCCTTGATTATCATGTCACAGGAACTCCATATTGGCATTAGAACTCGCGGTGTGCAAATTGTAATATGTTCATGCATACACTCATCCCATCCCTTGCACTTGGAGAACCTGCTGAATATCCTGCTGATGAAATTGTATTCCCTGCTGTACTCTGGGCCTGGGCCAAATATCCTTGAGTGACGGGAGGTAAACACAATATCCACGCCTCAGCCCTGCGAAGAGGACCTACATGGCTCATTGGTACAGGTAACATGTGACGGCGAGCTGCATGCTCCCAAACGCGTGGCAATAAAACCCTCCTGGCTTCATAAAGCAGCTTGAACAACTCGCTGCCATACAAGGTGTGTTTCTACTGCTTGGCACACTCCTGCATATACTTGTAATACACAATTGCCTATTGCCTCAGTGGACGAGACCAATCCCCAGAACGAGTGGATGAATGACAGCTTCCGGGATGTGTGCCTGAATGGGGTGTTCCGCACTCCCTGCCATCGGACATCCCCAGCGCAATGGCGCTAGGTCTTCAATCGCCCTCGCTGCATCAGGGCCGCAGGTGTGGCCCCTGGGTCTGCATTGCCTTGTGTTTGATATGCGAACTAGTGGTAGAGAACTCCAACACCCTCCCTTCTCCCAGAAGACCTGTATGGATGACCGTCGACATGGAACCCTACTACGTAATTAATAGTTCTTCACCGATTGGTGACTTTGTATTCATTTTTCAATGTTTTGTTAATTAAACACGTGCTCCATGCATCTAAGTGCAACACTGTTACACCCCACCACCTTCACGGCACAGGAGGACACCTTATGGTTCAGCTTGGAACCAATACAGCTATCAGCGCCTATATTACTCTATGGTGATTATAGTTAGTCTCAGTGTGAGAGGCCTGAACTTGCCAGCAAAGAGAATAGCATTGCTGTCCCAGCTGAAGGCAGCCCAGTGCGATATATGCCTCCTACAGGAGACTCACCTGTTGAAAGAGGACTGGAACCTCATGCAGTCCAAGTGGTTTGACCGTCAGTTCTGGTCGGTCAAGAAAGAAGGGGTAGCAATCCTGGTATCCACACACTTTTAGGGCCATGTCCTTCAAATGCACTCTGAAATAGTGGACCGCATGCTATCCATGCGGATCTCTTTATCAATACACTTTCATTGTTGCATGCCTTTATGTGCCCAATGACCACCAGGAACCCTTTATCCGCCAGGCGGTTTGGACGATTCTCACCACACCAGATATTAATGTCTTGATAGGTGGGGACTTTAACCTGGTACCTGATGCCTCCGGAGATCGGACCTCTCAGAGGGCTGGCCCAACGGTAGCCCTCACCCCACAGGGACTCCGGTGGTTTGCGGACATGGAGCTTGTTGATACTTAGAGGTCACTACACCCTTCCACAAAGTCGTACTCCTTTTTCTCAGCTGCACACCGGTCATATGCCAGAATCGACTATTTTCTAGTCTCTGACTCCCTACTCCCGGCAGTGATACAGGCGGACGTCGAGGTTGCTTCCATCTCTGACTATTCTCCTATCCAGTTTACACTACGCCTTCCCAATAGCAGTCAGGGTTCCAGGATGTGGTCCCTTAATCCTAAACTGCTATCCTATAACCCCGCCATTAAAGAAGTTAAGGGAGTAATCATGGACGATCTCGCAATCAATGCCACACCACATACATAAATAACAACATTGTGGGACGCCCTTAAGGCTGTAGTGAGGGGAAACTATATAGCCATAGCAGTGCGGCTCAACGGGAAACAGGGTTAAAAGTGTGGCGCAAGTGAGGGACATGGAGCAGGTGCATAGACGAACAGGCTCACACAAGGTACGATGACAACTGACTATTGCTTGAAAATAGCTCAGGGCCCTTGACGTGGACGCAGCAGAACATGCCCTTCTCTGTATGAAGCAGAAATACTATGCCGGGTGCAACAAAGCCGGAAGCCTCCTAGCCCATAGATTATGAACACAGACGCATGCACACTGCATACACGCTTTAGTAGACCAAGACCAGCATTTCTTGACACGAGATACTGAAATTGCGGCAGAATTCGGCTGGTTCTACGCCCAATTATACAGAGCGGAACCCCTGCTTTCCACACATTGCACCACCTATATGGAGCAGAATCCCTAACAAAACTACCGGAACCCACAGCAGTGCCCCTAGAGGCAGACATAACCACACAGGATGTCCTCGAGGCTATAGGGAGTCTTAAAGTGGAAAAGGCCCCTGGACAGGATGGATTCATAGCTGCCTTTTATCAAATATTTGCGGAGCAGTTGGCCTCCGTGCTGGCCTGGCTATATAATTCCTTTAGTTCCTCGGGTGCCCTCACAGAGACCATGAAGACTGTCATCATAACTGTCTGACCAAAACCGGGGAAGGATCGTAAGCAATGTGCTTCCTACCACCCCATATCATTGCTCAATGTGGATGCAAAGATTTTTACGGGGATTCCCGCCAGCAGACTGGGGCGATACATGCCCGCATTAGTAGATCCTGACCAGTAGGGCTTCATTCCTGGACACCCATGCGGGGACTACACAAAGCATCTCTTTCACCTAATAGATAAAGCTAACCGCTCACAGACACCCACACTGTTCTTATCAATAGACGCCGAAAAAGCGTTTGACCAGGTGCACTGGCCCTTCCTGCGGATGGTGCTGGATAGTATTGGCCTGGGCCTCCACTTTCATCAATGGATCTGGGCCAGCTACACAGAACCGGTGGCACTAGTGCGCTTTAATGACTCACTATCTCCTGCCTTCCCTATTTCAAGGGGTACAGGACAGGGGTGCCCCCTTTCCCCACTCCTGTTTGTGTTATATATGGAGCCACTGGTGGAATGCATACAGGGGCATCCTCTCATTGAAGGGATTTGGATGGGTGATCAATCCCACAAGATCACATTATATGGGGACGACGTGCTGCTAGCTTTCACCAAACCTCGCCAGTCGCTGCCTCCCCTGTTGGAGGAACTTGCATCATTCGGGGAAGCATCGGGGTTCAAAGTGAACACCATAAAATCCCAAGCCTTCAACCTCAACATTCCGCGGGACAAGCAATCACACCTAGCAAAGAAATTCCCCTTCACGTGGGCCACACAGGGGATCCCTTACCTGGGCGTTCAAATATTTCCTACCATTGACAAATCCTTGTCCACACTGCTGGTTACCGTGCGCTCTCTTATTCAGTCCTGGCATGGGGGTCCCATCTCCTGGTCAGGACGAATAGTAGCCGTAAAAATGTCCCTCCTGCCCAAGATCCTATACCTCATGCAGGCGATGCTGCTACAACCCCCTTCCACGATGAAGAAACTTCAATCTTCATTAGAATCTTTTATCTGGGGCGGTGGGAGAGCCAGAATGGCCAGGGAGGGCATATATCTCCCAGTGGCTAAGGGGTGGCTTGGGTAAACCCCATCTAGTGCCCTACTACCAGGCTGCCCAACTGTGATTCCTAGTGGAATGGCAACATCCACTCACGGAAAAGCACTGGTATTTTTTTGGATCAGGCAGTACCTGGAATCCATATTTGGAAGATACCATGGCTCCCGTGTAGGAGCCGTTCACCAGGAGTGTACATCTGAAACAGCATCACTATGTACGAGCATGGCATGTTTTGTTCATTGAGTTTTTTTTTTTTTTTACCGTCCTTTGTTAGCAACCACACCCGATCCCCCCCCCTCCCCCTCTGCTTCTTTCCTCCCCTCTTTGCCGGCCATTGGATGTAAGCGAATAGTATTGTATACATCGCTTAAAAAATAAAAAATGTATACAATCCTAAAATATATGTTTACACCACACTGAATTACCAGAATAATCCCCAGTAGCCAGCATGATTGTCACATAAATCCACTCACTTTAAAGTTAGAGAGAGAAAGTAAACACCAAGCTCCATTGGAAGACAGAGCCTGACGTTTGATCTAGGTCTTTGAATGCACAGCAAATGTGACAAGATAAGAACAAGATTTAAAAGCCTGTTTATAGAAAGGGGGCATTTTGAGGAATACAGTAAATAAAGTGTGGGCTTCAGAAGGGACAAACTCAAGCTGGACAGCCTTAAACAAATAATGCCAGCCCATAGAAAGCAAGAACATATGAGGTACGAACCACAAAGCCAATGGTAAGCAATGGGCAGAATGCATTCCCAGGGAAGCTTTCCAAATGTCTAAAAACCGGCATTTCCACTTGTGATTACCTTTGGGAGGGATAGAGGTCTCACTAGAGGGTGGGGGGATGCCCCACCTCCAAAACCAGGCGTGTACATTAGTAGAGGTGAACTTTTCATACACAGAAAAAGGTACAGTGCAGTCAGAAGCTGTGTAAGCTTCTGACACACACAGCACAAATTGAACTTCAGTGCAAGCTTTCATTACTCCTAAAGTTGGCACCACACATGCAGGAAACAGATGTGCAAGTTTTACGTAAACAGCATGTGCAGCAAATGAAGTAGCAGTACATATCTTTCATAACATACATCATTTAAGCACAATATAGAAGCAGCAGTACAAGTGCAATCCTTACTGCTTTCCAATTCTGTTCTGTTATATGTATTTGTATAGCACACTACCCACCCAGGAGGGTAACCTGTCTCCTGTTTGGTCATGTAACCCAGCACATATAGTGTAGATGCCAATCCCAGCAGACAGAACTAGGAGTGGTACAGTTTGTACCAGAAAATATGAGCTGTCTCCCAAGTCCTGAATTGTGGACAATTCAGAGCTGTGCATCTTGTGGTTTATGAACATCCACCTATATCCCTCTGAGAGAAATAAGAATTCATAACTTTCAGTGTCTCGGTATATTATGCCAGAAAATGCAGACACTCCTGTACCATTACATTTATGGTGAGAAATATACTGTGGACATGGCTAGGTTCCCTATTATGGAAGGGGAGCCATTCTAGGGGGTTGAATTGTTCTTTGTTCTAAAACCACCCCACCCTAACCCGATTTACAGTTCTCAGTTTCTCATTGGTAACAACAGATTCCTCAACTTAGACTATTCCCCGGGCGTCAGACTGGATCTGTAAATTCTTGAGCAGTGCTGCTGCGCACCGGTGGGTGGCACTGTTCGGCTTGCCGTCTTCCTCATTGGAAGTGATGTTGCGGTGCCCATATAGGCACCACTCCGGCACGCTGACATTGGTTCCTTTCTTTGGAACTGTAATCTTTTGACCAATTTTTTTTTTTTTTTTTTACTTTTTGTCAACATTTTCCAGCTTTTGCTCCAAGTGTGCTAGGGACATGTTCCTTACGAAATCTTCAGGATGCAAGCCTTGTGGGGATTATTTATAGGCTGATGTCTGTGTCCGATCCCCATTTGGTGTGAATCTGGTGCCTGGGGTCGGTACACGACCCCAGGGCCTGCATCGAATGCAGGTCGATGCACCCAGAGGCGATTTACAAGTGGGCGATGAAGCTTCTGGTGGTGCGGCAAAAGCAGACTCCAAGCTGTCCCATTCCCGAGGATGATCTTGGGGGGCCGCTCCTTGGGCTGTTCCCGCAGACGATCGTCCTCTCGCTCCAAGACCACCAAGTCAGGGATGTCTAAGAAGCACAAATAAAGTTGATGAAGCATTGATTGCCTTCACCCTCTCAATCTCCTGCTTCTAGCCCCTGCTCCTGCACTCCAACTTCAGAGCTGGCGTCCTGGCCCGCTCTACACTACCCCGAGTTTCCCGGCGCTGGAGCGAGGCCTGCCAAACATTAAGAAATTCCATGATGATATACATGCCATTTTTGGGCCACAGACTACCTCTGGCACACCTTGGGGCCCTACAGTGCAGAGATGTGCCCGTGCTTAGCTATTGTCTGTGGTTTTGCCCTCAATGTCAGCCGGGTCCTTTGGATCATCTCCAGGATCCAGACTGATGCCACCACTGGTGCCTCCATCCACTGCAGTGGCTTGGATACCTCTTCAGACTTCAGCATGCTTTCCTCTCCGGGCCATTCTTCGGAGGAAGGCACATCTTTTGTCACTGTGATGTGCAGGGCAGCAGAGGTCCTCGATCTCCAGCTACCTGCTGTCGAAGTAAAGTTCAATGTCTTGACAGAGGAACTAAAACATAGGACGGGCGCGTGAGCTCATGTTCCTCTTTATTGAAGCCCTCACCAATGTGCTTCTGGGGGGGTTTAGCGAAACCCTAGCACAGTGACTTCTATGTATCGAATGATTGTCCGTCAACATTGTCAACCCCGGGAGAACCAGCATCCCTCTCCTGCGAGCCTGGTGGTGCAGGCCCCAACAATGAAGGACAACCCAAGCTTGTTCCCTAATGCTCCATGAGGTTGGACACTGTTTGGGAGAAGCTTATTCTCTGTGAACGCCACATGCCTCACCCTAGGCAGTCGTCATCCACCTCCAGACTGAGGCAAGCCTTCTGCATTCTATCAACATGCCCAAGTCACACCTTACCCTTTCTCAGACAAGCTCCCTTTCATCGGAAACATTCTAGACACAGTGCAATTCCACACCTATCCTCCAGAGTGGCGGGCCCGAGTTATTTATGCTATGATTCCGATATTTTGACCTCCATACTGGATTTCTGTGAGACTGACTCTGAGGCTGATGGGTCTCATGGCCGCCTGCAACCTCTGGTAAAGCATGACCAATAGCATATGCAGGCTATGCAGTAGGATCTGAAGTCGGAGTGGATGCAGCATCGGGGGAATCTTTCCAACATTCTCCAGATTATCGGAGGGAACTGTGAAAGATCTGCAGTGGTGGCTAACAAACTTTGATTGGGTCAGCGACAGAATACTCTCCTTTCCCCACCCAGAGCTCACAATGCGGACAGATGCACCACTCCTGGGTACGGGCGGCCAGCAGGGAGAGATGGGGATCAGAGGACTCTGGTCTCCGGCAGATTCTCAGCTCCACATCAATTTGTTGGAGTTAAGATCTATTCACTTAGCATTGAAAGTCTTCCTTCCATCCATCAAGGGAAGGCTGGATCAGCTTTTCACAAACAACACCATCGACATGTGGTATTGCAACAAACAGTGCAGGGTGGGATTGTGAACCCTATGCCTTGTGGCTCTGCGCTTCTGTATTTGGCTGAAGCACCAGGACATTTTCCTGATCATGCAGCACCTGGCAGGCTCCTTCAGCACCAGGGAGCAGACGAACTTAGTCATCAATGCCTCACGGATCATGAATGGCACCTACATGAGGAGGTGGTGCAAGGTCTCTTCCGAAACTGGGGAGAAGCTTGGATCGAGTTGTTCGCTACCGCCGAGATCACTCAGTGTCAGCATTTCTGCGTGCTGGAACATCCAACCGGCTTTCGCTTAGAGATGCTTTCCTCCTCGAGTGGAACTTGGGGCTCATGTACACCTTTCCTGCAATATCACTCTTGCCCAGAGTTCTCAAGAAGATCAGGATCGACCCGGCCCAAATCATACTAGTGGCTTCGGATTGGGCACTGAGAGTATGGTATCCCAAAATCCTGACCATGAGCATCGATCTTCTGGTCAGGCTGCCCTTTTGGTAGGGCCTCTTGTCACAGCAACATGACAGGGTGCTGCACCCGAACCTGTGCATGCTCCACCTTCATGCCAGGATTTTCAGTCTCCCTCCATACATTTGTGATGTCACTTTGGCAGTCAGGTGTCCATCAACTAAAACTGTCTATGCCTGTCAATGCGATAATTTTGTGGCCTGGAATTCCTCATACCAGGTGGACCCCCTCTCTGCACCTTTGTAGGAGGTTTTGCTGTTTGTTCTATCTTTAGCCTGTCAAGGCCTTGCCCTAGACAATGTTGAGGGTTACTTGTCAGCTATTTCGACTTTTCTGCAGTTGCCAGATAAACTCTTCCTGTTTCAGTTATTGGTTGTGAAAGATTTGTAACATTTATTCCCGCCTACTCCCTTTGTAATGCTCTTATGGGATCTTAATTTGGTCTTTACGTACCCCATATGTTCTCCCTTTGAGCACCTGAATAGCTGTTCTTTGTAACTCTTGACCATAAAACAGTTTTCATGGTGGCCATTGCATCGGGCAGGTGGGTCAGGGATCATCAGGCTCTGTCGATTCACCCTCCATAACCAATTTCTTCCCGGACAAACTGGTCCTTCAGACGCATGCCTCTTTCCTCCCGGAGGTGCTCACCCTCTTTCAGATTGGTTAGATCATCACTCTTCCTGTTTTCTACACTCTGCCTCATCCTTCAAAGGAAAGGGAGAGACTATCGTTTGGACCACACAGAAGCTCTTTACTACATTGATCGCACCAAAGACCATTGAGTGGATGACCAACTCTTCATTGGGTTCACCAGAACGAAGAAGGGCACGTCTGTGCAGAAACGAACCATCTCCCAATGGATAGTACTATGCATAAACATCTGCTACACACTGGCGATTAAGCAACCTATTGAGATCTTGCGAGCTCACTCCACCAGTGCCAAGTCCCCATTACTGCGTTACCTTGCAGGGTACCTGTACTGGACATCTGCCAATTGGACATCCTCCACATGTTCACTAAGCACTACTGCTTGGACAGTCCAGTCTGTTGTAATGGGTATTACCTCCCTCGCCTTCCTTCTTAACCAATGAGACTCCGTGGTCTCCAAAAGACCCCTCCCACTTCTACATAAAAACACCCCTCGCCCCCTCCTCATCCTGTTCTTTGTTGTCTCCATGTTGACTTACCTTCCGGTGTTTTTCCTTCATGGCGGAGCCTGAGGAAATTCGATGGATGTTTCCCTGGCAATTGCGGTGCTTCTGCTGGTGTTTCCCCAGCTTGATGGTGTTCTCCGGGTTTCCCTTCAGCATGGCAGGGAAGGATCACTATTGGCAGTCGTCGAACAGAGTCCGGTGGTCCTGCAGTGGCTGGGGCTGCGCTTCTGGGTCGACATCTCTGGCGAGGTGGGACGTGTTTCGGGGTGCTTCTTTTCTTCTGGAGGACGGTAGGAGCGGGTTTTTTTGCCCGTTTTTCTGTGTCCCTTTTTGGGTGATGCGTGGGGGGGGGAGATTGTGTTGGTCTCTGGTCCACACACTGCTGGCATCCCCACTTTTGTGTGTTTACTGGCTACTGGTGCAATGGCTCATTTTTTTTACCTCCCGCTACCGCAATCAATACTGATCCTGCTTACCATCTCGAGTGGGCCCCCTTAGCCGTTCGTCCTTTCAAGGTCGCTGTGCTGATGAGACATGGTCTTTACGGGTCGCTGCATTGATGGCAGTACCAAGCGTCTTTGAATGCATTCACAATCATGTTGCCACACGAGCAGGCAGAGGATCATACTATATATATGTGTCTAGTACTGGGCTCCATTTGGATTGTGTTGCTGAGGCCTGGTGTTTGTAGTCTTGACTCTTGCCATCCTGGTTCAGTGTTTAGCTGCCTGGCGCATGCACCTTTCTGTGGAGGGGTGTTGGCATTTTCATTGTTGCAGGTTGTGTAGTGTAGTTACTATAGTACCCCTATGCAGGACCTGTGGATTTGGACAACATACACTGTGGGTCTGGTGGTAGACTGATTCTGTGCACCCCCACCGAGTATGTTAGCCTTTGTTTGCATTAGCTAGCTCACAGTGCCACTAGAATCTCCTTTTATCAGAGAGATTAGTTTTTGGCAACCTCAGAACACAACAAACCCTGATTCCTCAGACTTGTGGAAAAAATATACTACTTTTCACCCAGTCACTCGTGCTTACTAATTTGGTCTCAGAGAGATACATGGAAGAAACAATTGAGCGTGTTTACAATAACAATTTATTACACTGTTGTTCTTCTAGTGTAACATATATGTTCTGCTACACCTGTTACACAGTAGCAGAGATATAGGATCAGCAGTACAGTGAATAAAAAGGAATAGTACAGTTCTACCATTTTGCAATCGTCTTGAACATATACATGAATATAAAATGCATTTATAAAATAAAGCACATACTCCTGTGATGCCTGTCTAGGTGTACCTAAGTGTACCTAACTTGTGAGTAAGGTCTGAAAGAGCTAATAAGCCTAGGAGCCAAGAATCCCGCTAGGATTTAGTCGAACCCCATCACTTGAATAATGAGAGTGTGGGACCTCGTCCTGGTCTCGAGTATGACACCCTGCAAGGGATGTATAGACCACTGTCAGCTGGAACAACTGCATGCAGGAGCCTCAGCGTCTCTGGTCAGTGTGTCGGCCTTGAAGTCTCGGTTCCCTCCAACTACTGATAGCAAGAGGTGCTGTATTTATACAGTCCATGTGCATGTGTTAGCCATTGTTTAGTATGAGGATGACGTATGGGATTAGACCTTGTGCGTAGATAGGAGAAGTGAAGTATACCCCCTGGGTAGTGTCCTCCTAAATTATTCATACGTGCTAAGGATGACGTCTTAGCAATATCTATTGGGAAAAACCCTCCCTCTGCTTGGAACTAGGTGAAAGGTTTAGTCCATAAAAGGCGTCAATCCTTATAAGGTGTTCTGTCCCTATATGGCGTTCTGTCCTTATTAGGAGTTATGTCCTTATAAGGCCCGTTCATGTGAAATGTAAGGGGGGGTTGTTGTAGGGAAAGTGTACAATGTTACCTGGACCTATATTAGAGTACCGATATGAAACAAAACAGTTGGGCCTCATGCCTTTCCACCCTGATTTCACCTGATCTCTGCTGTTTAGTGGAGTCTGGCCTGGTTGGTACATGGATGGGAGACCACCTAGGTATATCAGTTGCTTCCCGATGTTCCATACCTCATGTGCAGTTCTGCTTTATATTAGAATGTTATCAAAAATAAAAAATAAATAAAATGATATAAAAAAACATATAAGGAGTAGATGAATATATACATGGGCATACAATTTTGAAAGGAAATTTTGATAGTGATATGGAAAACAATGGACTAGGTTTTGGGATTCTGTTGGCATCATTTATCTTGGAGTCCTGGTGCGGGGTGTTGCCCCTTTTTCTGAGATGGAATGTTGGCCTTAGTTTGAGCTGCTGCTGCATGTGGCCTTCAGGCTGTGTCTTGTGGGTCTGTACTGGTGTCCACGCCCTTGACCGTTTGTTGGATCGGGAATCCTTCAGCATTGGTTCCAGATGGCTCCCTCATCTTCTTCGGGTTGTGCAGAGGTGATTTGGGTTGTTCTATGCCATAGGCATGTGGTCTTGGAGTGTGCCTTTGGTTTGAGTTGCCCTTTCTAGTACTATTTTCCTAAGCGGTTGGCCCTGTTGGGGTTGAGGCCTTGTTTCTCTCTATGTGCGCCTGGACTCTGTTCTCGCTCCTGATTTTTGGTGTGTCTCCCTTTGATCTGGATGTCGGCATTGGTTCAGCTGGCTGGGTTGCTTGCAGACTTATGAGCACACTTTGTGCGCTGTTTGCCATTGGCTCTTGGGGCTTTGGTTGCGGCTGTGAGTTCTGTATAGCTGGGGCTCTGTCCGTTTCTGGTGTATGTGGTTCCTTGATATGGTTTCCTTTGGGGGCTCTTTTTTGAGGTACGCTTGCCTTGTCTTTTTGAATGGTTAATGTATGACCGCTTGCCTTGGCCAGTGTCGGTGGTCTTTGGCTAGGTTGGGGCGGTGGTCACCCCTCATGCCTTCCACCACTCTCTTGGACCTTTGCTCTGCCTTTGGTGATATTGATTCACCATTTCCTTTTTATGTTTCAGTTGGGGGCCTCTCTGTCAGCCTTCTGTCCCTGTCTGTCATGGGGTGGGCTCTGCCTCTGGATGGCTGGTTCTGACATTTTCTTTTACTTGAGTAGACAGGCTCTGTTTGTTCTGTGGATCCTGGTTGTTGAATTCGCTGTCTGCACGCTAGAGTGCTTGCATTTTCCACCAGCAACTGATGATTTTTTGTTTCTGGTTCCTCTCCTGGGTCCGCAGGGTTTTGGCCGCTGCTCTGGACGACACCCCTTAGTCATGCACGGACTGTCCACTTGGGTCTCCTGGGTGCCTTTCTGCTCGTTCTGGTCACAAGTCCCCTTGCAGCAGTCCTGCGTTTTGCAATGTGATTGTACCTTTCCTGTTTTTTTGGTCTCCCCTTATAAATCATCGCCGGAGCGTTTCTTGCCCTATGGATGTTTATTCGTCACGGTGAGGGTGTTTTCGGTCATCCATCCTTTGGCGGCCTGTTGGTGCAGCCTCCTGTACTTCTAGTTGTTGGCTCATGGTTTGTGGGGTTGCAATTCTTGCTGGGCATGGGTTTTTGTCCGTTTGGGTGCAGTCTTCCTTAATGCTTTGACCGGAATTATTGGTCATCGGTTCGAAGTTGCTGGCTCACTGGAGTCTGCTTCCTCGGTCCCGTAGAAGGTAGATCTGCTTCTGGGTACCGGTGTGGTACTTGTTGGCTCTGGCAGGGCTGCTGCTGTGTTTCAGTTGTGGTCGTAGGATTAACTGGCTTCGAGTTGGGTTTATGGTTCTTGTGCCGGAGTCTCCTGCTCCAGCTGGTTGTCTTGCTTCTCTCTCTCTCTCTGTCTCTCTCTTTGGTCACCGGGTGCCCTCAGCCTTCTGGTCTGCTTGTGGGGGTCAGCTTCGGCCCCCTGGGTTCTGTGGTGCTGGCTGGCGCTGGGTCTTCTCGTGTGGTTATCTTTCAGTCTCCTCTGGTCCCGGGGGTGGTGGAAATGGATGCATGCGTCCCCTGGTTGAGACTGGGGGGGGGGGGCTTGGCTGGAGTCTGGGCATGTCCTGGGGCTCTGGTCTCTTCCTATCTCTCAATGGTCTTTGGACTGTTGGGCTTTGTGGACGGACAGTGGCGTTGGCTCGAGTACATTTCTGGCTTTCTTGCTGGGATGGTTGGTGCAGAGGCTGATGGACTTTCTGGCGGGTGACTCCTCTATCCTCTCCCAGGGCAGTGCCCAGTCCATGGCTCTGTACTTTTTTTTCCACTGGACTTTTTTTGCAGGGCACTGGGTTAGGTTCTTTCCCTGTGTGCTTTGGGCATTTGGGGGTGTCGAATGTACGGAGGGCTCCATTGAGCCGGGAGCTCCTGCCCTCCTATGTTTCTCCCTGGCCCGGTGCCTGTTCGTTGAGCTTGTCTGTGGTGGCTTCTCAGGAATCTGCCTTAGTGTGGACCATTTGGTCTGCAGGACGGTGTCCTCTGGCTTGACCTGTAGTTGGTTTTTCGGTTCTTGGGCCTCTGGTTCTTTGTCTTTTCCCCCATTTCAGTTGCTCGCCTTTCTGGTGAGGATCCCTCCCCTGGAGTGGCTGGGGCTTGGTCTGGGGTGGGATACTCCTGAGGTTCCATCTCCGCTTTTCTTTCCGGCTCTTCCTTTTGGATCTTTGGGTAAGTTGCGTTTGCTCGGTGTGCCTTGGGTGCTCTGGTACTGTTGGCGGTGTCTTGACGGTTCTTGTGGTTCGTCTGTTTTGCGCTATTGGGCCTGCCTTTGGGCAGCCTTTTTCGTCTGGGTGTGTGGCGCCATTGGTTGTTCCTGCTGTGGCCAGTCTATTTCTGGTTGTGCAGTGTTTGCGGAATGATGCTTCCCTGGGTATGTCTGTCTTTCCTTGGGGGTTCCTTGGGTGGCGTTTCATGGTTCTTGGCGCCTTTATCGAGGCTGGTGCATTTTTTTTTCATTTCTGGGGCTGTTGCCCTAGTTTACCGGAGCAGTGCGTTCTTTCCCTGCGATTGATCTTTGCAGTGGGAGTTGGATGCTTTGCTTAGTCCTCCTTTTGTGCCCCTTATGTTCGCTTTGTGTGTTGCATGTGGCCCCACTGGGACAGGGCCTTCTTTCTTCTGCTTTTTCTTTTGTGGTTGGTTGCATTCTTGGTCTTGTTGGCTGATGGGGAATGGATGTGGTTTCTCCCCTTTGTGTTCGGGGCCTTCTGTGCTCTCATTGGGGCTACGGTGGCTATCTTCCTGGGACCCCTCTGTGGTGGAGTTTGGCCTGCGTCTTGGTCCTCTCCTTCCTTGTTTGGGCATCTCTTTCGGGTTGCTGAGTTGGCTCCTCTGGTTTCTGTGTTGGGTCACAGGATTTTGTCCTCGCTGTGGGTGTAGAGGTTGTTCTGCGTGGGCTCTAGGCACTCTTGTTTTGTTGGGTGTTTCTGACTCAGTTGTCCGTTTTCTATTTTGCTTGCTATGTCCTCAGTGGTTAAGAAGGAAGGCAAGGGAGGCACAGGAGGTAATGCGTCCATTTCTTATTGATAATGGCATTACTCCTAGTCCTACTCCCTCGCCTTCCTTCAAGGTCCCTCCTGCCCTCCCAGGACGGAGCAACTGAGAGTCTTGGTCGGCTTGTTTATGTACAGGATGAGAAGGGGGCGAGGGGTGTTTTAATGTAGAAGTGGGAGGGGTCTATTGGGGGCAAGGGAGCCTCATTGGTTAAGAAGGAAGACGAGGGAGTAGGACTAGGAGTAATGCCATTATCGATAAGAAATGGACGCCTTTCCCCCGTTCAGTCCCTCAGGACTTTTTGGTCTAATTCAGTTCTCAGACCCACTTCCAGGAAGGTATTGCTTGGGTATATATTCTAAGGTGAGAAATCTGGGGTTAAACGTCTCGATCAGAAGAACTAGTAACTTATCTGTGGTAGCGCTTTTTCTGATAAATACTTTGTCTAAACGCTGCTTCTTCACTGACCCTCCCATCCTCCCCGCTCTGTGAACTGGGCTCTTCATCCAAAATATCCCTTTATACACTGCACACTGGCCATAACAGACACATGATTTTTTTATGTGGCTCCGCGGTTTTGGGGCAGAATTATTCATGAAAGTAACTGATCTCAGCATGCCAGGGTAGTGAGTATATGGGCACCACGACTAAATGAGCTGAACTGCGCCACCAACAAGGGCACAGAGATACTGGTCAAGATTTTCCAGATCCAGTCTGATGCCTGTGGAATATTCTAAGGTGAGGAATCTGCGATTGGATAGAGTCTCTACCAGAAAAAGCATTACCAAATTTAAGTAACTTGTTTTTTATTAACATGGAATGTACAGGAAACACTTCACCCAACATAATGAAAAAGTTAGAAATGGGGAGACTGGGGGGCGCAGTCTATATGCCTCATATAGCATTGTATATCAGAGTACTAGTTTAGGTAAGAAAAAGCTTCCCTATGCTGAATACGAGATGTCAGAAAACCTGGAGGGCAGATTTTACGGAGTGTTACACCTATTATTGTTTGTGGCCCAAATTTTGAATGCCCAGAATTCTACCCAAGTCTGCAGGTGCTGTATAAATATTTATTCCCCGGACTGTGATATGAGGTGGAGATGTCAGTGCTATCGTAACTCCCAACCTAGGATTGTCTGAAGGGGCTTCTAGGGGCTCATCCACCACCACTAAGAAATTACTCCAGGTAATCGATCCAGAGTGCCTAATTGAAGTATGTGAGATTTAAGTTCCTTGAAGCTTCTGGGTTTACATTCTGTTTATCTGCACATAACCTGTAATCACACAAATATTGCTGGCTTATTTCACGTGACATATGTCTGTAGCTTCACGAGTCCACTATTCTTTTGCATACTATTTCCAACCATGCGCTATTCGTTTTGGAAGTTGAGTTGACGGTATGGTACCAGCAGGTCCGCCACTGGCATTTCCCCTGTGAAGCATGGTTGAACTCTGTGTCAAGGGCTGAAGTCGGGACAGCTTAATCTGCTTACTTCCATACCAATCTGGGTTCTTTCTCTAGTGATAGTACATTTTTGGATGTCTTTAGGGCGCTCATCCAAGGAATCTGCATTGCTAAATGTTCCAAAGTCCTTCGGTCTTTCTGGAGAAGTATGCACCTACTGAAGACAGAGATACAGAAACTTGTGCAGTTGTGATGGAGGATGGAGGAGTGCTTGGTGAAATTCATTTTAAGCTTCAAGAATACAAGGAAAAATATCCTACATCTAAAATGTACAGGGAGGGTGAATGCCCGAGAAGGACATTAATCAGGCTCTTGAGGCCCCTTATGGGCCACTGGCAAGATCATGGCAATAAATAATTATTTACTCTGACACGCTTAATACCCTGGCCCCCTTTTTGAGAGCACTTTGAACCTCTTCACTCCTCCCTCCAGACTCACTCCGCCACTTTGGTATTGGAATATTTTGATAGACTAACCATGGCATTGCTTTAGAATGAAGATGGGGAACATATAATGCAGCTGATTACGGAGGGCAAGATCAGTAATGCTACAGCTATACATAGAGTGACAGAGCCCTGGGGGCAGATGTCTTCACTGTGGACTTTTACAAAGCTCAAATAGAAGATCTGGTCCTAGATATATTAGCCAAGTTTGATGACGTACATAACAGTTACCTTCTCCCGCTCACTGTCAGGGAGGCATTGATGAACAAGTTCCTTACCATTGGTAAGGCATTATCTGGTAGTGACAGGATCTAGCCGCAGATCCCTTACTTTAGAATCCCACCCCCAGTGCGAGATTGGATCCGGAAATGTTTACCCCACAGCAGGTCCAAATGCCGGCATAGGGCATCACACAACTCTTTATCAACGTCGTCCACCAGATGTGACGTTGACGGAGTCCATATAACTCCCTTGCCGAGATGCTGACGTCCGTTTCTTCAGTGACTATTTTCCGCACTCGAAATCCGGAGCTACATAAAGAAACTGTTTATTGAACAGCATCCTAAAGCAAAAGACACCCATGGGCCAAGTAATTACCGAATTTCCAACCAAATTTCAGTATATTAATATCTTAACAACAACCTTGAGATGAAAGAGAACACATAATCCAATAATCACTGGATCCTCCCTCTCTTTTTTTTTTTTTTTTTTTTTTTTTTACGATGTGAAAGACCAAAACAAACTAATTGAGACCCAAAAGGACTCAGTTTGCAGAGTGGGTAGGATTGTTAAGTAACCTGTGGCCAGATCCTGTATCTACCAGATAATACGTTACCAAAGGTAAGTAACTTGTTCATCTGACAGAGATATCTAGCCGCAGATTCCTTACTTTAGAATCAAATGCCAAAGCCATAACATCCCAGAGGAGGGTCTGCAAGCATGAAAAGTCTCTTACTAAGACCAACCCGGTCCAGAACCAGAGAAAAGACTGGACATTTATAATAATGAGGAGGAGTAGAAACATACCATAAAATAGAAAGTCCCCTATAAGGCACCATAGGTAATTAAAGTTTGCAAGACATTTAAACCATGGGAATAACATACCCATGTTTGTAAGACAAAACTGCCTTAGAAGTACTCACCTCACAACAACTGTGGACAGAACCACAGTAACAAGAATTATAAGACAATAAAAGCATGGGGAAGACTCCTAATTGCTCACATGCTCATGCAAATGTTTATACTGTACTAGTACATGTCTTATAAATGCCCAATAAAGTTTGTTTACAAAACAAAAACATGGGGAAGATATTACCCATGACAATAAGACCATATCCATAACCATTTGGTTATATACTCAAGTCCAAACAGCATGTCCAAACCTGTGAAACCCAGAACAACTGGCCATGCCACTGAACAAACAGCTGTAAACCATATAAGGTCAGGACTGCTCTGTAAACTACACAGAGAAAATCCATCCCCCATGGAGAAAACAAATGTTCATATAAAAAAGAAGTCAACAACAACATTAGCCCTTGACGACATAGAAGCAGTCCTCCCATAGGAAAAAGAACTAGAGATGTACAAGTACATCTAGAGTATCCCATATATACAAAAGTGCATATATATATATATATATATATGGAGACAAAGGAGTAAAATAAGTAAACTATTGTTTCAACAAAATTAGAATTATATTAAAAGATAGATAATAGAGACAAATAATCCACAGGCAACAGTGACATAACAGTCTGTGACTAGAGCGGAATCATAACTGTAGAAAAGCAACAGCATCCAACCTGTCAGAGTAATGCAAATTGCCTAAAAGACCACCATTAAACAATGGTAGAATAAAATTAAATTAGATTTAAAGAACAAAAAGAAATCTTGATAACCTAACTAAATACCAAGGTCTGTAAAAGTCCTTGCTTTATGAAAAGAGATCATCTACCGACAGACCAGTAAAAGACCAAAATCTTAAACTTTAGAACGGATTCTAAAATAAAAGCATCTGGCACCTGGAAAAGACAAACATTAACTCGTCTAACCCTCTAGGAATCACACTTCGCAATGTGTGAACCCAACTCACAAACCCCAGAGGTAGGAAATAAAGAAAAGTCAGGAATATAAGTCTTCTACCGAAGGTAGAAACCATGAGGCCCAAGCCTCTTCCCCTCAAGGATCAACCTATATTAATTCTTCGTAGAGAATAAATGGTACACCATTCGAGGGAAACATTCCTTAGATACAAAGAAAACTCTTTAGTAATAATGCACAGCGTTATGACAATTCAGAAAAGGGCAAAATATTAAATAACCTTTTCTAATAGAAAGAATAGAATTACTTAAGATACTATATCTGCCTGAAGATGTATAATAACATCATATAAAACCAGGAATATCAGTAATAAATAATGCTGAGAGAACATGAACCTGTTCAATAACACTGACCATAAGACAGAACCTGAATAGCAATATAAAGTCAAAAAGCTTCACAAGACAAGCATTTTGCTAATAATGTCCTACATCCACCAGACGTAGAGAACCTCATTTATCACGTAAATGGAAGGCAAGTACTAGGGTAAAAGCCGAAACCACATAATAATGTATGCTACCAGGTACCTTCGGTGAAACTATCAAAAGGAATTTTGGGATAGACAACCTAGTACCGTATCCTACAAAAACATAATAGGCAATTAAGATGCCTATTAAGGGGGTCTATCCAACTAAACCTCTCATTAAAGGGCAAATCATATATCCCAAGATTCCCATGGGGTACAAATTCAAAAATACAACAGAGAGCTAACCATACACATAGAGTATAACTCAATCCACTCAAACATGAGACAAATAAAGCATAAGCTGAGTAAACAGAGATAGATATATCGATAGATAGATAGATGCATGTTTAAAAATGCTCACAACAGCATACAAACAATACCCCACATAGAGTACAGTATATACCATAAGGGTATCACTCTTGAAACTAATCTGTTTTCCAGAGTAAATTAACTGTAAGACCTGTATAACAGGGCTCAAGTAAAAAACAGCATAAATTAAACACTGAAAAACTGTTATTGACAGAGTCCAGCACTTCTGCAGCTAGCAGAAAAATCAGAAAAACACTTATCGTAGAACACAACCTCTGTAATCCCAACTGCTTCGGATTAAAAACACCAGTTATTAATAAACCTTTGCATTAAGCAAAACGCTATCCTGGACGTACCAGATGAAACATATCATAACTCAGGTGTTACCTCTCTACACAAGACCGAACACCAAACTCAAGCATATAAAATAATACAAGTGGACTTATCAGATCGACCAGATCTAAATTGCCTTAAGGCCGAATCAGCCTGTTCACTGAATAAATGGACACCATCAAACAGCATATCCTTAAAGCTTTCCTGTACAGGGTCTGAAAACCCAGATGACGCAGCCATGCATGCCTGCGCAGAGCAACTGACTGTGTTATAGCTCTACCCACAGAATTAGTGGTGTCCATACTACATTTGCATCTTGCACCACCTGCAATAATTCATTTCTGGCTTCCTCTGACAGAGAAGGTAGCCTCTGTGCCACAGAGTCCCATAAAGCATAAGAAAACCTGCCCATAACATATGTAGTGTTTAGAGTCTTCAAACCCGAGCTTACAGAAGACAATATATTCCTCCCACAACTTTCCAACCATCTGGATTCTTTGCCTGATAGAACCAAAAGGAAGGGTATTAGAGTCTGAAGAAGCTGTAGCAGCTTGAACCACCAGCCCTTTTGTAGAGGGATGTCTCAGGAGACACTGATGATCCCCAGGGGTGGGTTAATGCCTATGTCCCACAGCCTGGTCAACTGGAGTTCCTGTCACTGGTTTTGCCCAACCTCGTAATAGCAGGTCAAACAGAGACTCGTTGAAAGGGAGCACAGGCTCTACTCCTGTCTCACCTTGATGAAGAATATTCACCAAAGGATCCATGGATAAGCCAACCGAGGGAAATTGGCAACCTAACACCACAGCTGCCCTCTTCAATATCTCAGCTAAAGAAGAACTTTCCTCCGTTTCCATACCAGGCGGAGAAAGTAAATCTGAAACTGGAAAGGACTCTAATACACTACCTTCCCCCAGTTCAGTCAGCGAATTTTCCTCCATAGGAGGTTGGACAGCATTATGCATAGAGTTTTTCTCCCTCAATATTCTCTCTTTCCGTTACCAAATTGTGTATTGTCATAGAAAAAACAGACAAGGGCAGAATAACACCAGATGGAGAGCCATCCAATGAAGACAGTACTGTCCGTCTAACGCCATTGCCGCGTTGTCTTAACATCGGAAATAGGAATGAGATCGGCGTCCATCGGCACCGCTAACGTCGCTGGCTGATTGGACTCCGAAGTACCAGGGTCGTCGCTGACTTCAACGGCTGAACAGACACCAAAGGTGCGAACCCTGATGGGTTGCGCACCTGCGCCGTCTCAAATCCAATAACTCATTCAGCAGGCCTAACTGTCACCGAAGGCGAACCCACTTGTGAGGATCCAGCCAGGGCACCTCCTACCTCCTTGGAGCCAGAGGGCGCACCAGATGGAGACTGATGCCACATAAACCTTTTGCTGGGAAAAATATTATTCCTGCATTTGGGCTAGAGTCACCCCAGCTCCAGTATATTTGAGGAGGCGAGGGGACTACTCGTGTAAATTCTCCTCAATCGATGTTTGGGAGAGGGCGCCAGACTTACGTTTTGACCATTGGGTTCTCCAAGCCTTCGTTGACGTCGACGGAGGCAACCCCTCACCCGAACGACTCCTCGACTGGTCCTTGGTCTTCAGTGAGGAGTGACAGTGCTGAGGTTTCTCAGAAAAGTGCGCCGCCAGGAGTTTCATGCGGCGCTCTTTCAATGCCTTTGGTCGAAGACACTGGCAGGAACTGCATTCCTTGGAGTCATGATGTTCTCCGAGGCACCACAAACAGATGGTATGCGGATCCTTGATCAGCATATGTCTATCACAAGATCCACAGGGTTTAAACCCAGACGACATCGCTTGAAAAAGCACACTGTTCTCTCAACAAGACGTCGAGATGGGTCTAAAAAAATGGCCCTTAACCGCTCCAGATTCTCTTTGTGAGAGCAGAAAAGAAGGAACTGGTGTCAGCCTGTCAGCGAGGGAGTTATATGTACTCTGTGAATGTCACATCCGTTGGACGACATCGATACAGAGTAGCACGAGGCCATCTGCCGGCACGCAGACGAGCTGTGGGAAAATATTTCTGGATCCAGTCTCGCACCTGGGGAGGATTCTAAAGTAAGGATTCTGCGGCTAGATGTGTGTATCAGATTGTTGCATTACTCAAGCAGATTAAATCAGAGACATCATGTGCATCATATAGGCTCCTGTCTCAGGAAGAATTAATTCTGAGCTGATCAGCGTGTGCAACTTGCATATATTTTCAGCCTGGGTGAATCAGTTGAGACTGGATTTGAAGTCACTTCCGTCATTTTAGATGCAGTGAGGATATATTTGCTTTATATTAATCCAGTGGGTAGAACTAGGATAAACTCTTCTTGGCATTAAATACAGTACCTGTCATCGATGTCCGCTGTTCCTTCTACTTTATGCCTTAGCCACTGAACCACTTGCTTGTGCCCTGAAAGAACATCATTTACACTGGGGCATCACATTTGCTGGTCATCGTATACCATTTTCTATATATGTAGTTATGTTCTGCTCTGTGCCAGAGAACCTTAATATGTCCCCCTATTCTTTGTGGGGGTTTGGGGAATCTCTGGGCGTAAGGTGAACTGGGTCAAATCATTGATTTTCCCGCTAAAAGTAAGTAGGGTGAAATTTGTTTTGGGGTTTACACTTTGATGGATGAAGGACTCCCTGAGATATCTGGGCAATAAGGTGCTTTGTGAGGTCTCTGTGGTCTTTGGCAATAACTAGGCAGCAGTCCTGGGCAGTTGACAAAACCCATGAAACTTTCTATGAAGCTTCCACTTCCATTGATGGGTCACTTCACTATCATGGAGATGGTGATCCTACCATGCCTGCTATATCTATTTATCACTATACCTATGTACCATACCCTTAGGTCCTTCGTGATGATTGGCCACAACCAAGGCTGACTTGGAGTATAACACGTACCCTTTCTTTTGAGGCAAGAGGCTTTTCGTCCCTGATGTTGAATTATACTTTCAGGCAGTACATGCCCAACTCATATTTTTCTGACTCTGAGGTCCCTGTATTATGCCCCTTATAGCTGCTAAAGAGGCAGCTTCACCCATTCTTCTGAATGCAGCAGTGCTGCTGTCAACTGTTAGGCCTAGATTGAGCCTGAACCCAGCACAGAGCATGGTATTTTCTTGGGATTGGCTTGCTGTTAGGCAGGGTTGTGCATTACTTTTCTCACCATATGGTTCAGTTGAAAGTAATCCCTGGCTTCTCATGACCTCAAAGAGAGTGGGTACCCAGCAGATGGCCCATCATTAGTATATCAATCACAAAACGCAAAATGCTTACTGTCCAGAATCTATAAGGCTGTGGTGACTAAGACTATTTAGGGCTAGGTGCGCATGGGAAAGGGAGTTGGCACAGGCATTATCAGATAAACAGTGGACTTACTGCTGTGCACAAATGTGTTTGGTCTATTTAAACAACATGCATAAATTGCTTCAATTCAAGGATCTCCACTGATTTTATTACAAAGCGGGTAGGCTGTTGTCGTGTGGGCTAATTGAGATGGCAGTGGGCTCTAGATGCTTTCAAGATGGAGCCAATTTTATCCCCTTGGCTTGGGGGCAGTGCAAGAAGTCTTGCTTTTTAATCTTATGTATTTACTGAACCGGCGAAGATGATACAATGGAGAATCGAGCTCTTCCCCTTACTGGTACTGCTCGAGTTTGTGTAGAAAGTCTTGCCTTGTTAAGATTTGTCACACTCCTGGCTGTACTGGTAGCCATACAGAGGGTCACAATGCACTGGGGGTGGGCCCACCAAAATTGGGCGATTGAGTTAAAGACTTGATATTTTGGAATGACAAATCAGACACCGTTGCACATTACAACCACCCTCCTCCAGGCTAAAAGATACTCGCGCCCTACTTCCATGATACTTAACTGCACATACTTGAGATGAACGAGAGTACCTGACTCCTACGCCTAATGCTCTCTCTAATGTTATTTGTCTGTGTGCGGTAAACAAATATCAGTATACACATCGAGACTAGTGGTGAGCCAATGTGTGATTGCTCAAATTGAGCAATGTGTCCCTTCTGAGCAGAAGAGGCATTAATCCAGGTTTATTGCACAAAACGTGACCAACTGAAGAGCAAGTCCTCTGCAACGTGGAGCTCTAGTAGGGATCCAGTTAAGCATTTCAGGTGCTCATTTGAGATAAGATGGCATAGTTATTTGCTAATTAATAGTTAAAGCTTTCCTGAACTACATTCAGAGCACTTCTGCATAGATATACTGAAAGGTTTAACAGTGTTACACACGCATACAAATACATCATACCATTTGTTTTCTGGGGTGCTTTTCTCTGTCTGTGTATCTGATCTTGGCAGAATCTTTTTAGACAATGCAGATCACAGCAACTTTCTCAGAGATCATGTATGCACTCCTACACGCTCTTTAATGTTATTAAAGTCCACAAAGACATGCACCGCTTCATGCGTAGTGTTAGCCCTGGCATCTTTGGTATGATTTCTCCTATCTTTTTGCTTCTGAACTCCTGTGTTTTTTTTTTTACTGTCACCTGCATTTCGTTTTTGCTGATGTTAGGACTGTGGGCACTTTAGCACTGCTGACCAGTGCCAAAGTGCAAGTGCTCCCTGTGTAAATTGTATTGGTGATTGGTTTATCCATGATTGGCATACTTGATTTACGAGTAACTTTCTAGTCAAGTGCACCCGGTGTGCCCAGGGCATGTCAATCAAATGCTACTAGTGGGCCTGTAGCAATGACTGTGCCACCCACGAGTAGCCCTGCAAACATGTCTCAGACCTTCCATTGTGATGTCTGTGAGTGCAGTTTTAAACTGCCATTTCAACCTGGCAAGTGTAATCCCTTGCCAGGCCCATCCTTCCCAACCCCAAAGATATGCCCAAGGCAGCCCCATGGGCAGAGTGCAGCGTATTTAAAATGTACGACATGTACTGTTGTGTTTTACATGTCCTAATAGTGAAATACTGCTAATTTCGTTTTTCACCACAGCACGACCCATCTGCTATACGGTGATACAAAGCTGTCTCTCCACCCCCTATAGCGTGTCTGGAGCTAGGTAAGGGAAAGGCAGGGTCTTATGCACTACAAAGACTTCCCTTTGAAGTTTGTCTACTTCAATGGCAGAAAGGGGTATAAGTATTGGACCTCTGATACCCCAAAATCAGAACACTTCTGGACTAAGGATATTTTGCCAGGAAGATATGCTGGATGCTGTAGGAGGGACTGCCACTCTGCCTGCTGCTTTTTTGGGCTGGCCTGCTGCTTGCTGCTTTCTGTCCCGGGAGTGAAAGGACTGGATTCTGCTTTCTAAATCCTGCTTCCAAGTTTCACCAAAGGCTTGCGCGTGCTTGACTCCTGTTAAGAAGTCTCAGAGCCATCAAAGACTTCACCTGCATCCTGCTAACAGCACGTGGACTTCTCTGCTGGGGGTTCTGATTGCCAAGTGTTGCCAAATCCAGTTTCTGGGCACCTAATATTGTGTGGCTGGCGCTGCAAGTCAAGAAAAGCAACTACAACGCTGTCAGCTAAGCCGCTGAGGGCACTGCTCATGAAGAGCACGACGCACTGCCCCGACTTACACCACAGCTCTGAATCCTGTCGATGCCAGCGCCTCAACCACATAATCAATGAGTTGATAACCGATGTGGGTGACCACCCCCCCGATGCTCCTCAACAACGCACCATCATAAGGATTCGCCAGGAATGCTGCATCACCTCCCCTGCGCAGCAGTAAGGAACCAACACCGCACTGGCACCAGTAATGCCTCTCCTCCAATCCCCCCCAGACGCCATGCAACGTCTTTGTTTTCATCATTTTTAAGGTACTGATACTGAGGACTGTGTGACTCTGTGGCCGGCCCGTGCTTCTCACGGTCAGCGACGAACTGTTGGATTAGTTTTTGTCCTGACATCGTGATAGCCCCGGTTGGAGCTATTGTTTTCTATGAGCTATATTTTCACAGTAATATCTTGACTTGTGTATGTTGAATTTTAGTCATTTTGGTCTTGTGTTAGTTAGATAAATATTGGCACACTGCATAGCTTGTTGACAGTAAGAACTGTCGATATCCGCAAAGGCAAACACGCTCTGCATTTGCAGCCTTCATTCAGGACTCTGCAGGTGAGATGCAGCATTTTTGAAGGGTGCTGTCAGGTGAGACTGTCTCTAGCAAAATCTCTTGCGATATCCTGGGCAAAAGACCCATCCTGACTGGTGGTCAAGTGGCAGCCCTTCTATGCTAAATCTAATCGGAGATTGGAATTTCTGACATAAGTTTAGAAATTTCTGATATAGATCATGCGCATCAAGGTATACATCCAGACATTTCCTTATGAACATATTAGGTGAAAGGACGTTAATTCAAACTAGACTATTTCGGCTATACATCTATTTGTTTTTACTTGACCTTGACATGGTGATAAATAGACACTTGTCCCAGACTGATGTCACATTACATGTTATGTCTATGTCATTAGCCAAGTGATTTGACACTTTCACAGTTCATAGAAAGATAAGGTCAGAAGACATCTGCATCAAGGGCATACATGACCAGGATTCTGCATAAATCTGGAAAAGATGGTAACTTACCTAAGATGGAGTTGGAGCCTACTCAAAAATGGAGTTGGACCATAGGACTTTACATCATCCCCACCTTCTATGTTTGAATGTGACATCATAGGGACTTATCTAACATGTAGGGTTTTGCTAACATATAGGAAAACTCCATGCTGTCAATATTCTAAAACATGCTGTATCTAAAATATGATACATGTAAAATATGATATATAATATTTTATTTATTTTTGTATTTGCCTTTCTATGTAAAGAACAACAGAAAGGCATAATTCTGTATGGTCATAAAAACATTGTGCCGTCCCTTAGATCTTATCATTCAGCTGTCTACAAATACAAATGAGAACAAATGTAAAGTATAAAAAACAATGCTGTGGCATTATCTAGCATGACAAATGTAATACAGAGGCCCACTACAACACCCAGTCTCATAGATTGAACAGAGTCCGCTCCAAATCACATCATGTTTGCTAGATAGAATCACTGGCAGCGGTGGTCAGAGGTCGTGTAATGGCCGGTACAGTTATCTCTTTTAACGACTAAGAAGGGGAAGGGCTTGTGATCGTAGATAGGTTGAGAATGGCTCCCAAATATCTACAGGGCGGGAGGTCGTCTGCAGTAATTCCCAATAGTTGGCCAGTTGCTCCTGACAGTAGTCAGCTTTCCGCAGCCAAGACACACCCTTCAGTGCGAGTTTCGTTCCCCAAAGCTTGGTTATCTGACGCTTGGCCGGAAGTAAGAGCATAGCCGTGAGACGCCGATGCTCAGATTGGACATCCCTCATATAGCCCATTAGGCAGATCAGTGGAGTCGGCGATAATGAGTAACCAGTAATCTGTTGAATAGTGTGGTGTATTTCTCTCCAGTAGTCTGCTATTTTGGGGGCACTCCCAAGCCAGATGGAGGAAGTAAGCCTGAAAGGCTGAGCATTGCACACAGCACCCCTCCGCCAGGAGGACCATACGCTTCATCTGCACCGGTGTGCAATACAACCTATGTAAGAATTTAAAATGAATGAGTCAGAGTCTGTAATTGGGCGAGAGGGCCCCAATTTCTTAACAGCAATAGGTCCATTGTCCCTCTGTGGGTGGGGGTCTATATCCGCTGCCCAGTTAGTCAGTGCCGTGGGGCAAAGTGCGGGCGCCTTGTCTTCCCTAATGGCATATAGTTACGTGACTAGTCTGCGATGGGAAGCGTTAGTCAATATGTGTTCAATGGCATGTTGGGTAGGTGAAGGTTCAGGAAATGTAGTGTGTTGCGCTCAGCAAGTAGCACGGATCTGGTAATAAAGTAGTGCTCTAAGATAGTGGGGTGCAGAGTCTCCTCCATAGTGAACGGGGCAATTGGCCATCGTGGTACAATTGACTGTACGTTAATATTTTCCTACTATGCGCCCGTGTTTTTGCGCCGTCATCCTGTAGGGCCGGCAGCATTGGGTTATGGGCTAAGGGGATGGATGAGACCTAAAGGCAGTACAAATGAGCATGGCGGCAAAGGCCATCCCATGCTCAGCGTACACACTCCACAGTGTTAACCTCTGTTCGTGGAGGTTTGTAGGGTTGATAAAGTTCAGTTGAAAATGGTATTGGGGAGGTAATGTCTGCCTCATCTGCCACATGTGGCTGTAATCGTACAGGGTGTATCCAAATTGCAAAAATTGGGCCTAAACACTGAGCGTGTACAGCGTCATGTCTGGTGCATTTAAACCCCCCTGTCGGAATGGTAGGGTGAGGATTTTCTATGTGATTCTGGGTTGTTTCCCAGCCCATGCTAACGATATCAGATTAGATTGCAATCATCGAAGAAACTATAGGGAAAGCAGCATGGGAATATTGAGAAAGTGGTATAAACATTTTGGCAAGACCACCATTTTGACAATGGCCAGTCGATCCAACAGCGACAAAGGGAAGCGATTCCAGACAGCGATTCTGTCCTCCAACCAGGACATCACCCTACCATAATTGGCACACCACAATTCAGCCCTGTCCCAGCTGAGCTAGATTCCGAGATATCTCACCGGTTAAGTCGCCCACGTCCGAGGGAACTCAGTGTTGAAGCACTGTGTAGCATCAGTGAGGGGAAAAGCAATAGATTTAGCCCAGTTTATTTGTATGCCCCCCTGACCCCCAAACTTAATAACTTCCCGGATGATGGGGATAGGTTGGTTTGGGGTTCCCGGACATAGAGACCAATGTTATCAGCTTACATGGAAATCACAACCAGTTGATTTATAAAGTTGAGCCCTTGGTACACATGATGCTGTTGCAAGCATGCTGCGAGAGGCTCCATCGCTATTGCGATTAGAATTGGGAATAAGAGGCAACCCTGCAAGAAACCCTGGGAAAGCTGAATAGGTTCTGATATCCCATTTAAACGCAGCCTGGTCGTTGGAGAAGTGTACAGCAGCTCATAAAGATGCACACATTTCGGACTCAGGCCAATGCATGAAGCAAAGTAAATAAAAATGGCCATTCTAGTGAATCAAAGACCTTTGTTGCATCAAGTAGAGGGTCCATCGTGGCCAAACTAGGCTCCACGCTGTGCAAATAGTGTACAAAGGTTATGTTCTGCGGAGCAACCTGGAATTCAACCAGACTGGCAATAGGGCCGAGAGCCGAATCACGATTAGTTTAACTAGTATTTTATTGTCTGTATTGATCATCCACAGTGGTTGGTAGGAGTCGCATTGATTCGCCGCTTTATCAGGTTTGAAAATAGTGACAATAACTACCTTGCGAAGTGACGGTAGTAGTTCACCAGACTCCAAGGAGGCTTCGAACATGGCCAGGAGATGGGAGTTAGCAGCAAAAGAAATTCTTTGTGAAAAGAAGCAGTTAGCCTATCCAGGCCGGGCCCCATATCACTGGGAAGGCTCCAAGTAACCTGCAGTACTTCTTCTTCAGCGAATGGTGAGTCTAGATATAGTCGATGGGTGTGATCTAGCCACAGTAACTGGACGGTGTCTAGGTAGGCCTCTAGTTGTTTACCAGTCGCCGACATCTTGGAATGGTATAATTGGGAGTAAAAGGACAACATTGTGTTGAGAAGACCAGTGGGCGAAGACTGTCATTCTAGGTGTTTATCTAGGAGTTCCACTACATATTCGGAGGCTCAAGGCTGTTTAAGCATGTTGGTCAGTGTTCGGCCAGGCTGGTCGCCCTCACCGTAGCGGCGTGCTGTTGTCTCACTGGATAGGAAGTTCAGTTCACGGTCTGCCTCCTCATTATACACAGTAATTTCCATACAGATGTCTGCCAACATATAAAATGCATAATTGCATACATACAATATTAATGTGATTAATAAATCATGAACATGATTACATAATAGGTTATGGGCAAAGCTAAGCATGAACATTTTGAAGCCCTGCATTGTTTCAAGCAAACTGGTGATCATATGTGTGAGAAGTTGGCCTGATGTATGATGTCACTAGTTCTAGTGTACACCTTATATCCGTCCAAATACCCTTATGGTGATTGGTTGTAAAGTCAACCTTATAGACCAGCTATCCTAGTGGTAGCATGGACAAGACCAGTCTTAGGCTAAACTCTGAATGGCATGTGAAGCCAGCTGTGATACCATATATAATCCCTTGAATACCAAATGAAAGGACACCACAACAGATATATATATAAAATAAAGTGTATTTATTCTAGTCAAACCCTCAGCACTCTTTATGAGATTAGAGGTAAGTACAACACAGTCTTATTTAAGCATACATTAAGTCACACAGGTAAGTAATACAGTTAGGCCCTAGGGGCCACGCAAACCATATACTAAGTAAGTGGTATAAGGACCACTGTCACGGAAATAGGATAGGCCTAAGCCTAGGGAATCGCTGGGGCTACACTACACTAGCAACAGTTAGGAAGTGGGAGGCCCACGGGATTCAGGTGCAGAGTGGAAACACTCACGCGTAATGCGTAAAAGTCGATAGAAATACTAGCAGTTAGAAATTAACAGTTTAAGGACACTTCTGAAGCAGCTAGAGAGTCGAGACTCGGAAACTAGACCCTAGGATAGTCACTACCCTGGTGAGCACCAAAGTACCCAAGTTACCTAGCCCACAGGCTGCGGGTGCATAGGTGTGAACTTGCGTCGGGTTTCGTCGTGGACTTCTATGGATGCCTGAAGGAAAGATGCTGACAGGCAGTCAGTGAAGAGTGTCCGGTGGATCCCAAGGCTGGGATCAAGAAGAGAGGACAGAGTCAAGGTCACTAGCCAGTGACCACGTGGAACCAGGAAGGAACCAGGCGATGTCGTGAAGATTGCAGTTGAAGGTGAAGCTTGTCGCTGCAGCCACGAGGACCAGAGAATGTCGAGGACGACCAGGACCAGGAGGCGAGCTGTCCCACGAAGGCTCTTGCTGTCGGCGGCGTCGAAGTTGGACTAGGACTCACCAAGCCTTGGCAAGCGGAACCCACGAAGAACGGAGGACTTGCTTCTGGTGCAGACCAGGAAGGTCTGGGGTGCTTCTCTTTTTCAAAGGAGCAGGGGCCAGTCTGGAGGAGCCAAACCAGCGCTGAAGATTACGGGATGCGTCGTCACAAAGGCCACTAGCCAGCGGGCAAGCAACCGGACAGACGCGGCAAGCAGGAAAATGCAGAAGGGCCCCACGCAGGACTCGTGGAGTGTGGGGGGCTGATCTTCGGTGCAGATGGTGCTTGGGGTTGGGGCTTCTCAATCCCCGGTGCACAACTTCGAGGGTGCCTCAGAAGCTGCGCTTGAAGATACTAGCCACTTTTCCCAGGTAGCCGGTCCCACGTCTCTCGTCGCCTCCACGGATCTCAGCTCTGCTGTGGATGTGGATCAGGGTCGGAGAAGTCTGGAAGTCAAGGCTCTGGTCGGGCTCTGCAGTCGGTCCCTCGTAGAACTTTAGCAAAGCAAAGGGTAGTCTCTTGATGGTGCCTGTTTGCACAGGGTAGCCACTCCTTGGCCACAAGGGAGATTCTTCAGTCTTCTTCTTTTGTCGAATGTCGAAGGTCCAGAGTTTCTGTTCAAGTTGCAGGTTCAGGATAATCTAATCTCCTGGGGCCCAGCTACCACTCTTATACTAATCTGGGGGGCTGGGTTACCTGCGAGGTCACGCCTTATGGGTGGGACCTGGGAGGGGGGTGGTTACACCCCCTTCCCTTTGTCCAGTTTCGCGCCAGGACTGGGGCTGGAGTGCCCCAGCACCGGTTTGAACTGGACTATGCATGGGACACCTTGTGTGCCCCAGGCATGTCTCATTCCTTTCAGCCCTCCCTGCCCCAATACACTAAAGTCTGTCTGGGGAGGTGCTAGCACCTCCCCAAGCAGGAAACCTATTGTCCAGGCCTCCCTTGCCGGGATCACTCCCAGCAGCAGGAGGTCAGACTTGTGTCTGTGGCAGCAGCATCCATTTTGTGATGCTGAGGCTTTGGTTAGAGTTAAACAGCAAAGTAGGATTTTAACATGTCTCTCCCTCTAGAAGGGAGGAATAATATCCTCATCACCAGAAATGGGATGGGGGTATTATTCCAAAGTGTTAGACACCTTACACGACATGTTTTGATAAAGCCAAACCATAGTTACCATAACCGTTTAAGATTATAAGGCACTTTAAGAGTATATGGTAGGCTATATCATAGAACAGCTATAAGGACATGGTTCCGAAAGCTGCAGACAGGCTCAGCTCATGCTAGAGCACCATCTCACATGTTACCAAGCACTCTGCCTCCAGGATTGTTAAGGCCTGCCATAGGAGTGACTGATAGGTACACATGTGTCTATTTATAAGGGTAGATATAGGCATACTATATCTAAGCAAGGGGTGATTACACGACCTTGCCCCAGCTGAGTGATCAGCCAGTTGTGTCTGATTGGAAGGCCAGACCAGGGGTGGCATAATACATGCTGCAGCCCCTGGGAGGCCTAGGGTGCACCTATGCCCTGCGTACCTAGGGTACACTGTACAGGGTCCAATAAGGTGATCCTTACCAATTGGGAATGTACCTAGGGTACATGGAGTCCATTTTAAAGAGAGAGCAGACAGCCTGAGACCCTGAATGGCAGGATCTCAGGCCAACTAAGTCGAAAAACCAGCTAGACACTAGGCAAAAAGTTGGGGGTAACCATAGTCAGATATCCACCTTCCAACAATATGCACAACCAATCTATCTAAATTGTTTCCTAAAGAGGGATGCACATTGGCTATTAAACATACCAGTGGTGATATGGAATAGGCCGGATTAAAAATATATTCGGCATAAAAAGAAAAGCAAAAATGGAGTCTTATTTGAAAACATCCTCCCAGCTCCTAGATCATGGTTGCTGTGGTATCAGTGATGAACACATCATTAAAAAGGTTTACATATTGATGTTATTCCTCATCAGAGGACATTTGATATCTTTCGGTTCACACACACCCTATGTGTGGTCGTTGTAGAGTCCTAGTAATGTATGCTCAAAGTTGAAAGCCTGCATAGTAGATGGACCAGCAATTAGTTGCTCGTCTGAGGCACCTAGTGGTGATTGTGGCTCCTCTTTGGGAGGCTCGAAGAACAACAGAGAATCGAGCCATTCATCAAGAGCTGTGTTGAAAAGTGCTACTGGTGATATCTGTCATAGGTTTCATCCTGTAGAAGGTGCAGATGCATTGCTCTGCATTGTCTCTGGTACTCATGTAGTGGTTGAACAATTGCTCCCATAGCAAGATAAGCCACTGGGGCTGCTCCAGCTGTATGTCCAAGATGATTTCAGTCTGTGCACCAGAACACAGTTTTTACTTGTGAATCATCTATTTTGCTAATGATAGCATCCAGTGCTCATTGAGTACCGATGGCCAAGCATGTCTCATATAATGTGCTAGAGTTCTCTGCATCTTTGTTCAGCTGGATACGTGTACTCCATGTTGTTGATTCCTTTGTCGGAACAAGAGAAAGATGATTATACCACAGTGATTAGCAGTATGATGGATGGGAATCCTCCAAAAAGGCTGGAGAACAAAGAGTAAAAGAAAATGAAGGGATCAGTCCATATACTGCTTCAAATCGAGTCAACAGACCAGACCCAATGTTCTTAAAAAAATGCACAACACCCTTCATCAAAGAAGAATTTAATATCATTTGCACATTATCATCAAAGTGTGTTGGGTATTGCGTGTGTAGCTGCCTCTGAATTTCTGAAACCGTTCTGGCTGTCTCCAGATTATATGTTTCAGCCGCTGAATTCAAAGTTACTCTTTTTGCAATAAAATGGACAATAGCTTGTTTAGATCATCAAAACGCTTAGATTTCATATCTATACTAGGCCAAGGAACGTTTCTTATTATATTTTTGAGGTGGTGGGTACAAGGTACCTCCACAACACTGTATTGTTTCAGAAACTGTTATCAGGTACAGCTGGCCAGGTTCCAACCCACAGCAAGTAAAATTGGTTAGCAATAAATGAGAGCCATTATGCAGGAGTTCATGATGTGTGGGGAGGGATGCAGTGGGGGAAACAGATAAATCACAACTTAACTCCGGCATCAAAGCACTGCACATTCCAAGAAATGATACAGTATCACACAGAAGGGAGTGTCCCAAGGAATTCCTGTAATTTGCTGTGCTAGTATACACAGGCTCATCTTCGCTTTCATTCAGACACTTGTAGGAAAAAGGAAGTTTCCATGAATAGAACAATTGTGAATTGTGCATTGTTTCATGCCAGCCAGTGGATTTATATTTCTGGCAGTCGTGAAAAGGAAAAGTAGTAATTGGTAAAGAAATAATAACGTTTATTAACCAGGTAATAGGTGGGGTGTCACTAACTGTAAATGGTGTGTCTTCCATGTGTTCTATACTCAATAGTGTTTATGTGGATTCTTTCTTTGCCAGTGTTTTCTGGGTAAGCGTCAAATTATATTGTTCAAACATGTCTTCTTCATTAAGAAGTTGCCAGAGCACAAAACCTGATCTGAATGTCTGTAATGACTCATTTAATTATATAATTGCACTTAATTGAGCCTGGCCATGTTTTAACAAAACCATGTCTCCTTTCATGAGGTCTGTAGCTGAGCAAAATATTTGATTTAATGAATATACTCTTTTAGAAAGTGTGTGCATTCCGTTGTCAATAAGATTAAAAACAGCTTGCAAGTTTTCTTGATCTAGGTGCCGAATTCCTTCAGCACCTTTTTTTCCCAGATATTTATTCAGTTCATTTTAAAAGGCATATATTCCTGTAGCCAGGAATGTTTTATTTCTGTTAGGATGTGGTTCCAGAAGAAAGTCAGAAAATCCATGTTTTCATTAATAAAGGAAAAACTTTATTTTACAGCTGAAAGGCTGGAGTGTTCCAGCCATAGTTGACATAGCTTACCTAAACTATATGTGGTAACTACTACGGGTGTCTGCATGTTATAACATGGGTCAGGAAATTAAGGTCTAGGAGTGTTTGAAAGAAAACAACGCATATAAGTGTCAGAATCATATGACCATAAGGCTTAACATACATTCAGTAGAGAACCGAGTTGAATTATAGGTTCCATTTTGAATCATATAATTTATGCTTGAGTCTGGGATATTCAAATGGAAAGGCCAATTTTCGAACATAGTTAAAATTACTTTTACTATAGAAGGTTTCTTTAAGTCCTTCAGTGTTCCAAATCCCAGACAGGTTGTCTGCTAGATAGTTTTGTTCAGGAAAATAATTTATTTCTGTATTGTTCATGCACAAAATAAGGCTTCTCTGCCTTAGATCTGGTAAGATTTAGTTCTCTAAATACTTTTTTCATTAAAATTTGCTTTCCCATACTCATTTATTTAGAAATCTGTTTATTGAGTTTGCAGTTAGAATCACACATTACATCTCAGTTTAGCAGAGAGCATAGTTACATCAATCATATGGTAAAGCCTCAGTACACATCACATGTAATCTGGATACGTTACAGTAAATGAGTGGCATGCAGCATTGTCCAAAGTTACAACCTGTGAGGCCATGAGTAAATCTATCACCATGCGCGATGCTGCGACCTCAGTCCTTGTGGAGAGCATCATATCGCCGTCTCTGTCGCCAAATGCGTGTTGCTCCCCATGCATCCCCAAACAGATATACAAACAGTGCTAAACTCCCCATTCTGTAACTGGGTAGCTGTCCCTTCTACAGCGTAGCAACTAAAACAACCTCCAACAGCAGCTCGCAGTTTCTAGTCCAGAGGCCCCTCCCCTCATACCCCTCTCCCGTCGGGTTCCTCCCCCCGACCCCCGCCTCCAGGTATATTTCATGCACTATTATCCGAGCCGCGGCATGCACTGTCATCGTTGGCAAGGCAGTCATACCCAGCGTCGTGACGCCTCGACAGGGCAGACAGCACCCCAGCGTCTAGCGTAGCTCCTGCAGCGCACCACTGTTCCCCTCCAGGGCCACCCCCTCCGATTGTAGCAGGACCTGCAGCATCTCCCCCCATTGGGATGCAATTGGCGTCACCCTCAGGCCCAGTGTTTCCTCCCGCCGAAGTGCCGCTTCCTCCGCCTTTGCCCAGACCAGAAAAGAGCCGCGCCATGCCCGCACATGCGGCGCAGCGTCCGCCTTCCAGCGCTTAGTGATAAGTCGCTTCGCCACTATGATCCCCAGATCTATAAAACGAGAGGCAACCTTAGCCGGGGGTGGCCTATGAAAGAGGTGCAACAAGTAAGTGGTCCACTCAGAGGGAATCTCCCGCCCCGTGCACCTGCGGAGCGCCCCGTGTATCACCTGCCAGTATGCCTGCAGTTCCGGGCAGCCCCACAGCATGTGAAGCAGGTCGGCATCAAACTCCGTACAACGGGGGCAGCATGCATCCACGCGATGGAAATATCTGTTAATGGCAGCCGGCGTAAGGTAGGCCCTGTGCAGGACGAAAAACTGTATTTGGCGGAATCTCATATTTCTAGGTACCCTCCTCGGTCCCTGCAGCACCCTCTCCCACTCTTTATCTACCATAGAGCGGGCAAGGTCCCCCTCCCATTTCTCGCGTAATGCCCCTAGGCTCGGCGCCGCATGCGCCCGCAAGGCCGCGGTGAACCATTTAATCAGGTGTCCCCCTCGACCCATGACATGAAGGTATTGCATCACTAAGTGCTGCTCCGACTCTTCCCGCAAGTCTCCCCAGTGACCTGCCAGCGTCTCTATCAGTGCCCGATGGCGGAGAAACTGGCCCTGCGCCATCCCCGTCTCTTCCGCAAGGGTCGCGAACGGCAGAAGGCCCCCCTCATGGTATAGGTCCTCCAGAGTGTGGATATCGGCCGCATGCCAATCCCTCAATTCTGCAGCCCCAAGCGTGCCTCGCCCGCAAGGGGAGCCCTCCAGAGGTATAGCCGGAGCGTACGGGAGCCTGGTACTGGTAAGCAGGAGACTTCTACGGTAGCATTTACACGCTACCACTAACCGCAGCGGCTTGGGCCGTAGCGCACTTGCCGTCGGATGAAAGATTCTAAGGAGCTCAGCCAACGCCAGCGGAGCGTTCTCCGCCGTCGCAGTGTCCTCGCGGCATCTGTCCGCCAGCCACCGGGCCACCCATTGCAACTGCGCTGCCAGATAGTAATGCTCAAGACATGGCATCGCGAGCCCGCCCTGGCCTAAGGGGAGACACAGTTTGGGCAGCGCGACCCTGTGGCGCGCCGCTCCCCATATAAAGTCGCGGAGGGAGCACGTAAAGGGCGTGAAGAAGGACGCCGGTATGTACACCGGCAGATTGGCAAAGTAGTACAACAGACAGGGCAGCACTACCATTTTGACAAGCGCTATTCGGCCGGTTACCGAGAGGGCAAGTGTGCTCCAGAATGCCATCGCCGTCACGGTTCGTCCCAGGTTACCCTCCACCAAATCTGCCGGTCGGCGATAGATCTGGACACCCAGATAGCGAAAGGTGTCCGGATGCCATTGTACCCGCACCCCGCCGAGGCGGTAGTCCGGGTCTCGGGCGTCGTCCCTGAAGGCGTACAGGCAGGATTTGGCTGCATTCACTCGGAGTCCTGAGAGCTGTTCAAAGGTGGACAGGATGCGTTCCAGCCCCGCAGGGATAGAAGACACGTCCCTAACAAAGACTAGGAGGTCATCCGCATAAAGGGACACCTGGTGTGTCGCATCTCCCAGCGGGATGCCATCCGCCAAATCCCTACGGAGCGTCGCCGCCAACGGCTCCATTGCAAGCGCAAACAGGAGGGGCGACAACGGACATCCCTGCCTAGTGCCACGGCCGATTTTGATGGGGTCCGAGACATACGGACCAGTGCGCACTCGCACCGTAGGACCTTTGTACAAAAGAGCTGCAAGCTGAAGAAAGCCAAGCCCCAATCCGAAGCGCAACAGCGTCGTCACCAGGTATCCCCATTCCAGGCAATCAAAGGCTTTCTCCAGGTCCAAGACCAGGCAGCCTGCCCTGGGCCAGTGTCGGGTACACTCCTCCATTACACGAAAAAACCGCCGCAGATTAAGAGAGGTGCTGCGTTTGGGCACAAAGCCATTTGAATCGCTGTGCACCAGTGTGGGCACCACCGGCGCCAGCCTCTCCGCTAGTATCTTCGCCAAGATTTTATAGTCCGTATTGAGCAGGGCGAGAGGGCGATAGGACCCCAGCTGAGTGGCGTCTCGTCCTGGCTTAAGCAGGGAAATCAGGTAGGCCTCCTTCAGCGATGCTGGTAGTGTGCCGTCCTCTAGGGCAGTCAAGTAGAGACTGTGGAGCTTTGGGATCAGTGACTCTCGGTAAGATTTGTAATATTCCGCCGGAAGCCCGTCCGGCCCCGGCGCCTTCCCCGAAGCTAGAGAGGAGATGGCATCCCCTATCTCTTCTACTGTGGGGGGGCACTCCAGGGTCGCATGATGCTCCTCCGGGACCACGGGCAATTCCACCGCTGCCAAGAACTCGTCTAGGTCACACGCACGCCTCCGTCCCGTTGACCGGTACAGAGAGGTATAATGCGCCGTGAACGCCGGGTGAATTTCCCATTGTGTGTGGACCAGTGTACCATCAGGACCAGCAATGGCACCTATTGGAGCACGAGCCGTCTCCTGCCTAATCAGCCAAGCCAGGAGTCGTCCGGCCCTATCTGACGCAGCGTGCACCCGGGCCGAGTGAGCCGCATAGTTAAGGCAACGGAGCCAGTCTAGGAGTTCGGCATGGCGTGCCCGGAGTTCCAGTAAGCGACTCGAGTCCGTACCCCCCCCCCTTCTCCACGTAATTCGCACGAGAGGAGGCGGGACTCCAAGGCGGCAAGAGCACACGCCAGCTGCTTTCGAATATTCCACGTCGCGCCCAGGCAGTGCCCCCTAATATACACTTTATGAGCGTCCCATTCTATCAGCTCACTGTCAGTGGAGCCCTCATTAAGGTCCAAATTCTGTTCAATCGCAGTGCCCAAGGAGGCCCGGAACTCCGAATCCTCCAAAGCCGCTGTCTGAAGGCGCCATGTCGGTACCGGAGGTCTATCAGGCCGCCACCGAAGCCCCAATATGAGGGGGTTGTGGTCCGTATGCGTCCGGCCCATGTATTCCGCACGGATCACCCACGGAAGTACCGAATGGGTGCCCACCACCCTGTCCAACCGGACATGGAGGCTGTGAACCGCGGATTAGTATGAATAAACGCGGTCGTCCGGGTGGACATTCCGCCACAGGTCAGTGAGAGTCCAATGAGACAACCAGGAGGTAAGGGCTCTGGCGTTCGACCCCACCTGCGTGCCCCGCAGGGGCGGGAAGGACCGGTCCATGTGTACATCGAGCACGGAGTTAAAGTCTCCCCCCAAGAGCCAGGGAAGGCCAGCGAACGGCGCCAGTACCGCCGACAGACTGGCCAGGTAGGATGGCTGCTCTACATTTGGCGTGTAAAGGGACCCCAGCAGCACTTGCTGTCCATCAATTCTCCCGTGTACTAAGGTGTACCTCCCACGGGGTCTACCAGTGCCCGCAAACAGACAAATGGGGTGCCCGCCCTCACCCATATCAGCATGCCTCTAGCGTGCGCCGAGCATGTAGTGCCATATACCTGCCCCCTCCAGCGCGCGCGCAGCCTGCCCAGTTCCCCCGACGTCATGTGTGTTTCCTGCAGGAGAGCTATTGCCACTGCGTGTCGCTGCATGTATGCATAGACGGAATATCTACGCGCTGGTGTATGCATGCCTCGAACATTCCACGTGATTACATTTGTAACGGCCATGCGGAAATCCTAAGCGCGGGTCTGTGGCGGGGATTAGGGGCGCCCCTCCAGGGTGGGGAGCGGTGGGCCTTCGCCTGACTATTTTAGCGAGCTGCAACGTAAACCCATCAACACAACAACGCACAGACATGGAACCGTGTGAATAAACAAGCCAAACAGGCCAATATAACCATCCGGGCGAACCCCTCTACGGGTATTCGTCCAAACCATGAGACAATGCTCACAGAGCGTAACTAAGCCCAATTGTGGCTAAGGGGGCAGGCGAGTGGTAGTCCCTGCGCGCGGGTGCACCTCTACAAAGGTGCCTGTGTATATGCGATGCAAGGGACTCCCGGAATCTGAGCGCAGTGCAGGCTCGGGGAGTGTAGGACCCCACCAACTACTTCGTACAAGGGCGATCATATCTCGTCTCAGGTGCCCACCCCACTGCAGGGGAACTGGAGCCCGGCCGCCACCCCATCTCACCTGTCCCGCCAGCCCCCTAGGGATCCAATAACAAGTCCTCTCCTGTCCACAGCTCACCCCTCCGTTGACCACACGGGCAGGAGCCATGGGGCGCCAATCTGCAGGCTGCAGTACCCGCCTCCGAGGATTACACCTGGCGATGACCCCAGATTCCCCTTTGCTCTCTTACTACATCACTTGGTCCGATGTTTGTGGGGTGACCAGTGGCAGCAGTTGGTCGTCCGAGATCACGGTAGATGGGGGAAGATAAACCGCTGGTCATCGGGTCACACCGCTCCCGGGCAGTCTCTCCTCTCCTACTGTCCGGGGACCCGAGGGTGGCCACCGCTGCCAGTGCATCTTGTCGTTCCATTCTACTCCTCTCCGGGCTGGGAGCTACCCCTAGTCCCCGTCCCTCCTCGCGCCGGTGTCCTTTCCCCTTGCGCCGCCGAGACCTCCTGCCGCGCTGTGTGGCTGTCTCCAAACTCTGCGGTCGCCGGCCATCACTGCGCCCTGTGACTTCCAGCCAGTCCCAGACCTCGGATGGTGTGTCAAAAAAGCGGGTGCCATCGGTGGTAACCACCCGCAAGCGGGAGGGGAACAGCAGTGCATACGATATCTCCAGTTCACGCAGGCGTCGCTTCACAGCCAGGTAATTGCTGCGGCGTTTCTGCACCAAGGCGGTATAGTCTGGGAAGAAGTGCACCTGCCCGCCGCCAACGGTGATGTCGCCAATCCTCCTGGTCTCGCGGAGCACCACATCTCTGTCCCGGTAGTTAAGGAGCTTAAACAGGAAGGGTCGTGGTCGGGACCCTGGGCTGGGCCACTGCGTGGGGACCCTGTGGGCTCGTTCCACCACGAAGTGCGGCGAGAGTTTCTCAGACCCTATCAGATTGCGTAGCCACCCTTCCACATATTGTTCCGGCTGTCGCCCCTCCTCGCCTTCTGGCAGGCCCACCACTCGTACATTACTGCGCCGAGAACGCACTTCAGCATCGTCCACACGGTCTTCCAGGGCATGGACGCGGTCAATGAGGTCTTGAAGGGCGGCTGTGTGGGTGGACACGACCGGTTGCACTTCCTGAAGAGTTTGCTCCTGTTGCGTCACTTTGTCCGTCAACTTGCGGTGGTCCGCATGGAGCAACGTGAAGTCAACCGTGACTTTATTGATGCGGGCCTCCAGCGATGACCTCCTCTGCTCGAGAGAGGAGCCGATCCGCTCCACCGCGGCCAGCACCGAATCCAGTTTAGTGGCCAGCAGCTCAGTGTGTGGGGTCGCGCCAGGGTCTCCAGGCGCCGAGACGTGGCCCAGCCCGGCCGCCGGTGCCCGGCTGTCCCTCGGGGCATTGCGTAGCCAGCCCATGACCAGTTGCTGTGCAGTGGGCATCCGCCCGCAGTCTAGCTGACCAGTGGACAGGTCCGGCCCGGTCCCAGCAGGTCTCTCCTCCCCAAAGTTGCTGCCGCTTCAGGTTCACTACCACACTCGCGGGTCCGCTGTGCCAAAGAAGGGGGGAGGGGGGTGGGGGGGAAAGTGTCCAATTCCAACTGGGGCGGCTGTGCGACCACCGATCAGGCGACGCACCTCTCGACTGTCTTTGGGTGCAGAACCGCCGCGGCCTCCAGAGGCCACTCGCCAGGCTCCTCCGTGGTCCTCCGCAACCCCGTCTCCTCACGCATGGGCCTACTCGTCCAGTGACCTGGGCTCTGCCGGCGCCACTCCTCGCCGCAAGGCACAGCCGGGGCCCCCACTCCGCAGTCCGCAGACGAGCGTCGGGATATCGCCAGTCAGCCTCCAGCACTGACCCAACACAGGCCGTCTCAGTCCTAGCGCCTGCAGTGGGGGTGACAGCAAAATGGCCGCTGTCCGCGGGCGTCACGCAGCATCCCAAGTCCTGAGCTCCCTGTTACCTCCACAGTGGTCCCCCCCCCCGGGGGCCGAGCGTCCGGGGGGTAGGCACTACCGGGTCCGCGCCGCTCCTCACGTCCGCTGCCTTCTCTGTGGTACAGACAGCCGGGCGCTGCGCCAAGGAGTATGTCTCTTCCTCTACTCTTCAAGGCGACCAGGTACCGGCGGGTTCAGGACCGTGGGGCTCCTCCAGCCAAAGCGTCAGGTGTATCTTGCCCCCGTCTTGCTCAGCCAAGAGGCCCCCCGCCCGGGGCCGGCTGCCTCCAGTATCCGGAGCGTGGGTCGCTGGCCGTTTCACTGACCTGTCAGATGCTGATGCTTCACGGCGTGCGCGCCTGGCATGGACCTCCGCAGACCCGCGACGTCCCCTCAGAGGTCCGTCCTCCGCCACACCGCCAGGCCGCCACTTCCGGTGTCCCAACTGCCGCGGCCCAGGGAGCACTCGGCAAGCCGCGGTGCGCAGTAGGGTACACAGCCGGCAGCGGAGCTCCAGCGCCTCCCCCAGCTGCCGCTCAGCGACCTTGTGTGCCGATCGTCACGCCGTTGCTTCGGGGGGTGAATGGGCCTCCTCCGCCCCAGCTCCCAACACCCAGGAGGGGTCCCTTGCAGGAGAAATCGCAGGATAAGGGCACCGATGAGCCGGAGCTTTACAGGCTTGCGGCCATCTTGGTTGCGCGTCAAGCCACGCCCCTTGCTTTCCCATACTCATAACCCTAGATAGGTAGATTTGACTAAACTCAGTAGAGTAAATCAGCTTGTTGGTAGTGATTAGATTCCTCTGCAAGCTTTTGTGGGTTCTGTAAGAAATAGAAAGCTGAAAGGTGTGATCTGTCAGCATACTGAAAATAAGGGAATTTCTTTAAGAAATTGGGATGACTATCAGGAGGCGGAGACTCACAATGTTCCCACTGTGTGCAATTTTAAATTTCTCTAGGACAGCAGGTCAGATGTATGTAATAATGTACATTGTGATTGTAACAATACATGTCTTTGTAATTAGCTGCATTTAAATAAGGATCTTAATTTTTCAAAGTAGCATATGCCTCAGTGTCCCAGTCATCTGAAATGGAACCAAGGATGACAACATCATTAATTGAACATTTTATCACATATGGTAGTTGCAATGTCTCAGTAGGTCCTATAATCTGGTATGGAACTTTCTCCCATGCTATGCCCTCAGGCACAGGATAAGCTGTGATGTTAGCAGCAAAGAGACCTCTTCGGGCTCTGTGGGATGAAGAGTGTGGGTGTAGTTCATGAACCACAGGTACTGCAATTGATCTTGTATGGCCAAAATGTTCACTGAGTAGCAGTAGAACGTTGATTATTGTAGACAGCCAGATAAGAAAAATAGAAGTTCCCAAAATCATCCAGCACAGGACCACAGTAGAATAAGGTACTTGTTACAAAACCATTGATATGTGCGAAGCAGTCGCTGGCGGTGAGTGACTGTAGAAAGGGTTGAAAATCCTCCGTAAAGTATCCAGAGTCATCCTCAGTATCGTTGGTCTCTTGAGGCTCTCGAAAGGGCACCAGTTCAAATGATGTGGCATCCGGTGGTATTTCTAATATCATAGAGTTGCAACAGTGATGATGTCGACATCAGGTGCGTTTGTAGAACTCTGTGTTCTGCGTTCAGTGCTGCGACAAATACCCCTGCTGGGAACTCAAGCAAGTAATGTTACTGCTTTGTTCAAGGGGTACTGTTTGCAGAGTAGGGAGAGGTTGAGTGGCACTATTTTGAATCCTGCTTTTTGTCTGCGAATGTTTGCAGTAGTGGACTGACCACATAATGCTTTTTCATGTCGTCGATGGACTTCTGTCTGTTCCTATGTGAGCCAGGCAAAGGAGGCAGAATAACAATTATGTGGCCTAATACCCCAAGATGAGTGACGGGTAGTCTGCAGAATGGTTCAAAAGCTTGCTTGTTATGGATTTTTTCACAAACTAGATCCCCACCTGTGGGAACCCACCCATCAGCAGCAGTGATAACTTCTGTTTACAGGTGGCGGCATCAGAGTGGTTCATGTTAGACAGCTTGTCTCTGACTTCTTAGATACTCTGCAACTCATTAAAATGTTTCTCCAAGTAAACTTTTCCTTCATCCGCCACCTTCCCAGGATTTTCTAAGCCAGGCACATACATAGGAACTCCGAATAGGACCTCTTATGGAGTGTGTCCTCCAAATACTTGTCTAGGCAAGTAATTTTCTCTGGACTCCATACAGTGTACGGTGCCAACTAAGACTCGAACGTAGTACCCTAGCAGTCAAGGCTTGTTTAATTATGCTTTTAGTGCGTTCAACATTGCCATCCGATTCAGCTTTAAATAGGTTGCTAAATTGCAGACAATGTCCCAGAGCAGAAATTGAATCTCTGTAAGCCTTAGAGGCAAACCCAGGCCCATTATCTGATTGAAATGAATGATCTGCCCCACTCCCTATCAGACACTGAGAACCTTTTATTACTTCTAAAGCACTTGCACTTCTCAATTCCTATGGGTTTTTTCACATATAACATGTATCTATTGCCACTAATATGTACTTATATTGGTTGTCTGAATAAAGTGAATAGATGTGATCCAAATATACCACCTAAATGGGGATGTTAGAGATTGTGAGTGGAATTGGTGAGGGTCTGCTGACAAATGTCACACTGCCAACATAATCCCTAGTCTGTTTATATAAACTGGCAGGCCACCAGCACCGATGCTGCAGCATTCCTACCATTGCATTGACCCCTGCATGAGCAGATGCCAAATCCTCATGGGATTCTTTGATTAAATCTAATCTGGACAGATTATTTAGTACTATTATGTCTCTAACTCTTGGTATTTGGGAGGAAAGCTTGTAGGAGGTATCCTACTTTCCTCGGTTATATTTATGGCTGTTAAAATATCAGTGTCGCTCTCCTTTTGAGGTCTGGTTAGGGCTGCTATTCTAGCATTCTGAACTGCAGCCTTAGCAGCTTAATCAGCTGCATAGTTCCCCTTAGCTTGAACGCCATCACGCATATGGCCCAAAGTGTGCCTCACATGGACCTGTGGAAGCTTATCTTGTAAGACAGCTACCTTTACCCAAAGCTGTTTATTCATTATAGCAGTGGTTCCCAAACTTTTGACTCCTGAGGACCCCCACTGAATCACTACTGGAGGCCGGGGACCCCCAAGCAATTTTTACAAGACACAGACAGCAGAACAACATATTACCACCACGGGGGTGAGCAGTGCACTTTAGGCATGTTTCAGAGAGGCCTCGCGTGGCACCTGATATGACCCTCGCCTGTTAGGAGGCCCACTGCCCCCGGCCAACAACAAACCTCAAAGGCTGCACAGTATAAGAGCTTGATATGTCTGAGTATGAAAGCTTGACAACAGACATAATTCACCCAAGGGCTTATGGAAAGTGAGCAATTGGACAGCAGCACGAAAATCCTACTGCTGATCCTGGCTGCATCTATTTTTACCCGCCTGCCAAGTAATGATACACATGTGCCTTTCCACAGCAGCAGCCACAGACACAAAAATCAACATAAACAGCTCTATAATTGCTTGATTTTTGCTCACAAATAAGTGTCACTTGTAGTCTTTGAATGTCACCCAAAATGTCATTGAAATTATGAAAATGTCACATATAGGCAATCTGAAACATTGGCAGCTATTTTACATGAGGATGACATAAAAAGGAAAGACATTTTTAAAGCACACACGCGCTTTTACTGTAAATGCGGGCGCACACTTGGAAAAAACAGTCACATGCAGTTCCAGAGGGAGAAGAGCCCACCTGCCGGTTGAAATTCCACTTTCAGGGCAAATGGGGGACATATGGTGGCAAAATGCCCCGGGTCAGTGTCACAAAGGTTTGTGTAAGCCGCATGCTCGCCCATACTTGCTGCCTCGGATTAGCCTCCAGCACTCCAGCAGCGCTCCTCCATAAATTCCAGCATTTGTGAATTGCAGGAGGGTGGTGTGTGCTGAGCTGCATGCAGCCTAAGTTTAAGGAGGCGTAGTTGCAGGCAGTGTGGCAGCAAAATCGTTTGCAGCTTTGGCAAACATAAGGGACTGGGAGAGTTCAGGACAGCAAGTGCTAGGCACTGGCAGCATTGCTACCCGCCGCGGAAGTGGTCAGAACCAACAAGTAACAAACTGCATCCAAAAGCTCTTGGTGCATCACGCGCGCGCTTCATTGAAATTATGAAAATGTCACACATAGGCAATCTGAAATAATGGCAGCTATGTTACATGAGGCAGACTGGAAAGACAGCATGCGCGCGCTTTTACTGTTTATGCATACGTACACTTAAATAAAACATGCATGCAGTTCCAGAGGAAGAGCCCTCCTGCTGGTTCGAGGTGCTCGAATGCTCTTTAGCCTCGATACAAGAGGCACAGCTGCACTTTGGTTTAAGGGAAAAAGGGGACATATGGTAGCAAAATGCCCCTGGGCTGGCCGCAAACACAAGAGGAAAGCACGCACTGCTGTGCGAGATCGACGTCGGGTAACGGCAGAAGTAAATAATAAAATAATAAACCTTAAGGCCAATCACCCTTCAGCTTGCACCTAAAGCTGAACGGTGATTGGCCAGATTGTATTGTGGTTTTGCCGTGATTGTATTGTGGTTTCGCAGCCCCTGCGCCAACATTCACAGCACTTCTGTGCTGTGACAGCGCATGGGCGTTTCGTTTTTCACTAAGACTGCAGTCACTCAAGTCCGTCCTGCTGGCAATGTGTCACGGACCCCTGGGGGTCCGCGGACCACAGTTTGGGAAACGCTGCATTATAGGTTTTCTCTTTGAATCCTTGAATCCATTCAAATAAAAATGCTGCGAGTCAACATTGTAACCTTGCACACAGAAGGTGGAACCGACGAATCAGCCTTTTGTAATGCATGTAGGGACATATAGTTATGCATGCTGTGCAGTCTATCACCTAGGATTTTAGTGAGCTCTGCTGCGGATGGAAGTCACCATCTTTCACTACACTTTGCACTGCTGCGCAGGCTGCAGAGTACTTGTGTTTTGTTCCTACCACCGGTTGTCTAGAGCTACCCATATGGAATATGCTCTGATAAAACTCAAAGGGTAAAGTGGTTGGAGTTGGAGCAATGTGTTGTTCATATAAGAGAAAAGCCTGGGTACGAAGAGTAGGATTATAGTGAAACATTACATCCACTGCACTTAAGGAAGAGGCCCACTGCACCCACCCTGGGTGTAGGGGGCAAGCATTGGTAATGCTTGTCTTGGTTGACCGCCTCTAGTGCCGGTACAGGAGAAACAACAATAATGGTTTTCCTGCGCCAACAGTTACTCCTTCAGGATAGCTGTTTGCACAGCTGCAAGGCTTTTTTTCAATGGAAGCAAAACGTGCTATGCCTAAGGAACACAAGTGAAACTTGTAAGCAGTAGAAATGATCTGTCCTTCATTGTAGGTCACGTAAGTATAACCAGGTATAGGTGACTGGGTATTACTCTGACAACTAGACTGGTCTTATTGTCCCTAGTCTGTAAAAATTTAGTCTCAAGCATGTCTGCTCGTAGACCGCGCAAGATATCAGTGTGGGTGTTTGTCCATTGCTTAGCTGAAAACGTCTGAGAAATCAGGTCATACAAGGGCTTCACTCGCTCAGCATAGTGAGGTAAGTAAGTACATTCAAAGTTGAGAAACACCAGAAGTGATTGCAATTTCTTAAATGTATTGGGGTCTGCAAGTAGCACACTTCTGAAGGAAGTCCGGAGCCAGATCCTTGCCCTCACTGTATAACTTGTATTCTAAGAAGGTCACCGTCAGGTAGGTAATCTTCGATTTCTTAAAATGTATTTTGTAACCATGTGATGTTAATATAGTCACACCTCTGTCCACCCTAGTTAGGTGTAGATCTAAATCATCATCATCAGTAAGATAGATCTCATCAATGTATGACAATACTCGGGATATGATCTCTATGATGTGCAATACGAACAAGCCAGGGCTGTCGAAATGAGAACTGCACCCCAACGAAACTAAAGGCAGTTAGATACTCACTTTGAGGCACTATATTTTGACTGAAGAACCCATTGGATATATCCAGGGCCATTTTGTATTTTTTCCTTCCAGGTTGGTCATTAAACCTGTTCTATGTTTTTTTTGCACCGCGTAGGTTCGCGGATGCGAAATTATATTCTTTTAGTCTAAAACTATCTTATAGGAGTCGTCTGGTTTGGTGATGGGGTAAAGGGGCGTGTTCATTGAAGACAGACAAGACGCTATTATGTCCTGGTATTGCAATTGATCTAATATTCCTTTTATACCACGTTTCGCTTTCCACTCTAAGGGTATTGTGCCTGTGCTGAGGCTCGCTGAGTAAGGGAATGACATGTGGATTTGAATGTTTGTCCCTCCCTCTTGATTTCTGTATAAGGCTGGAGCCTCTTTTACAACCCATTTACTGGTGTAGATGTCCCTGATGTCTTCAGGTGCTATGGGAGAAAAAGCTACCTTTATAATTTCCTCCCCCGGGGGCACTTCCCTGATAAAGACTGGTGGCCAGTTTTCTTCAGCTAAGATGATGCCATAATTAAGTGACGATTGTGACCAGAATACTGCTTTAATGGTATATTGTACATCCCCTTCATTCTGTATGTTTTAATTATAAACATTATCAGAAGGGTTTAAATGTTTACCTGGAGTCTCAATGTGAATAAAGTCCTCATTTGGATTCACATTCAGCAACCTCTGTAGCGTCTGATGCACTATGGTGACTTCTGCTGCGCTGTCTAGAAGCGCTCTTGTCCAAGTTCTGTTTTGCAGGAGGAATCGTAGCTGTATCGGCATGTTTCTTGGAAAGTCCTGCTACTTTCTTCTTCTTCAATGGAGTTTCGGAGTCCAATCCTTTCGCCTCCCTCTTTACACTGATGTCAATCTCGCATCCTGCTTCACTTTTTCTACTGTACTCCTCCTTCCTTCGGTACTCGGATAGTCTTCCTTGACTGTTCATTTGCCGTCAGTGTCCTAAAAAGAATACTGATACTGATCAGGTTTTATAAAAAATGTCTCAGTCCCTTAAGTTGTAACCACCCTTAAGGGTTCCCGATAAGTGGGTGATTCAGTCCATCTTTTCTGCTTATCCTTCTGTTTCTTCTTCATTTCCGTTGCAGATTTCTCTTTAATTGAGTTCTAATTTTTGCAGTTTCCGTTCACAATCTTGAACTTGAACTTGAACCATTTCTAGTCTCTGACGTATAGCCCGAAGTAAAGTTTCCCCTTTAATGTTGCTTAGGATGTTAAAGGAAAACAGTGGTTTAGTTCTCCATTAACTTATTTGAGCCGGTGCTTTCCGGTGCTCGGCACCGGCACTTAATTGGTTTCCTGTGCTCGACACCGGCACCTAATTGTCAACACCATACTTAGAATAGTCTACCACATGGTGGCGCTGCTCATCTAATTTAGAGATGAGCAGAACAGCGGTTGTTTATGAATACAATATATATTAAAATTGCTTACACCTGCCTCCCCAGCCATTTCTTTAGCTTTCGGGACCTGGAATAATTTTAACTGTCTCATTTACATGCGAGAGAGATGGTTAGTAGTTGTTTTAGCAGCGATGACCAGGGCAATGAGTGGTGTAAGCTGCAGTGGCCTCCTGGTCAGAGCCCTGGCACTTAATATTTTACAAATTAAGCTAGATCTAATGCAGCTCCATGCTCATTCTGTGCCTGTTTAAGTACATCAGCGAGAACTGCATATGAAGGTGTGGAAAGCCTGCTGATGTAAATGCATGCAAATAGGCTTCCCCAGATGCTGCACTCCTCTATGTGTGGCACCATCGCATCGCAAGTGGAAAATAGTTAGTATTATATGTTTGTCTTTAGGTGTAGTGTGCGTATATACTGCCTCCAATTGATTGGTCTTGCGAGCAATCTAGAAGGCCATTTTGTCATGCTTCATGGGTGATTTTCTCATGATAACATTAATAGTATGTGGACTAATGTCAGTCAGTCAATTAACTTTATTCAATTAATTTGAGTTAATCATAAAAGATCAGAAGAACATCATATAAACAATTAAGAAGCGAAGGATAAAAATATAAAAGTATTATAAAAACAATTAATCTCAGGTTCCTGGTTTTCATAGACGGGCATAAATAGGAGGCGACACAAAAGCCGATTAGGGGGTCGGGCAACAACTGTAAAAAAATATAAAGTCGGGTGACATTGCCTAAAATTATACTTGTGCATAATTGGAATAAAAAATCTCTTACGGTTGGGGGCATACTATTGTAATCATGATTGTCTGTGGTCATTTGAGCAAAATGTTAATAAAAAGATGTTTAAAAAAAAGATCTCTTACGGTGTTTACGGTAGAAATTACAGAAAAAGAAAAAGTGTAAATCAGATTGAATTGAGGAGCTGTCACATGGGCAACTCGGGAGATCATAGGCAGAGTATAAGCCTGAAGGAAAGCCCATCATGCATGGAATGAGATGAAGGTGAAACCTTAATAAAATAAATCTATGACAAGGGTTTGTTACAAAGTCCAAATATGATGAAACCCCCTCTGCAAGCATTGGGCCATCAAGATTCTCTCGGACCATAGATTTGCGGGACTGGGCGACAAAGCTAGCCTCGTTCATAGATTTTAGATAACGGGCTTTTTGTTTTGTTTTTCGAAATGGACAAACATTTTTCTGGGGAATCAAACAAATTTCCTAGGTCCAAAGCGTGGAGAGTGTTTTTAACATATATTAACCACATTATACAGGTTCTGAAGACAGACAATCCACAATGATTTGTTGAGTAAAATTTACTGTATCTCTGCTCCAGATTGAGTGCCAAAGGAGGATTGGTGCTATATTTATTTGTTCAGAGATGTGCGGGGTGTTCAGCTCGTGATGTAAGTTATAATTAAAGCAACTGGTGGGAAGGCTCATCATTTTCTTCCAGATTGAATTTTCAATTGTTTGTAATGACTTTAGATTAGCATAGCCCCACACTCCCGCACCATAGGATGCTTCAGAAATTGCTTTAGCTCCATACACTTTTATAACCGTATCTAAATGTCTCATGCTCAGCTATTTATTAAACGATTTGATGGCATTAGTGCTCTTTTCTAGCATCAATCCTTGATTGGCCACCATATTAGACCATGATAGTCTGTGGTCAAAGGTCACTCCTAAATAAGAAAACTGCTCCGTTTGCACTACTTTACGATCAGAAACAAAAAACGAGGGAGGATTATTCATCATTCGGCCTGCAACTAAAATAAAAGACTGAGCCTCATTTGTTTTTAAGTCCAAACTTAGCATATAATTTACATAGGAATCTAACAATTTCTGGAGGGCCCTACCCGTATGGGCAATTAACACAGCATGGTCTGCGTATAATAAAATTGGGATCTGCGTCTTGTTCATTATGGTGACGTCCAGGGTTGATTCTAGAAGTTGGGTCTCTACTCTATATATAAGGATAACAGAAATAGGGCGAGAACGCACCGTTGCTGAACCCCCCCCCTGTGATATAAAACCATCTAGTACACTCCCCCTGGTGACCATAGCGTACACAAGCTTCAGCCTTTGAGTACTGCGGTCTTAAAAAGATAATTATAGCTTGGTCTACCCCCATTTCCAAAAACCAAAGGAAATGATGGACGGAGTGTTGAACATTGCAAGCACTCACCCCCCAGTCAACTGATCTGGGTTTAATCCATCACCGTTCTTTAGCCCACTCTGCCACCCCAGTTCAGACATGGCCATATGCAAATCAGTCTGACCCTGTGCCTCATGGGAACAGTCCAGCCCGAACTGCCAAGCCATGTCTTCCCTGGACCGGAAACAAGCTTCCTAGGACCGGTTTCTGGCATTTCAGCCGTCTTCAGCCAGGCTTGCTTGAATCCAGTGGCAAAGTGAGCAAGGGACTCACGTCTGAGCATACCTTGCCAACTTATGGCGAACAAAGCAAAAACCAAAGGAAATGATGGACGGAGTGTTGAACATTGCAAGCACTCACCCCCAGTCAACTGATCTGGGTTTAATCCATCACCGTTCTTTAGCCCACTCTGCCACCCCAGTTCAGACATGGCCATATGCAAATCAGTCTGACCCTGTGCCTCATGGGAACAGTCCAGCCCGAACTGCCAAGCCATGTCTTCCCTGGACCGGAAACAAGCTTCCTAGGACCGGTTTCTGGCATTTCAGCCGTCTTCAGCCAGGCTTGCTTGAATCCAGTGGCAAAGTGAGCAAGGGACTCACGTCTGAGCATACCCTGCCAACTTATGGCGAACAAAGCAAAAACCAAAGGAAATGATGGACGGAGTGTTGAACATTGCAAGCACTCACCCCCAGTCAACTGATCTGGGTTTAATCCATCACCGTTCTTTAGCCCACTCTGCCACCCCAGTTCAGACATGGCCATATGCAAATCAGTCTGACCCTGTGCCTCATGGGAACAGTCCAGCCCGAACTGCCAAGCCATGTCTTCCCTGGACCGGAAACAAGCTTCCTAGGACCGGTTTCTGGCATTTCAGCCGTCTTCAGCCAGGCTTGCTTGAATCCAGTGGCAAAGTGAGCAAGGGACTCACGTCTGAGCATACCCTACCAACTTATGGCGAACAAAGCAAAAACCAAAGGAAATGATGGACGGAGTGTTGAACATTGCAAGCACTCACCCCCAGTCAACTGATCTGGGTTTAATCCATCACCGTTCTTTAGCCCACTCTGCCACCCCAGTTCAGACATTTCCTTCATAATCCTCCAAAGATGGGAATGAGTAACGGAGTCGAAGGCTGCACTTGGGTCCATAAAAGCCAAATATTAATGACCTTGTCTGGCATGGGTGTATTTTGCTATCAGTAGACTAAGGTTAAGGCATTGGTCTTGTGTACCCCTGCGGCGGTGAAGCGTAATCGCGGCTGGTGCTTCCAGTGCCGGAGGAGCCTCTGTGAGCCTCGCAGGCGGTGGCTGCGACTGGCGAAGGCGGGCGGAGTCCAGAACCCGGGCGCACCCCCTGTGAAGCGTGAGGGGCTGAGGAATATGGCGCCTGCCGCGGCGCGACTGGCAGCGGACTTAGAGGCCTGGGGGCTGCCCGTAAGAGCGCTGCCGGTGGGGGCGCGGTGTCCGGCTGGTGGTGGTGTGGCCCCCCCGCGGCTCCGAGCGCGCAAGATTGGGGCCCAGTGGAGCCGCACTCCTGGTGACAGCGGCCGGTGGTGGGACGAGGCCGGCCGGAGTAACTGATTACAGCGGAGAGCAGCGGCAGCGGTGTCCGGGCCCATCAGGCGGCAGCGGCAAGGAGTCCACCCGGAGACGACTGCGGAGGGGTGAGAGCAGCACCTGGCAGCGGACTTAGAGGCCTGAGGGGCTGCCCGGTAAGAGCGCTGCCGCCAGGGGCGCGGGGGTCTGGCCGGTAGTGGTGTGGCCCCCCGTGGCTCCAAGTGTGACAGATTGGGGGCCCAGTGGAGCCGCGCTCCTGGTGGTGGCGGCGGCCGGCGATGGGACGAGGCCAGCCGGAGTAACTGAGTACAGCGGAGTGGAGCGGCAGCGTTGTCAGGGACCATAAGGCGGCAGCGGCAAGGAGTCCAACTGGAGGCGATTGCAGAGGGGTGAGAGCAGCACCTGCCAGCGCTGGGGAGGTGATTGAGACTGGTGAACGTGCTGGTGCATCCTCGCCTTGGGCCCCCTGGGATGGTGCAGGGTGGGGCACAGTGGGAGATGGCTTGGCTCGGCTAGAGGCTTTGCTGAGGAGAGCGCCCTGACGACGTGGTAGAGCTGTGCCAAGGGCCCCTGTCGCCCCCTTAGCACGCGCTGTGGATTTTGAGTCGGGGGGTCCCTGGGTTTCTGCGGGCCCCTCATAGTGCCATCCTTTCACCGCGCTGATGACCTGGGCGCGAGGTGGGACTGCCACGGGTGGATTGAGTTGATGGTGGAGCCCAACTGGCTGGGATTGGTGGGGTGCAGGTGGTGACTGGTGCACTGCGGGGTCCTGGTTCCCTCTCTGGTATCTGGCCTGGCGACAAGCTTGGGAGTCTGCTCCAGGGGACTTTGTTGGCCGCAGCTGAGGCTCTGGGCCCCGGTGGGTGAGGGCCGGGGTCAGGTATGGGCCGTAACAAGCAGATGACACAGGCCCAAACCAACCAGATCGACAAATATACTGTTGCAATGGGCAAAGAGGAGGGCCTGACTGCTGCGGGTCAGCGCGGCGGAGCGGTGGATGATGGGCCTGACCCATCCCTGCGGGACATTATGCTGGCAATCAAAGACATGCGTGGCACGATGGAGCCCAAGCTAGACTCGGTCACGGAAGAAGTAAATTTGCTCCGAGCTGATTTCCGTAAGATATCCGAGAAGGTGGCGGCGGCGGCAGAGAGTGGCATCGGGGGGCTGCAGGCCAGGATGAAGAGGTTAGAAGAGCAGGTGTCCTCACTCACCAAAAATCAAACAAGCATGGTGGGCCGTCTGGAGGATCAGGAAGGGAGGGCTCATCGCAACAAACTCCGCATAGTGGGGGTTCCGGAGGGAATGGAGGGCCCGTCTGTGGATTGCTTCGTGGAAGATCTGATCCTCAAACACCTCAAGCCGAAACGCCTCTCCAATTTTTTCTCTGTGGAAATGGCTCACCGTGCGCTGGGGGGCAGGCCCAAGCCTGGGGCGCCTCCGCGCACAATTATCGCTCGTGTCCTAAATTATCGAGATAGGGACGCAATTCTGCAGGCATCGCGGGTGTCGGGAGACCTAAAGCTGGAAAACGCCACCATTCGGTTCTTTCCTTACTTCACACTGCACTTCCAGCGGCTACGGCGATCCTTTGAAGGGGTCAAGAAAGCTCTGCGAGACCATGGTGTGAAATACATGATGCTATTTCCGGCGCGGCTCAAAGTATTGGATGGGGAAAAGGCATATTTCTTTGACTCTCCAGCGGAGGCCAGCGACTGGATGGATGGCTGGAGGGCAGTGGGCCGTCCAGGTGGCCCGCGAAGAACGACTGCTGGTCATGGAGGGCAGGAGGTCCATGCACAGCGCAAGCCGGCACGGGATCTTTGGGAGGACGAGCAGGCTCCTACGGAGTGATTTTATCTGAGCTGCTGGGACTCCGGGTATAGAGACGAGTGGGGGGGGGGGGGGGGGGCGGTACTGCCCTGGCCTGGAAATTTGAATAGCTATTGGGTGGCCTGATCTGTGGCAGTTAGCTAGTCATTCGGTGGCGGCTGATGGTCTGTAGCTTGTAAGCGCCTCATTTTTGTGGGCGGGGGTGGTTTTAGTGTCGGGGGGAGGTGGGGGCCCCGGGGAATGAGGGGGCGTCTTTGTACAACCTGGTAACGGGGGTGCCATCCGGCAATCTAGTATGACTTTTTCTGCGGACTGCAGGTTCACGTTTCCACGTTTGGTTGATTCGGGGCAGATGGGGCGACAGGCACTCTGCGAGTTTCATGGGTGGGTGGTTGGGGACCCACTTAGCAGGGAGGCAGGGGGTGGTTGGTTTGGGGTTGGAGGGCGGGGGTTTCGGGGTAGTTCACTATTAGCTCATGATGTCTCATATCCTGGTGTTTGGGGGGGTATCCGAAGGACAGGCATGGGGGGCAGATAAATTGTGCGTGTCGCGGGCCCATGGGTGGACATGAGTGATCAAGCGCAGATACGGATTTGGACGTGGAATGTCAACGGATTGGGCAATAAGATTAAGCGGACGCTAGTGCTGCAGCACGTGAAGCGCAACTCTCCTGATATTGTCTTCCTACAGGAGACTTACCTCCGAGGGAACAAATGTAGGGCACTCGATCGATTTGGTTACCGGCTGGTGGCACACTTGGGGTTCACGTCGGGGTCTCGGGGGGTGGGGATCCTCGTCCGTGGCTCCCTACCTTTAGTCATCATGGGCACTTGGACGGAGGCATCAAGATGTATGGCATCGGTGGCGGCACGGTGGGAGGGGCGCCTGCTAGTTCTCAGCACATGCTACATCCCGCCTGGTTTGCATACCATGACGTTTCGGAAGTTGGGCTCACACTTGGCTGGCCTCCCGCAGGGAACGCTTGTGCTGGGTGGGGACATGAATGCTGTCATGGATGCTGACCGTGATCGCTCTGGGACTCGGCAGGGCAGTAGGGGGGAACTGGGTCTTGGGGGCTTCCTCACAGCTATGGGCCTTAGTGATGTGTGGCGTGTGCATTACCCTTCGTGGCGGCAATACACATTTTACTCAGCCAGGCATGGTTCCTTTTCCAGACTAGATCACATATTTGCGCAGGAAGACCGGCTGGGGGATTTTGCGGAGCCCTGCTTTATGGCCAGGGGCATTTCAGATCACTCCCCGGTGGGGGTGACCTTGAAAGGGGCTGCAATTAGCAAGGCGGCATATCCTCGATTAGACCCATGGCGCCTTAGCAATGATTCCCTGCGGAGCAAGTTGAGGGACTGCTCCCAGCAATATTTTGCTGAGAATCCGGGCTCGGTTGCCTCCAAGCTCACTCTGTGGGAAGCGTATAAAGCGGTCCTGCGGGGCAAGGCTCAGGCATTGGTCGGGGCTCAGAGGAAGGAGGGGGCGCTGCAAATTCGGCAACTGGAGCGAGAGGTTGCAGACCTGGAGTGGAAGGCCTGCAGGGATCCATCGCCGGACCTCGCTCCCACTCTGGCTCTCAAACAGAGAGAGCTATGGTCGTTGGCGGAGGCTGAGGCCCGTGCATACTCCCTTGCCACGCAGCGTTGGCTCTATGATGCCGGGGATAAGAGCATGAAACTGCTGGCCTGGCTCGAACGCCCAGATCGGGCGCGTTCCTGGGTGGCGGAGGTGAGGGATGAGTCCGGGACCTTGGTGACTGAGGGGGGTGGTTATTGCGGAGGTCTTCGCGTCTTTTTATGAAGGTGATTACTCCCCGGTATGTACTCGGACTGAGTTGGACTGCGAGGTGTTCCTGCGGGACTTCGCGCTTCCTACACTAACACAGGAACAAACAGACCGTTTGGACGCCGATCTCACTGTGGCGGAGCTGGGTGAGGCCCTTAATGCTCTTCAGGCGGGGAAGGCACAAGGCCCCAATGGGTTACCTGTTGAATTGTACAAGAGCCAGGCTAGCGTGATTGTTGATCATATACGGCGTATGTTCCTTGAGGCCCGGGAGGTGGGGAGACTCCCGCCGGATCAGCGGGAAGCCACAATCGTGATCATTCACAAGGCCGGGAAGCCGGCTGACCAATGCGCCTCTTACCGGCCCAACTCGCTGCTCAATGTAGAGGCTAAAGTCCTGGCTAAAGCGCTGGCGACACGGTTGATATCAGTCTTGCCGGACCTGATTCGTGTGGACCAGTCTGGTTTCATGCCCCACAGGAGCACTCGCCACAATCTGCGAAGGCTCTATGGGGTTTTGTACATGACGGAAGCAGTGGGTGATGCTCAAATGGCCCTTATGGCCCTAGACGCATCTATGGCCTTTGATAGTATCGAGTGGCCGTATCTTTTCAAGGTCCTTCAGAAACTAGGGTTCGGCCCGGCTTTCAGTGGGTGGGTGCGCCTATTGTACGAGCAGCCGCTGGCACGAGTCAGGGTCAATGGAGCAATGTCACGCCTATTTCCCCTGCGTAGGGGCACCAGGCAGGGGTGTCCCCTGTCCCCGCTTCTGTTTGCCCTGGATCTTGAGCCTCTGGCGCATTGGATCCGGCGGGACAGATCTTTCTGGGGCTTGGCGCTCACTGACCTCTGGAAGGAGCGTATACGCTGAGGATATTGTCCTATATATGGCCTGCCCGTATCACTCCATTGCGCAGGCGCTTCACCTTTTTGAATTATTCGGGAGCTACTCGGGCTTCACAATTAACTGGTCCAAATCCGTCATTTATCCCCTCTCGGGCCCGCCGCCACGGATACCGAGGGACTGTGCGGCAACGCTGGTGACAAGTGGCTTTAAATATTTGGGGGTGTATGTTACCAGGGACAGGGTGGAGTTCTTCAACAAAATCTTGAACCGAAATTGGTGAGCTTGGCAAATGATGTGTCCCATTGGAGGTCCTTGCCCCTTCCATTAGCTGGGCGTGTCGCACTGTTTAAGATGTTGGCTCTGCCGCGGCTGCTCTATGTTTTGCAAAATACGCCATACCCTCGCATACGGGGGTGGTCCTCCAGTGCTGGCGGGAAGCGAATAAATTCCTAGGGTGGGATGGCAGGTTGACGGGCAGGACCCCACTGTGGGTGGGGATCACCTAGCGGAAGTTGGGGGGCTCATGGGTTTTGGGGGCTGGAAGTTAATTGGAATAGAGTACCTGGGCGATGTGTGGAAAAGGGACGCCCCCAGATCCTTTGAGTACCTTCAGCGTGAATATCAGTTACATGACTCCCAGCGTTTTCACTATCTGCGTCTTATGCACGCCTTGTGTTTCCATGTTCGTCCTGACTCGCTCATTCCAGAACACTCCCCAATGGAGGACAGGCTTCTTCTCGACCCCATCCTAGGTAGGCCGACCGCCACTATATACCGTAAGCTAATAAATAACATGCCCGATCCCTTGGCATCCCTGCGGGAGAGTTGGGAGGGGGACCTCGGTCGCCTGGAGGACGAAGATTGGCAGGACGCCTTGCAAAGTCCCCGCGAAGTTGCCATTCGGATCAGGTTCCGCCTTGTGCAGTTAAAAATCCTTCACTGGGTATATTACCCGCAAACTCGTCTCTTTGCGTGGGACAGGAGCTTGTCTTCATTATGTATGCGAGGATGTCAAGAGGAGGGTACATTCTATCATATCCTCTGGGGCTGCCCGAATATAGTACCTTTTTGGACGCGGGTTGCGCGTACAATGGCGAGGGTGGTGGGCTCCCCGGTACCAGTTGAACCTAAATGGCTTCTCCTCATGATTAAAGGTCCCACGGATTGGTCCAGGTATCAGGAAATATGGCTTGCCTTGGCAGCTGGAGTGGCGAAGCGGAATATTGCCAGTAGTTGGGGGCGCAGGCGCCTCCTAGGTGGGATCAATGGTGCAGGGACCTGGATTGGTGCCAAAGGGCTGAGGAAGTTATCTATAAGTCCCGGGGCTGTGTGCGCAAGTGGAAAAAAGTGTGGGGGCCGTGGTGGAGATATCGGGCATCTAACAGTGGGGGGGGGGGCACATGTAATGTGTTATTGCCCCATCATGCTGATCGATGTATATCCCGTACAGGGGGTTCCCCCTTTTATCTTGTGATTCTACAGATGTATTGTATGAGACTATGAGCAAAGTTAATAAAAAGATTTACACAAAAAAAAAAGATGGGGTCTGTGGGTGTTTTTAAAAATGGTGCCCACACCGGCTAAACTTTTTGAGAAATATCTCAATCAGGAATTAGTAAAACTGATTGACACCTGCGGTATTCTTGACCCCTCACAGGACGGAGTTAGAAGTGGTCACAATACTGAGGAGGTGTTTATTGCAGCCACTGACTGCATCAGGTTGATCAGGATGGGGTGGCTGTCTTGGTACTGCTTGATTTTTCAGCAGCCTTTGACACCCGTGGGCCTGGTGCAGCGCCTTCAGCAAGCAGGAGTGGGCGGGAGGGCCCTCAATCTCTGCCATTTGTTTCTCACCAACCGGGTACAAACTGTTATTTGTGGTGGCTTTAAAACAAAGGCTTTTATTCTTCCATGTTGTGCCCCTCAGGGCTCATCCCTTAGCCCCACACTTTTTAACCTGCAAGTAGCACCTCTTGCTGAACTGATACGTTTGTTTGGCTTCCAAGCCCTTTATATGCCAATGATACCCAGATCATTGTATCCATCTCTGATGACTTGCCCTTTGTAGCAAATAAGTTTAGTCACTGCATGGGCAGGATAAACTCTTGATTAAAAGAATATTTTCTAAATCTTAATATGGACAAAACTGAGGTGGTGGTATTTGGGGCACACAAATCTATCTGGACCAGTACTTGGTGGCCAGAAGAATGTGTCCCTCTTCCTACCCCTGTGAAAGCCACAAATAATCTTGGGGTAATTTTTGACACATCTCTTAATTTTGAGACCCAGGTAAATCGTACTACAAGTACATGCTTTTACTCTCTTAGAAAAATCTTTCCTTTTATACTGGCATAAATGTGTCATTCGGTGGTCACGGCCTTGATCTCTTCCCGACTTGACTACCGCAATGCCTATTACCTGAACACTAACACATTCTCCTTGAATAAACTACAAGTGGTGCAGAATGCGGGTGCACGCTTCATTCTTAACATCCCTAAAAGGATGTCAGTCAGAGAAGGTATTTGCATGCTACACTGACTTCCTATTAGGAAGCGCATCTTCTTTAAAGCTATTTGCCTGATCTTCTTATCCCTTCATCATACCGGATCTAAACATCTTTCTGCTCTTTTTAACCGGTATGTGCCAGGCAGGACTCTCAGACCCTCTTCAGGTAGATAAATGACCATCCACAGGTTTGGCACAGTCAAATGGGGCTGCCAATTTATATCCATGGCTGCCGCCAGGTTATGGAACACTTTGCCTGCTCACATCTCTAAGATAGACTCATTTGTCTTGTTCAAAAAAGGTTTGAAAACCTGGCTATTTTCATCTTAGTTTTTCATGCACTGTAGTTGTTGGTGGGCTGTGCCTCTTCAACTTAGCGCTTAGATACCTTTGGGTTTAACGCACTCTTTGAATTAAAATTTCATTTCATTTGAACATACCCCAATCCATGTCTTTTTCTCATTCCATCACCTCCGGTTCCTGTCCCACTCCCCGTTATTGAGCTATGTTTCGATCGGCCACTCCCAGTTCCAGCTTGCCATATCTGGTTAGAGGATCATCTTTCCAAATATTCAGTACACAGCACTTAGCCGTATTAGGGACTGAGGAGCCTAAGACAACTTTCATAATCCCCCGAAATGCTGTCCAGTAGGGTCAAATCTTCGGACAGGTCCCTATTATATGGAAGAATGTACCAACCTCCCCACACCCCGAGACAGATATTCATGGGGCATATGCCCATGGAGTGCAGAGTCGTGTGGGAGTAGTAGAATCTATGTAGGATACACAGTTGGACTAATCTAAATCCTGTTTTAATGGCAATCTCCCTGAACGCTCTTGTAGCCTCTTCCCACTCACCATCTTTAAAGTCTCCCACCTTGCCTTCCCATTTTGTCTTGAGCTCTCTTAGGATAGCAGGGGAGTGATTGATCACCTCATTATATATCAGTGAAAGAGCCCCTTTATGTAGTGGTTCTGACAGGATGCGATCTTCTAAGGGCAAGGAGTCTTCAAGCAAATCTTGTTTTGGGATATGTACCACTAATGCATGTCGAAGCTGAAGGTAATTATATGCCTCTGAGGGAGCCAGTTCGTATTGACATGGCATGTTGGTGAATGTGAGTATGGCCTCAACCATCCATACATTCCCTAGTATGGATATCCCAATAAGGTTCCACCTTGAGAATCCCTGTAACGTACCCACGTCCTTTAGAATGTCACTGGACCACAGGGGGTCATTTCTGTTGGTTTCCCATTCCATTCCAAGAAGGCAGTCTCCTCCCTCCAGGTTCGTGCCACCGTCCTGGTGTGCGATAGCATTCATCCAGAGGAGGCAGACTTATAGAGCATCACCAAGTAATCCTCCTGTCCCCAAACCACTCTCTCCCGTCTGAACGTCGGGTCATCCCACATGGGGAAAACCCAGTCATTAACCACCGCTAGCTGTGTGGCCCAGTAGTATTTCTGGATATCGAGAAGACTAATCCCCTCACCATACACTCCATGTATTAAGTTGTGGAGGATTATGCACATCAGTCCAGTGTCTCAGAGTAGTAGTCCGCGCAAGTCCTCCGTCTTATGGAAGAACTCCTCTGGGACTTGAAACTGAGGATTTTGGAGGGCGCAGAACATTCTAGGTAGCGTCATCATTTTGAACATCTCCACCTTCTCTAATAGGGAGAGAGGCAAGGTCCTTCAATGCCACACGTCGTCAGTAAAGTGGTTGTATATAGGAGCTAGGTTTTTGCTATAAATAACTGAGAGTCTGTCATGGCATAGATCCCCAAGTACTTAAACCTAAGGGGCAAGGGATTTTACTTCCTTTTCTTCCTGGTTTTGAAGGTCAGAGGTCTGCGGCCCATCCTTAACTCCTATCTTTTTAAGCTGTTCAAAATGTTGTCCATGAGCCAAGTTCTTCTGACCCTCGATGCGGGGAATTGGCTGGCATCGCTAGACCTCCAGGATGCCTATTTTCATCTTCCAAATCTCCCCACTCACAGACAAACGTTGCCTGAGGTTCAAAGTTCATAGAGTGTGCCGTTCCTATATAAAACCCAGGGAAACTGAGGTGGCATGCTTCATCATTGGGTCGGCGCTGCAATGCCTAATGGGCCCATAAAAAAAGGCTCTTTTCCAGAGTTCTTCTACTTATTTTGCCGTTAATTAAGTTCTGTGTACGTAAAAAGCTGATTTGAGGAGTGTAGATGGTGAAGAAGTGAAGTTAATTAAGGAGCCCCACTGAGATTGATTGTATTCTGGAAGTCCCTGTTCATGGATAAAAACAAAGTGGAATATATATATATAGGGAAATAATGTTCCTTACTAGTCTTTATAGTTGGTCAACATGTTTCTTGCCCTTTATTATGTCTGGGAAGATCTGTGGCAATTCGTCAGGACCCTAGTAACCTAATCTACATACAAAGGGACCATAACTCAATCTGAAATGTGTAACCATGGTAATAATCCACCAAGTATGTGTTCCAAGGTTTTTTCTACTCTTTATTTTTGCACAGATATTCCGCAACAGAAAACGGACCTAAAACTCACCTAAATGAGGCCCCTTAGGACTCGCGAATTCAGAAAACCACTCGATAGTTTAAACACGCTCATGGACAATGTGGTATCCTACCCCGTCTCTGCAGTACCGGACATACAGCATACTCTATGAACTTTGATAATTATATATGAGAGTGTATATGCTGGACTTTAATTACTCCCAGTCCCTCCAATTTCTATGGTTGCCTGACGTTCACCATGGGGTTTTAGCACTAGCAGTTCATGACCCTACAATTTGGCCTGGCTACTGCAGAAATCATTTTCTCAAAATGGTAGTACCTTCACTACCGAGGTCAACATTCCATATATCCCTGTACTTGGCCGACTGGCTCATGGAAGTGGGGTGTCTGGTAGGAACATCTTCAGCGCAATGGGACCAACATCCACAACTTGGGTTTTAAAATCAATGGCCAGAAATATCATCATGCTTCCATGCACAGACTGAGATTCATACCAATGGTTCTAGACATGACCTGAATGAAGGCCTTACCTCCTCCACTGTGGATTATGTTTTTTGGGGAGATAATTCTGATCTTTCCGATTCTGCATCGGATCCCTGTTCTACACATCCTCCTCCTCCTGGATTTAATGGCCTTTTGTGATTCTTGTGGTGCCACATGTCAGATGCCAGATGGAGCCCCTCTGTTGTGCCTCAGAAAGTAGTAGCTCGAGCATCAGGGGGCGCTATCACCTTGGCGGCGGATCTTTGTCATTCCATCTGGATCTGTACTGGTGGATGTGCCCTTCAAACCTTCTTGCAGTCGTTCCTTCAGTTTCATTAGGTGCAGGCTACTGTGGTTATGGATGCGTCCTCACTAGACTGGTGTGCCTCTTTGGATGACATCACAGCACATGGCCAGTGGTCAAAGTCGGACCGCGCCTGCACATAAAAGTGCTGAAGTGGCAGATGGTCAGCCTTCCTTCCTCCCTTCCATCTCATGGAGCAGTGTTAAGATTCTGTCCACCAATATCAATACCAACACCATCCACTATATTTTCAGGGTGGTGTGGGCTCCTGGACTAAGTCTTTGGAGGTGTTTCACCTGTGGCATTGGGCCCAGAATGTTTCCAGTGGCTGCATACTTCACATATCCCCCTAACATGAGGGAGAATGCAAAAGTGCTTATGAAAACAAGTACATCTCTCAGGAACCTACCAAGTGCCACAGAGGGAACACGGTATACCCAAGACTCTCTATGAAGAGTATCCCTTTATCTTCGTAGAAGATAGCTGCTGTAGGTGTCAGAAGAGACGTGGAAGAGGAAAATCTAGCAGAGACATGCCCAGAAGGAGAGGGACCAACAAAAACTGAAGCCTCGGATGCTGTTGATACAATGCCGATGCAACTAAGGGACTTCTCCAGACGGGGAATGCTGAGATACTTGAGACCTTATCCTCAATCCCCTATTTTTGGAAGGACTGAGACTGTCTGGTAACGTTTTGATTCTATGTCTATAATAATAGTTAGCCCAGTTGGTCATGTTGATTAATACTACGTTTAGAAGGGATGTAGTGTGACACCTAGCACAGACGCAAGCAATAAAAGAGGGGGATGGAGGACACAAGTTCAGTCCCAGCCACTAAAGCCCGGTATGCTTTCTCAGGTATTTTTGTGCTGGCTTGTGCTCACTATATTAACAATAATGGGGCGACCCGGTGTCCCTCAGAACCTGGGTATTAATATCAAACAAAAACAATTGGTTCTGTCGGGATATGTGCAATTGCTTAGGGTACTGTTTGTAAATACAGAAAACAATGACTTTTTATAAAACATAAAGCAATGATTCACAAGAGAAATTAATCCGCGCTGAGCAGTGGCAGCTGTTCTACAGGGGTGTCAGTACCATGCCCTGCTACCAGTCAGCCATAAACATAGTGCTCCTGACCTCTGACTACATTTGCATTGCCTTTTGTTCAGTTGTTCATGAAAACAGGTTTGTGAGAGCATACTTCAACTATGTCCCCTTACACAGGGACAAATCCATATTTGTTGGAATGAGAATATCCCTTGCATGGTGTTCAACCATGACCCCTGCCCTGCATGCCCGAACTGTGAGCATCTGATATGCTGGTTTTTGGCCCCATCCACACATTAATCAAGCTTACACACAAAGACCCAGGTGTGCCCTTGACATATGATGGGTTCTGGACTTGTTCTGGACCTGGATGGGCACACCAAGCGAACTCTCATAGTGACAGCAGGACTACTATCCTTGTGACGCTTTTCACGCATGTAACCTAGTGGTGGTAATTCTAGTGTAACAAGGCCATTTTAGCTGCTTTATTGGGAATGGGGGCCTTGTGGGCCATTCACACACATTTCCACTGTTAATCGTGAACCCGGATTCCTAGTGCTGAGATACCTTGCACCTGGGCAAAAGCACATATCCTAATGGAATTTGTATGCAGTGCGTGAGAGCCTGAGTGAACCAGAAAGACATAGACCTATGGGTTCCATTTTAGAAGTCCCTGGCCTGTTTCCATGCACAAGATGGAGATAAGAGTGCTGACGCTCCTGAAACTGGAGGGAGGGAACACAGACACTGAAGTGGTGAAGGAGGAGACAGCCTGTCCCCTAGAAATTAGACTAGGTCCTTTCTGATAGGCTGTTGATTAGTCTTCCTGAGAATGCTATTTGTTGATGACAAGGGTGAAGAGTGAGACTGAAGTCTGTGTGGTCAGGGTGCGAAGAGTCCTTTAGAAGGGGGGCAGCCCTTTGTCTCTCTTTCTGATCACTGTCCAGTGTGGCTGTTGATAGTTAAGGTTCACACTCCTCCCACTTCTTTGTACCTCTGTTGTGGGTGCTCCAAATTTGAGCGAGCCCTGCTGTTAACAGCATCACTGAAGACAAAGGCTGGGGCTGGAAGACATCCTGAGAAAGACACACGAAAGGGGAACCAAACCATACAGTTTCTGACAGACAGACTGAGAATCCACAACCACTGTCTGCTAACTTGGTATAAAAGTGGGAGCTGCCAACCCACTTGTTGTTCAAATTCCAAATTCTCCTCATTTGAGGAGTGGGACCTGCCCAGAGAATCCAGAGGATTTCTGTGGAACCAGTGCTGGTGTCTGCCTGACAGCCAGCTCCCCAGAGGTCACCTGGAGTTTGATCTGGAGGAAGAATTGCCACCTTTTCCTTAGAACCAAGGAGTTTCGCATGAGCAATAGAGAAGTGTGCAAACTTTGTAGGAGGAGCTGACTGTTCAAAGAGGCTGAAGAAGTTCACCTTGGTGCTGGAGTCTGACTAGCAGAGACTCACAGACTCTGTGATCATAATCTCCGATCCATCCTTGCAGTCTTTTGAGGAGCTGTGGCATTTCAGGAATGTGTCAAGTGACCTCTTTTTTTGTTATCCCCATAGTTGCTGTTAAAGGCACTTTGTCCAGTGTACTTGGCTGAAGCCAGGATAGACACTTGACTACTGCACTACTGTATTGTACTTTTTGTTATAATAAATTACTCTTCTTTTTCAAAAAGAACCAAAGGGCTGGACAGTTGTGTTATTGGGTTGCTGGGTGTAGTGTTAAGTGCCAAGCCCAAGTACCCCTGGACTAACTTCCCTGAGAAGCCTGTAATTGCTCGCCATCGCTACCACTGAGAGAATAGTGCTGAAAAGGATGTACTTGACCCAGATTGCAGTGCCATAGTGGGACAGGCCCCAGGACAGTTGAGGCAAATTACCTCATCCCTCATGGTTGTGGCCCATTAACCTCTGCCGATCCTGTGCCACACTCTCACCCAGTGGCTGACAATGTTGTGTAGAAGATATACCTCAGACAGTGCATCATATTCAGGGGCATAGTGAAGTCATTAAGATGCGGGGTGTGAGCCTAAAATGTTCCCACACTCATCATGGCGTACCCAGCTAACATCTTGATTTACTATTATTTACCATGGGAGCTCATGCAATAAAAGCATTGATCAAAATATATTTTGTGCTGAAAACTCAACACGAGCACAGTGCAAAATGGCTTTTGGGCATGAGCATCAACACCCCCTGTTATCTATGAAAAGGTTGGTTCGGGAGGGGGGTAATAGTGTTGGAATACAGCAAACGCCCTTAGATTTTAACACAAAGCCAAATTGAAAAATTGCGTGATCGGGCTTTGTGTGATATCCTAGCGCCAAATGAAACCAGGCATAAACAAGGAACCCTCAGAAGGGTCAGCTGGGCAGTTGCTGGGAAGCCTCTGAAGCTTGTTGTGTCCCTGTTGGAGTTAAGTCAACTGACCCAGGGAGTCACCCTGAGTTTAAGGAGTTTGTCCTCTCTCCTTCAAGCAGCAAGGCAGGCCTCAAGCAGCAGGGCAGTCCTCTGAAGAACAAAGCAGGCCTTAACTCCTTTGCTGCAAGCCTTTTCCTTCTAGAATGCTATGCCCTTTTTTGGCTATTTGGTCTAGTTTGCGTTTAGGAATCCATAACCTTTTTCCTCATAAGGAATCCAGGCCAAATTTGCGTCCTTATTGTCAAACATCCTGGGGATTCTAAAGGTACACATGGTTTGTGGATTCCCCTGAAAGGACTGAGAAAATAGGCAAAATAAACCTAAATTGTGCGATGTTTTGGAAATTAGGAAAAAAGTCCTCTGCAAAAAAAGTGTCTGTTTTTCTGTCAAAAAATGGCATAAAAAAAGCTTTGCTGTGCTAAAGTCACAATGTTCCCAGCTTTCAGGAACATACGGAGTTGCATCAAAAAAAACTATTTATTTTAACCACAGTTTTGGTATTTTTCAAATAGGTAGCCCATTTTTCCTCATTTTTTCACTTTCACCCTACTTCCAGTTTGTGGTGGAAACTGCTGTGAAACCCATGGGTGATCCTGAAGAGCTATAGATCTTTGGAAATTAGGCAACATTCCAAATCAAGCATGGGGTCATTTATGTAGATGCTTTGAAGACAGGGGTGGGGCTTAAAGTCCCTTCCAAAACTGTATTGATTCCAAAAGGCCCTCGCATGCTACTAATTTTCTATTTTTGTTTTGTTTCAACAGTTAGTTTCTTTGGGAAAACCTGCATTTGGGTTACCGCCTTGTCCACTTTTAGGACAGCCCATCTGGACAGGCCGACGCCATCTTGGTTTGCCATGACGTGGGAGGGTTAGGTTTCTGGCAAATGCTGGCTCGTGATTGGTAATTGAGCGCGCATGCCAACTTTCACTTTGGCTGTTTGCAGAGACAGCTCGCTCGTGTCCAGATTTGGCGGTGTTGGCGTGCGCTCTCTTCTTGGAAACTTTGGCTCGTATAGCGCTCTTTCCTCAGGAGAACTTCGCTGGGCTGTCTCTCTCCTTAGACGGTCCTAGGTGGGCAGCGCTGTCTCTCGCAGGAGCCTGACTTCTCGCTGCCTGCTATGCCCCCTCCACCGTACTCACCCCCTCCAGCGCACCTGCCCCCGCCTGCACACCTGCCCCGCAGGCAGCGAGGAGCTCCCTGCGGGCGAACCGGGCCTTCCTGCGGAGCTTCCTGGGGGTGCTGCGGGTGCTGCAGCTGCTCTCCAGGCGGTAACATCAATCTCTGCGGCTTGTGTATCTAATTATTTATTTATGTCTCAAGTTTGTATGTTTCTTGTGTTGTGCCTTTTCCTCGTGAGCCCACTCAGCTTGATTATGATCAGCCGCGCCCAGAGTGGTCTTCAATCATCCTTTGTGTTCCAAGTTTCTGCTGCCGGACACGTCAGTAAGGGCTGGACGGGTTGACGCACACATGATGCTGATGATGGGACACGCTTTGTGGCGGTGGACGAGTGGTAGTGGGTGCTAACTGCAAGCCATCGGCATCGGACAGGTCAGGCATGGTGCTGCGCCATTCCGGCGGTTCATCTTGCCGAGCAGCAGGAACAACACCAAGACCATGCTAACGCTGTCCTATCTAATCGCTAGTGCAGCTTTTGGCACCAAGGCCTTCACCAGAAGGCGCCAACAGGCGTTTATTCCGGTAGGTAAATATGCAGCCGAACTAAATAGTCCACTGGGTAAGTCAGGTAACTATGTTGCCACATCACGCTTGTGTGTCCTGCCCGCATCTTATATGTGCTAAGTATAGTGCCTCATAAGCATCACTAGGGTAAGCGCAGGTTCATGTAAATGTGCCTCCAGGTAAGTGTGCGGCCAGGTAAGCAAGCCTTCAGGTGCTCAAGTCCTCGGGCAAGTAGGAACGCAGGTCTTTTGATTATTGATCAAGCCTTCGATAAAGCCAGTCTTCTAATTAGCACACTTTCTGGTAAGGATGTTTTCTAATAAGTGGGCCTGACAAGCTAATTTTCATGCAGTCACCCTTGCAACTGGCCACCCGCCTAGGTAAGCAAGCCTTCTCTTCAGTGAGCTTTCTGTTAGGCAAGCGTTGTGAGGGGCAGGCTTCCAGGTAAATGATCCATCTGGTAGGCATACTGCCTGCTAAGACGTCTTTCTGGTAAACAGTTTTCAGATGAAGGGGCCACACTGGCAACTAAAACAAGCATTGGCATAGCCAATAGGTCTCGCCTTTGGGACCTTATAAGTGTTTAGTTATCCAGCACAACATCAACTGTTGCATGGCTAAACACTTACAAGGGCCCAAGGGCGAGACCTATTGGCAATGCCAATGCTTGCTTTTTTTTGTAACTTCTTGTCACGATGTCTGTTTTACAAAAGCAATGTACCATTACATCTGCTACACCCTTCTGGTTGCGGCATGTATAGGGTTGTGGGTTTTCCAAGAACACAAGATACCCAGAGCCAATAATTGAGCTGCACCTTTTAATGGTTTTTCATTGTGTATCGGGTATAGGGCTATTAATATGGTAAAATATAAAGAGTGAACAATAGGTATCAAGGAAACCTGTGTATTTCTGAAATGGGCACAATATATGGAGTTTAGAAGCGGTGGTTATTTGCACATCTCTGAATTAGTGGGTACCCATACGAGGATGTGAATTAGAGGGAACTTCTTAAAAATGTCTTCTTTCTAACACTCTGGCTAACATTTTGAAGGCACAAATGCAGAGAAATACAGTAATAACACTTGTTCTACTATTCTGTATTCCCCTAAGTCTCCCAATAGAAATGGTACCACACTTGTCTGGGTAGGCATAGTGCCTGAAATGAGAAGGGCCCAACACCCAAATTGGACACTTCACATTTTTTCACTGATTTTTTTCATTTGTTTCGTAGTGTGTTCCTTTTGGGTCCTTGCTCAGCAGTCAGCTAGGGAAACCTAGCAAACCTGCAATTTTTGAAAATTAGACCCCCAAGGGCATCAAAATGCAACATGGACACATCATATCTTTACACCGAAAATGACCCTTTTTTTGCAATGTGGCTAGCTGTTGGTTTTAGGCCCTAGTTTAGCAGGCACCTAGGGAAACCTAGCAAACCTGCACAAACTAGACACTCGGGGGAATCCAGGATAGGGTGACTTGCATAGTTTGCAACCAGTTTTCTTAACCAGAAGCCCTTGCAAACCTCAAACTTTGACTATAAAACACATTTTCCTCACATTTCTATGATGGAAAATTCGTAAATTTGCAGGGAGCACCAATTTTCTTACCAACTACCACCCACCCCTTCCCCCCCCAAGGTCTCCCAATAAAGAAGGTACAACACGTGTGTCGGTAGGGCTAGTGGCTGCGACACGAAAGGCTCCAAAACGCATCACAGACACATCACATTTATTCACTGAAAACTGACCCTTTTGCAATGTAGCTACCTATGCGTTTTGGGCCCTAGCTCAGCTGGCACCCAGAGAAACCTAGCAAACCTGCACATTTTTTAAAACTATATACCCAGGAGAATCCAGGATGGGCTGACTTGTGTGGCTCTCACCAGGATTTGTTACCCAGAAGCCCTTGCAAACCTCAAACTTTGACTGAAAAAAGAACCATTTTTCTCACATTTCTGTGCTGGAAAGTTCTGGAATCTGTAGGGAGCACCAAATTTCCTGCCATTCCACCAAGTCTCCCTATTAAAACAGTACCTCACTTGTGTGGCTGGGCCTAGTGCCCGCGACAGAAACAGATCAAACCAAGGTCAATGAGTGTACCTTTGCGAGGACTCCCATTGACCTTAGTTTGATCCGTTCCTGTCACGGGCACTAGGCCGAGCCACACAAGTGGGGCAGCATTTTTATCGGGACAACTGGGGGAACAGAATAGTAGGAATTCTGTTTATTCCTTCTGATTTTGGAAGAATACGTCACAGAAGAGCACGGAAAAAGTGAAATTTTAGTCAAATTTCGGTCAGAAACCTATGTGGGATACACAAGAGGCACACCACACTGTACTCCCCTGGGTATCTAGTTTTCTGAAATGCCTGGGTTTGGTAGGTTTCCCTGAGTGGCAGCCGAGCACAGGCTGATGAAGTGCGTCTACCCCTTTTGTTGATGTTGCCACAGGGAAGAGGTGTGGCGCAGCAGCCAGGTCAGCCCAGCACCATGTGACTCTGGGCATTAGCTCGCTTAATCTTCCCGATGGCCCCCTGCACCTTGACACCTTCGGGTAATTGTCCGCACTTTACAAATTCTGGATTTTCATTTTTACATTTACATTATGTCTGGGACCTTGCCCTTTTGCCGGCGCTAGGCCTACCCATTCAGGTGAGGTACTATTTTTATCAGGAGACATGTGGGAACTCTTGGTGGCAGGAAATGTGTGGCTCCTCACAGATTCCAGTACTTTGAGTCACAGAAATATGAAGGAAAGGTGTGTTTTTAGCCCATGTTTGAGTATTGCAAGAGCTTCTGGGTAAGAAAACATTGTGGGAGCCATGCAAAATTCACCACCCTGGAGTCCCCTTGGTGTCTAGTTTATGAAAATATCTGGGGTTGGTAGATATTCCTTAGAAACCACATACACCCTGGTAGAGAAAGAGAGAAAAGACAAATATCAGTGTACCACCATCTACTACTCAAGTTCACACACAACATGGTTGGATTTGGCACGAGGATGAGTGAAATATTAAAAATGTAAATTTTATTAAAAAAATATTCACAAATTAAAACGTAGGAATCACTGTTAATAAGATTATTATATAATGCTGAACCAGTGACTCACAGCATGTGAGCTATAAAGCCACGACAAGGCACCAATTACTTTACAGGCCATTCACACACCTTTCATGCGTGTCACACACAACTATCACACCGCCAGCTGCGGGCTCCACACATTACAACACTCACATCAACAAGCACATTAAACTACTGTCAACCAGTCATCTAAACAGAAAATATATAGCAATACAGACCACAGACCGTTCCCTTTAACTGCTGTGGTTACTCCCAATACTTGAGGTGTGTATGATACAATTTAAAATGTTTGGGCACACATAGGCCAGGATTAGTAGGACACTCGGGGCAGTACATACGACTCACCTTTCGTACTCCTCTTTAAACACAGATTGTACATTTCCAACCAGGAAAGTCTTTTTTTGGGTGTTGGAGGAATGTATTCAGGGAAGTGGGAATCTTTCAATCTAGCCACATCCTCTACCACTCGGACTCTAGGAACACTTGACTGCTCAAGTGCAACAAGGCCGCCTATTACAGACTGCGGAAACTATAAAAGTCATCTTGGATTCTGGAGAACAATCTTTGAAAACAACGTAAGGATTGAAGGATGTTAAATGAACTATATAAACAGCCAACGTCTTGTACCAGATATAGGATTTTTGAGCAGCGTTGTGAGGCTCAACCCATTGATCTACTCTATCTACACCTCCCGGATGCTTGTTGTAGTCTAGAATGCACACTGGTTGTACACTTCTGCAACCTGACCCCAAATAGTCACAGGCGCAATACTTTCATCATGAATAGTTGCCAGCAGGCGTACATCTCTTCTGTCTGGAAATTTTACAGCAAGGAGTTCATTAGTATGTAAAGCACTGCTCTGTCCCCTTTCAATTTTTTTACACATTGGCTCTTTAGAATAACCTTTACGATTTGGGTGGATTGTGCTACATGCCACAGTGCCCACTCTGAACAATTCTTTAAATAATTACACACCTGTATAGAAATTGTCCACGCATAAATGTTGACCCTTGTGAAAAAATGATCTGGCAAGGTCCCACATAATTTTCTCACTGATTCCAAAAGTGGAAGGACAACAGGGAGGTCAACTGAAGAATCCCTAACAGTGTACTCCCTGAAATTATACGCATATCTAGTGGCACCTTCACACAGCATACAAAGCTTAATACCATAATGTGCTCTCTTGCTGGTAATGTATTGTCTAGAAAACCAAAGGCCCCCTGGACAAGACCAGAGCCTCATCCACAGATACATCTTTCCCTGGAACATAACTCTCTGAGAAACAATCTACTAAATGGGCAAGGGCCGGTCAAATCTTGAAGAGTTGGTCACAATCAGGGTAATCTCATGGCAATGCTGTAGCATTAGCCACAAAAGGCAGCATCTGCTGCAGAAGAAAATACCAATCTTGACTCATAATTGCTGGAAATATAGCAGTTGCCATCATGTGACAAAAAATGTGCCCAAAAATGAGTAGCGACCCTTGCCCAAGAATCTGCTCCCCAAAATTCACCAATGTTGCATTTCCTGGTGTCTAGTGGTTTTCCAGCCCCCTTGGGAATAGATTTACCTACAAAATGGACGATCTGCCCCCAGTGGGGGCAGAAAACAGTCAAAACCTGTAGTAATGTATTTGGGTATGACCCTTGTTCAAGGGGCTGCTCCTGACACCGGGGGAAGGGAAAACATCTTCTCTTTCCTCCCGATGTCTCTGTACCCTCTCGATCCCTTCCAGGAGGAAACAACTTACCTTCCTTCTGACATGCTAGAAGCAAATGGCTTCCATGGCCTATTTTGATGCAGTTGGCGCGCTGTGCGTGTGCTGACGTCATCTGATTGCTGGGGGAGTGGTCCGGGGTGGCAGCAGAAGTGCTTCCACTGCCATACCTGGTGGGGGCTTGAGGTGGGGGGGACCGCGGGCGTGGGTCAGCGCTTCCCCCGTGGAAGGGTCCTAGGATGGGCTGGATATGTCCTTGGCACCCAAGCCTCGGTGCTGAGGGCATGTCCAGCACCCAAGGAGTTAAACACAGGGCAGCCCTCTGGTACCAGCAGGACAGTCCTCTAAGAAAAGAGGCAGGCCTCGACCAGAAGGGCATTTTTCTGAAGTACAAGGCAGTCCTTTTGAAGTCTTTCACAGGTCCAGAAGTGTACTGTAGAGTTGGTCTGAAGGTCCAATATTTATATCTGGTCCCAGCTTTGAAGTGGGAGAAACGTCTAGACTAACCCTCCCACTCAATCCCCCACATCTGATTCTCTGATTCTGGAATTTCCTTTCTTCCCCCACCCAGGCTCCAAAGGACCTGGGGGTGACAATAGGATGGTGTTAAGTTCTTTGTGAGTGTGCTGGAGGCATCCCCTTTGAAATGTAATTAGGGCAGGGAACATCTCTGTCAACACCTAGTCCCCCTTTGTCTCACTGTCTAGGAGGAACACACAAAGGTCAACTGCCAACTACACCCAGTCATGTGACATAGGATACAGGCTGCATGCACAAAATGGTTAGGACTAGACACTGGCAACTTTCTAAAAGTGGCATATTTTTTTAGAATTGTGACTTATATCTGACTTTAAAGAGAGTTTTGAATTACAATTCATTTGAATGTAAACATGACAGTCCTACCTGCTTCCAGTCAAACGTTATCACTTATTAAATGTAATAAGGTAACCCAATGTTTTCAAATGAGAGAGATAGGTCTTGCAGTAGTATGTCGAAATTAAAAACACATGCCATACCTTATAAATACAATACACTGTTCCCTGTGGGCTGTTTAGGGCCTACTTTGGGGATGGCTTACATGTATTAATAAGGAAGGTTTAGGCCTGGCAAAAGGTTTATTTTGTGTGCTCAATTTGGCTATTTAAAACTGCACTACAGTCTGCAATGGCAGACCTGGGGCAGGTTTAAACGACTACATTTAATGGGTGGCACAATAATTTCTGCTGCCCACTAGTAGCATTTAATTTACTGGCCCTGCATACCCATGGCATAATATGCGAGGGACTTGAAAGTAATTTAATGTACCAATCAGCTGTTAGCCAATTGTACCACATTTCAAGGGTAGAGCACAGACCCTCTAGCACTGGTTAGAAGTGGTAAAGTTCACAGAGTCCTACAAGCCAACAAAAACGGGTTCAGAAAACAGGAGAGGTGAAAGCAAAACATTTGGGAATAATCCTGCAGAGAGAGCCAAGTCCAGCAGAAGACCACTTGTGATACCAGAGGCTAAATGTTGACCCTGAGATACCGGAGGTAATTCTTTTAATATGCGGCACTCGTGTATGCGGAGGCATCCAGTTGAAAATCTGATAGTGGCAAATTATAAGTAATTCTCAGAGCGCCAAGTGCATATTGGGGCATCCATCACAAAATGTTGGACCTAGCACACTGAAGGCAATTCTTGACATTTGGGCACACCGAATGCGATATGGGAGTACCTACTGCAAAATTGTGGTCCACAAATACTGAATGTAATTATTGACATATGGTTGAGACCCATGGCAAATTTTGAAAAAAGTAGAGTCAGTCCCTGGGAACTGTTAGGTTTCCTTGTCACGCCATGAACATACTGGAATACTAAGTCCCCTTTCATTGACTGTCTTATTTATCAGATTAACTTGAAAATTGTGCCTTAAGATCCACTATTTGGCACCACTGTTTTCAACATTTTCTCAGGGGGAAGAATCAACATCCCTTTGGAAACCTACTACAAGAAGTCACTTCGGTCACTTGCTAGAATTCTGGGTACGTAATACGCCCCCCCTCATTCAAATATCACTAACCACCACAGGCACTGTGTGAAACCAAAACATCATGACAGAACATGTAAGATGATTATTTCAGTTTATTACAGCTTAGACTCACATTATTTACAACAAAATGTGCAGGTGTTAAATATTTCTTGATTTGCCTACCCTACTTTACCATGGATAACGAAGTGTGTGCGTCAGTCTAGCCTAATTTTGAGCCCATGTGAATGGCAAAAGCTGAAGACCCTTTGAATGCTTTTGACAAAACCTGGTCGCTTTCAGTAGGTTTCTTCAAGTTAAGACAAAAAAACAGAGACATGGCCTCTAAATGAATTGCTATATAAAAGGTTAATGTTGCGAATTTGCCTGAAAGTTTTCGGAATAGGAGCATTCAGAGGGACTTACCTTTTCTTTTCTTTTTAAATCTTATTTTTTAGGTGTGACCTAAAGACAGCTTTAAATGTTTTACCAGTCTCATTTTTAAAAACAAATCATACAAAAATATATACTCCCTCCCACCCCAGCAGAAGGTATAGATCAACAGAACAGCCTCGCCATTGAATACTTTCACTTTGAGTCACTGCAAAGAAAACACTTATCCTCCTTTTAACTTTGGGGAAAACACCACTCCTCCTTTGCACTGCAGACATAAAGAAAACACTTACCCTCCTCCTAACTTACAGGGTGAGCCCTTTAAGCAAAGACCTTACATGATTATGCATACAATAACACCCACCTGAAAATGAACAACCAAAATCAGTAATCTAAACATATTTTTACTTACCAGTGAATAAAAGCTCCTTATTTAGTATGTTGTAATCACTTACAGTGACAGAAATCAAGAAATGTATTTAAATCTGTAATTTTTACTTATTATGAACCAACTTTGGCAAATAATTAAACCTATGGAAAACAAGCACCCATGGTTAAAAGAGTAAAAGTATGTATGCAAATTTATTTATGAAAACCCCACACCCCTTAGCTTGGTGCAGGTCTTTTGAAGCAGTTGCATTTGACTTGTGAGGGACACCTAGTAACGACTAGTGGAACTGCAGCTTTTATGTAAGAATTTCAATGTTTTTGCATTTGACTTGTGAGGGACACCTAGTAACGACTTGTGGAACTGCAGCTTCATGAAAGAATTTCAATACTTTTGCATTTAATTTGTGATGGACACATGGTAACTTGTGGAACTGTAGCTTCATGTAATGGTTTCAATACTTCTGGATTCTGACTCAATAGGCAAACCAAGTAAGGACTAGTGGAATTGCAGCTTTGTGTACACATTTCAATGCTTTTGTGTTTCGCTTGTGAGGAACACCTAGTTATGACTTGTTTAACTATACTTTTATGTAAGAATTTCAATGCTTTTGCATTTGACTTGTGGAACTATGGCTTCATGTAAGAGTTGCAATGCTTTGGATTTGAAATGTGAGGGACACCTTGTAAAGAGTAGTGGAACTGCAGTTTCATGAAAGAATTTCAATGCTTTTGCATTTGACTCGCGAGGGACACCTAGTAACAACATGTGGAACAGCTTCATGTAAAAATTCCAATGCTTTTGGATTTGACTTGAGAGACACCTAGTAACGACTAATGGAACTGCACTTTTACAAGCAAATATCAATACATTCGCAATTGACTTGTGAGGGGTACACTGTAATGACAAGTGAAACTGCAGCTTCATGTAACATTTTCAATGCTGTTGCATTTTACTCCAGAGGGCCACCTATGAACTTGTGGAACTGCAGCTTCGTGTTAGGATTTCAGTATTTTTGCCCGATAGAGACACCTAGAAATGCGACTTCATGAAATAATTTCAATGATTTTGCATGTGACTGGAGAGGAACCTCTAGTAATGAGTTGTGGAACTGCACCTTCTTTATAGTAGATCAATACTGTTGTAATTTACTTCAGAAGAACACCTAGTAACTACTAGTGGAACTGCCACTTCATGAAAGAATTTCAATGCTTTTGCATCTGAGTAAGCTCTAATAACGAGATGAGGAACTGCAACTTTGGGAAAGAATTTTAAAGATTTAGCATCTAACTTGAGAGAGACCTCTGGTAATGACTTGAGGAATTGTAGGTTTGTTAATATATGTGTGTGTGTGTGTGTATAGATATATATAGATACTTCACCAAATACATCATCCATTGAGTTACATTTTGCTCCTTCCTACTACAGTCCATTAGTATAAGGCAGTGGACATTTTACTGAGACATAAAAATAGTTCCACACAAAAAACTGCTTCCCAACAATATGGTTGAAAGCATTTGACTCAACTAGTACCTATATATACTAGGTTGTCTTCGCAAGTGTTCCATAGTAGTCAAGACATTTATTGAAAGTTGCAATTGTGATTCATCTGCATATATCATCATTGACATATTTATTTATCCTATTGAAATCAAGCACATTTTATTGGAGTAGTAAAAGTAGATATAAACATTTTTTTGTTGAAGCCACACACCCTCAACTGTGAAGGACACTTGAAGCAGTTCATCTTACTCTGGAGGGATATTTAGTAACAACATGAGTTACTGCAGCTATATGACAGACTTGTTAAGTAGTTTCTTTTGTCTTGAGAGGGACATCTAGTAAATTATTAGAGAGCTGCAGTTTTGTTAAAGACAGCACGCTGTTTTCTGACTCGAGAAGGACATATAGTAATTACTTGAGGTACTATACCTATGTGAGAGGCCAGAGTGATTGGCTTTGCCAATCCTTGTTTACTTTTCTCTAAAGTAATTAAACATGAACAAGACTTTAAAGAACAACATATCCGGCCTGGTGCATATCGTGGCACATTGCTTTTAAGAAAGTAAAGAATAAGCTGGAAAAATCTAACAGCCTGATTATGAGTGGGTCGGTTAATTCTAGCCCATGCATAAAACTCTGTTTATGCAAGGGTCAGAATAACGAATTTGAAGGTATTTAAAGTATCCAATAATTATCAGATGTGTTAAATACCTCAAGCTTCGTTAAATTTAGTTAGGTCAGACCTGCAGAAATTTATCAGGGCAAATACGTACGTTATCTACCACACCATGTGGATTTTTATCGATTAAACACCCCATGTTATTCCCCATACAATCCTAATAGGTATTATTTATCACGCCCAATAAATAATGTACCTTACGGTATCATTATTTGTCAGGTGCTCTAAATAGTACCTGCACTCCTAATCTGTGCCTAAGAGTTTCAGCTGCAATTCTTTTAGTATCTTCAATGCAACATCCCAACCAGCAGTGAATTATTCCTAGGTATATGTTTAGACTCTCTGTCTTATGATGACCCCTTGAAATCTGTTCACTTGGACTGCCCTTCCTCCATCTGTGCATTATGCATCCTTTTACCCTGCCTTGTATGCATTACAGCTTTTGTGTCCTTTGTGTCCTTGTCAGGATCATCTTAATTTAGACCTCAATCCCCAATAGGTAGAATTATATACTCCATAGTGGTGTCTTCGACTTATTTGATATCTCCCTCACAACGGTCTAATTTCTGATGACTATAATAAATTGTGGAGCAACATCCTGCAGATTGCCAAGACTAAGGGGCTAACTGTTCTAAACCAATAATAAGGCAGCCATCGACTGTATAGATGTGCATTCTGTTAGCTTTTTCAATCAGTAGCTGTACTTTGAGCGTATCTGGAGTTACAATTAAGGTTTGAGCACCCAAGTGCAGAAAAGACAAGCACTGATGATCATGAATTGAAATAACCTTTTAGGTTTAAATCTTTTTATTAACATGGAGCCACACAAAGGAAAGGTGCATAATAAACGAGCCACACAGGGTTCGACTGGTTCAAATTGAGATGCGAAAAGACATGTGACTTCCAATATAGAAAAAATCACTATCCCCCACACCCACCCCAACGGAAGTACAATGGTAAAAAATGAAGAAACAGAAAAAGGGAGGGAAACCACTCTTCACCCTCTCGGAGTTCTCTATTTCCACACAGCATGACATGGGCCGGTGTGTTCTAGGTGGAGCTGAAGTGAGTCATACATGGGGGTCTGGAGTAGTGAGGTGCAATAGGCGTAGATATTTGGGGCAATACAGTTCCCTAAATTCTGGGGCTAAAAGAGCTAAAAATGGTTGCCAAAGCTCGCTAATGGAAGACCCTTTGCCAGCCAGGGTAAGGGAGATCTTTTCCATGCCCAACACGTGCCAGAGACGGTGATACCACCTGGTGTGTGTGGGAATCTGGGCAGTTTTCCAGTGTATAAGTATATTCTGTGTAGCCGTACCAAGAGCAATGGCTATTTGTTTCCTCCTACGGGATTTCAAGGGTTAAGTGATAGGATTGGGCACTCCCAGCAAGACGTATGCAGGGAACCGGGGGAGTGCCGTGTCCAAGTGTTTGTCAATCTCGTCAAGTACATGTGTCCAGTAGGATTGAATGTGTGGGCAGTCCCATAAGAGATTAACCAAGGAGCCTTTCTGTCCGCAGCCCCTCCAACAGTTGGAGCTCTGGGTGGGGTCAGCCTGATGTAATCTCTCTGGTGTGTAATACCAGTGGTATACAAGTTTGGTGAAAGGTTCAGTCAGGCCTACGTGCATAGCTGTGTGAAGGGCCCTATAACATGCTCCGTCCCATTGCAGGGAGCTACGGTCACGGCCAAGATCTCTCTCCCATCTTGCCCGACCAGCGTGGTAAGTGTGAGTGTATCTCGATAAGAGCATTTTGTAGAGATCAGAGATCAATTTCTTATCAGAGGGTCTTGTGATGAGCCAACGCTCGTAGTGAGTGAGAAGCCGCGATGCTTGCGCTCAGTTGTCAGGCTGTAGGGCCCAATGTCGGACCTGTAGGTAGTGCATGCATTCTGCTTCCGGGAGACCATGGTCAGCCCGAATTTGCGGAAAAGGAATAACGTCCCCTATGTGGAACAATTGGCCTAGGACGCGGCACCTGGCCTCTCTCCACCGTGCAAAGGCCTGAAGGCCAACGCCAGGTCTGAAATCTGGGTGATCCAAAAAGGAGGTGAGTGGGGACGGGAATGTGGTAAGGGCGTGCTGTGTATTGACCCAGTCCCAAACCTTGAGGATGGAGCTTGTTACATGAGAAGCATATAGGTTGAGCGGTCGATGGTGTTTGTGCATGAAGGGGATCTTCATTAGAGACATGCCCGCAACGGCCTGGTCCTGAAAAAGCCAATGCTTCTCAGATTCCGCTCTACTCCAATCAACCAGGTACCGCAGTTGAGTGGCATTGTAGTAGAGTGCTAGGTCTGGGACTCCGAGGCCTCCCTCATGCGGAGGAAGGAAGCTCACCAGCCGCTTCATTTGCAGCTTGCGCCCCTGCCAGATGAAGGAGGGAAGGTCAGGCTGGATCCTTTGCAACCAACCGGTAGGGGGCGGGAGGGGCAGGGTCTGGAAAAGATACAAAATCTTGGGGAGAATGGTCATTTTGATGGCCGTGCTGCGCCCCAGCCACGATATTGGACATCGTTTCCATTTCAGCAACGCAGCCCGAATGTGCGTCTGCAAGAGGGAATAATTCATTTGTTTCATAGTTTGTAGAGTCGGTCCAGCTGTATGCCGAGGTAAGGAACCGATTCATCGGACCATTGCTGAAATAACGTTTTAATGTTGTTTTTTTTAAGCTGTCATTCCATGTATAGATGCTTGGACTTCGGTGTTGTTCCCCCTGCTTCCATTCTACCCTGTGACTGTGACGCAGCAGAAACTGGTGATCAGTGACAACCCATGAATCAGCCTTCATTGGCAGTGGTGTAGGGTTGGCATCAAATAACAACTTTCCTGTAACTAAAGATAGGAAGAATGCAGAAGGTTCCATGTATAGATTGAACATGATGGTGGGTACAAGGAGGGGGATAAGGGGGCACTCCACAGGTGATGTGACATTTCTGGGATCTTGCGGTACCCATCTGAAAGAGCATGTGTCTGTGGGAGAGGAAGGAGGCGAACCATTGTAGGACAGTATGGGACAGTCATCGTCATAACAACAGGGAGTGAATGAAGGTTGAGTGGCCGACTGTGTCAAAAGTGGACGAGAGGTCTCGGAGAACCAAGAGGTTTTTGATAGTGCTTGTCTACCTTGATGAGTGCACATTCCCATATTTGTATTGTGGCTGTCTCAGTGTTGCTGCGTGATCTTCAGCATGATTGGAAGCCATGAAGGGGGTCGTGGCTATGCTGGCTATGGAGGCAGACGTGCTTGTTTAAAGCTCCGTCGGAGTCCCCAAGAGTTGGCTCCCATTTTCCGTCAATACGGGCTATGCTGAAGTTAAAAACTTCCTCACCGCTTGCTGTGCCTGTCCTGCAGCCTCAATGAGATTTCTGGGGCGATTGTACGGCACTCTCCGCGCCGGGACCCGCCGCCTTCGCTGCAGCCCGGTGAGAAGCAGCTGACCTGGTGAACTTCCCAACGTGAGCTGGGGGATTGGCTCCACCCACCAAGCCCAGTGGAGTGACGCACTTGCGAATGGTGGCCTCTGCCTGGAACGCTACACCTTCTTCTTTGGAGGCCCGAGGGAATTCTTTCCTGTTCTTCTGTCGGTGAGCCTTGGTGGAGGGTGCGGCCTTGTGGAGCGTCGCGCCGGAACCGCCCTGGTGCTGCGCTGGTAAAGGCAGCTGATACGGACGCCGTTGGAGGCCTGCTGCCCTTCTTCAGAGGCACGGGAGATCCTGCCTTATTCTCCTGCCGGTGAGCCTTGGTGGAGGGGGCGGACTTGCAGAGCGCCGCACCGGAACCGCGCTGGGACTGCGCTGCTGAAGGCTGCTGGCGCTGCGGACTATCGGCGCTCCCTTGAGGTATGTGCCTGAACCCTGGGCCTCCTCACTGCGAATAACTGCGCCGGTGAGCAAGGCGGAGGCCGCCTGTGGCGCTTGCAGGACCCCAGCTGGGGAGGCGGCGAGTGATGGTGCCCCGGGCCGTGTCCCCGGTGGCCAGGCGCGTCCTGTGGCCGCGGGGGAGCCCCAGAACCAGTAACTGAGAGCCCAGCGGACGTGCGGGTGCTGAGCGATACACCCGTGACTTGGCCCCCACTGTGTTGCCCCGCAACTGGGTCTTGTGCCTCACCCCCGAGCTGCTTGTGGCGACCTGCGCGACTGGTGGGAAAGAGTGTGGGAGTGTGGACTCAGCGGTTGCTGGCTGACCCATCGAAATTGGAGATGATCTCGGCACACCGGGCTTGTCCTGAAATCACACCTGGTTAGATGTCGCGAGGTCGGCGGGGCAGAACGAACGTGCCGGATACCCCCGCCCCACTTCCACAAACGCGTTCCAAGGCGGGAACGATGGTGGAAGCGAAGTCTCCGGCTGCTGTGTCTGGCAAATTGGATGCGGTCTTGGCTGCTGTGGAGAGACTGGGGGAGACCCTGAACAACACCCGTACTGGCCTTGAGGGCAAAATCGATAAAGCGATCATCGACCTCGCGCTTCTCCACGCCGACCACCGCGGACCGAACAACAGCACTGGAAACCACAATGACGGATGGTCCCCACAGGTGCTGGCAGCGGATAAGCACACACAGCAACTCCTCAATCGAGTGGATTTTCTTGAGGACAGGGCGGAGGATGCAGAAGGTCGGGCCCGACGCAACAATGTGCGCGCGGTGGGGCTGCCGGGGGGAAAGGAGGGGAGGAATCCGGTCACTTATGCGGAATCTTGGTTACGTACCCTCCTGCCAGATGGAGCTCTGTCCCCACATTTTGTTGTGGCGAGGGCACATCGGGTGCCGACCAGACCCTTGCCATCAGGGTCCAACCCTTGACCACTCCTGATCAGACTGCTGAATTACAAGGACAGAGACATCTTGCAGGAAACCAGGAAGTTGCGTGACATCAAAGTAGACAACCAAAAAGTAATGTTCTTCCCTGATTATACGATTCACGTGCAAAAGCGATGCCTGAGACAATACGATTTAAAATATTCTCTGTTATTCCCGGCAAGCCTGCGAGTGGTGGCAAAGGGTAAGACACACTTCTTGACTACATCTGAAGAGGCTGAGGGCTGGCTCGACACCTACTCCCCTTCGGAGGCTGTGCCTCTACCTGATGACGCGAAGACCTCTGCACCTGGTGCGACTTGTCGACGTCTCCAGGAGAAAAGGCTGTGGCAACTACCAATTTCACAGCTGCCGGGCCCGGATCTTGCCCAGGTGTTGCGCGGTCAGCGGGGTGCCCTTCAGGCTGTAGCCAGTATCAAGGGGTCGCTCGTCGAGGAGAGTTAATCCGTCACCAGTCAGCAGGACCAGGACAGCGACGCTTAGGACCTCAAGGATGGGATCATATTTAGTTCATTGCAGGGAGCCCCGGGGGGGGGGGGGGGGGGGGGGCTCTTCTTTCTCTCAGAAATTCATAGGCTATACCACATAGTTCACCACCCTAGATGTGGATTGTAAGATGGTTACATATATAGTTTGGACGATTGCCTGTTGCACACTCGCCCTTTTGGTATTCCTTTTAGGTTGGAATGGATGCGAGCTGTGTCGCAGCCTGTACGGTTTTGTTTTTTTGTTCATTAATGCTGCTATTTGTTTTATTGTTCCGTATGCCACATGCTATGTACTGGGATGGGGCACCTATGACATTGTGCAACACTGGGGAGTGGCCTCTGGGATTATGCACACATGCGACGCATTCACCTACCCCATTCTTAGGCCTGACTGGGTCACGTACACTGCTTACTCTCCAATGATATGGCACCTATCAAGATTGGGACCTGGAATGTGAGAGGCATTCATAGTCCATCACGTAGATATCTTATTTACTCCTATCTTAAGCGTCATCACCTTCAAGTGGCACTATTACAGGAAACACACTTGCAGAAGTCAGAAGTAGGGCGGCTGCATAGGCACTGGAGGGGACAATTGTATGCGACAGGCTACTCAGCATTTGCACGTGGGGTGCTGGTGTGGGTCAGACCAGGGACTCCTTTCCGGGTGATAGACTCCTGCCTAGACGGGGAGGGTAGATATGTTCTGGTCAGAGGTGTTTTAGATGGGAGGCAGATTGTTTTGGCATCATTGTATGCGCCTAACAGGTACCAAGCGGCCTCTCTGGATGCGGTTTCCCTCAAATTGGCATGATGTTCCCATGATTCTGGGTGGGGACTACAATAGTGTCCTAGATGTGTCGCTGGATCGTTCCTTCCCTCCCTTGCCTGGCACAGCCACACACGCGGCTGCGAAAGCACTAAACCAGTGGGCAGCGCATTGGCGTCTATCTAACGCATGGCGTCACCACAACCCACAAGACACGGTGTATTCATATTACTCGGGAGCGCATGGCCTCCATGTGCATTTGGATCACATTATGGTGTCAAATGACCTGCTCTCGAGCATGTCTGGTTCCTATTACATGGGGCGGACACACTTGGATCACAATCCTCATATGGTAGAATTGCAATGGGAGGACACCGTGCCACCGATACCTACGTGGCAACTTCAGCCGGGAGTCTTACTTGATGCGCCTTTTCGAGATCTATTGGCCATAACCGTGGCACAATATTTTGAGGAAAATGCAGACACGGCTTCGTCGCCCCTGCTTGAGTGGGATGCCCTTAAGGTTGTAGTGCGGGGACATTGTCTGGGTGCACAGGCGGGCATTAGGGTACAGCTAGAAAACCCGAGGAGCAAGTTATGCTGGGGAGATCCCGGGGCCGGCTTGATAGTTATAGGGAGGAACGTGCCAGATTACTCGAACGGCTACGCTGTCTCAATTACGCCGCCCATTCAGCGCGAACACACCATATGGGGGACAAGGCTGGGAAATTACTCGTATGGCTTGTAAGCCAAGATGAAACACAATCTCCGGTTACCTCTATGTGTACGGCGGTCGGGGACCTAGTTTACACGCAGCGGGACATACACAACGCGTTTGTGGGTCATTACCACGGACTATACCCGTCCCGTGCACGGGGCACGACCCTGGAACTACAGCTTTATTTAGACGGGCTGGAGCTGCCGAACCCTACACGCACACAACGGGACAAATTAAATAGTCCTCTTCTAGCGGAGGAAATATGGGACAGCATATTCTCATTGGCAAATGTGAAATCGCCGGGACCGGACAGCCTGCCGACTGAATTCTATAAAGCTTACAAGCATATATTGGTGCCACAGCTGCTGCAGGTGTACGAGCTGGCGATGGAGGAATCCACACTTACTGATTCGCAAAATGAGGCCCTGCTAGTGTCCCTCCTCAAGCCTGAGAAAAATCCCGAATCGCTCGGCTCCTATCGTCCACTAGCACTCCTTAATACTGACTACAAAATATTTGCATCCCTACCTGCTAAGCGTCACTCACCCCTGGTGAAGACATTGGTGCACCCAGACCAGAACGGTTTTGTACCCACTAGGAATACCTCGCTCAATCTCCGCAAATTTTTTAAAATACAGCAGTATGCCGGTACGTCCAGATTAAACATGCCCTAAACGCAAAGTTGACTCCCGGCGGGGAGGTTCCAGAGGCGTCCCCGTTTGAGGACAGGCTGCTGACGGAATATATGCCTAAGAAGGCTACGTCCTTCACGTACCGCAAGCTCATCAATAACATGCCGGACCTCATGGGGCCCTTGCGGGTGAAGTGGCCTGATGAGCTGAGCGAATTTGACGACCCGGAATGGCGCGAGCTGCTGGCGTCGCCGCGCGAGGCGGGTATACCGTCGCGGCTGGTGCAGCTCCGAATTTTACACCGTTCATATTACACCAGGCACTTGTTGCACAAAATGGGCAGAGCACTGCACCCCTTCTGCCTGCGTGGTTGCGGTGAGGAAGGTACTTTTTACCATACCATTTGGGAATGTCCGGCAATCCAAGACTTCTGGCGGCGGGTGATGCGAACAATGTCGCAGGCGTGCGACGTCTCATTGGTACCAGAGCCCCGGCCTGCTTGCTGAATGTGTGGGAGCCCAACGACCTCAGTTGCCAGGCCCAGGGCTGGCCCACGCTGGGAATAATGACAGCAAAGCGGAACATAGCCCAAAAGTGGGGGGTGGGGGAGGTCCCTTCCCTGACTGTACGGGGGAGAGACATGGACGTGGCCATGGTTGCCGAGCGCTCAGCGTTTCTCAGACGGGGTTGCCCCCGCAAGTGGGATAAGGTATGGGAGGCATGGAACAAATTTAGGGGAAATATATGTGACCCACCGCCAACGCCACACGAAGACACTTCTGATTCAGACTGACACGCTAGACTCTGGGGTGGCGATGGGAGAGACCGATGTTGGCTGGGAACTACATGACAAGTATGCGATTTTTACTCGTGGTGTACACTGGGCTGTTGTATTGTCAAAGGATGTGCACGCAATGAATACTCAAGTGTCTTGTTCTGTTTATTGCAAAAATAAAAACGTTTTTATAAAAACAAAAATACAGCAGTATGCGACACCTAGTTGGCCCCGCTCCGGGTGCCTGGTACTGGACCCGGAGAAGGCCTTCAATTCTCTGGAGTGGCCCTACCTGGCAGCGGTGCTGCGCAAGTATGAGCTGGGTGCTGCCTTTTTCAATATGGTCCAATTGCTGTATCAGCGTCCTACAGTTCGCGCCCACACCAGCAGGCTTGTGTCTGCCCCCATTAGAGTGAGAAGAGGAACCCGCCAGGGTTGTCCGTTGTCCCCGCTCCTTTTCTCTTTAGCCACGGAGCCAGTTAAGATGCTACTCCGCAGTAGTGGTGAGGAATGGGGCATACAATTGGGGAATGGGACACACGCCGTGTCTCTCTATGCCGACGACTTACTGCTATATGTGCGTGATGTCACTGCCATACCTGCATCTATAGTGGAGGTGCGGAGGGTGTTTGAAGAAATGTCAGGTCTCCGGGTCAATTGGGCCAAGTCAGGAGTGTACACCTTTATTGCGGACACAGCAGAAACCGATGTATTCATTAACGGTTCGAGTCTCCCGTGGTACCCCACCACCTTTCGTTATCTGGGAATTCACATGTATCGGACTCCAGATGATCTGTTGGAGGGCAATTTGATTAGGGCAATTTCGGCAATACGGGCCCCGGTGCATTTCTGGAAGTCACTGTCGTTAAATGTCATGAGTCGTGTTACCCTGTCCTACCCAAGATACTGTACTATTTCTCTAGCCTCCCGGTTTATGTCCCTAGCAGGCTTTTCCGTGAACTGGAGCGTATGTCCCGAGACCTTATTTGGAACAAAGGCAGACCCAGAGTTGCGTTGTGGAAGCTGTATGCTCCCACCTCCCAGGGAGGGTTAGCTGTTCCCAATTTGGAACTGTACTACATAGCAGCTCAGCTGTAGTGGGTGACGAGGTGGCTCAATGGCACTGCTCTGGATGATACGGCAACCTTGCAGCAACCGTGGACTCACACTCAATTATCTCACCTATTCCATCCTGCTGCCAGGTCCCCCCGTCCACTCCTACTGCATCTGGGTCTAGCGCATACATGTTACAAGAGGAGCTTATATCTTACCCATGAGACACTCCCATGCGCCCCGATATTACCGCTCTTGGGGACGCCCAGAGGGAACGCGGGTACTTCCGAAGTCGTTCTTAGGCACTGGCACGCAGTGGGTATAGAAACTCTGGGTGACTTTTACAGAGACGGCACCCTCTTAACGTTCGAGGCACTAGCGGAGGACACTGGCTTACCTGCTGGGCAATTTCTCCTACATGCCTCTCTTATACGAGCCCTTTCGGCATTCTTGGGTGATTTGGCGACTGAGCCGCCGACACACCTGCTGCTGCAGTATCTACACGTAATGGGGGCAGGATCACACATAGTGCACTTGCTGGTGACGGCCTTACTCACACACACACGCTGAAACCAATGTTGGCACTCCGTGCTCACTGGGAAGCTGATAGAGGCTGACCCTGGACAGACAAGGAATGGGCAGCCATCTTAGCTGGTGCTACTTGTATACCAAGAAGCTCTAAATTCAGGCTAATACAGACTTACATAATACAAAGGGCGTATCTTTCTCCTGACAAAATAAACAGATATTTTAATATTGCTACATCTGAATGTCCTCGTTGTCAGCAGCTCGACGCAGATCTGCTCCACATGCTGTGGTCCTGCGCCTCCCTCCACCGTTACTGGCGAGATGTTGCTGCAGCATTGGCGACCTGCATCGACACGTCCTTGCCGCCCACGTGGGATATCTGCATTCTAGGGGTCTATGTTAGGTCCAAGAAAAACAGAGATACCTCACGGTTCAGAGACTTAGGACTAATAGTTGCCAAACGCTTGATAACAAAGCGGTGGAGGCAGGCAGACCCCCCCCAGAGATAATCAGTTGGACGGGCTCACTTAAGATATGGGCGTAGGCGGAGAGCACAGCATTGCATAGGGAGGAAACGGCGGGGCTCCGCAAATACCCTATAGCGCAACACTGGGACACTATACTTACAGCATTCAGCAATGGAACCACCGGGGAAGGCGTAGGCACCCAACCAGCAGTAACATAGTACACCTGCTGCAGGCCTCGGGAGGCGGGGAGCTAGAGGATGGCAGCGGACGGACACACCCCATTGAATCTCACCTTGTACAGTAGGTCTGCTGTAACGAACCCCTGCCCCCTTCTGTCCCGGCACCCCCCTCTTGACACCAGCCCCCAACACCCACAGGAGTCCGAGCTTCACCCTATTATATTAGCATTTTGTGACTAATACACTACACAGACCCACACCCAGTACTGTAAAGGCTATTCCAATGGATTTTTTTTTTTTTGATGGCAGCTCTTTCAATCTGTTGTTTGATATTGTTATTATAATAATGTATACTTTATTGGTGTGTGTAAGTATCTCCGTATTCCTTTTACTTTGGGACATATCCATTCACTGGCCCAGTGCGTTGACCACTATCTTTACCATTTGCTAATGTTTAGGTAGTTCTACCATAATGACTTCAAGGATACCAAAAATGCTGTCAAAAGATATTGGCAACTCCCCCTTCCCTCTTTTGTCAAATCCTTTCTTCAACGTCGATTAGACACTGTGGGATGGTGTGGAGGACGGGTAATCGCACAAATGTTGTAAGAAGCGACCTATTAGTAGCACACTGGTGTGCTAACACACATTGAAAAACGTTCTGCTATATTATCGACGTTTTATGATAGTACTGTCGAGATATTGTAATGTACTACTGGAACAATGTTTTTGACATTTTTGTTTTGCCATGTGTAATATAAAAATGGACAAATATGGAACAAAAAAAAGAAAAACCAATAAAGATATTTAAAAAAAAAAAATAATGATTGGAAGCCATGAAGGACTCAATTTACCATTGGTGTATTGTAGGAGTTGAAAGCAAACTGGTTTTTCAATGATTTTCCCAGTAAAATTCCGACAAGTGATGCAATAATAGTCAATCAAATTGTCTGGATCTCGGGCACTCTTCATCAAGAAGAGGAAGCATCTGGTCAAGCTTGAGAACTTCTGGGAAGTAGCCTTGTAATGTTGTAGAGGAGAAGGAGTGCATATCCAGAGATGGCATTCGTGAAGGATTAGGGTGTTACTTCATCTCCAGAGAGGTGATTTGAAGACTTTAATTTTGTTGGCGAGGTTTGCGAGTGATAAAAGATTGAAGTATGACCATTCTGTATTGAGAAATTGGGAGCGGAGTGTGTGCAGGCTTAGTGTGCTGTTGAATTTTCAACTCACAGCTCAAGGAGTTGAATGGCATATGTCAGAAGGATGCTAGACAGGTAGTTCTGGTGTGGAGATTATACAACATTTGTATTAGAGAGAGTTCTGTTTCTGATCAAGGTTTCATTGATGCATTAGGTGCAGTGATTAGGATATTGGTTGTGCAGTAAGAGTTTAGGAGTGAGGTCATTTGTGTATTTTCTTTTCTTCCATTTCTGTTTGCATATTGTGCAGTTGTTGATGAGTTCTTGGAAAAAACAAAGGTGTTTGTGTTAGGGCATGGATGTAAAAAAGGATCGTCAGGCTTGTGTTGAATTGTCAAGAAAAGAGCTGCCGTTGGAGTCTAGGGTAGGATGTTGGTGGTGTTGATGAATGATATTGTGAATGCAAATGTTCTTCAAGGAATGGGAAGTATGTTGCTGTTCCTCTCAGTAAGTAAATACATTTTATTGTATTAATCACAAGATGATTACAATACATATGACATTTAAAAGTATTTTTAAAACTGATAGTAAGAAAAAAACATTTACAGTTCATCAATCTGATTGGGCATAGTAAACATCCATCATTAAAAGGAGAGGTTAAAAAGTTTTATGTAGACAAAGAATGCATAGGATGACTTAAAAATATATATATATAAGAAAGCTCTAATAATGTTATTAAAGCACTGATAAAAGGAGGAGATTGGTTGGTAAATTAATGGTTGATTGCTTCTTTAATAGTCCTGGTATTTGCCACTCTGAAGAATCTCAGAAGATGTTGTTTACGTAAGCCTAATAGATTAGGACAAATCTAAATATGTTCAACAGTTTTGGTCTTGTAACCACCTAGACGACACAAGCCACTGAGGATTTCAAGATCTCTTGAATTGGTGCAAGGGAATATAAAAAAAAATGAAATCTTATGTATTTCCTTCTCTTTTTTGTCTCAAGGTTAAAATCGAGATGCGGTTCTCTTTCAGTGCTATAAGAATGATCATTTAGGTCAATATATAGTTTGACAAAAAGTCAAGATCTCTCTTGTGGTAGTTTAAGGTATCTTTTTAGCACCAGTTTCTGTTAAGAGTGAGGCACAGGGGAGTTAGTCCTCAAGTCAGGAAGGTTATGTTGCCTGATCACAACACCAATATAATCCAAGTTCAGTTCAAACATTAGTATATTTATAAAATTTTAATTCCTCAAAAATTATCTCCTTTAAAGTAGAAGCATTAATGTTGCTATGTTTGAATATATAGCTTATTGTCGCGGCATAATGAAGGCTGACCAGAGGACTACAGGTGAGTTCCAGCCGGAGTTTGCTCCAAGGGATGGCTGCTTGTAAGACTGAAAGTCATTTGATGCTGCTCATGGAACTTTTTTTCTAATTCTATTATTGTCTTCCAATTGAAGACCAGGGATGCATAAAGTAAAAACGGGGTGAATTTAGTTGTTAAAGCTGTGATCGGTGAATTGCTCTTCTTCCATAATTATTGTGGATGTTTGTTTCCTGGTGTGTGTATGTTCTACCCCGGATTACTTAGAGTCAGCAGTGACTCCCAAGTAAATGTGAATGTCTAGTTGTTCAACAGGCAGGTTCCTCTTTTTCAGTGCGGAAGGTCACTGTGATGATTCTGAGACCGTGGACTTCCCATCGAATCAGTGCTCTGTTGGCTGCTGGCAATAGAATCAGAGCTACTCCCTGAGTATGTGGGGCATTCTCTTCCCGGTGTCCAGAATTCAGCATAATTCTTCCAGGAGCCAGTCTTTTCTGTCCCGACTTTGTCCATCTGGTCTAACTGACACCAAGAAGGGCAAGATTGTATTTTTTTTTTAACTCTGGTACCTCTTAGGCTGTCTTGCTTGTCTCATACATTATACTCGCATTCAATGTGCTGATGGTGATGGTCTTGGTCAATAGCAGGTGGATCAGCTTTGTGGCTTAACGGGATCTCTGGCTTTCACCACAATGCATCCTAGCTGTCGATGATTATGGCCCACAGCAACAGCACCACCCTCCTCACTTCTTCACAAGAATAGTGAGTGCTGTAGCTTAAGCATGCCACTTCTATAGTGGGAACCCACCAAACATAGTCGCCGTAATATGGCTTCTTGCGACTTGGAAACTAAAAGTGTGGCCTTTGAACTACTATGAGGGCCTGGTTCATTGTGGCACTGGTTCTGAACACAACTAAGCCTCTACCGGCCCTTTGCCACAACTACATGCCTGGAACCATTAAAGGTCCTTGCTCTAGGATTCCATAGAGAAACTGACCTAAAAGCGCAACATCCCACAGAGAGGGACCTGACCATGAAAAAGGAGCTATGACTAGAAGAGATAGGAAACAGTGAATGATAGTAGTAATACAAGTATGGGGAAATAAGTAAACAAAGAATGCCCAAAGCACACAGAAAGTATGAGCAAGCCTTATCGCAAAGCAGCAGGACAGATGTCTCAGCAGAAAAGACACTTGCAAGAACTAAGAACGGTTCTCTGAGCTCACAGGTTAGAAATGACTGATGCAGTGAGAGAGGCGAGTGACAATTATTGCCCAAGCACTGGGGATCAGGGAAATCCAGAAGGCTGCAGAAAGGAAACTGAGAAAAGTTTGGTGACAAAAACAGGGTTTATAATGTATCAGGATGGTGATGTAAAAACCAGTATTGGAATGAAATATGAAGCAAGGTGTGCAGTGTCTTGACATAACCTGCCACAGGGCCCTCGTAAGCACCATTTAATAGCAGAATCCCGACACTGTCTATACGAGTCGCTGAGGCTGAATGGCTCTATAAGGTGGTGTAGTTTGTCAGATTGAGTGAATAACATTTTCTCTTCCCCTTTGGTCAGATTTCGTCAGCCATCCCAGTAGGAAGCCAACCTTATCCTATTTTCTATGTGTTATATTCCGGCATTCATTACAGTTGAGGCACCTATGTTTTTCAGGGGTCGTGGCATATCTTCTGAAACTGATTAGAATTTGTCGGTGGTATGTAGGATCTTCTGGCAACCTCAGTTCTAAGGTGAGGATTGTTTTATCCTGAGTCTTGAGGTCCGCTTGCAGTGCCTTCTAGGCACCTGCTACTGACACTAGGCAGTGCCCCCGATGATGCCCTTGAAGACGTGCCACTCTAACTATATATACATTAGATGCTGTGCCCTCATTTGCCTGAAAGAAGTGATTTAGGTCGTTCTACAGTGATTCCCTAAAGCAGGTGTCTCCAACCAGTTGACCAGAAGCTACTATTAGCTCACAGACACCTTCAGAGTAGCTCACAGCCTCCCGTTTATTTTTAAATATGCACAGGGTCATGTTTTCTTTCTAAAGGTAGAGAAAGTCTGTGTTTATTGTACATTATTAGCATCAGGCTGCTGATAGCCAGGCCTGATAATGAGCAGTGCTCAGACAGATTTATGACCAGACTAGACAGAGGTGAAGAACTGAAGTACTGAGGTATTTAACTCTTAAATAAAAGTCCTTGTCAACTCCGTATTGGAGCTGAGAACAAAATAATGTTTATGAATGGTTTTAAATGGGAGAAGATTCAAATGCAAAGTTACCTTGAGGAATAAGTTAACTATTCATTCTAATTCTCTTTTTTTCAAAATATCTGAGTGGCCAATAGACATTGTGCCATATTTATAACTGGAAACCACAATATTTTTTTAAGTGGGAGAAATTTAAAGTGAACGAAAATATTTTTATTAAACATGAATTTGTAACGCCTTTCTCCACTTTCAATTTTGCCAGTTACGTCTTCACGTTTAATGAAGTATCTTTCTTCACTTTAAATTCCTTCCTTTTAAGCAAATTGCTTTATTCTATCTTTTAGAAATATGGCACCTTGTTTACAGACCGCTGGCAGCAAGATGCCTGGTGTTTCTGAATGTGACACATGAAATTGGGAGAAAATGTAAATGATGATTTTTATTGAATCTATATAAACATAACATTAACTCTTCAGTTTAATTTTCTCCTATTTCAAACTGTCGCCTTTGCACACAGCAGGCATCTAGCTTCCAGTGGCTGGTAGACACGGTGCCATATTTATAACTGAAAAAGAAGCCATTATTTTAAGTGGGAGAAATTTAAAGTGTAGAAAAATGCTCCATACTCTGAACATTTTTTTGCAGAACATTTTTCTGCACTTTAAATTTCTTCCATTTAAAAAAATGGTTGTATGTTTATTTATTTAAAACGGTTTTATATAGTGCTGGCTCCACCCGGGGGTATCAGAGCGCTTTACATTGGAATGACAATATTACATGGAATACAAAACAGTGGTGTCCAAAAGAAGCATTCAGACATGACAGACTTTGAGGACCACATTGAGTAATATAGCATGACTTAATAAAAAATGCAAGGAAGTAGCAATTTATAAAAACAACACGTGAGTAATTACAAATTAATTACACAATATAAAGGAGGAAGACTCATTTTTTGTGTATAAGGAAAGGTTTTGCAAGTGAGAGAAACGGGGGAGGGGAAGTGTTCGGCAGGGGGTGGTAGGGTGGAAGAAAAAGTGAAGATGGGTAGGGAAGGGGGTGAATAGGTGGGGTCGACACAGGAGGAGGGAAGAGAGGGGGAAAACGGGGTTTCCAGAAGGGGAGTAGAGTATAACGAGTATGGTAATGGAAGGATTAAGGACCCCAATATTTGTTGAGCTGGTGCATTTTAAGGTCTTTTTTTTAAACTGACGTATGAAGGGTTAAGTCGTAGGTCTTTAGGGAGGGCATTCCAGATGCTGGGAGCCATACCAGAGAAGGAGCGAGATTGCGCGGCTTTCTTTTTTAGCAGCGGGGGGGACGAGAAGGAGAGAATTGGTACTTCTCATCTGTCTGGCACTGCCCGCTTTTTTTAGTTTGTTTAAGAGGTAGAGGGGGGTCTTTTGATGAAGGGCTTTGTATGTTATGCAGGCTATTTTATAAGAGGATCTGCCTTCGATAGGAAGCCATTTCAGGGTCTTGAGAGCAGGTGATAGGTGGTCAGTGCGTTTGCAGTCAGTTGTAAGCCTGGCTGCTAGGTTGAGAACAGATGTGAGGGGGGCAAGGTGGACTTTGGGAGATCCGGAGAGTAGGGCGTTGCCATAGTCAATTTTGGAGAGGACTAGAGATTGGACAACAGATTTGAAATCTTCCGGTGGAATAAAAGGTTTGATTTTTTTGAGCTGTTGGAGCGTGAAAAGTGCTCCTTTTGCTGAGTTTTTTATGTGGGAATTGAGCATTAACTTACTGTCAATGGTGATGCCAAGGCATTTTACTGATTCGGATAATGAGTGCGAACAGTTTAGGGCATTAAGGTCAGAGATCCATGTTTGGATGGGGAGAGGGTTGTTTTTAGGAGAGAAAAGAATGATTTCAGTTTTATTTGGGTTGAGTTTGAGATGATTTGAGTAGAACCAGGATTGTATATTAGCCAGGGCGGTGTTAAGGTATAGGACATCTGAGTGAGACTTTATTTTATAGTACAGTTGGGTATCGTCGGCATACAGGTGGTAGTTAATACCGGCTTGTTTAAGTATGAGTGTAAGGGGTTCCATAAATAAGTTGAATAGAGCAGGAGAGAGGATAGATCCTTGGGGACACCAAGGGAGACAGGAGTGGGGCTGGAGAGGCAATTCTGGATTTTGATTTGCTGGGTTTTGTGTTGGACATAGGAGGTGAACCAGTTGAGGACAGTGCCATTTAGACCGAAACGAAGTTTAAGTGTATTGAGTAAGGTTAAATGGTTAACTGTATCGAAAGCCGCTGAGAGGTCAAGGAGAATGAGTAGGCAGGTCTCACCATTATCCAGGGTGTGGTGGATGTCATCAACTATATTTAGCAATGCAGTTTCAGTGCTGCAGCCTTTACAGAAGCCAGATTGTAGAGGGTCGAGTAGGTTGTAAGTGTCAATGTGTTTATCTAGTTGCAGGAGGGCACATATTTCATGGGCTTTTGAAAGAATGGGGAGGTTTGAGATGGGGCAGAGGTTATTAGGGTCGTTGGGGTCAGCCTTAGGGTTTTTAGGAATGGGCGTGACCTGTCCGAGTTGGAGGGAGACAGGGACGCACCCCGAGGAAAGGGAGGAGTTGATGATTCTGGTCCAATAAGGGACAATGACGTGTTTAAGGTCTTGGACGAGGGTAGACGGAAGGGGGTCTTTTGTGTGAGAGGACGGTTTTAATTTGGACAGGATGTTGAAGACTTCTAGTTCGGAAATGGAGTGGAAATACTGCCAGGAGGCATTATTTTTTAGCTGTATTTTGTCAGGGTAGGTTTCAGGAGGGGTTGTTGAAAGTTGGTGCATGGGGGCGGTATGGGGCAGGATCAGTGGGGAGGGTGTGGGAGTAGTAACAAGGGTATATTGGGGGTTGAGAGGGATCTGAGTAAAAATGAAGGATTGGTCAATTTTGGCGATTTTTTCAGAGAAAAAGTTAGCAATTTCTTCACATTTTTTGGTGGATGCCATCAAGTGGAGGGGGGCAGGGGAGGTTTGGTTTCTAGTAATGTTGAACAGTTCTCTGAGTCTATTTTTAGCATGGGCGAGTTGTGAACAAAAGAAGGATGCCTTTTCAAAGAAAGTGTGTTTTTTGTAAGTAGATATAGCGGTTCAAAGGAGGACGAGATTGGAGGGGGAAGGGTGTTGCCTCCAAGTTCTTTCAGCCAGTCTGAGAGCACGTCTTTCATTGTTGAGGTCTGAGTTAAACCATGATTTGGAAGGGATAATTTTTTGAGTTCTTAGTTTGGGTGGTGCTAGTTGATCTAAAACCTCGGAGACAGTTTTATTATAGTGCTCAGTGAGCTCATTAGCATTAAGAGCGGGAGGGGTGCAACTAAGTTGAGCTTGGAGTTTGGCCTCCAGTACACCAGGGGGGATAAGATTAAAGTTTCTGGTAGAAATGTTGTTTTTGTTGTTTTTAAGTAGGGAGGGCGGGGCTAAGAGGGAGATCATGAACAGTATGAGGTGGTGGTCAGACCAATCGACAGGGTTGATGTTGGATAGGGATGCCAAATCATTGTTTGCAATGATGGCATCAAGAGTAGCCCCTTTTGAGTGGGTTGGGGAATGGCAGACTTGTTTGAGGTCATTGATCTCAAGAAGGTTATTGAGAAGTTGGATAGTAGGGTCCTCGTGCACATTCCAGTGAAGGTTTAAGTCTCCTAGGAAGAGATTTTTAGAACTAGAGAGTGACGATTGAGTAAGAAGGTCAGATAGTTCCTCAGCGAAGGGAAGAGGTTCACCCGGAGGGTGATAAATGTTGTGTAGACGTATTGGGGGAGCATCTTGGATATTAAGTTCCGCTCCTAGATATTCAAAAGTTGCAAAGTCTGTGTTTTTGACTAGGGAGAGCTGGAGTTCACTTTTAAACATTATTGCTAGTCCACCGCCTATTCTCTTTGGTCTGTCTTTTCTGATGATAGAGTAACCGGGGGGAGAGTAAGTCCAGGATGGATGTTGAATGATCATTGAGCCAGGTTTCCGTGAGGAAGGCGATGTCAATATCTTCACTAAGGATAGTTTCGGCAATTTCGGTCGCATGTTGAACCGCCGAACGGCACGAGGTCTATGTGTACGGTTGTTTAGTGGTGTGGTTTTCCAAGGTTTGGAAATAGTGGGTTTTTGAGGACCAGTGTATGGTGAAGTGGACCAGGAGGGGCGAGTTTTGGGGTTACGGAATTTGAAGTCTTTGAAATCCTCTCTAAGCCGGGCGACTTTAGATACCAAGTAAGCAATATTGCGGTCAATGTTGCAAAGTGTCTGAGTTGAAAGAGTGAGGTGGGACGAGGTTGAGGCAGGAGGGGGGAGAGATGTGTTCTGAGTTCGTCGGGGGAGGTGTTCTGGCGATCGGAGAGGGGGAGGTCTGGGGGAGGCGAGAACGGTGCTGACGTTGTGGCAGTGGGGGAGGTCTGTGGGGGGGAGGGGAGTACCGACGGTCGGGGGGAGGCGCATGGGGAAGGATGGGATAGTAAAAGAGGTGGTTGTGGCAGGAGGAGTGGAGGAGGTGTGCTCGGAGTTGGTCGGGGGTGGATGTCTGGTGATGGGAGAGGGTGAGAGGTCTGGGGGGTGGTAAGCGGTGTGCTGAGGCTGTGGAAGTAGGATAGAACTGGGGGAGAGAGGGGTGATCTGGCAGTGTGCAGGAGGGACAGGCATGGAGAGGGAAGGGATAGGGGTATGGGACAGGATAGTAGGAGAAGAGAGGGTGTAAGGGGTGAGTGGAGAGGCAGCATCAGAGTAGGGGGTGGGGAGAAATTCAGAGAGGGGGAGTGGGGGCAGGAGGGGGTGTGGTGGTGCGGGCTAGGAGTGGAACTTGGGGGCTGGAGAGGGGTGAGCTGTGGAGCTAGAGGTCAGAAGGTGACGGTCATTGGAGAGCTTGGGGGATGGTGAGAGTTTGGGATGTTTTAGGGGAGGCGAGAACAGTGCTGACGTGGGAGTGGGGGAGGTCTGAGGGGGAGGGGAGTACTGGCGGTCGGGGGGAGGTGCGTGGGGAAGGATGGGATAGTAAAAGAGGTAGTTGTAGCAGGAGTGGAGGAGGTGTGTTTGGAGTTGGCCGGGTGGATGTCTGGTGTTGGGAGAGGGTGAGAGGCCTGGGGGGTGGTAAGCAGGGATTTACGATATACATGTAACGGTGCCACATATGGTGAAAGGTATGTCCTGTGCCACAAGTACATAGGACACAGACTCTCAGTCACCCATACACATATATCCAGTGCTTAATTTGTGCCGATGCTTTCCAGTGCTTAGCACCAGCACTTATTTCTTAGGGCCGGGTCTACACGCTATAACTGTCTCCCTGGTGAAGAGATTATATTACAGGGTAACTGGTAAATCCATGCCTGCCTTGGTTTAGTCAGTGGTGTGGTGCCTGATTGCACTGTATTTGTTTATGCTGTAATAAATATTTCAATTTGGATGGAGCGGTTGCCCGCCTTAACACGAGGCACACGGACGCCACACGCACACCGTCAGAAACTGCCTGGGCGGGGTGATGTCAGCACCTTCCTCCCTCCTTGGCTTTGAATAGTCAAGTGTCCCCACCCTTTTCCCCCCAGTTGGATGGACCAATGCCAATCAGAGTCCCCACTTTTGTCCCGCCCCAGTGTAATGCGCAGCTGCATCATTAGTCATTCGAACGAAGTAAGCAGCTTGCAGCAGGCCTAGAAATAAAACCAAAAAAGGGCAGTAAGTAATTATTTCATTTTTGTTTATCAACATATGCTTTGGAAGCAGGTCTGTCTTTTTAATTGTCTTGGTACAGTGCTTGTTTTTATTCGTAAGTATTGAGGTTACATGCGGTACCGGCAGTCTCCCATCTGAGCGCCGGGTGTGGGTCAGTACTAGACTTCGCCTGGATCTTAACCTCATCAATCAGATTTTGGGAGCATCTGCCAACTAAGTGCTGTGTGCTAAATAGCGTAACTTTTGTTTTGCTTGCTCTTGAGGTCTTAGGCAGCCTTCATTCAGTGCCTCTGCTGCCAGGCGTGCCTAACGTTTGGATGTCCACTTGTAAAGAATACTGGCCTCCTAGTTTATCTTTCGTCGTTGGCATTGTGTCACTCCGTAGTAGCACGCACTCTTTAAGGCGCCCAGAGTCATTAACTTCTCTAATGAGTTTGTTAGCGGTGAATCAAATATCACGTCAAGTATCAATTATACCATTTGTTTCTCTGTCCAGAAAGGTGCAAGCACTTTCTGCGGTGCTGGTAGCATACACCATAAACTGATACCACAAAGCAAAGGAGAACGTCGCAACATGTACTGATGAAGTGGTCTGTACTGATGATTACTTGCCGGCGATTGATTTATGCACCGTATAGATGCTGCCACTGGAATTATGCGATTCTGTGGCTGCAGCGTTTTTCGCAAAATTGTGGGTTTGCCGCATTGGCCACATAACCCATCGTCTGCTGCATATTCTGCTGATTTTTGCAAATAAAAAAATGTTCCTTCATCAAATGGATCAAAAAACATGTTGGCGTGTTCCAGTACAGTGGAAGGCCATTTGTAAAGGTTGACAGGGCACGTTTCAGTTGCTTATGCTTATTGCTGTTGTTGGTAGTTAAACTGGTACTAACGAGGTGACATTTTTGCGCAGTATTACCATGTGTAAACAATGACAAAATAATGAAGTAATGCTATCTCGAAATGTACTACTGCATTACGCTGCATGATTTGCCTTTCCCTTTCACATAATTAAGCCAACCCTGGCACATCATTTGGTCCTCCACTGTCGCATAATTCCAGTGCCCCTACTTATGGGGACATGCATAAAGCAGAGCAAAGCCGTTAAAGGGAATAAAGTTATGACACACACCAATTAGAAGCCTTGAAATACTGCTATAAAATTGGCACACTAACGGCCCCTTTCTCAGAGGCACAAAAAATGTGAAGCCGACCACAAAATATTGCGCCCCGTTTAAACCACAGTTTCATCTCAAATGACACTCCGTCACAAGGTTAGTGTGCCTGTAATTTCCTGCAGTGCAGGTAATACTTGGAAAAACAGTGCAGCAAAAACAATGTGCTGAGGGTAATGTGGCCTTTTATTGATCACTAACAGGAGTTTCCTCGCTGCTATCGCTTGGATAAAATTGACTTGTCGCTTGTATAAAAGTGTGTTAAATGCTCCTAATCATTTATAATTACATTATTGCTATAAAAACGTTTTGACACAATTTACTTCTAGTGACTCACATAGTTTGAACAGATCTATATTGTTGTCTTCTGGAAGCTGCAGCTTGAAAGAAAGCATTGTTTGCTCTGCCACAATTCATTTGCTATTTGACTGTTGTGGTTCTTTTGCATGTCCACATTTTACTACATTTTTTTAGAAATAATTTGAAATTGGTGTTACACTTGGCATTGCGATCAAGTTATTAGGCCATTTCCCACAGTGGTAACGTTCACCTGATAACGTGTGCAATTTGCTGTTTATCACAACACTTCATGAGGTGACGGTGTACTTTTTAACTCCATTTCTTACTCTGGCAGATAAAGTCTTGCATATATTTTCTTTACAAGTGGTAGCTCTTGTGCTCCTGATCGACTGTTCCACAGTGTTTGCCAAAATGTATATTTTTTCAGTTTATTCATATTTTCTTCGAAAAAAGAGGTGGCATTTCTTATGTACCACCTACAAACCGAATAATGCCGGTAGGAATGTTGGCCCTACAGATCTTCAATCTACTAAGTGTGTGCCTACAGGTTTGTTGTTTCCACAGATGTTAAGTTGGAGGGAATGTAAGGGAGCAAAAACTCATGGCAGTTTGATACTCTTCTCATATTGTAATAGCTATCAGACCCTGGAATTAAGAGAAACTTAACAAATACCCTATTTCTGGCAAACGTAAACACACATTGGTTTTATTTTTATTTTTCAGTGCAGTATTATACAAGCAGGGATACTACTCATGATTAAGATTTCAACTGGTATTGAGCCCCCCCACATTTAAAACGTAGCTGAGCAGTGGACCAATTTTCATATAATGCAGCAGAAATGCTAGTTAGGTTCTTTTGCTACTTAATTACAGAGAAGGGTACCTGGGCTATAATATAGCATATGTGAGAAACTATGTTGTTGATTGAGGAGTGTGAAACTGTACTCAAGAAACAGACCCAATCTTTGATAGGGCGAACATCAAAAAGTCATTAAATTAACCTGTGCTTAACGCCAGGGACGATAGTCTTTGCTGTCCTGATAATTAGAAAGCACATTCAAAAATGTCATAAATTATAAATGAAGTATGTGTAAGGGACTGCAGATGGTGTTTGCGCACAGTGTGGATGTTTGGATGTATAGATAGAACGTGCTAGGGGGTTCTCTGAATGTTTGTAACTGGTACAAAAAATAAAAAAGCAGTTAGCTAAAACACAGAACTGTTTGAGGGTCAAACATGATGTAGGCCACTTGGCAGTAATGAACTATACACCATAGTGGCCTAGTGGTTGTTATAGGTGATTTCTATTGTTTCTATGTAGTGATGAGGGCTCTGACTCCATCAAATGGGTATTAGGAATTCTCTTCTATCTCTACTTATGTTGAGAAGGTAGGTCTTCTACTTCAATAGAGACTATTAAATGTGGTTGGGTATTAACTTTGGGGAAGGGTAGTGGTGGAAGTAAGCCTTTGTCTGTTGAGATCAGGGGCCCATCCTGAAAAATCATTGTCCAGCTTTCTCCGATAGCTCTCCATCAGGTGATGAGTCACAGTTGGGATGAAAGATCTTTCTTCTAGTAGTCGGTTGCTCGCTGAAATTCAGATTGGGTATTAAATCTGTCTTTCAGCACTGCTAGTTGTCGCTGGAGCCAGTAGAGGAAGTGGGTGTGGCCTCCTGAATAAAATTGAGCACCTGCACTTAATATTTTACAAATTAAGCACTGCATATATCCCCTTCATAGGCAAACATGTTCACACACCCCCAAAGACCACGCTCTCACTGACACACATGGCAGCTCTGCAATAGTGCCCCTCGTCAAAGAATTTTGTTCAAACAATAGAATGGTTCTATGAACATTGGGTTTAAAGTCAATGAAGATGGGCGTGGGGGTGTCTGGTAGCAATATGTGAGTTGCTTAGCCTTCAGTAGCTCACAATGATTTTCACTGATCAGAAGTAGCTCTCACTAGAGAAAAGGTTGGAGACCCTGAAATGTCTTGATTCTCCAACATGTAGCATTGTCATCTCCAGCTAGTGATTGCTGTAAATTGTATTCCCCATTCAAGACACCCCAGTAGGAGATTTGAGTCTGAGGCTGTAGGAGAGTAGGATATGCACTCATGTTGCCCCCACTTTTTTTCTGATGTATACACTGGTTTCTAGCTATAGTCTGGCTGGGTCCCTGCTAATCAGGGCCCCAGTCTCTCTGTTCTCTCTAAACGACTTGGTGTGCATATTAGATGCACTAGTGATTGGATACTGTGGTACCTTATGAGCCCCTAGTATATGGTACCTTAGGTACCTAGGGCATAGGCACTTCACAGGCCTACCAGGGGCTGCAGCTTGTATTATGCCACCCCTGGGATACATTCTCAATCTGACACCACAGGCCTGCTACTGCAGCCTGTGTGAGGTACTGTTAGCACTCCTCACTGAGATATAGGTTTCTATATCTCACCATAAACCTATCAGACATCCATATGGCAGGCCCTATCAATCCTGAGGGCAGGGTGCTTGGTTTACAATGTGAGGGGGTGCCTCTGCGTGAGCAGGGCGCCTCTGCAGCTACTAGAGGCTATTCTCTAGGGCTGTTTGTGAATGCGGTTAAACCATATACTCTTAAGTTCATTAAAATGCTAACTTTGGAATGACTGCATCAAAACATGTTGTGTTTGGTGTCAAACAACTTGGAATCATACCCCCACATCAGTCCATGATGTGGGAACATGATCCCACCCTTCTAGAGGGGACAACATGTAAAACGACAGAAATCCTATAGAGCCCTGGCATCACAAAATGGATGCCTCCAGCACAGACACTGGGCTGCCCTCCTGCTGCTGACTGAAACTCGCAGTGGAGGAAGCCCAACAAAAGGCATCCTGTCACAGGGAGGTGTCACCACCTTCCAGATAGGATTTAGTGTATTGGAGCTGGGTGGGTGCACTCATAGAGTGCTTTTAAGTCCTGCACTGGGGGAGCAGTAGGCTCCTCTGTGCATATGCCAGCTCAAACCTGCCCCTGCTCTGGCGCGGAACTGGACAAAGGGAAGTGGGTGTAACCACCCCCTACCCTGACCCTCCCAGAGGAGTGGTCATAGAGCTAGTCCCTCCCCTATCTTCACTATAAGATAGCAAACTTTGCCATTGCAAAACAGATAACCCTGGACGACGCTCTACAAAGAAGAATCCTGGCCCTTCGACGTTCCACTACCTTTGGAAGACAGAAGAATCTCCCTTGGAGTCAAGGAGTGACTCCCCTGCTTGGCAGGCACCAAAAACCTTAATCAACGGTTGCAAACTTTCCCGTTCCCGCCGGAGTTCGAAGTCCCTGCAGCCCTGGAAGTAGATTTCCTGACTTCTCGACAGCCATTGTGAGTCCCCAGCAAAGCTGTGGTGAGTGGACCCCACGAGGGACGAGGAACAGCAATACTACTGCCGAGTGCAAACCCTTCACGGCGTTCTACGAACTTGTGCATTGGACCATTTGTGGCCCAAGCCTCCAGCAGGTTTTGCAGTGAAAATCAGAGGCCTACCCCGTCCCGAGTGACCGTGGGCTCCTGTGAAGCATTTCCTGAAGAGGCGTCTTTGCGATCCCTTGCCCGTTGGCTTGTGGGTCCCCCGAAGACTTTCTTATCGACTAAAAGGGCTCCCCTGGTTGCTCCAGGCCTGCCCTCACTTACCCTCGCTGGGTAAGTCCCTCAGACCTTGCTGGTCTGTACCATCGACTTTCTTCACTCTACACGAGACTTGCAGTTGCCAAGGCTTTTTGGCTCCACTCCGGTTGCCGACACTGCAGTCAGCTGCAGGCGTCATGGGACACTCCGATTCCAGCTGCTGGTCATCGTCGATCTCTCCTGGACCTCGTGAGCGAAGAGTCAAAACACCATCGATGACCTGAAATCACCCCACATCTGTGGTCATCCATCTTCCTGGCCACCGGTCACTGGCAAGTGACTTTGAACACTGTCCCTTCAATTTTCAGGTCTTCTGCATCGTGAATCCACCCTTGGATTCCACCGGACACTTCAGTCGACGCAAGCAGCAAGTCTTCTTTGGTCTCCATAGAAAACAGCGACGCGACCCGACACCAAAAGACACCTATGCACCTGGCTTCTCTGGGTGAGGTAACTCGTGCACTCCGGTGCCCTATTGTGTGTTGGCCCTCGAATTTCTTACCTTGTAAGTGGCTTGCTTGTAGACTTCCTCGCAGTACCCTAAAACTTTAAAAATCAAACCACGACTTGCACCATTATAATCAATAGGGAACCTGCGGCTGTGTTCACACACTGCACGTGTCTCCCATGGGCCTGTTACTTACCTGCTAACACTGCAGTAGTGAAGCCCCAGCGATTCCCCAGGCCCTAGGCCTTGTCATTTTGCAAGTCGACATTCTTATACCATTTTTTTAGTATATGGTCTGGTACGCCCCTAGGGCTCCAGCCATATTTGTGCTTAACTTATTGAGAAACGTTGAATTTGGAATGTGTATTTGGCTTCTAATCTCATAAAGAGATTAGTAGAGTGTGTCTAGTAATAATTACATATATATTTGATATATATACCTGTGTGGTGTCCTTTCATTTGGTAATTCAAGAGATTATAAGGTAAAACAAGCTGCTTTACATTCCTCTGAGACTTAGCCTGAAGGCTGCTCTCCACACCTACCACTAGGATAGCTTTCTTTAAAAGGTTGTCTTAAACCTATCTGCCATAAGAGTCGAATTGGACTGATGAAAAGTGGCCATTATAACTAGTGACCAGCATATGCCAGGCCAACTTCTCACAGAGGCTGTCCCACCCAGATTTTCAGTATGTTTGATATTGCTCTGTATATTGGGCAAAAATAAAACTCGTTCCAGCCTGACATACAGATCATAAAATACAATATTCTCTGTCCTCAACATACTGTATACACTAATGGTATACAAGCTCCTAACCCCAATCCCCAATGATTCAACATTTTTGCTGACTTTTCTCAATTCCCACAGCAATACTGGTCATCGGGGATAGAGGAAAAGGGTGGGGTGGCATCCTCTTCTCTAAACGCTTTCAAGGCACGGTTTTGGGTCTGATTGCGGAGGTTAAGGGGTGTTTTTGGCCCTGTGTCTGCAGATAGGTCCATTTCACCTTACGCTGGCACTGATCTACACCCCGAACGAACACCAAGAATCCTTCGTACTTGATTCCCTTACCAAGGTACTTCAGTCTCCAGATGCAGCAGTAATTGTTGGGGGTGATTTTAACATAGTGATGGATGCGGAGATAAATTGGGCAGAGGCGCTGTTTCCCATGAGAGCCTGGTTTGGCTTGCTGAGTGTGGCCTACGTGGTCTGTGGTGCTCTCAGCACCCTGGAGATAGGGACTATACTTTTTTACTCAGCAGCCCACAAGACTGCGCGACTAGACCATTTCCTGGTTTCCCCGTCCGCATGGGATTGAGTGAAGGCCTGTACAATTGAACCCCGCACCTTATCCGATCTCACATTCATCACTCTTACCCTTCATACACCCCCCTCTCCCTCACAGACACCGCCTTGGCATCTCCGCGAAGCCATGTTACACTCACCGGCCACGGTCGTTGCACTCCGGAAAACTATTCAGGAATACCTGACCCTCATTGATTCGTGCTCTACTGCACTGGCGTCGGTCTGAGAGGCCCTGGAAATGGTAGCACAGGGGGAACTCATTGTGAGGGCAGTAAATGAGAATAGAGCGCGGCGGGACAAGCAGAAGGTTATAGAGCAAAGGGTTATGGAGCTATAAACCATTCACAAATGCACTGGTTCCCCCTCGGGTGGAGGGAACTAGAGAAAGAGCGTCTCCAACTGAAACACCTTGATCTCGACAGGGCTGAGTATGCTATGCAACGCCTTAAACATAGGTTTTACCTGGGGGGGGGGGTCGCATGATATCACATTGTTTATGTAGTAAACAATATGTGCACTCAGTGAAGTCCATCACGACAGAGAGGTGGAAGTGATGGACGAAGAGGGCATCGCTGCAGCCTTTCAAGCATACTACGCAAAGCTCTACTCTGCAGATTGCAGCCCACCTATAGACTACCAAGCACATCTCAGTGACGCAGCGGTTACTCCTCTTCCAGCGGCAGAGACCGATGCCTTAGCTAGGCCCATCTGGGTGGAAGAGGGGATCCCAGTGATCACTCGACTGAAACCTCTAACATACCCTGGTCCCGATGTGTCCGGGGCATCATTCTACAAAACCTTCTGCCCTGAACTTGCCCCGCTGCTAATGCGCCTTTTTCATCCCTTTGCAGACATAGGCTCCCTATCGGAATCTATGTTAGAGGCCTACATTTCGGTCATACCCAAACAAGGGAAAAAAACGAAGCAATGTGGCTGCTACCGGCCCATCTTGTTATTAAATATGGCAGTGAAGCTATTTGCAAGTGTAGTGGCTCACCGTCTTAATCCCCTTTTGCTGGGACTTATTGATCCCTCCCGGCAGTTCAGCGATAATATGAAATGCATCTTCCACCTAATAGATAAGGTTCATTGGCCCTCCTCTTGGACATCAATGCAGAAAAAGCTTTTGACGGAGTACACGCTCCCCTTGTCCCTCCCACCTGGCACAATCCAAACTCTTCAAAGAGACGGACACCTTTATTTGGGGGGATAAAAAACCCAGGCTACAGCGACAGCTCCTACATCGAGCAAAACAAGACTAGGGACTAGCATTGCCCATGTTGCTTAAAAACTACCAAGCAGCCCCGCTTAGGCATTGTGTCGAATGGAATTGCCCACTCACTGAGAAACTTTGGGTATTTATGGACCAAACAGTAGCAGGCTCCCACATATGAAGAGCCGTATGGCTGCGCCGGCGCCATAGGGCATGGGGACTTTACTCTTCACATGTGACAGGGCCTACTCTCAAAGTCTGGGATAAGGTAGTGATTACTGCGGGCCTGACCTCGTTCCCAATGCCCCTAACACCCCTTTTTGCAAATCAGGACTTCCCCCATGCATGACGCAAAGCAATTTTAGAAGCTGGACTGAGGGTGGCTGTAAATGTATGGGATGTCTTTTTGATCAGGAAGGACTTATTGCATTTGACCAACTTAAGAAAGACTATTCTCTAATAGAGACAGACCAGTTCTCTTACACACAACACCGACACTGGGTGCTCAGGTCCGAGGTTCACACAGGAGCAAGCCGACCCATAAGTCACTTTGAAAAATGGCTGCTTCTCAAAACAGACGACAAGAGGCTAATCTCGGAGAGTTATCTCCATCTGACTAAGATAGAAACACACCACAAAACCTCTGGGAGACCTGTTGGGAGGTGGAACTGGGTAGAACCTTGTCAGACAAAGAATAGAAGGATATCTTCTATAGAACTCACCACAGGGCATACACCTCAGGACACACCGAAACAGCTTACAAGGTCATTTCCTACTGGTACTACACACCAGCCCGCATCCAGAAATAGAACGATCAGTGCTTGGGACTGCTGGTGAGCATGTGGCAATTTAGGGACTCTGCTCCAACTCCTCTGGCACTGTTCAAATCTGAATAGATACTGGGACCAGATCCTAGACAACATTGATGCCGCTTTTAACACCACTATCACCCGTTTCGCAGCTTACAACAATTTTAGGACTCCCCAACGCACTGATCTTCCCACTCTGCTCTGTCCATGGGAGACCGATAGCCCTAGCACTGAATGCAGCACTTCGGGTGATCTTGTCTTCCTGGGGCACGGACAGAACCCCTGACTACAAGCAATGGCTGCACCAATTATGGCTCTTGCTTGGCATGGAACGACTGTCCATGGCTGCTACATCTGACAGCTCTTCCTATGCCGAGATATGGGCCCCATTCATTTCTATTCTCTCCACAGAATTCAAGGAACTTACCTATTCGACATACCTACATATTCCGCAGTGGCAGAGGGGACGGGGACAGATTAGCAAATGAGCGCTGGGAGAATAAACCAGTAGAATGCTTATACTTTCCCTAGCATGGTTTTGCTCAGTAGGGAAAAGGGTGGCGGGTGGGTGAAGGGATGGTTTACATTTTCTTTGCCTCTTGATTGTTTGAATTTGTTTATTGGGTTTTAACAATTTAGATACAGTTTGACCGAACTTCTTATTCAACTTGCATGTATACACATATTTGTATAATTTTTGTTAGCATTTTTGTATTGGCATTTGTATTTATACATAGTTGCCGCTGATCTTTATTACATTCCAGTTGTTAAATGCTCATTAATTCAGTCTGCATTGATCATATGCTTTCCGTAATTTAACAGTGAAGATGTACTCCTGGTTTAGGAGCTATTCTCTTTGTCTTATTGTTCTTTGTGGTAAAAATCTGCTCTTATGATATACCACAGCTGTTTGCCTTTGGCATAAGAAGATGCAATGTAGACGTCGCCGGCCCGATGGGTTGTAGGCGGCTTGCTGTGAACACACTGCTTTTCATATACTTGGCATCTATACGCGTCCGGCCAGCTTCGGTTGTAGGTGGCATGCTGTGTACAATAGAGGTTGTATTGATGACAATAATAAAAAGATTTGATCCTAAAACTCAAATGACCTGTCAAACGTTTCTTACGATCCTTGCCGAGATCCCTTGTATTTTCCTGACGTTCCCAGTGTTTGGAAATCCAGGCCCTCTGTGCTACCCTCATTTCCCTCCCCCAGCCCCCAGTTTTTTTAAAGGGACACTTCCAGATAGCCCAGCATCCCCTTGACCTCTACAATTACTCCATTCTATCTTCCACATATTTCAGGAAACATATGCTGGTCATTCCGTTGCTGAAAAAGCCTACTGAGGCCCAGAGAGTCTCCGTAAATTCCACCCTATGTTCCTTCTTCTCTTTTCTATCAAAATCTTCATAAAAGTGGTGAATCCCCAACTTTTAAACTTTCTGGAGGTGCGCAACTTATTGGACCCCGCTCAGTCTGGCTTCCGTCCACAACACAGTACCAAATTGGTGCTGGTGTCGATTCTTGATGACCTCAGAAAGATGACGGACAAGGGTATGATCTTGGTGAGGGTCCTATTATCTGCCTCATTCGATACCGTCTCACAGCACACTGTACTATTTAAACGCTTAGTTATGACAAGTACTCACAATCCAGCACTAGATCAGTAGCTACTTGAACCACATCTGTTCATTTGGCCTACGAGGGCTGAGTTAATCTGAAGATACCAAAATAGTTTGTGACATTGTGGCCCAAACCCACTTTCAAGATTGCATGTCAGCAGTTGTTCAATGGATGGGTTGGAATTCTCTGAAACTAAATACAGACAAAACTGAGATTTTGATCTTTGCAAGGGCCAAGTCTGCTTCACCCCAGCTGTTCATAATCTGGGCTTTAATGTGAATAATTAGCTCAACTTTGCGTAACCCATTTCTAAAGTCTCTTTTCAGGGCCGGACTGGCTTTAGCAGGCACCAGGCGTTACCCCGGTGGGCCGCTAGGGCGGGGGGCGGTTTTTTGCTCCTGGGGGGATGTTTTTGTTATCGTGGTTGGCAATAATGGAGCCTGTAACCAAATCAGCCAAAACCGGCCCTCGTAAACTACTCAGCTGCACTCCCCTTCACCCTGGGGAAGGGGGGGGGAGCAGTTTGCCAGGGCCGGTTTCTGTTACCAGTCCGGCCCCGCCTCTTTTACTTGCTTCCTCCAGATGAAAGGTCTTCCTAAAATTCTTATCTTCCTTTCTTCTGATCTTCGCCAGAAGGTCATTCAATCAACCATTTTCCGTCGTCTCGGTCATGGCATTGCACTTTTCTTAGGATCAACCAATTATTTACTACAACTTCAAGTCATTCAAAATTCTGCAGCCTAACTATTTTTATAACTCCTCCCTTGTTCCTCTTGTTCTAAAGCTACATCGGCTAATGACGGCAAAACAAATTCTTTTCAAAGCCATGTGCCTCACATATTGTCATTTATTGCTCCAGTCCAAGCTAACCTTGGAGAAAAGATCACTTGTTTGCCTTCTCGCACTCTCCAATCTGCAGGCCATCACCTTTTAGCAGTACCTAGATATCAACGTGCCCAGTGTTGGGGGAGAGCTTTTTCCATCTGATGCCAAGACATTTGAACTCTCTGCTCGCCCATATGGGACTTCAGGATCATCTCCATCCTTTTTGCAACGCCTTGAAGCCCTGCCTCTCCCCGTCTGAGCTCTCTTCTGTACACTTGACTTACCGCCAGGACGCAGTATGGGATTTGTCACTTTGTGTAATATTGATTTACATCACTTTAAATAATTTATCGGTAGTAGTTAACAAGTGCCCAGTCAGACATCAACCCACGCCACATCTCCCTGTTCCTCCTCCAAAATGTAACCCATTCCACTAATGTCCCCCTTAGCCATGCATAGACAGCCTAGGATGCACGCTGTGATCCTTTCAAACAACAACCCCAACTCCCTGATCCCTAGACAGAGTACGAACAGCTCTTCATCCAATCATTGTAACTATAAACAGTAGACTCATCCTTCTATGTCGAGTGAGGCGTTGCAAAGTGAAAAGGGGGAAAAAGGTATGCGGGTATATTTCAACTCACTGGTGTTTCTCTTCACCCAGTTGCCTCTTACTTTCCTGGATAGAACCTGTTTGGGAATCTTTGTACTTGAGGCTCTTGCCTGGCTTCCAGTAACTCATGATGTCTGTGTTGTTCTGGGAGAAGGATGCACATTGTTCTAGGATCTCTTCTGCCTTTGATAGTTTTCGCCAAAACAATAATGCAGAAATCGCATAGAACAATGGTATCTTACCAAGAAAAAAATTATCTTGTATATACACACACACACTCTCCTACTCCTATATCCACCTTTGATAATTTCTATTCACTTTGGATTGTTACTGCTCTTTGAGTCTTTTACCTTTGCTCCTTTTCTTTCTGCTGGGTGGTTATATGACAAAAGGTGTTTTGCTTCCGATTAAGAATGTCTGAACCATCCTCGCGTACGTCTTCACATGCCACCTCAGTGTTCTCTCCACGGCCCCCAGATTTGTTTGCAGTCAACACTTCTTTGAGGTCAGAAAAAAACACTGCTCTGTCACTCTCACTTACCTTAAATTTAGCGGGGAGCAACACATATCTCAGCCTCTACTCACAAAGGTATATTTTAACCACCAGGTATGATGTGCTTTGTTGTTGTATGGTCACTCTATAGTAAGGAAAAATCAGGACAGTGCTGAATTCAACTTTAAATTGCCCCAAGTTATGGAATTTCTGCAGGATGGTGTCTTAATCTCGAAAATGCAGATGCTACATCACCACCTACTGGCCAAAGAGGATCAGTGGCAGGGGACCTTCTAGCAGGAATCTTATATGCCTTGTATAAAATATTTTTAAAATGGATAGCCCCTGGTGTGCAATCTTTGTTCCAAGAAAGCCACCATGTCTTCACCTTCTATGCCCTCTAGGAGGCCAACTACTCTAATGGTATTGCAGCGCAAACAGGTCTAAGTAATCTGCCCTATATTCTAAGCACCTCACGCTCTCTGGAAGTTTCTGAACTATTTGCTGAATTTGGACCTGGTAAACCAGGTTCAGTCTTTATTACCAGTCCCTCAGACCACTCTCCTGAGAGAGCACATTCCCATGCTAGACCTTAGAAGCCCTGCTGCCTTAGCACCAGCAGGTGGACCCTAGCGGTGGCAAGTGTGGGTTAACCATCCACCACAATTCATATTGAAATTCAACTTCAGTCTTTCGGGCAAGCCTGTGAAGCAGCACACACTAGAGGGACAGTGACTCTGTCACTGAGGTCACAGGACCCGTGAGAAGGGCCGGCTCTAGGGCTGTGGGAATGGTGTGACCACATTGGGTGCTGACCTTGGGTGGGGGAGTCGTGTTTGCAAGTATATTATGGTTTTAAAAGCACTTGCTGCCGCCTTCATGGCCTCCTGCACTTTTTGGCAACAGTAAAAATGGCATGATAACTCCAGTGATTAATTTTCTTCCTAGAGGGAGATTGGAGTTTTATCTAGTGGAAGTTTTGACTCATGGAAAAGTTGCACAAAGAGTTATTGTGCCTGCTGCAAAGAACATGGACCATGCAAATCACAATGTGCACATAATGTACATCGGTCAGTGGGTTACTACTTTGTCAGAGAGATCCTTTTGTTACTTGCAGTTTACAAGTTAAAATCCTAACAAAGAACAGCGAGTTATTTACTGTATTCTAAGAGCTGCATGCAAACTGCAAGGTATAAATTAGAGCGTTATGTTTTTTTTGCCCCCAGTTTTTGATTATCCTAATGTTGTAAAAAGTGTTCATTTGGATAGAAATCAATTCTGATTATTAAAGAGAACCCACAACCACGGTATCACGTTTTAAATTCTGCGTTTGTGCTTCTCCAGACCAATCACAATAAAACAATACTGCCTACTAGTATGGTTGCCAGGGGACTCATGGGAGTGGGTGGTGAACGCACTCAGATTTCTGGGAGTATAAGACTGAATTTTTCTTGATATGCGTGCAGCATTACAATGTGCTTGCGGGGCATGTGAAATGACTTGGTAAGTGGCCTAGTACTAAAAAGATTACTGGGACTGCAATCTGCACTGCTGATAGATTCTTTCTAACATTTAATACAATTTCAAAGCAAAATTTTACAAATGGTGTACATTCTGTACAATATATGCTTTCATCTTTATGCGTTTTTTACACATTAACAAACATATATGCATAAATTTTGGTCAAAAACAAAATAGTATCATGAAGCACCCAATGCATTTCGGGACATTTTGTCCCTTCGTCAGGGGTATGCTGTGGAAAAAGGAGAGAATTTCAGAATCTGCGCTTTTTTGGGATCAATCAGTCACAGTCAAGTTCATGGTGATTTGTGCATATATTGTGCTCCCCTCACCGAAAGTGATCAATCTGTGGTGTAACGATACCTTGTAAAATGGTTGTCAAAGTTCTAGGGTTTTCAAGTTCAACCACTAGGGAAAGAAACATTAAGATAAGGACAACTGGTCATGCTCTAACGAATCCGTGTGCACTAAGAGCCTCTCTACGTACCTGGTCTTTAAATGTACTGTCAGGTATTCTTTTCCCTGTTGTATTCAGAATCTAAAGAAACGAGCGAGACTGAATATAAAATGTGCTGTTATAAAAAAACGGTGGTATTATCATGACGTTTTTAGATTGTGGCTCACCTTACTGTAGAATATGCAAAAAATGGCGCTTTGCCTAGTTGCATGTAAAGACTAGTTGCGAGTACAGTTGCGGCCGGTGATCGTGGGCGATCTAGAAACAAAAGTAGGAATCATAGCAGATTACCTCTTTTAAACGATGATTCTGAACTTAAAAATTAGTCAAAACACGGAGTTTAGTGATAAACGTGTTGGCTTACCGAATAGGTGTTCAAGCAGACGGCGTTTACATCCGGGTTACTCTATCAAACCAGAGGTGCATTTCCTGGTTTTTACGTATGCGTGTCGGCATGTTCAATCAACAGAAAAGACGGACTATGGTATAATGATCATAGTACCGACACAGAAGGTGGACTACTAATCAGATTCAAATGGCCGAAGCGTTCTTAAGTTATAGATGTATTAGCGTGATGCCGTATGCTATGACGCTCAATTCTCTATTATAGTTGAGATAAACTGGTCGTTTTTACAAGTGAGAAAAAAGGACCTATAGTTTATTATCATACTAGCCATTGGTGGTGCCCATTATGTGTAGTTACGTTAGTTATATGTTGAGGTGTGGATCTCCTTTAGCTCCCTGGTGAACATGTGAGGGTTAATCAACCTTGTATGCAGAAGTTCCCAATTACAACATAACGTATATTTGTTACATACATGACTGTTCAATCATTAATCATTTTGTAACTTATAAACACAATGAGTGCATATGGTACAAGCGTAGCTGTTCAATCATTGTTCAATCTATGATTTATGAAATAATTATCTGAATTATTGAACTTTAAGAAATGCATATTGTTCACAATATGAGTACTCTGATAGTGTTGCGTGAGTGGAACTCGTTTATTGGTTTGGGTACTAGCGTGGCTCTAAGTGAATTGTTGTGTGTGTTAACGTCTATAGAAAAGGTGGGGATCCCGAGGTGGAAGGACAGATCAATCGTATCTTCATATTTATTAGAGAAAACAGGCCATCTCGAGTTTGTCGTTAAGCCCGTGAGGGGTCAAAGTTTGTAATCTTTTTATCCAAAACACCTCCCTTTGTAGTAGGTGCTTTGAATTGTCACAATCTGGAAATTTTAGTACTTCTTCAATGATTTGGAATTTAAGTTGAGCGATTTGGTGGCGTGCTTCCTCCCAATGTACTGCTAAACTTGAGGTGGTACTTTTGGTGCGTATTTTGCTTTTATGCTCCGTCAATCGGATCTTCATTTTTCTCTCTGTTTTTCCAACGTACAACAGTCCGCAAGGACACTTAATAATAAAAATCACGTTTTCAGAGTTACATGTTGTGCTACTCAAGATTTTAATTTTTTGGCCCGTAAGTGGGTGCAATAAACTGTCTCCTTTGATTGCGTTATTGCAATGAATGCAATTCCAACATTGTGTGTTCCGTTTGTCTTAGTTGAGGACTCTGGAGTTGTTGGTGATGTTTTTCTTCTTGATAGCATCTCTTTCAGATTTTGTGCTCTTGTGTATGCAAACAATGGTTTTTCCTTGAATAATCCTTTGAAATCTGTTTCGGACTCAAGTAAGTCCCAGCGTTTATGTATGATCTTTTTTATCGCCGTCGATGCAGTGGAGTATTTGGACACAAAGAGTGTACGCGTACTAGTTTGTTTTGGAGACTTCTTTAGTAGCTCATCACAAGATCGACTTTTAACTGTGTTAAGTTGCTGAGTAAATTTTCAGGGTACCCTCTGCTTCTATAATTCTTAATTTGCTGTTGCCAAGTTGTTTCGCAAGCCGTATTCGTTGAGGAAATTCGTTTAGTTCTTAGGAACTGAGAGACTGGTAAATTCCGAATAAGAGAAGGAGGATGAAAACTGCTGAATAATAAAGCATTGTTTTTGTCAGTTGGTTTTTTGTACACGCTGGTATGTATTTCGCCCTGTTCAATGTCTATCCAGACGTCTAGGAATGAGATTGCCTTTCGACTGATGGTGTGAGTAAACTGTATTCTGGGGTCTATTAGATTTAGTGTCCGTATGTTATTAATTAATGCTGGTTCTGATTTGTTCCAAATGAGGAAGATGTCATCAATAAATCGTTTAAAAAATATCAGTCCTTCTTTCCATGTGGAGTCTGTTAAGATGTAGTCATTTTCAAACTTCGCCATGAACGTATTGGCGTATACCGGTGCTCCCGGAAAGCCCATTGAAGTGCCGTTCAATTGTATGTAGAACCTTTCGTTCCAACTGAAGTAACTGTTTTGTAAACAAAACTCCAGTTGTTGTAAAATAAAAAGTTTTGGTATGTGTGCATTTTCCTGTCTCAATAAAGCCCATTCAACTGCTTCAATTCAATTTGCATGTGGTATAGACGTGTACAATGCCACCACGTCAATGGTGCATAAGATCCAATCTTCCGTGTTTTGATTTTTAATTGTTTCTAAGTTCCGCAAAAAATCTGTCGTGTCTTCAATGTAAGTTTGCCAATTTTGAACAAAAAACTGTAGGAAAGTGTCAATATACCGACCAGGTTTTTCGAATATGGAATCACATCCAGAGACGATGGGCCTGAATGGAGGGTCAATAAGACTCTTGTGAATCTTAGGTAGTAAATAAATCTTTGGTCTGCGTGGAAATTGGGAACTGAGGTATTTCTTGGTCGATGAGTCAATCCAATTTAAAACTTCTGCTTGTTCTAGAATAGAATTTAGACTTTTGTGGATTTCCATAGTAGGATCCTTTGTCAAGTTTCCAGAAATTGTCTCATTGTTAATGTGTTCCATAACTTTCCTTTCGTAATGTTCCGTGTCCATGAGCACTAGTCCTCCACCCTTGTCTACCTTAGAAATTGTGATGGTTGAGTTTCTTGCCAATTTTGTTAGGGCGCTTTTTTCGGCTCTACTTAAGTTATTGATTTTCTTAGAGTATTGGATCTTTTTGAAATCTTGTTGCACAAGCAATTCGAATGTATCCAAAGTTTTATGTGATACTGGAGCGATGTAAGTGCTCTTGGGTTTAAAAGTGAAAGGTGTAGGATCTTCAGTGGAATCTTGGGGACATATGTTCGTAAAGAAGTTTCGTAGTCTTAAAGTTCTCATGAACTTGTAAAATGCCACTTCTGTTTCTAACTCCGTGCTGTTATAGGTGCTAACAAAAGACATTCCTTTGTTTAACACTTTTTCTTCAAATGCTGTCAATTTAAGAGAAGAAATATTGATTATGAGGTTTTCGTTTGGCTCCTCAGTCCTTTTTTGCTTTTTTCTTTGTCCTTTTCCTCTCCTTGTTTTCCCGTTTCGTTGAACGTTTTGTTTTGGCTCTTGTCCGATGGTCGTCCTAGTTCTTGTACTCATACATATGGTAGTCCTTTGTCTTATGTAACATTTGCTATACAGTTATTTACACACATATGATTGATTGTCTCTGTGTAATGTGTGTGATGTATAGTGCTCTGGCACCCCACACTGGTATGAGTTGTGCTGTAAATCAAATTAAATTCATCTGAGAGAGACTGGTTATGGAAACTAGAGGGACACTGTTAAAGGGGTGTAGTGAAGGAATCCATGGAGGAGGTGGTCAGTGGGGGGCACTAACAAACATTATTGCACAGGGCACCACCAGGGCTACCCTGCCCTTGAGGCCAGTCCGCCTCAACCATTGGTACCTCCATTAGCCTTGTTTCAGCATTAGTAGCTGCAACTCCCCAGGGATTGGCAGTGCAGTATTTGCACGCACACCAAACTAAGTTTGCAAACTTTACAGTCTCTCTGCTTCATGCACAAGCACTTTTCACATGTGCTGCCTGCTTTAGGGACACTGGAATTATGCCGCAATAGAGGACAAAATTATGCCGCAGTGTTGACTAAATTATGCAGCAAACAAAAGGCTGCAGCGTAATGAAGTATATTTTCTTTTTTTGGTCAAAACTCTTTTTTATTCAGTCATCAGATACGATAATCACACTCTTTACCGAGGGAAAATAATATATATTGATCAATACAATAGCTTTCAAGCAGGTGACTTCTATAGGACATTTATAATACAAGGAGATAACCTTTTCGGGTCAGTGAGCATCAGCCCCTAACTTTACAAACGACTGTGTCTCATGCTGCGATGCTGTATATTTTCTGATACTTTATTATTTTGGCATTTTTATACATGCTAACAGTCTCTGCAAAGATTTTGCCTTATTAGTACCAGTTTAACATACAAATGCAGCAGTGAGAAAAGTGATCAGTCAACCTTGTCTAAGGGCTGTCCACTTTGCAACAACACAAGTCACATGTGTTAGTAGCTTAAGATCTGTTTGAGCTACAAACCATTTATTAGTTAAAATTGTCAGATTATGCAGCAGTTGATATATTATAGCCTTATAGCCCGCCGTAGCGGGCTATACCGGCTATTAAAGGCCCGCTGCAGCGTTAAAGGCCTAAGCCGAAGGCGAGGGACTTTAACAAAAGCAGCGGGACTTTAATAGCGGTATAGCCCTGCTACGAAGGGCTATAAGGCTATTAGAACATTCTGCCACTAGAGGGCAGAATGTTCTAACAAATTAAACAAAGGCTTCTCGAAGCTCGAGGAGATTTAAATCCCCTCGAGCTTCGAGAGGCTTTTGTAAAACATTGGAATGTTGCTCTGCGGGCCTTTACCGGCCCGTAGAAGCACGGAGCACTCCATTGTCTACAATGGAGTGCTCCACATTCCAATGTTCTAATATGTATCAAATATGGCAGAGCCATAATTATATAGAAAACATTTTCAAACGAGGATATTTTGCCATTCATGTTTGAACTGCTCTTGTTTAAAAAGGGAGGAGACGCCATGGCTCAGAGACAAATAACTTGTGCTTCCACTTTTAAGCGTATTCGGGACATTCTGTGATTGGAAACAAATCCCACTTTGTGAATGTATTTTAATGTCAGTAACTCATATCAAGCCTTAAATAATTACGTGTATACATTGGTTGAACTAAATAACATAATAAGCTGTAACTGGTCATTGAAATACCAAACACACACTAAAAATTGGGATGTTTTGCACATTCTGACCACGCCTCTGACTCCACCCACTTATCCAATCCTCAGGTTATTCCCGCCCTCTGATTCTCTGCCCACAGTTGCCCTACTTTTTTTCTCCACTTCAACCACTGCTGTGGAGAGATGCAAGGAAGGTAGATGGAGGCTGAGTAGTGATGTGCACAGAACAGTGTGGGTACCAGAGAAGGGGTTTGGATGTAGAGACTGACAGAGAGAGAGTAAAGCGAGGGAGATGTGGCCACGAGAGAAAAGAGAGTAATGGGGTGTGCACTGAAAGGGGGGGGGGGGATAAACGTGGACAGAGTTGAGATAGAGAAAGGGTAGGTCTATAGAGAAGTGAAGAGAGTTAGAAAAAAAAAAGGATGTGGTAGAAACTGTGAAGTAAGGAGAGCGGTAAGAAACACAAACATATGACTTTAATTCAGTTAACACTAGCTGTGAGGGTTAACGATGGGCATGCAAGTCAAGCACATCAGACTTCTAAGAAGAGAAGTCAAATTAAAAAGGTATCTATTCTTTAGTCATACTGCTTTTACAATGGGATTTCTGGGTGGCCCACTCACTTTACAAAAGACTCCCCTGGGAAGTAAGGGCCCTGGGAAATTGCCCACTTTGCCCTTGCCTTAAAATGGCTCTGCCAGCCACATCCCAGCGTCCAATTGTGAGGCCCATTTGCATTCGATAAACCTTTTTCTGCAGAGCTATGTGCCAGTTTAACACAACCATATAAGCCTATTTCCAAGGAGAAAGCCACACCTTCTTTTAAAAGTAGAATTCTGGACATTTCTTTTTAAATCAGGTAAATTGCAAACTAAGCCATGGCCTCTCGCCAAACGTTAACAAACAATCTATTGATTGTAGACGGCTTAATCCAGATTCATCAAAATTGCTTCATACTAGGTCACTGCTTAATACTCTACTTGTAAGATCCTGGCAGCAGCTATTTTGGATGCAGACACTCCGGGAATTTATTTTTGTGTTTCTCCATCACATTCATATTCTGCCCCTGCTCACAGGGTTGTTCGCTACTCTTTATCTCAGGCTGAGTTGCTCTGGATTATCCAGGAGCTTCCATGCTTCCCATAATACTGCCTCTATTTATCAACCCTAGCTGCACTGAGCCACAGCTTGCTAGTGAGCTACATGCCAAAGATGTAGTCCCTATGGGACTGATACTGCTTCTGGCTTTGATAGAATACAGATGAGCACAGTGCTGGAGTGGAAGATGGTTATAAGGTAAACCGAAAGAATCAACTTTCTCACCTCTTTGGCAGTGCTATCCTCAGCTCACAGGTCTGGATTTTCAGAAGATTCCACAGAATTGTAAGGCATAACTATCTTATGACTCTTGCAAAAATATGCGTAAACATTAAGGGGGGCAACCCTATATATTCCACAGAACCTGAGTAAATATTCAGTATAATCGTGTGTGGTTCTTTCTAAATTATTTTAACAATATTTGTGTCTTTTATAAGCAGTCACGTAATGATCCTTACTCAGACAAAAGAATTACATTTAATAATTGACATTAAATAATGATCACCTGCCTCATCTTTTTCAAACTATGCACAAAATGTATTGTACATTTAATTTCAAGAGTCTATCTAATAACATTACATTACATTCGAAACAGGAAGTTTTAGTGAAATAGTAACGAATAAAGTGCTTGTGCAGTGCAAAGAAGAGTGTTAAAATTGAGAAGAATTTATAATGATCTAAGAAAAGCTTGGCTTTGATCCATTTTTAACTTCTTGATATGGGCGGCGCACGGACATTCACTGTCTCCCTACTAGGTGAATGATAGTCCACGTTATATTCGATGAAGTGTCAACGTTTCGACCCTCTATTCAATCTATGTGACTTTAAACATCTACTGGGGTCTTGATCAAGTCAGTAAAAAAATGATAGCCACCCTGCTTAACAAAAAATAAACAGAAAGGTTGCAATGAGCCATCATTACGTGTGGCCAATGAATGGTAAAGTAAATGACTCAAAAAACGGTCACTCATCAGTACCCCTGAATATCAAATACTCCAAATGGTCGCATCATATGTGTCTGTTAGTCAACTAGAAGACAGTATAAACAATTCAAAGGTGGTATCAACCAGCCTGTGGTCAGGATATAGAAAATTAGTACCCTCAGTGGCGTCGTTAAAGTCATCAAAGCTGCAAAAATCCAACTTAATCCATCATGAATGCCCATACATCAGTCAATTGCTTAGGTGAAAAATGGATGTCCCGCAGATACCAATTAATGTACTATATAAGTGCATAGGTTAAGACAGAAGCACTTAAACGTGACAAAAACATATATCACTTGATCCACCATAAATGCCAAACTAATGTAAAAAAAAACCATGGAGATAACACTTCCTCTTAATATTGGACTTTAATCATGCATTGATCGCATGCAATAAATGGTCCTCCAAAGATGAACTTATGTGCAAAATTGAGGGAGAATTACTCATCACCCTATAGTGTGGGAGCCACAAAGGGTTCCATTCCGAACTCAGTAGCGTACCTCACCCGAGGAAAGCTGTGCATTCTCTATTGAATCTAAAGGGATCACAGGCTACTGGGCTAGCAAGCTGCTTCTATGACAGCTCGATTTGCAATGAACGCATGCCAAGTCCATCCCAGTTACATGGATGGACCTACAATCTGATGTCGATGTGCATGTTCATTCATAACGAGTAAATACAAAGTATCTTCCTCTAACAAGATGGCCGCTAATATGTTACATAAGCTGTGTACGCTGGCAAAGAGGAGATGCAAAGTATGGTCCTCTAAAAAGCTAAGTTGTGTGGCAAACACTGGATTAGAATGTCAGCACCCCAAAAGGGTTCTAGTCTGTGCATAGTCAAATGTGCATAAGCAAACTACCCTACCATCGTTCCATCAGGGGTCAGGCTCAGCATGTGCGTAAGTGATGATGTCACATCATCTTCACTTTCCTTGGGGGTACTGCTACAACTATTGCATCCGTAATTATTGGTTTGCCTGGTTTTCCATTTCAGCAATATAAGCCTGTATTAGTCAAATGTAGTCTCTCGGTGTAGAGGCCGTTGATAACGTTGTGACACAAAACTGCCATTTCCCCACAGATCATCTTGGGACATTTTTGACTGGGATTGTGTTGTGCTTGCACCACGCAGTATGGTACATGCGGGATGCAAGCCCAAAATTAGATTTGTGAGGCCACGCAAGGCCACCTTTTTTTTTTTTTTTAAATGCAGATTTATATAGCGCGAACTCGACCCGAAAGTATTGGAGCGCTTTACATGAGGACCGGTTACATTACACAGGGACACATTCAGGCACCGGGAGATTAAGTGATTTTCCCAGAATCACAGTATGTGAACGCGACCCCGAGGCTTGAACCTTGGTTTCCAGCACCAAAGTCGGCAGTCCAGCCGACGGACCACATCCTCTCTCCTAACCTTGCATGGCCCTGAATGGCTTCATAAATCCAGAGTAATGCAGCGCAAATCGCCGCATTGCATCACTCTGCCCTGGGAAGGCGTTGCGTGGGTGTTTCCATGCAACTCCCATGGATTTTGATGCGTTCGCAGACTTACATTGCTGGTAAACCTGAGAATGCGCCAAAAACGTATGCCTTCTCAGGTGAGGCGTAAAGAGAAGAAATATCTTTATTTCTCCTTGTTACTTCTTCTTTCTATGTGTGCTGCAGAATGCAGCACACATAGAAAGAGGACTATGCCTCTCAGGATTGCTTTTGTGCAGGAAGGTGCGCCTCCCTGTACAAGAATAATCCTACGATCAACTTGCATCATGGTGCAAGGGTGCCATCATTCTTTAAAATACGGCACAATCCTGCACTTTCACTGTCACAAAGCACCTCAAGGTGACTTGCTGCACTGCAATATTCTCATAAATAAGCCCCCATGTCTTTCAGCCACTCCTTAAAGCGGGGTGACCTTTTGCCCCCCCCCCACCCATATCTTTTCCACTCTGTGTCTACCCCAACAAGGCCACCATTGGGGAAATAGCTATCAAATCCTCAACCATTATCCCACTGGCCTGAATCACTTGCGCAAAAACTGGGCCTCCCAATGACATTTCCAGGTCAGAAGCATAAAATCCGCATTTGAACGTCGTCTGCAATGTAAATGGCAAGTCATGCCATGTTTAACCATAAAGACAGGTGTATAGTAGAACTTGTGTAGATATTTACAATGTTTCAATCTATAATTAACTTTCTGGGATGTCTCTTTGTCTGTTCGCAACAGTATACCCATTGCTTATCTGAGGTATCAACTACAAGGTCCCATGGCCATTGCACCTTGGTGTGCGTTCCTAGCTCGCCTATCCCCCTTAATACTGTATCGTACATCTGGGCAATCAATTTTTTGAGGCAGGGGCTTGTTAACAGCAAAATCAATACTTCCCATTCTGCCTGTGCCTCTGGAAAAGAGAGGAGCATTTCTTTTAGTAGATTCTTTACATAGGAATAGGTAAGTATTTCTAGCAAGTAGTTTGTGGATGCACCAAGGTAGTCCTGAAACTTTATACATTTTTGACACAGGAAGAGCTTTCCCATGGTGAATATACTACTGGGTTTCCCTCCAGGGCAGCCAGTCACGCCACTGCCCATCGTGTGCACCCAACGTTATTGATCTCTCGACCAGGCTTAGATGGCCTGACATACAGAATTACTTTATTTGGAGTTGGATCGACGAGACCACTCTCCAGGACGTAGTGAGGGGCTTGTCTACAATTGTGTTTCCAGTGATGGTCAAATTGTGCCTGTAAAACTAAACAGTATACTTCAAAATGCGTTGCACCAAAGCTGCCCTACCAATATGGTTTCTGCAGTGAGGCCCAACAAATTCTCAGCTATTTACCAACCCAAGCCAGTGTCATCAGTGTGTACAGCTGGGCAAAAAAACTGTTATTTAACAGAATGAGAATGTTCTGGTAATGATACAGGAGCTTAGGGAGAACCACCATTTTCATCAATGCAATGCTGCCTGCCACTGTAAAGGTTGAGTTTATTCCATATGTATGCTAGATCTTCGGAATACGCCATTCACTTGCCATAGTTCTCGGAAATGCCAGTGTCAGTATCTCTGTGATACATAATCCCCAAATATCTTACTAGGTCAGTTTGCCACTTCATGCTGAACAATATGTTAGGTCTGATGGTGCTATCAGTCAATAGAACCATAGTAGATTTTCCTCTTGTTAATTGAGAGTTCAGACCATATGCTATGATTTCTCTTATTATGGGATTTATAATGGAGTCAGGGTTCTTTACCAGAAGGATGTGGAAGAGGTGTGGCGCAGCGGCCAGGGTGCCTGTCTCCGGACTACAGGGTTCACGGTTCGATCCCCGGCACCGGTGGCAGGTCAGCCCAGCACCATGTGACTCTGGGCAATAGCTTGCTTAATCTTCCCGAGGGCCCCCAGCGCCGGGACACCACTTCGGAGGTAGCTGTGCGCTTTACAAATACTGGTATTTAATTTTTTCATTTCAAGGTCATTATCAGCATACAATGACAGCAACTAGTTGTGTTTACCCAAAGGTATCCCTCGTCCATAATGATGCTCTCAATAAATATCCCTGGGGCTCTATAACTAGGATGAAGAGGAGAGGGGATAGTGGGTAGCCGTGTCAGGTTTTTCTGCTGAACATTATTAAGTCAGCTAGCACATCATTTACCTTGATTCTGGCTATGGTTGCATTGTATATTAGTTTAATTCAGCATGTGAAAGCCTTACCTACCCCAAGTCTCTCCAGTAAAAGAAACAGAAAAAGCCACTCATTCGAGTCACACTCTTTTTCAGCATTTAGGAACGTCACCACTGTTACTGTTTTTTTAGGTCTCGGCTGGCGAAAGCAGTGCGCATGCGCTGCTCTCGTGATAGGAGAGCTTTTTGGAATCAATTCGGATTCCAAAGCTCTCGGAGGCGGAGTTGAAGCCCCGCCCATCTTTTTAATTGGTTTGCGTCATCGGGATTGGATCTTTTACCAGCGGCAGTACACACACTCCTTCATTAGTCGGTGTGCACTTTTTTCTTCACATTCGCCTTTGCCAAAGTCAGCCGCGTGTTTATTTTCGCATCGCGCTTTTACTTTAAGCTCAATGCGAAAATAAACATGCGGCTGCCTTTGAGGTACCGCGCTTGTTCTTTCACGCCTGAACGGAGAAACAAACAAATCCTAAAACAGCATTATAGATGCTTCTGTCTCGAAGGGTTTTGTTTCTGTCCAGGTGGTTAGAGTGTCTTGGTGGGAGTCTGCATGTGGTGTCTGACAAGGCGCAGGGGGGTAGCTAAGCGCGCATCTGTCGCACACATCCAGCCTTGCAGTAGCCGTCCCTGCATACATCCACTCACCGAGCAGACTATGACTGTGCCGGACCTACGTCTGGACATGGGGACGCGCGTCTCCCTTTCGCCGACAGGGAGCGTTCCTCCCTAATGTGGACGGCCCACCAGAGCCAGCCTGCAAAGCAGCCAATAGGGCCATAAAACCAGCGTGGATATCAAGTGAGGTGCAGTTGAGTAATAGACGGGATAATCCAGGGAGATTGTGAGCTGTTTACCACTATCCACCAGCGCCACAGGAGTTAATCATTAACGGTGCGATATACAAAGGTGATAGAGAGTTGATAGGTCAGTTTGAAGTCTACACCTGGTGCACAGCCTCTTCCCTACCGAGGGAGTTCTCCAGACGCTGTACTCCTTGGACGCGTCTTCTTCCATGCTGTCGGCTGCGGTGTCTTCCTGCCCCAGAAGGGGAAAGGTCTTTTGGAGTTTCACACACCTCGTCGACATGGGGGACCCAGGGGGTGCTGGGCGCGAGCCGGTCTCCCCCTGGTTGGTTTCGCACAATTGAGCGGCCACACAGGTGCAGGAAGGGGCAATCAAGGAGGTGGGAGGTGCGCGATGGGAGGTTATAAATAGAAGGCTGTGGGGGCGAGAAAGTTATTGTGCCCATGGGAGCCGGGAGAAGGGGTTTTCAATTTTGTACCACCCACCCTTCCCTCTTTTTTTTATATCTTTCTTTACCACCTTGCCTGGTGTTCATGTTATTAGCTTTGGCTAATGCCAGAGTTGTTTTTTTCTTCTTGCCACGTTAAGACAGGTTTTTTTCTGTTAGATATTTTAGACTTGGTAGGCGGTTTTTTGCTGGGGGGGTGGGCAGCCTTGAGCGGGATCTATCAACAGGAGGCAGTTATTCTGGTTCTGCTTGGGGTCTACATTGGGGGTTATGTTTTTGTAGATAGGTTAAGATAAACTTGGGGAATTGTTTTATCATATAATGGCAAAATGTGTTTCAGAGAAAATATACTTGGCACCTGTCTTAATAAAGTGGCCTTTTTTGCTAAATAAAGAAGTTGTGGATCGTGAGTTTTTGTGCGATGGAGTCTTTCCATGTCGCGTTCTTTTTAGAAATGCTCTATTCAGCTGCCCCTCCACATCACGACCTACTACCATTATCTCGGACGATAATGTACTGCATAAAAACCCCGCACACAATATGCCATAAAACGTCTAGAAGTATCTGCCACACAATCTTTAGCCCTGATAGAAGACGAGGAATAAAGTCAGAGTATGTACGGGAGCAGGTGTGTCCTTGTAGTGTAAGTCTACGGGAACAGCTCTGTACTTCTGGAATAGTAGTGTACTGCCTCAGCTGTACACCGCTGGCATACTGGTCTCGGTACAGCTCTGTCCTTCTGGTGTACAACTCTACACGCACAACTGTGTACTTCTGGGGCACTGGTTTAGGAAAGAGTTGTGTACCTCTGGTGCACTGGTTTAGGACACAGCTGAGTCCTTCTGGAACAGTAGCGTACGGCCTCCGCTGTGCACCTCTGGCCTATGAGACAGCTTTGTCCTTCTGGGGTAATACTTATATTTGGTTTACGGTTTTATATTTTACATAGCGTCCTATTGTAATGGTGAACTTATACAGCGCAGTCACTCTGGTATACTGTGTACTGATAAAGCAGTTTCCTTCTGTGATACTGATGCATTTTGATGGGCCTTTTTTTCCTGCCACGAACTGTTTTGCCAGTTAGTGTTTTACCACTAGGTGTTGTTACAGTAGGTGAGGTAAAACAAGCATTAGAAATGCAATAGGTCTAGCGTTTTATTAAGTTAAAGCCATTTGCTTTGCTATACAATACCATTAGCAAAGCAAATGGCTTTAACTTAATCAAAGGCGAGACCTATTGCATTTTCAATGCTTGTTATTTAATTGATGTGTAATTGCAAACAAAGCACGGAGGCTGTCGGCTGTGGAGCAACCTGGGATAAAGCCAGATTTGCCTGGTCTCACCAGTGCAGGCATTACTGGCAGCAGCCTGCACGCTAGGATTTTCATTTATTTTTTGACAATCTAAATTGATTAGAGAAAGGGTCCAATATGAACGCATAGGTAAGGTGGTTTGTCTGTCTTCAGAATCGTAATGACAACCACCTTGCAGAGTATCTGGGAGTCTCTCTCTAATATGCTTCTACATATACCATAAATTCCTCTGCATATTCTTTGTAAAATTCTGCGGGAATGCCATCATTATTTGGAGTGCTGCCATCAACTCCTCAAATCTCCTCTGCTGTAATCGGTTGACACAGAGGGCTGCGGTGCTCAGGATCCAGCCTCGCCAAGTCAGTCCTGTCTAGAAAACCTGAATTTACTTCTCATGGGCTAATGTACAGAAGCAGTATAAATTATTATAAAACCCTTTGAATATATCCAACATACCTGCAGACTCACATATGACTTGACCACTCATCTGCAGTTATTTTGAGCATGTACTTAGTAAGCTATTTTGGCTTAGTCATTGGTGCAAATATATGACCCGGGTGTTCCCCCTCTCCATATCTCCGTACCCTAAAATATTCATTGCAAAAACGCACCTTCTTCTCAGCAAGGTCTTGGAATTCTTGACGTTTAATTTGCATAGGCTCCAGGACAGTAGTATCAGTGGTATCCTCATAGTGCTTTTCCCAAGCACATAGCATATTGATTTTAGTATTCTGTTACTTTTATCGAAACATTTCTCACGGATCTCAACCCTATGTTTCTCACATCGTTCCCACCTATTCAACAGAGCCTTTGTTAGAAACAAAGTAATTTTGATTAGCTTATCTATTTTTCTTACTGAACACCTGGTCCAATAAGTGTGTGAGCTGCAATCTTCTTGTAACTTGTGGTTGACCTATATTAGGGAGTACCACTGCTAACACTACTGGAAAGTGATACGATAATGTCCAGGGGAGATATTGAACATCTCTAGTCCAACCTATGAAATCCTAGTCCCAAGCCTGAAATCCAGCCTTGAGGAAGAATTACACACTAGAGAATAAAATGTAAATTCTGTATGTTAAGGATGTGTCATTCTCCAAATATCTACCAATGCATTATCCTTCATAACCGCAGCCAACGTCTCACCTGCCTTGCTGTGTCATCGGGCTGACCCCTGTGAACAGTCAAGTTTGGGACTTATTACTAGGTAGTGGTCGCCTCCCCAAATTATTGTAGCAGGCTGCAAGGAGTTACAGCTTGTTATTATGTGTGTGAAGAAAACCGGGCAATCAGTATTGGGTGCTTATGAGTTACTCAGCGCAACGTGAGTGTTCCCTATCGTACCTAGTACAATCAGATATTACCTTCTCCTTGTCCGCCAGTACAAATGTATGCCTAGATCAGGCCATCATCTTAATAAATAAAGCAACTCCTCTCGAATATGTTGAGGAGGCGAGACATTAGTACTCCCCTATGCTTTGGCAAAGACAGAACCACGGTTTGGAGCCAGGTGCATTTCCTACAGATACACCACTTCAATGCTATGCTGCGTGAGATATGCTAAAGAAAATTCTGCATTTACGTGGCTAGCCATGCCCTCTAACTTTCCAAGTTACAAGCTTTAGGAACTTAGGTTGAACAGTACGCTCTCTAGTCAAACCCACGTTGAAGACCATCTTTCCCTGCAAGGTTTGTTCCACTGAACCTGTACTGCGTGTTCATCATGCTGTATAGTAACTGTCTCCTACCCCTCCAACCACCCAGTGACTTCCCACAGAACACCCTCCAGAATAATCAACTCTCTACAACAGAACATATACAATTTATCCTGGAGCGTGGTAAATAGGCACTCTGACAGGCGGGGCCAGAGTAGCATCTAATTGAGAATTAACTGCTGAGGGTGGAGTCCCAGGAGCCATATTCATGTGTGCAACAGGAAGGCCCCCATTGCACTACAAATGGCTCATCTCTCTTAGTCATGAGGTTTACAGTTTGTGGAAAGGGATCTTTCGCCGTGCAGCCCAACCATGAGAGTCATCCAGGCCCAGATTTCCGAAGCCCTTGCTTTGCCATTGTGTCCCGCTAGTGAGATTTACTAAGCCACCTTGTATGGCTCTGCTTGGCTTAGTAAATCCAGAATAACGCAAGGCAGTACGAGTCGCTGCCTTGCATTGTTCTGCGTTGGGTATGCAATCCATGGGTGGAGCATAGGTGTTCCCACGCATCCACCCATGAATTTAGGCGCATTCCCAGATTTACTAAGACTAGTAAACCTGGGAATGCCTCAAATTGATACGCTTTACCAGCAGAGTCCTAAGAAGGAGAAATACCTTTATTTCTCCTTGTAATTTCCGCTTTATGTTTGCTGTATTATGCCGCACACATTGAAAGAGGAAAATGGCTATGAAGATTGCCTTTGAGCAAGAAGGTGTCCCTTTCGGCACAAAAAAAATCATGCATGTAATGCAGCACCCTTGCAGTATGGCACATGTTTGGCAGCCACAAGTGAGTCAGTACAGGAACAGCAAGAATGTGCCATATATTAGTAAATATGGAGCATTCCTGCTCTCTCCATTTGATGCAGCGCAACAAGTTTTCTTGCTGTGTTACCCCAATTATTGATAAATCTGGGCCAGAGTGCTCATAATGATGTCTTCTTTCTATCTTAAATCTGAAGGGGGCACTTACTTTTATTCCAGATCCCTGAGGTTTATTCATCACCTCCTCCTGCTCGGTCATTGGTGATTCACGTCTGGCTTTGGAGTATGTGTTGAGAAATGAAGTAGCAATCTTGGGGTCCAAGAACCAGTGAGTTTCCCCTTTAGTGTCATATTGTATCCCTTGGAGCTTTTTCTGCAAGTTTCTTTCTAGCACTTTGAATGCTCTGGGTAAAATCGGGGAAAAAATAAATGTTCATGCCAGCTTACTGAATGTTCTGCAATTCTCTGGCAAGTTTCAAGACTTTATCTGTTTCGATAGTTGAAAAGTTTGGTTATGATTGGGTGCGAGAGAGTGGGCCAACCCGTATTGGCCTAGCCTAGAGGCTAGAAAGTGATGCGCTTTCTCCACCACTAGGATCTTGGAAAGATGGTCAGCCCTGAAGACGTTGCACAGTAGTTTTTCTTTGTGGTCTTCAGTGCGCCCCATGGCTCTTGATTCAGCCCTATGTTAAGCTCCTTTTCTCTCTCCTACTGCATCACCCTTTCACTGAAGTCGGGAATAGAAGCTAGATGTGCCTTTCTCCTCACTCATGCAATTAGAACTGGTAATCACCTTACTCGAATGCCTACTTCTTTGAAGATCTGTCATTACTACCAGATTCCGATGTAGGTGGCACACGAATGGAATGGCCGCCTTGAGGGGAGGCTCCCGTAGCCTGGTGCTATTATCCTGCTCATAATCCTACCCAAATGATAACAACTGCCATTTAAAAGAAGATTAATGGTGCCTGGAGTGTGGGGAACAAGCGATACGAGTTTGATGCTGGTCTGACACCGTTTGCTGCTGTGGACGAAGGTCGCTGCAGGCGGCGCTGCAGGACTCTGCGCAGCCCGGACCTCCCTCCGGGTGTTGATCGCTACGCAAGAGCCGAGGTCCCCACGTGGCGAGAGGGCCGGTGCGCTACCAGCCGCTAGAGCAGGGGTGTGGTGAGTGCTGACCTGATGCGCTGATAATTGCTGCAAGTGACAGCCGATCGCCGCGAGTGGCGGCGACTGCTCAATACCTGCAAACCGGAGGATCATGCAATACTGTGCCACCTCCATTCGGCCAGCTTGATGCTGAAAGCGGAGGTTGCTGTGGTTGCTGCTGCGGGGCCCTGCACGGCCCGAACCCACCTCTGGACATAGATTGCTGAGCGAGGATCGGGCTCCCCAGGCGGTAGGAGGACCGACGCGTGTGAGAATCTCCTTTTCACATAATAAAGACACGTGACTCAGGAAATTCATCAGGAACTTGCAGGTTTATTCAAAGGTAAATAGGACCCATCCAATCCTCAGCCAGCTCAATATGTCACTGTCTCAACCGACCCTGGTCTTAGAACCTTCTTCAAAGCACTACATTCTCTAACCAAGGCAACAGTTAGATCATTCCTAAGACCTGATCATTAGATAGAGAACCCAGATGACATAGGCAAAGCATCACTGTGACAACGAGAATACCACACACCTCCCTCCGTAAACAACAACAAAACACACATGCAAAACAAACAAAACACAAATCACGAAATATAATCTTTCAAATATTCTGCTTTCCTTTGAACCCTAGATGAATTGCGTGATGGTTCTGACAACACTGTTTCATTTCCCAATGTATTCTCAGAACCTTCACTAAAATCAGAACACACACAAATCCTTCCTAAGTTCCAAATCTTATGGTCATTTGTTCTTACAGCATTATTAAACACTTTAACTACATACATAGGTTTTGAGAATTTTACTTTAGAGCCCGGAAGCCTTACAACCACCTTATCTCCAATCTTGACTTCCGTTAGTTTAGTGGATTTCCTCACATCAAAATTCTCCTTCCTAGCTAGACACTTTTTCTCTTCTTTTTTCCTCCACCCTTTAGTATCTTTTTTTACCGAAGAACCAAACACAGTATCCCCCAAACGTCGAACCCATGAGGGCTCCACCAGAGTACAAGGAGCCCTCCCTTTAAAAAGAATAAAAGGAGACTGACCCGTTGAACTGTGAGGAGTCATTCTATAGTCTTCAATTTTCTTTAACACTTGTTCCTTCCAATTTTTCCCAGAACTTTTTGCCAAAGAGATTGTCTCCTTGATCACCCTGTTGAACCTCTCAACCATCCCATTGCTTTCTGGGTGATACAGGGAACACTTTTTATGTTTTATGCCTCTATCCATAAGGAATTTCTCCATTTCTTTTGAGACTAATTGTACCCCATTATCCGTCAAGATTGATTCTGGGTAACCCTCTCTAGCTATGAGACCTTCTAGAAATCTGATCACATGAACAGTCTCTATCCCAGAAGTAAACTATATCTCAGGCCACCTTGAAAACAAATCCAAAAGCACCAAAATATCTCTTTGCTGTCCATTGAAATGAATGGGACCCACAATATCCAGCGCCACCTCCTTCCACGGTCCACTTGGAAGTTCCCTGATGACCATAGGTTGAACTCTAACAACTTTCGACTTATCACTTGTTGCACACACAAACAATCTCTAATGACCCTTTCTATCTGTAAGTCCATTCCTGGCCACCAATATGAAGAACGAAGCCGCTCCTTGGTCCTAGACATCCCAGAGTGCAACTCATGAGCCATATCCACCAAGGCCTTCCTTATCTCTAAAGGAGGTACCAACCGTGTTCCTCGTAACAAAATACCATTACACACTCCCATCTCATCCTTTACGCCCCAAAACTTTGTAGCCTCAATTGACCCAGCATTTTTTTTTCCACCCACTCTGAATCAAACTCATCACTTCAGACAATACCAGATCCTGAGATAACTTCACCCTCCATTGATCCTCATCAATAATACTAGTATTGACAAAACACACATGCACATCACTTTCAGCCCAATCATCTGTGTCTTCACCTTCACCGGAACCCTCTACTAGCCTAGAAAGAGCATCAGCTACCGTGTTCTCAACACCAGGAATGTAGTTTATTGCAAAATCATACTCTTGAAGAGCCATGACCTACTTACTAATCCTTCCAGAAACTTGGTCTATGCCCTTCTTTCCAAAAATCTCACATAAAGGTTTGTGATCTGATTTAACCACAAATTTTGTACCCCACAAAAACTTCTTTAATTTCCTGATAGCCCAAAAAACAGCAAGTGCCTCACGCTCAATCACCGAATAACGTGATTCCGTATCCTTTAGCCCTCTAGAAATGAAAGTAATAGTTTCCAAACCATTCTCACTCTCTTGTTGCAACACCGCACCCAACCCTTTAAGACTCGCATCCGTGGTCACAACTGAAGTTCTTGAAGGATCAAAACCCTTAAGGTTAGGTACATTACAGAGTTTTTCCTTAACACCAACAAATTCCTCATCACACTCCTGAGACCAATTAAATTCCACACCTCTCTTCAAGAGTGCTCTCATGCTTGAACAATGTTCCGCAAATCCCTCAACAAATTTGTTATAATATTCCGCCATTCCAAAAAACTTCATCAGTTCTTCTCTTGAGGATGGAGGTGGCATGCGAGAAATTGTGTTGACCAAATCAGGTTTCGGAGAAATACCCGCACCAGAAATCGTGTGCCCTAAATAATGAATAGAAGAGGTTTCAAAACAGCACTTTTCTAATTTTAACAGTTAAGTTGGCATTTTCAAGTCTGTTTAACACTTCAAAAAGCACCTTCCTATGCCCCTCGTGATCCTTTGCACATATTAAAATGTCATCCTGATATACACGAACCCCATCACACCCTTCAAGAACTCTTTCCATAGCACGTTGAAACACAGATGCCGCCGACACTAAGCCAAACGGCATCCTAACAAACCTAAAAGTTCCGAAAGGTGTAATAAATGAGGTCAAATCTCTTGAAGACATATCAAGTTCAATTTGGTGATATGCAGAAGCTAGATCGATTGTGCTGAAGACCTTGGCACCATCTAGCAATGTGAGTAATTCCAATATATTAGGTAGTGGATACTTATCGACAACCACACACTTGTTTAGTTGTCTTAAGTCCACACACAAACGCAAGGACCCATTGGCCTTGCGTGCAGCGACTACCAGAGCAAGCCATTCCGTGTTGGAGACTTCTTCAATCATTCCACCATCCTTAAGTTTATCCAATTCCCTTTTCATCTCCTCCCTAACTGCTAAAGGAACATTTCTAACTCTACAAGTAGAAGGTTGAGAGTTAGGGCGTAGAGGTATATTCAATTTAAAATCTTTGAGACAACCTAATTCCTCTCTAAACACTCTTGGAAATTTACTTTTGATGTCACCCAGAACACCCCCTTCCGGTTTTAGAAGAACCGTTTGAACATTCTGTTTGAGAACAATAGGCGAGGAGCTCCCTGGATCCAACATAACACCTAAATCTGCCTGATGAAACCAACTGATGATACTGTCACCCTTCTTGGAAACATACACCTTGCCTGATACATATCTCCCACGATACTCAATTAAACCTATAAAATACCCACATAATGGGATAGGTTCACCCCCATAAGCCAAAGGGCGTATATCCGGCTTCAGTAAATTGACCTTTCCAGCAAGCTTTGTTTGATAAAATGATTTTGAAACAATGGTAATTTTTGCCCCAGAATCAAACAGTACTCTTGTAGGTTCAACCTCAACCTGTATTACATCCAAAGGACAAGACCTGACCTCCCCAGACCTATTTTGTCGTACATCAGATTGAACTTGTACTACAATTTGTCCACATACAAAGTCCTCATCTTGAAACTCTGTGTCAACTGTTTTGACATTGCTTGTAGAATTTTTTGATTCACAAACAACCGCCAGATGACCCTTGCGCTTACATTTAGCACATATTGCTTTCAGAGCTGGACATTTTTTATCATTCGCATAATGCCCAAGTTTGTCGCACCTGAAACATTTCGGAACAAAAGGTTTTGATTTACCTTTAACTGCATCATCACTTTTAGAGACGTTTCTGCTAACAATAACCTCTTTTACTGTTTCAATAGAAGCTTTCACATCATTCTTTAAGGGGCCCCACGCATAATGCTGGCCATACACTGGATGGTGTATTTACCAACGATCCCAAAATTGAGACATCAGTATTATTTCCTTTGATATGGACTGATCAAGCTATAACTTTTAGGATTAAACAGTTACCACTCAAACTTTCTCAGAATAAAGTCCGTCCGCCAGTGGGGGCACGGAGGTGGAATAAGGCAGATATGCCGCATTTTATTAATCTCCTGATGTCATCTATTCCAGAAAACACAGGTGATACGGAGACCATGTCCGCAAATTTTCAGGATTGGATCTTAAAGGCAGCCAACCAAGTTGCACCTGAAAAATGTTATCGCCCCAATAGAGCTACGCCATCTGCCCAATGGTACACAGAAGAACTGCGCCTCCAACGTCAATACTGCAGAAACCTTGAAAGGCGCTGGAGAAAAAATTACAGTCCCTCTGCCAAGCAAGATTATAAGAGCGCTCTAGCTATTTATAAAAAAGCCATTAACACGCAAAAAAATCTCTTTTATACTGGCCAAATTGAACAAGCACACAATTCATCTAGGATGCTTTTTCAAGTCGTGAATTCTCTTTCTAGTCCAAAGGGACCTATAATTGATAACTCGCAGGAACTATGTGATTCATTAGCCACTTTTTTCAAAACCAAGATAACGGATATTTATTCTACTTTTTCCAATGAACAGGTAGGAAAAACTGATGTTACACCCATCATTCATCCAACACCCATCAACTCCTTTTTTGATCAGTTTCAGCCAGCTACTGAAGATCAGATCAGTGCGCTGATCTGTAAGATCAAATCAGGTTCCCCACTTGACCCTTGCCCTCCTACAACAATGAATACATTGCAGAATGTTATCACACAGCCGCTAACTGAAATATGTAACTCCATTTTTAAATCTGGCGCCTACCCAGAGAGTTGGAAGAAGGCGATTGTTAAACCTTTAATTAAAAAACCTTCCTTGGACCCCACTATTTTGTCCAACTACAGGCCTATTGCTTGCCTCCCTTTTACGTCCAAAATCATAGAGGCAATTATGAATAAACAGCTCTCAGAGTTTATTGAACATCATAAACTCTTAGATGACACTCAGTTCGGGTTCCGGAGGGAACACGGAACTGAGACAGCACTAATAAAAGCCTCAGACGAAATTAGGGAGATTATGGACTTAGGAGGAGCTGCAGTTCTTATTTTATTGGACCTATCGGCGGCCTTTGACACGGTCGACCATACCATCTTGGTCGACCGTGTCGTAACCTTCGGGATCAATCATTTGGCCAAAGACCTTATAGCTTCCTTTTTATCCAACCGTAGACAGGCAGTAAAGCTGGGCAATTATTCACCCACTACTGAATTGCCTTGTGGGGTCCGTCAAGGATCCTCGCTAAGTCCCACACTTTTTTACATTTATGTTTCGGACTTGGCGAGGGTCATTAAATCTCATGGGATGCGTTTAACCACCTACGCTGATGATACCCAGCTCGTGCTGGCGGTATATAAGAATGGCCCTGTGGTAGCAGCTAGGTTTCAGGAGGGCTTACTGGGTGCACAATCATGGATGCACAGTAACTGCCTGAAACTTAATGCGGAGAAGACTGAGGTTATGACCTTCGGCACAATCCATCCAGAATGGTCTCACATATGGTGGCCTAGTCAGATGGGCCCGCCTCCGGTGCCAGCCACCAAGGTCAGAAATTTGGGAGTGATTTTTGATAACAAGTTATCTTTTGGATGCCATGTTAACAAGGTCGTGTCGGCTACTTTCTTTGTACTGAAGAAAATAAAAAAACTCTTGCCGTATTTACCAGTCTCTGCAGGAAAAACGCTAGTTACCACACTAGTATTTTCAAAATTAGATTATGGAAATGCTCTCTTCCTTGGCACACACAAATACATCTTAAACAAGCTTCAGTCCGTCCAAAATATGGCGGCACGGATCCTGCTTAACATCCCTAGGCGACATTCCACTTCTGCAGCCATACGCCATCTTCATTGGCTAAGGGTTGAGAGCAGGATCAAATTTAAGGCTCTCTGTATAGCCTATAAGGCCATTCATCAAATAGGACCTAAGTTTTTAAAAGAGGCTTTTCAGGTGTACATCCCTAAAGAAAATCTAAGATCAGCAGCTAGCTATCTTTTGACTGTCCCCCGTACAAGAACGGCCACCTGGAGTGACAGGAGATTTTTGGTAACAACGCCTGTGCTCTGGAACATACTTCCTTTGCACATTAAAACTGCATCCACCCTTATTAACTTTCGCAAATTATTGAAGACCTGGCTTTTTAATCAATGGGAACGCGGTCTGATCTGTGCTGTAATCTGGAGTATCTCGCTGCGCCTAGACACCTTAGGGTATTAGTTGCGCACAAAAAATCTCATAAATAAATAAATAAATAAATAAATTTCAATGAATGTTCAATCCTTTTTGCAACTTGCAATACATCATCTAAAGAGGGTTCATCCCTTAGCCATAGTTCTTCACGCACCTTCTCTAAATTGCACCCTAACATAAACTGATCCCTTATTCTTTCTTCCAACAGTTGTTCAAATCTACAGGAAGACGCTAGCTTCCTCAGTTGAGTAACATACATTTCCACCGATTCACCATTGTTTTGAAGCCTCTTAGTGAACTGATACCTCTCAAGTATCGTGCTAACTTTGGGTAGATAATGATTATCTAGTTTCTTAATACACTCCTCATATTCATTCAGACCCCTGCTTTCAACAACAGAGAGATCAGCTAGATGATCAAAAACATCTTGACCCTCTGAACCAAGACAATGTAAAAGAAGAGCAGTTTTCCTCTGTACCAAGATTCGCACCACAGACTTTAGCGTATCTCTCAAATACTTTTTTCCACTTCTTCCACTTGAGTGAGGGCTCACCTGGTTCCGATAAAAAGAAGGGAGGAGCAGTCACATTCTGCATGGTTGCAAAAAAAAAAAAAATTAATAACCTGCAACAAGCACTTGTAAAATATCAAATATCCCTATTACACTGTGTTTCTCCAAGTGCTTGCAAAATTTCTTGCTCACTAATAAACAAAATGTAAATAAAATCACAACAATACAGCAACCGAACAACAGATGACAGTGTATCCCAACAATACAGCAACCGAACAACAGATGACAGTGTCGCATAAGAGAAACAATTTCCCCACCAAAGTGACAGAATGAATGTTGTTACATTTTTTTTTTTTTTACATGCGCTTAAAGACGGCACTAAAGCTTCACCGTTCTCCTCCTGAAGTGTAGATCAAAACTCCCTGCAAAGAACAGAGCAAATCTAACTCCACGCCGGAGCTAGAAACTAAAAACAGTTAGTCACAGTTATTAAAAGGAACAATATACTCCTTGAAACTTCTCTCTATATTTCTATAGTGTACATATTACCAAGATGATCATAAATGTGGAACACCAGAAATGTTGAAAATCCAATGTTGAAAACCCAAAATAAATCGAAGTACTGTGTCTACCTTAGCGTGTGCGTATCACGGTGATGAAATCAAACAATTTGAAACGCAACAAGGCAGACTAGCAATGTTCCCTGTTAGAGTTGCTGGGCAATGCTTCCACAACCTTTCCTGAATGCGTCACCCAGGGTCGTGTGCGTATCACGGAGGTGAAACGCACATACTGTTCCTGTTGCTGGGCAACGCCTCCACTGCCTTCTCTAAACGCGTCACAAAGGGTCGTGTGCGTATCACGGAGGTGAAACGCACCCACTTCCTGCGCTTTTGCTGCCAGGCAACTCAGCTCTTCAATGACGCGGCTGCTTGGCAACACCCCCTGGCTTCCTCGACACAAAACAATGGAAAGAAGAGAGAGACACGGGCCAGCACGCTCACGCTAAGAATCCCACGCGGACACTTTAAAACACAACGTTAAGGTAGGCAACGTTTTTTTGCCTCAGATTAAGCTTTACTTTTCCAAAAAAATCTAGCGTGCGACCGAATTTAAGAATATAAGCGCACTTGCATTAAAGTTATACATCTTCAAGCGCTGTAACAGTTGATAGCTCCACTGAATTTTGGAGGAGGAATAAAAAAACAATCACAAGAAGGGGCGAGCCCGTGACGATCCAATAGCTAACTTCAATACTATCAACATTCACGGCGAAAGCTCCCAGCCCGCAAATCAGATTTCACAGTACCTCATAAATGAATCCAAACAGAGCGTTGTTGATGTTGGGTCCTTCCTTTGGTCCAGCTGCCGACTACGCCAATGTGAGAATCTCCTTTTCACATAATAAAGACACGTGACTCAGGAAATTCATCAGGAACTTGCAGGTTTATTCCAAGGTAAATAGGACCCATCCAATCCTCAGCCAGCTCAATATGTCACTGTCTCAACCGACCCTGGTCTTAGAACCTTCTTCAAAGCACTACATTCTCTAACCAAGGCAACAGTTAGAACATTCCTAAGACCTGATCATTAGATAGAGAACCCAGATGACATAGGCAAAGCATCACTATGACAACGAGAATACCACAACGCGCTACCAGCTTCCAGGGCTAGGGTGCGGTGAATGCTGACTTAGCTGTGCAGTTAGGCGAAACAGGAGGCAAGGCACCGGAGCGGGTGGAGGTGACTGCTGCATACCCACTGGGCAAATCCTCGTACAGTATGGCGCCATCTTGATTTTGGCCACGCGAGTGGCGTATCGGCCATGAGCGGCGACTTTCGATGCCCATGTCCTGCAGGGCGGTCAAATGCATAAAGTGACTGCTCTCTATGTGAGCGGCTAGCTCCTCTCAAAAACTGCCACACCATTAGCCCCGCTGGGTATAGACAAGCGTTACTGGTACCAGCAGCGCATTCCAACAAGGCTGTAACGCGGTGGCAGGGTCCCCGAGACTGATACTACAGAGCTGGGCACTTGGGATACTCAGGAGGCACAGAAACACGGGGCAAACTTCACCCTTATCGTGAAAGATTACTCATTGTTTGGAAAGCCTGGGAGCGAGTGTAGATCTTATTGGGCACTCCTGCAGGGTGGAGAGACCTGCAGGGACGATGAGGTGTTAACGGACTGTCCCTAAGTTGCTCTTACTACTTCACTGGTAGCTGTGCAGCGGCGCTGTGGAACTCGTCTCAGTGAAACGGATAATAAACAGTGCATCCGCAGGCATTTGGCACTCGGAGCTACTCCAGCCAGAGGCTAGTGCTCTCCTCCAGATAGTTGCGTGCTCACCATGGGGAAACCGGACGCGAGACAGCCACGATTGACTTTTGAAGCAAAGAAAAGTACCCGGCTGCAACAGACATAGAAGGAACAAGGCGCTGAGATGCAGGACTTACCACCAGCTCTGAACAAGAACGTGAAAAACGTACTACTTGGGGTCAGGCAGGGCCTTGCAGCTATCGCGGACAAAATGGATGCCATGACTACGCGAATGGATGCTATCGTCCATAAAATTGACGGACACGAAGAGCGCATAAAGGAGACGGAACGCCGGATCTCTGATGCTGAAGATGCCACCTCTCACATACAAAACTCTGTGTCCCAAATGGACAAGCTGCTGAAAATAATTGCCGCAAAGAATGAGGACATTGAAGCGAGAAGTAGACTGAATAACATCTGTGTCCTAGGAATTTCAGGAAGTACAAATACGGGCAAAATGGAGGAATACATTGAGAAGCTGCTGCTGGCAGTAGTCTGGGCGGAATCTCTCTCCTCTTGTTTCATAGTTGAAAGAGCCCACCGCTCTCTGGGTCCGAGACCTCCACCCGGAAGCCCCCTTCGACCTATCATCGCACGCCTACTGAATTACAGGGATCGTGATGTCGCCCTCAAGGTGGCGTGGGAAAAGAAGCAGCTGCACTTTGAGAGAGTGCCATTCACCATCTATCCTGACTTCACGGCAACCGTGCAGGAGAGGCGCACATTTCTCCCAGTGAAACAGAAACTCAGACAAGCCCAAATAGACTATGCCTTACTGTACCCAGCCAGGCTTCGAGTCACCAATCAAGGAAAACAGATGTTCTACACGAAACCACAAGTCGAAGAATTAAAATAAAAACTCAAACGCCAGAACACTGCTAAAGACACCCCGAATGCCTCGCCAAGATCGTCCACACCGAAAATGGAGTGACCCCTTAAACTAGAAGCAGCCGTTCACTTATTACTACATGCTGGCGACACTCAAGTGTTGTCGCGCTCCGGACACTACTGGCATGTGCTCCCCTTGATGTGGGATATTGCTGTACTGTGGCTAGTTGTGTCACATGATGGGTAATGTGAAATCACTGTCACCAGGCACCCTCATGCCCAAAGGGGTATTGTGGATCTATCTCGATAACCCTGGAGGGAGAGGTATTCGTGTGTCACCCAGGAGCTTCCCCTCTATGGGAGATCCCCCTTTCTTTTTTTGCAAGTTTAAGCGATTCGAATACTACTGCATTGTTTGATGTTGGCCATGTGGTTTGTTGGGAATAGGGCGGGGGAGGGAGGGACAGGTCTGGCATGATTGGGATGCTTCAGTGGGATGGGTTGTTTGGTTGAGTTGTTCACATGATCTTCACTACGCATACACCACAGCCAAGCAGACCTAATTATGCTGATTTACTAGGTCTCACTGCAATAAGCGTTGATATGCAATGTTGTCATCTCTTTTCCTCCAATGGGAAGTACGGCTGATTCATTAATTATCCGACAGCTACGGCTTCTATCTTGGAATGTACAAGGACTAGGTGACCCGTGAAAATGCCGGCAGCTACTAGCATACTTAGATCGTCACCAGATAAATATTACTATGCTCCAGGAAACTCACTTTAATCCACAGCACTCTACCAAGTTTGCCAGCAAATGGGCAGATTTTAGACTCTTTTCTTCATATTCCTCTTATGTGAGGGGCACTGCAGTTATCGTCAAAAACTGACACCTTTCACATCACTGGGTACGATAGTAGACCCTGATGGGAGGTACGCAATTGCATGGGGGAGACTAGGGAGGGATTCCGTTACCATAGTCAGCTGTTATGGCCCTAATGTCGATACCCCTGATTTTTTCCCTAATCTATTGGAAAAGATTGTGGGCATAGGGTCTACCCACATAATTTGGGGGTGGAGACTTTAATGTGGCCCTTAACCCGCAGTAGATAGATCCAACACAGCATCCTATCATTACAATAAATCTCAGGCATTCCTACAGGGGAAACTGCGGGGGGCGGTTTAATAGATGCCTGGCGCCATCTTCATCCTAATTCAAGGGAAGGTACACATTTTACCACACAGGCTGCTACATGGGCTCGGATAGATTATTGCCTACTTTCACGTGGTCTCGGACCGTCTATACAGAAGGCCTCACATCTCGCTAGGACCTTCTCTGACCACTCTCCAGTGCATCTCATGCTCACACCGCCGTGCTATGATATGCCCAGATCCATCTGGAGGCTGCAACCTACAGCATTATTAGCTTGGTGAGGAAGTCAAACACTTCTTTCAGAGAAACAGGGATCTGTGGACAGTGTGGAGACTATATGGGAGGCCTTCAAGGTCAGGATTAGAGGGTTTTGCATATCCAAGAGCTTTGGGGTACTCCGAGATATACAGAACACATAAGTGACCTCAGAATTTTAGAGACCCGACTTGCTGCAGGGATGGAGGAACAGACACAACATGACTTCCGAGAGAAACTATCAGAATATACAGATACTGCGGCACGTGAAACAAATTCAGGGGCAAGTACTGGGTGGCCCGCAGGTATGGGGAAGGCGAACGCCCTGGGAAGGCACTGGCTGAGGTGATAAGGCGGCCAAGATTCTCTAACTACATACAGGAGATTGATGGACCGGGGGAGGTAAAGTACCGGGACACTGCTGACATACTGGCGGTTTTCACCACACACTATTCCACGTTATACACCTCGCAACGGAGAGACGACTTCGAGCTCCAAAGTTTCCTGGGAGACGTAGCACTTGGGTGGTTGTGTGACTCCCAGCGGGAGTTCTTAAGTGCCCCTTTTGAGATCGACGAGATCCGGGAGGCGAGAATGCAGATGAAATCCGGCAGAGCGCCAGGGCTGGATGGCCTCCCTGCCGAGTTTTATAAGACTTATATAGACTTGATGGCCCCTATTCTGAAGGAGATTTATGAAGAATTGTTAGAAGTTGGCATGCTCCCCTCGTCTATGAGGGAGGTGTTTATTACTTTCCTTTTGAAGCCTGGCAAGGCATCTGACTCATGTGATTCCTATAGGCAGCTAGCGCTTACAAGTTGTGATACTAAAACCTTGGCTACAGTCATTGCTAACCGCCTGGCCCTACTAATGGACAAACTCGTCCTCCCGGACCAGTCGGGTTTTGTTCCAGGACGTGCCACACCCTATTTTCCAGTCTCCAGAATGTAGCCCCTGATTTGCCACTAGCTGCAGTGTTCTTGGATGCCACCAAGACATTTGATTCTGTGGAATGGGATTACCTCTTCGGCGTTCTACAATTTATGGGCTTTCCCCCCACTCTTCATGTCCTGGATACGATTGTTGTATCAAAGTCCCATAGCCAGGGTGCTGATAAACGGTCATTTTTCATCTGCTTTCCCCATCTCGAGAGGTACCCGGCAAGCATGCCCGTTATCCCCCTTATTATTTGCCCTTGTGGTCAAACCTCTGGCATCTAAGTTGAGACAACACCACCAGGATACAGCGGTCCATTGTAATCGCCGCAATATCTTAATATCCCTCTATGCAGATGATATTACTCTTTATGTGAGAGACCCTCAGCAAAATATTCATCCTCTTCTGCATGAATTTATTGTTTTTAGGAAACTCTCTGGAACCCATATTAATTTGGGAATATCACTCATATTCCCCTTAACGCCTGCAGTCACTAAATTCCCTCTGGACTACCCATTAGATTGATGCGACACATACCTGCGATATCAGGGGATTCAAATCACTGGAGACGGGGAAGAATTGATACGCCTCAATTATGGTACAACTATGGATCGCCTCGCGAGTAGTATCACTCGCTGGATTTCCCTGCCCCTCTCGCTCGCAGGACGAGCTTCCTTAATAAAAATGGTGGTACTCCCACAGTTTTTGTATTTGTTCATGAATATACCGTATCACCCTGGCCGCTATTTTTTCAAGACATTCCGCACAGTAATGACAAGGTTGTTCTGGGCTGGTAAACAGCCACAAATACAATGGTCGATACTCACGAGACATTACGCGCAGGGAGGGTTTGATATTCCAGACTTTGAAATGTACTTTACATGTGCACAAGCTCATTATGACTTTTATTGGATTAACCCTCCCAAATACATGCCACAGGTGGCAGCGGAGCACTGGCCCGCTGAATGGGATACTGCACACACCCATATGCACACGTGACACAACACCCACAATGATCACAGGCACAGTTGATGCTTGGCATCGTATCTCCGGTCTCCTCAAATCTCTCATACTATATTCGCTGCTCCTCACCCTCTCCTATCATCCCCGAATGCCCCTACTTCAAGAAAAGGGTTTCATCAAGCTATGTGAGCGCACAAACATCACTAAATGGGGAGATCTCTTTCATGATGGGACATTTCGCTCTTCGGATCACTTTTTTTCACGATCTGCAGCCCTCCTCTCTTGATCTCTTTCTATATGTCTATCTTCGACAGGGAATGCGCTCTGTGGTTCCGCCATTTCCCCAGGAACCTACTAGCCTTGCACCTCTACACCAAACGCTGGGATCTGCAAAACCGGGACACTTGGTATCTACATTATATCACAGTATCCGCGCAAAACAGCCGGATTCCCCAAGCACCTCTCGGGCACACTGGAACACTGACCTGGGGATTGAGTTAGCGGACGAACAATGGAAATATTGTTGCTTACAGACTGCACACAGTTCCGCCAGTTGTAGGCTACGCCTTACGCATTAGAAGTTCCTGCAGCGTTTATATTACACCCCTGTAAAAATGTTTTGGTTTAAACTAAAAGACACGGATCGATGCAACAGTTGTCACAGGCCGGGGGCCGGATTCATACATTTAGCCTGGGAATGTCCACGGGTTCAAGAATACTGGGTACATGTCTTTAACGCATTGGAGCGAATGACATTCATCTCGTTGGTGTAGCCCTCTTCTTGCTCGGTTAGGTTTCACTGAGCAAATCCCCAAATTATATCGCCGATACATTACCATATCGTTATTGCTAGCAAAGCGTAGAGTGGCTTGTAGGTGGGGCAGAGGGCGAGCCCCAAAATTTAAGGAGTGGCTTGATGATCTACTGTATTGTCAGGATCAGCTGACTATATATGCCGAAACACTCCCGCATGCTTCTAGGCCCAAGGATACATGGGGTCCTCTCCAGAGCTATCTGCTGGCAAAAGCCGCGGAGGATGCAGATGCTACAATGTCGGTGGTGGGAACGTAATGCGAGATGGGGTCTCCTTTCCTCCTTCCCTCACACCAACAGCAGCGGTATTGTAACATTAAATGCCTTAAGATGATGATATGTGGTGAATTTGACCCTCTTATACATATTATTATGTCACTCTCCAATCTTTTCGAGATAGATGTCATATACATGGTAGCGTAGATTATCACCTTCACAAGTAGAGTATAATGTGCTGTACTTCATATGACTGTACTCAGGAGAGGTAGAGACGCTCTAATGTGATATTGCAATATCAACACTCCTATCTTTACACTGTTCTCCATAACCTTTTCGTGAGACATGAAAGAAGAAATTGCAATTAATTCCTATGTCTGTACTCACCAGCTTCAAAGATTGTGATGTATGCTTTTGTTTTTGACTAAAAAATCAATAAACACATGTTTTAAAAAAAACAAAAAAACATTTCCAATGCAGGACCCTGCCAAGGTCACGTCAGACAGGCTGTCCACTGGCCGACACTACCCTTTTTATTTATCTTCACTTATTCAGTGCATTTAAAAACTTAAATAACTAAAGATTTTTTTCATTGAGGAACCAGTAACTTATTTTTTCGCAAATACTTCCAGAAGCTTGAAGATGGCCCACTGAAATGCTAGGCTTAGGGACACCATGCCGGATGCGAGACTCTCTCTTTGGGCAAAGAGGCAAAATGAATGCAGTGTTGAGATGGCACTTCAAGATAGGAGAGAGATGTTTTCTCAATCACAAAAGCATTCGCAGAAGTATGCTCAGGGGTATGCATGCTGTACTCTAGCTATTTTCTGCAAGCTCAACTTCAGTACATTGTCTGCTCCATTGTTGTTGCAACTTCCAACTGGGGACGTAGCCACATATTTTCTTTTTCAAGTTCTTTTTTATTAAACTTACAGATGTATGGCAAAACATCACAGATTTATGGCATTCATTGTATCATGTACAATCTTGAAAGCATCATCATCCCTTATTTTACCTTGAGCACTTGTCCCCAGTTTCAATTTTATTCCAGTATCAGTTGGTTCATGTATTATTCCATCAGTTCCTCACATCTTGCATCATGTGCCTCATTGCCTCTTTTCAAGTTCCTTTATATTCCACCCATCTATCCCATATTTTACCCCACTTAACAGGGCATCCCCGGCTTTGATAGACCATTTTCTCAGCTGCACCGCACCATTCAAGGTCTTTCTCCCAGTCTGGGACTTTGTGGGGGTTATGCTGCCCCCCAGGCCCCAGCTATATTCCTTTTTTAGGTCTCGCCTAGGCAGCGCGCATGCGTTGCTCTAGGAGATGACCTTTTGGAATCGGTCAGCTCTTTTCAAGCACTCGTGCTTGTGGCGGCATCCACCTTGCGGGAGCGAGCAAACGTGCGCGCGGCCACGCTAATTGGAAACAGATGGCCCCTGTGCGCCGCTACTCTCTCCCGCAAGGTGGATGCCACCACAAGCACGAGTGCTTGAAAAGAGCTGACCGATTCCAAAAAGTCACTCGTGCTTCTGTTAGCATGCCTACGAGCGATAACATGCATGTCTCACCCCCTCGCCATATCACCCAAACTGGGGCACTCTTACAGAGCAACGCCGAGCTGTCAATACCATTAAACGTGCAACAATAGGACAGAATTTCTGTTTATCAGATCCATGTAAAACCAAACCAAAAGCGGGCATAGGAAGGACCAGCCAGCGTCCGCATCAATAAAAGGAAACAAGCATATGTATTGTGGCAGCTTTTGCCCCTCCCTCCTGCACACGATCAGACAGTGAGGGCACAACGGGCGTGCCACTTACTCTGCACAGGTCGGTTACGTTTTAGAAATAGTCTTTTGTTTTTGTGCTTATCCCCGAGTCCACAATAAAGGCGTTAGAAACAATTCTTTCCATAACGAAGGAGACAAAATAATAAAATGGTACGTGACCTAATTACAACTAGTTAGGATGCACTTTAAGGTTAAAGACAGACATTAAAAAGAAAAGCACAATGTTAATCAGTGCCCCAATTGTGCCTTACTGCTCTGAAAACAGTCCCTCTCAGTAAATGGGACTTTAAACAAATATTCGGGGGAGAAAAAAATATTTTCAATATAAAGACAATCATAACTTCCATCCCCTTGCAATTCAATTTAAATATGTAAGGATTTCTGCAATGATGCAGACAAAAGCTTTTTGGCAGTTCATTGAGTGGGGACATAGATACGGTCCATTCAACAATTCCACCTCATTAGTACCAGTTTACCACAACAGAGCAATCAACAGAAAAGTGGCAAGGTCACTTTTAGGAAGTGACTGCAACTACAATTCACCAGTAGTGTGTAGTTTCTTTTAGGAACCCTACATCCATTTGAGCTAGAAACATTATTTGATAAAAATCTGCACTTTATACAACAGATGGTGGAATGTGTGACAAGTAGGGGAAATCCATAACTACTTGAACAAGCCTTGGCACAGCCAATAGGTCTCGCCCTTGGAACCTTAGAAGTATTCAGTTATGCAGTACAATATCCTTGGTGCAACAACATCAACTGTTGCATGGCTAAACACTTATAAGGTTCTAAAGGCGAGACCTATTGGCTATGGCAATGCTTGTTGCAATTACAGCTGCCAGCATTAACCACAGCTTAGTGTACTTCGGCCATTTGGGCTTCCCCATAACACATAGTATTTGCCATCGGGTATCTAGTGGGACTAACTGCCCCGATACCACAGTCATCACCTGTGTGACCTTGTTCCAGTATCTCTGCAGCACCGGACAGCTCCACAACCTATGGAAAAATGTACCTTCTTCCCCACATCCCCTTATACATTTGCTGGAGTCACATCTACCCATTCGGAGTAGTCTCATCCTAGTTGTGTTTGATCTATGTAGAATTCGAAGCTGTATGAGGCGGAATCATGCTGTCATGGCTACTTCTCTGGGCTCTGTATGGCTTCCTCCCAGTCATCGTCTTCCAGAATCCCTACTTCTCTCTCCCACACCTTCACAGGGCCTCCAGTGAATCAGGGGTGTTATTCATGATTTTTTTTATATATATAAGGGAGTAGCCCTCTCCGTTATTGGATCTAGGAGTACTCTTGTCTTCTAATGGCTTGTATTTGGTCGCCCATTGTGATATGAGTTTTAAGGGATGTTTCAATTGTATGTATCGGAATTGTTCAGTGTCTGGAATTTGATAGTCTATCTGCATACTCTGGTAGTCTACCATCTTTTGTCCCTTCCAAATATCCCCTAGGTATTCAATACCCAGTAATGCCCACGAACGGAAGCTCTGTAGTCGGCGCACCTCTCTCAGGAGGTCACTGTTCCATAGGGATGTATGTTCCGTTAGCTTGCCTTCCCAGCCAAGTAATTTAGTCGACTCCCTCCAGATTCGTACAGTTGTTTGTTTCGGTAGTCTGTTTGTTATTTCCCTACTATACAGTGCATCCAGATATCCTTTCGGTCTCATCAAGTGGTGGTCTACTCGGTATACTGGCTCCTCCCTCCCTGCAAAAACCCAGTCATTGAGCGTGACCAGTTGTGCGGCCCAATAGTATTTTCAGATATCAGGGACTGCCAAACCCCCCACATACACTCCCCTTTATAACTTGTGGAGTACGATCCTACAGTTCCCTCCATCCCACAGTAGTTTCCTCACCTCCGAATCTACCTTGCAAAAAGGCTGCATAGGGATTCTATATGGGGCGTTTTTAAGGACGTATAGTAGAGGTGGTAGCACCATAATCTTAAAGAGGGTCACCCTTCCCATTAGTGAGAGCAGTAGGTTCTCCAATGCATAACATCCTTCTGTAGTCTATGTAGCTGGGGGAACAGATTGTCATCTAGGAATTTAGTCTCAGTTGATCACAATACCCAAATATTTAAATTTATCTCTAATCGATATTGCATTCCCACTGATTGACATAGTTGGCATATCCGCTGACAATATAAATGCTAGAGATTTGTCCCAGTTTATCTGATAGCTGGAATAGCTTATGAACAGTTGGACTATATGGAGTGTACAGTGAATCATACATCGGGCTGTGTGGCTTATAGCATTATATCATCGGCATATAGTCAGATTTTTTCCTCACATTCAGCCCCAACCGATATCCCTCTTATTAGTGGATCCCTTGTGACCAATGCCTCTAAGGGCTCCAGTGCGATAGCGAACACCATGGGTGAGAGCAGACATCCTTGCCTCGTGCCCTTGTGTAACGTCACCTGCCTGGACATCACACAGTTTACCCTCACTCTGGCCAGAGGTTTCGCATAGAGCAACTGTACCCAGGCATAGAATTTGGGGCTGAAGCGCTCCAGTACCATAAAGAGATTTCCATTATATGCTGTCAAACTCCTTACGGGCGTCTAGAGACAGCAATACTGCACTCTCTTTTGGCTCACACTTAGCCGCTTGCAGGACTCTGTAGAGGCACCGCAGGTTCAATCTAGTGCTCCAGTGTTGCATAAATCTGAATGGGTCAGGGTGGATTAGGCGTTATTACTTTTGTGAGTCCGGTTACTAGGACCTTGGCCAATAACTTTGGTTCAGCTTTTAACAGTGAGTTTGGCTGGTATGGGGAACAATCCTGAGGCGGTTTGCCCTATTTTGGGATAACCACTACAGTGGGTACTCTTTGGCCCACCGGTAGACTGCCTCAATCCAGCAACTCTTTGAACATATCTAACATATGGGAGGCTACCAGTGTTGCAATTCCCTTATATAGTTCGATCCGTATACCAGTATACCATTGGGTCCGGTCGCATTGCTCGATTGCAGAGCCCTGATCGCTCCGCATAACTTTTCTGTAGTGATGTCTTTATATCTTTTTGGCCCTCTTGCGACAATATGGGGAGTTTCGCGTCTTTTAGAAGTTCTATACAGTCTGTATCTCAAAGAAACACGTTAGTTAGATTCCTCACCTTAGAATATACCCAGGCATCAGGCTGGATCCGGAAAGATTTTTCGTCAGCAATCCCCCTTGCGCGTCGCTAGGCATCGTCTGCGGCTCCGCGTCCGTCGTCGGCGTCGTGCGCCGGAATGACGTCGGAGTACTTAGGCGCCGCCCTCGCGCGCTGACGTCAGTTCTTCTTTTTTCTCATCGCCAGACAGCGCCGATCCGGGAAGAGCTTAACCCTTTAGTCACTTTTTGACTAAAACTTTTTGGACTCTTTTGTCTACTCGTCGACTCGAACTGGTGCCGGTAGGATGCCTGGTTTTAAAGCCTGTGACTCCTGTCACCGACTGATGTCAGTAATGGACCACCATCGCCGGTGCCTTTACTGCCTTGGGGCCGACCACGATGCGGAGTCGTGCCTCGACTGCCGAGCCTTGACCTCGAAGGCTAGGCGGGAGCGGTCCCGCAAGCTTCTCGAGCTCCGGCACTCGGCTCTGCGCCGTTCACGGTCCCGGTCCAGGAGGAGGTCGAAGGACCGGTCGCAGAGCCGCAGCCACCATCACCGCTCGTCGGGTTCCAAGTCTTCGGGTAAGTCGAAGCATAGTAAGAAGTTCAAGAGACGATATCGCTCTTCGGACTTCCCTCGCCGGTCGCGCGACTCGGTCGAAGGTCCGGGTGGTACCGGCTCCGCAGGAGCCGCGTCCGTCCCCATACCCGCCGGTCCCTGGGACCGACGCGACTCCGGTGGAGATCAGTGCCTTCCTCTCGGCCATGAGGGGCCTGGCTCCGCCGTCGACGCCTGCCGGCGCGCCTTCAGGCCCCGAGGGCTCGACTGGGAGGCCTAGCGAGCCGGCGGCTCCGGCCCGTCGTCGACTTCGGTCCCGACGCCGCAGGTCCCCGTGGGATCCAGGCCTGGATCTCAGTTGATGCTGGTCGACCTCACGTCACCTCCTCCGCCGCCGTCGACACCGGTTCCACCCCCGGCGCCGTCTCCGGACGACGCTGTTCCTCGGTTCAGCCCCGGTCCGGGGCCGGTGCGGCATCATACGGAGCCGCATCCGACGCCGATGGATGACCATTTCATCTTCCAACCGGCTCCGGTCATTCCCCCTGTTTATCGGGAATCGACAGTGGCGACTGAGAGGGGTCTGATGACCCTCTGGGCCGCCAGGGCCAGTTATCACAGGACTGGGCAGATGAGCTGGGGGATGCCAGTGGCCTTGACACCTCCCCTGACACTGGCTTCATCTCTCCGACCGTGGCTTCGGAGGAAGGTGCTACCTTTTCTGTGGCGTTGCGTAAGGCGGCCGAAGCCCTCGGGCTGGAGCTACCTACTGTGGCCGTGAAGACTAACCTCCTCACTGAAGTGCTCCAACCGTCAGCAAGCTCCTTGGAGCCTCTGCTGCCATTCAGCGAAGCACTGATGGACATTCTCAAGGGCACCTGGTCCATGCCCTCCACAGTACCTCCTGTGGATCGGAACGTGGCCCGACGCCACCGCCCTGCACCGGGCGACCCCAGTTTTCTGTCCCAACACACCACCCCTGAGAGCCTGGCCTCTACTTCCCAGACCTCCTTCCCGTCCGCTCCCCCGGATCGGGAATCCAAGAGACTGGAGCAGTTTGGCAAAAAGCTGTTCTCCTCCCTTGGTTTAGGGCTGCTGTCGATTAACACCGCTTCCCTTGGACTGTTACTCCCACTCTCTGTGGGATACGGTGGAGGACGTGCTGCCCCTGTACCCGGAGGAGGCCCGGACACGGCTCGCCCAGGCTCTTGCCGACGGGCGGGATGCAGCGCGGTATGCCATCCGATGTGGTTTGGACACGACAGACTCGCTTGGCAGGGCAATGTCGTCCACGGTGGTGCTTCGTCGTCACGCCTGGTTGTGGTCCACGTCTTTTTCCGGGGATGTCCAGAGCACCCTCATGTACATGCCCTTTGATGGCGAGCGCCTCTTGGCGACAAAGCGGACAGTGCGCTGGAGCGCTTTAAGGACTCCAGGGCTACGGCCAAGTCCTTGGGTCTCTCGGCCCGCACCTGCAAACTTCCGCTTTTTGCCCCATTCGTGGCCAAGGAAGGGGCGCCCCCTCACATCCGCCTAGCCACAGGCCGCAGAACCATCCACCACGCGGTCGCGGACGTGGATTCCGCCGAGGCGGTACAGGGGGACAACGTGCCGGTCCATCCACATCCACCCCAGCAGCATCTGCCTCAAAGCCTTCCTAGTCCGTACTTTCAGGCCCAATCCACGCCAGTGGGCGGCAGAGTTCGCCATCACCTGCTCCACTGGCGTTCCATCACTTCGGACAGGTGGGTGCTGCAAATTGTCGGGGGATCACTTGAATCAAGCGCATTCCTGGTCCAGAAGTAGGTCGTGGTTGTTATTCCCACTACTTTCTGGTTCCCAAGAAGGGCAAAGGGGGCCTACGCCCTATCTTGGACCTCAGGAGCGTCAACGCCTTCCTCCGGAAGGAGAGGTTCAAGATGCTCACCTTAGCTCAGGTTCTGGCTGCCCTAGACCCTGAAAACTGGATGGTAGCGTTGGACTTGCAGGACGCTTATTTTCAGATCCCCGTCCTGCCAGCTCACCGGCGTTACCTGCGGTTCACGGTGGGTCAGGAGCATTTTCAGTTTACTGTGCTCCCCTTCGGCCTCACCAGTGCCCCTCGGGTGTTCACGAAAGTGATGGCGGTGGTCGCAGATCAGGGGTTCCAGTCTTTCCCTATCTCGATGACTGGCTGTTGGAGGCGGGCTCACCCCAGCAAGTCGTCTCCCACCTCCAGACTACGGCCGACCTCCTGCATTTGCTGGGGTTCTCCATCAATGTGCCGAAGTCGCATCTGAGTCCCTCCCAAACGCTCCTCTTTATCGGGCGGTTCTGTACTCGGCGCAGTTCCGGGCTTATCCTCCGGACCAGCGGGTCCGGGATATTCAGGCTCTGATTCCCATCTTTCAGCCACTATCCCGGGTTTCGGTCAGGTTGGTGCTGCGGCTTCTGGGTCTGATGGCCTCCTGCATCCTGTTAGTGCATCACGCCAGGTGGCAAATGCGGGCTCTGCAGTGGGACCTGAAGTTTCAGTGGGCCCAGCATCGGGGCAACCTGTCCGACCATGTCTTGATCTCGGAGAGCACTGCAAAGCAGTTGCAGTGGTGGCTCACGGACCGCGATTGAGTCAGCGGCAGATCCCTCTCCCTACCCCAACCGGAGCACGTAGTAGTGACGGATGCGTCCCTCCTGGGATGGGGGGGCCACATGGGGGAGGCGGAGCTCAGAGGACTCTGGTCTCCGGCGGAGTCTCGGCTCCACATCAACCTTTTGGAGCTGAGAGCGATCCGACTTGCACTGAAGGCATTCCTTCCCGTTGTCCGGGGAAGTGTGGTGCAGGTGTTCACGGACAACACCACTGCCATTTGGTATTGCAACAGGGCGGGGTGGGGTCGTGGACCCTTTGTCAGGAGGCTCTGCCCCTCTGGACATGGCTGGAACATCAGGGCATCACCCTGGTGGTTCAACATCTGGCGGGCTCTCTGAACGCCAGAGCAGATGAACTCAGCCGCCGGTGCATGATGGACTACGAATGGCGTCTAAACTCGGACGTGGCGCAAGGCCTCTTTCGGCAGTGGGGAGAGCCTTGGTTAGATCTACTCGCCACCGAAGAGAACACGCAATGTCAGCAGTTCTGCGCATTGGAGTTTCCAAGGCGGCACTCGCTCGGGACGCCTTTTGTCACGAGTGGAGTTGCGGTCTGTTGTACGCCTTTCCGCCTATACCACTTCTGCCCAGAGTGCTGAAGAAGATCAGGTGTGACCGGGCCCAAGTCATCTTGGTGGCTCCAGATTGGGCACGAAGGTACTGGTATCCCGAGCTACTCAGTCTGTCAATCGATCCCCCGATACGACTGCCTCTTCAGGAGGACCTTCTGTCGCAGCAGCAGGGGACGTTCCTCCACCCGAAGCTGTCCAGTCTCCACCTCCATGCGTGGGGATTGAGCGGCGACAGTTGATGCCATTTGACTTGCCTCCTGAAGTCTGCGATGTGATTCTGGCAGCCAGGCGTCCCTCCACAAAATCGGTATACGCCTGCAGGTGGAACAAATTTGTGGCATGGTGCACAGCAAAGGCTGTATCTCCTTTCCGCCCCTCTTTCTGAGGTTCTCCTCTTTCTTCTTTCCATGGCCCAGCAGGGCTCTGCTCTGCGCACTCGGTTATCTTTCAGCTATCTCTGCTTTCTTACGGCTTCCTGATCAGCCTTCTTTTTTCAAATCCCCTGTTGTTTCTCGCTTCTTCAAAGGCATTACTCACATGTTTCCTCCTGTCCCTTTCGTAATGCCTCAGTGGGATTTAAACCTGGTATTGACATATCTAATGTGCGCTCCCTTTGAGCCTCTTCATAATTGTCCCCTTCGTCTTCTGACTCTTAAGACTGCTTTCCTGGTTGCCATCACCTCAGCTAGACGGGTGAGTGAGCTCCAGGCTCTCTCTTCTAAGCCTCCTTTTCTTTCTGTCCATCCGGACAAAGTTGTCCTCCGGACTCGTCCTTCTTTTCTTCCTAAAGTGGAGACTGCCTGTCACGTTGCCTTCTTTCCACCTCCGCATCCTTCGAAGGAGGAAGAGAGGCTCCACCGTCTGGACCCAAAACGGGGCGCTGTCCTTTTATTTGGACCGCACCAAACCGTTCCGGGTGGATGACCAACTCTTTGTTGGCTACGTGGGCGCTAAGAAGGGGCGGGCGGTACACAAGCGAACCATCTCTCGGTGGGTCGTATTGTGTATAAAAGCTTGTTACTCCTTGGCTAAAAAGGATCCTCCTGTAGGGCTGAGGGCCAATTCCACACGGGCCACACAGCGGGTACCACTGCCCTGGGCCGGTTAGTCCTCTTGCAGGACATCTGTCAGGCAGCAACGTGGGCCTCGCTGCACACGTTTGCCAAGCATTATTGCCTGGACAGCTAAGTCCGGAGAGACGGCTTCTTTGGCCGTTCTGTTCTCCAGGACTTTCTGGTGTGATCTTGGTTCGCAGACCCACCACCGGGGTTGGTATTGCTGGGGTATCTATTCTAAGGTGAGGAATCTTGTGAGAAGTTGGCCTGATGTATGATGTCACTAGTTCTAGTGTACACCTTCTATCAGTCCAAATACCCTTATGGTGATTGGTTGTAAAGTCAACCTTATAGACCAGCTATCCTAGTGGTAGCATGGACAAGAGCAGTCTTAGGCTAAACTCTGAATGGCAGGTGAAGCCAGCTGTGATACCATATATAATCCCTTGAATACCAAATGAAAGGACACCACAACAGATATATATATAAAATAAAGTGTATTTATTCTAGTCAAACCCTCAGCACTCTTTATGAGATTAGAGGTAAGTACAACACAGTCTTATTTATGCATACATTAAGTCACACAGGTAAGTAATACAGTTAGGCCCTAGGGGCCACGCAAACCATATACTAAGTAAGTGGTAAAAGGACCACTGTCACGGAAATAGGATAGGCCTAGGCCTAGGGAATCGCTGGGGCTACACTATACTACCAAAGGTTAGGAAGTGGGAGGCCCACGGGATTCAGGTGCAGAGTGGAAACACTCACGCGTAATGCGTAAAAGTCAATAGCAATAGTACAGTTTAGAAATAGATAGATTTAGGACACTTCCGGAGTAGCTAGGAAGACGAGACTGGAAAACTAGACACTAGGATAGTCACTATCCTGATGAGCACCGGAGTACCCAAGTTACCTAGCCCACAGGCTGCGGGTGCATAGGGGTGAAGTTGCGTCGGGTTTCGTCGTCGACTCCTATGGATGCCTGAACAAAGAGGCTGACAGGCAGTCAGTGAAGAGTGTCCGGTGGATCCCAAGGCTGGGATCAAGAAGAAAGGATACCTGCAAGCAGAGGGGACAGAGTCAAGGTCACTAGCCAGTGACCACGTGGCACCAGGAAGGAACCAGGCGATGTCGTGAAGATTGCAGGTGAAGGTGAAGCTTGTCGCTGCAGCCACGAGGACCAGGGAACGTCGAGGACGACCAGGACCAGGAGGCGAGCTGTCCCACGAAGGCTCTTGCTGTCGGCGGCATCGAAGTTGGACTAGGACTCACCAAGCCTTGGCAAGCGGAACCCACGAAGAACGGAGGACTTGCTTCTGGTGCAGACCAGGAAGGTCTGGGGTGCTTCTCTTTTTCAAAGAAGCAGGAGCCAGTCTGGAGGAGCCAAACCAGCGCTGAAGATTACAGGATGCGTCATCACAAAGGCCACTAGCCAGCGGGCAAGCAACCGGACAGACGCGGCAAGCAGGAAAATGCAGAAGGGACCCACGCAGGACTCGTGGAGTGTGGGGGGCTGGTCTTCGGTGCAGATGGTGCTTGGGGTTGGGGCTTCTCAATCCCCGGTGCACAACTTCGAGGGTGCCTCAGAAGCTGCGCTTGAAGATACTAGCCACTTTTCCCAGGTAGCCGGTCCCACGTCTCTCGTCGCCTCCACGGATCTCAGCTCTGCTGTGGATGTGGATCAGGGTCGGAGAAGTCTGGAAGTCGAGGCTCTGGTCGGGCTCTGCAGTCGGTCCCTCGTAGAACTTTAGCAAAGCAAAGGGTAGTCTCTTGATGGTGCCTGTTTGCATAGGGTAGCCACTCCTTGGCCACAAGGGAGATTCTTCAGTCTTCTTCTTTCGTCGAATGTCGAAGGTCCAGAGTTTCAGTTCAAGTTGCAGGTTCAGGATAATCTAAAGTCTTGAGGCCCAACTCCCACTCTTATACTAATCTGGGGGGCTGGGATACCTGCTAGGTCACGCCTTATGGGTGGGACCTGGGAGGGGGTGGTTACACCCACTTCCCTTTGTCCAGTTTCGCGCCAGAGCTGGGGCTGGAGTGCCCCAGCGCCGGTTTGAACTGGACTATGCAAGGAACACCTTGTGTGCCCCAGGCATGTCTCATTCCTTTCAGCCCACCCTGCCCCAATACACTAAAGGTTGTCTGGGGAGGTGCTAGCACCTCCCCAAGCAGGAAACCTATTGTCCAGGCCTCCCTGGCTGGGATCACTCCCAGCAGCAGGAGGTCAGACTTGTGTCGTGGCAGCAGCATCCATTTTGTGATGCTGAGGCTTTGGTCAGAGGCTAACAGTAAAGTATGATTTTAACATGTCTTTCCCTCTAGAAGGGGGGAATAATATCCTCATGTCCAGAAATGGTATGGGGGTATTATTCCACAGTGTTAGACACCTTACACGACATGTTTCGATAAAGCCAAACCATAGTTACCATAACCGTTTAAGATTATAAGGCACTTTAAGAGTATATGGTAGGCTATATCATAGAACAGCTATAAGGACATGGTTCCGAAAGCTGCAGACAGGCTCAGCTCATGCTAGAGCACCATCTCACATGTTACCAAGCACTCTGCCTCCAGGATTGTTAAGGCCTGCCATAGGAGTGGCTGATAGGTACACATGTGTCTATATGTAAGTTAGGTATAGGAATACTACACCTAAGCAAGGGGTGATTACACGACCTTGCCCCAGCTGAGTGATCAGCCAGTTGTGTCAAAATGGAAGGCCAGGCCAGGGGTGGCATAATACATGCTGCAGCCCCTGGTAGGCCTAGGGTACACCAATGCCCTGGGTACCTGGGGTACACTGTACAGGGGCCAATAAGGTGATCCTATCCAAATGGGTTATGCACCTAAAGTACATAGTATCAATTTAGAGAGAGAACAGCAGGGCTGTGGGTCTGATTAGCAGGCCCACAGCCACATCTAAGTCGAAAACCAGTAAAGCAAAAGCAAAAAGTGGGGGTGAACATAGAAAGCAGACCCTAATCTCCTACAAATCTAACTAACCTGTTTCTTTCAGATGAACAAGTTACTTACCTTTGGTAACGATGTATCTGTAAGAAACATTAGTTAGTTAGATTCCTCACCAACCCACCCACCCATCCTCCACGTTCTGCGAACCGACATCTAGGGTCAAGGTTATCCTTTTCAGGGCCCTAGACTTTTTGGCACCAGTGTCGGTCTCTTGCATGGCTCTGCGTTCCTGGCGCGGAAAGCTATGTACAAGAACTAACGTCAGCACGCGAGGGCGGCGTCTAAGTACTCCGACGACGTCATTCCGGCGCACGACGCCGACGACGGACGCGGAGCCGCAGACTACGCCTAGCGACGCGCAAAGGGTATTGCTGACGAAAAATCTTTCCGGATCCAGCCTGACGCCTGGGGATATTCTAAGGTGAGGAATCTAACTAACTAATGTTTCTTACAGATACATCGTTACCGAAGGTAAGTAACTTGTTCTTTAGTTCTAGTCGAAGAGGATTGATATAGCTGCTCATAACAGCTTGCAAAGGCAGCAGCTATACACTGACCCGTCTCACAGGTTTCACTGTCTGGAGTTCTGATCTCTAGTACCCAGTTCCTCGCCTTGTCCCTGTTCTCCAGCCATGCCATTAACTTAGTGGCTTTGTCACCTATTTCATACGGTCTCCTCTGGGACGCTCTAGAATATTCCATGGCCTTCCCTTCTGCAATATCTCGCATCTCTTGCTGCTTAGGCAGATTAAATGACTAGTCTATGAGTTAGATTCTCCGGTAGCAGCCTCTACTTGAGTAAGTTCTAGTTCAACCGCTTCGTATTGAAGCTTCTGCTCTTTCTTCTGTCCCCTGCTAGGGCTTGTATGTGCCCTCTTATTACTGTTTGGTTTAGTAGACTTCCCACAGCACACAGGGTGAGTCTACTGTCCCCAGATTGTCCTAAAAATAGTGTTCAGTCCGTTCTCGAATTTTGTCCATCATCTTTTGATCCTTAAGTAGCCACGGGTCCATTCGGGGTGGTAGAACATTAGTTCTGATAGGTCCCAGCATTCGCACCACGACCGGTGAGTGATCAGATATACCTCTCGCCCAATGCATTGCCCCTCGGAATCTGCCTGCAGCTATGAAGTGTGTATTCTAGTCCATTTGGGAATATTCTAAATTCTAGCTAAAGGATTATGTTCACGCCAGACATCCACCAGCCCTAGGGCTTCTACAAACATCTTCAGGGCGTCAGCTCCTAGCTCTCTCCCAGAGCTTGACAGTCTATCTCTGGAGGGATCCCCTACTGCATTCAGATCTCCCCCCAGTATCAACACTCCATATGTGAGTTCTAGGAGTAATGTATTTAGTTTCGTCAAGGTGTCCGAATGCATTCTGGGTGGTATGTATACTGAGCACAGGCTGAGGTCCTGAGCCTCCCATATCTGCATAGTCGATCCTGCCAAGTCTTGCGGGGTATGAAAAGTAGTGCTGCTCTGACTAGTACTCTCTCGCCCCAATAGCCACATATTTTCATATTGCCGATACGTAGATATTTAATGGCGTTCCATTTTTTAAGCATCCACATTGGCTAATCCTTGTCGCTAAACCTCGAGACAGCTCTTCTGGGAATTCTCAATAGGGGTAAAATACAGGACTTTGTTTGGATGAGCTTCTCATTGATTAGTACCAACCAGCTGGAAGGACTAAGTTCCTCCACTGCTATCAAATGAGAATAAAGATTTAATATAGTTTTAAGCCACTACAATCATGTAGCACATTTTGGAAGTTTGTTGATATGAGGGAAAAGAAGGATTTTTGCTAGACTCTTATGTAAAGGGTGTTAAATGTAAGAAATTAAATATAATTAGGGCTCCCAGTTTTATGATATTCATTTCTTTAACATTTCCATCTGTATTTATCCATATTTATTTTTTGCGACCTTATTGGTAGTTATCCATATTTATTTTGTGTTTTGAGCATAAATGGAGCCATAAAATGGTATATCTGAAAGAGACTATTAGTTATAGATTCCTTACCTTAGAATTACCCCCAGGAGTCAGATTGGATCAGGAGAATTTTTTGGCAGCAGTACCCCTGTGCATCGGTATGTGGCGTCAGTCGACTCCGCGTTCGGCATCGTGGTCGCAGTCGTAACGTTGTGGTATCTACTTAGACGCCGCCTCTCCGTGCTGACATCAGTTCTTTCTTTTTCCGCGCCAGCCAGTGCAGATCCGGAGAGAGCGGTACCCTTAGTCACTCTTTTACTAACAATTGTTTTACTTTTATCGACCTCTTTTTCTGAGTCTTCGAACTCCTGGTGCACGCAGGGATGTCCCGTCCTCGACCTGGCTTCAAGCCCTGTGACTCCTGTCACAAACTTATGTCGGTTACAGCCCGCACCTTGTGTGCCTTTGGTGCCTGGAGCGTGACCATGACCCGAGGTGGTGCTCAGACTGTCGGGCCTTGAACCCGAAGTCTTTTGTAGGAGCGGTCCCAAAAGCTTCTAGAGGCCTGGCAGTAGGCTCCGCGCTGCCCGAGGCCCCTGTCGAGAGGGTGGTCGCGGGACCGGTCGTGGAGTCTCCACCACCATACGTCTTCGGGTAAGTTGAAGCACAAGAAGAAGGTGAAGAAGCATCATCGCTCTTCACCTTTTCCCCGTCCGTCAGCGGATGCGACGTGGGATGCAGATGGTCGTTCTTCCTTAGGCTCTGCCCGCAGAGCCTGTTGGGTCCGCCCAAGCTTCTCTCCCTTTCCGGGAGCCAGGGCGACCCCTGCCGAGCTTCATAGCTTTTACGAAGCCCTCCACTCCATCTTTGGGCAGCCCAACTCCGCTGGTGTGCCTTCAGGCCCCGTGGACTCGGTTGGGGGCCCTAGGCCTTCGTTGCCGGTGGCTCACGCCCCGGCGCCGCAGGGCCCCCCACAGATCCAGGCCTGGATCTGGATCGGTGCTTGTTGACCTTACAACACTTCCCCCGGCGCCCATTCCTTGGACAACATCGCCACCGCTTCCGCTGCCTGTCGTGTCCCTGGCTGGCGTCTACCCCGGCCTCCCCCTAGTTATGGACACGGAGCCGGATCAGCGTCGACCGACACTGGGACCAGCACCGGGGGTACTTTTGTACCGTTGTTCATCCCTGGCGTTGCTTTTCGCCCTGACAGGTAGCCAGGTGAGGATAAGGAGGACTGGGAGCGATCTGTTGACCCTTTGCAAGACCAGTTGGAAGATCCGGACTGGAGAGAGGAGTTGGGTGACGTCAGTGGTCTGGATACATCCCCAGACCCTGGTATGCTTTTTCCCCCTACAGTGGCCATGGAGGAGGGAGCCTCCTACGCTGTGGTGTTGCGTAGGGCGGCTTAGGCTTTCTACGGTGGCAGTCAGGACTAACCTCTTGACTGAGGTGCTTCAGCCTGCAGCAGCCTCTTCGGAGCCCTTGCTGCCTTTTAATGAAGCCCTCACAGACATCCTACTGGGCACTTAGTCCAAGACCAGCACAGGCGCTCCTTTGGACCGGATGATTGCCCGATGCCACTGCTTGGCTCCGGGTGACCCACTTTTCCTCTCCCAACACCCTAACCCTGAGAGCTTGTTGGTCCAAGTCTCAACCTCTAAAGGTGCGTTCCCTACTGGTCCACCAGATAGGGAATCCAAGAGGCTGGACCATCTTGGGAAGAAGATGTTTTCTTCCGCCAGCTTAGGACTGCGGTCGCTGAACACCGCCTGTCTCTTGGGCCATTATTCTCACTTCCTGTGGGACACGGTTGAGTAAGTGCTGCCACAGTGCCCGGAGGAAGCTCAGACTGGACTCTCTGTGTGCTTGTCTAGGGTAGAAACGCAGCAAAGTTCGTCTTCCGCTGTGAGCTGGACACCGCTGACTCGCTAGGCAGGGCGATTTCCACGTCGGTACCTTGAGGCACTAGGTTTGGATGCAGTTCATTGGCTTTTCCGGGGGATGTCCAATCAACACTTTTGTATATGCCTTTTGATAGCCATCGCCTGTTTGGCGACAAGGCAGACAACGAACTCGAGTGCTTCAAGGACTCTAGGGCTACCACCTCGCGCCCTGTACAGTCTGCCTTTTGCCCCTTTCGTGGCTACGGAAGGTGTGCCCCACCACGTTCCACCCAGGGCCACAGGCCGGCGCAAGCTGCTCAGCGTCTGCATGGCTGGGGACGTGGGACCCAGCGCTGTAGGTCTGGGGGCCAGAGAGCAGGCCAGTCCACCAGTGCCCCCTCTGCAGCAGCCTCCAAGCCTTCCTAGTCCGGACTTTTAGGGCCACCAGTTGCCATCACCTCCCCCACTGGTGCAACATCACATCGGACAGGTGGATTTTGCGGATAGTCTAAAGGGGTTACTCCCTCCCCTTCGAGACCCCTCCATCCATGCCACCTACATTCCGTCGCATGTCGGAGGATCACTTGGCCCTTCTCCACCAGGTCAGGGCTCTCTTGTCCAAGGGAGCTATCGAGCACGTCCCTGTCCCAGAAGTAGGTCGTGGTTGCTACTCCCACTGCTTTCTGGTGCCCAAGAAGGACAAAGGCCTGCGTCCTATCTTAGATCTCACGGACGTCAACCGCTTCCTCCAGGAGAAGTTCAAAATGTTGACATTGGATCGGGTCCTGTCTGCCCTCGACCCTGGATGGTAGCGTTGGACTTGCACGATGCTTATTTTCACATCTCCATCCTGCTGGCCCACCAGCGTTACCTACGGTTCATGGTAGGCCATGAGCATTTTCAGTTTACCGTGCTCCCATTTGGCCTTACCAGCGCCCCTCGGGTGTTCATGAAAGTGATGGCGGTGGTCGCAGCTCATCTGCGCAGATCAGAGGTTCCAGTCTTCCCCTATCTTGACAACTGGTTGTTGACAGCGAGCTCACCACAGGCTGTCGTTGCTGACCTTCAGACTACGGCGGACCTCCTACATTCGCTGGGGTTCACAGTCAACGTGCCAAAGTCACACCTGAACCCATCTCAGAAGCTCCTTTTCATCTGAGTGGTTCTGGACACAGCACAGTTTCGGGCCTATCCTCCGGAACAGCGAGTCCAGGATAGATGTTCCAGCCTCTATCCCGGATTTCGGTGCGGATGACCCTGAGGCTACTGGGCCTCATGGCCTCCTGCCGGTGGATCATGCCAGGTGGCATATGCGGGCTATGCAGTGAGATGAGACTTGAAGTTCCAGTGGGCACAGCACCAGGGGAATTTCTCCGATGTCGTCCAGATCTCGGGGGGCGTGGGGGGGACGACTGCACAGCAGTTGCAGCGGTGGCTCACGAACCAGGATTGGGTCAACGGCAGATCCCTCTCCGTTCCCCAACCAGAGTTCACAGTGGTGACATACGCGTAACTTCTGGGATGGGCGGCCACATGAGAGAGGCGGAGATCAGAGGCCTCTGGTTTCTGGCGGAGTCCGGGCTCCACATCAACCTTCTGGAGCTACAGGCTTTTTGTCTGGCACTAAAAGGCATTCCTTCCTTCTGTCAAAGGAAGAGTAGTGCAGGTGTTCAGAGACAACACGTCCACCATGTGGTACTGCAACAAACAGGGTGGAGTGGGGTAGTGGACTCTCTGTAGAGGCCCTTCGCCTCTGGAAGTGGCTAGAACATCAGGGCATGTCCCTGTTGGTTCAACACCTGGCAGGTTCCCTGAACGCCAGGGCGGACGAACTCAGCCGCCGACGCTTGATGAATCACGAATGGCGTCTTCACTCAGAGGTGATGCAAGGTCTCTGTTAGATTTGGGGGTCTCTAGTTGGCAGAGGTAGGTACCTTTGACCAAATAGGGATCCTTGCATCTAGTCAGGGTAAGGGGGTACACTCCTAAAATAACCCCTGCTCACCCCCTTGGTAGCTTGGCACGAGCAGTCAGGTTTATCTCGGAGGCAGTGTGTAAAGCATTTGTGAACACATACAGTGACAACACTACAGCTGGACACCACACAAGTTGTAGTATAAAAATAAGTATTTTTATATAGACTTAACACAAGACCATAAACGACAAAAATCCACAATACTGTACTTTAAAACCGGTAGAAATAGCTTAATTCTCTTTAGATGGTAAATGCGACACTTTGTACTCATGTACCTTTGGATGCGTAACGCAATACAATGAAAGTGTTGCAGGGAAGGTGATGCGTTGGTTCCTTACACGCAAGAACGGTGACGCGTCGGTTCCCTACTGCTGCGTAGGGGACTGTGATGCTTCGGTTCTTCTCTGCATGGGGAGGTGATGCGTTGTTTTCTTACTGCGCTTCGATGGCGATGCGACCCGCAACACCGTGATGCGATGAAGATCCGGTGCTATGAAACAAAATGGCGTCTTCTTCTTGGTGCGACAACGATGCGTGTACGCCCGACGGCCGTGCGGCGACTCAACAAATCTTCTGAGCCGTGACAGGCCCTACGACAGGCTCTGGTGATGCGACAGCGTCTGCGACACTCTTCTCCAGGGATGCGGGGTGCCTCGTGATGCGATGCGACAGCGGCGACACGCTTTCTCAGCAATGTGACGACAGCGGCTGCAGCAGCGAAACTCTTCCCTGGTGATGCGATGGCGTCTGCTTCAACGGCGACACTCTTCTCCAGTGATGCGAGGCACTTCGGGTGATGCGATGGCGGCAGCAGCGGCACGCTTTCTCGACGATGCGTCGACAACTGCTGCGGCGGCGATGCGCTTATTCGTCTTGAGTCACGCTTCCAGCGACACGCAGTCTCTCAGAAGGCCCAGCTCAACAGCAGGCACTTTAATTCCCAGCAAGGGAATGCAGGGGAGCTGGTTGGGGAAGTCTGTTGTCCCTGAGACTTCAGCAGGAGGCAAGCTCTAATTTCAAGCTTTTGGAGATCCTTCACAAGTTGATTAAAAGCAAAAAGTTCCTTTCTCCTTTCTTTGGCAGTCAAGCAACCACTGCAGGCCAATCCCCCAAACAGCACTCAGCTTAGGGATAGTCTCTTCCTCAGTTTCCTTGGTTCCTCTCCACAGCAAAGGTTCTTCTTGTTTCCCAAAGTGATCTAAAGTTCTGGGGTCTGGGTCTCCCCTTTTATACTCATTTTCTCTTTGTTCTCTGAACGCAGAGAGGCCTTTGCCTAGTCCAAACCACTTCTGGTCAGTCCTGGAGCACTTTGTTGACAAGACTCCTTCTTTCCTTTCACAGTGTAGGCCAGGGACATCAGACGCACCACAGGAGGTGGAGCCAGCATTGTGGAGGGAAGGCACAGCCTTATTCAGGTCCCAGGTGCAACTCCTCCCACCCATCTACATGCAGATCTCTCTGTTCAGCCCTGTGCTGACTTACCCAGTCTCCTGGAATCCCCCAGCCCTTGTCACTCAAACTCCAGACAAGGAATACACAACCTAGCAGAGGCAGGCTTGGATAGTTAGGCAAGAAAATAACTACTTTCTAAAAGTGGTATTTTCAAACACAGAATGTTAAAACCAACTTCACTAAAAGATGTATCTTATCATTCTGAGTTCAGGTATACTAAACTCGAACTTCTACCTAGTTCCCCGAGTCAGTAGTTCCCCGAGTCAGTTAGGATTAGATGTTATAATCTAACTGCCCATTCTGGCCTATGGGGAACAGGTAGCCTTGAAATAGTGAAAAACTAAAATGGTTGTAAATCACTATTAGGACATGCCACACACACCAGGGCATGTCCTACCTTATACTTACAATGCACACTGCCCTTGGGCCTACCATAGGGGTGGCTGATATGAAGAAAAGGGAAGGTTTAGGGACTAGCAAGTGGGTGCACTTGGCCAGTCAACATGGCAGTACCAGACTGCACACAGGCTCTGAAATGGCAGGCCTGAGACACAATTTACAGGCTGCTGCTTCAAGCCCACTAACAGCATTTGATTTACAAGCCCTGGGCACCCATGGTGCACTGTACTAGGGTCTGACCAGTAAATCAAATAACCCAATCATGGAGTCCCTAATCCATACACCAATTTACAATAGGGAGCACTTGCACTGTGGCACTGATTAGCAGTGGCACAGTGCCCAAAGCATCTAAAACCAGCAATAACATATGAGGCAACAGCAAAAAATGGAAGGGAGACCCACGCCACTGGTGCCAGGTCTCTTTCAGCAGTGGGGAGACCCTTGGTTAGATCTGTTCGCCACCGAAGAGAACGCGAAATGTCAGCAGTTTTGCGTGTTGGAATTTCCAAGGCGGCACTCGCTAGGTGATGTTTTTCGTCGCGAGTGGAGTTGCGGTATTCTATACGCTTTTCCGCCTATACCACGTCTGCTCAGAGTGCTGAAGAAGATCAGGCGCAACCGAGCCCAAGTCATTCTTGTGGCCCAGGACTGGGTATGGAGAGTCTAGTATCCCGGGCTCTTGAACATGGCCAAGGATCCTCCGATCAGACTGCCCTTTGGGAGGATCTTCTGTCGCAGCAGCAGGGGACGGTCCTCCACCCGAACCGGTCTAGCCTCCACCCCCTTGAGTGGCGATTGAGCGGCAACAGTTGACAGCTTTTGACCTTCCTCCCGAAGTCTGTAGTGTTATCTTGGCAGCCAGGCATCCCTCTACCAAAACAGTATACGCCTGCAGATGGAACAAATTTGTGGCATGGTGCGCAGTAAAGGCTGTGGTTTTCCTTTCCTCTGCCTGCTTTCTTTGGCCAGCAGGGCTCTGCTCTGGGCAAAATAAAAGGCAATCTTTCGGCCATTCTTCGCCTACCTGATCAACCTTCTCTTTTCAAGCCCCCTATTGTAAATCGTTTTCTTAAGGGCATTACTCATCTGTTTCCTCCTATTCCTTTCGTAATGCCTCACTGGGACTTGAATCTTGTACTGACTTATCTTAGGTGCGCTCCCTTTGAGCCCCTACATAATTGTCCTTTAAGGCTTCTGATGCTCAAAACTGCCTTTCTGGTTGCCATCACCTCTGCTCGCAGGTGAGTGAACTCCAGTCTCTATCCTCTAAGCCTCCTTTCCTGGCTGTTCATCCGGACAAGGTTGTCCTTCGAACTCGACCTTCTTTTTCTTCACAAAGTGGTTACCTCTTTCCACATAGGACAGACCATCACTTCGCCCACCTTTTTCCCGCCCCGCATCCTTCTAAAGAGGAGGAGAGGCTCCACCGTCTGGACCAAAAACAGGCGCTTTCATTTTATTTGGATTGCACAAAACAATTCTGGGTGGATGACCAGCTCTTTGTAGGCTATGTGGGCGACAAGAAAGTTCGGGCCGTGCAAAAACGGACCATCTCTAGGTGGCCTGTTATTTGCATTAAGACTTTCTATTCTTTGGCAAAGAAGGAACCTCCGGTAGGACTGCGCGCCTAGTCCACCAGGGCGACGGCTGCCACCACTGCTTTGGGACGCGGTGTCCCCCTCCATGACATCTGTCAGGCAGCTATGTGGACATCACTGCACATGTTTACTAAACATTATTGCCTGGACAGTCAGCTCCGGAGAGACGGTTTCTTGGCCTTTTGGTTTTCCAGGACTTTCTGGTGTGAACTTGGTTCGCAGATCCACCTCCGGGGTTGGCATTGCTAGGGCATCGATTCTAAGGTAAGAAATCTATAACTAATAGTCTCTTTAAGATGAACAAGTTACTTACCTTTGGTAACAATATATCTATAAGAGACATATATTAGTTATAGATTCCTTACCGCCACACTCATCCTTTCCGTTCTGCGAACTTACTTTTAGTGTTCGGGACTCCCTTTCAGGTCCCTAGTTTTGTGCAGCAGTGTTCAGTGTCTTGCAAGGCTCTGCGCTTCTGGTGTGGAATATCGTGTAAAAAAAACTGATGTCAGAGCACAGAGGCAGCATCGAAGTAGATACCGCGACGTCATGGCGGCGACCACGGCACTAACGTCAAACGCAGAGTCGACCGACGCCACCTACCGACGCGCAGGGATACTGCTAAGAAAAAATTCTCCGGCTGCAGTCTGACGCTTGGGGGTAATTCTAAGGTAAGGAATCTATAACTAATATATGTCTCTTACAGATATATCATTGCCGAAGGTAAGTAAATTGTTCATTTTCATATTTATTTAACTCGTATACGTGCACTTATACATGGATGCCTGTTGCGTTTTAGAAAATTAAACAGCTACATATAACTAAAAACACCACTCAAAGGTACATATTAGTGTTATACTACAAATATAAGTTAACATATGCCTCTATTCAAGGAAATCTCATCCTTGTTATTAACTCCCCATGCTGTCTATCTGCTCAGCATTCGCCTGGAATTCATAAATGATAACATGGAGAGTCTCTCACAAGAAGCACCATTTTCAGTACTTTTCCGTTTTTAAAAATATAAACAGACAGGAAACGCATTGTTTTCTGTCTGTATTGATCTGTAAAAATCTGTAAAACCAGAAAACTGGGAGCCCTAAATATAATATACATTTAGACGTGGATCTTAAAAAATATATTTATTTTGTATTGTAGGTCAGCTACGTATCTATGTATTGTAGGACATCCATGTATGTATAAATTCAAAATAAAAGTCCCCAGTTTAAACAACATTCGGGCTAGGTTACACGGGTGGTAGAGTAATCAAGAGCTAGTTATAAACCAAAATAAAGAGCATTAAATTGCTGCTTCTAGGTGATAAAATGGACATCACTTGGAGCTTGGGGGAATGAGAGTTCACTGAAAAAGTAAGTGAGTAGTTTGCTTTCCACAACTGGGTGCTTTGAGGTGGATTTGGTTCCTTCTACTTAGGGTGTTTTCTCTTCCGAGATGGTTGATTCAGAGGTTGGGTTTTTATCAGGAGTTTGTTTGATGTGCACAGAACCAATAAGATGTGGTTCTATCGCCGGAAGTTGGAAATCAGCCTTCCTGTAAGATGTACAGCAATGTCTATAGCTATTAGTCAAATATTTTAGAGATATGTCAGTGTGAGGTTTCCATAGTCCAGTCCTGACAATACAGGGCTTTGAATCACTGATTTCAAATCATGAACACTGGTAACATCTATCTGAACTGTCACACTGTGTACATCCTTTAAGACTGATGTCAGCAGTTTGAGACTAAACCCCTTTGTTCTTCTATGTGTTGTGCAAATAATACTTTATACTTGCATGTGAACAGCAGCCATACTGGCCAAAAGACCTCCAAATAAGTATGTGAGTGGTATTCCTTGTTTAATTTATATTGGTCCAAACATTTGAGGTCTACCGCAGTGGTATATCCAAGCGATGACTGCGCTCCATTGAAACCTGAGTACCGCACGTTTTACAGCACCTGGGATTAAAGGCCGCAAATTGCCATTTGGTAATACTGTAGTGTAGGGGTCACAAGTTGTGGGAAAAGGCACACACTGGCCCCTGATCGACCGCTTGCAGCATCTTTGAGGAAGCAGATAATGCTCTCCCCAGCCAGACCAATGCCTACCATGGCCACCCTCAATGACAACTGCCATTTTGCTTAAATTTACCACCTGCTTATGGTGGGTTGTAACTGTCCATACACCAATCTCAGGAATTTGGGAAAACTTGCTGAATTTTACCTGGTATTGCAGAGTGAGTCCACAAAGTTAATCCCCACTCTGAGTGATATAACTCGCAAAGGCCATTGTAGGTGCAGGGTGCCCTCCAGTATCTCTGCACCTAAACTGGACAACGTATCATAAATACCATTGGGGTTACTATTTGTTATATATTTGGATAGGATATGAACCTACTCTGTGATTTAATAGAGATAACTTTGGGTAAAAGATGCTCTCTATGACTTTTTGCATACATGGCATGACCAACATATTTTCTTTAGGGGATAATGTTAAACATAAATGAAAATAAGAATAAAGAAACGTACACACTGTCAGTAACCGTGCCTTTAATATGCTGCAAATAGAACGTTGTAAGTACAAACTGCTAAGATATAGTTACTGATTTTTTTACACATGGCATTTTTAATAATGTTCTTCACTCACTTATTAGATCCCATCCCGTTTCTAAGGTTCAAATAATAAATCTTTAATCCATTAACTGTACAACATTTTTGTGGACATACTCTCACATTGCTTTGATTTGTGATGTTCTCTTAAGTATTTCTACGTAGCAAACGTCAAGAACTTCAAAGGTAGATTAAATAGGACCAAAAATACGGATTCAAATTGATCTGAAAATCCGCAATAAAGCTAGGGCCCTTGTTAACCACCACCCATCACTTCTCCTATGAATTTAAAATGAATAACACACGTGGGATACATTGGACCCAAGATGATTTTCTCAATCATCTGAGTGCAAAGTTATCCTAAATCAACACTCTTTCAGAAAAATAAATAAATCACCCATCACACAGGAATGAATAATAATGCAAGATGACGCGGGAAATGTTTTCCACAACTAATATACGAGTTAATAACATTAAGTGACCGTAAGGCTCATAAGAGTGGTTCTGCAATAGTTCTATTTGTATGCCTTAAGCAGAACTCAGCTGTTTGTCCTAGGGAGGAGAAAATGTGTTATGTTTGTGAAGCCACCGATAGCAACCAAGAACTTAAATTGGCCTTACCAGCAGTGGATGAGATTACTAAAGATTTCTTCATTTAAATAGTTGTTACAAAATACACACTGGAATGGACATATTCCTTGATAAACATGTGGTAGATGGTAACCAGTCAAACACAGAGCAACACCGCTGTACCTGGGTACAGTGTATCGCATTTGAGCCCTCCTCAGGGAAACACCAACAATCACTAAATTAAACCCATCTCTCCCCCAACACATTACACAAATAATAATAATAATAATAGGTTTTCGTGTAGCCTTTCTACCAGTCTTGCATTATTGAAGTGCTCTAAATAACAGTTTTTCTATAATCCAACTTAATAGTAATCATTTTATCTGCTTTATAGGAATGAGCCAACCTTGCAGGATTCAAAACTGTACACATACTTGTCGAGAAGGCATATTTGCCCATCAGCTAGCTCAAAGTGCAGGCTACTACTAAATCATGCACCTTCCATTTGCTGTTGACAGGTGTACATCTAGAACATGAAACAGAAAAAGTCTATAAGCATCTTGAGAATAGGACCAGATAGTTTGCATTGAAGGTCTGTGCAATTCCATACAGGTTTAATTTATGGTGACCATCCTTTCATTGTGGACTTAACAGAAAAATCAGAAAAGATTTTCTTCTCACCAGCAAGATAATAAGTAATGGGAAAACGATGAGCAAAAAGCATAAGAGATTAGAAGTTAAATCTGAACCTTGCAAATCAAAACACATGTATTCGGTATGTACATTATTTGGCAAAAACGGTGTTGTGTAAGAAGCTGATTAAATATTACTGAAAATATTCAAGTTATGAAACACATGGAGTTAAACAATCTTGCACCAGAAATTACCAATGGCAAGGGCAAAAGTAATTTCGGAATACAAAATTACCGCATTTCTTTGTCGATAGGGAATTTCCAGAGAAATAGATATTGCTGGGCCAAGTGGTGGCAGATTTGAGGTTTGACCTGGTTAATTTGTCGCCAGAAAACCCCAAGTGTGGTAGCAGTGCATTATTCGGAATGATGGTCTGACTTGTATCTCCTTTACCAACAGAAAGAGGAAATCCCCTCAAATCGGAATCAGGGCCAAACTTTAGTACACTCCATACTGTAAATCATAAATGGATAAGCTAAAGGCAGACCATGCTGGAAGTGTGAGGAGATGGCTGCCTTCCAAATGTAATATTTCCAGAAACAATTTGAAGAGCCAATCAAATAAGATACGCTCTAGCCACTAACTTCTTTTTCCCCACTCACACAAAGGCGTGGGCTAATGAAAACAGACAACCGTTCTAATTTGGGGTCCTTAGTGCAGTATGAGTAATTGAATACTTGGCAACTGAAGTGCAGCAGGTTCATAAACTAGTCTTTTAAGAAAGGATAGCAACTACTGCGTCCCATTGACTACAATGGAAAGGCTGGGTGAATCAATATGGGATTTACAACATATTTGGATTGTTTAGCCAGCATATGACTGGAGGGCAGTGCCTGATTTGTAATGAGAAACAGAGCCGGTATTCACTACAGTTTGTTTCCATAAGTGAAGAAAAGGGAAACACTGCTGGCGATGTGATCTAGGTAGGCATGCAGATTAGGAAGAGATACAGACCAAATTCGTGACTGGATTCAAGGTTGTCAGGTTTTTACCTAGACTGGCACACATCCAGCAATCTCAGCTGCAAAGTGTCTTTGAGGTGCCAGAATATTTACCCTTAGAAGTCAACATCTATTAAACTTAAAGAAGTCAACATAATTACATTCTGGGTATAGACTAAAACATCATCTACGAGTTCTAACTTCTGGGTAAACTACATATTAATTGGGAGAAAGATATTTGGAACTGGATGAGGAGAATTGGAGAGAAGGTCCTGGACACCAGGTGAAGGTGTTAACAAGTCTTGGAAACATTTTCAGCGTGAACCAATAATAGAGGAATGATGTGGAGTAGTCATGAAAACTCCAGGGTGGTAATAAACAAGAGATCCAGATCCAAAATGTATTCTCGAGGGAATTTAAAGTGAGGTGGAATCAACAGACTATAGTAAGTTCTTACCGGCCCTGGCTTTCCTCATTGGAGAGCAGCATAGCATCCCTGGGAGTGCGGCAAAGGATAACCTAGTCACTAATTGGAAATAAAGAAGCAAAAGCTGTATGAACTTGTATATAAGAATTAATGTGGTTTACAGAAATGTCACTAAGGTGAGGGAAAAATAGCAGAATCGCCTTTAAAACATAGAAAGCCTGAGTATACACTATCCCATATGGAGGACAGAATACCTGTCAAGTAAAAGCGTGAAACATAGTTTAAAAAAAAGGAAATGACTGGTCTTAAAGCTTTACACCTAGTGATATACCTGCTAAAATCTAACTGGAGTTTGTTATGCACTTGAAGAGGTACCAAACGATTCGGATATCACCTTAATCGGAATGTGTACCATTACCAATGAGAAGAAACATCCACCTACCATTCTGTATGACATCATTTGTGGACAAGACAACCGATTCACAGAATGAGTGGAAAAGAACGGTCTTACTGACAAGCATTTTGTGCAGAACCAAGCAAACGTGTGGTTGCACGGAATGGGAGGGGCAAGGTAAAAATGTATAGTCAAACAAGCGCGGCAAGTCCTGATTGCCCCATGACTGAAAGAGCTACTAAAGGACAACTTACTTGAAACAAAAAAACCTGCAGAATGAAAGGCAAGAGCAAGTCTTAATTAAGGCTGGAAAAGACCACAGAAAGAAAAGGCCAACGTGAGAAACAATCACCATAATATAAGACCAGCCTTTTCTATTTAATGGCAGCTATGCCCTGCCGAAAAATAAATTATTGCAAATCACTGTACAAGCGAGGACATCGACATATATGCTGTGCCTTGCTAGAGTTACCTTTTAAATTCACATTATTTAGCACAACTTGATGAAGAAGAAAATATCAATCATGTTTTTTTTAGTTTTAATATAAAACCCTTCTTAGCAGCCATTTTGCTAACCTAAAACAAAGATAGGCACTGGTGATGCCTTCATTAGTTTGTTTTTAACGCCGCTTATTAAGTGAACTGAGATTATTGCTTGCACGAAGATAGGGAATTCTTATGCTGTTGGTTTTTTCAAGTCACGAATTTGTTTGATCAAATAATTTTTCTCATCAGAAAACTGCTCATCATCTGTCCTTTCTTTCTGGAAGGTGCTCAGAAAATCAATAAGCTTGGCCTGGTTCTTCAAAAGAATGTCCACGATTGGCTGGGTTTTGCTTGGATTGGCCACGAACACCTAGAAGGAAAGAAAAGATCATTTTAACAACATATTTTTTTTTGTTTAAATTTGTTTATTGGGATTTAGCATTTCATGTTACAAGTTGACACACAATACCGTTATGATATAGTGACATGCGTCTGCAGACAGATGAAAAATAACTGTGGAGAATAGAATTTACAACATTACTGCATAGTAAACACCATAGATAAAGCACAGCAAAATATTCTGGGAGGTACCCTCTTGTCTGACTCTGGTTCTGCAGTAGTATTCATTCTAGAATCTGGCTGGGTTAGTTTCCCATGAGCATGGATTGATGTTTTATTTAATGATGATATTTGATAGCTATGTCAACTAAGTTGACTAACAAACAACTTTATGAGCAGCTCGTAGAGCATAGCCATTCACCAATTACTGCATGCAGCATAGCATTCTCACTCTTAAATGCTGACTCCTCCTCACCCTCAAACGATGGATATCTCTGTCACCTAACAATGAGAGCAGAAACGTTTCCTAAAAATGTTTAAAATAGAGCTATGGGGGTTTGGCCAAGATGGCAGCGAGCTAAGACGTGTCTTGCTGTCTCTCCTCCGCCTGCCGATCTATAGCATCGGCCTCTGGCCCTGACCCGCACGGAAGGCAGTTAAATCATCATCCTTATCACCCAGGCACAATCGGCAGCCCTCCGGGAGCGGCTCCCAGGGATCTCAAGGCACCGCTCAGTGCTTCTGATCCCGGGCCCGGATCGGGCGACGGAGCTGCGGCGTGGGGTGCCGGGTAGCGCTGCCGAGGCGGTAGTGATCAGAGCCCCGTGCCCCTAGCTGCGAGGCAGTAACGACGTGCTGGAGCCGCCAGCCAGAGCCTGGGGTCTTCCCCGCCGCACCATACGGTACACGGGGACAGCTGCAGACGGAGTGGGAGAGGTGGACGCCATCTTGAGTGAAGTGGCGGCCTCCATGGTTGGGGGCCTAAACGGACGGTGATCACGCACACGTACCCGGAGTCCAGCAGAGCAAGGAGCAGTCCTCCGGGAGAAGCTCTAGTCCCTTGGATTACGGGGGCGGACTAGGGGGCCATTGAGGTGAGCGCCAACCGCCCCTTACTCTTCTGCTGAATCTTCGACCTCCCGGGGCCCTGTCAGCGACACCAAGGCCGCACCCAGCCACGCGGCGGATCTACCCCGACCCCTGGATGCCGACTGCGCAGCCCGTCCGGTGCCCCACGAAAGGGAGATCCTGCTATAACTCACTTGTAGGGTCCCCCGCTGTTGGCCCTCGGACGTAGCCGGCGGACTGGTGTGGGCTGTGCCGTCTCGCCATTTCTAGTGCAAGACTCGCAGTGATTAGCGTTGTGCTGTGGAGGGAGTCCGGCTCTTGGAGATTCGCCCCTGCATCCCACATGTGCTCAGACCCGGACTCTCGCTTCTGTACCCCCACGGGGCACGAACATACACTGGTGGCGGGCATCCCTCTGGCACTCGCTATGACGTGACCCGGTGTGCCTGGGGCCTGGTTGGCGGGGACGCTCTAGACACGCCGTCTGGGGCCCTGAGGAACGCGGGTCGACGCTCTGCATTGGCATGCACCAGAAGAGGACTGGAGTTGGTGACTACACAGTCGACCCCCAGTGAAGTGGCGAGGGAACTTTGACCCGGGGAGCGCCATACCGCTGCGAACTATCATAAACCCAGGTTTGTGGTTGTTGGTGCCGGCGGGATGGACGTAGGTTGAGCATGACCTCCACCCGAGGCAGAAAGGATAAATCAGCCACCAGAGAAAAATCGCTTAAAGAACAACTTTTTGCCAGGTCTCAGGGAGAGGAGGCGGCGGACTCGGGCGTCCGGATGCAGCAACACAGATGGCCGCCCCTACTGACGGGCCAGTGACGCGGGCGTTCCTGCAGTCCTTGTTTGCAGCTTTAAGGGATGATCTCCAGACGGTAAAACGTGATCTCACGGCGGAGATCAAGGACATTCGCAAAGATGTGGATGATATAGGGGAGAGAGTGGCATCCCTTGAGGACAAGAGCGACGCTCGGGACACCGAACTGGCAGCCATACAACAAGAAGTGCTCCGTATACACGAGCAACAGGTGGACGTACAATCTCACTTGGAGGATCTTGAAAACCGCTCACGTCGTCATAACATCAGGATCCGGGGGAGGGGGGGGCTGGGGGTGTGAGCACCAATGAAGAGGCTGGTGACATTTTCAAATAAGTACGAGAGCTCTTCAATCATATACCGGGCAATCCACTGGACACTGACCTTAAGCTTTTATCAAGCGCACAGAGTGGGCCCACCCAGAGCGGCGACTGCCCCTCCAGCAGACATCTTACTCTGCGTTCAGGACTTTCCACCAAGGAGGAGATTCTGCACAACGCCAGATCACTTCAATCGATCACCTTCCGAAACCAGTCACCCACCCTCTACCAAGACTTGGCTGCTATTACACTCCAGAAACGCAAGACCTTCCGGCCTATCACGGAGGCTCTGCGCCAACGCAACATCTCTTATTCCTGGGGACACCCGTTCCGCCTCATCTTCTGGCATGACGGCAAGCTGTATCAACTTCGTTCTCTGTCAGAAGCAGGCAAACTACTGGGGATCACCATACCGGGCAACACGGGTCATGGAGAGCGCTCAGATCAAGGGTCTGGTGATGGTCGCCCGAGGTGGAGGCAACAGCGGCGACGACGGCACACTCATCGCTCGGATCCAATGGCTGTCAAGAGAGAGCTACAAGCCGCCCTTGAGACTCTGCCAGAAGTCTTGGCCAAGGCGTCAACCATGTGACTGAGCGGGGGTGTGGCCAAGCGGCGTTCTAAGATGGCCGCAGGTTAGAAACTCTCCGCTCCTAACCAACTCTCCCCGCAAATATCCGACGAACTGATCCGTGCCCCGGGGCCAGAATCGGCTTCCGGAAGCACAGGGGAACATTCGGAGCCCAAGATCGAGCCATAGTGACCGGAGAAGCCGGAGAAACGACGGTGCCCAAATCCTGGCCTGCTAGTCGAAGAAAGCCTCGGGACTTGAGTGCAGGGGAGGCCCGGAGTAGTGGAGGAGCTAACGGAGTGCGTGTGGGATCTACCAGGAGCCGGAGCGAAAGGGGGATTGCTGACCCTGGGACAGCGTGCGGAGAGACACCCCCGGCACCATCGAGAGCGCTGTGATACATCGAGCGAAGAAGATCCCTGACATCGGAGCTCATCCCGGCCACAGACGGAGTGGCTGACCGGTGGAGGCCGGGGCCAAGACGAGACTCGGAGGGAACCACGAGCGATGCAACAACCCACCAAGGGCGAAGTACGCGGTGAGCCCAAGGTATCATTGGACAGCATTGACACAACTGAAGGCTGAAGGAGGGCTGAGAGCGGACCGAGCCCAGGAGGGGGGCACTCATCTGCGAGTGATCCGGTATGGCTCCCCGGACGCTGGGACATCAGAGACGCGGTGAGTGGCGCCTGGGGGGGGGGGGGGGGGCGGGTGAGGACCCCATCACGCACTGCCCTCGTGCCCACAGCATCTCTGCTCCGAAGAAGGGTAAACACCGTGAGCCTTAAGTAGTGCGCGTGCAAGGTGAAGGGACCCCCGGCTCGGGTCATCTTGAACTATACAGACTGGGCCCGCAACAGCATGAACCCCCCAGGGCGCGGTCTAACTACCATTGGGGAGTAACCCGGATACAGAGAGCGGCCTCCCATCTAGAATAAATCATTAGCGCTAAGAACCTGCTGCAGTGTTGGACAGGTCTTCAAGACCGATATAGGGGTGGTCAGGCAGGAGATTAGGCTGAGGGAGAAATCAAAAGCATTGACAGCCAACCCACAGCAACGACCGGCAGGGGAACAAAGGGAGATCTGGGAACCCTCTGGAGTGGACCTGTGCCAGTGAGAGCCCGTAACGAGGATCCGGAGGGCGTAATACACTACAGTCTGTGAAGCGGCTCCCATAGCTTTCACAACAGAGAATAGCCACTTAACCCATCCAACAGCGTCACACCTCCTGCACCATAGAGATGTCCAACGCCAAGGGCCCCAAAAACACCCAAACTAACAAATTGGACAAATATACCTGATCAAAGGCGGCAATGGCAGAACAAAAACTACCCAAGGATAAGCCGATGGGAGAACACAACAACGAAACCCCAGAACACACACTAAAAGATGTTCTGGAAGCTATTGGGGGAATTCGCACGTCCCTGGAACAGAGGATGGACGCTATTTCCTCTGAGGTCATCTTAATCAGAGCAGATTTGGCTACTAACAGAGAGAAGGTTAAATAGCTCAAAATAACTACCACTAGCCTGGTAAAGGATACTAGCCAGCTACAAACGGAAGTCCGTGATTTGTAAGCATTCCGCAGGTTCGCCGAGGGCAAAGTAGAATAATATGAAGGTCGCAGTAGACGTAACAACGTACGTATTCTTGGTGTACCAGAGAAAATGGAGGGGCAGGCTGTGGACCTCTTTGTGGAAGACCTGATTACCAAGCATCGGCAACCTAAGGGCCTGTCTAACATGTTTGTCGTTGAAAGAGCGCACAGGGTGCCGGGGGGAGGACCGAGACCCGGAGCTCCCCCCGCCCCGGACAGAGATGTAATTCTACAGACAGCTAGGGTGGCGCCGCCCATTCGATTGGAGAACTCGGAGGTGACATTTTTTACGGATTTCACTCAGATGGTGCAGAGGCAACGCAGGTCTTTCTTGAGAGTCAAGACGATACTGAGAGATAAAGGACTTAAATATGCAATGTTGTTCCCAGCCCGCCTGCGGGTGGAAGCAGGTGGAAAAAACAGATTCTTTGAGGCACCGGAGGAGGTGGCCGAGTGGCTGGACGGATGGAAAGGCGCAGAGGATCGCAGCTCCCAGAGAGACTAGGAGGTTCACAGGGACTTATGTAGAATTATACACGCTTTAACTAGTTGACTAGTCTTGGGTTCTGGCTAGGTGTCCTTGGCTCACTTACGAAGGGCTTGGAAAACAGAACATGAGTATGATGTGACCTGATCCTAGGAGAAAATACGGAGTGGAGGGGGGGGGGGTTGTTCCCCCCCCCCACCCCAATTTTCTTCATTTAGTTTGTCTTACAGGCGACAGGCACTCTGCATTGCAATAGTTATGGGCAGTTCTGAGCCCAGAGTGCAGGGGAGCAGGGAGGGGGGGGGGGGGGGGGGGAGTAGGGAGGGGTTGAAGAAAAGTTGTAGGTTTTTATTGAATCGGCAAGGCGTGGCAGTTCTGCAGTGCAGAAACATAGGTTTCACGTAATTATCTAGAAACATGCATTGGGATAAAGAATTTTAATTGATGAGCTGGAATGTAAATGGTTTAGGAGATAAAGTGAAGAGGACAATGGTAATGCAGTATATTAGGAGGCAGGCCCCAGACGTAGTATTGCTCCAGGAAACCCATCTGGTGGGAAACAATTGTAAGGCCCTCAATCGCTGGGGATACACGCTAGTTGCACACTCCGGCTTCACTTCCGGGTCGAGAGGCATGGGGATCCTGTTGAAGAACTCCTTTCCTATGATGGTGAAGTCCACATGGAGTGACACAGGGGGGAGATACATAGACATCACAGGGCAATGGGAGGGAAACGTGTTGACCCTCATGTCGGTATATGTGCCACCGGGTCTTCAGAGCCTTGCCTTCAAGGACTTGGGGTCCATCCTATTGACGTTACCAGAGGGGCTCCTGGTGTTGGGAGGGGATCTTAACGTAGTAGTCAGCGGCACCCAAGATAGGCATCCACAGAGAGACCTCCGTCCCTCTAATAGCTGGCTCCCGGACTTTCTGGCGGCTCTAGGATTGCAGGACACGTGGCGAGCATTTCATCCAGATACAATTCAATTCACTTTCCACTCAGCTCACAACAGCCAGTCCACAATAGATTACTTGCTGGTCCACCCGGACCAACTGACCCATATACGAGAAATCAGGCACATGGCACGGGGCATCTCGGATCACTCTCCACTGTGGGCCCAGATGGTGATTGGTCAGCATAGAGTGGGCAGAGTAGCGCCCATAAATCCTTGGCACCACTGAAACCCAGGGGAACGAGAAGTACTGCAAACTTCAATAGAACTTTACTTTCAAGAAAACGAGGGTTCGGTACGCTCCTACCAGACCCTGTGGGAAGCGTTTAAAACGGTGATACGAGGCCAGGCACTCTCCCAAATAGCGAGGGTGAGAAAAGAAAAGGTCAGGGAAGAGGAGGCACTGGAGGAAGAAATCTTCCGCCTTGAGGTGGAAATAGCTGAGGGACCAAACCCTGATACCCTACATATCCTACAATTGAAGAGGGATAGCTACAAAGCCCTAGTATTGAACAAGGCCAAAGAACTGGGTAGAGACACGCTGGGCAGAGTATATGATCAAGGGGACAAAGCAGGGAAGTTGATTGCTTGGCTAGATAAAAGAAACCTTGCAAGTAGACTGGTGCCGGAGATCATAGACTATTCGGGCACTACACTCACCGAACCCCAAGACATCGCGAATGCTTTTGCGCTCCATTTTGAACATGTATATTCTTCCCCAAACTCTTATACAATACATGACTCCCGGGATCTCCTACAAGACATCACACTACCAAAACTCACCTCTACTGAGTTAGAATATGTGGAAGGGGCAATTACAGCAGATGAGATTGCACCGGCAGTCAGAAGCCTTTACTCGGGGAAGGCGTCAGGACCCAATGGTCTGCCGATTGAGCTACATAAACTCCGACCAGACGTTCTTACCCCTCATTTGCATAAGATGTTCGAGGAAAGTATAGAACGAGGCGAATTGCCACGTGATCAGAGGTTGGCTAACTTAGTAGTGATTCATAAAGACGGTAAGACCCGTACAGATTGCGCCTCTTATAGGCCGATCTCTTTGCTTAACGTGGAATCCAAGATTTTGGCTAAGCTCCTGGCCAACCGATCGATTAAAGTAATCAACAATCTGGTACACCTGGACCAATCCGGCTTCATGCCCCAACGTAACACTGCCCTGAATCTACGCAGAGTAATGGGGAGAGCACCAACAATCCAGGAAGAAGCAATACTCGTATCACTAGACGGTACTATGGCGTTCGATATGCTCGAATGGCCCTATCTCTTCGCAGTCCTCGAGAAGATGGGTTTTGGGCCCCAGTTCATTCAATGGGTGCAACTCCTCTACTCGAAACCTTTAGCCCAAGTTGTGGTAAATAATAAAAAATCTGAGGTCTTTAGTCTTAGTAGAGGAACCCGACAAGGGTGTCCTATTTCCCCTCTCCTGTTTGCTCTGGTCTTGGTGCCTTTAGCGTCCTGGGTGCGGAGAGACCCGGTAATAAAAGGACTTACATGGGCGGACACGTGGGAGGATAGAATATCGTTATATATGCTGACGATATATCACTGTTCCTTCGTTCTCTAAAAGCCTCCCTGATTGCGGTACTGGACATCTTTGCCATTTTCGGTAGGTACTCTGGATACTCGATCAATTGGGCTAAATCTATGCTGTATGTTTTTCGGGGGCCACTATCAGGCTTACCCAAGTATTGTCCGATACAGATTACCACGCAGGGCTTCAAATACCTTGGGATTTACATCACGGCCGACCCTTCCAGTAGATATGTTAACAACCTGCTCCCACCCCTACGGAGACTCAGGAGTGACTTTGAACGATGGAAGGCGCTTCCGCTTTCGCTGTTGGGAAGAGCTTCCTTATTCAAAATAATGTCCCTCCCCCGGTTTCTCTACATGTTGCAGAACTCGCTAGAACTTGTTCCCGCAAGTTATTTTAAAGAAATAGACAGCCTTCTACAGAGCTTGCTCTGGAGCGGAAAACCCCGCATAGCATTGCCCAAATTGAATCTTACCTGGTACGATGGTGGAATCGGCCTTCTCGACCTAAAGAAATACTACTGGGCAGCACACTTAGCAGCCATTAATCATGGTACGTACAGACTAGCAAACTACCCGGGTTACGCTATGGATCGGTGGTTGCTGCGAGGGGGAAATTACAATTGAGCGCTCTACTCCGCAGCCGGGAGGCGCGACCTGACCAGGCCCACAAGACACTCGGTACATGTATGGCAGGCAGCTACCAGAAGCTTGGGCTGGGACCGCAAGGTGCCATTGGCCACCCCGCGGTGGGACTCTGAATTGCTCGGAAATCTTTGGTCCACTAGAGGCTTCGACAAGTGGGACCTTATAGGTGTTTCAAAAATTGGCGATCTCTGGGTGAAGGAGGAGGTTAAATCGTCCCCCGCCTTGCAACAGGAGTATGACCTAGCCCCTACAGAATATTTTCAGTACATGCAAGTGCGACATGCACTGCAATCTTGTCTCCAAAAGGGAGTAACCCCTCTGGAGGCCTCCCCCTTGGAGGACCGTATTTTGGACGGTCCCTGCCAACGAAAGCCATCTCCCTTACAAAAAGTTAGTGAACCACTCTGGCGAACCCCTCCTGAAGATCTGGGAAAAATGGGAAAGGGATGGCATCATACTTGATGACGAAGATTGGGCGATAGCCGTCACCTCACCTCGAGAGGTGGGCATAGCAGCCAGACTGAGGCTGGTGCAGCTAAAGATCCTACACCGTATCTAGATCACTGGGCCAGGCCTGGTGCGTATGGGGAGGGCAAGCGATAGTGCATGTAGAAGGGGCTGTGGAATGGAGAGAACATTTCTCCACATATTATGGAAATGCACTCATATACTGAGTTACTGGAGAGAGGTGCATGAAGTAATGAGCGAGGTGCTCCCACAAGACATCACAGTGGAAGCTAAAAGGTGCTTCCTAAATGTGTGGGAACCCACTGACCTAACTCGCACACACATCACCTGGGTCACGTTAGGACTGATGATAGCGAAACGTAACATTGCACAGAAGTGGGGGGCAACACGAGCACCTACAGTATTGGTCTGGAAGAGAGATATGGGCTGGTGCATGTTCCGTGAAAAGACAGTATACATAGGTAGGGGATATCCGAAAAAGTGGATTAGTGTTTGGCAGGACAGGAACGACTACAGAGGGAACCATCTGTACTCCGCCAAAAATTTCAACTCACAATGAGTAAACGTAGATAGGAGGTTAAAACTGAGCTTTGACCTAACATGCATGTGGATATGGTACTTATGAATATGTGTGGGTACTAGACTGTACAATGATTTGTAATGTGATTTGCCTTATGAAGTTGATTCAATTTGTTAATAAAAAGAAATATAAAAAAAAAACATGTGACTGAGCCTGGTTATCATGGCGTATCCTTTCTTTGATGCTTGAGGGGATTGGCGGGAGGGAGTTGGGGTTACTGTTGGCCACACTACAACCCAATGGACTCTACTTCTATTCATCCTTGGATGACGGACTGATGGTCGAACTTAAGACTTCTTCTGGCACCTGTCGTGCCCTTTTTTCTCCTCTACCTGCCTTTCTCTCTTTCCTTTTTTCAGGTGGGGCCCCCGGTCCATGGGGTTCAGCGGAATCCCCGTTCTCGTGCTGAGGGTCTTTCCTCGTAGGCCTTGCCTGGTTCATGCTCCTCAGGTGCTTATGATCGGCGACACCTCCACCTTTGGGATTTAGATGCCCCCGTCCTCAGTTAGGATTCTCACACTTAATGTGAAAGGACTCAACAACCAACTTAAAAGCAGAGCACTCCTCTCCTATCTGGAGAGTACAGGGGCGGACATTTGCCTTCTCCAAGAGACACACTTTCTCCCTAAAGACTGTTACCGGCTTCGGTCCCGCACCTTTACGCTACAATTTTTCTCTTCCGGACCCTCCAAGACCGCAGGGGTGGCGATTTTGGTCTCACGGGCCTTTCAAGGGAAAATGATGCAGAAGGGGGTTGAGAATAGGGGTAGACTTCTCACATATCAATTCACCATAGGGGATTCACTCTGATCGTGGGATCTATCTATGCACCTAATGAGGGTCAAGAAAGATTCTTGCACGAGGCCTTCACTGAGGCGACGGCAGCCCAGGAGCACCATATATTGATAGGGGGAGACCTCAATTTGGTGTTCGACAATTACTTAGACAGATCTGCACAGCGCACAAGCCAGGTTGGTGCCCTTTCGCAGGCGGGGCTTGGTAGGCTACACGATCTCGGTCTCACGGACCTGTGGAGGCAGCATCACCCTCAGTCACGAGAATTCTCATTCTACACCAAGTGCATATCACATATGCCAGGCTAGATTATCTTTTGGGCTCGAAGGCCATCTGCAATGTCACACTCTCGGCTGACTTACTGGTAGTGGCCCTGTCTGACCACGCTACAGAGGTGGTTACTCAGGCCCTTCCACAGATTCAGCGACCAACCAGACGTTGGCGCTTTCGCGACATTCCCTTACGTCGACTGGACACAATAGTTCATATACAGCGCACGCTGGATGATTATTTGCTACACAAGGATTTTCCTGACACGACTCTCTCCACCCGATGGGAGGCCCTTAAGGCAGTTATTAGGAGAGAAATCATCGCTATCTCATCCGCAGATAACGTGGACCGTAAGAGGAAAAGGATCTAACGCAAAAAGTGCGCGAGTGGGAACAGATGCACCACCGCACCGGGGCCCTGCAAATTTGGCGACAGCTGACCGCAGCCCGGACACAACTGTCCGCCATTGACCGTGATAAAGCCGAATATGCTGCGCTGCGACATTCCTTCTATGTTGGTGGTGATAAGTGTGGGCGACTGCTAGCGCATAAACTCAGGGAGGTTCGACAGCGCAAAGGAGTGCAAGAGATTAGGGACCATACAGGAGTACTACGCTCGAACGACGTGGCTATTGCTGAGATCTTCCGCAACTTTTATGCCCAACTTTACGACGCACAGCCCCTAGAGAGGGCGGACATAGATGCCTATTTAGCCCGGGCCCGCCTTCCCGCCGGAACATGTGGCTCATATAGAGAGGGAGAGAAGACCGCAAGAAGTTATAACAGCCATTGCTCGCTTGAAGTTAGGTAAATCGCCAGACCCCGATGGCTACACGGCGGCTTTCTTTGAGCAATTTTGTTCAACACTCACTCCCCTGCTCACTCGGCTCTTTAACTCCTTCCCGACACCCGGAGCGATTCCCTCCTCCATGCTGGAGGCAGCGATAGCTGTCATCCCTAAACCAGGGAAGGGGCAAAAAGAATTGCGGATCCTACCGGCCTATTTCGCTCCAGAATGTTGATCTGAAGCTGTACACTGGAATATTAGCTACCAGGCTTGCACCTTATATGCCGGGGCTTTTGGCCCTGATCAGGCCGGATTCATCCCGCAGAGGCAAACAAGTGACAACACGAAACGAGTCACACACCTCATAGAAAAGGCCTCCCGCATCCCAGGGAGCTATATGCTCCTAACCATAGATGCGGACAAGGCCTTTGATCGAGTCCACTGGCCCTACCTTGAGCAGGCAATGGTCCACATTGGCATAGGAGACAAGAAGCGGACGCACATTCTTAACTGCTACCATTTCCCCACAGCCACAGTGCGGATTAATGGACACACATCCGCTCCCTTCCCTATTAGCAGAGGCACAAGGCTGGGTTGCCCCTTGTCACCCTTACTCTTTGCCCTCAAATGGAACCTATGGCGCAAAGAGTCAGGGACCACCCTCATATCACGGGCATTCGCTTCGGTGGGGACACGGACACTATCAGTCTATATGCTGACGACGTACTAGTCACCTTAGCGAACCCTGGGACTGCTCTGGGGGACTTCCTGGAGGAACTAGATTCCTTTGCGGGCGCCTCTGGGTTTAAGGTCAACCTTACGAAATCCACGGCGCTGAATCTCTCCCTGACGCCTTAGGCACAAGCAGTTCTTCAGGCCCGGCATCCCCCTGCAGTGGTCTGACGATGTTGTCCCCTACTTGGGTATACAGCTGGACCCGAATTTGCAGGCCATGAGGATGGCCAACTACTCCCAACTCCACTCGCAAATCCGCACCGAGCTGCGGAAAAGGAAACACTACCAGATCTCATTGGCTATCAAAATGACAATCCTACCCAAAGTGTTATACCTCATTCAGACGTTTACCTTGCAGCCCCCGCGGGCTAGCTAAACAGGGTGCAGTCAGAACTTTCTCTTTTTATTTGGCAAGGGCGCAAACCAAGAATGAAATGGTTAATCAGCTTCCTCCTACCCAACAAAGGGGGCCTTGGGATTCCAGATCTCACGCTTTATTATAAAGCCGCGCAGTTCCGACACCTGGTCGAATGGAGCCGAACTGAATCAGAGAAACATTGGCTCTTTCAGGACCACGCGGTCGCTGGCACGTCTCTCATGAAGATTCCTTTTCTCCGAAAATCCCAACGCCCGCCCAACTTATACGCTTCACATGTAACACACGCCACCCTTAGGGTCTGGGATCAGACCAATACGCGCCACGAGCTAACGACCTTCCCTTCTCCGCTCACATCTCATTTCGATAACTGACTTTAGCCCCGGGATGGGCTTGCAGTCCTTTCCGTTGTGGAGAGAGGCCAGGAGCCGAGCCTTGGGGCTCTTATTCGACAAAAGGGACATCATTCCCTTTTTGCAACTCCGGGCCGATTACGGACTCCCAGAATCCGAACTTTTCTCTTTACGGTTTCTTCTTCCTCCTTTTTCTCTTCCTTCTCTACCGGTGGTGGGTGGGACTGTAGCTGTTATTATTTGTTGATTTTCGTAACCTCAATGCATTTATTGGTACCTATGGTGGGCCCTGCGTGGTCCTATCTAATGCAATTTGGTTTTTTGCATTATTTATTAAAAAGATTTAAACAATAAAATAGAGCTTTGTGTGACTGTACTGTTGCCACAACCAACATACACTACTCGCCTTGTCCTTGAGTATGTCTGTCCACCCATCAGTTCACTTCTTTTCACTGAACGATGTGGATCAAAAACTGCTTTTCTTGCGCTCAGTAAATTCACTGCACTTGACTTGGCCTCTGCACTTTTGAGGTATTTTCAAACCTGTATTTTCACTTGCATTATTCAATGCACATCCTAACGCTTCTCTGCATTTCCTTTCTATCTCAGACTTAGTCATCCAATCCACATCTGTATTCTGTGTGCTATAACAGGCACAAGATCCCTTCAGAGCGAAGCTGCAAGGTCCCTAAGAGATGTTGGTTTTCATCATCAGGCAGGATTATAACGAGGTAAGTACAGGGTCTCAGACACAAGGCATGGTGTATGTTAATTTTCTGTTTGTGAGGTAGTGAAGCATACCCACCTTTCCAGGGACCACACATCCAAAATCACCCTCAATGGCCCAAATTTAGAGGTAAACTGAAAGTAAATGGTCGTAAAACAATTTTCTTTCTATACCAGAAGACCTGTTCTAACCAAATCCTATGGTTACAGGAAAGGATGTGAAGCATCGATAGCTGTAGGCCCTTTGAGGACACTAAACTCTAACCTGCTCTCAACATTCTTGTGCACTGTCAAACTGAGCCCAGCTCCCGGAGGTCCCAAGTTGCTGCTGGGCTAGTTTTTCACTCAAGGCACAGTGTTGTGGGCCTGTGTCACATAAAGACCGAGCCAGCTTAACTCCATGGATCAAAGACCAAGACGTGCACCAGGAATCTAAGCTGAGCTCTATTTGTGGATGAGTCTTTATCACAGCCTCTGCATGATCAGACAAGACAATCTCCTGACTCATCCGCCCTCAGTGCTGATACTAACATCTGCGCTTGCAGGTGGTAGTTGAGAGGGAGAGCACCATCCCCTCAAGCGCTGAGCACTGGCAAAAGAAGTAGTGCAGGAGGAAAGCCTCCTCCAGTGTTTGGGCTCAGCACACATCCTCCTTAAAACACAAGAAGAGGTGAAAGCTTTGAGAGGCACTGGCCCTGCAGTGCTTTCTTCTTTGAATACTCAACTATCTACTCATCATGGGAAGGTAATGGAGACTAGCTGTGCACAGCACCGAGTCGTACAGATCTTAGGCACATTCACTGCTGGTTCATACCTAGAGGCGCAAAAGTTGCCACAAATTTCCTTAGCTCAGTCACAATGTTGTTGGGAGCTCGCATTGGTTCCAGTGATCTGTCTAAGGGCCTTATTTAGATTGTGGCTGGACTGGTCCCATTGTCGCATTTTCAGTGGTCTTCCCTCCCGCCGGCTTTGCCGTCTACCCTCAGTATTTAGACATTGGTGGGTCACTTGAGTTTAGACTGTCATAGTCCCGCCATCCCTGCCAGGATCTTTCTCCTTTGTTGACAGCGTCAAAGGCAGAAGCGGCTGTCAGAGATTCCAGGCAAGATTTCCACCGTCCCGATTATGATGTGCCTTTCCGTCGAGGCAACTGTAGCGGTGAAACCTTCAAGCTTGGGTTGGTGGAATTGAGGCAAAAGAGGTGAAAACTCACCCTATTTCAGGGTCCCACCACCGATTCAGAGTTAAAGGCCACTGTCCAGGTCCTTGCTGTGCTGCCGCTACTTGACCACAACACTCAGCCACCTCGTTGTCGCTGGAATCTAAGGTAGACTTTTGTGTTGGGTGTGGATATACATTCAATAGTGTGTGTGTGTTGTTGGTGTGCAATGCTAAATCTAAAAGTATGGGCAGTACACATTAACTATATATACACATTTAAAGATTCACAACATATATGTGCATAAAGATGATAATAACTAGTACTTACCAGTCTCCACACCCCCATGGCCTCCCTCTATCAGGACTCTGCTGCCAGGAGACCACCAGCACAACGGGTAAATCCGCTGGCCTGACAGCGACGGAGTACTGTTAGCCAGCTGAGAAGACCGCCACAGCGATGGGACACTGTCTAATGCTGCAACATCTAAATACAGCGGGTGGACGGCAGTCAATTCGACGGAGTACTTGGAACAACCGTTGCCACGGTGAAACAACAATAATACCGCCAAGATCTAAAACAGGCCCTAAGTGCCCAGGTAAGTACCACCTGGCCCTTCTCCATTCAAAGAGTATGAACTCCTTTGTGGGCCGATGAGATTCATCTCACGCAGGGGTCTCCAACCCTTTCTGCAATAGGAGCTACTTGTGTTAAAGGGACATCAACCAAGCAATTACTAATATTAGTGTTTTAATAGTAATCACATCCGAAAAGATTATCTGTAGTGATCACCTTTGTGCATCTGTCAGGATTGCAAACAGTTATGTAAAAAAAGCAATATCAATTTGGAATGCCTCTACATGGGTAGCACAGAACAGACTTAGCTAAAGTGCTCCTGGCACCAAAGTAATAGTATGAGTAATGAGCCTCCCTGGCACAGCATGGTTTATCACTCACATATCAACTTTAAATACAATTTGGAAATTCAACCATATTTCTCCAAATATAGCTTATGAGTTCTGAAAATACATACATTTCAGCTTTTAATTCAGACGGCTGGGCTACACATTGGAAACTACTTAGAGATAGCTGGATGGCAACCAGTAGCTCACAAACTACTTGTTGGAGTCGATGGATTTAACCTCTCACAAAGAAATCAGGATGGCCAAACCCCTTCTACCTCCACTCTGAGTCACCTGCATGTTTTGCCCCATGCTGTCCTTTAGACTCAACTCATACTTGTTCCCAAAGGCTAGGGAGACCTTCATGCCACCCCAGCCTCTAGCTCCAGCCTCTTCCAGTGCAGCTTCTGTGAAACCAGTCTCTCTGACAATGCTGGCTCGGACATAGCTTATGGTCCCCATCAAGGCACTAACCACTTGAGCTTTACCTTCAGAGACATACAGTTCTCCCATGGATCAATTTCATGGCTCCTCTTCCTTCCAAGAGGGTTTTATTTTAGGGTACTGGGCACCAATATGAATACCGGTATTAGAAACATGAGGAACTGCACCAGACCAGGTTCTACCATGTAGTCATTTACAAGGCTTTGGAAGCGCTGTCAACTGAGACCTCAACAACCCACCAGAGAATAATCCTTGGTGATTGTAACTACACCATCACCAAAGCAGGCCATGGCAAAAGGGTCCCAGTTGTCACAAGCGTGCGGGGTGTCGTTGGTGCCAGAGCCCAGGCGCTGTTTGTTAAACGTGTGGGAATCTAACGATCTCAGCCGCCAGGCTCAGAGCTGGGCCACGTTGGGGATAATGACAGCTATGAGAAACATAGCCCAAAAATGGGGGGCGGTGGGGGTGCCTTCACTGTCCGCATGGGGAAGGGATATGGACGCAGCCATGCTTGCTGAGCGATCGGCATTCATCAGGCGGGGTTGCCCCCGTAAATGGGACAAGGTATGGGGGGCATGGAACAAATTCAGGGGAGGAATATGTGACCCGCCACCAGTGCCGGAAGATGACACCTCTGATTCAGACTGATAAAGTGGGTCCTGGGGCGGGAGTGTGGAGTGCTGATGCCAACTATGTAACACTGTGTAGAAATGGTTCTAATTATAGGGTTGTAGACTGGGGTGCTGTACTGTCAAATGCTACCTGTAAACTGCCTACTCAAGTGTCTTGCTGTTTTGTTTACAATGAAAATAATAAAAAAAAATAAGGGTCTCAGTTTCTTAAGCAAGCTCAGGACATATGGAGGAAGATTTTCTCCAGGCCTGCGACCTTAATATCATTTAGCATGGAGTACTGGGCCCCCAAGAACAGCCAGGTCTTTGCAATCAGCAACACAAGCTGGGTTGGGGTTTCACAGATACAATATCTCCAAAGTTTAAAGTCCTCCTATAGAGAAGGCTAGGCAGGCAAATTCCAGGTTTAACCTGTACACCTTCGTCACAGACTATACCCAGTAAGAATACCATATGCTCAACCTGGGCAAACAGAGACAATAATAGAAGATGCTGGTCAAGGACTTATCAACACAGCCAAGACCATGAAGTTCGGTATGGCTCAAACCCTCAGACCTAAATCAGAGGCCCTAAACAGAGCTACTGACCTCCCCTTACGCAGGACTAATGTGTTTAATTCCTCAACAGTTGAGTTTCTCTGGCAGTTCAAGGCGGGCATGATCACAACCAAATAGCTAAATGCTATCCAAAGGAAACAGCAACTTTCTCAGTGTTTCATCTGCCAAACATATTCAAATCCAAGGGAATCCTTTAGCTCCAAAATCCCGGCAGGCGTCTGCTCTTCCTTAGGAAAGAAGTGGAGTCGCTTCTGATGGAATAACACGGCTGCTATCCACGCTCAATGGAAGAAAAACGGCCCCAATGACTTCCCAGGAGACATGTGGACTCCTCAGAAGGTCCATTGTATTGCAGTGCAAGAAGTCTATTGATATCAATGGAACAAAATAACCAACAATGCATTGGTCTTCACAGTGATGAGATGAATTGTTATGATCTGTACCTGCCACAAGGATGCAGACTGCTTCTGCCCAAGTCAGCATCTCAGGAGGTAGAGAGGCTCCTTATTTTAGGACAAACTGAGCAATTATTGGCGTTCTCCAGGAATGTATCCGTTGTAGATATATGCTTTTGAGCAGGATGGGCTATGCCACATGCATTCTGCTGTCACTAAGGTCTTCAGGCTTCTTCCTGGGGAGATACAAAGTTTATCTAGAAAGTGCCCTGTGATCGGTCTGCCAAAACACTCAGTGCTGTTTTTCACATACTCGATTTTTCGGTTTCAGTTACTGTGGAATCAACCCACAGGTTCAGAATGGGCAAGAGCTAGGACTTTATTGTATGGTAAAGTTATGGTACTCCTTTAATTTTAATCTATATGGTTTGCCTCATTATCAAAACGTTTAATTGATCCTTCAGCCATCCGTGCAAAAATACCCTGTTTTTAGTGAAAATATATAAAGGGCACATACGCATAGCAATGTGTGTGTGCGCCATGTATGACGCATGGCTGTTTGTGAGATTCTGATGAGCAAAGTTCCACATTTAAAAGCATTAGAAGCCGTTTCTGGTCCCACCACAAAGTAGCTTGATGTCCACAAACTGATTATAGGAAAGAGCTCACAAAATCAGAATGATAAAAAAGAACTTTATCCATATTCCTGACATCACTTTAAGATTTTGACACGCACTTATGTAAAACGTTTTTTTAATGTTGCTTTCAGGGCCGTATTTATTGACCGAATAAAGATACTTTGACTGACAGACTGACACACACTTAAGAGATTTTAACAGTTTATCACTTTCAACCATTCTATTGTATGGTATTTTACATTTTAAATAATATTCACATCCAGTGTTGCATTTTCAAAACAAAATTCTCCGTGCACACAAAGGAAGTGTTTGCCATTTGATATTGAGGTTAAAATGTAGCATGATTAAATTGTATAATTATATCAGGAACACCAGAGTAACACTGAAGGGTGCTGGACAAAGAGTTTTTTTTTTATAAACCATATTTTATTGATTTTACGAGAAAACAGGACAATAGAGCATCCAGTAAATACACTTTTCCGATTAGCAAGGGTGTCTCCTCATATTCCACATCAGAGGCCACCTTTCATTCCTTCGTGAGTCCATAATAGTCCCACTAACGTCCCCAAATGTTGGCGTGTTTGCGAGACAACTGCTCGCTATATATCTGGGTTCCGCCATTTGTGCACACCAGTCATTCACCACTTACTATTCCACGAGGGTGGGGCCTTCTGGGCAGGGTTGGATTGGGATTAAAAATCGGACCAGGCACGCAAAAAAAAGAGTGGCCCACATTTGCATATTGCCTTTCCACAAAACACTGCATTGGCAAAGTTTTATAAAAAAAAAAAAGGGGGGGTGTAGGGTTTAAAAACAATGCACAGATTAGTTAGTTCACACTGGTGAAACACACCTGAAAACAAGTGAGGCCAATTTTGCTCAGGCCCGCTATCTCCGCTCAAAATGCATATGTTAATGGGCCGGCCCAGCGAGAGAAAGGGAGTGACACCTCTGGCTTGATAAAAGGGAGGTAATGGATGCCCATCTACCCCCAGAAAGGCCACTCAGGCACCCACTGGGCCGCTGGCGGCATCGAACGACGCGGAAACCGCCTTAATCGGCCCCCCAGGCTTCCCAAAAAAGCAGCCCACAGCTGGACTCTGATACCGGCCCCTCAGGCATTGCCCGAGTGCCCTCGTTACCAATCCGACGCTGCTTCTGGCGATTTCGTTTTCCTGGTAGTGTGTCTCTATGCGTTCCCTACAAGTGCTTCCTAGGTCATCCATGATTACCAAGAGGGCTACTTTGGGTGTCTATCAACTGGTCTAGTGAGGACCTGGATTAACACTCATGCAATAGCTAGCTAATAATGTGTGATTTTAGGGCACCCCAAGGTGACATGGAAAAAATCGGCGTTAGAATCCACCTAGCCGAAAATTAAAGGGAAAGAAAGCCTACCTGCTTGTCATAACTGATGTGATGTGAAGTATGCAGATATTTCAGCTGGACTAGCCATAGCCGTTTTAAAATGGCAACCTGCCAGGGTGCCACCCTGGGGCCTTATTACAATAAGTGCCAAGGGGGTGCAACGGGCTTGATAAAAGGGAGGTATTCGACGCCCATCTACCTCCAGAAAGGTCACTCAGGCACCCACTGGGCCTCTGGCGGCATCGAACAACGCGGAAACCGCCCAAATCGGCCCCCCCAGCTGCCCAAAAAAGCAGCCCACAGCTGGACTCTGATACCGGCCCCTCAGGCATTGCCCGAGTGCCCGCGTTACCAATCCGACGCTGCTTCTGGGGATTTCTATTTCCTGGTAGTGTGTCTCTTTGCAATAACTGTGGCCGTGCCTATAATTATGCGTTCCCTACAAGTGCTTCTTAGGTCGTCCATGATTACCAAGAGGGCTACTTTGGGTGTCTATCAACTGGTTTAGTGAGGACCTGGATTAACACTCGCGTAATAGCTAGCTAATAATGTGTGATTTTAGGGCACACCAAGGTGACATGGAAAAATCTGCGTTAGAATCCACCTAGCTGAAAATTAAAGGGAAAGAAAGCCTACCTGCTTGTCATAACTGATGTGGTGTGAAGTATGCAGATATTTCAGCTGGACTAGCCATATCCGTTTTAAAATGGCAACCTGCCAGGGTACCATCCTGGGGCATTATTACAATAAGTGCCAAGGGGGCGCAACGGGCTTGATAAAAGGGAGGTATTGGATGCCCATCTACCTCCAGAAAGGTCACTCAGGCACCCACTGTGCCCCGGGGCACTTTGGTATTATAAAGAGGGGCGCAGACGCTTGTGCGTCCCTTTCTATAATACCGATAGCGCTGGCACACTTAAAGCACCAGCGCTACCATCAGAGGGTGTTCCCTCATTTACATAGGGGCAAGCCCTATGGAAATGAGGGAATTCCTTTTTCTGTGCCCGTGCCATATTACAGAAGCAGGCGCAGAGTCAAAGCAGCCCTCAGGAGGCACACTGACAGCGCGCCATTTAAAAGGTGGTGCACAGTCAGTGCGCCTCCCGAGAGCAGCCCTCTGCAGGGGGTAAAGGGGGTACCATGAACCCCCCAGACATCCCCTTTCAGGCAGGCGCAGTTATTGACTGCACCCGCCTGCAATGGAATCTCTAATCCCCTTCGAAAGCGCAGGTGGGTGCCGACTGCACTGTGAAAGCACGGAGCAGCTGGAAACACGGAGTAGTGCAACTTCGCGGCTGCCCGGGGGCAGCGCATACATCACAATAGAACGCATTGTGATTGTTTGCGCCCGGACCCTTCTTGTTAGAAACTGGTTTATTGGTTGAGAGGGGTGGAAGCCCCACTCAAGCAATAATCACAATTCTTATCAGGGTAATCCACAAAAGTCACTAAATTCACCTGTGCTTAACCCAATGGTATTTTGGCACAAAAGCTGTCTAGCTTAATTTATAAGCAAAGTGTGAAGTATATATGCACCACACAAACAGTATTATAAAAGTAGTATTTTATGTGGGGAAGGGAACTGTGACTGATGATTGACAACTGTTGCTGTTTCTATTTGTGGGATCGTAAGGGGGGAATAATTCATTTAGTCAACCATTTTGTTCGGTCTTTGTTCCAGGGTAGTCAGCGCTCTAGAGCGCCACATCCTCATTGTTGCCCATGCCAGCGTTTTTAAACGCGGCTGTGGCGTGGACATTCTGGCTCTCCTTCAAATACCAAAGTCTCTTGAGCCGTTATTCTTAAGCTGTTTGTTTTTTACAGAAATTTATTTTTAAAATAGTTTTTATGTGAAGAAGGGAACTGTGAACGGTGATTGACAACTGTTGCTGTTTCTGTTTGTGGGAACGTAGCTGGGGGAATATTTCATTTTGTCTGCCATTTTGTTCGGCCATGGTTCCAGGGCTGTCAGTGCTCTAGTGTGCCACATCCTCACTTCTGCCCACACCAGAGCATTCAAACGCAGCTGTGGCACGGACGCACACAAAGGTGCGCTGCTGGCGCACCAAATGCAAGCCAGTCTGCGCGTGAACAGGACCAAAGGACGAGGAATGCTGCCTCTGACATCCCATGTAGGCTCTCCGACTCTGTCACACAAGTGCACGCTCTGTGCCCCCTCTATACTCATGTCTGTCCTCTTTTTTTAGATCTACGAGCCATAACTACTAGTTCCCACATTGCAACTTTAAGACTATCCTTTTACACTCTGAATCTGCTTCTACATCTGCAGCCCAACCAATGCTCTTCCAGGCTACTTTCACCCAGGACTGTGGTGGCTTTACGTTTTTTATTATCAATTGCCGCTAGTGAAGTATGACTGGGACATTTTCAACTTTGTTACAGACCATGGGCCAGATGTGGTCTTTCTAACAGAGACTTGGCTAAATTCTGCCTCAGGGCCTGATGGGATCATAGCTTTACCCTCTTCTTACCAGATCCTAAGAATGGATCGTAAAACAAAAAAGGCAGCGTTATCACCATTATTTTTCAAGAGCATTTGGTAGGTACAATTGATAAATTGTCAATTCCTGATTGTAACACTCTTGTTTTTCACTATCACTTGCCAGCAACTTCACTTTGTCAGGAGCCCCTATATATCACCCTCCTGGCAATGTGACTAACTGAAGTTCATGCATTTTGGAAGCTCTAGCATCAGTTAACTGTATTAACTGCACTATCTTGGGCAATCTTAACATCCATTCGGATGATGCGGCCTGCAGTACGGCTACATCGGTAATAGAGGTTCTTGCACCGTTTCATATGCAGCTTATTACAATGACCCCCACTGATGTCACTGGTCATTTGCTGAATGATTTTTACAAACCTTAGTAATATTCTGACTGACCAGCAGTTTCCCCTGCCATGGTCTGACCCCTTTGCAGTCCTGTTCTCTCTCCGTCCAGGAGCTTGTACTTCAGACTGCCAGATAAGGTCCACTGGCAGGAACTGGTCGAAGTTGGATCTTCCTGCCTTCAATTCATTACTGATGCCTGGATCAGATCTTCCTAGGATGCTTTAGCCCCTACCACATGTAGAAAACATCTGAGAATCCTTTCTCCTGCCCCTTGGTACAGTGAGTAACTGCATCACTTGAACAAAATGTATAAATGCCCGGAAAGAACGTGGCCTTCAATAGTGAGGAGGGCTTTGATGGACTATCAGAAAAATGTATGCACTACTAGAGCCAAGTACTATTCAGGTGAAATCGTTGGGGCAAGTAACTGCCCTAAAACCCCTTTCAGGGTAGAAAGGAAGAATCTTTCTGACCAAGCTATACGGTCCCTTCTACTGCACTTTCACAAGCCTAATGTGACGAAATTGTGAATTTATTCTTAAAAAAAAAAATAAGCTATTCAGACCACATTTTCTGATACATCCTCAGCATGTTCAGATGAACTCCCATCATGCTCGTCTGGCACCTTGAACACCTTTATTCCTCTAGAGATGTCTTCATTTATTTCATTGCTCACGGCCACCAAGTCATGCTCTGCGCTTGATCTTTGTCCCCTTCTGTATTTGGTAAGCTGGACAGGACAATCATGGAACAACTCACCCAGCTTCTAAATGTCTCTGACAGAAGGCAGTATTCCTTTAGCATGGAAGTGGGCCTTAATTACACCATTACTTAAAAAACCTAATCTTGACCCTTTCATATGGTCAAATTAAAGGCCCATCTCACTTCTACCTATCTTAGCCAAGGTGTTGGAAAAGCTTGTCAATCGGCAACTTACATCTTGTATTGAGACTAATGTTATACTACACCCATCTCAATCAGGCTTCAGGGCGCTAAATCTGCCCTCCTCAGTGTCTTGGAATATCTCCGAGGTCAATTAGACTCCGGCAGTACTGCTGCACTGATCCTTCTGGATCTCAGTGCCACATTTGATAAAAATTAACCATTCCACTCTGCTTTGCAGGTTAGAAGTAAAGGAAATTCCGGGCACAGCCTTGTCGTGGCTAAGACCCTTAATGCATATTCTCACCTTTCAGGTGTACTCACATCAATACAGGTCTAAACCACATCATCTAGCCTCGCAGGTACCACAAGGTTCTACCCTTAGCCACTTATCTTCAATATATATGTAAGGCCTCTTGCAGCGACAGTAGAATCCGATGGACTTACACTTTTCTAGTACTCAAATTGTTTTATCCTTAACCGCAATGCAGAAGCCCTCAATATTTGCCTTGCCCAGGTTTCAGTATGGATGAACATCAACTCGCTGAAACTTAATTGGGACAAGACAAAGGTTCTGCTAGTGGTCAATCATCGACACCTTTGCAGTCCCCATGTCTTGCCATCAAACCTGGGTATGACCCCCTGCCCAGTTCATATTGCAAAAAGTCTGGGGGTATAGCTAGATGACAAGCTGTCCATGCAATACCAAGTAAAGTGGCTGCCACTTACTTTGGTATCCTTAAATGGCGAAGGAAAATTCTGACATGCCTTCCATTCCATGCACAATGAACTGTAGTCCAGGCTCTGGTGATTTCCAGACTGGACTACAGCAATGTTTCGTATCTGGGTGTTGCAAACTCCTTGCTAAAACGGCTCCAAATTGTTCAAAAAACGGCAGCCCGCCGAATTCTTCATCCACCTAGGTTTACCTCTTCAGACAATTTGCTACATACCCTGCACTGGTTGCCCATTGAGCAGCAAATCCATTTCAAGACCTTATGCTATATGCACAAGTGCCTTGCTAATACAGGGCCAATGTATCCAAGACCATTGGTGTCTGGTTACCTTCCAAATCACGCACTTCGATCAAGCCATCAGGATGTGGCAATGATTGCTATAATTAGGAAGACTTGCCAAGGTGGCCGGTCATTTGTGTTTCTCAGTCCTAAGCTCTGGAATGATCGGCCACATTCACTGAGAGCCTACAAATCTCTCACAGTTTTTCTGAAGCAGCTTAAAACCTGGCTTTTTATTTAAAAATTAAAGTGAAAACATAACATGAGAAAAATCCCAATATTTTTTTTTAAATTGTACTATTTAATAAATAAAAAGAGAACAAACAACAGAAATCCAGTCAGTAGATCTGTTGATTTTTAAAGGTTTTAAAGTTTTTTTTAAAGGTTTAGGCAGATATAACGCCTAAAAGCACAAAGTGTTACTCAAAGTCATCTGGTCGTGCTGGACTGGGGAAACGTCACAAGTTCACGCCGACCATGCTGGAGCGCGGGCCAGTTACAAGGGCCAGGTTTCTCTCACTGAAAAAGTTACATTTTCAAAGCCCGGCAGGCAGAGTTCCATTCGCGGTTGAGTAGACCACAAGGGGAAGGGAAAGCGCAGCAAATGGTCGCCGCTGTGGTGTGAAGAGCAGGCCTGGTGTGGTGGACGTTCATCGATGTAGAAAGAAGATCCAGTTGGGCGTCACAGACAGACATTTCTGGAGCTTCATGCTGGCTGTTACCGCAGGATGTCATTGCTATAGCATGAAGTGCATATCTTGTGTTGACGGAGGTCAATGTAGCACGAAGAGTCCTGTTCAACGGAGCTTCGGATTGGCAGTCATCATGCATGGCAGAGTCTAGGTGCGAATGGGCCCGTTCGTGGTCGAAAAAGCTCAAAACGTCAGGATTTTACCTTTCTTTACAGAGGAGTGCACTCTGATGCCAGCCAAGTGTCCTGGACTTGCGGATCATGGACTCGCTAGCAGAGGTCATCAGGGCTCAGTCAGGTCCAGTTGCAGCAGGTCAGCTGGGCAGTTGGAGGTAGGCCTCTGGTACTTGTGTTCTTGCAGCTCAGAAAAGGAGTTCCCTTTCAGTCACTCAGGATAGCCTGGGTGAAGGAAGCAGGTACATTCTTTCTTCTCAGAGAGCTCTGAAGAACAAGGCAGGTCTTAAGCAGCAGGGCAGTTCTCTGGGAACAAGGCAGTCCTAATTTGGTAATGTCAACAGATCATAGAGTGTACTGATGAGTGGTTCAGTAAGTCCACTATTAATACCTGGTGCCAGCACTTGAAGCGAATATGCTACTTACCAGTATGCATCTGTTCTTGGCATGTAGGGTTGCTGACATTCATATCTGTGCATAGATCGCCGCCTAGTGTTGGGTCCGGATGATTGCACATTGTTGTCCTGGAAGAGTCTTCGAAGTATCACGAGATAGGTGGCTCCTCCCCTGGACTACAGTGCGCATGGGCATCCCCTCCATCCTTGGATTGTTTTTCGCCTTTGTGGCATAGATGGAGTATAATACAGTGAATGATGACCATGCTAACCAGTAATTACTGAATGCTACAGCTGCTACAGGCGCCGGGGAGGAGGGTGGGCGATATGAATGTCAGCAGCCCTACATGCCAAGAACAGATGCATACTGGTAAGTAGCATATTCGGTTCGAGGCATGTGGGCTGCTGAATTCATATCTGTGCATAGATTATATAGCAGTCCCTCCCTTTAGCGGCGGTTGCCCGTGCCAGCTGCAGCAGTCTGAAAAAGAGTTTTGAGAACAGCCTGTCCTACAGCAGCTTGCTGTCTTGAGTGTACATCTACACAGTAGTGTTTGGTAAAGGTATGTATAGTGGACCATGTGGCTGCTCTACATATCTCCTCTAAAGGAATATTTCCCAGGAAAGCCATGGAGGCCCCTAACTTCCGTGTGGAGTGGGCTCTTGGAGGAATCGTTAGTGTGCGCTTAGCTTTTTGATAGCAAACCTGTATACACTTAACGATCCACCTAGCTATTCCTGCCTTGGAAATGGGGTTGCCTTTGTGCTGTGGAGAGAAGGCAACAAACAGTTGTTTTGTCTTCCTGAAACCTTGTGTTCTATCAATATAGTACATGAGAGCACTTTTGATATCAAGTGTGTGGAGCATTCGCTCTGCCACATTCTCAGGATTAGGATAAAACACGGGCAGTTCTATGGATTGGTTCATATGGAACTGCGAGATTACCTTGGGCATGAAAGTAGGGTTGGTGCGTAGTACTACCCTGTTTGCATGAACCTGTATAAATGGCTCTTGAATGGTTAGTGCCTGAAGTTCACTAACTCGTCTTAGGGAAGTAATGGCAACTAGGAAAGCTACTTTCCATGTTAGAAATTGAATCTCACAAGAGTGTAGAGGTTCAAAAGGTGGTCCCATCAGTCTGGTGAGGACCACATTTAGGTTCCAGACTGGTGAAGGAGGGTGTCGTGGAGGAATCACACGTCTGAGTCCCTCCAAGAAAGCTCTGATGGCAGGCACTTTGAACAGTGAGAGGTGCTGCCTATTCTGAAGGTAAGCTGCCAGTGCGGTTAAATGTATACGGATGGAATTGTATGCTAGATTGCATCGGTATAAGTGTAGTAGATAACAGATAATGTTTTGCGTTGATGCATCCAGCGGATTGATGTCATTATTTTTACAATAAATGACAAATCTTTTCCACTTAGCCGCGTAGCAGGCTCTGGTAGTGGGTCTCCGTGCCTCCTTGATGATATTCATACATTCTGGAGGCAAGTTTAGGTAGCCAACATCTAAGATCTCAGGAGCCAGATCGCCAGGTTCAGCTGTTGCGGATCTGGGTGCTGAATCTCGCCATGGCTCTGCGTTAAAAGTGTGGGTGTGAGCCGTAGCCTTTGATGCGGTACCACGGAGAGTTCCAGAAACGTGGTGTACCATGGCTGACGTGCCCACGTTGGAGCAACCAGGATGAGCATCATCGAGTGTTGCTTGAGTTTGCGTGCCACCAGCGGTATTAAGGGTGCTGGGGGAAAAGCGTACGCAAATCTGCCGGACCAGTTCATCCATATTGCATTGCCCTGCGACTGTGGATGTGGGAACCTGGCAGCAAAGTTTTGGCATTTTGCGTTTTCCCTTGTGGCGAATAGGTCTATCTCTGGATGACCCTACTGCTGGAAGTACGGTTGGAGTACTGATGGATGTATCTCCCACTCGTGTATTTGGTGGCTGTGTCTGCTGAGCAGATCCGCCATCTGGTTGTCTTTGCCCGGGAGGTGTTCCGTCATGAGGAAGATGTTCCTCTGAATGGCCCACTTCCACATGCTCTGAGCCAGATGAGACAACTGTGGCGAGTGTGTTCCTCCCTGCTTCTGTATGTAGTACATGGCAGTCATGTTGTCTGTTCGGATCAACACGACTTTGTTGCACAGGTGTATTTTGAATGCTTTCATGGCTAGGAAGATTGGCATCAGTTCCAGAAGGTTGATGTGCATCTTCTTTTGCTGTGTCATCCATAGCCCCTTCACTGTGTGATTGAGTACATGAGCTCCCCATCCCTGGAGAGACGCGTCCGCCGTCAGTATTATTTGTGGAACAGGCTCCTGGAACGGTTGGCCCTTGCAAAGGTTTTGTGGATTCCACCAATGCAGAGAGTTGTATGCCTGACCGCTCACCAACACTAGGTCTTTTAATTGTCCGTGGGCCTGATTCCACTGACGTGCCAAGCACTCCTGAAGTAGGCACATATGTGATCTTGCGTGCGGGACTATGAAGATTTAGGAGGCCATCATGCCTATCAACTGCATAAACACTCTTGCGGGGAGTGAGTGTTGAGGCCTGAATTTCTTTATGAGCAACTGAATGCTGTTGATCCTGACTGAAATTGGTTGTGCCGTAGCTGCCAGAGTGTCTATGGTTGCGCCTAGGTACTGCTGTACGTGGTTGGGTTGAAGGTGGGACTTTGGATAATTCAGTGAGAAGCCCAGGCTGTGAAGAAGGTGAATGGTGTGGGACATGTGGCTGGCACAGTGCTGGGCCGACTTTCCCTGGACAAGCCAGTCGTCCAGATAAGGATAGACATGTATGTGTTGTCTCCTTAAGTGTGCCGCCACTGTAGCTAGGCACTTGGTGAAAACTCTTGGTGCCGTAGTTACCCCGAAAGGAAGGACTTTGAACTGGTAATGCTGATTGAGAACAGTGAACCTGAGATACTTTCTGTGTGAGGGGTGTATGGGTATATGGAAATACGCATCTTTGAGGTCTAATGTTGCGAGAAAGTCTCCCTGACTGAGCAACGGTAGTACTTGGTGCAGAGTCAGCATGTGAAAATGCTCTGACAGAATGTAACGGTTCAGAGGTCTTAGATCTAGTATGGGTCTGAGAGATCCATCCTTTTTGGGGATCAGAAAATACAGTGAGTACACCCCTGATCCTCCTTCCTTTGCAGGCACGAGTTCTATGGCTCCTTTTTGGAGCATACTAAGAACTTCCTGTTGGAATAAGTGCAAGTGCTCTGCGGACATATGATGGTGTCTTGGTGGTATGTTGGGTGGAGTGGACGTGAACTCTAGACAATAACCGTACTGGATAATTTCTCTCACCCACCTGTCTGTAGTAATGGATTCCCAGACTGGCAGGAACTGTTGGAGTCTCCCCCCCGACAGGTGTTACGTGGTCGGGGGGCTGTGACAAGGTGTCACTGTTTATTGGTGGCGGAGGACCTGGAGCTGTTGTTTCCACGGCCTCTGCCTTTGACGTTGTTTCCACGGTATCCACCTCTATTATTTTTATTATAGTTGGTCTGTGTACCTCCTTTAGTGTACTGCAACTGTTGGGAGTTTTGGCTTTTAGATGGTCCTCTGTTGCTGGAGCGACGAAAGGACCCACTCCGAAACTGCTGGGATTGCAGAGCCCCCATAGACTTTGCCGTCTCTGTATCCTTTTTGAGTTTTTCTAGGGTGGTGTCAACTTCGGGGCCAAAGAGGGAGTTAGGGTTGACAGGTTGATTAAGTATAGTTGTTTGTATTTCTGGTTTGAATCCAGAGATTCTTAACCAAGCATGCCGTCTTAACATGACGCTGGTGTTAATAGCCCTAGCTGCAGTGTCAGCTGCGTCAAGAGCGCACTTAATGGAAGCGTTGCTGATAAGCTTCCCTTCTGTAATTAGTGACTCTGCTCCTTCTTTATACTGATCTGGGAGGTGCTGTAGCAGTGTCTCTAGGGTATCATAATGTGCCCTGTCGTATCTAGCCAGAAGAGCCTGAGTGTTGGCAATTCTCCAGATGTTAGCTGCCTGTGCAGCAACCCTCTTTCCTGATGTTTCCAAGACCTTAGACTCCTTGTCTGGGGGAGGAGCATCACCCGTTGTCTGTGAGTCGGCTCTCTTCCGAGCATTGGAAACCACCAACGAGTCTAAAGGCAACTATCCTTTTATGTAGGCAGGGTCCACAGGAGCCGGCCTATATTTTTTTTCAATTCTAGGGTTAAGGACTCTCGCCCTTGTGGTCTCCTTAAAAATGTCATGAGCTTGTTTGAGGACCCCCTTCAGCATGGGCAGAGTTTTAACAGATCTTTCTGAGGTAGAGAAGGTATCCATTAGAAAGTCGTCCTCAATAGGATCAGTGTGGAGCTGTACGTCATGATTGTTGGCGGCTCTTTCAATTAAGGCATTGAAAGCAGATGTATCCTCTGTAGGAGATGTTTTCACCACATATGCCTGTGTGTCTGGAGCAGTATGTGGGTCCCCTGCATCAGTATTGTCCACCCAAGGTTGGTTTTGGTCTTCAGGGTCAGTGTCCATAGGATAAGTGCCCTCTATATCATCAGCATCTCCAGCATCCACATTAGAGTGTGTGGGTGAGAATGACTGAGGTTCTGTGGCACAATATTGAATTTGTTCCACTAAGACTGGTGATGTGGTTCTTTTTTTCTTTAATGGAATTTTGTAGGGCTCCATTGGTGTCTCTGTCACTATTTTCCGTTTGTATATGGAAAGTCTACCAGTATTGGCGTCGATAAAGTGCCTGGGATCCTCATCGTCGTGAGGTATTGCAACAGCTGTCTTTTCCGTTTGAATTCCTGTCGGTGCCTCGACATTTCTCTTCGGTTCGACAGGTTCGTGTTGGTCGAGACCCTTCTTGGCGTCGAACATTTTTGGTCGCACCGCTGGTGGGAGTCCGAACTTGATGTGCGTCGACGCGATGTGAACCGCGCTGACCGCTTTTGGCTGCGGGGCTGCTTTTTCGCCAATCATGGAAGCCTTGGTTTGGATGCGTAATAACGACTCCGACACCTTCTGCTTTACAAAGGGAGACGGTGCCGTGGAGTGGGCACGGTCCTTCGACGCCTTTTTCGTCGTGGCATCAAGCCCTGTACCAGATGTCGTCTTCTGGACACGAAGACTGGAATGGGGTGGCTCTCGAGGGCCGCTCTCCATATGTGTGTCGACGCTCCTTGGCGTCGATATCTTCGGGTCGGCAACCTTGACCTTGATTGTAGGTGCCGCCTTCGGCTTGACGGTCGTAAGACTCCTTTCGGCGTCGACAGCCTTCTTTTGTGTCTTCGGCTCCGAGGGCTTCGAGGCCTTGTTGCCGTGTAGAGACTCTTTCACTTTCGGTTTCGCTTTCGGTGCCGTTGCCTTCAGTTTCGATTCTCGTTGATCGAGTGATGGCGCTTTCAATACCAACGGCTCTTTAGGGTAGTTCGACGCCGGGCATTTATGCGGGGCGGAAGAACGAGAGGAATGATCTTGGGTAAGGCCTTGTGGCGATCCCGCGACCTGAGCCTAATCGGGTGTCTCTTTGGGCCCTGAGCGGACCTGTGGGCGTAGCTCATCTTCCGAGCTATCCTCCTCGGCCCCAAGGGCCTCTCCGTCGTCTCCTACCTGTTCGACGACTTCATCTTCCTCTTCATCTAGAATATGTTCGTCCTCGGCATCATAGTCGGAGTCACGCTCCGACGCCGGATCCGATATCTCTCCTTGAACTTCAAGGTCCACGACCACTTCATCTTCGGTCCCGAAGATGTTGTCCGGGTTTGGCGCTGCTTTCTGCGCCTCGAGCCGAGCTGCTCGACGAATGCGAAGTGTTTTCTTCGATCAAAACCTGGAGCACGCCATAAAGGTGGCTTCGTCGTGGTTTGGAGAGAGGCACTTGTTGCACACCGGGTGCACGTCGAAGCGAGCATATTTAGCGTTGCAAAGAGGGCAACGCTTGAAGGGGCTAATCGATGTCTTTGGTTCCATCGTAGATCTTGATCGGCTCTGACGTCGAAGGGCAAATGACTAACTTCGATGAAGATACTCTGCGCCGAACGAAAACGATACCGACGAGTAAGAGGCCTAAATACTCTAAGAGCTAAGATTAGGACATCCGAACCCAATGGCGGAAAAAAACAATCTAAGGATGGAGGGGATGCCCATGCGCACTGTAGTCCAGGGGAGGAGCCACCTATCTCGTGATACTTCGAAGACTCTTCCAGGACAACAATGTGCAATCATCTGGACCCAACACTAGGCGGCGATCTATGCACAGATATGAATTCAGCAGCCCACATGCCTCGAACTGAGGGAAAACAATGGCGGCTAGTGACCTTTGAAACAGGTGGGGCAAAAATACAGCTGTCATGTTGCGTTGAGACATGGGCGTAAAAACAAACCATGCATTGTCTGTGTGAGAGCAGGGGGCAAGCACAAATTTCCTGAGAGTAGTTCAGTGGGGTAAAGGGATATGTTCTCCCCCTAAAAATATATTTTAACAATGAAGTAAAATCATGTACTTTCCAGCACAATATCTTTAATAAAATGACTTATGGCTTTGGTTTATGACTGATGTAAAGGTCTTCAACCAGTATAGCCCTTGGTAGTGGGCTATAAAGCTATGGTAACTTAAGAGCATTCATTGTAATAGCCTGCTCATTATTAGCATGACTTTTGTTAGACTGAAGGTAATGAGTGAGAAAATGTTTAATTGATGCTAAAAGATTTATGCAAGCATTAGATTAAAGTGCAGTCTGTGTTAATTTAGGCAGTATGTAGTTAGTTCTTATTAGTTTGAAGTGTGCAATCAGACCACAAAGCTACAAATAAGCACTTTTTTGTGTTTTTTAATGGGTGTAAACATGAAATTGGTCATCCAGTAGAGCTCTCAACTCAGAAAGATGATGAGCACGTTAAAAAGAAAAAGGGGAACTCTGATATGACAACCTTAGAAAAAGCTGAATACATCGCAGCGGACAAGAAAAAAAAGCCTTTTCAAAAAGAGCAAACTTGAGAATGAGCAAATAAAACAGACGTGTGCACTTTTTTGTGTGGATTAGTTCTGGTACAGCTGAAAATATAAGACAAGTTTCTCTTAGTAGGAATCGTAAGCTTACAGTGCTACCAGCCTTATTAGACCTAGATTTATGACTCCAAACACCATTAGGACCATGGTTACAGGTCACCAGAAAAAAAGCTTTCAATAAAAGTACAGTTAGCAGTCATCAAAAAAGTGTTACCACAACTAGTTTGAAAAAATCGCACGTATGAAATGCAAAGTAGCAAATAAACACAGAGGTAGAATAATTGTCTTTTCTGCTTGGCACTAAGTGCATGCAAACACTATTTTATTTAAAGACGTGCGCACAGAGTGGCCGATCAATGATTGAGTGATGCAGTGAGTGGGCCCTCAGAATTGTGGTGGGCACTGCTGTTTTATGACACCCTAAAAGGTTCTTTGTGTTTTGGCTTTTCAGACATTATTTCACCGCTAGCTGTCGGCAGAAGTTTACAATTTCGAATGTGCTTTATTGCATACACCTGACCTGTTTTTAAGCTGGCATTTCAATAAATCATTTTTTTGACATGCATGTTCTTGCATACAAGCAGATGCACACCAGTGATATCCATCTCTGGGGCCCACATTTGTCCCCTATGAGTTTTACTGCATATAGGGGCCCACATTTGACCCCCTTTCAGTTTTACTGCATATAAACTGTGCCTGAACAAACAAGCATTTGCAATGCAACAGGTCTCGCATTTACGCAAGTTTAATCTATTGGCATTGTAAATGACAATACTTTTGTTATGTTTCAAAAACCAAAACATAAATAAAAGGCATTTTCTTTTACAATGCCAATAGCTCAAACTCACGTAAATGTGAGACCTGTTGCATTGCAAATGCTTGTTTTCTGATCTGCAGATGCTAAATTGTAGCACTTTTTTCCCTTTCCTGCTTAAAGAGCCGGCTCGCATTTGACCGCTCTCCAGGTATAAAGATTGATTTCATGCTTGTGGATTCACAATTGCACACGAGGCAGGCTGCATGGAGGCACAAAAGGGCACGCACGCCGCCGTGCTTTCTCTCCGGTTGCAGTGCTACAGTACTGCGTCACAGTCACCTTCTGAGTAGCAGCGCCATCCATCCTCATCAAAGCGTCAGACGTATACAGTGCCGCGGTCGATACAGGCAAGGCCCACCAAAATAACAGCATCGCATACATGTTACAGTTCAAGCAATGGCATGAGCCGGTGACTCCGCCGAGCTATAAAACCTTGAAAATACTCTGTGCGCAGTTGAAGAAATCAGTCATAAATCAGTTTTCCTCTTGGAACATTGCCCGCGCTTTCTTCAGCGCTGCCTAGCAACGAGAAGTTTTGGAAGACCACGCTGATGGGCCGGGACGTCCATCGAAGATTTATTTGCATGGATTTAGCGCTCTAAATATTCTTCATTAAATAACGGCGCATGCGTCTCGCGCTCGGAGGCACGGGCAGATTATACTAAATCATGTATGAGAGGCATTTGCTTGACTGCAAGCTCTTGTCTGCATCAGCACCGCTGTCCTTCAAACAGGCGCATGGAGTGGAAACATCTGCATGTGTGGGGTGCCTGGGAACGCACGTGCACGTCTGGACCTACCCTCAGAACATGTACAGTAAAGCAGGGTAAAGGACCGGCGCAAAATACCAATGAGGCCGTCTCCTGGGTTCCTGTGACAACCAGCGGTCAGTGGGAGAGTATTCTATGTGGGTACTGTTGTTAACCACGGGTGGACTCCAAACGGGCTAGTCACGAGACTCCTTTTAGGTAATTGACTCTCCCAGGGTGGGGAGGGAGGGCATTCACTTACCCCAAGAGGTGAAGCAGTTTCAAGACTCAGAACGACAGATTCACCTCAATTACATCAATGTCCCCTCAGCGAAGCACTTTATGAAAAGAAAGGACTTTTACTAACATGTAAGTAAATAGTACATTTGAAGTGACGGTAATGTTATGTTGTGTGCAATCGAAATTAGTTATTGTTACATTTGGCAGTGAGTTGTTCCTTTATGCTCCTTTCACGGATGGTCGCTTGCATCGCTCTGAAGTGTAGGAGTGTGCATTATCTGCCCACTTCAGTAATTCTGGGGGGCTTAATAAGTGCAGACCTATAGCAACGCAAACCTCAAGGAACTGTGGGGTACTTGTATGGTTCAAAGGGGCTCTGAACGCATTCTGTGGCACCTTCGACTTCTTAAACAGCGATCCCTCTAAGCTCTCTAGAACGGATATTGAGAGGGCAAGCATTGTTAGATGTCAGAATTCTGGAAATTTTATTTTATAAAATGTTTAACCAGTTAAACACACTGGTCTTCACAGCCAGCATCCTGTACAGCTTTATTTAACATCAGCATGCAGCCTCACAAGTCACATCGAATACTGTGGCAGTCCTTTGTTTTCGGTATTTTAATCGCATACATCTACTTTGTTTGTGTAATGCCATTTACAACAACTAATCTGTTTTATAAGCAACATTTTGTTTTAAAAAACAAATATTGCATAAAAGAGTAAATGCTGAACAGTGTCAGTAGTCTAAGTTTTAATTGACGAATGTCTTCCATATATAGTGAATGAATTCTCTGAATCTTTATTAATTCTTTTACTCATGTGGCATGCAGTTTGTATTTTCGATTAAACATGAAGAAGCAAGCTGTTAATCAGGGAAGCTTGTGTCAGTGTGAAACACAAGTCAGCACTGCTCCATGACTTCCGTCTCCAGTGTCTTCAAATTGGACACAAAATCACCTTTCCTTGTAAAACGCCATTGTCTGAAAGTGCTTTTTTGATTCTTTGATAAGAGCAGTAGTAGGAGAATACAGTGCATCTTATTAACGAGTGGTTCGCGCCCGCGCGCCACAGCCAAACATGTGGTTTCAATTATCGCGTTCGTGTCTGGGCATGATAATTGGAAACATATGCTGCTGCTGCGTGTAACAGACACCAATAGGCCATGGGCGGAGCAATGCGCCCGGCTTTGGCCTATTGCGTGCTGTCTTTGTGAAAAACACGCATGCAAAGGCCAATAGCATGGCACAAAAGAAAAAGCACACGCTCGTGCGTGTGCTTTTCCTAGGTCTGTTTCCAAACCCCCTACAAGAGGCCTCTCGCTGCGCGAGCAGTATTGCGCACTGCGACGCTAGGCGCGAGACCTGCGAATAGTCCCAGGATAGAGCAACGAGTGTGCTTCTAGGCTAGAAAGACAGCAGCTGTGGAAGAGTAAACCGAGACAGCGCCACTCGAATTCCACATTATAACAGAAAGACAACTACTGTCTGGCATCTCGCTGAATGAAACACTAAGCTCACATGTAAGAATGAACTCAGTAGTGCACACTCTCGAACTCTGTACACTTTCCATCTCGATCCAGTCACTATATAACAGTGCGCTCAAATCACAGAGCGGGAAAGCTTGGCCTCAGGGCCTGCACAGAGTAACATTGAAACCTATGCTGGCACACTCTCTAAAGCTCAGCTTCTGCATGCACCCTCAAACCCCACCCTTTCACAATTCATTACAGGAAGGGGTGGGCCCAGCAAGGCTTCTTGACCCCTCCTCACCCTGTGTTTTTTAATCACATAAACAAATATATAAAGAAAGGAATTGTAACTTTGTTAGAAAAAATTAAGCGGTGCAGAGCACCATCGCCCATGAAGGGGAATCGCCCCTGGGGGAGAACCTGGCTACCCCCACATCTGGTTCTGGATAGTTCTTCCTGTCTCCTGCCAAGGCTCCAAGAAGAAGAATAGTGTCAGGTTTCTTTCTGTGTGCTGGAGGCAGCCCTTTAAAATGCAAGCTGTACAGGGAATAGCTCCGCCCCAGCAATCCAGGCAGGATGGCCCATCCTGTCTACTTCCAGTCCCCTGTCTCTCACTGTTTGGCAGGCATACACAAACCCCAACAGCAGAACCATTAACAGTTCTGTGAACCAGGTCACTGGAAGAGGCAAACATGGTTAATGCAAGAAAATGGCAACTTTCTCAAAGTGGCATTTTCAGGACTGTTACTGAAAATCTGAGTTTACCATTAAAGAGGATTTTAAATCACAATTCAGTTGAGTCTAAGCATGGCAGTTCTACCTGTTCCCAGTCAAAAGTTCCCACTTACTAAATGTAATAAGGCAACCCAATGTTATCCTATGGGAGAGTCACACCTTACAGTAGTGAAAAACGACTTAAGGAGTGTTCCACTACTAGGACTTGTAAAAGTAAAAAACACGTCCTAGTTCCACCCTGCCCTATAGATGTTTTGGGGCCTACATTAGAGATGACATGTATGCATTAAAAGGAAGGTTTAGGCCTGGCAAAAGGTTTACTTTTCCAGGTTGCATTAGCAGTTTAAAACTACAGCACAGGCTGCCATGGCAGACCTGTGATGTTTTAAAGTGTTACTTAAGTGGGTGGCACAGTGCTGCCGGGCCCCTAGTAGCATTTAATTTACAGGCCCTGGATACATGTAGTACCATATACTAGGGACTTATAAGTAAATTAAAAATGCTAACCCGGTGTAAGCCAACTGTCCCACGTTTTGAAGAGAGAGAGGGAGCAAGCACTTAACACTGGTTAACAGTGGTAGTCCTAATACCAACAAAAATGAATTAAAAAAAACAGGACGACGGAAGGCAAAACATATGGGTGTGACCCGGCAGAGAGAGCAAAGTGCAACACTTCTTATTGGGCCTGTACTTATTTCTCCTTTCCCAATAGATTGGCTGAGTCATTGGATGCCCCATCATTTTTCAGAATGCATGTCTGACAATATTGCTGATATAATGTTGCTGCAATACCAGCTTTCAACCATTAAGGTCCATCACTTCTTATTAGTTTTTACAGTAGTTATATGATATCTGGATTGTTGAATTAACACACACACAGGACAAATAAATCACTTTCAAAATTGCTAAGGGTCCAGAATCATGGCGCACATCAGCACTAACGCCCGCCCACAAATGTTTCCTAAGAAAAGAAAAATCACCAAATCTGTCTCTTACGTTAAGCTTTACTTGGCTAATTATCGGTCTACCTTGCCATGCTGTTAATTTCTTATCATGCCCCTAGAAGTCTTAGTTTAGCTAATCACAATATTGCTATTCTGACAATCAGATACAGGAAATTTACTTTTTAAAACCTTCTTGCTTTTCTCAATTAGATGAAGTGCCTTAGAAAAGATACATCTGGGCACTCATACTGTAAGACCTCTCACTCACTCCTTCCTATAACTAATGGTAGCTACTTCGCAAAATCTTTTTCTGACTCTTGACAAAATGGTATAAACAACAACGCTAAACAGCCTTACCTTAAATACGTGAAATGCTTCAAACTGAATGTTAGGGCTCTTATCTCTGAGCAGATTCATCATAAGCTTCAGGTTTTCTGGTTTGCTGATGTATTTTGTCATAACAGAAAAGTTATGTCTGTCCAGAATCAACTCACCAAGCAGCTGAGGGGCAAGATAAAAGAGGTCAAATTAGCAGATGCAGTCACTTATTTTAAATACCTTTACAGCCTCCTTTTCTCTAAGAAATAGCAGCACATAGTGGAACTGAATCCATGACCACTCAAGATTTTATGCTTACTATACCTTATCACACTCACTTTAGTTTCTTCAGAGTGCCACCCAAAAAAACTATTTCACCGTCACTTTTCAACTGTGGAATGAGGTGCAGCTAGCAGTGAAGAGGCGATTAAGTCATTTGTGGATAGCACAGGTCCTCAATCAAGGCTGTGGTGTACACTTTGTCTCCTGCTAAGCAATATTGTACCCACAAACAAATTAGGGTTGTTCAGTTACAATCAACATTGTTATGCCCAGGTTTCAAATATGAAAACCACTTATCGTTCTACCCAATCGCTATGCTTTGTTAGGCTAAATTTGTTATCCTGACGAGTTCCATCGTATTTTACACACAGCTTTCCTACATGTCATGGTGGCATTTGCCATGGCGTCTTAAGTGTAGCTTGACAGTGATTTCAGTATCTCATTGGATAACCCACAATAGGGCTACACACTTTTTGCAAGACAACATAATTGGCTACAGACTGACTGACTTGCAAGATGGGACACCTATTGGATTTAATGTTTCTTTCAAAATGATGGTTGAGAAGGTATTTATTGGTATGATTTCTGTAAAAATTCCTGACAATCAGTGTTTTAATCACCCTGCATATAACATATAAGCAGAGCACATACACATTTTACCCCAAAACAAAAATAAGACCACTTTTTTTAAAAAAAGGAGGTCTCAAAAGAAATGTGTTCATATTAAAGAAATCCTAAGCTATCAAAGGACCATGACCACGCCAGCAGTCTTGTGGAATCTAAACAATTTTTTTCTGTAACCAATTAGTTTCCACAAATTTACCGGGGAACAATGCCCCTCTAATAATCATTTATGCACCTTGAAGACGTACAAGCCAATTCATTATCTGGGTATTAAAGTAAGAGTTTGGCCATATCCTGAAATCTTTTCATTTCTAGATATCAATTGTGTAAGCCCTGCAGATGCAACATAATGGACAAGTTACTTACCTTCGGTAACGCCTTATCTGGTAGAGACATGATCTAGCCGCAGATACCTTATCTTTGAACTTTCAGGTGTCAGGCTGAAACTAGAAGATTTTTCTTAGCAGTACCCCTGTGCGCCGGTAGGTGGCATCGGTCGACTCTGCTTGAGATGTTGAAAATAGAAGGCTGATTAGGCAGTAGAAGAAAAGAGGAAAAGGCCTTTAATGTGCTCAGAGCAGAGCCCTGCTGGGCCAAGGAAAGTATAAACAGAAGGACTTCAGATAAAAGACCAGTTAGGGGGTCAATAGACCAGTCTGTACAATATTCACTAACTTTGTTCCATTGGCAGGCATATTCAGAGTTTGTGGAGGGATGCCTGGCTGCCAAAATAACCTCACCGACTTCGGGAGGGAGGTCAAAAGCTGTCAACTGTCGCTGCTCAACCTCCACGCAAGGAGGCAGAGAGTGGATAGGTTCTAATGGAGAACCCTCCCCTGCTGCTGCAACAGAAGATCCTCCCGAAAGGGGCAACCTGATCGGAGGATCGATGCTCAGGTCTAGAAGCTTGGGATACCAAACTCTCCCTGCCCAGTCCGGAGCCACAAGAATAACTTGTGTCCGGTCGGTCCTGATCTTCTTGAGCACTCTGGACAGGAGTGATATGGGCGGAAAGGCGTATAGGAGTCCTGAGCTCCAATCCCGGCGAAAGGCGTCGCAGAGCAAGAGCCGCCTTAGAAACTCCAACGCGCAAAACTGCTGACATAGCGTGTTCTCTTCGGAGGTGAACAGATCTAACCAAGGCTCTCCCCACCACTGAAAGAGACCTTGTGCCACCTGCAGATGGAGAACCAATTTGTGATCCGCAAGGCACCTTCGGCTGAATTCTTCCGCCCTGGCATTCAGAGAACCAGCTAGGTATTGAACCACCAGGGAAATACCCTGTTGTTCCAGCCAAGTCTAGTACAACAAGGCCTCTTGACAAAAAGTCAGCAACCCCACTCCGCCCTATTTGTTGCAGTACCACATGGCAGTAGAGTTGTCCATGAACACTTGTACGAGCCTTTACTGACTGAAAAAAGGCTTTCAGTGCCAGTCCGATCACCCAAAGCTCCAACAGTTTGATATGGAGCTTGGCTTCCGCTGGAGTCCTCTGATCTCCACCTCCCGCTGATAGCCGCCCCATCCCAGCAGGGATGCATCCGTCACTACTGTGAAATCCGGTTGGGGAAGGGAGAGGGTTCTTCCCTTGAACCAATCGCGGTGTGTTAGCCACCACTGCAGATCTCTTGCAGTGCCCTCTGAAATCTGAACCAGGTCTGTGAGATTTCCTCGATGATGTGCCCATTGGAACTTCAGGTCCCACTGCAGAGCACATATGTGCCACTGTGCTTAGGTCACTACCAGGATGTAGGAGGCCATGAGACCCAACAGCCTCAGAGTCAATCTCACCAAAATCCAGGATAGAGGCTGAAACATCGGTATCAGAGCCTGAACTCGCCGTTCGGGAGGATAGGCCCAAAACTGCACCGTGTCCAGAACTGCTCCAATGAAAAGGAGCTTCTGAGAGGGAGTCAGATGTGACTTCGGCACGTTGATTGTCAACCCCAGCGAATGCAGGAGGCTCGCCGTAGTCAGGAGGTGGGAGACAACTGTTTAGGGCAAGCTCGCCTTCAACAACCAGTCATCGAGATAGGGGCAGACTGGAAACCCTGATCTTCCCAGATGGGTTGCAAACACAGCCATCGCGTTTATGAACACCCAAGGGGTGCTGGTGAGGCCAAAGGGGAGCACTGCAAATTGAAAGTGCTCATGACCCACCGTAAACTGCAGGTAGCAACGATGGGCAGGCAGGACGGGGATATGAAAATAGGGGACCTGCAAGTCAAACGCTACCATATAGTCTCCTGGGTCCCAGGCATATAGGACCTGAGCTAGGGTGAGCATCTTGAACTTCTCTTTTTTGAGGAAGTAGTTGAGGGCTCTGAGGTCTGGGATAGGACGAAGGTCTCTGTCCTTCTTTGGGACCATAAAGTAGCGGGAATAACAACCACAGCCCACTTCTGGACCGGGAACCCTCTCTATAGCTCCCTTGGCCAAAACAGTCTTGACTTCCTCGCGGCGTAGGGCAAGGTGATCCTCTGTCAGCCGATCGTATACTGGAGGCATGGATGGAGGGGTAGTCTCGAAGGGAAGGGAGTAACCTCTTCGGCCTATTTGTAACACCCACCTATCAGACATGATATCCTGCCAGTGGTGGATATGATGGCGAAATCTGCCACCAACTGGCTGTAGATAATCCTGGAGGATCGGACTAGCAAGGTTCTGCAGTGCAGGAGGAGGTTGTGGCCTGGCTTAACCTCGGGCCTCCCGACCCGCGGGGTCGGGATGAGGTGTGCCCACGGCCCCGCAGAGGCTACTGAGCTTGCAGGGCTCTCTGGCTGGAAAAGGGTTGGCACGGTTGATAGCCCCTTCCATACCCACAAAAGGAGCGAAAAGCAGATGCTGGCTGTAGGCTGTAGTGAGGCCCAAGGAATTGGCCTTGGCCCGCGAGTCCTTGAAGCGCTCAAGGACGGCATCCATTGTAGCGCATGTCAATGAGGTTAGCTTGGACATACCCCAAGAAGCCAGACGTTCTCATCCAGGCGTGGTAACAGATGGCCACCGTCGTGGAAATCGCTCTGCCCAGCGAGTCTGTCGTGTCCAAGCCACATCTGATGGCGAGCTTTGCTGCGTCTCTCCCATCGGAAATAGCTTGGGAGAGTAGGGCTCGGTCCTCCTCCGAGACCCTGCGCAGCACTTGCGCAACTGTATCCCATATAGAATGGGAATAATGGCCTAAAAGGCATTCAGATTTGACCGACCGCAATGCAAGACTGGCGGAAGAAAACATTTTCTTCCCAAAATTCCCTGTCTGTAAGTGCGGAAGGGAATGCGCCAGAGGAAGTGGAAGCTTGAACCACCAAGCTTTGTAGGGTGCGATGAGGTGGGTGGTGAGGAAAAGTGGGTCGCCTGGTGCAGGGCAACGGCGGCAGGTAATCGTCCTATTCACAGGAGCCCCTCTGCTGGGTTTGGACCAGGTGACCAGAAGGGTGTCCGTTAGGCCTCATTAAAAGACAGCAAGGGTTCCGAGCTAGATACCCCAGGCTGCAGGACCTCTGTAACCCTACGCACCATCATAGCAAATTATGCCCCCTCCTTCGTAGCCAGGGTAGGTGGAGACAGCATGCCAGAGTCTGGGGAGGTGGCCAAACAACTGGCATCACCCAGTTAATCATACCAGTCCATCTCTTGTGGGTGCTGGATTTTCAAGGGATTCTGCTCCCCCTCCCAATCCTCTTCATCTGTCCCTAACCCTTCAGAATAGGGCATGTTGAACAACATGGCATCGGAGAATGCCTGACTGGCTCTATGTCATCGGGTATGAGGATAGGAGAGACGCCGCCGGTAGGCACCAGCAACTTAGAGGACCTTGGCGCGGCGCCGGGGAAGGTAGCTGTGGAGGTGCAACCGGCGCCGGTCTGGACCCGGGAACAGGTCCAGGCGGAGGCTGTGGCGCTGGAGCCGCAGTCGCAGAACCCACAGGGACTCCTCCATTATCTGAGCCTGCGGGTCCCAAAGGTGCGCCAGCAGGGTCAGACCGCCCAAATATGGCGCACATGGTGTCTTAAAACTCTTTAAGCTGGGCGTGGGTTGCTCCCAGACCAGGAAAGGCAGGGAAGCGCGGACTTCTTGTGCTTTTTGTGGTGCCTCTTACCTGACTATGATGACTTCCACGAAGAGGAATTCGATTCACCAGAGCAGTGCTCGGACCTTCCTCTCGACCGAGACCGATGAGGCAACCTCCGCAGTGCAGGGCGCTGGGTCGTGAGCAGCTTCAGGGACAGCTCCCTCAAAGCCTTCGGCGCCACGGCCCGGCAGTCGGAGCACGACTTCGAGTCGTGGTTGCTCTCCAGACACCAAAGACACACTAAGTGGGGGTCCGTGACTGACATGGCCTTCTTACTCAACCTGACTCCTACACATCAAAAGAAGAAGACTAAAAGTCTGTCAAAAAATGAGAGGGGGTAGCTCTCCAAAGGATCAACGCTGGCTGGCGCAGAAAAAAACCTGACGTCAGCGCGCCAGAGTGGCGGTTATGTTGACAACGCGGGCGTCACGACATTGACAATCACGACTCATACTACGTCACGCGGAGTCAACTGATGCCACCTACCGGCGCACAGGGGTACTGCTGATAGATATCTTCTGGATTCAGCCTGACACCTGGAAGTTCAAAGGTAAGGAATCTGCGGATAGATGTCTCTATCAGATAAAAACTATTAGTGTTAAAACTTGTGTTGACTTGGCTTAGTCTCTAAAACATTACATCTTCTTCTGAGACCTATTGTTTGTCTTAAAATATTTAACTTCGCTGAGTTGGAGAGAGATCCAGTATCTTGAGAGCCATTCTACTGGTCTTGAGTTAGGTGCCAGTCTCCCTTAAGCACATTAATATATCACTGTTTTTTCATGTTAATTAACCCTATACTTCCTAGTTTTATGAGAATCTTCATTCAGAAAACCTTTTTGAACTACTTATTTCTCTTGCTGATAACACTTTGAACAACTTCTGGCAGAAAAGATATTACGCAGGCAATTAGGGACAACTCATCTTTGAAAGTTATGACGACTCTGAAAGGAAAACTAAGAAGATGGAGTTAAAGTTAACAAGCAACAGGAGGAAAATAAACAGGATAATAAACTTCATGTAACCAAGATTAGAAAGAAGTGAGCCTTTCAGTCATATATATTTAAGACGCATTTGAATATATTTATGAAAGAATATTTGCAGAGCAAACTAATACCTCGAAAAGAAGTGTCAGAGGGCTTCCAGAACCATTATACTAGACGTGAAATGATGAAAGAGTAAATTATTTATGCGATAGATGAGATTTGAGCAGTTTCTAAACCTCTCATAATTGGATACGATACTAAACAAGTATTTGCAATGCAATAGGTCTCGTTTTCAAAACTTTGACCTATTGGAATTGTAAATGACAATGCCTTTTAATATGGCAGGTTTTTTAAATACATAAATAAAAGGCATTGTCATTTATAATGCCAATAGTTCAAAATCTCGCAAATTCGCAGTTTACCACATTTGTATGCCAGCTGTAGAGATCCGATTGCAACTTGCAGGCTACAAGTTATATTTCCTGCAGAGGGGAGACGCATGTTCGATTACCACGATATTTTAATGAGTTGCGTAATACTGTGATATGATAATAAAGTGCTTAGGTAGATTGTAATACGAAAGAAATGTCAAGCTTATGTATATAAACTAAAGCTGACATTTAGTTCATTCTGAAGCAATTTTTATGTTTGCAGATTAAAAAAAAACTGAGGCATAAGGAAATATGATGACGATCAAACAATGCAGTCAAATTGAGATGCCAGAATTTGCAGCCTGGGTCTGCTGGGTCACAAGTCAGTAATGTCATTTTGATTACATAGATTGCCCTCGTACCAGCAGAGTCTTGCACTAACATTTAGATCAAGTACCGGTGCATGACGTCATATTTGTTTTCGTCAGTGCACATATTGGTGTAAAACGGCCAGTGAACTCAATGTAAATCTGCTTTGTTCTGCCCTTTTGTATCGTAGTAGACGTGGAACGTGATCCGTACTTTCAAATACAGCCTCACGCACTGAGAGGTGTCGGGTTCAAAGTAATTATTAATGCCTAGAAAATATTTCAAAAGATAAGCCAAAGGGTGGAAAAAGTAACGGCCTTGACATCATATCAAAACTGAAACATAGGTCAATTTGTAGGTGTTCGAAGGAAAGAGCAGCAGGTAGTAGCGCCTATGTTGAGACCTGTATTCCAGGCGCATGCAGAGAATACAGGGGCGTGCGGTATTAAGAAGTTTATGGAGGTGACTGGAGATGGTTCTGGAGGGCTCTGAATGGGCTCTGGATCCTCTAGAAGTGGAACGTCAGAAACCACATCTCCAGCCTGAACCCACAGAGCTACCTTAGGCTTAAGGGACTTGTGAAAGCCGAGCTATTCACACTTGGTTATGCATGATTAAGCCTCAGAATAAGAGCATGACCGGGGCACGGCTGTCACATGGGTTAGTCCTCATATCGATTCAGATTTTTCAGCATATACCACGGTGTTTAGTCGAACGCTCAGCAGTCGCAGTATACAAAACAGTGTAAAACTACAAATGTCTGTCCCCGAAGCTGGATCCGTGGTCGATTCAGATCACTAGTTCTATAATGGGTGTACTTTCCCTTCTTCACACAATCTGCAGTGAAGACCTCCATACATTGAAGGGGAGGGGGCATGTTCTGCGCAGGGCCCTGTCTCCACTTTGCTGTACATACCATATCTGCTGCGTGGAACGATGCTTCCACTTTTGGCCCGGTGTCTATTCTCCCGTCAGTAGGGGCACGGCTTCCTCATGTTCCCTGGTAAGAGGGGTGCAGGTGGGGACCTGCAATGGCAGCGCAAGCAGCAGCGGCAGAAGCCCTTTCTCCTGAGGGGCGGGAGAAGGAGGCAGCTCGAGTTGCAGAGAAAGCGGCTGTCTGCCATAAACATCAAGCGTGGCATGGTTCTCCCGGCAGTAGGGGAGTGGCTTCCTCATGTTCCCTGGTACGAGGGGGGCAGGTGGGGCCCTGCAATGGCAGCGCACGCGGCAGCATCAGAAGACCTTTCTCCTGAGGGGCGGGAGAGAAAGCAGCTGTCTGCCATAAACATCAAGCGTGGCATGCCGCTGCATAATAAAGTTTAATTTCAATAAAGAAATAATTTAGTGAGCTGCGCTATCAGAGAGGTGAAGCAGGGTGTTGTAAATAGTAAAATAACAAGGAAGTAGTCCCTAAATGAATAGTTAACGCCGAGCAGTGAAACTAAACTGTAGTTGGTCGGTGCTGCTTCCTGCAAAACAGAAGCAAAACGGAAGTGAGGTATCGGACCACCAGCCAATAAATTAGCGAGATAAGAAGAGCAATGCCAGATGTAACCAATGGCAAGCGACAAAACCCATAGAAACGCAATGGGTTGAGTTTCACCACTAATACGGATTACTTGATGCCTCAGAGAGGCAGCGCATGCGCTGCCTATGCGAGACACAAAAAGGCATGGCAATCTTTGCTTTGGCCGTTAGCCCTTATAGTGAGCATCATCCCTATCAGCTCTTTTACATTTAAGCATAAAGATCAGATGTTGGAGTTTTTACAAAGGAAATAAGGAGGACAAAGATGAACCTGGTGCTGTAATGTACACCTTTTTATTAGAAAGGTATGGTGTTTTAAAAAGACTTCTCTTGGCGACAGGCAGTGAATGCAATTGACTAGGATGAGAGGAAATGACCGAACTTTTTTAATTCCCGATTTTTTTATTTTTTTTAATCTCTTGCATGCTAAGGACGTGCTGGAGCCGTCCAGTGCAGCAGCGCTTTGGTGCTGTGGATGGCTCCAGCCAGTCCTGGTATTAGGCACAGAAAATCACTCTTGTGCATGCACCAGAGGGATTTCTTTTTTCTGTTTCTCTTCGGGCTACTGATACCTTTTTAAAAAATTTAGTTTGTAATGCAGATCGGCGCGCATGTCGTGCGGACGTAATTACAGTGAAAGTGATCTGAGTCGATCGGCTGATTTTACTTCCATTGCTTTGCTTCTAGGGGGCATTTCTCTGCACCCCCGAGCATCAAATCAGACAGGGGGAGGTATCACAGGAAAGGGGAGAATCTTCCATTTTCAATGGTATCCTTCCCCAGTGGATCATTGTTTGGGGATCGCTGCAGCAGGGATATACCCACTAATCATCATCATCAAAAAGCTTTATTCTGTTTCAGTCAAAACCATAAAAGCACCCAAATGTAAATGCAAACGTTATACAGACCCTTTATACTCAGTTAAGATTATAAGGCACCACAATTCATATATCTCCTAGGGCTCGTCTAGCTTACGTTGCACCGCAAGGAAACTAGAGCCTGAATGACGAATCTTCACGTCCGGTAGGAGCTGCAGATACAAGAGCGCCTGTCTTTGTATCTGCAAAATGGGATGCATAAAACCTTCCTTAAGGAACTGTACATAGGGCAAAGCATAATAAAGTGCAAAGTGTCCTGACGAGAGACAATGTCACAACGACAAGGGCCAATATCAGCGTCTTTTGTGCATCCCTTCAGTATTTGTAGTAAAAAGTGAGACAAAATTAACCTGAAACTAGTCCAAAGGTATTTATGGTAGTTAGACAACACTAAACAAAGATAAGGTTTAATTGTGTTTGGGGTTTGGATGATCATAACTGAATGTCTAACCATCAGTTTCATCAAAGACCCATATTCTCGCTCAGACTGTTTCCAATAAACAAAAGCATTTTTGTCCAGACCACATCAGCCTTACTGATCGTACTGGGTAGATTGAATAGCTCGGGTTGACCAAGGGCCCTAAACACAGACTCTAAACATTTCAGCCAGGGTATTGATGATGCATGGGCAGACTCATGGCAGTACTCCAAAATGATTTGATTAAGCATGGTTTGAGGGTTAGTCCAAACTTCAAGCAATTACATCTGAGGGAGCAACTGTATCATATCAGTAAAATAGTTCATACCCAGCTTGATGTGCCACCTCTGAGGCAACATTATTTGGCAAGGATTACAACTTTCTCATATATTTGTTCCCCTTTGTCTAGAGAAGTTAGGAAAAGTAACATATCACTTAATATCACACCGATAAGAAACAATCGGAAGCACTTAGCATTATATATTTTAAACATAGCATCAACTGAGTATGGCATAGATGCTTAGTAAAATCAAATACACCCTGGATAGCCCTGCCCAATAGTAGACAGTTGTGTTTTATAAGAAAGGACCAACTCAGTGAGGCATCAAAGAGGACACCAAGATAACAAAATTATTTCACTTTACTGATATAACTGTCCTTAGTTCAAATTTTCTTTTTTTTCTTTAAAAACTATTCTGGATTTGGTGTTTTCTAGGCCAATGGCCATAACATGCTATTTATAGACTTTAGAGCTTAAACTCAAATTGTCCATAAACTCAACAAAAGAATCTAAATGCTTCTGCAGGCCGATGGCCATAACATGCTATTTATTAATTTAGTGCTTAAATTCAAACTGTCCATAAACTCAACAAAAGAATCAAAAAGCTTCTACAGGTCCATAGCGTTTCTAATGAACAAGTTAATTACCTTTGGTAATGATATATCTGTAAGAGACATATTAGTTATAGATTCTTTACCCTTAGCATTACCCCCTGGGGTCAGACTGGATCCGGAGAATTTTTTCTCATCAGTACCCCTGCGTGTCAGTAAGTGGCATCGGTCAACTCTACGTTCGTCGTTGTGATCACAGGGATGATGTCGCAGTATCTACTTAGACGCCGCCCCTGCACACTGACGTCAGTTCTTTTACACGACATTCCACGCCAGAAGCGCAGAGCCATGTAAGACTGACCATTGGTGCACAAAACTAGGGCCCTGAAAGAGAGTCCCTTACCCTAGAAGTCAGTTAACAGAAAGGGGAGGATGGGTGGGGCGGTAAGGAATCTATAACTAATATATGTCTCTTACAAATCTATTGTTACCGAAGGTAAGTAAGTTGTTCATCTGCAAGATCAGTTATAGATTCCTTACCATAGAATAGATACCCCAGCAATACCAACCCCGGAGGTGGGTCTGCAAACTAAGTTCACACCATTAAGTCCTGGCGAACTGAACGACCAAAGAAGCTGTCTCTCGGGACTTGACTATCCAGGCAATAATGTTCAGTGAACGTGTGCAGTAATGCTGTCGTGGCTGCCTGGCAGATGTTACTGAGGGGGACTCCACGTCCCAAAACAGTAGTGGCTGCCGTTGCCCTGGTGGAATGGGCGTGCAGTCCTACCGGAGGCTCCTTTTTCGCCAAGGAATAACAGACCTTAATGCAAAGGACAACCCATCGAAATATGATCCGTTTTTGCATGGCCCAACCTTTATTGGCACCCACATATCCAACAAAGAGATGATCGGCCACCCGGAATTGTTTTGTGCGATCCAGATAAAATGAGAACGCACGTTTTGGATCCAGACGGTGGAGTCGTTCCTCCTCCTTGGAAGGATGGGGTGGTTGGGGGGAAGAAGGTGGGCAAAGTGATGGTCTGTCCTATGTGGAAAAAGGTAACCACTTTGGGTAGAAAAGAAGGCCTAGTTCGAAGGACAATCTTGTCTGCATGGACAGCAAGGAAAGGAGGTTTAGAAGTTAGAGCCTGAAGCTTACTCGCTTTGCGAGCAGAGGTTATGGCAACCAGAAAAGCAGTTTTTAAAGTCAAGAGTCTAGGAGGACAATTATGTAGTGGCTCGAAAGGAGAGCACATAAGGTAAGTTAAGACAAGATTCAAGTTCTACTGGGGCATTATGAGAGGAATAGGAGGAAAAAGGTGAGAAATGCCCTTAAGAAACCTATTTACAATAGGGGACTCGATAAGAGAAGGCTGATTAGGAAAGTAAATAAAGGCCGAATTGGCTGAAAGATAACCTTTAAGGTTGCCCAGGGCAGAGCCCTGTTGGGCCACAGAAAGTATGAAGAGGAGAACCTCAGAGAGAGGGGCAGAAAGGGGATCCACAGCCTGTGCTGTGCACCATGCCACAAATTTGTTCCATCTACAGGCGTATACTGTTTTAGTAGAGGGACACCTGGCTGCCAAAATGACATTACAGACTTCGGGAGGGAGGTCGTAAGCTGTCAACTGTCGCCGCTCAATCTTCACGCAAGGCGGTGGAGGCTGGACAGGTTCGGGTGGAGGACTGTCCCCTGCTGCTGCAACAGCAGGGGACAGTCTGATCGGAGGATCGATAGCCATGATCAAGAGCTCGGGATACTAGACCCGTCATGCCCAGTCCGGAGCCACAAGAATGACTTTGGCCCGGTCCCGCTTGATCTTCTTCAGCACTCTGGGCAGAAGTGGGATAGGCGGAAAGGCGCACAGAAGACCGCAATTCCACTTGCGGCAAAAAGCATCGCCGAACGAGTGCCGCCTTGGAAATTCCAACGCGCAGAACTGCTGACATTGCGCGTTCTCTTCAGTGGCGAACCGATCTAACCAAGGCTCTCCCCACTGCTGAAAGAGACCACCTCCGAGTAAAGAAGCCATTCGTGATCCATCATGCACCGGCAGCTGAGTTCATCTGCCCTGGGATTCAGGGAACCTGCCAGGTGTGGAACCACGAGGGATATGCCCTGATGTTCCAGCCACGTCTAAAGGCGAAGAGCATCTTGACATAGGGTCCATGACCCCACCCGCCCTGTTTGTTGCAGTACCACATGACGTGGTGTTGTCCATGAACACCTGCATTACTCTTCCTCTGACAGAGGGAAAGACTGCCTTCAGTGCAAGACGAATCGCCCGGAGCTCCAGAAGGTTGATGTGGAGCCCGGACTCTGCCGGAGACTAGAGGCCTCTGATCTCCGCCTCTCCCTTGTGGCCGGCACCATCCCAGGAGTGACGCATCTGTCACCACTCTAAACTCTGGTTGGAGATGGAAGAGGGATCTGCCGCTAACCCAATCCTGGTCTGTTAGAAACCACTGCAATTGTTGTGCAGTGTCCTCTGAGATCTGGACACAATCGGAAAGATTCCCCTGATGCTGCGCCCACTGAAACTTCAGGTCCCACTGCAGTGCCCGCATATGCCACCTGGCATGATCCACCAGCAGGATGCAGGAGGACATGAGGCCCAGCAGCCTCAGGGTCATTCTCACCGAAATCCGGGATAGAGGTTGAAACGTCGGTATCATAGCCCAAATATCCCGGACTCACTGCTCGGGAGGATAGGCCCGAAACTGCACTGGGTCCAGAACAGATCTGATGAAAAAGGAGCTTCTGGGAGGGAATCAGGTGCGACTTCGGAACGTTGACTGTGAACCACAGTGAATGCCAGAAGTCTGCTGTAGTCTAGAGGTGGGAGACGATAGCCTGGGGCGAGCCCACCTTCAACAGCCAGTCATCGAGATAAGGGAAGACTGGAACCCCAGATCTGGGCAGATGAGCTGCGACCACCACCATCACTTTTGTGAACACCCGCAGGGCGCTGATAAGGCCAAAGGGGAGCACAGTAAACTGAAAATGCTTGTAGCCTACTGTGAACTGCAGGTAGCGCGGGTGAGCAGGCATGACTGGGATGTGAAAATAAGTGTCCTGCAAGTCCAAAGCTAGTATCCAGGGTTGAGGGCAGACAGGACCTGAGCCAATGTCAAACATTTTTATTTCTCCTTCCGGAGGAAGCGGTTGACTTCCTTGAGATCCAAGATAGGATGCTGGCCTTTGTCCTTCTTGGGTACCAGGCAGTAGTGGTAATAACAACCATGACCTACCTCTGGCACAGGGACTCGCTCGATAGCTCTCTTGGCCAAGAGAGCCGTAACTTCCTGATGGAGAAGGGCCAAGTGATCCTACAACATGCGATGGAGTGTTGGTGGCATGGAGGGAGGGGCAGTCTCAAAGGGGCGGGAGTAGCCCCTTTGCAATATCTCCAAAACCCAACTGTCCGATGTGATGTTGTGCCAGTGAGGGAGGTGATGGCAGATCCGACCGCCGAATCGCAACTGGTGGCCCTAAAAAGTCAGACGAGGATGGTTTGGAGGCAGCTGCAGGGGGGGCACTGGTGGATTAACCCGCCCTCTGGCCCCTGGACCAATGACGCTGGGTCTCACGTCCCCGGCCGTGCAGAGGCTGGGTGGCTTGTGCTGCCCTGCAGCTCTGGGTGGAACGTAGTGGGGCACCCCTTTGGTGGCCACAAATGGGGAGAAAGGCAGACTACGTGGGGCGAAAAGTTGCTGCAAGGCCCAAGGACCTGCCCGTAGCCCTAGAATCCTTGAAGTGCGCGAGCACGTTGTCCGCCTTTTCACTAAACTGGCAACGGCCATCAAAGGGCATGCCTAAAAGGGAAGATTGGATATCCCCAGAGAAGTCAGAGGTTCTCAGCCAGGCGTAGCGCCTCAGGGCTACCTACGTGGAAATCTTCCTACCCAGCGAGTCGGCGGTATCCATCACACACCGGATGGTGAACTTTGCTGCGTCTCAACACTCAGCAACCGCGTGGGCGAGCACGGCGCCGGCCACCCCTGGGCACTGTGGCAGCACTCGCGCAACCGTGTCCCACACCGAATGTAAGAGAGTTGCGGTGTTCACCAACCGCAGTCCTAAGCTGGTGGAAGAATACATCTTCTTCCCAAGATGGTCCAGCTTCTTGGATTCCCTATTGTGAGGAGCTGTAGGGCAAGTGCTTCCTTTCGAGGATGAGGCTTGGACCACAAAGCTCTCAGGGTAGGGTGTTGAGAGAGAAAACGTGGGGGCCAGGAGGTGGCGTCTGGCAATAATCCTATCCACAGGAGCCCCTGTGCTGGGCTTGGACCAGGAGCCCAGAAGGACATCAGTGAGGGCCTCACTGAAAGGCAGCAAGGACTCTGAAGAGGCTGCTGCCGGCTGAAGCACCTCAGTCAAGAGGTTAGTCCTGACTGCCACCGTAGGAAGCTCAAGGCCCAAGGCCTCACCTGCCGTACGCAACACCATAACGTAGGAAGCTCCGACCTCCGTAGTCAGGGGAGAAAGCATACCAAGGTCTGGGGAGGTACCCAGACCACTGGCATCACCAAACTCCTCTCTCCAGTCCAGCTTTTCAAGCTGGTCTGCCAGAGGGAAAACATACCACTCCCAGTTCTCCTCACCATCCTCTGGCTGCCACTCGGGGCAATGGGGAACGCCAGGGAAGAACAGCAGTAGAAAAGTACCCTCCAATGTCGGTCCAGCTCTGTGTCCAAGTCGAGAGGGAGGCTGGGGTCAACGCCAGCCAGGGGCGCAACCGGCGTAAGAGGTGTCGTCAGAGGAATTGGTGCCAGGGAAGTTACCATGAGGTCAACCGCCGCCGATCTGGATCCAGGATTGGATCCATGGGGGCCCTGTGGCGCCTTGGGCAGAGCCGCCGGAATTGGCAGCCTAGAGCCCCCAGCCGAGTGGGCGGGGCCCGAAGGCGGGCCGGCGGAATCGAGCTGCCCAAAGATGGAGTGGAGGGCTTCGTAAAATGCACGAAGCTAGGCAGGGGATGCTCCAGCTCCCGGAAAAGGAGGGAAGCGCGGAGCCGTCCCAGCAGGCTCCGAGGGCAAAGCCAGAGAACGACGACCCTCTATGTCCCGCGTCAGCCGACGGATGGGGAGAAGGTGAAGAGCAACAATGCTTCTTCGCCTTCTTCTTGTGCTTGGACTTACCCGATGACGAAGACTTTGATGATAAATGGTGGTGATGGCTCCGCAACCAGTCCCGTGACCTTCCCCTCTAGAGAGATCTCAGACGGCGCTGAGACGACTACCGGGCCTCCAAAAGATTTCGGGAACACTCATGCAAAGACTTAGGGTTCCGGGCCTGGCAGTCTGAGCACGACTTCGGGTCGCGGTCGCACTCCAGGCACCAAAGGCACACGAGGTGCGGAACGGTGACCGACATCGGCTTGTGACAGGAGTCACAAAGCTTGAAACCGGGTTGATGACTTGACATCCCTCGTGCACCGGGTTGTAAGACTTCAAAAAAGATGTCGACAAAAGTTGAAAAGTTTAGTAAAAAAATGACTAAGGGGGGCGTGGCCAAGATGGCGGGGTGAGCGGACGCTTCCTCCCGTAGCTCCTCCAGCCCGGCCAAGCTTGAGCCCTTTTCTTACGCTTTTCTCCCCCTGCTGAGGCTCAGCGCGGGAGAGGAGAGTGGCGGAGCATCAGGGGTGCATATTGGTGCTGTTTTGGTTCGGATCGCCTCGGGGGAACCCCCCCAAAAGTTCGATCGAGTTCAAGGGACGACGGCGAGCCCGAGGGGCGGAGCGCATTGGAGTGCTGTCCGGACACCTCGGTTGGGCCTGGTGCTGAAAGTTGCGATTTGGAGGGGATCTGGCCCGCCGCTCGACGGAGATTGAAGGAGCCTTGCGGGAGAGGACCCGACGGTGCGGAAGGCTTGAGACGGGCGCCCCGGCACTCGGACTTGTGACGGCGACACCTCGCACTGCGGGGGCCCCTAACCCCTAGCCGAGGTACAGCGGACTCCCTGACGGGGTTGGACCATCTGGGCCCTGTGCGTGACGGACTGGGGCCGGTGGTGGAACTTATTTGACTGTGGGGTGCTTCAGGGGCCCCGGTGGTGTCGTCGGGCCTGGTCATTTTGGCCTGCTCCGCCCTGCCGCCATTTTGTCCCCGAAGGAGCAGTGGTGGCAGCCTTCGCCGGAGTCCTGGCTGCTGGATGCAGGTGACCCCCCGCTGCTGCTGGGCTGACTCTCGGAGGGATGTGCTGATGAGACCCCCCCACTGCGGCCCCCTTGGTTGTCTCGCACGGGCTCCCGCGGCTGACGGTGACCGGACTGGGCCGCCATTTTGTCACCTGTGACGCAGCGACTTCGCTCGTGGGGGATACCCACGTCGAGTGCTTGCCGGCGGCTGAGCACCCCTGGGGCGCCTGGATCTGTGCTCGACTGCGGAGCTAGCGATGTCTGGAAGAGGCGGCCCGAAGAAAGGGGACCGTACCCTGCCGGACATGCTTGGCAGGGCCCAGCAATTGCGGGACAGGACGCAGCCCTCGCCGGGGTCCTCCCGGGCTCCGGCGGATGTGACTGGGGGGGAGCCACCCGTCACGAGGGCCTTTATGGAGGAACTGTTTAGCTCCCTCAGGGAGGACTTCCAGACACTGAAGCGGGAGGTGGCCAGCGAGGTCCGAGAAGTGCGCAGGGAGGTGGAGGGCCTTGGCGAACGTGTTGAAGCGGTGGAGACGGAGGGCCAACATCGAGCGGAGGAGATAGTCCACCTACAGCAGGACGTTCTCCGCCTCCGGGAGCAGTGTGTGGAGCTCCAGGCCCACTCTGAGGACCTTGAGAACAGATCTCGGAGGAACAACATCCGAGTGCGTGGTGTGCCGACTGCGGATGAGGGGTCCGATCTGAGGGGCTACCTGCAGGCCCTGTTCCGAGAGATCCTGGGGGAAGCTGCGGACTTTCCCATCAGCATTGATAGGGCGCATAGGGTCGGCCGGCAGCGCCAGTCATCGGCACCTCCACCGGACATTCTGGCCTTCCTGCCCGACTTTCCACTGAAGGAACGCATCATGGCTGAGGCCCGCAGGAAACAGCCCCTGACTTTCCGGGATCGGCCGGTGGCGCTTTACCAGGACCTCTCCGCCATCACGCTGCAGAAACGCAGGTCCTTTAGGATTGCCACTGACTTTTTGCGCGAACACGAGACGCAGTACTCTTGGGGTCACCCCTTCCGCCTGATTTTTCGGTGGAATGGGGTGTTACACCAGCTACGCTCCTTGCAAGACATTTGTGGTGTCCTGGGGCTCACGGCAGCGGAGGAAGAAGGAGCTACGCCGTCGTGGAGGTCCTCGGAGAGACGGAACCGGCGGAGGTCAACGAGGCGGCGCTCAGCGGCCAGCGTGGGGCGTCCGGACTCCCCTACCATCAGGGCGGACATGGCCGACGCTCTGAGGGCGGCGGCCGGGGACTCGACCGGCTCCTCTGGCGTGGCCTTGACGGCCTAACACACACTCCGGGGGGAGATGTCTTTAGCTTCTTTACATGCTTGGTACGGGGCGGGGGGGTTGGGGGGGAGCGGATGGAGGTGAGTGGCTGGACGTCCACTTCGTTCCTTTCTACGGACTTGCCCGTCTTGGGGCTTGACTGAGACAATGGGGTGTTTGAGTTTGTGGGTGGCTAGTTGCCAGGGTTGTGTTTGGGGTGGGGGAGGGGGTTGTTTTGGGGTTGGGAAGGTCCCGTCCGATGTTGTCTATGCCCGCTTTGTTTTGGCTTGTCCTGCGCGGCGGCCCCGCGCGCCCCACCCGCTGATTCCCTGCCCATTGCATGGCGCTCCCGATCCCCGCGAGGAATGCCGGGCCTAAAGGTAGTGACCCTTAATGTTCAGGGTCTGAATAACCCGGTGAAGCGCAGAGCGATCCTATCGTTGCTGGAGGGGACGCAGGCGGACATTTGCCTTCTGCAGGAGACACACTTATTGCCCCGAGATTGCCATAGGATGCGTTCTGCCAGGTTCCCTACCCAGTTCTTTTCCTCGGCAGCGAACAAGACGGCGGGGGTAGCCATTCTCCTAGCGAGCTCCTTTCGGGGGGAGGTTTTGCATAAGTGTGCTGAACAGAAGGGGAGGCTCCTTGCGTATCGCATGCGCCTGGGAGGCATAGCATTTACGGTCGGCTCCGTTTATAGCCCAAACGATCACCAAGAGCGCTTCCTAGACTCCGCGCTGGTGGATGTCACTGCTTCCCCCGACCGCCACATTATCTTGGGGGGGGACCTTAACATTGTCTTCGATTCTGTGATGGACAGATCGGCGCAGCGCTTCCCGCAGACGGGGGAACTGTCCCAGGCTGGGAGGGCCCGGATTGCGGAAATGGACTTGCACGACCTCTGGCGCTCCATGCACCCCACGGATAGGGACTACTCTTATTTCTCGCACGCACACCGAACCTACTCACGGCTGGACTACCTCCTGGTGAGTGGACCGATGCGTGCCGCTGCCACGGCGGCGGACATCGGGGTCCTGACCCTGTCTGACCACTCCCCAGTCACCGGCGTTTTCCAGTGGCCGGCGGCCTCCCCCTCTCGGGGGGTGTGGCGCCTCCGGGATACCCTTCTACACAAGAAGTCGGTGGTGCAACGCATCGGGGAGGTCATACGGGACTATCTCACCCACAATAGCAACACTGACACCTCGCAGGCGACACAGTGGGCGGCATTGAAGGCAGTCCTCCGGGGGGAATTTATCTCTATCTCTGCAGCTGAAAATAAGGAGCGGCAACTGAAGAGGGATGAGCTGACAGCTCAGGTCCGGGAGCTTGAGCAGGTCCACCGCCGCACGGGGGCGCCGAGGGTGTGGAGGCAGTTGAAGGCAGCGAGGAAGCTCCTGTCGGCTCTGGATCTTGACAGGGCGGAGTATGCCGCCCTACGCTTGAAACATGCCTACTACACTGGGGGGGACAGATGTGGCAAGCTCCTAGCACACCGGCTCCGGGTCGCGCAACAGCGTAGCGTTGTGAAAGAATTGGTGGGCACGGACGGGGGGGTTGTCTCCGGGGACGCGGAGGTAGTAGAATCTTTCCGCGGCTTCTACGAGGCGCTGTATGCTGAGGAGCCCTCCTCGCCACGGGATGCCGACGGCTATTTGGAGTCGGTGACCCTCCCGGTACTGGATCCGGCTCAGGCGGACCACCTGGAGCGGGACATCCATGTTGAGGAAGTGATTTCAGCTATCGCGCGGCTGAAACATGGCAAGGCCCCGGGCCCGGACGGGTACACGTCGCTATTTTACAAGACTTTTTGCACGGTTGTGGCCCCTGTCCTTACTCGGCTATTTAACTCTTTCTCCGAACCGGGAGCCATCCCTCCGGATCTCCTGAGGGCGACGGTCGCGGTAATCCCAAAACCTGGGAAGGACCGGGCCCTCTGCGGCTCGTACCGACCCATCTCGCTTTTAAATGTCGACCTCAAGATGTACACGGGGATTCTCGCGTCCAGGCTGAGTCCACACCTCCCCGGTCTGGTGGAGGCGGACCAGGCTGGTTTTGTGCCCGGCAGACAGACGGTTGACAACACCAAGCGGGTGACGCATGTTCTGGAGAAGGCCTCAAGGATCTCGGGGGAGCGGATGTTGCTGTCCGTCGATGCGGAGAAGGCCTTCGACAGAGTCCACTGGCCGTATCTTGAGCTGGTCCTCAAGAAATTGGGAATCGGCGATAAGTTCCGCACCATGGTGTTTAACTGCTATAAGCATCCTTCAGCGTCGGTGCGGGTCAATGGGTGTAGCTCCGGTGGCTTTGCCATCGAGCGCGGCACGCGGCAGGGCTGCCCTCTTTCGCCGCTCTTGTTTGCCCTCTACATGGAGCCGTTTGCTCAGAGGATTCGTAATAATCCGGATGCTGTCGGGGTCCGGATGGGCCAGTACGTCCACACCGTCAGTCTCTACGCGGATGATGTCCTGTTGACCTTGGACGACCCTAGGAGGTCGCTGCCTGCTTGCCTCCGGGAGCTGGGCGCCTTTGCGGGGGTGGCCGGCTTCAAAATGAATATGAGCAAGTCGATGGCGTTAGACGTGTCCCTGGCTGCGGATACCAGGAGGGATCTTCAGCGGCTCTTCCCCATGCAGTGGTCCTCGTCCACGGTGCCGTACCTGGGGATCCTACTGGCGCCTACATTACCGGAGATGGTTACGGCCAATTATGCCTCCCTCAGCAGGAAGATCAAGGATGAGCTTGGCCGCTGGAACAAAGGCCTGCTGTCCTGGCTGGGGCGAATCGCGGCGGTCAAGATGACGGTGTTGCCCCAGATACTATATCTTTTCCGGGCCCTCCCGCTCCAACCCCCGGTGGGCTGGATACGACAAATGCAGGCTGACATCTCCCGCTTTGTCTGGCAGGGCCGCAGGCCACGCATGAAGAGGGTCCTCTCCACGCTTGCTCCGGAGGCGGGGGGTCTCGGCATTCCAGACCTCCGTAAGTACTTTCAGGCGGCACAGCTACGCTATCTGGTGGAGTGGAGCAGGTGGGAGTCCGACAAACATTGGCTCTTCCAAGACCAGGCAGTGGCGGGCCGCACCTTACAAGAGGTTCCATTCCTGCGCCGCGCGCATCGCCCCCCTAATCTTTACGCTTCCTTTGTTACGCGGGTCCCCCTGCGTGTGTGGGACGCGGTCTGTGAGGCCCGGGGCCTTACCACCTTCCCTTCGCCGCTCACGCCCATTGTGGGCAACCCGGACTTCTCCCCAGGGATGGAGCCGGGGGTTTTCTCCCACTGGGTGCAGGCGGGCTGCAGGGCACTCTTCCAGATCTATGGCCCGGAAGGAGTGGTTCCTTTTCAGCAACTCCGCCAGGAGTTCGGCCTGACGGAGCTGGACAGATTGCGCTACATGCAGGTTCGGCATTGGGCCCTCCAGCCCCAGGTGCGTGCCACCGCCGCCCGTCCAATTACACCGTATGAGAGGTGGTTGGCTACTCGGACCTCCGACGCTAAGCTAATTACCGATCTGTACAAATACCTACAACCCCCGCCGTTTCACTATTACAACCCGGGGAGGGAGCGCTGGCACAGGGAATTGGGTAGGACACTCAGCCACAAGGAATGGGACAAAATTGCGTATCGGGCGCGGCACTCTGCATATCACACGGGCCTTACGGAGACCTTTACTAAGGTGTCCACATACTGGTACTACACCCCGGAGAGACTGTATGAAATGCATAAGCACACTGACAGGGGGTGCTGGCGGAGCTGCGGGCAGGAAGGTACCCTTTCACACATTCTTTGGGATTGCCCAGTGCTGACCGCCTACTGGAAGGAAGTTCTGGACGAGGTGGATAAGCACTTTGGGATAGAGCTGCCGCGACTCCCGGCGTATGTCCTGCTGGGCCTCCCCAATGACCTAATGTACCCACTGAAGTCCCGTAGGGGTAGGCAGATCGCAATTGCGCTGGGGTCTGCGGTTCAGAACATTCTAATCCACTGGCGCACAGCCACCGTCCCCTCCATCACCGGTTGGTTGCATAGGCTTTGGCATGTGCTGGGGATGGAGAAGCTGTCGCTTACGGTTGCGGGGGAGATAGACCAATTTGAAGAGCTGTGGCAACCCTTTCTAGCGCTGCTGTCCACTGAATTCCGGGAGCTCACCTGCCCGAGGTATCTTAGGCTTCTCAGGCTGACGCCGCCGGTGACCCCGGCGGACTAGTTTACATGTGAGGCGGGGACCTCCCAGGGAGGGGGGGGGGGGGGGGTGCGGGGCTTCCTGGTGAGGATTACTCTGGTGCGGGACCATAGGACGGGGGGGGGGTGTGGGGGTTTTTTCGTTACTGGGAGGATGGGGGATGGGGGGGGGGATTGTGTTCTGTTGAGTTGCTGATGGCTTTCATTGCTTAGATTTGGGGTGTCGGATACGCGGGCGGGGATTCCATAGCTTGCATTTCTAGCCTTCATTTACTGTGTTTTTCCCCCTGACTTACTGCGCTACCTATTGCCAACCCTCTGGAGTTGCACCCTTTTTCTTTGACTGTATTCCATGTATCCTGACCTCCTATACCCCTCCACCATGGTTTGTTTTTGTCTCAATAAAACGTTTTAAACATAAAAAATGACTAAGGGTACCGCTCTCCCTGGATCTGCACTGGCTGGCGCGGAAAAAGAAAGAACTGACGTCAGTGAGCAGAGGCGGCGTGTAAGTGGATACCGTGACCTAATCCCGACGATCACGATGCCTACAATGAACGCGGAGTCAACCGACGCGCAGGGGTGCGGCTGAGAAAAAATTCTCTGGATCCAGTCTGACGCCTGGGGGTAATTCTAAGGTAAGGAATCTATAACAAGGAGCGCTAGGTGGCGCTTGTGCGGAAAGGCCGCTTGTCTGTGAGGCTCCAGCTGCCTGGCACTTTTATCCGCTCAGTTATCCTGTCCCAAAGGTGTGCATCGCCCGGTAATATTGCTCCCTGAAGAGTCCGAGGCACACAACTGCGGTGGTGAGAGTTTGACCGGCATTTGAAGCAGCCTACTGCGCTGGCGGTCATCTGGGTCTGACGCCACGCTGCCGGCTTGGACGAAGTGACACTGCAGCTGGGCTTGCTCATCTACGGGAACCCCGGGGATCCCACGTGGTGCGCGGGCCGAGGATTGGAGGCTCGCGCGCTGGCAGTGGTGAGTCCCCCTTTGGTATATCCCTCTGTTCTCCTGAGGGTCCAGGGACGTGGCACCGTGAGGTGGACGCAGCTGCACCACCGCCGACTGAACACGCGGTGAGTCATTGCCGAGTGCGGGAGCCGTCCGGGTGGCGGATCGGCCATAGGCGGCTCTGGAGGGGGAATATGCAGGCGGCGCGGGGGTAATGGTGAGACGCCGCGAGGCTGCTTCACTCACGAGCGGTGTCTCGCCTGCGCTCGTCGCACGCTCCTGTCATGTTCGACAGCGGCCGGGCTCTGCAGGATCTGTATGGGTGAAGTGCTGACTGGGGAGAAGCTGCCCTGATACGGGAGGTGCCATATTTGTACTGCCCGGCGCTGCAGAGCAGGAGGAGGGGCACTAGCTTCATGGGTATTCAAAACCAATGTAAATGCGCCCCACTGCAGAGTGAATACCAGTTTACCCAGCAAAACAAACACGGAGTGGTGGCGAGTAGGGAAAGCACAGCACGGCAGGAAGGTGGGAGAGGCAGTACTATGAAGGCGCAAGCACCATGAATGATAGGGAGGTGCAAATAGAAACCAAGAGCCCTGGGCAAGACCAACCTCCATTAAACTGAGGTACATCGTATCAACGGGGCACAATTTGGCAGCTGCATGCAGGACCCTGCGGCTGCCCGGAGGCCAAACTGAGACTGCACAACAGCACCATACTTTGTGGGACTGTACAAGTGATATTACTTAATTGATCCTCCCGCCCACCCCCCTGCAGATTCCACACTGCTTAGAGCACAACACTGAATGCCTAACATGGGGAAAACTGACACGCGTCAACCACGCATCACCTTTGATGGTAAGAAAAGTACCCGGCAGCAAGCGTCGGAGGTGGAGGGGGGAGTGGATGTGTTGCAGCCAGATGTGCAACCTTCGCAAAGTGAAGATATGAAGGCACTTTTGCAGGAAGTCCGACAGGGGTTTGCAGGATTAGAAGGGAAGATGGACACACTAACTACACGCATGGATGCCATAGCCCATAAGATTGATGGCCACGAAACACAGCTCAAGGAGGCAGAACAACGCATATCAGATGTAGAGGATGCGGCCACCCACACGCAGAATACCATGTCACAAATGGATAAGCTGCTCAAACGTATCGCTGCCAAGAACGAGGACATGGAAGCGAGAAGCCGAAGGAATAACATTCGCGTTTTGGGCATTTACGAAAGCACGAATACGGGTAAAATGAAGGAATACATAGAACGGTTGCTGCTCGACGTGGTCGGAGTGGAACTTCTCTCCCCTCACTTTGTTGTAGAGAGAGCACACCGCTCCCTCAGGCCGAAACCTCCACCTGGCAGTACACCCCGGTCCATCATTGCTCGCCTCCTTAATTATAGGGATAGGGATACTGCCCTCCAGATTGACAGGGAGAAGAAGCAGCTACATTATGAGGGGGTTCCCTTCACCATGTATCCAGACTTCACTCCCACAGTGCAGGAAGAACGTCGCAAATTTCTACCGGTGAAACAGAAGCTGCGGCAGGCTCACACAGAGTATGCTCTCCTCTACCCTGCTCATCTCCTTGTCACTTATCAAGGCAAACAAACGTTTTTTACGAAACCCCAACATGCTGAAGATTTTTTTGAAACGGCTTAAAATTCACAGGCCTGCAGCGGCTACATCAGAGGGCTCACCACGATCGAGTACACCACCCCTTGATTAAGGGCCGGTTTGTGACATGATCATGTAATTTCTCCTAAAATCTTACAAAGGTCACCCTGAACTGATGGGAAAGACACAGGACATAACCTGATCCCTTTTTTTTTTCCAACGGGGCGATGCATACGAAATGGCATATTGCGCCATATATTGGGAAAAAGCATTGGACAGGTGCCGGGCGCCCCTCGGGCCAGACAGGGGAAGAAGGCTACAAGGCGGCCCCCTGGCTGGCAGGGGGTACTCGTGGGCCACCTACCGCAGTTCCCCCGACGGGAGATCTCTCTGTCTACTTTCTTTACTCATAGACTAGACCAGTTGAACGAAAAGTTCTGGTTTTTGGGTACTTGGGAAGGGGGAGGGAAAATATACCTGGCATGTTTGGGATGCTTCAGTGGGAGGGGGTGGTGGGGTCAAGGTTAATTGAAAAGTTTGCTATGAGCTATTTACAGCTTTCCATTATTAGCTGCTGTTCCTTTCATGGTTGTATACTGCGGAGTACACACTTACAATATGGTAGGATTTACACGATAGGGAACTATGAGTGAAAAGGCAGACACAACACAGCTGAGATTCAGGTCTTGGAAGATTAGAGGGTTGGGAGATCCGCGGAAGCGGCGGCAAATATTGGCCTATCTTGATCAGCATGATATAAGCATCGCCATGCTCCAGGAGTTTGTTTCCTGAATGGCCAGCAGAATCCGTTCAAACTGACTAGAACGTTTTTCCAATGTCAGCTCTAATTAGTGCAGTGTGCCACCACCACTGAACCCTTGTACAGAGGAGGCATCCCCACTATTACGAGATATGATGGACAACAATTTAGTCGGTTTAAGTTTGACCACATGCCCGAGTGTATGCTCATGGGTACAGCGTGGAGGCAGGCCCAGCTATTACAACTCTAAACCACCCCAAAGGCACTGTCAAATATCAGAAGGGGGGGGGGGGGGGAGGGGGGGGGGGGAGGGGGGGGGGGTGGACATAGGTCTCCGTATAGTTCTTCGTAGGGACCCACTGCATAAGAAACAGGTACAGTCAGCACCTCATTCCAGGCGGTCCACAAGCAATCCAGCTTGCGGTGCGTCTCAGAGGTGTTGTCGGGGTGGTATCCGCTTACCCCAGCGGAATGTTGCTATCTGGAAGAGGGGCACGGGTAACTGAGCCCCAATCAAGCCAGTGGCCAAAAAGTAGTGTGTGCTGATTCCCAGCTCCGAGGTAGCAAGACAAGGTGCAGTTTCAAAAAATCAAGCACATGGGGGTTAGGGGTTCCGTCTCCCCTCACATGCAGAGCAGATGTCCCATCAATGCAGGGGAGGCTGGGGTTGCGGACCAGCATGGGCCGCAGGGACCCCACAATGTTCCTCATGTTATGAACCAGGCCTCAGGCGAGAGGTAGATAGCCCAGGCATAGCAACCATGGGGCAACAGAGAGAGGTGGGGGCCATACCCCAGGTAGTCCGAATCCAGATGGAACGCAGTCCGATAAGACACAAAGCTACAGCCCCACCCAGGCCTCGGGCCCAGCTCCATCCGCACACCAGTGACAGAGTTTTGCATGAGGAGCCTTAGCCCGTGTGCTGTGCTCGACAAAAGCGAGCAGCCATAATTAGCAAATCCCCTGGGTTTGCATACATCAGACTCCCTAAGTGTTGAAGAATCTTTCAGAGCTTTTTCCGGTGTTTCGAGATCTGAAAAATCCCTTTTAATAAAAAGTTGTGACTAGCCTGGTTCATCAACTTTTGCATGACCAGACTTAAGGGACAATTATCATTCTTTACTCTTTGTCCTGAAGATGGTCTAACGGACATTTATGTCACAGAGACCGTAACGTCGACAAAGTCTATTTCCCCAGTTTTCTGCTTTTGTTTCAAAGAAATGTTCTTTGTTATTTCTGGACGTATTCTTTGAGTTTGATATTATTTTGGAATAGATGTATACACTCATGATTTGAAGACATACATTTTCTGTACAACAAGTATAAATCTCTGTCATGGTGTTTTGTTAGAAGAACTTTCTGTACCCCTTTTCAGTCTGTACAAATTAAATTTGTTTATTTCTTGAGAATTTACACCTGTGTTAGAAATTGTTTACAATTGATTACTCTTGTTAAGAACTATTAAACTGACATTTTGATTGACACAATTACTAGCTATCAGTTGGAGTTTGGAAACTAAATAATTAACCTGAATAATTTAAATAACTATACCGAACAAAATCCCTTGTAGGCGCAGTTACCTCTTATAAGTTATCGTGCCCAAGCCTCCAAAGGTATATTGGGTTTCCCACTTTGTGTTATGAGTCTACCATTTAAGCAGCCTGGAGAAACAGGCAGTGAGAACGCCAATAAGCCAGACTCATTTCGGATGTATGCAATCGTCAGTTTTGTCCAAAAGTTTTTAAAACAAGAGAGATCTTGTGTTATATTTTTATGTCGTACAATATGTTTGAATTGTGATAGATAACCAAATGTACTTACAATGTTTGAAAATAAATAATGCAATACTGTAATAAGATTTTTAAGGAAATCAAAAGTAATCAAACTGTACGTTTTTAAGATTTTGTTTTACTTGGGTATGCAGTCGCTTAATTTAATAGTGCAAAAATACAAGTATGTTAAGTAGCTAGGTTATGGTAGATAGAAATGGCAGGAGCGTACTGTAGAAGCTAGGTAGGCATGGTAAGTAGGTATTGTAGATACAGCAAGGAGTTATGAGAGTTTGGTTTAGTTGGTCAGGTATGTTAGGTCGGTGTGATACGTATAATAGGTTAGGCATAGTAAATTAGGTATTATACATAGGTATGGTAGGTGAGATATAGCAGGTAGGTGAGTTGGTGAGGTTTGGTGGGAATAGCTGGTTAGGTATGGTTAGATATGGTGGGTAGGTATGGGAAATGAGTAAAGTATGATAGGTTAGGGATAATACGTATGTGGGGTAGTCGTCCAAACTCCTACTTCCGCAAGGAAAAGACTTAGCCAGCCACACACCCACCTGGCCCGGTCCCTGCTTCTGATCCCAGCCAGGTCTGGGGAGCCTCCCTTGGCCCGATGGACCCCGTCACGGGCACCCGGACCCTCACCAGGCCGCAGGACGGGTGCTCCCGCACCACATGGTCAGTCATAGGAGGTATGTATAAAGGTAGGCATGGTAATCTGGTAATGTTAAGTAGGTAGATTAGGTATGGTATGTGGGTATGGTAGCTTGATATAAAATAATAAAAGAAATGATCGGTATTGTAGATAGAAGGGAATGCTAAGTTATAGTGTGTAGATAAGGATCAAAGGTTAGGTGTTTTAGTTTAAGTATGGTTGGTCTCTGCATATAATATGTATATGAAGTAAATAATTAAATATGATGGCACAATGCACGTTTCTGAAGTAAAGTAGTCCCTCCTGTAATGAGACCGATGTGGAAGGATGAAGCCAAACAGCTAATAGCATGAAGTTAAAATGTACTTTTCTGAGATTGGGATGGGAGTGAATACTTCGGAAAATCTATTGTACTTGTAGTAGAAAGAATGCAGGTCCAGTTCCAGGTAGATTAGTTAAGTAGGTTTATTGAGTAAGATGTTAACAAGAGAAGCCCCACCAGGAGCAGCCTTCCTGCTGCTCAGCCAATCCACCAACTGACTCGCTCACTCACCAACATTCCACTGCCACCTCACACACCAACATTCCATTAAAACAGTCACACTGACTGAGCAGCAGGTATAACACATCTCCTTTCTTTAAATAAACAAAGATAACGGTGCTACTACAACATGTAAAACTCTAACGTCAAAGTGATGAACAAACGGGAGGTATATGTCAACACATTAAATACACAGATGGTAAAAGACACTGTATGCAACTATAAATAACATATCAACTGTTAAAGATGATAAAAGTCAAAAAGAGAATGCAATGTAATACATGTAAAAATGGAGAAAATATATGTATGAAAGATAACAATAAATGACTCAGGAAAATAATAAAACGCACCATGCAATCCACAACTTCTGGAAACACATAAGCACCACAATACCCACCTCTTCTCCCTTTCCACCAAGCAAAAAAAATTAACACATGCTCTACCACACCCAACCACAATTACCAAACCCCTATGCCACTCACATACCAGCTGACCAGGCTAATACACAAGTGGTGACAAGGGGAACCAATCCACAAGACGCTGTAGGTAACCGTCCAAACCAAGAATGTGTGGGACACCACCCCACACGAACCATGTGGCATTTAACTGCCCTTCACCCTTTTTTTTTTTTTTAAATCTGTTTATTAGGTAAAATAAAGTACATTTCACAGTCATCTGTGAGCAGCATACAGAAGAACAAAACGTTATAACAACAGTACAGTTCCGGACAGAGTCATAAATCACAGTGTGCACTTTGGAAACACGGCGCGCGCCCCGCTGCGGGCCCGCCTTAATGACAACAGTGCAGCAGTACCCCTATCAATATACGTGACATAACCGCAATCATTCAGCAGCAGCCAGCGTTGTCTCAGCAAGGAATTGTCTGAGCGGCCCCCAAATATCTTTCGGTTGGGATGAGGCGGGCAACTCCTCTGCATACAGTTCCAAGTTTTCCCTGCAGTATACCATGTCCGACAGCCACTTACTTAATTTTGGTTTGGCCACACCGTCCCACGTAAACAGAGTGCGCCGCTTAGCCAGCAGAAGAGCGATCCTCGCAAATCTGCCCACCACGCCCTTCAGCTGAGGTACATGAGCCAACAGACACACCGCAGGCACGCATGGAAGCAGAGCCCCCGTCATTTTATGAATGTGAGTCAGCACCTCTTCCCAGTACTCAAACACTGGCACACAGCTCCAAGCGAGGTGCAGAAAATCCGCATCTTCCTGCCCACATCGTCTACACTGAGCCGACTCCCTTAACCCCATTCTGTGCAGTCGGGCCGGGGTATAGTATACTTGATGTAGGAATTTAAAGTGGATAATTCGCAGGTTGCCATTGGGGGTCAGGCGGCCCGTCAGCTCAGAAATCCGCTCCCAATCCGCATCCGTGAGCTGGGGATCTAGAATAGCATTCCATTTTGCGAGACTAGCATCGGGCCGCTAACCGTCTCCTCCTGTACAGCCCTGTACAATTTAGTAAGTAGTTTCTTCTTAGAGGGGGCTACCAACAGCAATTGCAGTGCCTTGAGTGTGGGGGGCTCAGCTGGGAAACAGGGGTAGTGAGCTTTCATGGCCTTTTTGAGACAATGACAAGTATACACAAACAAAGGCGTGGGGTAGGCTAGGTCATTCTGTTCTAGATAGTGTCCCTGCGGATACAAGTCTTGCATATGAGTGATACCAGCTTCTTTGAGCGATGTTAGAGGACCCGCCTCCCGTGTGACCGACAAGGCAGCGTGGTGCGCCAATGGCAGGGCCGGCGCATACAGCGGCAGCCTCTGCGTCCTACGGCCTATCGCCTGCCAGGCCGCAATTGTCATGTCCAGCGTGTTAATTTCAGCGCGTGGCGTGTGTCGGGCAGTGTGCGTGAGCATACCTCGAAGTGGGGTGGGATGGGCGTCCCCATCCTCCACCGCCACATGCGGAATGAAGTTGTGTGGTCCATACCAATAGTACGCATATTGCGCCTGTGCGCAGAGATAATACACGTAGAAGTCTGGCGCCGCGAATCCCCCTCTGTCGTACGACAAGGTCAGTGTTTTCCAGCTAATTCTAGGGTGTCGTCCCCCCCAAATTAAGCGCAGTAGTTGGGCACGCAGCAGTGCGAAAAATTGCTGAGTCAGTTTAATCGGTATATTGCAATATAAGTATAGAAAGCGCGGAAGGACAACCATTTTTATCACAGCGATGCGGTCTGCCAGGGACAAGGGGAGACGCAGCCAGCTGTCCACCTGCCGCACCAGCGTGTCATAAGCCCTACCGTAATTTTCCCTGATCACTACCTCGGGATCACGATGGACCCACACTCCAAGATATTTTACTGGGTCTGACGTCCAAATCAAAGGGTATTCCAGGTGGGGCTGGGACGTAATCGTCGTAAGTGGAATGGCGACCGATTTGTCCCAGTTTATCGTGAGCCCTGAGTACAGACCAAATTTAATATATTCCCGGAGGACCGTGGCCAAGTGTGTTTGGGGATGTCTGATGAACAAAACCATATCGTCCGCGTACATTGATATTCCAACTGGCCGGTGGTTAAAGTTGAGGGCAGACGCCCTGCGACATTGCCGAATCTTACAAGCCAGCGGTTCAAGAACAAGGGCGAACAGTAAAGGGGACAGCGGGCACCCCTGCCTCGTACCCCTCGCAATTCGGAAAGGCCCAGACGTATGGTTACCCACGCGCACCACCGCCGATATGTCTGTGTACAAGAGCCGAATCCACTGCAGCATGACCTCCGGGAACCCCATCTTACGTAGTATGTAAAACATATAGTGCCATTCAACGGAGTCAAAGGCTTTAGCCGCGTCCAGCATGACAGCAGCTGCCGGCAACTCAGGATTAAGGATCTGGAACATGGAGAAAATAGTCTGCAGATTGTGAGAGGTGGATCGCTCCGGTATAAACCCGGATTGATCGGGGAGCACCAGTCGGGTCATTAGCGGCTGCAGTTTTGTGGCCAGGATTTTAGCAAATATTTTTGCGTCCAGATTAATCAGTGATAGGGGACGATAGGAGTCGCAACTGGAGGGCGGCTTATCCTTTTAAGGAGAGTAATGATCATGGCCTGGCGCAGAGACGGAGGCAAGACGCCAGCCTCATGCGCTTCAGCATAAAGTTCCAGTAGATGTGGGGCGAGTAGGTCGACGTAAGGCTTGTAGAATTCGGCCGACAGGCCGTCAGGCCCGGGGGCCTTCTTGTTGGGAAGAGAAATAATAGCTTCTCGGACATCATGTACATCTATTGGCAGTGATAGATATTCCCGATGGGAGTCACAGAGCCATGCACACGCTCTGTCCGACAAGTAGTCCGACAGAGCCGATCCGTCCACCTCCCCCTGCGACGTGTAAAGTGTCTGATAACAGTCTTTAAATTGGTCTACAATGGCCTGCGGCGTGAAATGCTCCGTTCCCGCAGTATCCACGATCTTGTCTATTTGTTGATGATTCGCTCGAAATTGTAATTTAGCGGCCAGAGTTCTGCCAGGTCGCCCACCCTCACCATATGCCCTAGCCACATGTCGCTTCCCCTTGTATTTTACTTCTGTGTCCGCCCATTTATCATAGTCCACAAGCAGCTCCTGTATACGTGCCAACGTGGCAGTAGGCGGCGCAGCGTAATAGTCCCTCTCCAACCCAGCCAGCACAGTCTCAATTTTAGCAAGTAGCCCCCGTATGTCCTTCAGAACGCCTGCGGCGGTGCCAATGCAGACCCCCCTTATCGTCACTTTGAATGCCTCCCAGAGAGACGCTTGGCTAGCCACGGAGCCCATGTTTTCAGCGAAATAGTTGACTATGGCCTCCCTAATAGTATCTGCGTATAGCGGGTCCTGCAGCGCCTCTGCGCGAAAGCGCCATGTGAAGGGGCGGTGGGGGCATGCCGGAATCCGCAGGTGCAGATATACAGGGCTGTGATCTGACAGTGTGCGTGGTAGGTTGCGGACATCGAGCACCCATCTGTTAGCCTTCTCTCCCAACAACCAATAATCCAGTCGGGACCAGCTGTTGTGGGCCGGTGTGATGTGTGTGCCTATGCAAGTCCGTTCATTCCTCAGCCGCCAAACATCCACCAATCCCAACTCCCCCATCGCCTCCCGAACACACTGAGCCACTCTAAGCGTGCGAGCACCCGTCGGGTTTGATTTGTCAACCTGTGGATTGAGATGTGTGTTGAGGTCTCCCCCCCAGAGTATCGCAGTTTCCGGCCAGGAGCACACCGCAGCGAGCATCTGCGCAAAGGGGGAGGGATCATCCACCACAGGGCCATACATATTTAGAATCGTAACATAGGTCATGCCTAGTCTGCCCTGTACCGCCGCCCAGCGCCCTTCGGAGTCCGTAGACGTTCGCACAGGTTGGAAAGGGACACCTTTTTTGACCAGTATGACCACCCCTCGCGCATAGGCTGAGTACGAGGAAGCGAGTCGAAACCCCGCCCACCTACACGCCATCGCGGCCTCTGTGTGTTTAGTGAGGTGTGTCTCTTGTAGCAACGCCACCTGGACATTGTGCCTGTGTAAGTAGTGCAGTACCCGTCTGATTTTCTTTGGGGTGTTAAGTCCGCGGACATTCCAGGTTAAGCATCTGTAGTCTTCACCCATTGTCTCTACGTAATGGTCCCACTGCAACCCCAGCTGTCATTCTCCACATCGCCTCACCACTCGTACCTCGCCTCATCATCCAAGCCCACGCTCCAGGCTCGTACTCCACTTGCATCCGGAACTGTATTGAACCCCCGCCCACCACCCACTTCAGCAGCCCAACTTTGCCAAAGACAATCCCCGCCCTTACACAACATAATATAAAAACAGAACCAAAAACAAGCCCATTGCTCAACAGTGAGAAAGAAAAGTGGGGAGCACCCATTGGGGGAACGCAGCCGCCGCAAACACCTCCCAGTCTTTTGGGGAGGGGGCCGCCGTTCTGTGTCTAATGCTCCCAGTGAGTAGCCCACCACCCGAGGCGCCATATGTTCGCCCCGCGTGCGGCGCAGATGCCCAGCCGCAGTACAACAGTATCGCCACGTGTGCGGCAGTCAGCGAGACCCAGAAGCGCATCTCGCACCATGATAGCCAGGGGCTGAAAGTACATGCAGGTGACACCCAGCCGTCCCCCGAGCCAGCCATGGCCATATACCTAAGCAACAGAACATAGCAATAGCCGACAGGAAGTCACAGGAGAGATAGCACGAGCGCAGTGTAACAATGCAGCAAACAGCAGATAGAAGTCAGCAGACATGCGACCCAGGGCATCCACATAGTGTGCAAGCCGAGCCGGCCTCAACGCGGACCCAGCAGCGGAGAGGTGAAAACTCAGTCAATCATCAATTTCGGAGGTAGGAGCGGAGTGCTGTTGCCTTTTCCTCAGTGATCTAGCATAGTCCATAGCCGATTTTGGGCTAGTGAATATTTTAGCCGCGTCATCCTTGCCTATACGGAGACGCGCCGGATACAGCATCGCACAAGGGACATGGTCTTTCATGAGCAGTTTTTTAACCCCTAGGAATTCTTTACGGGCCGCCTGGACTGCAGCAGTGACGTCAGGGAAAAAGGAGAGGACATTGCCCTGGTAGGTGATCGTGCCTTTCTGGCGAGTGATACGGAGCAGTGTGTCTCTGTCCCTGAAGTTCAACAGTCTAGCTATGATGGGGCGCGGTGCAGCGCCCGGTGGCGGACGCGCATTCAGGGATCTATGGGCGCGCTCAACGGCAAACATGGCTGAGAGATTCGTGGGCTCGCAGACGTCCCGTATCATGGTTTCGATGTAATCCTCAAACCTGCCCACATTTGTAGATTCCGGCAGACCCAAAATCCGGACGTTGTTGCGCCGAGAACGCGCCTCAATATCCTCGTTCTTGGCCTGTATCACTGCCAGCAGCTTCGCAATGTCGGTGGTCTTGTCGGAAACCTGCCTGAGGCCATCCTCGTTATCCGAGATGCGCTGTTCCGCCTCGCCCAAGCGCACCCCCTGCCTGTCCAACTTGGCGGAAATGGAGTCCATGCGTCCACTGAGGGCCTCTATCTTGCCATCTATGGATTGCAGGCTGGCCTGAATTGCCGACAGCGTTTTCTCTAAGGCAGTGGGGGCCGGCGTGGTAGACTCCAACTCCGAGTCCGAAGTCAGTGAGTGCGACGACTTGCCTCCCTTGCGCGTCTAAAACGTGAGCCGCGCCTGAGACTTGTCTGTCTTGCCCATGGTCGCCCCTCAGCCCACACCGATCCGGGCACGACAGGGGCAGGAGGGCTAACAGGGGAAGGAGGCGCGCCCCCAGGCCAGGAAGGAGCAAAACACCAGGCGATGGCAGAATCCAATCAGGGGGGGAGGGGAGCAGCGTCCGCCGTCCGCGATTTCTCCAGGGGGGGGCCCATGCGGTACACACCACTCAGCGCCAGCAGGCCCTCGCCCCACCAGCTCACACGAGTAGCGCCGCAGGTACCACCACCGCCAGCGGTGAGCTCGCCACCAGTGGCCCCCCAGAGGTCCCACGACGATCCTGCGCCACCGTCCACCACTCAGTCCCCCTGGCAGAGGTCCGCTCCACGGTGCGTGTGTTTCCAGCTTCCAGGACAGTCACCCAGGTCTCAGCAGCGAAACACAAGGCAGTTCAATCCGTACCCAGCGGAGGGGGGGGGGGGGGGGGGGGGAAGAGGGCATCCGCCGCCGAGCCGACAGCTCGGTGATCCCTCGTCGCAGCCCAGGCAGCAATCACGTTCTTCAATCTGCCTCTCTCTCCCCAGACCCCCGGAGCCCGCAGTGGTCCGTAGTTAGTGTGGGCGTCCAGGCACTTGTAGACCAGCACTGGGCAGTCCGGGTCAAACACGGGGGGGGGGGGGGGGAGCGCGCCACCAGCCACAGGGCCCACTCACCCATCCGAAGCCGGCGGCTTGCGTGGGCACCACACCGCTCGCTCCTCCCACGCGCTCGCCGAGTCACCACTCTCCTCCTCCGCCGACGCGCTCAGTGCCAGGCAGCTCCAGAGTCGGTCCCGGCTTCACCGCTCCTCTCCTCCGACGATCCCCGCACAGGCACCAGACCAGCGGCTAGGGAAGGTCCCAGCGCGATGCCACTCCTCGCCGCCTCGTTCGCTCCTCAGACGTCCCAAAATGGCGGCCCCGTCAGGCGCCGCGCCACAGTCACGGCCACAGATCACGGAGCCGCACCGGAGCGACAGCCTCAGCATGCGCCCGATCTGGGGGCTCGATCTTGTACACCGGCACTCGGTTGCGGGCAGTTAGAAAGCAGGATACTGTAGGATGTTGGCGGCGGCCGGCGGAGCAGCACTACAGTGCGGCCATCTTGCCTCGCGTCAAGCCACGCCCCCCAACTGCCCTTCACCCTTACCCGTAATAAGGGTGGAAAGTGTGGTAAAACAGTTCACACAAACCAAAACTAAGAACATAGTTCTACATCCAATCTCGTATGTGTGGGACACCACCCCACACGAACCATGTGTCATCTAACTGCCCTTAACCCTTAACCATAGTAAGGGTTGAAAGTGTGGGAAAACAGTCCACATGAACCAAAAAAACACAACGTAGCTCCACATGCAATCTCATAAAAAGGTATGAATAGCAATCAAAAGTTAAAAAGACACTCACACCCTAAAAACGTGACTCACCATCTGCCCTTCACCCAAACCCCAAAGGCTGGGTGGAAAACACACTACAATACTATGTACTGTGGCTTTCCACTGCCACACGACCCCAAAAAAATGTCGCATTTGCATTGCCCTTCAACCCTACTCGTAGTAAGGGTGGTGAGCGTGGAACACAGGAAACACGAAGAAACAAAAATTGGCTTAACTCAAAGTTCAAAATTCAGCTTCCAACATCCTATTTGCCCTTCAAGGGTGGCTACAACTTCAAAAATGCCCATCACCCAAACCTGAAGTGAGGGTGGAAATTATAATCAGAAAGTAAACATAACCTCACTCAAACTTACAAAAATTAGGCTTCTACTCTGCCCTTAACAGCAGCAACAATCCCATTTAAGCAAACAAAACATATGCACTGCATCAACCCATGACTGTACTCAACCAACACCACAAAAATGAACACAATCATAAAATATAAAGTTAGAGATACCCTCTCTGAAATGGAAAACAAGGCACTCTTCCCAACGCAAATACTGGCGTGCCAGTGAAGAAAGTATTCTGCACACCAGCAATACAATATGTGGAACAACAAAATGTAGATAGTACAACACTAAATGGAGATCAATTAGAACCAACACTGTTCATAATCTACGAAATGCACTGAAGTAGAAAATCATAGAGGATCCTTTCCTGATCTTGCCAACAAAGTCTCCAGATGTGAAGAGACTTCATTACTGCCAGGTTCAAAAGAAGAGCACTAACATCAATATTGCAGAAGTGGATATTCCTCCAGAAGTCACCAGCAATTCACCTAATACTGAAATGGAATACTGCTTACAGAGCACCAGTGAAATGGAACTCCGCTTGCATAACCCCAAGTCACACTGCTGCCTTTCCGAAATTCCACGACCAACTGAAATTCGTTTGCTTTCCATACAATTCATCTGTGGCAACACATTACCGCCTTGTAGATTTGTTAATCGTCTTCTGACGCTGTCCCAAATGTCTCCAGGCACAAACGTGCACAACCAACTTGCTCCACACAGTTCTGCATTCCTCGTAATCACTTGCTCCGGCTCTTGCTGAGGAAACACAGACCAACCTCAAGATGGCGGCACACAGACGTGCAATGCGCCGGATGGCTTCAGGCACAAGCGTGCATGAACGGCTCTGTCCCAAACAGACCTGTAGGAACCCCGTCATCACTGGCTTCAGCTCCGTCTTCCACAGCAGGATTCAGGACTCTGCAAGATTCTTAGGCGTGCGCAGCCGACCTGCTCTGTTGAACTGCTCCATGCGCTTCAGTGACAAGGTGAGGGACGCACGGCCAGGCGATTCAAATGTTGCACCTTAAAGGGAGCGGCTAAACTGCTGCCAAAGGTTGAAGCAAGTATCTGTGCCAATAGGACCTCAGAGGGTGCCAGCGTCCACTTCCTTTTGGCTCAGTTCAACATAACTCCATAACACGCACACCTCAGATGTGCTTATTGTGTGCCACAGAGGTTCCCAGCGAAATAATATCTTGATAGAGTGCTGACAAAGGGGTAATTTAAACATCAGGACAGCTGATATATTGTGCCATGTCGTCATGTAGCATCATGCCCTGGCTGTTAGGTTGTCCGCAGGTCCACTCCAATAAGTCCATGAAGAAATACAGCGGGATCTGGCACGCCTGGGTTAGGGCCAACCAGTCTCGTGGTCACTGGTGGGGCTCAGGGCTGCCAGAAAGCTGTGATATACGTTATGCTTAATTTCTAAAGGAAGTTCTTTATCTATGAGTTACTTCACTTTTCAGTCTCAGGTTGCATATGGTCCTCTCACGCAGGTTCTTTTAAAAATCGTCGCCCAAATATGTCGTAAAAAGAATACAGGTCCAGTTCCAGGTAGATTAGTTAAGTAGGTTTATTGAGTAAGATGTTAACAAGAGAAGCCCCACCAGGAGCAGCCTTCCTGCTGCTCAGCCCATCCACCAACTGACGCTCTCACTCGCCAACATTCCACTGCCACCTCACGCATCAACATTCCATCAACACAGTCACACTGGCTGAGCAGCAGGTATAACAGTGCTGTTGAAACTTTCAAAACTTTTCAGCAGTTTTAGAATGTTTCTGGAAAAAGCTCGAGAGACTATGATATGGGCGACAAAGCGGGGAGGCTGTTAGCTTGGTTGGACAGGCGAGAATGGGCAAATAGATTGGTCCCAACCCTTCGAGACACCAACGGAGCTGACATCTCGGATCCCCAGGCCATTGCCTCTCAATTCGCCGCCCATTTTGAGGCGGTTTACAGGGCAGAGATGCCTCACACTGAGGAGCAATCTGCGGAGCTCTTGAGGGACATTAGAATACCCATACTCGCTCCGGCAGACAAACAACTGTTAGTCTGCTGACCGCGGATGAAATAGCTTCGGCCATCAGGTCGCTTCAATTTGGGAAGGCCTCTGGACCCAATGGGATACCCATAGAAATGTATAAACTCTGCTCGAACAAGTTATCGGCTTACCTCAAAGTTATGTTTGAGGAGAGCAGAGAGTCGGGAACGCTCCATCTTGACCAGCGTATCGCTGATATAGTAGTTATTCACAAAGACGGGAAAACAAAAACAGACTGTTCCTCATACCGGCCTATTTCCTTACTTAATGGCGAGCCAAAAATCCTCGCGAAAGTCCTCGCTAATCGTCTTGTAATGGTCATATCGTCCCTTGTCCACCCAGATCAGTCTGGATTCATCCCGCGTCGAAACACGGCTGGGTAGGGCGAACACGATCCGCGAACCGGCAGTCTTGGTCTCCTTAGATGCCACCATGGCCTTTGATATGCTTGAATGGCCCTACCTCTTTGCCGCGCTCCGTAAGCTGGGGTTCGAGGAGGAATTAATGGGCTGGGCTCGCCTCCTGTACACGCGCCTCTGGCCAAGGTTGTAGTCAACAATAAACAATCAGACACTTTCTCGCTTGGCCGGGGTACCCGTTAGGGTTGTCCACTCTCCCCCCTTTTGTTCACCCTGGCATTGGAACCGCTTGCGGCTTGGATTCGACAAGATCTGTCAATCCGAGGATTCCGCTGGTCGGCGGATTGGGAGGATCGGATCTCCTTATATGCTGACGATATCTTACTGTATCTCACCGACCCCCGAAAATCCCTCATAGTATTGTTAGATATACTGGCAATATTCGGTAGATTCTCCGGGTTTACAATTAACTGTACCAAATCCCACCTGTACCCACTGTACGTTGGGGTGCCAAACGTACCACCCAACTGCCCAATCCAAATTGCTACATCAGGGTTTAAATACCTCAGAATCTTTGTTTCCCTGGACTCCGTTCTCCGATATGACAATAATCCCCCCCCCCCACCCCCCCCCCCCCTGACGACTGCAACGGGATATAGCTAATTGGAAGACTCTCCCGCTATCCCTCTTGGGGAGGGCCGCACTTTTTAAAATGATGTCCCTCCCCCGCTTCCTTTCTGCTCTTCAGAACTCCCTGGACATAGTTCCCCCCCCCCCCCCCCCCCCCCTGCTTATTTTAAAGCGATTGAGCGACTCCAGAGGGAGCCTCTGTGGAACGGGTATCAACGCATTGCCCTCAACATGCTGATGCTGAAATGGTATGATGGAGGTATCGCCCTCCCCAACATTAAGAAATATTACTGGGCCGCACACCTGTCAGCTATCAATGGGTTGGTCTGAAGCCCTTTGAGTCCAATGGGTGTTGCGCGCCTGCCCCACAGTGTAGGTAATGTTATGATGATATTAACTTTGTACATGCCTGAATAAGAAAAATATTACATTATTGTGATGTATCATATATTGATCAAGTCGATGATTGTTTAATAAAAAGTTTTATTAAAAAAATAGAATGTTTCTGGAGAAAGAACATGACCTAAACCTACCTTCAAGGTGTTTTTACTGGTGGCAAGGCCCCCCCGAAAATAGGTACTTCTGGCTTCGGGCCTGCTTTTACCTATATCTTGCATACCAGGCACACCTGTAATCGCACAGGCGCAAGTGTGGAATAAATCAGTGTGAAAACTTTGCATTTATAAAGAGTCTCTGGAATCCAAGACACATGGTATCATAATACAATGATGATGTTACAATTAAACACATTTTTAAACTAGGTTTTATTTTCATTATATTTCATGGATTCACGAGCCAGTAAAACATATAACAAGAAGTATATTTCTCTAGAATTCACCTCCATTGCAGCTGTCAAACCTCACATTCATTTGGAGCATGAGGTAGAGTGGAAAGAGACTGCTATGCAGGTGAAAGAAGGCTTTCACCACAAAAGAAGAGGACGAAACCCGGTTCTTCCAGGTCTCCAGCGCCTTACCACAGTTTACTGATGCATGGAAAAGTCAGAAAGACAAGCACATTTGCCAAGAAGTATTTCCACCTAGGTATCCACTGCCTCCGGACAGCCTGCCATCCACATCAGTACGCCTGGGATGTTACTTTGGTCTCTGACTCATATTCTAATTTATTTACCTTTCTGTATTTGTTAAGCACAACATTCACTCACAGGTATCTTGGCACCGATAACCTTTCGAAGAGGAGTTGGGTAACTTACTTCAAACAGATAAAGTACTAGGCCGAGAAGGAGGGGCAGGTTCTGTCCATAATGCTGATGACAAACTATTCCAAAGTTCTAAAGCTGCTAAGAACGCTTTCCCGCCTAAGGTGGTATAGCAGCACCTCGGGACCTGGGCCAAAGAAGCTTTTTCAGGATCTAAGTGAATGACTTGGTTTGTGAGGGACCAACTCCCGACACAGAGGATTTTGCAATCCACATTGAAAGGTTTTGTGGACTAGATACAGAGATTTGAAGATAATTCTCTGTTCGACTGGGACCAGTGCACCTCAGTTAACGTAGGAAGATTGCTCACAGCTTGGTGGACAGAAAATGTGGACTATAATAAAGATATGGAGGCCACGATTAATTATAACCTCTTAATGCCACCACTTACAGCGGCGCCTGTAAAGAATTTAGAACATCACAACATTCGATAATGCAATAAAAACTACGACCAAGCAGTTATCTTCTTTTTTTCTGCTGCACACAAACAGTTAAGTGGTGTTTCCGTATGGAGAGCTGTTTAGTTGTTATTGGTCTGGTTGTAATTTGGTAAAAAATTATTAAGTCATTTTATGAGCAATGAAGGTTGAGTTTTTTTAATGTTTTAGAGCGAGAATATTACATATTTATTTTACGAATTGTTATTTGTTTCTATCATTGTAACGCTAGGTCAGTTTAGGTTTTTCAAATTGCACAGTGTGAGATTACTTCGTTTCATCTGGTTTCTGTTCAATTTAAAAAAATCTCACTAACGAAGAGGATTGTTGCTACTGAAGCGCGAGATTGCGCTGCTGAAGACAGTGGGTGGCGCACGAGGTAAGGTTGCGCCAGAGGACGCACTAGGATTCAAATATAAAAGTGCAATGCTCGCTTAGCTTTGGGAGGTGTAGCGGAATGATCAACAGAGCGCAAGGTCGCACAGGCTAGCGTAAAGCTTGTTTGAAAGTTGTTACAGCTTTTGCATTCGGGCTTGTCGTATGCACGTATGTCGAATCGCACCTGTGGCAGCCATTTTGAAAGATTGAAAAGGTTATGGTGGTGCCTTGTCATTAAAGGCAGGATTGAAAAGGTTATGGTGGTGCCTTGTCATTAAAGGCAGGAGTTATTAAGGAGTGGACTGGTGAAGGGCCCTTCAGTTAATAGCTCCAATGAATGGATGAGCTAATGTAATTATATTTGTAAATAAGAAATGTAATTGAACTTGTACCAGAAACTCTTCTAACTAAAGTAGCAATACAGTCCTGGCTGAAGGGGATAATTTGGCAGATAAGGCAATTGAACATAAAATTGAGAACAGCCTTAATAATGCTGTACAGAGAACATCTTCGAACACTAGGAGCAGAATAAAGAAAAAATTAGAACAAATTAAATGTTCTCAGCGTGTGGGTCATGGGTCTGAAGATAAACATCTTCGTTCAGCAGCTGAGTAAAAAGATTGATGGAGGTAAGGTTTTACGGAAGAGATAGCATTTATAGCTAAAGATGGAAGCGATACACAAGAGGTCTGGATAGGAACCTAAGAACATGCCAAGATAGGCTGTTGAATGTTACTGGTCCAATAACTAAGATATTTGATTAAACGGAGGAAGTGTACGTCAATGGTTGTGAGTTGTGGTTGTGGAGACAATGGATTCAACATGCTTTTTGCCTTTTTGGTAATGCTAATCCAGCCTTAGCCGTGGAAAGAAAGAAGAGCACTCTTTGAAAAATGGATCCGAAGTTAGGGGATTTGGCTACCAGTGAGGGTGGTCCTTCAGGTCATGCAATTTTTTTTGTTGTTGCGATTTCTCCATAAATGAAATGTGTAAATATTTAGGGCATTTAGATAGTCATATGCAGTGCTTAGTTTGAGCTGGTGGTTTTCGGTCGGTACTAAACACCAGAAATATAATTTGAACACCGGTGCCTTATGACAAGCCACCACATGGTGGCTCTGTTGGTCTAATTTTCAGGTGAGCACAACAATAGAGAGTTTAATAATTCAACGTAGGTTAAAATGAATAATACCTACTACTGTCACACTTGTAGAAGTGTGATGGTTAGTTGTTTTGTTGGTACTGTCATTGGCAGCGCTGGCAGGGGACATGAATGATGCAAGCTTCAATGGCCTTCTGAGAAGGGCTCTTGCACTTACATTTTTACAAATGAAGCACTGGTCATATGGTTTGTACATAGCTAACTTCTGGGACAGAGGGTTTCGCTGCCCACTTTGAAAGGCTATATGGACTGGGCAACATGATTTGAAGATAATTCTCTGTTCCATTGGTAACCAGTGCAGCTTAGCTAACACAGGAGAATTCTTGGACTCGGGTGTATCTGACCCCTCTCTCCTTCACCACTACCCAGACCTTTCACAGGAAATGCTCACTCCATGGACAACAATCATAATTACAACAAGCATTTGCAATGCAATCGGTCTCGCATTTACGCGAGTTTAAGCTATTGGCATTGTAACTGACGATGCCTTTTATTTATGTTTTAAACATGAAATCAAAAATAAAAGGCATTTTTATTTGCAATGTCAATAGCTCAAAGTCGCGTAAATGCAAGACCTATTGCATTGCAAATGCTTGCTTAATAATGGACATGCAACTGCTGTAATGCTCTGACATTTTGGAATTAGATCCATGGTAACTCTTAGAGATGCTTTTGCATGCGTTTCCACTATGTAAAGATAATAGAAACACGTATCGAGTGTGATGGTGATCTAAGGAGTTTAAATTGTAAATAAGCATGCACTGCAATCTGCTGTGTATATTGTGTCAAAAATATCATACAGTAATGGTGGTATTTGTATCCTTCTAGCCCTGACAAAGTTATAGGGATACCTCCCAAGATGGCGAAACAAATGATGGCTAAAGGCAGGCTTACAGGAGCAAATAAAACAATGTTAAATAGAAGACAAGAACTCACTCATGATTATTGTACTACTTGTACAGAATGTGTTGATTAACTTGTTTCTGCGTGTGCTTCATGAAGTTGGACATGTATTAAAACAACTCTGGGCCTTCGCAGATTATTCTACCTTGCAATTTCCATAAAGCCAGACAGACCTTTGATTGTGAACAACCTTCGATATGGCTAACGGTTCCAGCACAAGAAACTTGCCAAACTCTACCTGATAAACCCTGCACAAAGATAAATGGACCAGTGTCGTACTGTAACAGATAAATAAAAAATAGAAGATAGGAAATATGGCGTGGGCGGAGCCGCTGTGGCCTCAATAAAAAAACGCTACTGCACAATGCTTGTTCAGGACAATAGAAAACCAATTTACTATTCACTATAGATCTTCAAAGCTTAATTGTATAACTTGAAAATATACCCGTGAACAGAATGAATCCTGAATGGTTCCTGATGTCCTTTTCCTTTACCACCATTAAAATTGACTAATTTACCTCTTCAAACTGTCGCTCAATAATCCAATCTTGGCTTATGTGTGGAAGGCAGTGTTCTGCAAATCACAGCAAGTTATCCAGCATTTTAGCAGGTGGGCACTTTTGAACTGAACACACGTGTAAATTAAACAATTTTTAAGGCAACACAATCCCTTTGCTTTCCTTCGAAATGGTGTGTGCATCACCATGCAGACCATTCACGAGACGGTTAGGGGACACTAAACACCCCACTCACCGTCCTTTGTTTTTAGCATCATATAGTTATTGGCCACATTAAAATTTACTTTCTGGTAACTATAATGATTTTTAACTTCACTTTCCATCTCACGGGCCCCCACTCCTCAGTTTAGAAGTGCATCCCTGTCTCCAGGTGTATGCCCGCCCTCTATCAAATGAAGGTTTTAGAGGGCGAGGACTGGCCGATGATGAAGCATGACACCAGGTGGTGTGTGAGACCAGTCCGTTACTTTTTGTGAGATGTCCCCACTCACAATGGTTTTATAACTGTAGCAGGGTCAAACCTCACTAGGAGCAGCTCTTTTGTGGTAAACATTTAGTAATGGAGGCCGCTAGCTCCTAGAACCCCACGCCTCCTGTTCCCTCCTCCACACATTGTGGAGTCCTTTTGTGATTACATCACCATGCAGAAACAATGCTCTTTTTTTTAAAAAAAGCATTACAGAATGAAAATCTTCAGGCTTACTTGACTGGTGTGCACATCACTGTGCTGAATCACTGCCCCCAGCAACTGCGACCCCAAGCGAACAAGAGGTGTGCGTATCCACCGCGCCATTTCTGAGAAATCAGCTGCAAACATGTAGTAGAAATGAAAGCTCGTTGTGTCTGAGTGACTTCTCAGCACTCTCCCACAGTAACTGCTCGCCAGCTAACTTTGATGTGCAAATCACCACAGCGTGTCCCAGAACACAGCTGTCTACATGAACTAACAAGACAAGCCCGGCGGAGCGTGGCGCGCGCGCTTGGCGGGGGCGGGGGAGTGGACCCTTTGAAGTACGATGCCAAACGGATTGCATGGCGGCACGATGCACGTGATTGTGCGCGTGCTCGCCATGCAATCCACTTTTGGGAGCCCCTTACTAGAGTCTCGCTGAGAGATCGCTTACGCGATAGCCAGGCGAGACCTAAAAACCACTAATTATTTCAACGTGAAAGGGTTCAAGAACCTTGTAAAGAGAAGGGCCATTATCTCCTACCTAGAAAAGTCACAAGCAGACATCTGCCTACTTCAAGAAACTTACTAGTTCTCCCGCGAATGGCATAGGTTGAGAACCAGGGCCTTCCCCCAACAGTTCTTCTCCTCTCTGACACGTAAGGCTGCAGGGGTGGCAATGCTCTTCGCGCGTACATTTACAGGTAAAGTGGGAGCAAAAATAGCAGAAATTAAGGGCAGTCTTTTGGGGTATCAGGTGCATGTAGGAACATAGGTACTGGTGGTGGGTTCCATCTATGCCCCAAACGAGGGACAGGAAAAATTCTTGCAAGGCGCAATAGCAGATTTTAAATCCACAAAAGACCAGGGGGTGATCCTTGGGGGAGATCTCAATCTGGTGATGCACAGCGAGCTGGATCGTTCGGTACAGAAACAGGGTGGCACGGGGGGCAATATCAACTGAAGGGGCGCAATGGTTACAGACACTGGGATTGCATGGTTTATGGAGGGTTAAGCATCCAGACATGAGAGACAACACCTTTTTCTCTCAGGCTCATAAATCTTATGCCAGATTGGACTATCTCCTGGGGACCTGGCCGGTACTAGATGTCCTAGCGACGATAGGGATAGAACCACAGTCAGATCACTCAGCAGTTTTTTATGGCGTTGTTCTCCCTAGGGTAGGAGATGGATCACGTTCGAGGAGATTAAGGAAAACCCTGCTTAGTAGAAAGCAAGTTGTGGAGCAGATTAGGGTGGCCCTTGAAAATTATATGCAAATCAATGATAACCCGGATGTGAAACCAGCTACAGTATGGGAGGCACTGAAGGCAGTCGTAAGGCGAGAATTTATTCCTATCTTGGCAGGAGACAACAAGATAAGACGCAAAAAACGTGCTATGCTCCAAAAGCAAGTAAGAGAGCTGGAACGTATCCATCATCGTACAGGGGCGCCTAGAATATGGAGGCAGTTACAAGCAACTAGAAAAAAACTTTGGAGGAATCAACTTAGATTATGCAGAATATGCCCTCCTACGCCTTAAGCACTCTTTCTACATTGGGGCAAAAAGTGTGGCAGGTTATTAGCAAATAAACTCAAGGGTCAAAGACAATCCACTGCGATAAACACCCTGAAAGAAGAGGATGGCACCTTAGTTATTGGTGATAAACAGATAGCGGAGAGGTTTAGAGCCTACTACGCAGCCCTCTATGACTCTCAAGACTACCTCGTTCCCAACATCCAGCGCTACTTGGAGGAACCCAAGGTCACAAGCCTAACGAAACAGCAAGCAGAGGCTATAGATGCCACCATAGGGATAGAGGAGGTTATATCAGCGATATCCTAATTAAAACTGCACTAGTCCATGGGACCGGAGGGTCTCCCAGCAGCCTTTTATAAAAAACCGTTTGTAGGGAATTGGCTCCGATTCTAACAGCAGTCTTTAACTCAATTGAGGGCCCATGGAACTCTCCCATCGTCAATGGCCAAGGCATCCATTACGGTTATGGCTAAGCCGGGGAAAGATAAACACCTCTGCGGGTCTTATAGACCCATCTCACTCCTGAACGTTGATTCGAAATTACTGACGGGGATATTAGAAGCCCGTCTGGGTCCACTGATGCCAGGTTTATTTGAGCCAGATCATTCGGGGTTTATCTCATCCGGGCAGTGTGCCGAAAACATTAAAAGGGTTCTACATTTGATAGATAAGGTCACTTGCAAGAGGGGGGAAGCCATGCTACTCTATATAAATGCAGAGAAGGCCTTTGACTGGGTTCACTGGCCATACCTTATGGAGACGCTAGTTCACTTTGGATTGAGCAGGAGGTTTCGAGCTTGGGTGCTGAGCCTCACTCAAGGTGAATGGGCACAGTCACTGGTTGCACTAGAGGAACCGGTAGCGTCGAACCCAAGCTTTTTTAAGGAAGCACAACAACTCGGGGGGGGGGGGTCTCAGGATTCTATATAAATATCTCTAATTCCCAGACACTAGACCTTACAGTCACACCTGAATCCCGGGAGGATATATCTGAGGCATTCTCCATTAAATGGGCCTTGCGTGCTTTTCCTATCTGGGCCTACAAATTGCCCCAACAATAGAGGAGGTATCTGGACTGAATTATCAAGACCTATTGTGGAGGGTGATAGGTGAAGGCAGATGTATCGCGTTGGAAACTGTACCCGCTGTCTTGGCTTGGGAGGATTGCGGTTGTAAAAAAGACAGTACAACCCAAAATCTTATATCTATTTCAGACCCTCCCACTGCAACCCCCAAAGGGAATGATAGCACAGTTGCAGGGGGAGCTTCAACTATTTGTCTGGGCGGGTAAGCGGCCCAGAATGAGTCGGACCGCAGCTGGGAGCCTACATCAAGGGGAGGTTTGGGTGTCCCATGCTTCCTGCAATACTATCGAGCAGCCCAGCTTAGGTACTTAGTGGAGTGGTTGAGGCCGGAATCTGAGAAGCGATGGCTCTTTATGGATAAGGCTTTAACGGGCACAGACCTGTGGAAGATCCCATTTTTGACACTTTCCCACCGTCCCACCAATCTCTACCTGTCATTGATTACATCCCCCACGTTGCGGGCCTGAGACACAGTAGTCACCTCTAAAGAGCTGACATCCTTCCCTTCCCCCCTCACTTCGGTGGTAAGGAACGGGGACTTACCCCCCGATTGGATGTCAGTGGGTTCAAAGCATGGCAGAGACCGGATTACTATTTAATCGGATAATTTTTTCGAGGGGTATGGCCCCATACCCCTTGATGACTTACAGAGAGATCGGACTGCACTTGAGACAGAGAGATATAGATACACACAGTTAAGGCACTGGTTGATGCAGCCCTTAGAAAGAGAAGCAGCGCAACATTCTTCAACCCATTTGAGAAATGGCTGATTCGCAAAGCCACAGACTGGGGTGTGATTACAGAATTATATGGGCATCTTAGAGGGGGGAGAGTGATTTGAAAACACTTTTGCAGCTGAGAGGGAGGTGGGCAGACAGCTCTCCTCGAAGGAATGGCTGCATGTCTTATACCAAGCATGACACACAGCATCAAATATGGCCAGTACTGAGACGGCAACGAAAATCATTTCATATTGGTATCTAACTCCTGAAAGATTACACCGGATGAAACCAGAACGAAGCGGCAGGGGCTGGAGAGGCTGTGATGCACAGGGGACCTTGCTACACATACTTTGGGAGTGTCCCAGGCTATTGCAATTCTGTGAAGAGGTATTACTTCACTTTGACACCCAATTGCCTAGGTTCCCCACCTTCACAGCACTTGGTCTCCCTAATCCACTCACTTACTCTTTACGCTATAGATGATGTAGACACATAGCAGTGGCACTGGGGGCAGCGCACCAATCACTTATGGCTGCTCCGGCTTACGGCACAAACTGAGAACTCCTGACTGGGAGCAGCCATTGAAATGAAGAGTTGTCCCAGATTTTTTCTTTCTGTACTGTAGTAGATATTGTCTTGTTGTTTATATGCCCCGAACGGGGGGAGGGTGAAGGGTTGGTGGGAGGGGATTTGATTCAAACATGAACCGAGTGGTCTGATAAAATGGCATTTAGAATTTAATCATTGTGTATGTAATGTCATATATTTGGTTTCAATAAAACAGATTTAAACCTAAAACCCACTGATTAAAAAGGTTGTTAAATTTACAGCACTACTTCCATTATGATGGGACCTGGGCGGCCTTTCTAATGTTGGCTTTTGGCTATTGCGAAGTAAATTCAGCCGGTGTCTGGTGGTCTTATTTTTGTGTACAGTACGAGTCTGAAGGTGAGGTTAGAGTCACTGTGTATTGTGTAGCATTGTCAAGTTCAGGGATAAACCGATCCAGGTTCATCATGGAGAGCCATTCCTGTAATTCAAGTTCTTTGCAGGCATTCGCAATGAGTACAAATTCTGTCTTGGCAGAGTTCAACTTTGAAAAGTGTTAGAAATTGGGTTACTTGTTGACTGGGGTGTGAGCCCTGGTCAAGCAGCAACCACAATCCTAATCAGGGTAAGGCACAAGCAAACCCTACATTAATCTGTGCTCAACCCCTTGGTAGCTTGGCACATAGCAAGTAGGCTTAACTTAGAGGCAATGTGTAAAGTATTTGTGCAACACTTCAAACAGTAAAAAAACATCACACAAAAAGAATCCCACACCAAGTTAAAAGAATAGAGCTTTCTTTAATAAATAAAACAAGACCAAAACGAACAAAATCCAATTAGTAGATCGGGAGATATTTAACATTTTAGGTAAAATAGTGCCAAAAAGCATAGAGTGCCAACTGTAGATATCTGGTCATGCCAGAATGAGACAAAGTCACAAATTCAGGCCAGTTGCGGTGGAGCGCAGGCCGGCTACAGGGACCTAGTTAGCCCACTGAACAAAGTACCTTAAAATCCGGGTTGCGGAGCGATGCGATGCATGGATCCATGTTAAAAATGCGTTGTGCAGGGGCAGTTCCGAGTTGTGGCTAGGCTGGGGTGCAAGGTCCTGTTGTGTCGAAGTTGAGGATCTCATCGACGGGGCTTGTGATGCAAAGTATGGCGTTGAGTATGTGGCGCACAGTTGGGGTGATGTGCTTGTTCCGAAGAGCTGTGAGGCTGCGATGCAGAGTTTTCCATCATCGTTGGGCTGCTGTCAACAAGAGCCTGTGCTGAAGATACATCACGCAGTGGCAGTTCTGAAAGTGATGCAATCTGCGACGGTGATGAGTCTTTGCGACTGGTCCAATTGACACAGCAGCAGAGATGCATCGGTTCTGCACAGGGTTAGACCGCACAGCAGAGGAGATGCGTCAGTTCCACTGGATCCATAGAGGCTTGCAAAGCATCTTTTAACCACTTCCAAAGGCCTTTGACTAGGGTGGCACCACTTGGTAGGGTAGACTCACAGACGGAAAGAAAAGTCCAGATGCAGATGCACGGTTGTTGGAAGCCTGTTATGTCTCCAAGGCTTCAAATCGGGAGGTGAGCCAACTAGCTCCTGGAGTCACTGTGGGTTCGGAGTTCAAAAGATACAGGTCAAGTCCTTCTCACCCAGTCAAAAGGTCAGCAGGTCAGCACAGCAGGGCAGTGCAGCAGTTCTTTCAGAGCAGCAGTCCAGCAGAGTGGCAGTCTTTTCAGCAGCACATCAGTCCTTCTTCCTGGCAGACTATTCACAGGTCCAGAAGTGTACTGGAGCTGTGGTGTCTGAAGTCCTTATTTTATATACAGTTGTGCCTTTGAAGTGAGGAGAAGCTTCTCGAGGCATGCCTTTGAAGTGCACAGATGCCCTGCCTTCCATGTCCCAGCTCCAGACTAACTACAGGGGGTGTGCAGCCCCTCTGAGTGGAGACAGGACACATTCAGGTATAAGTGAGGATGGGCCAAGCTCTGCCAGTGACTGCCCACCTAGTCACACCTAAGCTCCCATTGTGTGTGGTTGTCTAGCAGGAATACATAAAGCCCAACTGCCAACTATGCCCAGTCATGTGACCAGAGAGAGGAGGCAGTCACCAAATGGCTAAGACAAAAAAATGCCAACTTTCTCAAAGTGGCATTGCAGGATTGTAATTTAGAATACGACTTTACTACAAGTTAGGATTTTAAATTAGAATTACAGAGACACCAAACATGAACTGTTTTTCTCTTCCCATTTGGAAATCACACTTATGGTTATCCTGTAGGAGAGATAGGGCTTTCAGTTGTGAAAAATGAATTTAAGATTTTTGCTCTACCAGGACATGTGAAACCTTTACAGGTCCTACTTTCTAAATACATTGCATCCTCCTCTCTGGGCTGTCCAGGGCCTACCCTAGGGCTGACATATATGTATTAAAAAGGAATGTTTGGGCCTGGCAAACAATTAATTTATCAGGTCGAAAATGGCAGTTTAAAAACTGCACACACAGGCACTGCAATGGCAGGCCTGAGATGTTTAAACGGGATACATAAGTGGGTGGCAGACCCACCAGTAGGTGTTAATTTACAGGCCCTGGGCACATTTAGTGCCACCTTACTAGGGACTTATAAGTAAATTAAATATGCCAATTGGGTATAAGCCAATTTCCTACCATGTTTTAAGGAGACAGCACAAGCACTTTAGCACTGGATAGTAGTGGTAAAGTGCACAGACTCCTAAGGCCAACACAAACTAATTCAGAAAAAAATAGTAGTAGGAAGGCAGAAGACTTTGGGAGTGACCCAGCAGAATGTCCCTGGTCTAACAGGAAGGCTTTAGAAGTCCAGTTCTGAATGTTATGCTATCAAAATTGATAGTGTACACTGCTACCCCAACAGGGTATTCTGGCGCAGAGCAGGTAAGAGGACACTTAGGAGCATCAAACTAAAAGAGCCAAGTCTTCAGGCCTTTGCAGAAAACGAAAAGTGGCGCACAGGTTCTCAGTGACTCTGGAAGAGAATTCCAGAGTTTCTGGCCTAGATATGCATAGAAACGTCCTTATATGCGAGTCAAGCGGAACCTAGGCACAGTAAACAAAGCGCAAGTCATTTGATCTCCGAGATCATAAGGCTTTAAAGTTGATGCGTTTAAAAATCATGAGCCAGTGCATCTCACAAAAAAGATGGTGAACCGAGGCAAATTTTGGAAGCTGGTAAAGAAGCCTAGTGACTGTGTGCTGCACAATCTGCAGCCGACAAATTGTAGCTTTATCGCTAACTAGATATAGCACATTGCCATAATCTAATCTAGATAGAATTAGGGCTTGAAGTCCAGTCCTTTGGGCAGGAGCAAGAATCAATCAAATGATTTTTTACAGCCACTTAAGCACTGAAAACAGGTGGCAGTCACCTTAGCCACTTGGGGCTTCATAGATAGCTTATCATCCAGAAGAAAGACCAGATTTTTGATCTTCTGAGATGGAGTAGGCAGAGCTCCTAGAGTTTCTGCCCAATGTTGTGGGCCCCAAAGAGAGTAATTTTTACAGAGAATCATGACCTCAGTTTTGTCACCTTTGAGCTTGAGTGAGTTGTTATTCATCCATGAGGAGATATGACTCAAGCCCAGGCTAAGACCCAAAAGTCCATCATTATGTGCAGATAACAAAGCAAAGATGATCCGAGTGTCATCTGCATAAGAAAACAGGGTCTGGCCACAACACTCAACTACATTCATAGGGCGGATGTAGATGTTAAACAACTAGGGCTCAGCTCAAAACCTTGGGGGACTCCTGAAGTTAACACATGTGTCTACAGCCTGGTACCAGATAAAAACACTTGAAACAACTGATCTTCAAGGACAATAACAGCCAGGTCAAAGAAGAATCATCAAGGCCGAGTGACAGCAACCTTTCTGCCAGGATGGAGTGCAACACAGTATCAAAGGCCGCATTCAGGTCTAACAAAATGAGTACAGCTGTTCCGTCCTCATCAAAGCACTGCCTCAAGTGTTCGGTTACGTGCAAAAGGGAAGATTCAGTGCTATGATCAGCTCTGAAACCAGAGTGGGATAAATGAAGGAAATTCTGAGCCTCCACAAATGAAGTGAGGTGCGCATTTACATTTTTCTCCAGAATTTTGGAGCAGATAGGAAGCAGATAAATTGGGCAAAAATTCAACCAATTGCCTGGGTCTAATTAGCATTCTTCGAAAGTGTAAGGACCATTGCATATTTCCAATACTAAGGGACTAACCCCTCCTGTAGAGTGGAATTAAGAAGATCCATTATTATAAGTAACAAGCTTGAATCCAACTGCCTAAGCATACTAAGGGGCAGGGGATCCAGCGGAGATCCTGATTTAATAGATAAAAGAATGGATTTTAAAGTTGCAAACTCTAAAGGGGACCATGTCCTTAGTTTAGATGCGAGACCAGAACTGGTCGAGGTGTTCATGTCGACAACAGTATCACACATGTGTATTTCATCCGAGTTATTCTTTGCCAATTGGGAAATGTTTTCCACTTTATGGATGAAAAAGAGAGCTAACTCCTCGCATTGCGTCTCGGAGAGCCACGGTGTAAAAGGCAAATTACAGAAATCCGATAGTTCCTTAGCCACCTTGAAAAGTTTTCTGGTGTAACTTTGAGCACTTAAATTTTTTTCAAGTAAAACGCTGCACGAACAGATTTACAAAGCCCATGATATTTTTTAGCACTGCTTTGTAATGGATTTTGGCCTCTTCTGTATAAGACTTTCTCCAAAGTCTCTCCAAGACCTTACATTGCTTTTTCTTGTCCTTTAATGTTTTATTACACCAGGGAGCATGATCGTTTAACAGTGGCCAGTAAAATTTCCTCCATCGCCTCCATAAGCCAAGTGTGAACCAGATCCGGATCTTCAGCAGACGCTTGTTTTAAGAAAGACCTGGTATGATGGAGTGTTTTATTAAAATTAAGAATACTCAATTTAGCCCAGTTCCTAGATTTAAATGTAGTGTTAGGTCATGTTGTTAGAGAGCAAATCAGAATTCTAACATTAAAAGGCACAGCAAAGTGATCGGACCAGTGTAGCGGAAGAGGAGGGGCAATAACCAAATCTGACAAAGTAGTAAAAACTGGATCCGAGAGATGGCTGGCGACATGAGTGGGAGCTAAATTGCACAACTTCAAATTAACAACACTTAATTAAGAAATGGTGGCGAGGCAGTCAATGTTATGGCCTTATGATATTTTGATATACCTGCTGGATGTAATCTGCATATTGGTGAATGCTGATGTCTTTGCTAGCAATGAGGACTGCTACAAACTCTGTGTACAGCTTGAAGCTCAACTGTGAGAGGATGGATCCTTTGGGGACCCCATAGGTGACAGGAATGGCTGCCTTTTTTTAATTTTTTACTAGAATTCTCGACCACTTGGATTTTAGCTGTCTCTATAAAGCTCTGTAGTCTAAGATGACACTGTAAGTATACTAGGTATGCAAGAATTAAGGACTGAGCCATACAGGACCCTATTTTTTTATTTAGAGCTGTGTTGGGGAAAAGAACTGCCTGAGAGCTGTCAAAACGAAATTATTTAAACCGTATACTGACACCAGAGATCAAGTAGAGCAGAGTTACACATGGGGTTTAAAAACATGTATAGTTTTAGAAGGATTAGCAAAGCCATTCGCCTTGATACAGCCAGTATGAGTTCATCTGACACGGTAACAAGTGCAGTACAGTTCAATAGAGGGGACATGTTTTTAGCGTTTTATAGGGAAGGAAATATGACAAACAATGCTCAAAACTGAAGGATGGACAAAAGGTTTCTTTACCAAAGGCACCACTATGGCTTTCTCCCATTCAGACTGAACTGTGGCTGAGGTGAAGGAAAGATTGCAACCATTCAGCCACAAATGGAAACCCGGAGCAGAAGGAGGGGACAGAGGGATTAGTCATTAACCTCTCCAACAGACCCCTTAGCGACACAGAGGAAGATGTCATAAAGAAAGGACTAGGCTTTGTACCTACTCCTAGAGTAGATAAATTTGAGTTGATCTGTGAGGTCCAGAATTTCTTCCAGAAAATACGCCTCAAAGCATTCTTCCGTGACGAACCTCCAACCGAGTCCAGTGATACTGGCCTACATAAGGCTTCCACCTTTACCCCTTCTAACAACATGATTCCCTCGGAGGTCCTTACCTTCGAGAAGGCCGTACTAAAAGACCTGGACAAAGTACAGGATAAGAATGTTTTGTACAACAACTTTACTCGCAGAGAAAGGGAAGCGGCCAGAACGTTAGCAGCTGACACCACTATCACCATCAAACAGGCTGATAAGGGAGGTGCCACAGTAATCCAGTCTACCAAGGATTATGAAACAGAATGCCTACGACAACTTGGGGATAGAAAATACTATACTCCCATCAACATTGATCCCACGGCGAGATTACATCTAACAATAGCAAGTAAGGTATTGGAGGCAGAAGCTAACGGCTGGATCACGAAGAAAGAAGCAGACTTTCTTATCACTCCCAACCCTGTCATACCTTATTTTTACACATTACCTAAGGTACATAAGGGCATTATTCCTATCCCTGGGAGACCTATTGTCTCTGGCATTGGCTCCCTCCTGGAACCCTTATCAAAATTCTGCGATCACTTCCTACAACCCCTGGTGAAAGAGACACCGTCCTATGTCAGGGACACAACTGACATTTTGAACACGATTGAGGGGATACAGAATACCGAGAATGTTGACCTACTAGTGACCCTGGATGTAGAGGCACTCTACACCAACATTCCACAACAGGCTACCCTGACGGTGATAGAGGCAGCCCTACATAAAAGGGAATGGACATCCCCTACTCCCATAACATTCATTATGGACTTGGCCACATTAGCTCTCACCGAAAACTATTTTGCATTTAAAGAAAATCTTTACCATCAATCCCAAGGTACTTCAATGGGGAGTACCTTTGCTCCCAGTGTGGCCTGCCTGTATATGGCGGCTTTTGAAGAGGCAGTGATAATGAACGTGGACAACCCCTTTGGCCCAAACTTAACCCTTTGGAAAAGGTACATCGACGATGTCATCATCTTATGGAAAGGGGATTTAAGAACCTGTAACGAATTCTGTGAATGGATTAACACTAAGAATCAGTTCCTGAAATTCACACGCCATATCTCTGACTCTGACATCCCTTTCCTGGATTTGAACATCAGACTGACATCTACAGGGTTGAGCACGAGTCTCTACAGAAAACCAACTGACAAAAACAGTTTACTTCTTTACAGCAGTCACCACCCTAAGGCCCTACGTGACAACTTACCGTTTGGCCAATTCCTTCGACTCAGGAGGAACTGCAGCTCCATCATTGACTACAAAACTGAGGCTAATATCCTTTCAGAAAATTTGACACAAAGAGGCTATCCTCCTCGAGTGATACACAATTCAATGAAGAGGGCCAGAAATAACAATTGCGAGGCCCTTTTGGAAGTAAGAACAAAAGATAATATAGAAACCATTACTTGTGTCACATCTTTTACACCAGAGTCCAATAACCTTAAGAAAGTGATAAGAAAACACTGGGGAATACTATCCGCAGGTACACTCATGATTCCCCCGCCACGTTTTGCTTTCAGAAGGACTAACAACCTGAAGGACACTTTGGTGCACACAAGACCCAAGAAACACATGACTTCTACATACAACACCCTATGGAATCTTCCACCTGTACAGGGCCATTACACCTGCGGGGGGTGCTCTTGCTGTGGACAAACAATTGTGGCTAAATCCATCCGCCTTACTGCCACTTTCGAATGGGTCTTAAAAAGACACACAAATTGCAATTCTATGAACTGCATTTATCTATTAATTTGCCCATGCGATCTCTATTACATAGGGATGACGACACGAGTAGTGAAAACACGCATCACTGAACACAAAAGCAACATTAGATGCTGTAAATCTAACACGAAACTTTACAGTCATTGCCTTGAATGTAAACATAGCCCTATAGATTTACATTGGATTGTCCTTGAAAGTCAGCCTGGGATGTCTCAACATTCTTTGTTCAGGCTAGAACAACGCTGGGTACACCGCCTTTCATTAGATAGACTTGGCCTCAATGATGACATACCCTGGGCGGCAATATCCAATTAACAGAACACCTCACCTGCATTAATGACGAGGTGGCAAGATAGTGTTGGTACCACCTTATGGTCTTACTGAAACTTAGTCCTTCATGTTTGCCAACATTTGCACCATTACATCAGGGCACCGTGATTAAGCCACTAAATCATCGACTTCGCACTGCTTTATGTGCTAACTGAGCCAATTTCCCCATTCCCTTCTACCTTTCGCCTATACCCACACCACTCCATCATGGCGCCCGTACTGGGTTACCAAACTGATTAGACCTGAAACGAGCCACCGATAATAGGCACAATACTAGTCTTACATACTCGGGTGGGTTCAGACGCTATCGAATACTTCCTTGGCGAGCCTCTAATGCCATCTTTTGAGTATATGTAATACATATTAAGCAACTACAACATGGCGCCCAAGATAAGCCTCTATTTACATCAAGAATGACATGCACGGCGCAAGTTTCAGTTGCCATGGACGTGATATTACTACACGTGACCAGCTCCCAGCCAATTATCTGCTGAATAAAATACAGCGCCACCGGCCCTTCTTTCATCTTCCGGGTTCGGCGACGCGGGCAGGTTTACTAACCTCCAGGGGATCTATGATGTGTAAGTACATTCCTGGCTTCTTCGATAGCTTGTTTTTGTTCTTGTTCTTTACATTAGACGTTCTTTACATTAGACATCTTCTGGGCATTTGACACTTAAAGGAGCAACTATACTTCCATTAAGGGATTCTCTAACACCGACACGTACTTCGACCAGGATCTCTCTTACAGGATTCTGTACTGGTGTAGAAATACGAGTATCACGGGTCCATGACATTGACCTTCTCACACCTGGGGTGTAGTTTCTTTAACGCGCTCACACCCTCTCTCCCGCACTGTGATATTCCACTAAGGATCTCTCTGACTCAATCGGGCGCACATATAGATAGACCTTGTTATTATCTCACTCACACTCCTGAATTCTTCTGTAATTTATCAGAAGCAGATTGTGACGATTCAATTGGGACATACACCTATATGTCTTATCCTCTATTAGTTTCACTTGGTTGGCCACCTATGAGACTATATCACTATAACACACTTGAGGTGTTACATGCTTGAGCCATATTTACAAGAGAGACAAAGGATGGAGATATTGACCACTTTTTGACATTCTAAACTCCATTCTTGCATTTGCCTCTACTTTTTCTTTTTATATTATTGTCTCATAGGGAACGAATGTGTTTCTCCCCCTGTTGACGCGCCATGCACCTGATGATGAGGTTTTTATAATAAGAATTGGTGAGTCCACACTTAACCATAGTTTGTTCATTACTACTGTTAAAAATGGCTGTTTTTCAACCAGAGCCCCGCTATGCCTCCTTTGTTAACCGATTTTAAATCAACGTTGGTTGATTGGTTAATATCCAGATAGTGATCCAGTATAATCATTGTCTGGAATATACCAAATTGTAATACTGGTTAAACAAACTGGTGTTAATTTGTTGTTACAGATGCCAAGGGTGGCTCTCGATATATTTGTTTTTCATATTTTTTCTCTTTCTCTTAGGTGACCCCTTTGAGCCATAAATAATACATAAGGTAGGGGTACCAATTAAGGGTTGACTATTAAGCTATTTTCACCCTTTTTTTACACCACACTGTAGATAGTTTTTAGCACACATCACTTTAGTATAATAGGTCCTGACGAAGCGCCATGGGATCCTTCTGACCGACTGGGCGCGAAACATGTTGACCAGAAGAGTAGAGCGTAGCTAGCCACTCCTCCTTTTGTGAGCAAATATAGCTTTTACGCCACTCACCCTTTTTTAACAAGGTGGTTGACTGAGTCAATAAAGTTACATTTCAGATTAACCAACCTTTTTTATCCATACACATCTACACACCCGGGCCCTCACACGCATGCACCATACGACAGGGAACAAAAGATCTCTGATAAAGAGCCCCTGTATGGGTGCCCGTCGGGTATTGCACCGCCGACCCGACGAGGAGAAAAACCCAGATGATGAAGCATGACACCTAGCTTGCTGGGTGTGTGAGGGTTTCAGTTCCACCCTAAAGGGATCCCCTTCCCTTGTGCACTTACATTCACTAGGTGAAAGTCTGCTATCGGAAAACTTCTTTCCCTTCGACTTCTCACTTTGTAGGAACTACACACCTTTCGTTGATATCATTACTTAGGGCTTGTGTGTAGGACCTCAATAAAAATAGCCCACCCCTTACTCTCCTTCTCTTTGTTGAACACAACCATTTGAAAGGGCAAGAGTATTAGAAGAATGTGAGATACATGTGCGCAAAGGAAGCAAGTTTGTGTTTATAATATTAAAAGGCATTGTCCTTTACAATACCAATAGTTTAAACTTTTGCAAAAGCGATACCTAATGCACAGCGTGGTGTCTGTTAAGCAAGCACTGCGCTCACTATTAAAGTTAAAAAAACAAAAAAAGAAGACAGAGCACGGTGTCCCTGAAGTGGGCGCCACTCTCAGTGTTAAAGTTACAAAAAAAAAAAAAAAAGAAACAGAGCGCAGTGTCCCTGAAGCAGGCGCCGAGCTCAACATGAAAGTTTAAAAATAAAATTAGAAAGTGAGCACGGTGTCTCTATAGTGGGTGCCGCGCTCAGCATGCAAGTTAGAGTGGCATAGCCCTTTATAAGTAAAGCTGGCGCCATTGTCCTGTGTGGGCATGTTGCAAACACAAAAAGGCAGCTGCCATTGTCTCCATCAATGTAAATAAACAAAATAGAGCTAACTCACTAAATAAAGCAGACCGTGTAACGAGCCAAGTAAAATGTCCAGTCGTTATGGGAGGTAACAAACGCAGTCAAGGCGGTACCAAGGAGAGAATAACAAGCCTAATAATGAATCAGAAGCCAGCGTTTACGAAGGACAATGACACAAGCCATTTAAAAATATGGGCGGAGAGTGGGCGGGGCTTTCAGTGCACACTCTACTACAGCAAGCCTCACAGAGCGAAAAGCGCATGTGCGCTGCCGCTAGGCTCGACCTAAAAAATGGGTGGAAAATTACAAAGGGTGGAGGACAGTGCCTCCCCGCTACCTCACGGAGTCATTGGAAAACAAACAGTTGAAAAGAAAACAGGATAAACTGGAAGGAACACAAAGTAAAATTAATTAAAATAAAAAAAGCACCACTCACCACTGCCTATAATAAATAAAAGAATTATAAAGATAAAGAACAAGAAAGTGGGCCCAGGTCATCCAAAAAAAACAGGAAGAAAAATTCTACTTCAAGTAAAATGGCAGGCAGAAGAATGACTCCAGGCAGTGGAGCTGGACAACTTAAGAATGGTAGAGGGCTTTAGGGGCTAAAGATGGGTTGGGGAAAAGACAAAGTGTAATGGAAGTCTTTAGTGACTTTCCACACATAGACTTCACAAAGCTAAGAGGGCCTGCACTGCCAAAGTAACACAAGTTTACATGGTAACAAAGTTAGGTCTTGCAGTGTTGCATGATTTCTTATCAGACCAGCAGGTTTCGTGGTTGTTGTGTCCTGTTTCTGCAATGCAATCTTCCCTAGTGTTCTGCTTCTTGCCGCTCAGCCAGTTTGTGAGGTCATTTCGAATGTTGAGTGTGTTTGTGCTTGGATGAGTGTACAGTTGGAGTGAGTGGGCTGAGCAGCAGGGATGGTGGTGCTTACTTACCATCTTACCAGTTTCCTGGAACGGACTGTAACTGAGTCCTAATAAACCTCTTCTTATAACTTACACTACTGGCTACTAGATTACCCGGCTACAGCACTTTACTTCGTTTAGAACAATGGTGCATAGCTACTTTCTATTTCTGCGCTGGCGCTGGAAGGTTGATTCAAAGGCAACTACTTCAAAGAGATGCTTTACCTTTTTTCCACGAGTCTGAACATAGGAATTGGGTAATGTACTTAAGCAAAGGTAGGGAAAGTGCTTTCGGAAAATCACCAGATATCTGCAAATCACATTGTTTGGAAAGTCTTATGCAACTCACCTTACCAAGCATAATGAAGATCAGATCTCTCAGCAACCTTAGAGTTCTACTAGTGCACACTTTCATAAAAGCAAAGAGTAGCCTCAAATTGCATGTGTGTTGTAGTTTCGATTGGGTGGTGTCTATGTGCCTTAGGTACAAGTGTGTTTGCAGTATCATAAAGATGGGGTTGGAGGTAAATATGGTGCACACAATTAAACTGCCTTATCCAATCTGGCCTCTGGTATAGTTCTGTTTTGCGTGCTTATTATTTTCTAATTGAATGAGTTATGTAACATGTTATAATCTGCTTTTTTTGTCATGTCTGTACTGCTCTGCGCTGCTCAGCTATGCGCTTAAGGAATGTTATGGTGTCACAGTGTGGCTGGGTGGCAGCTGGAGAGGGAGGGCTGAGGAGAAAAGATGTTGTTGTGCTGGGGTTTTCAGTAAGTAAACTGGAAGGAACCTACCTTCTACAATAAACCTATAACCTGTTTATGTAGGAGAATTGGCTATCTGACTTCTGCTTATCAATGCTCTTTAGGGAGAGGGAACAATTCTAACAATCAGCTTCATGAAGGCTAGCTTCTTCGGGCACTGCCATGACTACTAACACCTGTAATGTCGGCCTACATGCCGACTCCTATAACATTTCTATATTTGGCAACTTCAGATCTTTATAGTAGGCTTTTGGTTGCAAGAAGGGCATAACAAGGATTACTAAACTTATGTACTGAAACTGATATACAAAAGCACCATAGGTCAAAATTCTTGTGATGCTGAAAAATGTCCCCGAAGTCTGAGAGTAATAACGAACTTGTGGTGGCCAAGATAATGGGTCCTCTGCCATATTATCATGTTTTTAACCTCGACCCACAAAAATATTGAAGGTAGAATATCAACTACCATTATATCATCAAGAGAAGTATATCTGGAGAATTACAGGTGTATGATTCTTAACTCCACATCTATGTACTTTGACAGTATTGAGTAAACTCCATCTATAAATATAACAATTCTAGCTATAACTTCTCATCTAACTACCTTGAGGATAAATATACATCAATATTTTGACATAGAGCCAGATAAAGCAGGTCACTTTTTTTTTTTTTTTTAAACACAAGAGTTTTTCAGGTCCCAAAACCTAGGACCGAGTTGAACATCAACACCAATGAAGTTGTATAAATATGACACATCCAGAGTCATAACAGTGCAACGGATAATCTATAGTTTCCAGTTTACCTTTAAAGATTGTCTCTTTGTTACATAATTTTCTGAGTGGAGCAATTTTTCATAGTCATTAAAGATCTGCAAAAAAGATACATAAGCGTCAGCATTAATGAGACAAACTTTATATCTCTGTACACATTCTTACAGAAATTGACTTACAAGGATGCTGGTAGCTAGCCCCACAAACAGCTTTTGCACCCATTTTCCCAAACTACGTGCTCGGTGTTAAGACAAACTTGTAAACGGTGTTAGCACCAAGTGCAAAAGAAGAATGAGCGCAATTACCGTTCAGTGCTAAAAACAGGTAGGAAAATCTTTGAACCGGTTTATAACACTGCTCCCACCTCTAAATGAGGCCCTTGGTGTGTTTCAAACACCGCCACTGCACGCTTTGTGCATTTCCTTCTATTTAATAGTGGGTAAGAGACACGAACTATAAGTAAATCTCATTAGATTTGCTCATACAGCACGTGCGTTTTGGCAATGAATCAGTCAACATCAGCATCATCATGATGCACGTTTAAGGTTGCTGAAGCACAACGGGCATCCTAGAACCAACTAAAGCAGATGCTGTTCTTCCTGGAACAGCAAATCTCGAATCACATACAAGTGACAGCATGCAAGACAGCGAAGATGTACAAAACAAAGCAAATGAAGCAAGATTTTGAAACGGTCATGGAAAACTCAAACGGAACAACTCGGTGCGTATATTTTCACCTTCATTATTGTGTGCATATTGCGCTAAATGTTAACCTAATAAGGTGGCCATGCTATCTATGCAGATCGATAACCTATATTATATTAAAAAAGAAACACTAATATCCTAAAATAGCTGACGGGATATTAAGAATACCTTAGTGACTGCACTTCATAAAACAGTATGCAATACCAAATCTAGCCTGGCACATTAACAGGCGCTGCATAGAAATAACCCTATTGTGAGAGTACAAATAAAAATGGCCCAACATGATCATAAATAAACTTAACAGTGTTTGTGCACTACCAGTGCATGACTGGGACAAGGGGTGTTGACCATATCAAAGAATTATTGGTCAGATGTACGAAGCTATTTAGCGGTCACAATCCCTTCGATTCACTAAGTCACAGACAGCTAAATTGCATTTTAGTATGTTTTAAACCTATTTTGCAATTCGGTAAGTGCTGACCAAAGCGCAAAATGAATTTAAAATGGCATACCAAATCACAATTTTGATGGAACATGTCCACGGCGTCCCTTCCAAATTGTGATTCAGAATGCTATGTATTAATGATTTGCGTCAACAATTTCGGTTGCAAGCTAGTGATAGGTTACATGGAGGAGAAGCATGGGGCATAGTCAGTAAAGACTGGCTTCCTCCCAACGAAGCAGAGCAGGGGTTAGGTTCCCGGCACCTGTTTTCCAGGAAAACTCATGACGTTGACTTTTGTAACGATTGTTGCTCTGTCTAACTACTGATGAGGCGTGACCTGAACGCGAATTGGGTTGGTCCCATGATTTGTATTATTAAGATACCTCATTGAAAGGTCATCAGAGTGATTGGTTCGTTTTCCATAACCAACTACCCGTGTAGATAGTGCATCAAGATAGGTCCTGAAGAATTGCTGAGTAATTTACACACATAAGGCAAGAAACATGTTGACCATGACTACACACATATAGACACCCCCGACCATTATTATCGGCGGTATCCCTATTCTGGTTTTAATTGAGACGAGTGGGCTCGCAGATTAAAATTCATTTTGGAGCACCACCTCGCCTCATTTTATTTCTACTCACATCACCTCACATCCACACCACTAGGCCCCTCACTTGCACCTCACCTATACGGCTTGGGAAAAAGATCTCCGACAAAGAGCCCCTCATAGGGTGCCCGTCAGGCATTGCAGCGCCGGCCTGACGAGGAGCAAGCCCTATGATGAAGCATGACACCCAAATAGGTGTGTGAGGGCCCCACTTCCCCAATTGGGAGACACCCAAACTCCACTACTGAGTAAGGGTGTTGACCAACCTAGCCTCCTTCTCTTCTTTCCCCACCCTACAGGAACTGCTACTGTAAAGACTGGCACCAGAGATAGAAAGGGTAATAGAAAAAGGGATAGATAATTCAATGCCTAATAATAAGCATGGGACCACCCTTTGTGAAATGTAACCCAAGTTTTAGACAGGGCGGCACTCATTAAGCAAAAACGAGCGACATGTGGCCCCTTTCATCACTTTTTTATTAATAATATTTTTATTTGAGGTAGATGTTTTATAATAATACTATACATATAAGATTAAAAAGTAGGTCATTATGATGAGGCAATTCATAGTACAATACATTAGTAGTTGACTCTTTCCAAAATGCTAATTCAATAAATATGCCTATCCGTATACAGAATCATAAAAACATGCAATTAAAAACAGCAATAAAAAATAAGAGGGAAAGCTACAAAGGGTAGTCTCAGTTGCTTATAGTTATACTACTGTTTCCATCAGATTTGCATCAGTCTTTATCCTCATTGTAGGTGGATCCCACACTAAACGGCCTCTTTTTTTTTGCATTTCTTCCTTTGTACTGGTAGAAGACATTTTCTAACCAGTAACTTGTTAGAAAGCAATGTAACCATTGCTGAGAAGGCAGAGGTTCAGGTCTCAGCCATTCCACAGTCAGCAATGCATACAAGGCTGATGCTGATACTCACAAAGTAAGGGGAGAGTCCCAAAGCTTCCATCGTGACTGAAGATCATTATCTCTGGTCTCAACTTGATTTTAATCACATTCAAGGAACCCATACATTGAAAGGTTTGTGTACAATAACACTCTGGGGCACTGCAAGATGCACATTTATGCACTATGTCAGCATGTGTTTTTCTGCAGCGAGGACATTTAGAGTTGTCCCTCCAGCCTGTCACCACAGCTTGGCAGGAATGTAATGCAGATTAAAGATTGTTTTATAGTTTTGTGTCTTGAGGTTGGCAGACAGCAATACTAGACTGATCAACCTAATAGTCGCTTTAATATTCTACTATCTTCGTCCTCGTATTTAGTCGCCATCCCCAGTTTTCATACTGAAAAGCTATATCAACCTCAAGTTCCATGAATTACTGGTGGAATTCTTTAATTGTGCCTTGTGTGTGGTAGTTGATTCTGTGAAGTAGGGAATTCTTTTTCACAGACAGATCCTCTATAGCTATATGCCCAATGAAATCGCTAAACTGCAAATACCTGAAAAAAAAGATTTTTTGGCACAGTAAACACTTCCTGCAGTTCTTTAAAAGAAATTAACGTCTTGTTGGAGTGGATGTCCTCTCGCGTGAGCATGCCTGCAATTTTCCATATATTACAATAGTTATCCGTAAAAACTTCAGGAAATATAGTTGACGTCCATAAAGGAGTATGAATGCCTATTTGTATTTTGTGATATTAAATATCCTCATCCAGCTTTTCCACAATCCGATGACCGACAGCAATACCTTAGAATCTTACTCTTTTGAATAACCATTTTCAGCTGTCCTTGAAAAAAAGCCATTAGCCAAGTTTCCCAAATGCAACTCATAGATTAGGGGTTTGTTAGTTGGTTTAGACTTGTAGTTTTGTACCAGTGTGCTCATATGTATGAATGCTGGCGGACAGTAATCGTATTAAAGTTAGAAAACCCCCACCCTCCTTTAGCAATCACCATAAGAAAATTCAAGGCCTTCCTTGGCTGTTTGTAACCCCAAACAAAGCTAGTGCAGATTGAGTCTAATTTCCTGAGCCAATTAGATATTAACTCAAGGGGAATTGCCTTAAAAAGATACAAAAGTACAGGCAAAATCGCAATTTTTATAATGTTACAACCTATAATTGTTAGGTGTGATTATTTAGGCGCTTAAGCTTGCTTTCTGTTTTTTTTAAAAAGGGAATAACAGTGTTCTGATATTTGTCCCCTTCCGAGACAACTCTAACCTCCAAGTACGTGACTTTGCTTGCTGTCTTGGAGCCTTGAACCGTAGAGAAAAAATTAGATAGTATATGTGTTTTGCTTTTAATTAGTAGATATCCAGACACCATCCCAAATGTATGTTCCTCAGCCTCTATCTCCCTTATCGCCACATTGGGAGATGGTGGTTATAATAGAAATGTTGTCTGTGCACGCAAACAAATTTTGTGGAGTCTATTTAAAATAATTGGCTTATTATTAGCGTTGCTCAATAACTCTGCAGGAATGTCTCGATATATATTGCAAAAAGGAAATAGCAACATGGGCAACCTTGTTACTTTCTTTTTTTATGTTAATTTTTTCTGACTGCAGGCCCATAATTTGTAGTTTTGCTTCTGGGTTTTTATAGAGAGACTGTACGGCTGTCATAAAAGAAGGCCCAAAGTCCACGCATTTCATAGACTCCCAGTGATAATCCCAGACTATCTTATCAAAGGCCTTTTTTGCATCAAGCAGTGTCATTGCCAATGGCTGTCAACCTGATACTAGATCAAATAAAGCAATGGCTCTGTTAACGTGGTCCCTCTCTCTGTTACATAGCCATGTTGCCAAGGAGAGACTTTCTTGACAATGATTCTGCTTAGACGTGTGTCCAGTATTTAACAGTAACATTTTCTATCGCTATTTATTAATGAAATTGGGCGATATGACCCAAGATTTGTAGCCATTTTTTTAAAGAGATACAGTTAGTGGCTGTCCAGGATCTTGAACAGTCGTGGCCAGCTGTGAATCATTTTAAACAGAGTAGGTAAAGCTGTCGTTAGGAGCGTGAAACATTGTTTATAAAACTGTAATGGAATTCCATCAGGGGCAACTGCGTAACCGGCAGGTTGTGAGTGTACAGCTGTTTTGATTTCCTCTAAACTAATTAGGTCATCTAAAGCCTCTATGTCTTCATTAACGTTTTTAGGTCCACAGTTTCCAAAAATACCTTAATTGCTTCAACCGAGTGTCAATCTGAATTATTCCACTGTGATTAAAGTGAATAATGTGATCAATTCCTACAGTTACCATCTTTTTGTTTTGAATGTTTGCTGCCCAGGTGCTGTGGGATTATTTGGGCACACCTCTATATGTTTTGACTTGCCAGGTATATAGGCGGTTTCGGCTTTCACACCAGTCCTTTGGCGCACGTTACTCCGGCAGAGCAAGGGGAGTCACCTGTCTCTAGTATTTAGCAATGTCTCTCTTGGTAAGCAAAGCTCCTATCGCCAACTTAGTAGCACCCTCCAAGCAGCCCCCAACATTTTCCGTAATACCAAGCAGAGCAATCTGGTGCGTCAGGCCCACCTATTTTCTACAGAGTGGTAAATACCTTTTGCAAATATATTGATATGATGGGACATTTCCACACCATGTGAAAGAAATCTCCTTGCTCCTCTGGCCATCGTAAACATGTGGGACAAGGTAGCTTGCTCGCCCGCCCTAGCTTCTTGGGTGTAAAATAAGTAATATGTAGGTACTTGTGTTGTATTTGCCAATAGACAAAATAGAAACAAAATAGCTAGTACTCGTGGGGCCAAACAGGTATCCCTCAAGTTTGAGTCATCTAGTGGGCCCAACCATGACTCTAATTGTACCTCTAGGTTACATAAGGTGTCAGAGGAATTAATGACAAATGACTTATAGATCAGCGATAACCTCCCTTCCCCAAGGGACCTATACATATCCTTGCTTCTAGCGGACTGAACTTGAACTTGCAGCTGCAAATAATGATAAAAATGGGATTTATGTATTATTCCCCTACCCATGGTACTCGCATCAGACTGGATCGATTTCTCCTTGCCAGTAAGGGGGTCCTTAATGTTGTGAAAGCGTCCTACCAGGTGCGGTTTCTCTCTGACCACGCCACTCTAATTTTGGAATGCAGGGTGAGAGGTCATCGACCTGGTATCTCTTTGTGGAGGTTCAGGCCTGAATCTCTAGGCGACCCAGAATATACCATTAACATGCAGGACACCCTCCAGGGTTTTTTAAATACGAACTGGCACATGTTCCCGTGGTGTAGCATGGGAGACATTGATAGCAGTTATCAGAGAGGTGAGACTTGGTAAGACATACGATATTAGGAGAAAGTTGGAATGGGAACTGGGAGAAAAGGAAGCACGGCTTGCTGGACTGCAGCGACAGATGCAGGGGCGGAAGCGGAATGAGACATCACTGACGGAGGCATACAGAGCGATGACAACTGTCTGGTATAGACTGGACTGTCACATACGAAAAGATTATCGGCAACATCTCCTTAGAGAGGGGGATAAGTCGGGATGAATGTTGGCTTGGTTTCTTAAAAGAGAAGGCCCTCCACAATCTATTTTTGCTCTTCGAGCTCCCGATGGTACGCTGGTTATGGGTCAGATAGCTATTACGCAGTTCCTATGTGATAATCTTGTTGGGATCTATACTGCCCTGACACCGACAGGGGATCCAGGGGTGGGATAGTTCCTGGATCGGGTGACCATTATCCGGCTGAAGATGGCGGAGGGACTAGGGGAGGCCATAAATTAGTAGGAATAGAGGGAAGCGCTTCAAGCTATGGCGAATATTATCAGGTACACTCAGCCACCTTGCTCCTGGTGCTTCTGGAAACCTTCTTGGAGGTGCTCGAGCTGGGCGAACTCCCAGACACATACGAGAGAAGAGGTTATACTTATGCTTCCAAAGCCGGGCAAGGACACTGTGGAACAGGGTTCATACCGCCCACTCTCAATAATAAATGTGGTAGTCAAATTGCTTGCAAAGGTTTTAGCATTCTGGCTGGGGCGGGTTATAGTACACTTAGTCTGGGAGAACCAGTGTGGTTTCGCACCGGGGAGGGCTTCCTATATGAACCTGCAGCGATTGTCACATGTGATGCACGAGGCTCGGGCATCCACCTTTGGAGCGGCTTTGGTGGCATTTAACATAGATGAGGTGTTCGACACACTGTTCCTGGCCGTACCTATGGGAAGTCCTACATTGTATGGGACTGGTAACCGGGTTCCTGTCTTGGTTCCAGTTTCTTTATATACTGCCCACTGCTTGAGTGCGGTTGGGGCAGAGGTGTCCGGGGCCTTTAATGTAGGAAAGGGAACACAATAAGGCTGCCCATTTTCGCCACTCCTATTTGTAATGGCAATGGAACCACTAGCAATACATCTTAGGGACGAACTACACGATTGGAGAATCCCAGTGGAAGACAGTAATCATGTTGTGTCAATGTACGCAGATAACACATTGATATATGTAAGACTTCCTGAATGCTCTGTGCTCCTTCTTATGCAGTGAGTGGAGTATTTTGGCGAAGTATCGGGACTCTGCGTCAACCGATACAAGAGGGTGCTTTATCCCCTGGCCGCTCTGGTGGATAGTGACAAGTTAGTTCTCCAAGCAATGGGAATGCCATGGGAAACACATAGCTTCAGATATTTAGGTCTCCATATCACACATGACCACCATCTCCAGTATGAGCAAAATATGGGTAGGATCCTAGAAGGCCTCACAAACTCTGTCCAATTTTGGACCACATCGTCCCTGTTGGTGGTGGGCAGAGTGGCTTTGAGTAAAATGGTCCTCCTCCCTGTTACCTCTACACAATACAAAATTCATTTTGTGCCCTACCATTGGCAATGTTTCATGATTTAGATAAGTTATTAGTTAATCTGATATGGGCAGGCAAAAGGTGCAGGGTTCGACGGGAAATACTGAAGCTGGATCTCGACGAGGATGGGCTAGGACTCCCTGATGTACAGCTGTATTATTTAGCTGGTCTTTCGCAGTAAACAGCGATGTGGTGTGATGAAGATCCCCAACTGGGGAAAGAGTTTGATGTCAGGGTCCACAGGGGCTGCTCGACTCCCTCATTGCTGATGTGTGGTCAGGGACTACTACCGGGAACTCCTTTTTGTGTTGCTCTTGTGGCACGAGCATGAGAATTGGCTGTTAGGAAAGTTATAAATGCACCGTTCGCCCTGCTTCTGCTTTGGTGGTTGTGCCCCTTCATGCACATCCGTGTCTATAAACATCGAGGGCTGAATCGAAGGGGGATGTCAGAAGGCGGGAGACTTGTATTTGAATGGTAACTGCATGGCCATGGAGGAAGTGGAAATGCACTATGGAATTGATAACTGACAGTGCCTGTAATATGCAAGTGTATCACGTACTGTCCGTAAAATATGGCCCACATTTTCCCGGAGGAACCAGAGAAGTCCCAGGTTCTCCAGGTAATCCTGGACCGTGGCTCCTTTTAGGGCATTATTTCCTGACTACAAATAGCCTTGAAATATGATAGACAGACAAACGTTGGCCTGAAGCGGGCAGCTTGGGATAGGGAATTAGAGTCGCCATTATCGGACAGCGAACGGCATTAGACGCAAGTGCACAAAATGGCTAGCAATGACCGCTTTAAGCTGGTGCACTTTTATTGTCTTTATCACACATATCTGATACCATCTCGTCTGCATAGAGCGTACCCAACAAAGTCCGCGGAATGTACTAGATGCAGGATCACACCTGCATATTTCTGTCATATTGCATGGAATTGCACGCAACTTTCCACATACTGGAATGAAATGCGAAGGGAGTTAGATATGGTGACAAGGGTAGCTGTGGAAAATTCACTGCTTGCTGGGACTGCTGCCCCTCCCTAAAAAGGGGGGAAAAATGCGATTTAGGTTTGCCCAACTGGGCCTACTGCTGGCACAACGTCATATAGCAATAAACTGGGCCAACCCTGTGCCCCCGGCTCTCACTAAATGGAGGGCAGATCTTTTGGAGTGGGCAGTGGCAGAGCAATGCAGGCTCCGCAGGGTGCGCAACGATGACCACGCGGAAAGGGACCTTGAAATATAAACTAGCATGTTGGACGTACTGGGGAAACGCAGTGGGGAGATGGAGAGGACCAGGACTTGAGGGGGTGAGGGGGGGGGGGGGGGGAAAGACACTGCTTCAAATGGGTAACATACATGATCTGGAGGCCACATCAGATGCGCACAAATCATTAAACAGTGACCATTCATTGGTCATGAGCAGGCTTGATGACTCAGCCACGGAGTAGACATTATGTTGGTCTTGCGCTTGATGTTGAGAACCCACTTCGTTGGCCACACACGAGAGTCCAAATGCAGGTAGCAAGTAAGATTAAAAGATATATCCCCTACTCTTTCCATGCTTTATCTTGGAGCCCTCCTTCTCTACCTTGACACTTACCGCACATTGATAAACAAGAATATATGTACATAAATGTATTGAGCTGCAATGTTATTTGTATTTTTTTTTTTTTTACAGAAAACTAAATAAACAAATTTCAAAAAATGCGATTCATGTAGTTAAAATTCGACCTGATGGTTCTGGAAAGACTTCATTTATGTGTCGTGCCAGATATCCCCAACATTCGAAATGCCAATGAGGTCCCATTTACCAAAGTCCTCGAATCGCGAAGATTGTTGCAGCCAATGGCTCCTCCACAAGGGTATCTCCAGCGTATTTTTTCGATCCCAGTACATCCACCTTAACTTTGATCTCCAGGCACCACACAAAACTACTGTAGTGACCTTGGGAAAATTTCAAGTTGTATCAGTGTGAGTGACACCCTGGCATTTATACTTTGGGAAGCTTCATGTTGCTATCAGTGTGAGTGACACACTAGCATTTCAACTTTAGGAAGTATCATGTGGTTATTAGCGCTATACTTTTACTGGGAATGACAGAATTATTAAGATTCTATTGTATTTACTCTATGTAGAATATGTCACTTTGTGGGTGCTGTAAAGTTGACTTCCTATTTTTTTGTAAGTACAACATAAGAACATAACCATACTTTGCATCGGTGAAGGTAATATACATGTGATGGGGACTGGCTTTTGATCTTGCATGACCAGGTTGTTAACTCAAGGTCTGAAGCACTATTCCCTAGTTGCAAACCATGGTGTACAAATTACACACCAAGTGGTTTGCAAAAAGGGATGCAATTTGTAATGCAACCTACACACTGATAGGTTGCTTTGCAAATTGAATCTGTGACCTGTCCTTAGAGGGGTCACAAAACAACCTGCTAATTAATATAAATTAGGCAGATCGCTATTTGGCCATGTGATTAGCTGTGAATCCTGGGACAGTGCAACACAAAACAAGATGGACAGAATGCTGAACATTGTCAAACATTCACCCCCCAGTCACAGATCTGGGTTTAATCCATGGTTATTTTGCTCGCCACGCCATTCCAGTTTGGATCCAGCCATATGCAAATCAGCCTTGACCCTGCTCCCTATGGGAACAGTCCAGCCCGAACTGCCAGGCCAGGTCCCCCCTTGACCTGAAAACAAGCATCCTGGAACAGTGGGCTGTATCCCTGCATCTGCATTCCCACAGGAACATTTCTTAAAGCAAACTGGGTCCCTTAAAGAAACTAATGCTGCTTTTAAAAAACGTTTTCCAACATGATTCCCACAGGGAAAGCTGTCCCTCAGAGACGTAGTGCCTTTTGCTAATCAGATACCACCCCTTTTAAGATTTCAATATCTGTTCAATGATTTGCACCTGCAATTGTGGTGACAACTCGCATACAAATGCTACTGCAACTCGCAGTTTGGAAGGGACACCCCTTATAAGCCCCCTCCTATGACATGCAAAATCAATTTTGCAGGTTTTACGACCACAAAAGTGCTTTGAGTATCAGCCTACCAATTCTTTAAATACAACATCACTTCTCAAAGGATGATCTGAATAATTTCTCAGTATAAACTGTCTAGCAAGTAACCAATAAGAGTCTGAAGAATCAAGAAATGATTAAAAGTAACTTGTGACCGTAATAATAATACTGTGGCTCAATAGTATCGACATCCAATGAGATTCGATGACAAATGCCACAAACGCTAATGCAGTTCTAGAATCTCTACTGTATTTGTATTTACACTTACTACATATTACAGTGTGCTAGATGAAAGAATACTTACTGTGTCATAATTCTGGTCAAGAAATTCTGCTACCAATAGTTTGTGTCGAGTTAGCAGGTCCTAAAAGAAAAAAAAAGTTTGACTTAAACTATTTCAAGTAAATACAGTATAATTCTAGAGTCTATGCTTCTTGTGTACATACCAAATAGTAATGTGTTGTTAGCCCTGTCATCACAAAGTGCAATGAATCAAGACATGTACTTAAAGATGGGTGTAGCCGGCTCTGGGAAATTGAAGGGAGTGTTTTGGGAAACCTGTAGAAACATTCAATCACAACGTCTGGAATCGCCCTTTACTGGCTTTCTGCTATTTTTGTTTGTCTGCCTAGCTAAGCCATTCCTTTTGATGTCAAACAACACATGCCTGTTAACCACTCGGTAGCACCCAATAACCTGGCTCCATACTTCATTCAGAGGGAAGACAAAGTGTTCTGTCTGCAACCAAGAGTCGTCTGGGGTAGGATACTGGCTCCCATCTCTACATGAAGAATACAATGCATAATGTTGGAACATACGCCCTTCAACACTCTGAAAAAACATAGAACGTTTCTCTACGGAAAAAGAAGGCACTGTCTTTTAGCCACTCAGAGTGGGAAGCATTTAAAGTTTCAATCATGGGCCTGTGTATTCAAGTCACGATAGGGGCCACCAAAACAACTGTGCACAACCTACAAAAAATGGAAAGCAACATGCTTAAACTAGAGCAAAACGCAGTGGCACATGCAGAGCTGAAAGAAGAATTAAAACAAGACAAAAAAAACATGGAGCACTTCCAGAAAAGTTAAGATGTTCGTACTGCTCATCATACCTCACAAAAACACACACGGAATGAGATCAAGCTGGTCGGCTACTAGCACAATTGATACAGTAGCTTAACGAAACTTGAGGAGCCCCCTGCAGAGTCATGAAGGGGCCCCCTTCCTGGCTTTCTCAGGAGCTCTCAGGCAATGGTACTGTGCTGAGGGGGCGCCATGGAGCACGGGGCCCCCTGCACTGCGTGGCCTTTCTTTTGCCACTGAATTGATAAAATCCCAGCAAATCAACACCCCGCTCATATCAGTAAGAGATAGACAAGGGACTTTGCGGGCACCCAGGATGACATTACTTAGGCTTTTATAGAGTTTCAAAATACACTTTACACAAATGAAGGAGATCCTAAAAAAGAACTTAAAGATGAGTGCCAAGAGATGTGACCCTCACCAGGTTGACCCTTAAACATTGTGAGGAGATAGAGGCAGTGGCGGCTTGCAGGCAACGTGGTGGTGAGGCGGGGAAGGTGAGAAAAAAAAGAACACTTACCTCTTCGGCCGGCCACGTCTCTCCTCCACTTCCCTGCCGACGTCCCAGAAAGGAAGCAGGAAGCACACACAGGCTCCCCTACGCCAATCACAATGCTGCAATGCAGAGTTGTGGTTGGACTGAGCGCTGTGGTGCGGCACTCACACGGGAACAGGGAGCCTGTGCATGTTACTCACCAGGCTGTGCATTAAAGCCTGGTAGGGAACATGCAAAGTGCGCATGACTGTTTGGCCGGCCCAAGACGGCCGGCCAAACAGTCATACACACTTAGAGTGTGCCAACCACTCCTCACCCTGTGACCCCAGCCCCACACTAACCCAGCCCCGCAGCTACCAAAATAAAATGATAATAAAGTTATTATCATTTTAGTTTTTCAATGCTTTAAAAGCAGTGGGGTGGCGCTCCTCTGCCTTAGCGAAGGAGCCTCCCCTGATAGAGGTCAATATCATAAACCAAGAAATTAGAGGAGCTCTGATGGATCTAGCGACTTGTAAAATTCCATGTTTAGATAGAATTCTACTTCGTATTTGCAGGCCAGTTAATTACTAGATTGGCTAAATTGTATGCAACAGGCTTTGAGGAAATACATTTACCTTCTACTAGGAGCAAAGCCATTAAAATATCAATACCCAAACCCGGAACATAACCGAATGTATATGGATTCTAACAGGCCATTATCCGTCTTGACAGGGCCGGCTTTAGGGCGGTGCGACCGGTGCCACCGCACCGGGTGCTGGCTTCATGGGGGCGCCGTGTTTGAAAGTTTATTATGCTTTTGAAGCACCTGCTGCAGCGTTTCTTTCCCCCAGCAATTACCAGGCCTCACATAAATGTCAAGATAACTTGTGTGATTAATTATCTTCCTGGAGCGAGAACAGTGTTTTGTATAGTTGAGGTTTTGACTTATGTGAAGTTAGTGCAGAGGGTTAATATGCCTGCTGCAAAGAACGTGTACCAAGTAGATTACAGAGTGCGTATGATGTAAACAGATCAGCAGGTTTCTGCTTTCAAAAGAGGCATCCTTTTGTTACTTGCAATTTATAACTTAAAGTCCTAATATAGAATAGTGAGCTATTAACTCATCCTAGAACTGCATACACACTGCAAAGTATACATTATTAGAATATTGATTAATGTTGCAAGAAGGGTTAATTTGGCTAGAAATCGATTCTTATTATTAAAGAAAACTCCCAACTATGCTGTTTCTTTTTCGACTCTGAGTTTGTGCTTCTCCACACCAAGCACTCAAACTATACTGCCTACCAGTATGGATGACATGTGACTCCTACACTTTTAGTCCTTTGGCTTATGTAACAGATGATTGATTGTCTCTGTGTAATGTGCGTGTGATGCAAAGTGCTCGGACACCCTACACTGGTATTAGTGGCGCTATATAACTAATTCAATGCATCTGAGAGAGTGTGGTTATGGAGACTTGGAATGTTAGCATTGACGTAACGTCGGGCAGAAAAAAAGACATCAGGAATGAACTCTTAAGGAATAGCGGTTCATGCATAATAAATGAGTTCTTGGAGAAATCAATAACCCTGTGCTAGGGGAACTCCCAAGAGCTTAAGGGTCTGGTTTCTAAGAACTCATTGCGACGTTGGGGTGGCCGGATGTAGGTGACCATGCCTGTATTTGGGTAGCATGGCTAATGCCTAAATAAGGACTGGGATCTTATGCCTATATAAGGGCAATGCGAATTGTGCCTATATAAGGACATGTTTCAGGAAAACCTATATACGGACACCTGAAGCGGAATACAACACCCACTCCACTTTCGAATGAACGATAATACTAAATGCTAAACATGAAATGCTAAACATTAAACTGAGTACCACATGTTAAAAAAACATTTGTAACAGCATACTAAAAGAAGTTTGTTTAAAAACTTTTTGCTAAACATGTAATGAAAAGGTACTGTACAGTTTAAAGCAGATTTTCATTCTAAGCATGTATCGGAAATAAATGCAATATGAATGAATAGAAATATATACATATGACGAAATGGTTGACAAATATTTAAAAAACAAGGCCATTTCATAACCTGGTACTAAATGAAATTGTGGTAAATAAGGTGACAATGTATCCCTGGAAGTATTCAAAGAAGTCCGTTCTATGTTATGTTATGTAATAGTAATTTTGTAAAGCGCACAGCTACCCAACTAGGGTTTCCCAGCACTAAGACTAACAGAAAACTAGAGCAATCAGACAATGTAGGGAGTTACGGAAACTGACTATTGGTCAAATAACCAAGTTTTTAAAGTTTTCGGAAGACCAGAAATGACGACTCAATGCGGAGTGCTATTGGGAGGGAATCCCAAAGCACTGGTCCGAGATAGGCAAAAGAGCGACCGCCCATTCTTTTAAGTTTGATGATAGGCACCATATATTTACCTTGGGTAGCTGAGCGAAGCATACGTAAGGGTAAATAGGGGTGCACCAAAGTTTGTAGATGCTTAGGAGAAGAACCCGTTTTAATTTTGTGCATATAGCACATGGCTTTAAACTTCACTCTGTTTCCAATTCTAAGCCAGTGCAGATTATACAAAGTACTTGAAGTAGGGGAGTTTTTAGAAAGCATCCTGGCAGCCGAGTTTTGCACCACTTGTAATTTCCGTGTGATCTCCTTGTTAACACCCAGATACAGTATATTACAATCGTCCAGTCTCGAAGTCACGAGAGCTTGGACTACGGTTTTCTGGGTGGACACAGGGAGCATCCAAATTATTTTTTTTAACCATTTTAGGATGGTAAAACAAGTGGCAGCTACTTTTACAACCTGTTGTTTCATGGATAAATCAACATCGATCAAAACTCCCAAGTTACGGACACAATTAGAGGGCTGAGGAGGAGCTCCCATCTCACATGGCCAATGTGGAGGGCCCCAAAGATCTTTGTTCTTCCCTAAAATAAGGAGCTCGGTCTTATCGCCATTGAGCTTAAGGAGATTACTCTGCATCCATGATGCAATATTCCTTAAGCTATATAAATAGTTCTACTGTAAGCAGATTGAATTGCTATGTATTTCTAAAATGTAAAAAAAAAATTTTTAGGAAGAGTTCCAAGTTTTGTTCTGAAAATATGGAGGCCAAATTCATTGCTTCCCCGGTACACTGTGAGCCGAATCAAAGTCAGTGTATGGGTGTGGTGAAAACATGAAATCATCTACTCTTGTAGACAAAAGATCGTCCACCGATGTCGGTGATAGTTGGAACACATGGTTTAGAAGGTTAACTGCACAGAGATGTGAAGCATCGCCTTCAGCATGGGATGCCGCAGCAATGTTTGCGTCCGTTGTTACCTGTGTGCCTGTTGATCCATCTCATACCTCAGCAGCAGCAGGAAGTGTCTGTGAGATCTCAATGAATGCAGTCATCAGGATTGGTAGCCTCTGGGGACAAAATAGAGCATGGGCCGTTATCGGGTCCAGCAGAGTATCGATATCCGTTGGCATGACTGATAAGAGTGTTAGACAGATGTCTATCGTGATTCTTCACCGCAAAGCAGGCAGCATAGAACAGGTAAGATGCAATCTTGCCAGATTGGTCTAAATGATAAGAAACCATGTTGTATTAAGTTACCGTAGACGAGGCATGCCCAAAAGTTGCACTATGCGCTCACAGCACTTCCTTCTAGGAGAGCTTTCTCCAAGTTGCTGTGAGTGACGCCGGTGGATGGGCTTGCCATAGCGTAGTAGTAGGATAGAAACAGGATTCCTGCAAAGAGTGCTAGAACTAATGGCAGACCACCAAACACCGAATGCACGAAGTTTGGAATGATTACGAGGACAGTCTTAAAAGGTGTTAACATATGGTCTTAAATACATGTACAACCCGCTCGTATCAGACATGTTTAAGATACGTCCCATCATTTCTACGAAATGTATAGGGCAGTTTGTACTAATTAGAGCCTGTATCTCAGCCGAAGTCCTTGCAATTTAGAGAACATAGGTTTCTTTGGCCGAGGGCAAAGGCACAGTCTGTTGCAAAAGCATGGCTTTCATTCTGCTTAAAGTATCAAAACGTATAAAAGAAACATTCAATGAAGGCCATAGAGGCAACTCCCTGACTGTGTCTATTTGGGGGAACAAAACTTGCATACAAGTAACCCTGGAGCTAACCGTTACCAGATTTGGGATTCCTGTCAACATTCCACAGCTACTCTGATCATTCAGCATGAGGTAACTCCCGTTAGAAAGTTGGCCAAACGCTAGATTAATCACAGCAGCTGGTGTACCTTGCAGGTCGCAGGACAAGTTTGCCACAGAACCATTACAAGCCCCGTGTAAAGAAATGTCCTGACATATGAGAGAACCGCTCAGTGCTATTTCACAGTGTGTACTGCTTGGAAACACTTCACGACCCCCACTCCAACATCTGTATTCGTAAGGTAAATCCCAGGATGTCTTAATGTATTCTTTACCCAACCTTTCATATTTGCCTGCTTGCATTTGTTTGAGGCAATACTGAAAATGAAAAGTAGTGACAGGCAGAGTTATTTTGCCATGGATAAGCCATTCTGTAGCTGTTTTTTCTGCTACCGTAAATGGTAATTTTTCCAGTTTTTCAATGCTCAGCACTGTATACTTTGCTCTCCTTTGTGCCAGTTCGATCTGTTTATCCGTTAGATTGCACATAGCCTGCACGCAAGGATTGCAGCGTCCAGCCTAATAACATAATAGAACGTAACTGAGATTGGCCTTGTTGTAACATAGCTAAATCTTGTTCCAGTATGTCAATAGCAGAGGATACAATGTTGTCCAGTGAATATATTCTGGATGACAAAGTTGTTAACCCATTGTCGACCACAGTGAGAGATTTCTCTAAGTTAATAAGATCAAGCTTATGTATTCTTTCTGCGGCCTCTGCCTGTGAAACCTTCCATATTTCATTATAAGCAGCATAAATACCAGCATATATGAAACGTTTTTGACGCGGTTTTCTTGGTCCTAGCAAGAAATCCCTAAGGCCTGCGTTTCACATCCTCGAGTGTAGATCTTTGTAGCCAATCGAGGCACAATTTTCCTACACTGTATGTTGTTACTACCCCCGGGTGCTGTAGTTGGACATAACTTGGGTCTGGCCTATTGATGGTAAAGCCCTGTATTCTTTTCAGGAATCTTTCTTGACAGATGTTTGTGTCTGTGGGCCAGAGCAACCATTTTTCCCAATCAGGATCTGATCTGTTTTGTAGTATTGTGTCTACTGTGACCGCTCCCTGTGTAGTGCCATTACTTGCAGGTGTTGGTACAGAAGGTGTGTTCATGTCTTTGATTTTGGCTAATCCAAGGCAAGAAGTTTGTTGCACAGTGTCATTCAAAAACATTATTTGCTGAGGGATGATACAGGCTCTAAACAAAGCTTCTATCCCTGCACTTGCCAATCTTTAGAACCCCAGACAGATTTTGTGTTGATTGTGTCTTTCCAAAAGTCAAACCCTTGTCTAGACAGTTGGGCGATAAAGGCTGCAGAAAAAATCTGTTTTGTATTAGTTAACATTTTTCTGTCCTGTTGTGTACACATTTCTATAGAAAAATGTTTCTGGATCAGATGTATTGTACCCTGAAAAATATGGAAACTTTTTTGTAAACGTTTTTGAACTACCCTTTGGTGGTGTAGGACAGTGTTCCCATTGGTTAAACATAAATACATTTCTATGTGTTGCAGATTTATGCAAGGAATGATGACCATAGTGGTTGTAACAAAAAAGCTGTTCGTAGTCTGATGAACCCTCTAAGTTTTCATTGTTCAAGAACGCAGCAGACCCTTCTAGATCAGACATCATGTTATTAACAGTCTCAAAGCCCCAATCATCAGAATAGGTACTGGAGGTAATAAAGTCACTTAATGAAATTTTAAATAAATGTGGAATCTTCAGAAGTTCCGTCGGGCCGAATATGTCGAAATCGGTTTTGTCCCAAACTATACCATCCTGTATAGGAAAGGCTGTGATGTTCACTCCTGACAAGTCTCTTGCTTCACGATGGGAAGATTTGTGTGGCTTTAAAAGTAAGTTCACATTTGTACTTTAAGTGTCAAAACGAATGTATCTGCCATTCATAAGCATGCTAAGAGTCATTATCATAGCTAGCCATAGCAGACAGAAAAATATTCCAGAAATAATCCATATTTCAATTCATGATGAAACCAGATAAGTCTCTTTCAGAAATTGAAAAAAGTCTTGTACTTGTTGTTTGAAAGTTGTTAGGGCTGGCGTCGTTTCAAGCTCACTTGGATCCTCAGAAAACGTATCAAAGTTAATGAAGTAGCCACAAGCAGTTTGGTCAATTGTTGGAATTGCATCAGGATTCGTCGAAATTGCTGTAACCAGTTGATCACGTGTTACGTTGGTGTAGATAGGTGTATCTGGACAAACTGTTACTTGAGTTTCAAGAGGGATGAGATTCATAGCATTGTTGCTTAGTCCTTCATCTCTTACTGCTGAATTCTCAATGGTTATGAGTCTTTCAGTCTGAACCTCTTGGATACTAGCGAGAGGAGGGCGTCTGCTACTAGGTTGGAGTCCACGAGGCCTACTATTTAGTATCGGTCACATAGTGTGGTTTGATGAGGTCGATTGACACAAATCTTTTCTCCTTTTTTCCAGCAAGGGTCGGCAGAAGTACTGTTCTAGTTCCGTGGATGGCTAGGACAGGTACTGGCTTTCTGTAAGAAGGTCCAAATTCCTTCTTGTCCGCAATCTTCTCTCTGACTAGATCCCCAACTTTTGGCATCCAGACAGGTCTAGCTGGGACTGCCGGTTTTTCCCCAGTGGTGGTTGGCTTCAGGAACACGTTGCTTTGTTTCGATCTTAGTTCATTTAAATGTAAATGTGGGTGTACTTGTAAAGCGCACTGTGACTCCATGGAGTATCCTGGCGCTGAAGACCGCTGGGGAACCCGTCCTGATTTTCCCTGTGAGATGGTCCCCTTTCTGGGTATCTCCAAGGTGAAACCAGGCATCCCCGGCGTCTGTGGGGGGCCGTAGTAGAGATGAGGCAAGCTTAATGCCCAGAGTTGCCGAGTGTGTTCCTGGTTAGAGTAGGTACCGAGGCGAGAATTATCGAGTCCGTTTTGACCCTGGTCCACGACCCTGCCGTGTCGGGAATTGAACCCTGGTCCCTGGCCGATTCTCTGCTTACGGGTCGGCCGCCTCTAACCAGTGAGCCACACCTCTCCATTTAGATCCTGTAAAACAGCCAAACTATCTTTGATATCAAAGGGTTTGTTTTCCACCACTGTGCCTTTACATTCGAGATCAGGAACCAACATTCTTGTCCCAAATAGGACCTCATATGGAGTGACCCCCCTCCTAGAGAACTTCTTGGCAAATTATTTAATGAGCGTTGGACCCCATAAAGATGTTTGACCCACCCATCACCCAAATCTAATACTCTAGTTGTTATAGACTGCTTTATGTCCCGGTTTTTCCTTTCCACAACAGAATTTCCCTCAGGATGAAATGGAGAGGAGTACCGCAATGTTACGCCCAAACTGGCCATGGCTTCTTTGTAAGCCTGAGAGCTAAACGCAGGGCCCTGGTCAGAATGTAGTGTGCCAATTCCGTATGTGCCGATAAAGACTCACAAATCTTTTATAACAGTTCGAGCGTCAGCCAAGCACTGAGGCCACATCAATAGGAACCTTGACTTAGTGTTTGTGGGATTGCATTTGTCATAAAAAAGGCCTGCGCGTAGATAGTCTAATGCTGTCTAACAATGGTGTCTGTACTGGGCAGGCTACTTCATAGTCTGGTGTCTGATGGCGTTCTGCACCACGCTGTCTATTGCGGTCTCTGAAGTCATCGATGAAGATGTGAATCAGTGCATTCATTCCAGGCCACCAGTACATCTCTTTTAATGTTAATATTGTTTTAGAGATCCCCTGATGTGACAGTCCCTCCCCAAGATGTGCTTCATAAATCATGTTTGGAATCACCCTATCCCCCACTCCAGGGATTCGAGCAAAAGGATTGTTGTTCTCATCAATTACATAAGAGTACTTGAGTGGAAATTTTTGAGTGATCGCAGCTACGGAAGCCGTCTGAACAGCCCCCTTTGCGGCTTCATCAGCCAATGAATTCCCTGCAACGTGAACGCCATCACGTTAATGACTCAGTGTGCGTATCACGTAAGCTTTTGGTAGTTCGTTTTCTCAACTGAACTACTTGTTCCCAAAGCCTTTTATGCTTTATTGTGCCACCTTTTGCATCTTTGAATCTGTTTTGAAGCCAATTCTGTAAATATTCATTATATGACTGGACACAGTAAAAGGAATCGCACACTAGAAGTGTGGGAAATTCGCAATCTGTATTCTCAAGTGCCAGCTTGAATGCTTGTAGTTCAGCTCGCTGAGCTGTACAATCTCCTAGTGATTGAGTTTTAGTGACCATTGGTCGGAAGTTACCATCGCTCATGCGACCTTTAACGATTGCGCACGCTGCACTGTAAGCTTGCTTACTCCCTGTGGCAGGTTGTGCTGATCCGTCAGCATAAATCATAAATGCGTACTGATCGAGAGGCAGAATTTCAGTGGGCAGAGGACATTCGTGTTCATATTGCAGGAATGCTTGTGTTTTTAAATCAGGATCAAAAACATATTCAACATCCGTCGCAGCAAGAGAATTAACCCATTGTATCCATCTAGGATGTAAAGCTTTTGCATTTGGAATGCTCGCTTTTGTAACTGCTTCTAAGGCTGTTACTGGAGTCATGACAATAATTTGTTTCCCCTGAGCTAGAGCTCTTACTTTTGCTACAGCGGTTTGAACTGCTGTCAGTATCTTTTCTGTTAAAGTGAAGCGCATTTCTGCTTGTGTATACAAATGTGATTTGTATGCCAATGGTACTTTTTCACCCTCATTAAATGTTAAATAGATGATTCTGCATTGACCCGAAATTATTCCGATCACTAAATTGCATTTATTTACGCGTGTTTGTAAATGATTTGTTGCTAAAATGTTAGCGTGAAGTGAATGTAGGATGTCTGTGTGTTCCTGTGTCCAATGTTTTGTTGAAAAATCAGGTTTGGTTAATTCGTAGAGAGGTTTAACCCTTTCTGCGTAATTTAGAATGTAAGTTCTTCCAAAATATCGGAAACCCGAGATGGATTGTAAGCTTTTCAGCGTTTTTGAAGGTTGGAGCAGCGCACACTTTTCTAAAAAGTTAGCTGCCAGGCTATTGCCTTCACTTGAAAGCTCATATCCTAGGGAAAGGACATTGAGATGAGCAATTCTGGATTTTTTCAATTTGAATTTATAGCCCTCAGAGGCGAAGACCAGTATAATGGAATTCACCCTCTTCAAGTGCCTATCTATGTCATCGTCTGTCAGATAGATGTTATCGACATATGACAATGCCTCGTTATCATAAATTTGTTTTTGAACCCTTGTGGGAGTCTACAAATTTGACGCTAGGTCCCCATTATTGAGAAAGCTGTTAAGTACCTGCTTTCAGGTGCTATGTTTTGACAAAAGAAACCATTTGAAATGTCCAATGTGGTTTTATATTTTTTTACACACAATGTTATTTATTAATGCTGTACTATGTGCATTTTGCACTGCAAATGTTTTGGAACAATTGTTCAAGTGTTTGTAATCCAAAACTAGATTATATGTATTGTCTGGTTTGGATACAGGAAACAAAGGATTGTTCATTGAGGAGGTGCATGTTTCAATCACCACTTGGTATTGAAGTTGATCTAAGATCTCCCTGACGTGTTTTTTAGCTTCTTGCTTTATTGGGTACTGACTTTGTGCAGTAGGTTGTTTTTGTATCTGTATTTTGTGGTGAAGTTAGTCCTCATCCCATCCTACATGATTTTTGTATAATGCTGGGGGCCTGGGCTACTGCCCATTTCCTTGCATAAGTATACTTTAGGTGACTTGGAATATGGTTGGAGAAGGCTGGCATAATGATGTCTTCGCCATGTGGGCACTACCTGACAAATGTTGGTGGCCAGTCCTGTTTTGCTAGAAGTATATCATAACCCCTAGAAAGTTTCTCCCAAAAGAGTGCTTTCACTTTTCTTTGTATGTCTCCCTCTTATCGGAGTGTTATTTCATATACCTTTTGTGTAGTACTAACCCTGGTGTCTACCATCTCTACTGTGATGTACTCATTCAAATCCACTATCTACAGAAGTTCCTTCAGGTTCTGGCGAGCTATTGTTACTTCTGCTGCACTGGCCAGCATTGTCTGAGCCCATTCTCCGTTCGTGAGCTGTGTTATCAGTATTCTCTGCATGTCTGATCTTCAGACCTGCTACCTTCTTTTTTTGTGGACTGAGGTTTTGATTTATTTGTCTGAACTTGTTGATCGTCTTTGGACTTAAGCGTTCTTCTTTGTGATCTGACCGTCCTCTTCTTTCTGAGGTCTGTGACGATATCTGAAAGGTACAAGAGGAACATGTATCAGTATCCTGATACCTGTCATGTTTTCTTGAAGTATCCCTTTTCCTGAGGTTATACCTCCTTTCAGAGGAGACCTACCTCGGGATTGAGAACGTGTCTCTTTTGGATTTTGTTTATTAGTTTCCAACTTCTTTTTAGAAGATATAGGATTTTTTTAATAGAGTCCTTCTCAGGACCTTCAGACAGTTTTGGCTTCAATGGTTTTCCACCCAAATGGTCTCTGCCTAATTATGCATAAGATTTTTCTATTATTCTGGGTAGTTCATGTTGATGCTCTGTTACATCAAATTCCCTTAAGCGTTGGCGGATTGCCACTGATGCTGCCTCCCCTTTAATATTAGATAATATTATTGTTGAGACCTGGTCGAAGTTTTTCAGTAATTTCATAACTAAATTCAGAGCAGGCTCTGCCCCGTATTCGTTTTGAATTTGTTTCAGGACATCTGGTATTACTGCAATTGACGGAACACCATGTGTTTTAATATAGATGGTGGCAGCAAAGACTGTGCCCCAAGTGGTGCAGTGTTCCAGTTGTGGTGTGATCCCCATTGGTAAACAGAGTGTTAGGATTCTGTTTTTCTCATAAGGGCTAATATTAGGAAATACTGCTTCGATTTGAGTAATTTTTTGAGCTATCCAGAATGGAATTTGTTCACGTTTTGTAAGCATTTTACCCATGACTGCGTGTAAAGTCTGTGGAGTAAGTTTTAATGTATACCCTTGTTGAGGGGCTTGATTTGTTATTGTTATTGGTAGTTGGACTGTGAAAGTCTGCATGACATATTGGACTAATTGTCTGTAAATTTTTATTAACTCTTGTGGTTGAGTAGTTATTCCTCGTCTGACATCTCTTCGATGTCAGGATGAGGTGTGTAGCCGGCTAGAATCAGCCATGTTGCTCCTGGTCTACCTAGTGGACCGAGCCTGGTAATGCTTTTGTGATGTTTTAGGGCGCCTTTAAACCAGGGATTATGCTCCTGGTATGCAAGTGGAATTTCAATATTATCAAAAGGAATTTATTCCTCAGGTGGTTCATCTTCTTTAAAGAAGTGAAATACTTTTGTTACTGGATTTGATTCTGGGAATACAATCCATGAATAGAATACCGCTGTCTGAAAGGATTTGTGTGCCTCTATCACGTAAACTGCTCTACCACCTCTTGGTGTTACGCCGTGTTTTAGAAGTTTTAGAGTAATGGCTCTCCTTAAGTTTGGAGGGATGTTTATAACACCCTCACCGGTTTCATTTAAACCTGTAAAATTAAAAGCTGTTACGACTGGGTCAGCCGTAGCTACACCGTTCTCGGTGTTAGTATCCCCGTTCAGCGAAATGTTTTTTGTTGTTTGTAAATGGGACATCCCGTTTCCTGGTGACGTGAGTGACAGACAGGACTGGTGGACTCCCGTAACTCCACTGCCTTGTTCTTTTAAACCCCAGCAGGAGGATTGGTGTGCTTTCGTAGCAACAGAGGCTTTTCCCGAGATCAAGCCTAGTCCCTTTAACCATGATTGCCTTCTTGTGGCCACCACGCCCCCTGTCTCACGAGGACGTGCCGGATTGGATAAATATCCGGAAGAACCACAGATGGCATGTGACATCACCAAGGAGTGGAAACCCGGAGCGGAGGACGAACGACCGAGCGCGGAGAACGAGAAAGAAGAACCTGAGGAGTGCCGGAGAGACGAGCCGAAGACGGACGGAGCGAAGGAGCCAGGAGGCCAACGTTTCCGTGCATCGCCGAGCCACGTTCCCGGAGGAGCGTGGCTGCCTCAGGTACGGGAGCGGTTCATGGGTTGGATAGGGAGGCGGGAACGCCGCTAACACTGTGACAGCTTCCTTGTACCTGTGTCCATCCCCACACGACCCCCACAAAGCACGGAAGGATAGTGAATACGGGCACTATGTCGTATACACGAGAAGAGGTGTTCCCCCACCCCCGGTCCTGGTCATAGGTTCAAAAGTGTTCTAATAAACCTAGTCCTAACGTCCCCCTTTCTTCTTCTCTTTCCACCCCTGCCCTGTGTGTCCCGGAGCGCCACGGAGTATTGGAAAACGAACCCCAGGAGTCGGGAAAGAGGACAACGCCCCCCCCTATTCACCACGGAGCCATTCAAGAAAGAAGAGAGACTGACTAGTAAACACAGACGTGTGTTATCATCAATAAAACCATATCTAAAACGACCTGGTCTCCATGCTGTCCCTACCACCCCTCTACATTGTTGTTTTTTAAATGTAGAACAAGTTTCAAGGAAACAAAGATAAGGTGCACAATATTTTGGAACACTGTATCCTTCAACGTTGAACAAACGAAACAGCTAATATATAGGATATTTTTCCTGTTCAGCTTGGTGGATACTTAACCCTACCCACTCCAGATATCTTATGGAGTATGTGAGTAAGGGTCTCCTTCGAAAATCACAACTGAGTTAATCAGTATCTAGTGCAGGGGTCTTCAAACTGTGGGGCGCGACCCCCAGGGGGGTTCGTGGAGCGATGCAAAGGGGGTCGCGCATTCCCAAGCACACATCTGCCGAGGCCCAAGGGATTCAGCCCCCCTCTTTCTCCATCCTGTGCCTCAGCCCGGGCTGCTGCAGACCAACTCGAGCTGCTGGAGGCTCAGCTGGGCAGTGTCTGGAGTCTTATCTCCGGCACGCCCGTTGGAGTTTTTCACAGGTCTTTAAAGACCATTTGCATATTTGCATGCCTTTGTGAACCGGTTACAAAGGCTTAGTGTCCCCTTCCAGTACCCCCTGGGTCCTCACTCTGCCTATTTCTTACATTTGTATTTTAGATTTACTGCTGTAATGTGAGATTTCATTTAATAAAAAGGAATATAAAGTAGGGTTACCAAAAGAAAAATGCGAGCCATGTGTTATTTAAAGAGCCTACAAAGACCTTCTCTTGACACCAAATAGACTTATAAATAAAAAAGTATGTATTCATTCGTTATGTGACTTTTCTGTCTTTGTTCTCTTTAATTATTAGTCATGGATCATTGCGGCAGCCCTAGAACACAATTAAAAGTGCTTTCTATTTATATTTGCTGTTTAAAGTATGCACAGATACGTGCTTAAAATACTGTTTTAGGTGATTGCTTATTTTTGTACCAACTGGGCCATCAAAATAATCTGCTGGCTACCCTAACCATAGGACTGGAAGTTTGTTGCCGGATCAGCACATTATTTATTTCCTGCACCCTCGATCCCAGATTGATGCCATGATAGCAATAGTTTAACTTGGATCTTAAACCCTACGCTGCCTCCAATAACATGCTGAGTTACTTCAAGTGCCTGGGAATAAACCCTCCATTCAGACAACTCACTCATCATTCTCGCCCTTCTCTTTTCACGCTTACCCTGCACTCACAGCATTCACAATGCACTCACACGGATTACCATGCACTCACACCATTCACCTGCTCACCCTGCACTAACAGTGATCACTTTGCACTCACAATGCACTTGCGCTGTTCACCCTATATCTCACCCAATACCTCACCCTGCAGTCACACAAGCACACTACTCACCCTGCACTCATGTGACACTTCACTCACCTGTCCCCCTCACTGCTCAATTTGCAACTCACTCAAACAAGCCCATCAGTAGTCATACATTCATTCGTCCCATTCTGAACTTGCATCCACACTCAAATTTGTACGCCCACCTCACTCACCCTGCAGTCACTCCTCTCACCCTACTCTCACACTGTTGCATCTCTCACCGTGCACTCATATGGGCACTCTTGTCACCCACACAGTGAAGAGGGTTAATGTGCCTGCTACAAAGAATAAGTACCATGCCGATCACAGAAATGAGTGTGACTAAAGTATGAGTAGCGCTATAAAAAATGAAATGTATGTCAGAAAGCTGCTATAGAGAGATGAAGTGCATTGTTGGTGAGTGGTAGTGAGGGAATTCATGGAGAAGAAGGAAACGGGGGTGGGGCACCAAAAAAGACTGTTGCACAGTGTGTAACCAGTGTTAGGGCCAGCCGTGGCTAGGAGTGTTAGCCCCCACCCCCCGAAGTTCTGGTCTAGTGGCTCCCCTGCTTCTCCCTATTATTATTATTTACATTTGTAGTGCGCTACTGTTACCAAAAGATGTCCTGCGGCTAATAACCATCTGCTGCCGGAAGGACAATGAGAAACACACAGAAAGAGAAGGAGAACCAGCCAAATGGGGTGACCTACAGAGCACAGAGCCAGGTTTTTATATCTTCCTAAAGGATAATAGATTCTTGGTGGAGGGAAGCAAAGGAGGGTGCAAGTTCCATAACTGCGCGGCCTGCACCAAAACAGCGCGACAGACAACTCATGCCTTCTTGAATTAGGGAACAAAAAGCAGATTGGCACAGGCCGAGAGGAGCATACGGGCCCGACCCGTATGCTTGGTGAGGAGCGATGAGAGAGGACAGCAAGGGAGTGAGAGAGTTAGATTGAAGAGGTCAGGGATGAGGAGAAATGTGAAGTGCCGAAGAGAAGTGTGGACACGCAAAAAGTGAGTGTGAGCCAAAGGTGAGTGCTTCTGTTAGAACAAAGGGTAGATGTGAAAGATGAATGGGGGGACTGGAGAGGTGTAAGATACAAATAGACAAAAATTTGAATGGAGAGACGAGGTGAATGAGAAGTGCTGAGGGGCACGGGAGGTGACGGGGCCAGAGAGGCCATGAGATAAATGCGAGAGACTGTTCGAGATGAGGGCAATGAAAAGACAGAATGGCAAGAGGCGATTAAAGGTGAAGTGAGAGGTTGAATGGGGAGAGTTCAGAAGTTGTAAAAAGGGGTGAAAGAAAATGGCCTGCAAAGTGAGAGAAGGATCCGGGTTCGGGAGAGGAGAGATGGATAGAAGGGAGGGAGTGAGTGAGTGAGTGAGAGGAAAGCTGCATGGATAAACTGCCTAACTCTGCACAAAACCGCCAGGGTTTTAAGGGACCCCTGCTTCTCCCGGCCCGGGCCAGGTGAGCTTCTAATGTGGCAGCACGTATTCCTGCGGAGTGTAAGCTCCTTCACAAAGGTTGACTAGAAATCTTTGATGTTAATTGCTGTATTTTGGTTATAAACAGGTACTGATGGGGTGGAATCTTTCCTCTGTGTTACTGTGTGCAAAAAATTTATTTCATAATAATGAAGCAATGCTATCCCAAAATACGCTGCATCACATAACATCATTTACATTTTCTTCCCACACAATTTAGTCAAGCCTGTCGCGTAATTTGGTCCTCACCTGCCTCATTATTCCAGTAGCCCTGCCTACAGGTTTAGACATTTTTGTCAGGAGGGGGTCCTTACACCTCAAAATGTTGACAAGGGGGTCTCGGCATCCAAAAGTTTGAAGACCTCTGATCTAGTGTTAAATTAGTGCCTTACCAAACGTTGGGCGCCATGTAGTGTAGTTCCTATTTCCCTAACAGGCTCTGCGCATTGGAATAATATACCCTATAGATTTGGCATAGGACTGAGGTCAGTATGCCCCTAACGAGTACATTAAACTTAATTACTTTGTGCCAGCTAACTCAGAGGCCACTAGAAACTCCTTGTAAACAAGAAGGGAGTAGTTTCTGGCAACCGCATAAATATGACAACTTTGTTTCCCTTTAGAATCGGAACACTCTCAGAATCGTGGAAACAACAGATAACAGTTTCACTCAGTTAATTGTGCATGCTTAGTTTCTTCAGAGTTACACAGAAAGAATAGACGGCCTTTCAATAAAAGGATTTATTGAACAGTTGTTTCTCGTGTAAGAGATATGAGCTGTTACAACCATAAGACAGTAGGCAAGCTATATTATGTACAGAGTGAGTAGTAGAAAAATAATATTGCGCTAGCATTATCTTTTAGCTATGACACATATATTCATATACATAAATAACATAAGCTAAAAATGGGAGTACTCATAAGATGCTTCTCTAACTTGTTCTACCCCAGTGTACCTAACCTAAGTGTAGTACAATGTAAGAAGTAGGTTATGTATTCCCTAGTATGGTACGCTATAGTATGGTATGCTATAGTCTGGTATGCCAAGTCTGGTATGCCAAGAGTCCCTCTGGGTTCTAGTCCGCTCCATACCTTGAGAATGAGAGAGGTGGGAATCTCTTTCCGGGTCTCGAACTCTAACACCCTGCAAAGGGAGTCAGAACACTGGAAGCTGGATTCTCTGCGAGCAGGAATGACAGCGTCTTTTATCAGGGCGTCAGGCCGGGACACGGGCTCCTCTAAAGTCGAGGTCTCCTCCTACTTGCTTGTGCAAGGGAAGGTATATTTATACCTGGTAGGTGCCTTGGAATGTTAGCATTGACGTAAAGTCGGGCAGAGGAAGACGTCAGGAATGAACCCTTAAGGAATAGCGGTTCATGCATAATAAATGAGTTCTTGGAGAAATCAATCCTGTGCTAGGGGAACTCCCAAGAGCTTAAGGGTCTGGTTTCTAAGAACTCGTTGTGACGTTGGGGTGGACGGATGTAGGTGACCATGCCTGTATTTGGATAGCATGGCTAATGCCTAAATAAGGACTGGGATCTTATGCCTATATAAGGGCAATGCGAATTGTGCCTATATAAGGACATGTTTCAGGAAAACCTATATACGGACACCTAAAGCGAAATACAACAGTTCTACCATTCAAGTACAGGTCGCATCATGTACATACATTGACAATAATGTATATCTTCATCCAGAAACTAACATAAAACATACATATTTACTTAGCAGTGCATCATTTCACCTCCTTTCCTACCATTCGGTCCCACCAGAATCATCATTTGCAATAATCCGGTCTGGATCTTTGATTCTCATAAATGATCTGAATGATTACCAGAAGTCACGTCTAATATTTATATCTGCTGCTACCCTTTAAAGAGGGGGAAACGTCTCCTCCATCCCCGCATCTGGCTCTGGAAAGTTTCCCCTTACAGTTTCTTCCTCTGCCTAGGCTCCAAGAGGTCTAGGGTGACAAAAGATTGGTGTCAAGTTCCTTTGTGAGTGCGCTGGAGGCAGCCCTTTGAAATGTAAATGGGGCTAGGAACAGCTCTGCCTCAATCCCATCCTACCAGGATGGGGATGGCCCTCTCCCAGCTAGTTCCAGGCCTACTTTTCATTCTCTTTGCCCAATACACTTTCCTGATGAGGGAGCAATTAACAGGCCGTGGCAGTTTTAAACTCCTTGATGGCCTCAAAGTATAGGGCAGGAGAATGCCAACTTTGGAAAAGTACAATAGTACACAAAAAGTGATGGATAGAATGCTTGAATTAATCTCAGATACTGAGGCTAACCAGCCCTGGGTTGCTTGTTTTACGGGTCAGGGAGGACCTGGCTTGGGAGTTCGGGGTGGACTGTTGCAAAATAGCGTTGGGTTGGGATGCGGCCCTAGTAATCACCAGTGGCTGAGATTAATTCAAGCATTCCAGCAGTCACTTTTTTGTATATTTTAAACTTTCTACAAGTGGCATTTTAAATATGTTAATCTAAAATCCTACATTACTAATCAAGAAGATTTTAAATTACAATTCATTTAAGTCCTAACATGACATTTCTTCCTGCTCCCAATCAAAAGTTAGCACTTCCTATGGGAGAGGTAAGCCTTACAGAAGTGAAAAACAAGTTTAGGAGTTTTTCATTACCAGGACATGTAAAACTTAAAAACACATGTCTTACTGTTTAAATATAACTCACTCTGCCCTATGGGCTGTTAAGGGCCTTCTTTATGGGCAGCTTATATGTATTAAAAAGGAAGGTTGAGGCGTGGCAAAAGGCTTATTTTGCTAGGTTGAAATGGCAGTTTAAAACTGCACTACAGGCAACAATGGCGGGCCTGAAACATGTTTTAAAAGGCTACTATACTGTGTGGCAAAAAGAGTGCTGCTGCCCACTAGTAGCGTTTGACCAGCCCTTGGTGCCCGTGGTACCATACACAAGGGTTTACAAATAAATTAAATGTATCAATCAGGTGTAAGCCGATTGTATCACGTTTTAGATGGAGTGCACAAGCACTTTTCCACTGGTTAGCAGTGGTAAAGTGCACAAAAACGGATTCAGAAAACAGGAGTGTTACAGGTAAAAAGTTTGGGGGTAACCCTGAAGGGAGGGACAAGTCCGACAACTAGGCTGTGGCGAAATCACTAAAACCCCAAATACAATTCTAGCCATCCTTGCGCCCCTGTCATTAATAGGTTGTATTGTTGTGTTGCTTTGGTTACTTTATTATTTTGTAAATTAGCGTCTAGAAATGTCGCACAAGTTACTTACTTGTGTAACGATATATCTATAAGAGACATTAGTTAGTGATGGATTCCTTACCATAGAATATCCCCAGGCGTCAGGCTGGATCCAGAAAGCTTTCGTCAGCAGTAACCCTGCTCGTCGGTAGGCGCCGTCGTGCGGCTCCGCGTATGTTGCTGGCGTCGTAGCCGCCGAGATGACGTCGTTGGAGCTACTTAGACGCGCTCACGCGTGCTGACGTCTGTTCTGTACACAACTTTTCCATGCCAGGAGCGCAGAGCCATGCCAAAGACCGACTACTGGCGCACTAGAACTAGGGCCCTGAAAGGGATGACCTGAACCCTAGAGAACAGTTCGCAGAATGGGGAGGATGGGCGGGCGGTAAGGAATCTATCACTAACTAATGTCTCTTACAGATATATCATTACACAAGTAAGTAACTTGTGCATCTGAAAGATTCCTTACCTTAGAATACATACCCAAGCAATACCAACCCCGGTGGTGGGTCTGCGAAGTGAGATTACACCAGAAAGTCACGGAGAACTGAACTCTCCGGACCTGACTGTCAAGGCAATAGTGCTTAGTGAAAGTATGCAACAAGGCCCAAGTGGCTGCCTGACAGATGTCTTGCAGGGGGACACAGCGTCCCAATGCTGCAGTAGCTGCTGTCGCCCTAGTAGAATGGGTGCGCAGCCCAACCGGAGGTTCCTTTTTAGCCAGAGAGTAACAGGCTTTAATGCACAAGACAACCCATTGGGAGATAGTTCGCTTGTACACAGCCCGGCCTTTCTTGGCGACCACGTAGCCAACAAAGAGCTGGTCATCCACCCGGAACTGTTGTGTGCGGTTGAGAAAGAACGAAAGCGCACATTTTGGGACAAGACGGTGGAGCCTCTCCTCTTCGCTTGAAGGGTGCGGAGGCCGAAAGAAAGCGGGCAGAGTGACAGATTGCCCGAGATGAAAGGCAGAGACTACTTTTGGTAGAAAGGAGGGACGCGGTCGAAGCACAACCTTGTCCAGATGAATCGCCAGGAAAGGAGGTTTACAGGAAACAGCTTGGAGCTCACTAACCCGCCGAGCAGAGGTGATGGCAACCTGGAAGACAGTTTTCAAAGTTAATAACCGCAAAGGACACTTATGAAGAGGCTCAAAGGAAGCGCACATCAAGTATGTGAGAACCAGGTTCAACTCCCACTGAGGCATTTCAAACGGAATAGGAGGGAAAAGGTGAGTAATGCCTTTGAGAAATCTATTGACAACTGGGGACTTGAAAAGAGAGGGCTGCCTAAGAAAGGCTGAAAGAGCAGAAAGGTAGCCCTGGATAGTGCCCAGAGCAGAGCCCTGCTGGGCCAAAGAGAGAAGAAACAATAGGACCTCAGAAAGAGGGGCAGAAAGAGGATCTACAGCTTTCGCTGTGCACCATGGCACCATTTTCTTTTTTTCCGCCGACAGGCGTATACCATTTTAGTGGAGGGACGCCTGGCTGCCAGAATCACATTACAGACTTCAGGAGGCAAGTCAAATGGTATCAGCTGTCGCCACTCAATCTCCACGCAAGGAGGTGGAGACTGGACAGGTTCGGGTGGAGGACTGTCCCCTGTTGCTGCGACAGGAGATCCTCCCGAAGAGGCAGTCGGATCGGGGGAACCACGCTCATACTGAGTAGCTCGGGATACCAAACTCTTCAAGCCCAGTCCGGTGTCACAAGAATGACTCGGGCCCGGTCGCGTCTGATCTTCTTCAGCACTCTGGGCAAAAGTGGTATAGGCGGAAAGACGTACAATAGACTGCAACTCCACTTGCGACGAAAAGCGTCTCCGAGCGAGTGCCGTCTTGGAAACCCCAACGCGCAGAACTGCTGACATTGCGCGTTCTCTTCGGTGGCGAATAGATCTAACCAAGGTTCTCCCCACTGCTGAAAGAGACCTTGCACCACCTCCAATTGAAAACACCATTCATGATCCAACATGCACCTGCAACTGAGTTCGTCCGCCCTGGCGTTCAGGGTACCTGCCAGGTGTTGAACCACCAAGGAAATGCCCTGATGTTCCAGCCACGTCCAGAGACGGAGAGCCTCCTGACACAGGGTCCACGACCTCACCCCGCCCTGCTTGTTGCAGTACCACATGGCGGTGGTGTTGTCTGTGAACACCTGCACTACTCACCCCTTGACAGAGGAGAGGGAAGGAATGCTTTCAGTGCAAGTAGGATCGCCCTGAGCTCCAAAAGGTTGATATGGAGCTTGGACTCCGCCGGAGACCAGAGGCCTCTGATCTCCGCCCCTCCCATGTGGCCGCCCCATCCCAGGAGGGACGCGTCCGTCACTACTGTGTGCTCCGGTTGGGGAAGGGAGAGGGATCTGCCGCTGACCCAACGCTGGTCGTGATCCACCACTGCAAATCCTGTGCAGTGCCCTCCGAGATCTGGACGTATTTGGACAGGTTTCCCCGATGCTGCATCCACTGAAACTTCAGGTCCCACTGCAGAGCCCGCATATGCCATCTGGCATGATAGATCAGCAGGATGCAGGAGGCCATGAGGCCCAGCAGCCTCAGGGTCTTCCTGCCCGAAACCCAGGACCGGGGCCGAAAGATCGGAATCATAGCCCAAGTGTCCCGGACTTGCTGTTAGGGAGGATAAACCCGAAACTGCGCCGTATCCAGAACCACTCCGATGAACAGGAGCTTCTAAGAGGGAATCAGGTGCGACTTCGGCACGTTGATGGAAAACCCCAGCAAATACAAGAGGTCGGCCGTAGTCTGGAGGTGGGAGACAACTGCCTGGGCGCGCCCGCCTTCAACAGCCAGTCGTCGAGATAGGGGAAGACAAACCCCTGATCTGCGCAGATGAGCTGCAACCACCGCCATCACTTTCGTGAACAAACGAGAGGCGCTGGTAAGGCCGAAAGGGAGCACGGGGCCAAGAGGGCCACAGCTTCCTGCTGGAGAAGTGAAAAGTGATCCCCCGACATGCGGTGGTACTGAGGTGGCATGGCTGGAGGGGTAGACTCAAAGGGGAGGGAGTAGCCCCTTCGGCCTATTTGCAGAACCCACCTGTCCGAGGTGATAGTGCGCCAGTGGGGAAGGTGATGGCGAATTCTGCCACCCACTGGCAGAAACACCGGACTAGGAAGGTTTTGAGGCGGCGGCAGGGGTGGATTGACTTGCACGCTGTCCTCTGGACCCACCACGGCGTGTCCCACGTCCGCGGCTGCGCTGAGAATGCGCAAGCTTGCGGGTCTGAAAGGAACGCGCTTGGGCACCTCGACCCTGACCTCGAAAGGAGCGAAAAGCAGACCCAGAAGGAGTACGCATGGTGGCGAGACCCAAGGACTGGGCCATAGCTCGAGAGTCCTTAAAGCGTTCCAAGGTGCTATCCGCCTTGTCACCAAAGAGGTGTGTGCCATCAAAAGTCCAACAATGTGTTCTGGACATCCCTGGAGAAGCCAGTAATTTTGAGCCAAGCGTAACGGCGTAGCGCCACCGTTGTGGAAAGTGCCCTGCCAAAGGAATCGGCTGTGTCAAGCCCACAACGGATGGTAAATTTAGCAGCATCTCTTCCCTCGGTAATGGCCTGGGAGAGAACTGCCCGTGCCTCCACAGGGCACTGAGGCAGCACCTGTGCCACGGTATCCCACACAGAATGGGAATATCGGCCCAACAGGCAGGCAGTATTCACCGCTCGCAACCCAGAACTGGCAGAAGTGAAAATCTTTTTCCCAAACTTCTCCAGTTTCCTAGACTCCTTGTCCGGAGGAGCAGAAGGGAATGCGCTCGGCGAGGCAGAAGCCTGGACAACCAGACTCTCCGGCGTCAGGTGCAGTGTGAGAAAGCTGGGGTTGCCCGGCGCCAGGCGATGGCGGCGTGCCACACCCTTATCTACAGGAACCCATGTGTTAGGTTTGTTCCAGGTGCTCAACAGGATGTCAGTAAGAGCCTCATTGAAGGGCAGCAACGGCTCCGCGGATGAAGACTGTGGCTGCAACACCTCGGTCAGGAGATTGGTCCTGATAGGCACAGAAGGGAGCTCGAGGTTAAGAGCCTCAGCCGCCCTACACAACACCACTGAAAAAGTCCCAACCTCCTCCGTAGCCACGGAAGAAGGGGACAGTGTACCAGGGTGTGGAGAGAAATCCAGATCCACTGGACCCTCCATGTCGCCTTCCCATTCAGGCTCATTCTCGCATTGAGCTGCAAGAGGGTCCTCCGACCCCTCCCAGTACTCCCCTTCATCCACCGGTTGTTGAAGAGGCCGCTAAGGACGAGGTGCCCGGGGAAATGGGTCAAACTCCCCACCAAGAAATGGAATCGGGGGTAAGAGACCAATCCTGGTTCCGCGCCGTCCGGCGTCAGCGGCGCCGCCACAGGGCATGGTGCCGGCGTAGCCGAGGCCAAAGGCGGCGGCACGGGGGCAGACCCACCCAACGGTTCCGCGGGGCCCAAAGGTGCTCCGGAGGGACCCGATGGGGCAAACAAAATGGTACAAGGCCGACACAAAGGCCTGTACATCGTCCGAAGTCGCGTGCGGGCCTGGAAAGGATGGGTAGGCTGCAGGCAACAACGGAGGCTCCAACGGAGCCGTGGGGGAGTGACCGCCCACCCCCACCACCGCGTCCCGCGACCGGTGAGAGGTAGAGGAAGAGCAACATCGCTTCTTTGACTTTTTATGGCGCCTTGACTTACCTGTCCCCGATTCCGGGGAACGATGCTGATGGCTCCGCGACCGGTCCCTCGACCTCCCACGGGAGCGGGACCTTGATTGGCGTGGAACCAATTGCCAGACCTCTAACACCTTTCGGGAACGCTCCCACAGAGCTTTCGGCGCCATGGCCCGACAATCGGGGCATGCCTCGGGGTCATGGGTGTGCCCGAAGCAGAAGAGAGATGCGTCGTGCGGGTCCGCTACCGACATGTTCCGTCAGCAGGCCCTACAGGACTTAAACCCGGGCATCCCTACTGCACCAGGACTCAAGTACTCGACAAAACAAGTTGTCAGAAACCAAGTTAAAACTTTTACCTAGGGGTACCACTCTCTCTCAGATCTGAGCTTCTGCGCGGAAAAAGAAAGAACTGACAGCGCGCGTGGGCGCGTCTAAGTAGCTCCGACAACATCATCTCGGCGGCTATGATGCCAGCGACGTACGCGGAGCCGCACGACAGCACCTACCGACGCGCAGGGGTACTGCTGGCGAAAGCTTTTGGATCCAGTTTGGCGCCTGGGGATATTCTAAGGTAAGGAATCTATCTCTAATGTGTCTCTTTCAGATAAAGCCTCTTTTTAAAAACCTAGACCGACTTCTAGTGGACTTGGTTTGGAATGCCAATACATGATGAGCTGCCATATTGGAATTAACATTGCCTCTGGAGTAAGGGGTAATAGGGCACCAGATTTTGATTTATATTATTTAGTAAACCAGCTGCTGAGGACTGCCGGTGGTTGCCCAGCCACTCACTTTCTCGCTGCATTCCCTAACTGGATCACTGTAAAAAGTCTAGCTTTCTGGACAGAAGTGGGTACTATAACACTAGATTACCTGTTCCAGGAGTGTTCTCTTGCCAGCTTCAATAAACTTGTGAGTGAACAAGGGTTTGATTAAGGCAATGGTAGGTAAAGAAAGTAGGAACCATAGGTATATGAACCAGTTCCTACACTAAGCTGATTGAAGGACATTGGCAAGGATCCCCTTAAAGAAAATGGGGTGGAAGATGTAGTGTCCCATGATAAATAAGGGGCTAAAATAATACAGTATGTAAATAAGGTATTGTGAAATACAAAATTAAAGTACACTTAATTTAACATCCGCCAAGATGCACACAGGTGCCTCCTCTAAAAACCCAAGATTTCAGGAACCTCTACCTGACTTTATTCACATAATGTAGAGACGTGTTTCTTTGGTGAATTACTGGACCAATTTCACTGGTTCCCCTCGCATAAGAGCATGACAAAATATTAAACCCGTTTGGAAACTTGGTATCAGAGAATGGTACCAGAGAATGGTGCTTATGGTCACCGCTAATTAATGGAGATAATGCAACCACAGGTTCCATACATTGTTCAAAGTTTGAAGTCTCTGGTAATCATCTCAGTATTTGTTCCACTCCAAGATGGCAGTGCTGTCTTTAAGCATGAATATCTTCTTCTCTTACCAATATGTCATTGACTTTCCAGAAAGGAACTTCCAGGTCAAGACCGGCAGCACTAGTATAAGAGACTGCTCAGCAAATGCTGCAGTCCTTGACCAGGATGCTCATGCTGAGGTTACTTATCATTTCAGACCACTCCTCACACAGCCTCCCATTTACACCTTTGTTATTTTTGTCAATCATTCTGTTAGCGACCGTCCCTTAAGCTCCTTGATGCAATTTGGGTCCTACTGTCCCCAGTTTTCAGAATCCTTCAGGTCATCAAGTCTTTCATTCATCTAGTCTTTCATTCCTCTACTCATTTCATCTCAAGGCTGGCCTCTATCATGGAGTTTGTTAGACTCATCCTGTGGGCCACGCTCTCCAACTAGTCAACAGAGATGAGTAGATATATCCATTTGTTATACTAGATACTTATAATAGCTAAATGCATCGCAATTCATATAACTGAAAATAACTGTTGTAACTCTCTACACCAATATTGTGGTATTGTCGGAGGGATATTGGAGTGCCTGAAGATCTCGCATAAGACCCAGTGTTTCTCTATTACCTACCCATTTCCATGTTTCCCCTGGGGCAGTCACTTTGTGCTTGCCTATTATTTGAGCATCAGCCTACTTGGCTCTAGGTAGTCAGGAGGCTTGGCAGCGGGGACCCACCTCTGTAATATTTATGACAGATCTTGGCATTGCTCTTGACATTGCAAGACAATTGTTTTTCATGAATCAGTAACAATATTCAGAACTACATGTAAGTATTTTACACTAATTTCTTTGAAATAAGGTGTATAACTCTTAGCATATTTTGTAATGTTTTTAGGAAGTGCTTAGTTGATTTCCTCGCCATCTGCAAATCAGTAAACATCTTTATGTCCAATCTGTTTAAAAATTCACCAGCTGCCACATCACATTTTACTCAATGTAAATAAAAAAGTGCCAAATTTATGTGAAATAAAGCAAAACAGTAGAGTCTGCTTGTTAATTTTATTCTAAATACAGGTAAGCAGACTACAACAACTACGTTGCTGGCAATATAGTCCAAGGGAGCGCCACCCAAATATGGGACATTGTTCCGACAATGGTCCACAGAGATACTGCCAGGATGTGGGGCAGTGTGGAAGCGCCAGAACTGGACAAGTGGCCCTCTAATGCGGATTGGTGCAGGGCAGCGGAGCAATAGGTCTATGAAGCAAGGGGCTTCCAAGAAATATCGTTGCCTCGATAATCTTTTATGATATGGAATAATAGCTGGGCAGCAACTGAAAGTATTTATAGGAACGGAATTAATTTGCTGTGTTATTTTTGATACCTACGATGTGATTAAGAGATGGCTAAAGTACATTGCATGATGATGTGAGCATAATACAATGGAGAGGATGGTTATGTATAAGGCTCCCCATAAACGTCGATTTTGTGACACGAGTTTAATTATGCGTAGTTTGATGTTTAACGTAGAAAGTGATTTAAAAAAATATACAAATAAAAAATAAATCAAGAGTGATCTGAAGTTTACGATTCATGCAATAGTAATACCTATACTGTATTTTCTGTTTATATGTTACGATTTACTAACTACTCCTAGTATAAACAGATTACTCCCCAGAACTTAATGGCCAGAACTCCACCTTAGCCGTTCCCCTCATCATTTGGCATCCACAGTGCTTAAGGAAAGTGTTTGCAGGTGGTGGGCACCAGCAGACATTTCTAAGGAGCATGACTTTAATCCAGAGCAAAATAGTGAAAGATAGGAATGGGAGAAAGAAGGAGTAAAAGACAGGAAAATAGTGCAACAGCAGAGATGAAAAACAAGCACTGGCAAAGTCAATAGGCTTCGACTAAGCAAAGTCTAATAGCTTTTTCAATGTGTTTTTACATGTTGCCCAGCAGCACAAGCCGCTGAGCAACAAGGCTCAAAGTAAAAGAAAAAAGCAATATGACATGGCCAGCATTAACCGCGTCATATCGCTTTTTAATTTTTTGTTTTACTTTAAGCCATACTGCACAGCAGCCCGCGCTGATGTGCAACATGTAAAAAAAATCTATTGGAGTGTGGAGGGATCAAGCAACATGAGGGAACAAGGTGGGAAAGACATCGGAGAGAGGAAGGAGGGCTTGAGTGAAATCACAGGTAGGGTGTCAAATGTAAAAACACAGAGGAAGGGATGGGAGGGTTAGGCTAACGAGGGAGGAGGGGTTTCTATTAAATCAATGAAGGAGTAACAATGGTTCCATTTTTATTTTTATTTTTCTAAAGTACCCAACAAAATTACAGATGGGAGAAGTCATTGCTTAAAGCCACTTTACATGAATATTTTTAACTTTTTCCTCAGGTGTAGAGGCTAACTGCTAGACGAGCTTTTGTAAGGAGGGAATTCTGATCTCTTGTCTCTGACCCGGAAAACACACCCAACAGATGAACAGAGGATGTGGCTAACGGACAGAGTTGCCGACTTTGGACCTCAGGAACATAAGAAAGTGTAAAATAAAAGGAAAGTCACAGGACTGACATGTAAACACCACGCAGCTGATGGCTTTCGTTCAACTATCAACTCACCTAGAGGTTTAATTTATGGTGTGGCGCGGTGCAAGCATCTTTAAGAAAAGCGTAGGAACTCGCTGAGATTCCCTGTGCAGATTAACGAGCAAGTTTGTAAAAACATGTATTTTCAGTATACAATGTCTGGACTGGGCTGCACTAGGTTGTTATCCATGATTTACTAAAGCAGGATGAATATCGAATAATAGGATGTGGTGTAACAGCCAGAGCTGCCGAGTTTTGAGCTGGGGAACCAGAGCTGAATCTCGGCATTAGCTCAACATCCTGTAATTCTGTGCAAATCACTTAATTTCCCTGTGCCTACAAAAATGAATGGGACTTGGCGTAATGTAATTGGTGCCCACATAAAGCGCCCTAATACCTTTGAGTCGAATACACGTTATATAAAAGTGAAAAAAAGGGGAAGCAGCTTTTCTGCGTGGCTGGAGGTAGGGTGACACCATAGAGAGGCTGAAAAAACAGCACGAGAGGGTCAATTAAACAGAACTAATGTACCGAAACAAAGCAGCTTCAAAAATACATTCAGTCAAAAAAGACCTTCATTACAAAGAAAAAAGTCGCTCCAACAAAACAAAAAAAAAGCAGATGAAGACTTAAAAAGGAAGGAGTACTTGGTCCTAGCTCCCCAGAAAGGACAACCAAGCGAGGCAGATGAAGAGAAACCAGAAACCTACAGGAAATGACACACAAAAACCAGTTAAAAAGCAAACAAATCATAGTGACAAGCATGCCAACAAATGGTAAGTAATGGGCAGGCTGTAAGCCTCTTTTAATATATATATATACATATATATATATTTTTTTTTTAGTTACAAGAGATTTTGCAAGCACAGCGCAAGTACTGTGCAGGTGAAACCTATTAACCTGCATGAGTGAAACAAAGAGAGAGGAAGTGTCGAGTGGTGTACGATGCACTAGTGGAATCAAGACCAGGTCCTGTATTTAGCAAAAGCGCAGTACGCTCCTAAAAACAATTTGGTCCCATGCACTCATTTCGTTCTCCAATTAAGCACTACATTCACTTGCATTTTCATTCTACCATGCTCATCACAACTCCAAATCACCTAGTGAATCCTGATCGATGTGTTGATTGATGCGAGATCCAAGTAGTATAATACATTACCCTGCAAATGTTTGATGCATTGCATATAGCCCTAATTACTTAGTAGTAAATGCGCCCTCTAATTATGTTCCTCTGTGTGCAGCAACATTGTGCTTGTGGGCTCACTGTACCTGAATGTGTGCGGAATCAATAGTAGAAATGGGTCAGTATGAGAGTGATAGTGCTGAGCGACGTTGGCAATGATAGTGTTCTCTGTCAGAGGTAAAAGGCCGTCAAAATGTTTGTAAAACAACTGTCAGCAAGATAAGAATGTTCTCTGATGCTTGTAAGAGATCTAGTTGTAAAATATATATCTTTATTTCTGGCTAAATTGCTTGTCTGCACTGTGTTCAGGTCAATTATTTCCACATATGCCAAAGTTCTGTACATAAACTGCGTAACATAAACTGGTTTATGGTTTCTAGTAGTAGGTTCAGTTCATCCCACTACTGGTTAGCTAATTAAGTAGTTATTGAATGTTTAACTTATTAACAGCCTTAAATGTGTACATTAAATGCAAAATTATTTGGGAGAGAGCTTTGTTTGCATAGTGCTGGAGGGGCTGCATATTCAACATTGAGAAGATACCCAGAGAGTTTGCATTTTTTTTTCACCGACTGTTTTGAATCCTAAAGTCAGAAACATAGCTAATACTGTGTTGTTCTACCATCTTTTTTCTAATGAAAATAGGCATTTTCAAAGGTATTAGACTGTGATCTTGAAACTGAAGGCAAGTTTTAGAAGAAAATTGGAATATACACAATACTTCATACACATCATTTATTACAGTAAGTTTAAACAAGCTGGCTCATTTTCTGCAGAGTGTAATAGATCCATTTCACTCTTGGAGCAAAAAATGTTGTTGTGTTACGGCCAGGGCTGCCGACTTTGGAATTCAGGAACCAGGTTTGAGTCTCTGCATCAGTTCAACATCCTGTGATTCTGGGCAAATCACTTTATCTCCCCATGCCTAACAATTGAATATGATCTTGTGTAATGTAATTGGTGCTCATGGTGCTTTGAGGTGAGTTTATGCTATATAAAACTGCAACTAAAAAAGATAAAAGGATGGCGTAAAAGTAGCATTCTAATGCATTCATGAAGGACACAATCTCAACAAGTTGGTTAATACCATTTTGAAAAGTACTATTGAATGTCAATATTATTTTCTTTAGTAGCCAGTGTATTTGCATTGGCGCTGATAATCACTTTGAATCAATAGGCTTTAAAATGCTAAAATACATTCACATACTGTGTACCCTAATTTGCCATTACTGCGTAATTTGGAAAACAATTTTCCTTCCTTTGACACAAAATTTGAGTTTTTCTTGATGCTAAATTTTGGTAACTTTGTCACATCACTTGGTCCTCCACTACTGCACGATCCGTAAAGCAGCGGATCGGGATCTGACCCTTTCCTAGCGCACACCACACTGGTGATCCACTAATCACAAACACAACTCTGCCTGTGCACAATAATGTATCCTGTGCTTCTGGTGTGTGCACAGCTCTACCAGTACACCTCATCTTTTCACTATACCAACAGGGACAGTTCAGCTGCATCACGGAACACAACATGCTCAGCAAGAAGTCTTCAATCCACTTCAATCCTTCTGTGTAGCAGCAACAACCGTTTTATTCTACAACTGGTAAACTCGCAACTCTGCTAGTGCACCTCATTTCTCCACAGTTGCCACAGCACCTCTCCTGTTTCACCATTGGGCAAATACAAAGCTCTGCTAATGCATCTTAGTGCTTCCATGCCAGGGGCTTTGTACATGTCTGTGCCTCCCGTGCAGGGAGAGGGTGTGATTCACAGGTCTGGGCTCCTGGTCTTTGGGCAGAGGGGACTCCGCCACCTTTCATCTACAACTAGTCTCTCCCTGGGTGTGGGGGACATCCGTGTACTTCGCAGAGTGCGTGTCCCCAGGGTGTTTTTACTGCCATTTAGCAAAGTGGAGCTTTGCAGGTGAATGCCAACCTTTCACCAGAAGAACTTCCTCCTATTCTGCTAGGAGGAAGTACAAAGATCTATCAATGCACCAATAAGAGGCGGTAAGGTCATGACTGGTGAACAGTAAATTTAAGGTCCTTAGGGGGCGGCGCCATTCACGGATGGGGTCGCCCAGGAGGAGGGACAAGGGGTCTCTCCTAGAACTCCAGGGGCGGTACATCCGGTTGGATGGATGGGTGCGGGGAAAGGAGGGGAGTCACGCTTTCTTTAGGCTGGTTGGCCACCCCGCACTGGTATCGACGTCAGTAAATGGCGCAGAGTGCAAGACCCCACAAATTGGAAATGGAGTTCAGGGAACGTATGGGGGTAACCGGGGGGGGGGGGGGAGTACCCTCTCGGTAAGCGGGCCCTCTGCGCATGCGCAACTCCTACGGGAGGGCGTGGTTAATTGATAAGGATCTGACACCGGTTAGCGACCTTGCCGTAGGCCCAAATAGGATACGCAGAAAATAATTAATGTATGATTATGCCCAGATGTTAGATTCGGATAGGAAAAACTATGTATTAGTGATAGTTTAAGGTTAGCCATCTGATATCTGTGCATATGAATTGTAATCAAATGTTGTGTTATGTTTCTGCGTATAATTGTGTTAATATTGTTTATTTCAAAATTTTAATTTTGTTTTCATATTTGAATAAATAAGGCCGGGGGTTGTACGACCCCCGCCTCCAAAAAGTAATTACCTTCTCATGTCCCTCATTAGAAATGTGGTTTACGCGCAGGGGGAAGGGGAAATTCGGTAGTCCCTGACCATATCACCATTGGGCAAATACAAAGCTCTGCTAATGCATCTTAGTGCTTCCATGCCAGGGGCTTTGCACATGTCTGTGCCTCCCGTGCAGGGAGAGGGTGTGATTCACAGGTCTGGGCTCCTGGTCTTGGGCAGAGGGGACTCCGCCACCTTTCATCTACAACTAGTCTCTCCCTGGGTGTGGGGGACATCCGCGTACTTCGCAGAGTGCGTGTCCCCAGGGTGTTTTTACTGCCATTTAGCAAAGTGGAGCTTTGCAGGTGAATGCCAACCTTTCACCAGAAGAACTTCCTCCTATTCTACTAGGAGGAAGTACAAAGATCTATCAATGCACCAATAAGATGCTGCCTAAAGAAGCAGAGATGTTATGCGTGCAGTTCCGCGTTAGGTCTGAAATAAGTAAGGCATTAAGAAAAGAAGGCGATCGCATGAGGTTTATAGGTGTGCTCTTCTGTATATATACAAAAGCATACATTTCTTCTTCTTGCAATAAAGTCTTCACTTTTTTTTTTTTTTAGAGTCAACTAAAAAGCACCAAAGTATTATTTCGACAAGGTTTGCTGTATATAATTTAAAATGGGAAAGTAGTCCTCTGACAGATTTGTGGTCCTGGGCAGAATCAGTGATGAGTGAGGCAAGCCCCAGCTCTACAGGCCGTCCAAGGCCCTTGTTTCTTGTGAAAACGGCAGATAATTTCACAAATGGCCAGTGCACCTTGGAGGTTGAAACAAAACTGTTTAAAGAGGTTTAGATTTTATTTTCCTCCCGCTACTTGCTGTAGTAGGATTCAATGAGGGTTTAAATTGGTTGTTTGCCTTCCTCCTGCTAATTCAAAGATTCAACATGATGTGATATACCACAACAAATCATAGCCAAAATATACTGACCACAGACACGACACAGACTGTTTCTACAACTTCACTGTACAGCTAAGAGCATTAACGCCTTTTAGTTCAACATTAACAATTTCGCAATGATATCACGTGGCTCAAAACGCGAAACGTGTGTTTAGGGAGCCTCTTGAAATACTGCTCAGGCACACATCACATGCCCATGCCACAGCTCAGGGTCATTGGCGCTCTTCTACAAATAAGAATCGTTTGTTAATCACGTCCAGACTAAGGTGCAACATTTGGGTTGTGTGCGACTGAGTGCACGCCACATGGTCAGTCTGAGGATACCTAAAAGTATGCCAAGCCTCAGTTCCGCGGAAAAGGCTCGGTGAATGGCAGCTAATCTGCACTCGAATACTTGACAATCCAGGCCAGGCCACTTTTATTTGGGCACAGGCGGAGGCCGGTGCACTGACTGCCGCACGGTTCAGAAAAGTATGAGGGCACAGATTCTAACCTGATACGGAGACAGTACGCTGGGCGCTTGAACCCGTTCATGGCGCCCAGAAAGCATGCATTTCCGAGCACTATACATAATCTAATGCATGCACCAGTGCGCGGTGCCAATGCAACCTGACCTAGACCGGCAAACAGCCTAGAACAGATTCGGTATACGTCATGGAAAATCCCAAGAGTTTGCGGTCAACTTTACCTGGGCTTTAACTCAAATCGGGGCAACGCCACTGATTACATTTCTCAAAACAAAGACAACCATTTTGTTCCCGTCAGCAACTCTGCAACACAAACCCTTCAACTGGAAGGAAGAATTTAATTAAATCGGCAACACCACGGGCTGCTCCCAAATTAAATAGGTTTATAACAACAGACATTCGAGTTGTAATACGAATGTAATAAACTAGGATAAATCGAACATGCGTGAAGGTGTTTACGATATAAAAACTACCCTGCCTGTGACATGCTTAACTGTGTTTGGAAAGTAAGTTTGTGGATCAAATAAGAGTCATCGGTCCCCTAAGCAGCAACACCCTCCACGTTCGCCCCCGCCCAGTATACATTGGTGCCTTTTCATGAACAGTGTACTGTCAATTCAGACTTATTCGTTGCGGCCCCTGTCATCTTTATGCCTTATAGATCGCGCACATCACCACCATTAAAGCACACTATGGGACTAATGCACAAAGATAAGAAACGTTTGAGTACATTTATCATTTTGGAGTAAGTTTACTACTTTCGATATTCACAATCTCAGAGTGTAAACTTACTACAAAAGTGCTAGTTGCATGCCTCCACCCAACAGTAATGAAACGGGCTTAGTGGGAGTGAGTGACGTCCCTCCCTAAACTCTTTCCTGGCCCTCCCTAAACCCCCCTTCCTCCTCGCTAATCCCATCCCTCTTCTGTAAAGTCTGCCTTTTTCCCACCCACTCCCTCCTGCCCCATCCACATTTACTACAAAAACGTAAACTTAGGTGGGCGGAGATTCTGCAGTCGGGGCAGAGAACTCCATACACAAGTGTAGGTAACAGGTAATGTCCTATTACTTACCGGTAATCTTCATTACTCCTGGTCCCGTAGTCCTCGTCCCGTTCCTTACAAAGTGGAGATTACTATCTCCGCGACAGAAAAAAAGAACAGGAGCATGCTGGGATACCTAACCCACTCCCTCCCGCTGGGAGTACATAAGCGGTACCAGCCCAGCATGCAGCCTGAAAATACCAAGCCAACAACCGGAAGGCCGGCCGCCAGGGAGGGAGGGAGGGAAGTAAGGAACGGGACGAGGACTACGGGACCAGGAGTAATGAAGATTACCGGTAAGTAATAGGACATTACCCCCAGGTCCCTCCGTCCTCGTCCCATTCCTTACAAAGTGGAGAATACCAAAGCAGAGAACCCGGCCTACCGGAACCCCACCAAAGCCAGGGTCACCAGACCGAGAAAAACGGACCCCAACAGAAGCAATAGGGAGCCCACAAGAAAAGCAGGCAGGAGAACACAACCAGCCATGCCTCCAACCAAGCCGAAAAGAACCCAGACCCCAAAAGAAGCAGGGGACTAGCAAGAAAGGACCGCAAACGAACACAAGACCCCCCAGGAAAGCCCGAAGGAGGCCCCGCACTCAGAAGCAAGACCCAAGGAAACCCCCAGAGGGGCAGAAAGAGAAACCACCACCCCTAACCACCAGGGAAAGGGAACCCCGGAGAAGCGGAAGCGCCCCAAAGGAGCAATCCAACCAGGAAGGACAAACAACCCGGGAGAAAAACCACCAAGGGAGAAGCCCACAGCCCCAGGCAGCACCAAGCAGCTGCAGCAAATGGGACAAAACAGCACAACCAGGCCAAACGCAGAACACCCGAGAGCATGACGAACAGGGAGACACGCCAAAGACCCAGGAAGGAACATAGTAGGGCAAGCCAGAGAGCGAACCCCCCAGAACAGAGAAGAAGGCGACCCACAGCCGGACCAAACCACAAACACCACACCAAGAGGCGAGGGGAATGAAGAGGCACGACAAACTCGGAAAACACCGAGCGCGACCATTCACAGGACCAACCCCAACACATCAGGGGAAGACACCCGCAGAGCCTCAAAGACCGAAGAGGAAAGGACAGAAGGCCCAGGCCAAAGGCAGGAAGACAAGCCGTCAACCCCAGCAGAGACACCGGAAGGTCGCAGCCAAGGCCGCCACGTCGGGAGAAAAAAACCCGGTCACAGGAACCAGTCAAAAGGCCAGGACCGAGGCAACCAAAGGCAGGAGACACAGGGACACGAACCCAGGAACCCACCTAAGCAAGGCCAGGGAGAGCAACAAGCGCCACCCAAAGCAGACTCCACACACGGTCAGCGAACAGCCAGGAGAGAACAACCAAGGGCCGAACACAGAATCGGGGAAAGAAACCCCAGAACCGGAAAGGAGAAACCCCCACCAACCAAGAGCCGACCCATAGGTCAGGAGGACACCAAGGAACCTCCTAAGGCGTACCCCAAAAAGGGGCGAAACAGGAACGACCAACAAGGAGGCCAACAGCCCAACAACGCAGGCAGCCCAGAAGACCCAAGAAGCCAACCGGACAACGGACAAGCCAGCCAGCCCGGAGGCCCCAAATTGGAGCAGCAGAACCCGAAAGGAGAGGCAAAGGGTCAACCGACCCAAACCCAAAAACCCCAAACAAGAAGGGACCAGGGACCGGCACCAAAGCAAGCCAAGCCACCAAGAGAGGAGAAGCAGCCGGGGAACAGAGAGGGAGACCGGCAAGCCACAACTGGCAACCAACACAGAGGTCACAGCACACCAGCCAGGCGCAAAGGAGCAGCTCAGGAAAGAACACAGGACCAACCCGGCACCCAGACCAACAGGGCCAGAACCACCGGCCAGCAAGAGGCCAAAAAGAGGCCCAAAGCACCAGAGAACGAGCGGCCAGGGAAGAACCCAGGCAGGGACCCAGGCAGGGAACCCGCAAAGGCAGGCCCAAAAACAAGGACCGGAGGGAGGAAACACATCAGCACCCCGGAACACCCCCGGCACCCCCAAACCAAAGGAGAGGAGCCCGGAGAAACCAAAGGCGCACAACCCCCGGGGGGAGCGGGCACACACCCAAAAAGGGAAGAACAAAGCACGCAGAGCCAGCAAGAGCAACGGCCAGAGACACCACAGGCCGAAAGCAGGCCGTACGGGAGCGAGAAACCCCCAAGCCCAAGGAAAAGGCCCACAAGGGGAAGACCAGAGCCCCAGGACCCAGGCAAAGCCAACCACCAGCACAAGGCCGAAAAGAGGAGCGGGGACGTAGCAACGTGGCCCACACACTACGGGAGGCTAGACCACAACCGGCAGTCCCACCAACAAAACCACTGGCCAAGCCCAAGATAAGGCACGGCGAGGAGGAGCGGCACCCAAAGCATGAAAGAAGGGCACAGGGCAACCCGAACCCATAAACAGGGAGAGGCCCAGAAGCAGTGCACCCAAGAAACAAGGAACCACCCAGGCAGAAGCCAAGGAAGACCCACAACCCCCAGCCACCACAGGAGGCAAAGGAGCGGCAGCGAGAGGCAAACGACCGCAAGCCACAAAGAAGAGACACGAGGGGAAAGGAAACCACAACAGGAAACCAAACCCCATCAGTCAACCCAGCGCACCACAACACAGCACCAGGCAAGAGGGAAGAGGCAAGCAGCAACACCAGCCAGAAAGCCCACCAGGAAAGCCCCGGAGTCAACAGCCAACCAAGGCCAAGACCCACCGGAACAGAGGGAAGGCACAACAGCCCCTTCCCCCCCCCCCCCCAGAACCCAAGAAACAGGGAGTCCGGAAGCAACAAGGACCCAGATGCAGGATGCAAGAAGCAACCCAGCCAAACACAAGCAGAGGCCAAGCGCAAAGTGGAGGATCCTCAGACGGGGGAACACCGGGGGCCACAGGCCCACCCCCCCCGACCACAACCAGCACGAAGTACACCCACAGGGAACCTGTCAGGGAAGGAGCCCACCAACCCAGGCAGGAAGATACGCCGGAGGGCAGGAGAGAGCGGACGCAAGGGCACCGGCGTGCCCAGCCGCAACCCCAAGACAGGAGCAGGCGCCAGCAGGGAAGGAAGGCCACAGGCCAGGAAACCCCACACGTGGAAGCTCAGAGCACCGGACAGGCACAGGGGGGCAGAAAAAAACAAGGCACCCGAGTACGGGCCACACCAACACCCCTGGAAGGACGCAAGAAGCGCCCAGCAGCCTGAGCCGCAGGCAGGCACCCAGATAGGCACGCACCAGGGCTGGCCATAAAAGAACAGCAGGAACCAACAGGGCGGACAGGCAGCAGGCTGAAGAATCCGTGCGAACAGACAACCAAGCACCAACCAGGGGGAAACAGAAGCACGCAGGGCAGGAAGGCAGGAAGCCCACAGGACAGAGGAACGAACCAGGACGAACCTCACCAGAAAATGAAAATAGCCCAGGGGAGCAGAAGCGAGCACCGGGGAACGGGGGACAGCCACAGCACCCGCCCGCCCCGGCACACCCCCAGCAGTGGAAAACAGGGAGCCAAGGCCGCAGGCCAGCACAGCAGAAGAGCGCAGCACATGGAAGAAAGAAAAACGGCACCCACCAGTGGGACAGGCCAACCCCATAAAACAGAGACCGTCCCCCAACCCCTCCGCCCAGACGCCATTCAGCAACAAGCGTCGAGCAAGCGGAAACAAGGAGCTTTAAAGATGAGTGAGAAACTTCGCCACCTTATGCCACTCTGACAGAGTGTGCGGGACTCGAACCCTTGTCCTGTGAGACCCTCTACAACCGTAGGTACAAGACTCACCATTGAGCTATAGCTCCTGATGACAGGGAACCCAGAACCGGAGGAGGAAGCACCCCCCCCCCCCGCAGCATCGGGAAGCAAAGCAGGGACACAGCGCAGAAAGCCACGCAACGCCCCCAACCCAGCAACCAACCACCAGCAGCAGGAACAGGGAGCGCCAGAAGCCAGCACGGACAAACCCCAACAGGAATCAACCAGCAAAACGGTGAAACCAGAGGACGCCAGGCCCCAGAGTAAAAAACCGCCAGGCAGCAAGCACGGCGAGAATACCCCCCAAGCAGCCAAGCAAGACCCCCAGCCAAGACCGCCGAAGCAGCCCACCGTGCACAGCCAGACCCAGCAGGCAAAGCACAGAGACAGAGGAACAAGCATGGAAGAAATCGGAACCGCTATGCGGTACTCACCACAGGGGCAGGAAGAGCACACCAAAAGTGCCCTGCCCCCAAGACCCAGCCCAGGCGCCCTGCAAGACACCAGCGCCGGGCGAGGAAGAGAGCTGCAGCCACCGATCAGACATTGACCCCCATCAAGCATCATCCCTGCACCAACCTCAGGAACAGCAGGGGCACTGGTAGGAAAGGAGGCGAGCAGCACACCAAGGGAGACCAGGAGCACCGCCCGGCGCAGCCCCTGGGCTCCCATCTCATCCACAGCAGCGCGTCTTCCAGCCAGGCCAAGCCGTAGGAGGACGCGCGCGGTAACCCGGAAGGAATCAGCACATCCGGCGCCCCAGCCGCAAAGGGCCGGGCGCCAATCAACGCGACTCCCAGCAAGCCCAGCAGGCCAGGAGACGCGGAAGAGGATGTCGAGGACAGCCCAGCAGCCCCACGAGACATCCAACGAAGAAATCACAGGTAAGATCAGCACGTCCTAATCTGTCGGAAGACAGAAAAAAAGAACAGGCTGCATGCTGGGCTGGTACCGCTTATGTACTCCCAGCGGGAGGGAGTGGGTTAGGTATCCCAGCATGCTCCTGTTCTTTTTTTCTGTCGCGGAGATAGTAATCTCCACTTTGTAAGGAACGGGACGAGGACGGAGGGACCTGGGGGTAATGCGGAGACGTACAACCCTGCACGTAGTTTGTAAATAGCAATTTGAAGTACGTTTTGTAGTACTACAAAACAAAATACAAGGAGCAGTTTGTGAATTAGGCCCCCAGTTAGTGACATCAGATTCTCATTTCGACTATGAAACCACCAAGAAACAAACGCAAGATGCCTCAAAATGTGTCTTTGTCCCGGAACAGACCTCAGTCGTGCATGGTCCAAAGACTGAAGTATGACTGCTATTTCACTTTTCTGTGGACTCTGCAAGGAGTTAAACCAGATCTAGGGAAGGAATCATGCCAGTCATACTTTTTTTGGAATTAAAAATAGCTTTAGCAGGTGTAGCGTTACTAATCGGCATTATATTTATTAATCTTTAATCCCCTTTGGCTAGAGTTTATTTCAGAATCAGTAGATTTAAAATAAATGTATGCCACTGAAAACTCAGCAATTAAAATTCCAGCTCACAGAATTGCAGACCGTAAGCTCAAAATATGTTAGACGGGTCATTATATAAAACTGTAATGTAAAACACCTGCTGCAACAGAAAAGTATCCTAATCGCCTGACCATGTCAAAAGGCAACAGAAGATTAAAGTGTAATTGGTTACTTTACATACCCATTGTCGGGCTCTTAGGTCACGTGAGATGTTTTGTAATAGACTGTGAGAAATATTTTCTACTTTGACCACGTGTAGTTTGAAGGTTAACATTTTAGCAATCATTTTAGCTGACTATTTCAGTCAGTTTAAGAAAGGTTATCAGGGCCTGGAGTATTTGGATTTTCTGATTTGAATCTTAACTCAATATCATTATTTTGTGAAGTTCAGCCCAACCTCAAATATAACCTCCTTTACTGGGGGTTGATTTTAATCATATTCGCGAAATGGAATTAGACCAGGACCCCTGGTGAGGGAGGGCCTCAAAGGCGGGATCTCTTGGCCTTCATGGAGGTGATGGGAGACATTTGGCGAATTCTCAACCCGGGAACTAAGAACTTCACATACAACTCAGGGGCACATTGTGCCTCCACAAGCATTGACGATTTTCTTGCCCCGCATGCATCTTTAGCGCACTTTAGCAATGCATGGGGAATATCCGATCATGTACCTTTATGAGTGGAACTGCAGGGCTCTGGCACAGGGGTCAGAGAGGGATGTAAGCTGGACACCTGGGATCTTAGAAATGATAAAATCATGGAGGCCATCAGGGAGGGTACCAAGCTCTACTTCAAAGAAAATATAGGTACAGTGGAGTCGCCAGCCACACTATCAGAGGCCTGCAATCCAGTCATCCGGGGCCAAGCAATGTCGCTAATATCAATGGAGAAGCGAAGGAAGCGAGAGTGGGCTGATAGGCTAGAGGAGGAGATACTGGCAATGGATATTAAGAGTGATAGCCCCCCATGCCGTGGCAGTGTGACAAACTTCAGTATAAACAGCAGGAATATAGGTACTTGACGCAAAATAAGTAACGTAGCATCGCCCTAGTCTCCCAACGGAGAGTATACGAGGTAGGCAATAAAGTGGTACGCTTGCTGGCTTGCTTGGACACCAGAGAAAGGGTTTAGTCATTCGAGGCAATGGGAACAACGCAGAAACATTTGCTTGCTACTACAAGTCCCTGTATAGTTCATATACCACTCAGTCCTGTGCCGATATTAAAGAATTCTTGGGGAAGACTAGGGCACTATCTGATCTCCACTGGCTCCCGGTACAACAGAGAATTTTGTTTAAATCTCTGTGCATAGTTTTCACAGCTCTTCATGGCCTTGGCCCCGGGCCGCTGCAAAATCTCTTTGGTTGGTACACTCCCATGTGCAGCTTGCGCTCTTCGGCAGCCAGGCTGGCCAAAATTCCTAAGACAAAGAGATCTACCTTGGGTGGACGTGCCTTTAGTGCTGCGGCAGCTCGTCTCTGGAACAGTCTCCCTTCGGAGCTCAGACAGGTACATGAAGTGACATCATTCCGTAGGCAGCTCAAGACCTGGCTCTTTCCTAGAGCATAACCCCTCGTCCTCCTTCCCTTCACTTTGTCGTCAGCGCCAGGATGCCCGTAGGGTTGCAGTGCGCTCTATAAATATTTTATACATACATACATACATACAAGATCAACATGCCTGGGCTCACTGGAGAGGAGAGACAGGATATGAAGGCAGACATTCATGAGGAAGAGATAGGTATGGCAATTATAGAGATTCAGACCGGGGAAGCGCAGGGCCTGCACGGCTTGCCATCGGAACTTTATAGAAAGCTGGCAAACGAATTTTCTCCATACATATGCAACATGTTCCAGGCAGAAAAGAGCGGGGGGGGGGTTCTCCTGAGAGGCCACAGACTAGCCACTATTGTGGTCATTCACAAAGAGGAGACGCTGCACCAGGGGCGGCTTCTCTAAAATGGCCTCTGTAGGAGAGTAGGGTCTGCTATCCTATGGTCACCCCAAATTTTTGCTTTTTGCTTCACTGGTTTTTGACATATTGAGGCTGTGGGCCTGCCAATCAGACCCCCAGCCTGCTGTTCTCTCTACTAAATTAACACTATGCACCCTAGGTGCATAACCAATTGGAAGTGGATCACCCTGTCAGCCCCTGTACCAGTGTACACTAGGTACCCAGGGCATTGGTGTACCCAAGGCCTGCCAGGGGCTGAAGCATGTATTATGCCACCCCAGGCTTGGCCTGACAATCTGACACAACTGGCTGATCACTCAGCTGGGGTAAGTTGGTGTAATCACCTCTTACTTAGGTGTAGTATACCTATACCTAACCTTAAATGGGACACCTGGTAACCTATAAGTCACTCCTATGGCAGGCCTTAACAATCCTGAAGGCAGAGTGCTTGGTTCCATGTGAGATGGTGCTCTGGCATGAGCTGAGCCTGTCTGCAGTGGTCGGAACAACTTCCTTCTACTGTTTCCAGATATCGTCATACCATATACTCTTAAGTGCATTATGAACCTCGCGGTTAAATGCTAACTTTGGTTTGGCTTTATCAAAACATGTCGAGTAAGGTGTCATACGAATTGGAATACTAACCCCTCGCCAATTCTGGCGACGGGGTTCGCATTCCACCCTTCTAGAGGGACACGACATGTACAGTACCTGAAACCCGGGTAAAATCAGACATAGCCTCAGCTCCACAAAATGGATGCTGCCACCACAGACACAAGTCTGCCCTCCTGCTGCTGGGAGTCCTTCCAGCTTGGGAGGTGTGGACAAAGGGTTTCCTGCCAGGGGAGGTGCATGCACCACCCCAGACAGGATTTTGTGTATTGGTCAGGTAGGGCTTGAAAGAAACCAGACATGCCTGTGGCTCACAAGGAGCCTCGGTGCATATGCCAGTTCAAACCGGTCCTGGGGCACACCAGTCCCGGGCCTGGGGCGAGCTGGACAAAGGATTGGGGGTGTAACCACCCCCCTTCCTGCTCCCACCCATAGGGAGGGACCTAGCAGGTAGTCCGGCCCCTAGAATCCGCTTAAAGGTAGGAGCTGTGTCCTAAGACTTCAGACATCCTGGAATCAACTTGAAACTAAGAAGAAGACGGGAACTTCGACATTCTGCTGCACAGAAGACTGAAGGAAATCTCCCCTGTGGTCAGGGAGTGACCACCTTGCTAACGCAAGCACCATCCAGCGAATCAACGTCTGCTTTGCCGCCGCCTCCCGCCGGAGCCCGAGCCCAGAGACTGACAAGACCTGGACCTCCAGACCTCTCACCGCCCGATCCACAGTCCCTGAAAAGAGGAGACCCGTGGAGGCAACGAGACACGTGGAGCCAGCCATCTTGGAACGACGACGACAAGCTGCAAGCGCAACAACCGAGGCTCCCTCCAAGTTGTGCTTTGGGATCTGAGAAGCCCAACCCTCGAGCAGCATCTGCACCAAAGGTGAGCCCTCCAGCATCTCCACGATCTGCGTGGGGCCCTTCTGCATTTTGCCACTCGACGCGCCTAACCGGTTGCTGGCTCGCTGGCTAGTGGCCATCTTGGCGGCGAACTTCACGAAATACACCGCTGGTCTGGTTGCTCCAGACTGGCCCTTGCTCCCCTCCAAAGGAGCAGTCCTTCTGACCTTGCTGGTCAGAACCATCAGCTTATTTCATCTCCTACAACAATTGCTTTTACCAAGGCTTGTTTGCTTCGATCAAGTCGCCGACACCGCCGACAGCGAGAGCCTGCGTGGGACAGCTCGTGAACCGACTCCTGGGCGTCGTCGACCTCCAGGGGCCACGTGGCTGCAGAGACAAGCTACACCTTTCTTCCTGTTTGCACCCGACATTGCCTGGTACCCACCTGGTGCCACGCCCAGGACTGGCTAGTGACTGAGAACACTGTCCCCTCTGCTTACAGGTCTTCAACATCTCCGATCCACTCTTGGATCCACCGCATCTCTCCCGGACCGACTGCCTGCAGCATCTTTGTCCACAGGCTCCACGGAACAGATAGAAGAAACCCGACGCACTTCGAGGCCTATGCACCCGCCTCCTGTGGGTGAGGTAAAGCTGGCACTCCTGTGCCCAAGTGTAGTATTACATCTCTAGTGCCTGTGTTCCAAATCTTGAGTTCCTAGTCCATCCGGAAGATCCTCTTTGCAGTAACTTTGTACTTTTTACGCACCCATTGAAACCTATGGGAGCACGCGTGTGACTATTTGCTCTGCACACGCAACCCGTGGACCTCCTGGTCACTAACTGAAGTTAGCTCCTTGTAGGCCCAGCGATTCTAGAGGCCCTAGGCCTTTTCCCTTTTCTGTTTGTGGTACTTATACCACTATTTTAGTATATGGTTTGAGCGGCCACCAGGGCCTATCCATATAAAGTGCAACTTCTGTGTATTCTACTGTAATCTTGTTTGACGATTTGTGCTCCTGTGCTCATAAAGAGACTAGGGGTTACTTTGAGAAATAAATACATATATATTTTGAATATATATCTGTGTGGTGTCCTTTCATTGGTATAAAAGGGGGTTGCATTTGGTAAAACAGCTGGCTTAACACGCTTCACGAGTTTAGCCTCAAAGACTGCTTAGCCTACGCTACCACTAGGGCAGCTAGTCCGAAAAGGTTGACTTACAACCACACCATAAGGGTTGCTTGGCATGGTACAAGGTGATCACTTTAACTAGTGAGCATCATATACCAGGCCAACTTCTCACAGCCTCCCTATAGATGCCGGTGGGGTCGGCATCGTAGCCAATGACAACGCTGCCATTGCAGTGTTGTGATTGGCTTAGGGAAGGAGAGGGTGTCTGCCTGCTTCCTGTAGAAGCAGAGAGAGGAGACGCGACGCAGGACCAGAGGCCAAGGTCAGTTTATTTTTTTTTTTTTTTTAAATTAACAACCCCCCCCCCCTCCATGCGAGACTCCCACCCGCGAGTCATACCGCCTGCTACTGTGCCGCACACAGATTGTGACTCCTGCTGCCTGATATTGCTTCTGAACATAGAGGGGAAAGTCCTGGCAAAACTCCTGGCCACCCTTCTGAGGAGAATTATTGAGAAATGAATCCATCCTCATCAGTCGGGTTTCAAGGCTGAACCACAGACACCTTTCTGCATGGTTTGAGGGCACTGAGGGGGAATTGAAGCCGGCGGTGGTGGTCATGTCGCTCAATGCAGTGAAGGCCTTCGATACCACTGAGTAGGAATACCGGTGAGCCGTAATGGAGCAGATGGGATTTGGCCCCAACTATATTGGGTGGATTAATTTGTTTTAGAGCAAACCGCAAGCGCAGGTGAAGGTTAATGGGGTGTGATCATACCCCTTCCAGTTACACAGGTGTACCAGGCAATGATGCCCATTATTACCAATGCTCTTTGCCTTGACGTGCTGGGTTTGCATCGAACCGCTGGTGTGACAAGGAGAATGGGAAGAGAAGATCTCCCTCTACACTGATGATATCCTATTATACGTGACTGATCTTGGGGTTTCCTTCCCCTGACTGCTCCATATCCTCCACTTATTTGGTACATATTCGGGATACACGATTAATTCCGGGAAGTATTTCCTCTATCTCCTGCGTGCATGGACTACGCAGCACAATCTCCCAGTGGGCCTCAAGGTGCACACAGTGGGCTTTAAATATCTGGGCTCTTTGTGATTAGCAGCCTGACCTATTCCTTATGGCCAATCTCTACTCAGTGTTGGACCGATTTAGAGCGGAAGTCCAGCATGAAGTAAATCAAGTAGACCGTGAGCTCCTGTGGGATGGGGAGCCGTCCAGGATAGCACAGAATAAGCTCATGAGGGAGTAGTACGATGGGAGCATTACCATTCCTGATTTAGAAAAGTACTAATTCACGTCGCAAATTATACTGGTCTTTACTCTTCTGACTGAGCCCTCGATCAAGGCGGATGGCATGGCCCTGGGCGTGAGGGGCTTCCCTTAGGCACTCTACTCCGAGTGGGGTTGCATGTCTCTCCTGCCTCTCATCAGGGCCACAGCTTTGGTATGGGGGAGGGCAGATAGATTCCTGGGGTGGCAAGGTCGGCCCACTGAAATGACCCCTTTTTGAGATAGCGACACACTGACGGACATAGGGTGCCTTGAAGGGTTTACAGGATGGAATCTAATAGGCATCTCATTGTTGGGAGATGTATGGAGAGGGAACGACACGATCGCCTGGGAAGTGTTGCAAGCAAAATATGACATGGCCCCCAAGAAAGTCTTTGGATATCACCAGTTGAGTCATACATTGCAGACTTGTGTGAAGAAGGGACAATGGCTTGGCGAATCCTCATCACTAGAGGACAAACTGCTAACGGAACTGCTCCTTGTGAGAGCGGTCTCCTTAACCTACAGTACATTAATGCACAATGCCACTGAACCAATGCTGAGACTCAAAGAAACATGAGAGGCAGACGTTGGAGTGATAGATGAGGAGGAATGGAAAGAAGCACTCCGATCACCCAGGAAGGTGGCAGTCAGATCCTGGTTCAGGCTGATTAAACTCTGTGTGCTTCATAGATCTTACTACAAATGAAGGCTTCTAGGACCTTAGGGACAGTGTTTATGGGCCAGGACTCACTCTAGCAGAGGCCACCAACAAGGTCCGGGTGGTACTGGTCACTCAAGGAAAAAGGCTTCTTATAGCTTATTGTGTTCCTGTAGCCACACAGGTCAGCCAAGTGACCCTTGGAATCCACTTCTGTGTCTTAGGTACAAGATGATAGGGGTGACACCTGGACACTTCTGACCAATGAAAAACAAGACCGTGGAGGCAAGCCTTCCCACTTTTGCAGCACTTCCTGTTTGCTTAATGCGAATAATCCCAAAGTGTTCCTCAGTCCTAAAAGCAAATATGAGGGGAATCTTCCTCCCTTGTGCAGCGCTCTTGCGTCCACCCAGAGGTGTGGCCAGGAAAATCAGCAGCCCATTCCACTGTGTTTATTCCATACCAGGTCTGAGGATACCTTCTATCCCACTGGGTTCGGAGCCAGCCTGGCTTGTGTGGGACAAAGGCTTTCTATTCTTCATGTCTCTCCTTACACTAAACTATGAATCGGATAGCCTCACCTCTATCCATTTCATGTTAATGAAATTCTAGCTTCACCCTAACTGTATTCTCTAGTCCGATAGGGATCAAATGCCCCACACCCAGTCCATCCTGTCACCATGCTCTGGCAGCAGTTTTCACACCTCATTAAGGTCAAGCACTTGCTGGGCAGCTGCTGGCAGGCCAATGCACATTAGCCCCAGGAGCTTCAAACAGGGAAGAGTTAACTTTCTCAAAGTAACATTTCCTAAACCTTTATTAAAAATCTAACTTCATCAATTAATTTAGTAACTGTGAAAAATAGTTTTTGAATGACTGTTAGCTATTTCCTGTCAAACATTATAGATTAAGGTTTATAAACGGTACTTTGACGTTTTCTAGGATGCAGCCACTGCCCTGCCAGCAAAAATAGCTTTTGGGGACTGGAGAAACATGCAAACTTTAATTTCACATATATATATATTCCGCTTTTAAATGTGGGTAACAAGGTGTACCTAGGGGCAACTTACTAATATTTAAAAGTAATGGTTCAATCTGTCAAAATTTGGTTATTTTGACAGGTTTGAGATCAGGTTTTAAGGCTGCTGCAGTCAGGCTACACCTGAAGCCATGTTTTATAGGCCCACTCTATGGATGGCACAATAGGTGCTGGAGACCATAGGCGGCATTTAGCTTCCAGGCCCACCATATACTAGAATCTAAAAGGCAAGTTAAATATGTCAATCAGGGGAAATCCAATTTAAGTATTTTTAAAGGGGAAGCATAGGCACTTTACTCCTGTTTAGCAGAAATAAAGTACACAGAGTAAAAGAAACATAGAAAAAACATAGGGGTGACCATGCAGAAAAGGTGGATTTGCTATACCCCATGAAACTATAGCAAAGCTTCTACAATACCTGCCACCACTCTTCCATGGCCCACGGCCTAGAAGGAAGTTTAAGAGCAGAAGATGTTGGAGCCAAGGCATTCTGCATTAACTCAAGATATGCTGCAGAAGCCAAAAGCAGTGTCAGTGTAGGTATAGGGTGTGGAAGTAGGCTATGGCACTTCCTCAATCATCAGCTAAAGAACTTCAAGGCTCATCGCAGCGCATGTGCAGCAGGAGAGAGGGTCAAATGTGCTTATCCACATGGCTCTGCTCGTTTACAGCAAGCAAGAGAGAGCTTCAATGCTTCCCCCTCATACAAGTGTTAACTGCTGACAGCAGCTAGGGCACTGCAGGACAGTGGATTGTTGGGCGCTAGCACCCGACATCGGTTACTCAGATGCCATCAAGCACACCCTTCTTGAGGCATTAGGACCCTTTCTGCTGTTAGTCAAGTACACTCATTATTTGTGTTGCTATTTTATGGTTGTCAGCTTTGTTAGAATATTTTCTGCAAAACATGCTTTTTATGGTCAGCAAGCCCCGGGATTCCTATTGGATCAAATGCAGGGCAATTTAAGGTACGGGCATCTAATGCGTCAGTAGATTTCCTGCTGATGGATCAGGAGATTCAGGATGGCACTCAGAAAGCATTCCACTAATAGGCATTACATAGATGGGGAGTATAAAAAGGATAGAGAGAGAGAAAAAATATATTAATACTCTCCTGAAAAAGAATCCTCTTTCAGGCCTTGAGAAATCTACTCAGCCACTCGCTATACGGTGAGTCAGATGTTATCAGGGAAAGCTATATTTAGGGATTACTGGCCCATCTTATGAGAGACTCCAGCTGACAAAGAACATATGCTCTTATAACTAATACATTAAAACAACAATAAAGGTGCCTTAAAATCTTGTTACATTTGCTGTGTGTTCAAAGACAGAGGTCAGATGTCAGCTTATGTGGAGATCTGTTTACAGAATCCTCCAACTTTGCAGTCAGAGAAAGAAAAGTAAAGTGAACTGTCTGACAATCATGCTGTGTGCAATGAAAGGGCATAGGATGCCAGTTTTGTTTCTAAAAAACATTTAAATACCATGTAAATTAACTTTACAAATATTTCTAAATTTATTTCAGTAGTTGCGTAAGCACCTTTTAAAATTCTGATGTGTGATGAAGAAATATTTCAGTAGGATCAAAACACTTTACTTGCTGATGTGCAAATGATAAATATTTGCTGAACCCCAATTTCCCCTTTATCGTTTGTAAATGATGTATAATAAAAACTGCATGTCGGTGGGAAAGTCTGTGGTCATTTCAATGGAAATGTACTGTTGGTAAATGGAAGTGCACTACCACAGCAAGCTTTGGTAATATAACTAATTAAAGTGTGAGTTTTTAAACATGAACTTAGAAACTGTCCTGCCCCCGCCCTGATGAAAATACTGTGTACCTTTTATGCTATTATACCTGGTGCACAAGTTTAGTCTATTAAATAACACAGAAGAGTTTTCAACAGCAGACATGTTGAACTCACATATTTGAAGGTGCTCTCATACTTAATAATGAAGAAAAAGGTGACTTGATAAAATAAAATATTTGCCTAGGATCACACAATTTAGACCAGTTTATGGGTCAAAGCGTAATACAGTTAGGTCGAGTAGATTATTCAGGTCACTAGTCCTGCAGGTCTTGTAAAGGTCTGTCTTTTACTGATGCTTAGATACAAACCCTTGTTTGCTCACTTACAAGCTGTACCTGGTTGATGAGCATGTAACTAAGGCGAAACTGGTTACGGTTTGATCAGGACAACACACTGTGAACCCTGAAATCTGCAGCCACAGACAGGGAAAAGAGAGTTGCCTCTTCTCCTATTGCTCCCAGGGCTGTGCGACCCATGCTCGTGCTCATCCACAGGCCAGACCTGACCTGATCGGACAACCTCAGAGCACTGGAGCGAGACTTCAAACACTGAGAGACCTTAAGGAAAGGTTGGGCTTACTTTTCTTCATTCCCCTGCAGCCCCGGTAGATCACTGCAAGTCAGGAAGACTTTTTCTGTCAATTAAAATGCCCCTACTGCCTTTATGGCCTCTGTTTTTTTAAATGCAGATTTATACAGAGCGAACTCGACCCGAAGGTATTGGAGCGCTTTACATGAGCACTGGTTACGTTACACAAAGACACGTTCAGCCATGGGAGATTAAGTGATTTGCCCAGAATCACAGGATGTGGACGCGACCCCGAGGCTCGAACCCTGGTATCCAGCCCCTAAGTCGGCAATCTAGCCGGCAGACCACATCCGCTCTGTTGCCCTGCGGCCGGCAGCACCACTGTGCCCACCCTCTCGGGGAGCAGGTGTGAGGCTGGGCTTGCAGCAGGGCAGTTCTGTGATTGCAGGAGAGCAGGCTTCAGCTGCAGTGTCACATAGGGTACACAGCAGAAGTGATGGCTCCGCAAGGAGACCCTGTGAAAATCATCTAGGGATATCAAAATTGCTAATACTGCGCACACTGATCAAACTGGACTTCTGTAAGGTGCCCTCCGGTGCATATGCCTTTTGGTGGTGCGGCGGCAGGGAGAATTGGTAAGTGAACAAGTGAAAGTGTGGGTGCACAATTACGGCCATTAAAGTATATGAATCCGTCATTAGCTAGGTGAGTTCTGTGTGCCAAGCTTTCACAGACCCTTAAAAGGCATACAGCTGGGCGTACCACTTGCACAGTCACTTATCTTAAGAGAACCATATAGGGAAAAGGCATTAGACCCAGAGCTGAGATGCAGAAGGAAAAACTAAAAACTAAAGGGTGATAACAAGTTGGGGCCCCATTCACGATGCCTTTGGGCACCTCCTGGAGCAGTAAGAGCAACGGGGTCTCATTAACTGACTGATTAAAGCAGGGCAGGACTGGAAAACTGGCTACTACTAGCAAAGGACAGGGAAAAGCTAAGAAAACCTAACACTCCATCATGTCCTTTTTTGGGCAGGACACACACACACACACACACACACACACACACAAACCTCTTAGCAATGCCAGTAAATCCACCTACAGAAACTAACGCAATAGAAATGGAAAATGTAATTCTGGTCACTGCACAAATTAATGCTTCCTCTACCTTACAATAATTACAACCATTACAACAATCACAACCAAGACTTTCCGTAGACTCAGATGATGAGTCTATATATGGAAGAGTTGATGTTGTACAAACAGGAAACTCCACTCTAATCACTGATAGTAACCTGAAGGATAATATGGGTAATACATTGGATTACTCTAATCTAACTAATTTATTGAATAGCTCACCATAAGGGTCAAATGAGGGTCATGCCTCAACTGATCAGGTGTATCAACAAATAGAGAAGGATCCTCTAACACCACCTCAACCACATGTTTGAACCCCTAATCAAGCACCTAAAGGTTCAAACTTAAGGATGGAGGAAGGGGACAGTATTGCCCCCCCCACAAACCTATCCTGTGCTATCTGATACAAGTGTCATATGCGGCAATGGCCAACCAGATTTTTGAGTAGCAGCTGACTAAGAATATCATTACGGCATCAGCCGCAAATATTGGTACCTCTGCAACAAAGGCCAGTACTGCAAATACTCATAGTGAAAAAAATCTTGTTACTAACAACATACTTCTCCTAGCTACTACAAGTATATTGCCTGACATAGAAAGAGGTGCTACTACTTCCTTCATTTCAAACCAGCACTCTTCTGAAGTGGACCAGCAGGTTGCACCTCGTATTAGGAAAGGCTGCGATAACAATGATACCAATGCTATTTGTTTGGGAGGTTTCACACTCATACATGAGGCAAGGACCAGAGATGAAACAGAATTAAAGGGTATCAAGGAAGAAATCTTAGAAATACTGAACATCCTGCGTAAACAGCTGGAAGTAAAATCTCCATCAAACACCTTGACTGTCCCCATAGGGAATGAAGTCACAGAGGATGGATTCTAATCATCAAGAACAGATCTCACTTACAGGTAGTGCATTTAGTCTAATCGAGAAAGGAGTAGTTGCAACTCCCAGTCAGATGTTACAGAATAGCGCAATCTACAACCCGAGAAAAACTTATCAAGAGGTTCGGGACACCTGGACATTTAATGACCAGCATATAGTGAACCATATACAACTTGACTTCTGTCCTAGTTATGAATTAGAAGGCCCATCTGATATTCTGAATAGGCATAACATTTGAGGGTCCTGCATCGCTCCCCAGATTTGGAGCCCTACATGCCTTACCTGGTCTAATCCGTATCATTACGCAAAGATACTTGAAAAGGCTGATATAATGGCAGACTGGGGATAAAGCTATAAACGAGGAGCCAAAAAAACTCATATTTCTTGAAGAAGAAGAAGAAACAATTACCTTACTGCTATTACTTTGGCACGTACCGTAGCCAAAAAATGACATTCCAATGAATACTAATAATCTAGCAATAATGATAGGTCCTGTTGGTAATATGAACAAACCCACCCAATTTTCATCACGACCAGTTAGAAATTTACATCTGTACACTCCGCAAAGGCCAAATTCCTTATACAGATAAAGGAGATGCAGAACAGGGTAAAAACGTGCTGCAGATTAGTTCATGGAATATTACAGGCTGGGATGGACAAACAATAAATCATTATCAGAACTTATATATATTCTCAAACTCAAATTATATCATTTGTTTACAGGAAACGTGGAAGATAACAGAGTTGACTTTTCAAAACTATATATCCCTGGACATACTAGCAACAAAATGCATATGGGGGAGACCTAGTGGCAGACTAGCAATATTTTTGCGTGGTAGCTCAGAAAAATTGAATTACAGAACTTCTTAAGAATCTAAAAACATATTGGCAGTATAGGTAAAATATGATGCAAATATTCAACTCGACTTAATTATCGTTTATATCCCTCCTCAGATGCCTGGGACAGAAATAGAGTGACAATATTTTGAGAGGAGATTGAAACTTTGACATGTTTAATCCCAGGTGCTAAGGTTGTTCTGACAGGCGATTTTAACAATAACCTCTACAAGGAAAGCGGAAAAGCTCCTCGGGGGGGACTCACTGGATCAACAGATGAAACTTCCCTCCAGATTGGGAAAGACAGGAAACTTACAAGTATGGGGAGAATGGTTAGCTCTACGCTTATGAATTTGGGGCTAAGTCATTTAATTGGAAGACAAATGAATATGATCAACCGGCCAAATCAACTTTAAGATAACAAGTAAAACATCTGTTACTGGCTATAAATGTATTCATACAGTTGACTTTAACAACCTTTTGGACTTCAGAATAATACCTATAATAGAAAGGTATCATAATTCCCAGCATGTCAACCTGAATATACAGACAAGGGAATATTTAACAGACATATGTCTGCATGAGGAGGGTATTATGGTAACCAGAGGAGAGAAATTAAGTTACTTACCTGTAACTGTAGTTCTCCAGTATTGGTATCCTTCATAGATTCACAGGTTTGAATCATTCCCCGTCAAATCAGCAAAGCAGTGTCATGCTACATATAGACTACAAAAGGCCATAGGCCCTTCAGTTTAGTAACATATCCTCGTCATTTAAAAAACAGAGACAAAACTTAAGTTACAACCAATCAGGTTGCACTAGTGCTCTAAAAATCTGAGGGACTGGAGCTTCTCACAGGAGTGTTCCAAAGGGTAGTGTGTTGCAACCTGAATCATTGACAAACACCCACTGAGAGAGAAGTTGAGCTTCCCAGGGGAGAAGGGTGGGTTGCATGTGAATTTATGAGAGATTTCAAAGCTGGAGAACTACAGTTACAGATAGGAAACTTCTTTTCGAACTCTAGTATTAGATCTCTCATAGATTCACATGCTTGAATCAAATTAAATAGCAGTTGAATAGAAAATTTTATCATAAAATCTAAGATATATTCACAGAGGTATAGAAACATATATATAGCTATATATTGAGCATGCACCGTTGTGTGCAATGGTATACCAGCTTTCTGGTGACAGAATTGAATGGCCCTGGATACCCATGTAGCTATGCTCTGCTTTGAGAGAGGATAAGCCTTTCCTTGAAGCGCTTAACACTACAAATAGTTGGTTAGATCTGCAAAAGCTTTTTGTTTTTATCTAGGTAGAACTTTAATCACCTTTAGACATCCAAAGAGTGTATTGCCCTTTCTGCTGGCATCTTAGAGTCTGGACGAAAGGTTTTCAGAATTACTGGTTCATTGCGGTGGAAGCCTGATGGGACTGTTAGAATAAATTTAAGGTTTGTTCAAAGAATTGCCCTATCATTCCTAAATTGAAGAAAAGGTTCCTGAATGGTGAGAGCCTGTATCTCACTAACTCTTCTAGCTAATGTTAAAGCTAAGAGTAGAGCTGCTTTCCAGGACAGAAATTTAATAACCTCTTTGCGGATGGGCTCAAAGGGGTCTTTCATGAGAGGTGAAAGCACAGTGTCCAGTTGACAAACCGGTGGCGGATGCCTCCCTGGCAGGAAGACTCTTAATAATCCTTTGACCTATTGTTTGACAGGTCTGCTGGACCATAATGATGGTGATGTGGCTGCTCACCTGAAGCGGGAAATGGCTGCTATATGAACTTTAATTGTCGCATGACCAAGACCCGATTTGGCCAGGTGCAGAAGATCAGAGAGGATTTCTTCCGGTATAGCTGTAAGTGGATGTATTTTAACACTTTGGCTCCAGATGCAAAATTGTTTCCATTTGAGAAGAGAGTCTTATCTGTACGGGCTGTGCAAGCTCTGGCTAAGAGTCCCTGCATTCCAGTGGAATATTTAGATGTGCAAATTCGCTGAATTCAGGAACCATGCTGACAAATGAAGTGATTTGGGATCCGGGTGCAGCACTTGGCCCTGGCTCATTGTAGAGAGGGTAATGGTTTCAGCCGAATGTGATGTTTCTCTGATAGGAGGAGTAACTCCATGAACAAATGCTGGCATGGCCAGGTTGAAGCTATGAGAATGATCCTGCATGGTTCAACTTTCATCTTCAGTAGGACTTTTGGGAGGAGAGGAATCGGAGGAAAGGATTAGGCAAAGATTCTGGACCATGAGATCGAAAACGCATTCCCCACATCCCAGTTCTGGATGCCAGTTTGCGTAGAACCGACATTTCCGGGTCTGGGATGTTGCGAAGAAGTCCAGATTCGGTTTGCCCCACAGGTGAAAGATGTTCTCCAGGAATTTCTGATCGAGTTCCCATTTGTGGCAAATGTTTCTCATTCTACTGGGAGTATCCGCTATGGTATTCTATATGCAGCCTTCTAGGCTAATCTGCCTGCTATCACCTTGGCTTTTTCCTTTGAAAATGAAGGCTATGTTCATAAACAAGCTGGAGGTACATTTTCTCTGTGTTATAAAAATGTTATTTTATAAGTTTTTCTGGATATTTCAAATGAAAAATGCAACATTGCCATATTTGACCCTGATATTATGTTTGGGACAGATATATATATATATATATATATCCACCAAAAGAAGCACCCAACATTTGAAGGCCTCACACCGGCGTGACTTGTATAACTTATTTATTCTCAGGCAGCATTTTAACAAACTCCGTACAGCACAGCTCAATTAAAACAGCCACCAATTCGTCAAACGTTTCAGGCATCATCGCCCTTGCTCACTGACACGGCTGCTTGAAGAGAAAGCGGCACATCTTGCTTGATTAAGTGCACTGATAATGTCCCGCCCAACGGGCGTTTACGCAAAGTGCATTATGGTTCTTGCAGTTTTTTTTTTTACACAATAAACCCATTTGGGGTGCCGCTTTATCATCTCCTTCTTATAGTTTTTAAAGACCACAGTGGGTCGCTGGGCAACTTACGAGGCTGTTGGCATGCTGACTTATGCCTGCCGAATTGTAGCACGTCGTTCCACCTGTGCCGCTTTAGTAACAGCAACATTGGACCCGCAGTTCCGCGGGGGGGCCTTCCCGACCTGGCGCAGGCCGTAATAAATCCACCAAAAGAAGCACCCAACATTTGAAGGCCTCACACCGGCGTGACTTGTATAACTTATTTATTCGCAGGCAGCATTTCAACAAACTCCGTACAGCACAGCTCAATTAAAACAGCCACCAATTCGTCAAACGTTTCAGGCATCATCGCCCTTTCTCACTGACACGGCTGCTTGAAGAGAAAGCGGCACATCTTGCTTGATTAAGTGTACTGATAATGTCCCGCTCAACGGGCGTTTACGCAAAGTGCATTATGGTTCTTGCAGTTTTTTTTTTTTTTAACACAATAAACCCATTTGGGGTGCCGCTTTATCATATCCTTCTTCTAGTTTTTAAAGACCACAGTGGGTCGCTGGGCAACTTACGAGGCTGTTGGCATGCTGACTTATGCCTGGCGAATCGTAGCACGTCGTTCCACCTGTGCCGCTTTAGTAACAGCAACATTGGACCCGCAGTTCCGCAGGGGGGCCTTCTCGACCTGGCGCAGGCCCTAATAAATCCACCAAAAGAAGCACCCAACATTTGAAGGCCTCACACCGGCGTGACCTGTATAACTTATTTATTCGCAGGCAGCATTTCAACAAACTCCGTACAGCACAGCTCAATTAAAACAGCCATCAATTCGTCAAACGTTTCAGGCATCATCGCCCTTGCTCACTGACACGGCTGCTTGAAGAGAAAGCGGCACATCTTGCTTGATTAAGTGTACTGATAATGTCGGGAAGGCCCCCCGTGGAACTATATATATATTCACTTAAAAAACCATAGGTTTCACACATGTTATAGTTAGCTGGACATTTCACTCGTTTAATAAACAATGAAATTCCCCCGATATAGTTAGTGCAGGCAACTATAACTCACGCGACAGCAATCCTCTGCTGATGACGTCAGATATTATATCACTGTATTTAGACACTTATTTACCCATGTCTTCTTCCATTAATCTTTAGCTATACATATCTTACAAATATTTATTTTTCATAAAGACACATGTCATCAGTGATGTAATATCTGACGTCATCAGCAGAGGATTGCGGTCGCGTGAGTTATAGTTGTCTGCACTAACTATAACGGGGGAATTTCATTGGTTTTTTACGAGTGAAATGTCCAGCTAACTATAACATGTGTGAAACCTATGGTTTTTTAAGTGAATTTGCAAGGTTTTTTAAATGCTAATTTGTAATTATAACGCTTGTGAAACCTATGGTTTTTTCAGTGAATTTGTACGCTTTTTTAAATGCTAAGTTATGTATTTATAAAAAAAAATTTCTTCAGATTTTTCACCGTGCGCGCATATATATATAGATTCCTTAACTCCAAAACACAATTCCAGGAATGAAGGGACAGCACACCAGGAAACGGCACAAAAGAACTTTATTTGTGCGCTAGCTTTTTCAAGGACGACGCGTTTCGGGTTAAATAGGATTCTAAATTGATGCGTTCTCTATACATATTTTGTTGCATTTTAATTCACTTCACTTTGCACAATTACCATTGATTAATATTGTTTATGTCAACAGGTAATTCAATTGCTATGAGATACGATATCATAGTCTTTTGTTTATGTTTATGAATCACGTGCACGTATTTCTATGCCAGATTGAGATGGAATATATATATATATTATATATATATATATATATATATATATATATATATATATATATATATATATATATATATAATTATCTACTGGCGGTCGCCAGTAGATAGTTATAGTTAGGACCGTGTTTCCATAGGAAATCCGCAACATTCTATTTTGAATAACTTTGGCGCCGATTGACGAATCCTCGCGAAATTTTCAAAATAGGTGGGGCGCTCCGCTCCGCTCCTTCCCTGAAAGTCTCGGGGGGATTCGTCAAGCGGGGGCTGAGAAAAAGGGGGGGTCCAAAAACGCGTTTTCCCCATGCATTTTTCCATAGGACCTTTAGTCCAAGCTGCAGCCCGAACGGCTGAACAGAATTACTTGAAATTTGGCAGAGAGGTAGTCCTCAGGTCAGGGATGTGCCTTTTGCAGGTCTGGTGTAAATCTGTTCAGTATTTCCTGAGAAAATAGCATTTAAATCAATATATATATCTATAGGCGCGCTCCGAGCGCGTACCGTAAGCTTACCGTACGCGCACGCTGCCGTGCGCGAGCGCGATTCTGATTGGTTGTTAGATCTTAGTAAACATTCGAATCGGTCGAAACCAGGAAGTGTCGGCCGCCATTTTGTCTCTCGCAGTCTGAGGGGGTGAAAAACAAAGGTGGATAACGTGAAAAGGGGGCAGGCTGGACAGTTCCTGACCCCCTAGCCTTGGTCAGGGGGTCCCAAAAGGACCCCCAAGGGCAAAAATGTATTTTAATTATTTTACGAAAAATCACGGAGTGCGCGTAGCGTACGCGCACGGTAGAAACGGAAAAATTCCGCGAACTACCACGCGCACGGTGAAAAAAACTTTAAAAAAATAAATAAATAAATACATAAATTAGCATTTAAAAAACCGTACAAATTCACTGAAAAAACCATAGGTTTCACACACGTTATAGTTCGGAATTAGCATTTAAAAAACCCTTGCAAATTCACTTAAAAAACCATAGGTTTCACACATGTTATAGTTAGCTGGGCATTTCACTCGTGAAAAACCATTGAAATTTCCACGTTATAGTTAGTGCAGGCAACTAGAACTCACGCGACCGCAATCCTCTGTTGATGCTAATACTGTATTTAGACACTTATTTACCCATGTCTTCTTCCATTAATTTTTAGCTATAAATATATTACAAATATTTTTTTTTCAGAAAAACACATATGTCATCAGTGATGTAATATCTGACATCATCAGCAGAGGATTGCGGTCGCGTGAGTTATAGTTGCCTGCACTAACTAGAACGTGGAAATTTCAATGGTTTTTCACGAGTGAAATGCCCAGCTAACTATAACATGTGTGAAACCTATGGTTTTTTAAGTGAATATATATATATATATATATATATATATATATATATATATATACACACACACATATATATAGTGGGCGGGACTATTCAGTGCTATTTATGAGTATCCCCTGGAAGGCTTGATGACCCCCCATTGTACGCGGTAAGGCTTTAACCTGACCACTTTCCTTGGGGGCGTGCGAATAGCATGCTCAATGGCAGTAGTCCTATTCGGGTTTGCAGAAAAGACCCCGGCGTGGTTCTGGAGGTGTTTTATCTATTCCTGTCTCAGAGGGGTTTTCAAGTTGGGATCTATGCTGTTTAGGAAATTAGGTCCCTCTTCCTCTTTCAACCCCGTCAACACTGGCAAATGGCCTTCCCATTTCTTCAGGACACTGGCATTGTAAATTTGAGAGGTTTTCCTGCAGGCATTCCGTTCAATCCGATAGGTGACTGAAGTTATCTTAGCTAACACTTTGAATGGGCACTGCCATTATTCTAGCAGTTTATGATCGGACAATGGCATCATAATCAAAACATGATCACCCACAACAAATTCCCTCTCTTTGTTTTTGTTAAAAATCATATTGTTCCTTTTGTTGGGCTTGGGCCTGCTCCATGTTCTCTTTTACAAGGCTCCGTATCTGACCCAGATGGGTCTGGAGTCATGCTATATACTCAGGCAAAGGTTTAGTATTGTCCCCTTAGTTTACCATTTCACTTTTGCCGTATCCAACAAAGACCTTGGTTGGCACCCATTTAGAAGCTCAAATGGGGTGTAACCTGTACTTCTTTGAACCTTCCTTCTTATGGCAAATAAGGCTAAAGGGAAGCCTGTCTTCCCAATACCTCGTTTCCAGGTTCAACAGTTTTTTAAAGGTATTTTTCAAGGTGGCATTGTATCGCTCCACCAAGCCATCAGTTTGGGGGTAATAGGCTGTAGTGCAGATATGGGTAACACCCAACATATGACAGACTTGCCTCATCAATTTAGAAACAAATAAGGTCTCTTGGTCCATCAAAATCTCTTTTGGGTAACCCACCCTAGCAAAGATGTCTATCATGGCTTTAGCCACATTCATGGTGTTAGGACTGCGTAAAGCGATTGCTTCAGGAAAGCGTGTGACAATCTACAAGAACTAAAACATACCGATATCCAGTCCTAGAGGGCAAGAGAGGGCAAATTATGTCCATTCTTACTCTGGAAAAAGGTACTTCTATTATGGGTAAGGGCATCAAAGGCACTCTGGGTGGTTTGTATCTGCTAAACTTCTGACAAATAGGGCATTCTTTGCAATATTTCTGTACCTGTGGAGAAACTCCCGGCCACCAGAATTGATCCAACATCCCCTGCCACAGCCACATCACCAGTCACCTGAGAGACCAACACTGGCTCCCAGTCAACAAAAGACTCACCTTCAAACTCCTCACACACGCCTTCAAAGCCCTACTTGACACGGGACCTGCTTACCTCAATCACAGCCTCTCGTTCCACGCACCCACCAGAAACCTCCGCTCCATTCACCTGGCCCTGGCCGCCATCCCACATATCCGCAAGACTGCGGCCGGGGGTAGTTCCTTCCCCTACCTTGCAGCAAAGGCTTCCCCCCCTAAGGCAATCACCACCACTGCACTACTTCAGGAAGGACCTCAAGACCTGGCTCTTAGACAGAAACACAGTGCCTTGTAACAGATCTGAAGTTGCCATGCCCCCCCCACCCCCAGTGCCTTGAGACCCTTACGGCTGAGTAGTCGCGCTTTACAAGCCACTTGATTGATTGATTGATATCTATATGCCCCACTGACTTTCAAGGAGTATTTAGTAACCTGCCACCGGGGCAGGCCGGAAGGAGATCTTTAACAGAAAAAAGACAAAATAAAATATGTAGTGATCAATCAACTATGTTCGACTTAGACCTTCGCATTGCTAGCCAATTGCCTACTTCCTGGTAAGACATCGCCATTTTTATTACGGAACCTTCGGCAAATGGCATTATCCTGACTACATATGCATGTGTTCATGTTCCAAGCACTTTAACCCGTAACATGAAGACAAAACCTTTATTTTGGACTTTTTTTGCATGTATTAAAACGCTACAGTTATAAGCATCTCAAAGTAATATTAGTGCCTCAGCCATTTGTCTTTGGAGTGCAGAACTGTATCTTTTCTTTAATCAGACTCATCCAAAATTGCAATCTGAAACTTCTGTGACTAGCATGAACCAATGGACTGTATCCAAAATCGGCTTTAGGGTTAGGAGTTTATAATCTTCTAATTGTATTTTGGTGAGACGGATATAATCAGCACATGATTGACACAACAATAAAGATGCATACAGTAAAAATAATTATGTGACTACATGGCTCTTAGATTTAGTAAGTGCCTTGCCAGCAGATGCAACATGTTTAAGGTACAAAGTATTGAAAGTGAACAGTGAAACAACCCAGCTCAGCCACTGTCCTAAATGGTTTGATCACAGCCTCTCCTTCTAACCAGCAAAAAGATGTGTAGTCTCACTCACTGTACAGTGCACATGTCAGAACAATGCAATATGAACTGAAGAGGAAAGTCCCTCATGCCCATTCTTAGAATAGCTACAGGAACTAGAGGCACTTTGAGTAATGTAAAGTTCATTGTTCCAAGACGAAAGGCAAGACAAATATCTTCGTCCGTCCAAGGCCGAGTTTGTGAATCACCTTCATCAGAGAGGAATATTTTTGTTGTCCTGAAGAAGGTGGCTTTATTCTACACAATCCACTGAAACACATCGACTGTTAGAATTTGTTAAATTTGGGGAACATAGAATCACATTTTGAAAAGAAATTAGTTTCTGCAAAGTGTTATTCTCATGAATACCTACAAATTAACTTGATTTTATGACAAATGTGATTTCTTATGAGTTATTCTCCTTTTTCATTTTTTTTATTGTATTCATATGGATCTCATGTATTTGTTTTCATATTGATATTTATGCTAAATGTTAACAGATGAAAAAGAAAAACATTTGTATTAAATTTGGAGATCTAGATATTTCAATATTCTGTGGAGTTCCCTGCGATTTCAAGACTGGGTGAATGTATGTGAGGTGATTTGATGTTTATAGGCTGATCTGATTGACGGGTGACCTTCAAAGGCACCATTTTTGACTTTTAAGTCTAGCAGGGAGCCCTGTCTCTTTCACTCTTTGCATGTTTTGTGAATCACCTTCAGCCAAAAAAACAGGCTTCTTAATAAAAGCCATCATACACATCTGAGAAGGCTGTAGCAAAGAAGTAACCATTTTAACGATACCCACAAAGTATTGCAGAATTTACCTTGAATGTAGCAAATGCATCTGAAGCTATGTCGAATGTTGACATCTCCACATACTTGAAGAAATCTCTGAAATGTTCAGAGTGCAAGATGATTTTTGCAAGTGGTTCATGTCGAATGCATTCTCGCAACATAATTCCACAGTGCGAAGCGACCTGAGGAGTTTCATAGCTAAAAAGAAAAACAAAGAACAATGAGGACATAGAAACAACTTTAGAGGTCATATTTCGGGTTTTGGTTACAGGTGTTGCTGGAGTGGACATATATTGGATATTAAATCTCTGCAGCTCTGCAGACGCTACTCCAACTGCTGCTTTGCCTATCCAGAATGTGACACTGGCCTATATATGCATTGCCTGGTGCACCAGCATCATTTCCAGCCTCTTCCTTGGAAGGGCGAGGAGCAGGAAATTAAAAAACGAAGGGTGATAGACTGACCCAAGTGGAAGGCAGACAACTTGTGGCAGGAAGGATGGGTAAGTGCATAAAACTAGGTTGTCTACATAAAATACAGTGAATGGAGGTCCATGAGACAAGGCCTGCAACTTGCTGACCCCACGGGGTATAGCAATCACTACAAAGAAAACATAGTGATGCCATGAGAAACGTCAAAACTAAGTTAAAGTCCTACAGTGGAACAACAAAGAGCTAGGGCAGGAAGGTATACAATAGGCCTTTATTGAGCGACAACAGTAAGAGTGGTCTGAATAAAAAAGGCTGGCCAGGAAGGCATAACTTCACAGAAATAGCATTCAAATAACCTTATACAGTTGAATCCTCCAAGCTTTGCTCTGCTAGTTAATCACCAAGAGCAAAATGTCAAAAAGGTGACTTTGGGAAAGGTTAAAAGCAGTGGACGAGCACAAAGAAGCAAACTTAAACCAGCAGCCTTCATAGATCTACTTGTTAGTTGCCATCTAGCCAGCTAGTCAAGATAATATCCACTACCTTGCTTGGAAGGTAGAAGATCTCTCATTGACAATGCTCGATCAGGCATGCAGACAAAGAATCTGAGGATTACGGTGGAGGACCTAATCATACTGCTACAAAAGCAAATTTATTGTGTGGAAGGGGAATAAAGAGTTGACTTCAGAGTTCCAACAGATCTGTGTATCAAATCTTCCTGAGCCAGTCCAGGGCTGCCCTGACCTTCAAAAGTAGAAAAATAAAGATTGAATAAAGCAGCTCCTGTGATCCTTGGGGCCAGAAGGCATCACCTAGTGAAACACATGGTAGGTAGTATAGGGTGAAAAGCATTTCCTCTTAGGAGCTTTGGAAAAGAGGTCTATATATGGACATCCCAGATGGGTGGAGTTCAAGTCCGCCACATCGGGATGGAGCTCCCACTCATGGTACTCCAATGACAAAAGACTGGAGGCGTCTATCCTCACATTCAAATAGACTCCACCTGATGGGCTGCCACCTGTAAAATACTCCACTCGCCAGCCTACTGCCACAACTATTAAACCTCCCAGCATAGGATCTTATAACTCATATATGCCCGGTCAACTGAAGCAGTGGATGGTGGTACTATTTTCTGGAAGAATCTGCACTATGCACCACGAGATGAAGTGCAAGAGCACCTTCAGAACTAGGAAAACAACCTTTAACTCTAGCATATTGATATGCATGCGTTGTTCTGACTCTGTCCAAAGGCATTGCAAAGCCATATGAGCCTGCCAGCCAATTAAGAAGTCCTCCTTAACAATGGTGGCCTGCAACGAAAGAGGACTGAAGGGACAGCCCACTGTGAGCTTGAAAGGGCACATTCACTAACTAAAGTCTGGGAGAAAAGAGTGGAAAAACGCACCTTGGTTAGACCTCATTTACTACAATACTGCCACTACAAAAAACTGTTCCATGTGATAGGGTGAAACTGGCTGGTTGTCAAGCAGAATATAAAAAAGCCATTACTCCCAGAAAGCAGACAATTAAACTTGAAACGTGGGAGAAGCTTGTTGAAGCAACCACAATTAAGGATACCAGAGGTTTCTGGAAATTTATTAATCAACCTAACATTTCTCTATTCCTGACCGACGGGTTAGGGTCCAAAATTAGTGTGGAGCACTGGAAAAAGCACTTTAAATCTATTTATTTCTAGCCAGGCTCTACAGATAGTAGCTACTTAGAACCACAAATATTTTTTCCTTTGAAAATCAGATTTCCTTTTTATTTTTTTAAAACTCTTTTCATTAACATTGCTCAAAAGACCATAGTTTACACGAATCACTTCTGTCTGTAACATGGTGAGGTTTGGGCATTACAGCAATCATATGTACAAGAGATAGGAGACTGTAAATCGTTAATGGCTCCCCAGGTATACTTTTATGACATGACATATTATTTAAAAAAAAACAAATGTCTTAGCCCGGTTCATCCTTTCAATCCACCACTCCGCCCTGTCTTAGCTGTTGGATATCACTCTTCCACCAGTGTCGCTTTGTGTCGCCACCATGGTGTCCATACTTTCTCCCATTTTTTAAACACATTCCCCTACTCTTATACACTGTCTTCAGCCCGCTGGCACCAGTTAAGATCCCGTTTCTACTCTTCCAATGACGGGGGCGAAGACGCTCCCCACCCTCTGACAATGTTTCTTTTGGCGATCCCAGCTGCAAAGGCCAACCATATTCCGACATGTCTGGGCCAATCAGAGTTCCCATTAATCATCAAAAGACGCCATTTTGCGTCCATTGGAACCGTCCCTCCTGTCACCTCAGACATACTGTTTATGACTTTCTGCCAGTACCAGGCAATTTCTGGACATTCCCATAGAATATGTAGGAAAGTTCCCTCCTGCTGGCAACCCCTGATGTGCAACGCTGTTGGTGCCCTGCCCCAGGTATATAGGTGCGTACGGGGATAATAGGGACGATGTAGTATCTTAAGTTGTACTAGTCTAAATCTGGAGCGAACTGCGAACTCTCTTGGGCTCTGTATTGCCTCCTGCCATTCCTCATCATCTATATTCCCCAGGTCGTTAGCCCATGCCTCTCGCAGGGTCGTCAGGGGGTCTGGCACGTTGTTTATCAGTTTGCGGTATATTGTAGATGTCGCTTTCTCAGGAATGGGATCAAGTAACAACCTATCCTCTAATGGGGACTGATCCGGGACAGGGGTACCACGTTGGATGTGGCTCCGTAGTGCATGCATTAGTCCAACGTAATGGTAGCTCTGCGTCTGATTTAAATTATATTCCTGTTGTAGATCTTCGAAGGCCAGGAGAGTCTCACCCCTCCATACATTCCCCAGGGACTCATTGCCTATCAGTTTCCATCTTCTGAAACCTTTTAGGGCAGCCACTTCTTTTAGTGGATTGTCCACCCACAATGGGGTTCGACTGGTTAGTTTCCCCATCCAGCCGAGTAATCTATTGGCCTCCTTCAAACACTCTACCACCACCCCAGTATGTGCCGGCCACTCTGGACATTTTTCCAGGAGTACAAGAGCGATTCACAGTTCCCTTCCTGCACGACAGCTCTGTGTGCTCTATAGGCCGGCTCATTGGTGTCTGTGAACACCCAGTCATTTATAACTCGTAGTTGCGAAGCCCAATAGTATACCTTGATGTCTGGAACTGCTAGACCTCCATTAAACACTCCCTTTTGTAATTTATGGGAGAACAACCCTGACACAGCAGCGTTCTAACTTCTGTGCTACCCACTTGAAAATTGTCGGGGGCAGGGGGTATAGGGTGTTCTGGAGAACATATAGGAGGGACGGCAACGCCATCATTTTGAAAAGGGCCATCCTGCCCATAAGAGATAACGGAAGGGCACACCAGTGGCGTACGTCAGTACCAAGTCGATCCATCTAGGGCTCGAGGTTTTCCTCCAGGAACGCCTTTTGGTCCTGCTTGACTGCCTAGGAAGAAAATCAGATTTGATGTAACTGAGGTGACTGTAGTGATAAGCGCCAGCCCTTCTGGGAAGACACCTGGGACTAATTGGGTTCTGATGGATCTTGATAAATAGAATCTTGAGTTCTGGGTACCTGTTATCACGAACATAGTAAACTGTGCTGCCATTAGTGGTCTCCTGAGTTCCTGGCATACTGCAGTGATCATCCCTGTTTACAAGAAAGGCTGTAGACAAGGCCCTCAATGTTACAAGTCAATGTCTTTACTAGATTCAACAGTGACAATTATTGGACGTATCATCCTTAGTAGAATTGAGACCTGGGCTAGGCATAAACAAGTGATTTCTCCAGTGCAATATGGTTTAGAGAGGGGCTCGGCACTCTAGAACAAAGCCTTAACCTTAATATGATTTTCAATAAATATTTGAGAGTCAAAGGGGGGGCATTATACCTCTCTTTTATGAATATACGAAGTGCTTTCGACCGACTAAATCATAGTAAATTATAAAAAATTGTGCTAGACCTGGGGTTTGAAAATTACCTGGTTGATTTCCTACGGGCACCACACTCACACTATGAGGTAAGTGCCTCTGTAAGGTATGGGCCCAGAGGAGAGTGCACCGATCCCTTTTACTTGCAGCAAGGTGTGGGTCAAGGTTGTGTCCAGGCACCCATCCAGTTCCATTTGCTTATAAATGGGCTGAATGCCTGTCTGCTATCCTCTAGAAAGGATATGCCTAAAATCAACTCCACCTCAGTTCCAGCTCTGTTTTATATCAGCGATGCTATTTCAATGTCACCCGACCCTAATGACTTGAGGATTTTAATTGACGTCATCGATTTTATGGACTACTTAGATCAGTTAGACATTTTAGATACCAACATCTTGATCAAAAGGGACCTGGGTAAATAGCTTGCCAGTGGCCTCCAGTTCCGGATTGTTCCAGCCTGATCTAGTTAACGCTTTTTGACCACGTCACACCGCTACTGCCCAGGTTTTCATACTAACCGTTCTTCCGGCCCACTCCAGGACCCATTTAATGCAGGATGCAGTGCGATTGCATCAGTAGGCACTTGGGTCCCTAGCTTGTCACTTGCCTCCACTTCCTGCTTGTTCCAACCTGATCCAGTTGCTGCCTTTTGACCATCTAACACTGCCACTGCCTGAATTTTCCCACCCAGGTTTTTCCCAACTCACTGCTCTTCCCGCCAACAGAATCTCCACCCACCCAAGGACCTACTTAATACAGGCCGCAGCACAAACGCATCAGTACTCACCTTGGCACCTAGCTTGCCACTTGTCATGGGCCTCCGGTTCCTGCTTGTTCCAGCCTGATCAAGTTGCCGCCTTTTGTCAAAGTAACACGCCACTGCACAGGTTTTTCCCACTCACTGTTCCTCCCATCAACAGAAGCCCTGCCCACCCCATGACATACTTATTGCAGGCCGTAGCACAACCGCACAGCGGGAGCGCCGATGACAAGTCTGTCTGTGCCCTTTCACGCCTAGACCGTGCCCAGAGCCAGAAACTCTGGCCCCACGACCATCCAACACACCACCACAACCACAGCCGCCACTGGAGTCGACAAACGCCGCCATTACTCCACGACCTCAACAACACACACTGGCAAACATGCTGCTGCCACGCATCGCCCAGCACGACGTAAGGACCCTTCTCCTACACCCACTGTGATGTCACCTGCAACACCTCAGACGCTACACCACCACCTCCAAACTGACTCACGCTACCAACACCACCCTGCACCAACTGGTCGCCATGCTCCTCAATGCCCGATCCTTTAGGAAACATTCGACGAAAATCTTGGACCTCATCAACAGCAACATACTCAACCTTCTCTTCATGACCAAAACATGGCTCAACCCAGCCCCCAACCTGGACATTGTCGCAGCCATATGGCCGCCTACAAAATCATAAAGCAGAACCGAGCTCACAAACCAGGCGGAGGGTTTGCGATTATCTGCCATAACACGACTTACTGCACCATCTCCATGGACTCAGACAACAACTTCATGGAACACCTCCACTTTAAAATACTAACGGACTACAACGCCACATTAAGAGAACCCTAGCCTACCGTCCATCAGGCCCAGAGCGGAATTCTGCAACCCCATCACAGACTTCATCGCTCCCATCTCCATCAGATCAACCAACTACATTTTCCTCGGGGACCTTAATCCCCATCTAGAAGGCACCACAGACTAACTCCACGGCCCTCCTCGACAGCCTCAGCAACCTCAAACTCACTCAGCTCACCCAAGGACCAACCCACACAGTAAATCACACCCTCGACCCCCTTTTCTCCTCCAACAACAGGATCACCTTCACCCAAACAACCCAGGTTACGTGGTCTGACCACTCCATCATACATATCATGATACTTGCCCACCAAGCTACCCCACCAGAAAAACCTAAAGTACCATCAAGACACTGGGGAAAAATATCTGATGAAAACTGGACCAAGACCCTACTGGTAAGCTCATTCGAAACCACCAGGAACCATGATGTCGACACCAAGCTGTTCAAATAATTGGCGTGCCGACAGCTCCAACCGCACTGCTCCCACCGCACTGCTCCCACCTACAAAAAAGACCCACTTGTTACATGAACAACCTCAGGAAGTCCAAGATCCACTACAAATTTGAGAGAAAATGGAGCCTCAACAAAAACACTACCGCAAGACCCACATACAAACCCGCCCTCAACCTCTACCACCACCAACTACGAGATGCAAAGAAAAAAGCCCTAAGTCTCAGACTCGAAGCAGGCTCCAAAAATGGCTAAGAACTCTTCACCAGCATCAAGGAGTTCTCCATTCCCGCAGTTGCCAATGACATTAACCCATCCCAAGTACTCTGCAACGACCTCTCAAACTTTTTTTGAACAGAAGACTGGCAAGATGTACAACGGATTTGACCCACAGCATACGAATACGAGCTTCTCGACCAGTCGGACACCTCCTTTACCACCAAACAACAGCTAAGCAACTGGAAGCCCCTATCGAACAAAGAAACCACCGCCCTGATGAATACCACCTACTCAGGAGCCCCCTCAGATCCATGCCCCTACTACGTATAGAACCTTGAACGAAAAATCATCTCCCTCATGCTCACCGCTATCATCAACACTTCCATAACCACCGCCACCTTTCCGTCTATTTGGAAAAATGCAGAAGTCACTGCTCTTCCCGCCAACAGAATCTCCACCCACCCAAGGACCTACTTAATACAGGCCGCAGCACAAACGCATCAGTACTCACCTTGGCACCTAGCTTGCCACTTGTCATGGGCCTCCGGTTCCTGCTTGTTCCAGCCTGATCAAGTTGCCGCCTTTTGTCAAAGTAACACGCCACTGCACAGGTTTTTCCCACTCACTGTTCCTCCCATCAACAGAAGCCCTGCCCACCCCATGACCTACTTATTGCAGGCCGTAGCACGACCGCACAATGGGAGCGCCAATGACAAGTCTGCCTGTGCCCTTCAATGCTTGACTGGGCCCAGAGCCAGAAACTCTGGCCCCACGACCATCCAACACACCACCACAGCCGCCACTGGAGTCGACAAACGCCACCATTACTCCACGACCTCAACAACACACACTGGCAAACATGCTGCTGCCACGCATCCCTCAGCACGACGTAAGGACCCTTCTCCTACACCCATTGTGATGTCACCTGCAAAACCTCAGGTGCGACACCACCACCTCCAACCTGACTCACACTACCAACACCACCCTGCACCAACTGTTCGCCATGCTCATCAATGACCGATCCTTCAGGAAACATTCAACGAAAATCTGGGACCTCATCAACAGCAGTTTACTGAAGAAACCAACAGCGGACCCCAACACCTCTCGCTCCTGCCTTTTCCAACTAAAGTAATTGAAAAAGCCATCAATACCCAACTTGCAGACCAACTAGAACTCCATCAACTCCTAGAAAGCTCTCAATCGGGCTTTCACACCAACCACACCACATATACAGCCCTCATTGTGGCCACTGATGACATCAGAAGCATACTTGAAAGAGGAGAAACAGCTGAATTCTCCACAGCTTTCAATACTGTCTCCCAAAAGTCACTCATCAGAAGGTTTCAGCACTTGGGTACCTGCGGACCAGCCCTCAACTGGATATCCTCTTTCCTCCACCTACACCTCAGAACCCAAGAAACTCATCTGCGTGGTCCCCCAAGAATCGCCACTCAGCCCAACGCTCTTCAACATCTACATGATGCCCTTTGTGGACACTGTCAGAGCCCACAGCATCAACATAGAATTCTATTCTGACAACACACAGCTCTTCCTCTCCCTCAGCAACTCAACCAGCACCGTCAAGGCAAACTTCGCCAACTGCATGAGAAATGTCGCTGATTGGATGAAAAACTACTGCCTCCAGCTCACACAGATAAAATCTAAGTCCTAATCTTCGGCAACAACCACTCCCCCCTGAGTCGCCTATTGGTGGCAATATTTTTAAAAGGATCCCATTGAACACAAGATAAACCGTCACCCAGGCTCTTATCACAAGTAGACTTGATTATGGAAATGTCCTGTACATCAAAATCCCAGCCCATGTCCAACGCGGATCTAAATCACCCAGAATGCTGCCGCGAGATTCATCCTGAACATTCCGCGAAATAACCACATCTCTCCACACCTCACCAATCTCCACTGGCTCCCGTTCCAGGGAATATGTAAATTCAAGCTACTCACTCACGCATTAAAAGCTCTTCACAGTACTGGTCGAGAGGAGAACACCCCTTCCCATATCTCGCAGCCAAGATCTGGAACGACCTCCGGAAACACCTCAGAACCTCCCCCTCACTCATGGACTTCGGAAGGGACCTCAAGACATGGCTCTGTCAGAAGAAAGAGGCATGATCTCCTCCTCCCCCATCAGGCCTGCCCTACTCCGCGCCTGAATACCTTCATGGGTGATTAACCATGCTCTACAAATTCACATAACATCTAAAACAAAATATGTGATTTGTGGTCCTAGAGCTGCCAAAACAGCCCCTTTCTGCAGCAAGGGAAGGCGGCACATTGAGTAGATCGCTAATTTTCCATATTTAGGAATAACATTTGATTCTAAATGTTCACAGTAGTCCTGTTTATCCAGTAGATGCATACGTTTTAACCATTCTGTTGCGGACCTGCTCGACGTGGGTAACAAACCAATCCTGCCTCTCCAGGAAGTATATGTTTGAAAATGATTACCGGTTTTAATGTATGGTGCTAGAGTGTGTGAACAATTTTGCTGCCACCTGCTAGGCCTTCCTCTATCGACCCCTCACCCCTTTTTACACAAGGACCTGGGTATCCCATGTGTATCTGATCAAATTAAGGCTGTACCGCTATTGCTCTGGGTTACAGTTTGGGCAAACAAGCATAACTCCCTTATTAGAGAGATTATCATAGATTGTCTGAAGTGCGAGAGAGGCCACATGATCCCTTGGTTAAGTTACACTCAATCTATTGGTAAACTATTAGATTAATCTAATTATTTAAATCTCCCCATTAAATAAAAAAAGTGGATATCCCTCTGAGCCAAAACGCCTTTCATGAGTTACTGTGAGACAACTAGGGAGATGGAGGAGATGAGAAAACCCTTACTGCGGTATTATGACAGTGTCCAAACAGTAAAAACCTAGAACCATATCTGACTTGGGTTAAAAGCCCATGGAAAGGGCTCTCTTAGATACATTTTGACAGGGCACAATTGGATCACAGCTTTGCCTTCCCTTGGGGTAATATGATGATACTTCTTTCCTAATTTGCCCCTGTGATGAGACCTTTGTGCAACCTCGGAAACACTTTGCATTCTTTTGAAAGTATAATGAAATTCTAACAAAGACGTTTTTAAAACCAGTTCTTATTTTTATGGTTTGCGTCAGATAAAACCAGCTTTGTATTTCTTGCGTATGCTCCCTTATCACATGGTTTGTTTTTATGTGGGAAATTTTCTGAAGTCAATTAAATACAAACGTATTTGACTGAATGTCTAGCACCTTGTTCTCTTTTTATTATGTGATATATTAAGTGTATTAATGTTTCTTGTTATTTCTGCATGTGATGCTTTTCAGATTGCTTTTAAATAATCAATTAAAGCTTTTTTGATTGAGTGGAAGAACTCCACATGGGCAGAGAGACTCTGGTAATATTGAAGCCACTTCCTTAGGCACCAGGAAAGACACCTCATCTGTAGTCTGGCATGTGGTACCACAGGATGTATGATGCTGTTGAGCCCAAAAGGACAAATACCTACAGAACATGGATTGGATTCGAACCCTGAAACATCACAATGATATTCTAAATATGTAAGATACTTCGAGGTGGAGTAAAAGCTCTCATGCAGATTGTGTCCAAGCACCAATACTGCCCAACCTCTGACTACAGGTGAGATGAGGCTTTTGCTGGTTGATGATAAAGACCAAGCAATAAATTAAGGTAAGAGTATACTCCAGGTGATTAGAGACTAACATTTGGTACATCAGTTTAACAAGCCAGCTGTTCAAGTATGGAAATGTATGGACTTGGTAAAGACTCACAGCATGCTTATAAGACCAAATTAAGTAGAGGAAATTAGTAATGCTGAGACACACTTGTAAAGCAGAGGTGAAGCATGTGAGTTGGAGGATCTTCAGATGGCAATAGATATTGTGGAGAACCAGGGCCACCATCCAATCCTGCCTATTCCAGGCGAGAAATGCTTGACTCAGAAACTTCATTTTTGATCTTGTCCTAAAAAACACAAAAGCTCAAGAGTCTCTGTTCCAGAATTGATCTGAGACATCTGTTCTTGTGAACCAAGAAGTAAACAGAAAAAATAATTCTGTGCCCTTTTACTAGGGCACTATTTCTAAGGCTTCTTTCTTGTGGAACTAAGGGAGAACCTTCCCTTACAGGATCGAGGCATGTGCAGAAGTGTACTTCCTTGCAGACAGTGGGAAGTATGGAAGTGGCAAATTCGATGAAGATAAGCTGAAACTTCCAGTGGTCCATTGTAATGAACTTCTAGGTGGCCCGAAAATGAGTGGTTTCCCCTTTACAGGAAGATGATAGTGAAAAGGGTGGCTGAATCAAAGCAGGTTTAAAGCAGCAGAGGCAGCATGAGATGGGGCAGATGGAGCTGCTGCTATTCTTGGCGCCCCTTAGGTCCACACCCATCATTAAAGGAGCAGTAACTTATTGTGAGGTATGGACTGGCTTTCAAGGGTGATGCTATGAATAAGGCTATCACCTAGGAAAGCAGGAAAAGTGAGAGTATTGTTAGTGGACCTGTTTGGCTGTGGAGGCTAGTCCCGGTGAGTACCACTACTGCAGTTTCTGTTGTTCAATGTGAGGAAGTTGCTAGGCAGGGCCTGCCCCCGATTATTACTTCAAGAAGGCTGATGATAGTCAAGTGCACAGAACTCGCACTTCACTGTGACCATGCTACCTGCTTTGGGGAACATCACATTACACAAAAGCTATAGATGGAAAGCAGCCTGGAAATGCCACTTTACAAAAAGAAAACAAAACACAAGCCAGTTTCTGAAACCTTCCATACTGGATCCAGATACACGGTTACCAAACCATATATAAAAGTGGGATCACAGCAACCCACTTTGTTCCAGTCCTAACTTCTTTTTGACAATGGAAGGCAATGCTCCACAGAGTACTCAAAGATCTGCTGCATAACTTTATAGGTGTCTGCCTGACAGCCAGGCTCTCAGAGGTAAGGGGACATTACCTGAAGTCTTCACTTTTTGCTAGAAGAACTGGGGATCTGCCTAAAGAGCATACAGGGCTACCTGCTCAGAGCAGGAAAAAGTGTGCCTGTCCCTACAGGAGAAGAGACCATCAAGAGGAGAGCTACATCATGTTCCTGGCCTGTGAAGCACCTAGCAGAAGGCGACAAATAAAAACCTAGCAAAAAGTATGCCTCAGGCATGAGTATTAGTACTGCTAATGCAGGCAGAGAAAAGCAAACTGCATCACTGCTGAAGAAGAAAGCAAGGATTGGGCTGGAGTCGGCAATTGCACCAAAAATATAATTGTGAAGAAATGTACTCGTTTCTCTGGTAAGGTTAGGTGGGCAAGTGAGGCACTATAGCTAGTTGGACTCGTACTTATAGATACTAATGGTGGTGTGTTGACTCAGTCCCTACATACTGATGTTTTATCGTTCCAAGCACAGTTCTGTTCCGGAGCAGTATCCCTGCAACAGTGGCCTATCTCCATATTTGGACCACTGTTAGGGTATGTGGCAGTAATCCTGCTTTTTCTTACTCCGATATAGGATCGCCTCATAGCCCCTTCATCTCATCGCCCTCCAACCTACTCTATTCGTAGGTTCCTGTCAGTCTGCAAAGACCGAATCATTAATTACTAGCAGCTGCATAGCCCAGTAGTGTTTAGTTATGTCTGGCACTGCAATACCCCTTCCGTATACCCCCTCTGGACTTTGGGAAGCACAATACAAGGTGTACCCCCCCCCCCTTCCATAGTAGCGTCCGCACTTTGTGTTGTATTTTTTTTTAAGAACTCCTGCAGAATCTGGTATGGAGTATTCTGAAACACATATCAGGCATGGATAGTTATAATTTTTAACAACGCTGTCCTTCACATCAGGGACAGAGCCAAAGTACTCCAGTGCATGGCATCCCCTTTCAGTCTTTCTAGTTGTGGGCTAAGATTTTTGCATAAAAATTCCCGAGGATCACGGGTGATGTGTATTCCCAGAAATAGGAAGCTGCTCCTCACTATAGAAGCTGAGCAAGACCTGCAGAGCCTCAGTTCATCTCCCTTCAATGTGAAGATCAATGATTGGATCCAGTGGTACAATAGCCAGAGTAGCTACCAAATAGGTCGAATATATGCAGTGGAGAGGGAGGGATTGGACCAGTATAATAGGATGTTGTCTGCGTAAAGGGTGATATGTTTCTCCCATTTTCCTCTGCAGTGCACTCCTCACAGCAGTGAGTCCTGCCACACGCATGTCGCAAGTGGCTAAAATGTTAGAGCAAATAGCATGGGAGAGAGGGGACAGCCTTGCCTCCTGCCTTTATGTGGGGCAAATACCTGGTGGACTGCATCATTACCTCTCAATCTGGCCAGTGCTTCCTCATATAGGAGGCTGACTCAGTCGCAGAACCCCAGGCCTAGGCCCAGCCTGGCCAGCGCAGCAGACATATAGTTCCACTCTATACTGTCAAATGCCATTTTGGCGTCAAGGGACATTACTACCACCGGGTCTGCCAGAGGCTTCTTTGTTTCATAGAGTACCCTGAAAAGGCACCACAAATTCAGGCAGGTGTCCAATGGGGCATAAAACCTGACTGATCAGGGCAAATTATTTACATAGTCTAATCACCAAGATTCTGGCGAGTACCTTAGTCGCCACATTCAGTAGAGACATAGGTCTACAGGAGCTACAGTCAGTCGGTGGCTTGTCTTTCTTATGTATTACAACCACTGTGGCTATTCTTTTGTCTCTCAGCAGTAGCCCCTTCTCTCGTGCGCTTTGGAACATGGTGAGCATGTGTGTGGCCACCTTGTCCATCATCCCTTTATATAATTCCACTGGTAACTCATTAGGCCCAGCAGCTTTCCCCTGATTGTAAGTCTTGCAATGCCGCTGTAAGTTAGGTCAGCATCTAATGCCCCTCTCTGTCGTCAGTGGAAAGTGTGCTCAGTGGTAGGTCCCACAAGAAGTTGGTGAAGTCGGCCACCATTCTAGGCGTTGTTGACTTATACAATCCCTCATAATAGGTGGTTAATGCATCTGTAATGGATGGGCTCATTGTCTGGGCTACTTCTCCTCTCTTACCTCTAGGACCCAGGACCTGTCTCTATCTCTTTTGTCAGGCCAGGCCAATAATTTGATGGCCTTGTCTCCCACATCGTATAGTCGGTGTTGGGTCGCCAGCGCATGGCTACGCGTCCTAAGTTCCGCCAGGTATCTAAGGTCGTGTTTTCTGAGGCGCAGCCAATATCTAAGCTTCACCATCCCCTCAGCCAGTGTCCTCGCCTCCTAAGCCCTAATTTTGATTTAAATCTCAGAGCACTTGAGCCAATGTTTTTTCTTAGCTCTCCCTATCAATGCCTGCGTCTGTCCCCTCACAACTGTCTTGAATGCATCCCACAGGACACAGACCAAGTCTACAGTCCTGAGATTCTCCACAAAGTATAGTTCTACACTCTCCCTTGAGGCCAATGTCTTTTAGAAACCAAGGATCAATCTTTGGAGGCAGAACAAATTCCCTTTTTTACCCCTCTAATGTTACCCCCACCCAGGAGTGATCAGAAATACACCTAGCTTGGTGTATTGCCGTTCTGAATTTGCCAGCATGCTAGTGGTGAGTATATACGTGGTCTAGGTGGGAGAAGCTTCCATGTGGTGCCAAATAGTATGTATATAGTTTCATTTGTGGGTGTTGTAGCCTCCAGACTTCTACCATCCCCAGTGCCTCCACAAAGGGCCCCAAAGGCCCACAGTTGGTCCGTGGGTGAGCTCTAGGTTCCTTGCACTACATTCATGTCTCCACCAAGTACTAGGGTCCCGTCTGGCACATCTAATAGCACAAAGCTCACCAGCAAGAGGGTCACTGTGTGTAGGAGCAGAGGAACATATATAGAGCAAGCATTAATTGTCTCACCTTCCTATTTACCTAACAATGCAACATTTCTACCCTGGGGGTCGTGCCACGTGCAACCTTACGGTAAGTTGTATGGATTGCTTGAGCAGGATTCCTACCCCTTGAGAGAAGGTGGTATACCCTGCATGCACCACCAATTTGGTCTGGTGCATGTCTGCGTAAATGTTGGAGCACCAACGCCCTCTTTATCTTGTTGCCCATATCTTTTACATTCCAGGTCTACATATTTAGCTCCTTCTTAACTGAGTATCCTATTGAATTGCGGTTGTCTCAGATTTGGGCAACAGCCCCCTCCTCTGTCTCCCAAGCCCGGTCCCACTCGGTGTATCAGGAACAGGTTTCAAACGTCGCGACCTTTTTATCAATGAGCAATGTTGTAAACCAGACAATATAATAATAACATAAGGAATAAGTCGGCAAGTTCCCTCCACCCCCAACCTTCTCCCCAGCATCATAAATCTCCTTTAGTCCCAATATTGGGGGTCTTAGTCGTATATCAGACTTCTTAGAGGATATAAACACATCCCCAGAAAACAAATACTCCCCCACTCACTGCAGCCCTGCATTGTGAGCCTAAAAACGCCCACCCCCCCAACTTGCAAAGTACCTGTCGCCCCATTAATAACATCTGATTACCTACATAGGCTGCTCTAGCCACTTAGCTACATGTGCAGATAGTTGTTTCCATTTTAAAATATTCATCCCAATGTGAATGTCTTTATGTCCAGTATCTACATCTCCATGTCTAGGTGCCAATGCCAATAACAGGGCCACCTATACAACCTTAAATCATAATAATTTAGGCTGAAACACCGCCCCCCCCAGGAAGAGTACTGATCAACCTCTTATCCCCGCCCCATTAATAGCTGTATAAGTCCCAAAGCCTCAGGCCGCACACAGTCGTATGTTCATTTGTCGGGACCTAGTGGGGCTGGTTCGTCAATTTACTGGAGGTTCTCTTCCTATCTTTTGCCCCTCGTTGTTTCACCAAACGCCAGCCATCGATCCATCCATGACCATGCCTCCTCCGGGGTGGCAAAGTTCCAGGTCTTACCATCCGCAATTACACGCAGTTTGGCTGCATACAGCATCATGTATTTTATCTGTTTGTCCCGTAGGGCGCGCTTAACCTCCTCAAAGTTCTACTGTTGCCTCTGTACTTGGGAGAGTGAAGTCAGGAAAAAATCTGATAGTAGCGTTATCAAATCAGAGGGCCCCGTGAAAGCGAGTGGCTTTGAGGATTGCATTGCGGTCTCTATAGTTAATAATCCTGTCTATGATCATCCATGGTGGAGCGCCGGGTTTCGGTGGGGAGCACAATTCCCTATGGGCCCTCTGGATTGAAAAGAATTTGGATAATCTTTTGGGGCGGAGGGAGTTCAGTTTAAAGTCTTCTAGATAGAGGTCACCGCTAGACCCTTCCGTCCCTTATGGGAGCCCAACTCCTCCAATATTATTTTGCCAGGATCGTCCCTCTTGGTCCTCCTGTTTTGCCATGATGATTGCATTTTGTTTAGTCAAAGTACGGACCTGTTCGTCCAGCCTTTACGTAGTAGATTGCAACTTGGTGATTTGTGACTCTGCCGTTTAAAGTTTATCTGACATGTTAAGTAGGTATGTTAATTGTGACTGCATCTAGCGTACTTCGCAGAGCTTGAATGGCCGCCATTATTTACCTTGTGGAGGATTCATCCATAGGTGGAGAATCTGGTTGTCCACCACCATCGGCGCTCTGAGTGGTCGCTCCAGGAGTGGCCATCTTTACAGTGTATTTGTCTTTATTGGTTCCACGGTTTCTGACCACTGCCCTTTGGTACTCAAAATTGTGTAGTCGCCAAGCGGCAGACTCTATATTCTAGCATGTGCTTGCTCGTCCCAGGTCAGTTGTTTTCTGTAGGGTGCAGTGCTTAATTTGTGCCGGAACTTTCGGGTGCTCAGCAGGGCCGGTGCTACAGCTTTCCTCATGCGGTGTTTAGCCATCCCCAGATAGAGCTTCCTCAGGCCAATTTGCACCGAAATGTATGCCACGACAATATATGCACTGCACTTCGGCCTAGGACTAAGAAGTTATTTGAGACACTAAGTGGCATGATCTGTTATTAAATTGTGCTGCGCTAGTAAGCAATTCACTTCCTTGTTTTCAAGTTGCTGTTCATGCGCCGCAACATCTTGTGAGACTTCAGGAGCTACGGCCGCTGTCTTGCCCACTGCCGCCGTTTAATTACAGATCGCGCCCGAGTCACGTGATTGTGCTTGTGATTAGCGCCATTCTGGCTCCTGAGTAGCGCACAGACTCCTGACTGAATCAAGGTAGGAAGTGCACTTCAGCACTCGTTTTGGCTTCAGTAGTAGATAAGATCTGCATGACTACCAATGTGCATGTCCTGAAAGGCATTTTGCCCAAGCACGAGCTGACAGTTTTAACAAGGAGCACCTTTGAGCAGCGCTAGCAGGAAACTTGCTGTGTGCGTCCATCTATACTACAGCCTACCTTCCATCTGGAAACAGACACTTATTTTGGTCCATGGTATGTTACATAGTTCTTCGGTGAGCTGGGGCCGGTTAATTGCAACACTAGTTAACTGGCACAGCCAGCAGCTCCACATGGCCTTGTCCCCCATCCGCTCCTTGCAAGGAAACCACACATTCTCCATTAAATTATTCTTTATTTTAACAGCACCTTGATATACTTGGCGTGTCAGCACAATTACTCTCCTTGCAGTAAGGCAGGAATCTAAATTGTGTGTCCTCTCAACATCAGTCGATTCACAATAATGCTGAATTCTAATCTAACTCTCCAGGGCATTACACATGAAATACTGTTCTATAATCACACGGTACACATTCTTTGCATCAGGCAAAATTTATATAACACACCTGAGAATGATTCTTACCTGTAGGGAAATTGCTCATGAGACTATTTGTGATGAGTGACTTCAGAAAATCCAAACAGCCATTCACACCAGAGTGTGGAAGACACTCCTAGCAAGCATAAGGTTCATGGCAGGGTTTATCGACAGACACTAACACTGCTCTGTGGGATGCTGTTTTTGTCACATTGTGGAAGACAATCCTAGCAAGCATAAGGTTCATGGCAGGGTTTATCAACAGACACTAACACTGCTCTGTGGGATGCTGTTTTTGTCACATAGATCCTTTTATTACTGTGCAGTTCATAAGTTATAACCTAGCACAGTGAGCTATGAACTGCCATCAAAGAGCTAAATGCAACCAGCATGGTACAGGTTAGAAAGATATGTTTTTTCCGCAGTCTTTGACTATCCTAATTTTACTAAAAAGGGTTTGTTTGGGTAGAAATACATTGTAATTAGTAAAGTCAACCCTAACCACTGTGTGGCGCTGCAGAAGATGCATTAGTCGTTTTAGCCGACTTATTCCAAAATAGTGCCTTACTTGCACTTTTGCATTCATTTGTTTTTAAATTTTCTCCGGGACAATGGGAACCTCCAATCAAAATCTTACTTGAGGAAGGCTCCCTTGCTGAACTTTAGATCGGGTATTACATCTGGCTTTCAGAAGCACCAGTTGAGGATTTGAGTGGAATCAATAGAGGAAGTGGGTGTGGACTCCTAAAAATAATTGAGCACCTGGACCTAATATTTTACAAATTAAGCACTGCACTGGTCTGGTGTGTTAGCGGAGGTTTAAATGGATTTCTCTGCAGGTCTCATCTGGGGTCCCCACGGCCCACTAGTCCACTCGTGGGCCCGCGAGGTCCTATCATGCCCCTGGGTTGTCCGCTGTGGCTTTCAAGGCCCTGGATCACTGACAACTGTCCTGGTTGGTTTGTTGTGTAGAGCAGAACCCCCCAGTAGTCTTATGACATGCTACACTCTTTCAAGGCCAACCTCAGCTCTGCTCGCTCAGTAGTAGTCTCTCAGGGTCGAGCCTTACTGACCCTTCGATTGGCCGCCCTCAACCTCTGTGTCTGAGCCCCATTGTCCTCAAGTCAAAGACACTAGTTCTATAAAAGGGGAAGGGGAGGCCCCTCTCTAGGCCACTGCGTCCTCAATCTTGATGAGGTAATGGGGCGATGCAAAGACCTACTCAAGTAGTTACTCCGCCGCGGCTCCTCCGCAGCCCCCTCCATCTTTGTCACTTACAATTTCTCTGTGCCTGTCGGGGCCAGGGCAGCACCGCTCCTTCCTCTGTAGGCCCCCAGCATGTGGGAGCAGGAGGGGGACAGTTAGCAGAGCCTTCTACAGTCTGCACTCTTCTTCGGCCACCGCTCGACTCACCTCTCTCGATCAGAGCAGGCAGGCTCCCTGCCATTCAGGCACAGGAGCACTGAACCGGTGTCACTGTTCCGGCCTGCCAGCACTTGCCCATGAGCACTTACTTCAAGTCTTCCGACACAGCACTCAATGCACCAAGATGGCCAGCGCTCCAATCTTTTCCCCATGAGCAGTCCCCACAGGCCTTGCTTTGGTGCTAGGCGCTTTCCTATACTGCCTAAGCCAGGTCCTCTCTCGCTGTCCCTCGCACCGGGTCCATTCATGGCTCCTACTCCAGCTATGTTCTCCTCGTAGCTCCCGAAGCAGGCGTGTCAGTTTTCTAGCAGGGGGCAGCTCACTCTGTCTTCGACGGGGCCTCCGCCTCACTGTTCGCCATCTTACCCCCTCCTTGAGGCCTACGGGAGAAGTGTAATTTTAGCCCTCAAAGACGCCCTTCGGCATCAATGAGAGGCACTTTCAGGCTTCTCTCGTGTGGCATTCAGCACTAAGCCGATTTGCAGCCAGGACAGACCGGATTTTGAACAGATGATGTGGGATTCAACCGAGGCAGCTACGGAGCCGTCTCAGTGCACAACCATCTTGGTCGGTGGCTAGCCCATCCTTTTATGAAATCTTAAAACACTAAATGCGAAGCAAGAGACATTTTGCTTGAGTTTCAGTGATACCTAGCTAAAATGACAGAATGTCACATTTAAATCAATATTTGGACAGTAAAAGTAGTAATGTATTAAATCATACTTGTAGTGAGCAACCTGAAGTGTATGTAGAGGCTAAATGAATGTTTGGGATATGCTTGTTATAAAGACAACTATTTATTATACCTCATGTACAGATATACAAGTTACCTATTTTCACTAATGCTCTTTCTGGTGGATACTCTTTCTGACAACAGATCGCCCACCCACAGAATAATTCCAAACGCCAGATATAGATTTTTTAACAGAAACTGTTCCAGTGCAGAGTTAGGTGGTGCTGTCGGACTCCATGACGGCCTTGAACCGCTACTCAAGTGACAGTGCAGAGCAGTATATAGGCGCCACACCTCTGTACTTTAGTCCTCCAGGATCTTAAGATGCAGATCAATCATGACGAATCAGAGGTGACACTGTGCCAAAACTGACGTGGGACCTTTTAAACAGATACAGGTATACTCACCACAGAATGGGGAGGAGAGTGGGTAGTTAGGCACCTGCAATGTAATAGAATAGCTACCAAAAAGTGTGTTATGGAAGGTAAGTAACTTGTTCCACTGATGGATGCGCCTAACAGCCGATTCCTGGCCTTTATAAAAAGATACCCAAACAATACATCCCAAATGCTGAGCAGCATGATGAGTGGGGATTCAAAGAGCAATATCGCAGTCCTAAGAAATTTGAGAAAATTCTTTTTTTCTAAAACTTTTATAGAATGTTACATAATTACCATGGGAAGCCCCCACCCCAACAAAAAAACACTATCAACTTTTTTAGAAACTTTTGTCCATTAATGAACATTAATTATTGAATACACAGTCAAACATTGTCCAGAAAACATACAAGTGATCAATGTTATAAACACTATTACAATATACAAAACATTCATGTACTTTGTAGGACTCTCTTAAACATGATTCGATCACACTAGCAATCGTAATTTAAAATAAAAAAAAAACAAGAGGACGAAGTATTTGTTTTATCTTAAAAAATTGTAGACACTCTTATTTATAATAACATACAGGTCAGGAAGTTAGTTCCTGCCTTAAAAATGTGTCAACTTGGGTAGACAAGAGACTGAACATCAACTTTCTCAGGGCAACAATCATAACGTACTTCAAACTAATTCCAAAAGAGCCGTAGAGAACAATTATACAAGGTCTCGAACATCGAGGACATCAGAATCGTGAGGAGCAAGTTAAGGTCCCATTGAGGCACAATAAAGGGCTTTGGTAGGAAAAAGTGCCTTAATCTTTATAAAAACCTCATCACATCAGTTTACTTGAATAGGTCAAGATAGTGGGTTAGGTAAACATTAACCCTTTCGCTGCCAGGTTTTTTCCCCTCCTGTGACACGCCCTTTTTTGGCTATTTGGGGTAGTGCATGCTGAGGCCCCTGTAACTTTTTGACCACATAAGGTATCCACGCCAAATTTGCGTCCTTTTCTTCCAACATCATGGGGATTCTAAAGGTACTCAGGGTTTGTGGATTCTCCTAGAGGGGTTACAGAAATGAGCCAAAATACAGCAAAATTTTGGGTTTTTTCGGAAAAATGGGAAAAACGGGCTGCAAATGAAAGCATCTGGGTTTTTCCCTGCAAATGTTATCAAAAAAGGGTTTGTGGGGTTGAAATCACCATTTTCCCAGCTTTTCGGGGATACCAGACTTTTCAGAAACCCAACATTTTTTGTGCTTTGACCTCCTTCCAGTTAATGGCAGAAATGGGTACAAAAGCAATAATGGATCCTGGAAAGCTATACATTTTCAAAAAGAAGACACTATTCTAAATTCAGCAAGGGGTCATTTGTGTAGATCCATCAAGGTTTTCTTATAGAAACTAACAGTTAAATATAGGATAAATTGAAAATTAGTTGAAAAAAACAGCATTTTGTGTCAACGTTTTCACCTGTAACTTCGTCTAATTATGACAGCTCTTTGAAAGCAATATACCATTACATCCGCTGGACATTACTGGTTGTGGGGATATATAGGACTTGTAGGTTCACCAAGAACCCGACGAACCCAGATCCAAAAACTGAGCAGCAACTTGCAATGGTTTTTTATTATGTACCGGGTATATAGTAATTATTCTGTAAAAATGTGTACATGGAAAAATCGGTATGAAAGACACCTATGTATTTCTGAAATGGGAACAAAATATAGAGTTTAGAAACAATAGATATTTGCACATTTCTGAAATTGGGAATACTCATACTAGCATGAGAATTATCAGTCATTTTTTAGAATGACTTATTTTTTACACAATATCTTTCATTTGGAATGCAGAAATGCATCGAAAGTCAATAGATAATAACAGTTCCTTTACAAATCTGAATTACCCCAAGTCTCCCGATAAAAACGGTACCTCACTTGTGTGGGTCGGCCTAGTGCCCGCGACAGGAAACGGCGCAAAACGCAACGTGGTCACACCTCAATTTCGCAGTGAAAAATGACCCTTTTTTGGCAAAATGTCTAGCTGTAGTTTTTGAACCATAGCTCTGCGGGCACCTTGGGAAACCTAGCAAACCTATACATTTTTGAAAACTAGACACCCAGGGGAATCCAGGATGGGCTGACTTGACTGCCTCCCACCAGGGTCTGTTACCCAGAATCCCTTGCAAACCTAAAAAATTGTCAAAAAAAACACATTTTTCCCACATTTCTGTGGTGGAAAGCTCCGGAATCTGCGTGGATCCACAAATTTCCACCCACCCCGCGTTCCCCAAAGTCTTACGAGAAAAACGGTACCTCACTTGTGTGGGTCGGCCTAGTGCCCGCGACAGGAAACGGCGCAAAACGCAACGTGGTCACACCTCAATTTCGCAGTGAAAAATGACCCTTTTTTGGCAAAATGTCTAGCTGTAGTTTTTGAACCCTAGCTCTGCGGGCACCTTGGGAAACCTAGCAAACCTATACATTTTTGAAAACTAGACACCCAGGGGAATCCAGGATGGGGTGACTTGACTGCCTCCCACCAGGGTCTGTTACCCAGAATCCCTTGCAAACTTAAAAAATTGTCAAAAAAACCACATTTTCCCCACATTTCTGTGGTGGAAAGTTCCGGAATCTGCGTGGATCCACAAATTTCCACCCACCCCGCGTTCCCCAAAGTCTTACGAGAAAAATGGTACCTCACTTGCGTGGGTAGGCTTAGTGTCCGCGTCAGGCAAGGGTCCAAAACCAATTGAGAAGACATCAAAATTGCCTATCTCCAAACGACCTGGTTTTGCAAGGGGGGGTCACTTGGGTTTTGGCCCGTTGCTCGGCGGCCACCTAGGGAAACCTACCAAACCCACACATTTCTGAAAACTAGACACCCGGAGGATTCCAGGGAGGTATGGCTTGCGTGGATCTCCCAACGTTTCCTTACCCAGAATGCCCTGCAAACCTCAAATTTAGCTGAAAAAATCACCTTTTTCACACATTTTTGTGTGGGAAAGTTGTGGCATCACCGGGCTGACACAAATTTCCTACCACCCAGCGTTCCCCCGGGTCTCCTGATAAAAACGGTGCCTCACTCGTGTGGGAGGCCCAAGTACCCGCGACAGGCAAGGGCCCAAAACGTAGTGAGGCGACATGAAAATTGCCCATCTCCAAACGACCTGGTTTTGCAAGGGGGGGTCACTTGGGTTTTCGGCCCGGTGCTCGGCGGCCACCTAGGGAAACCTACCAAACCCACACATTTCTGAAAACTAGACACCCGGGGGATTCCAGGGAGGTATGGCTTGCGTGGATCCCCCAACGTTTCCTTAACCAGAATGCCCTGCAAACCTCAAATTTAGCTGAAAAAATCATATTTTTCACACATTTTTGTGTGGGAAAGTTGTGGCATCACTGGGCTGACACAAATTTCCTACCACCCAGCGTTCCCCCGGGTCTCCCGATAAAAACGGTGCCTCACTCGTGTGGGAGGCCCAAGTACCCGCGACAGGCAAGGGCCCAAAACAAAGTGAGGCGACATGAAAATTGCCTATCTCCAAACAACCTGGTTTTGCAAGGGGGGTCACTTGGGTTTTTGGCCCGGTGCTCGGCGGCCACCTAGGGAAACCTACCAAACCCACACATTTCTGAAAACTAGACACCCGGGGGATTCCAGGGAGGTATGGCTTGCGTGGATCCCCCAACGTTTCCTTACCCAGAATGCCCTGCAAACCTCAAATTTAGCTGAAAAAATTTTCATGTCGCCTCACTACGTTGTGGGCCCTTGCCTGTCGCGGGTACTTCGGCCTCCCACACGAGTGAGGCACCGTTTTTATCGGGAGACCCAGGGGAACGCTGGGTGGTAGGAAATTTGTGTCAGCCCAGTGATGCCACAACTTTCCCACACAAAAATGTGTGAAAAAAGTGATTTTTTTCAGCTAAATTTGAGGTTTGCAGGGCATTCTGGGTAAGGAAACGTTGGGGGATCCACGCAAGCCATACCTCCCTGGAATCCCCCGGGTGTCTAGTTTTCAGAAATGTGTGGGTTTGGTAGGTTTCCCTAGATAGCCGTCAAGCCCGGGGCCAAAAACTCATGGGACCCCCTTTGCAAAACTAGGTTGTTTTGTGATAGGTAATTTTGATGTCTCCTCAATTGGTTTTGGGCCCTTGCCTGACGCGGACACTAGGCCTACCCACGCAAGTGAGGTACCATTTTTCTCGGAAGACTTTGGGGAACGCGGGGTGGGTGGAATTTTGTGGACCCACGCAGATTCCAGAACTTTCCACCACAGAAATGTGAGGAAAATTTGTTATTTTGGACAAATCTTTAGGTTTGCAATGGATTCTGGGTAACAGAACCTGGTGAGAGCCAGTCAAGTCACCCCATCCTGGATTCCGCTCGGTGTCTAGTTTTAAAAAATGTACAGGTTTGCTAGGTTTGCCTACGTGCCAACTGCGCTAGGGCCCAAAATCCACAGGTATGCACATTGCTAAAAAAAAGGCGGCGCCCAGTGGGCTTTCTGCCGCCCTGGGGGGGAATCGGGGAAGGGGGTTTCATCCCGATATGCCCCTAAAGGGGCAGAAAGTCTGTGGCTATTTTTTGTGGGGGTGGGGGCATTGGTATGACCATTTTGGGCAGCCCCCACCGCCACGCATAAAAAAAGCCTGCGTACTCGCTGGCGCCTAGTGGGCTTTCTGCCTCGCCAGGGGGCAGATCAGGGGCCGCTGCCGCCAACTACCCTTACCAGGGGGGCGGAAAGACTGGAGTTTCTCTGGGGGTGGGGTGGGGGGATTGTCATGCCCATTTTGGGGAGCCCTACCACCAACACTAATAAAACCAAAAAATCCATGGTTTCTAGTGGCCTTTCTGCCAGCTCCCATCTGCCTCCTGGGGGGCAGAAAGACTGTCATTTTTGTGGGGAGGGAGGTTGGGGGCATTGGCGTGCCCGTTTCGGGCAGCCCCCACCCTAAACAAAAAACCTAGAAAGTAATCCCTGGTATTTAGTGGGCTTTCTGCCCCCCGAAGGGGCAGATTATGGGCCAATGACTGTAGTAATTGGGGGGTGGGGTGGGGTGGGGGCATGGGCCTGCCCGTTTTGGGCAGCCCCCACCTCTATTTTTTTATTTTTTTTATTCCCTGGTGTCTAGTGGGCTTTCTGCCCCCCCGAAGGGGCAGATTAGGGGCCAATGCCCCATCTGCCCCCCCGGGGGGGCAGAAAGACTGTAGTAATTGGGGGGTGGGGGCATGGGCCTGCCCGTTTTGGGCAGCCCCCACCCCTATTTTTATTGCTAAAAAACTTCCCTGGGGTCTAGTGGGCTTTCTGCCCACCCGGGGGGGGGCAGATTGGGGGACGATGCCCCATCGGCCCCCCAGGGGGGGCAGAAAGGCTGTAATGGTGGCGGGTGGGTGGGGGCATTGGCGTGCCCCTTGCGGGCAGCCCCCACCCTAAAAAAAAAGTAGAAATGAATCCCTGGTTGTTAGTGGGCTTTCTGCCCCCCTGAAGGGGCAGATTAGGGGCCAATGCCCCATCTGCCCCCCAGGGGGGGGCAGAAAGACTGTAGTAATTGGGGGGGTGGGGTGGGGGCCCGTTTTGGGCAGCCCCCACCCCTATTTTCATTGCTAAAAAACTTCCCTGGGGTCTAGTGGGCTTCTTGCCCCCCCCCCCCCCCGGGGGGCAGATTGGGGGCTAATGCCCCGATCTGCTCCCCAGGGGGGGCAAAAAGACTAAACTTGGCCAAGCTTACATGGGGGGAGCAAAGGCCCTTGCCCAAGGGGCCGCTCCCCCCTCCCTGGTGTCTAGTGGTTGGATCCCTGCTTGGGGATCGCCCTCCTGTGGGATTCTCCCCTTTCCAATGATACCTCTCCCGTCTTTGTACGTGCTCAGGGGGCTGAGATAGCCCCCTGAGCACGTAGAGAGTGAAACCTGAAATGAGCCTCTTGGCTCATTTCAGTTTCACTTTCACTGTAATGACTTCGGCGCGCCGATCGTCATTACAGTGAAAGGGGGGGGGGGGGGGGGGGGGGGGGCCTCCGGAGCTGGGGAAGCTCTTCCCCAGCTCCCGAGGCTAGTTTGGTTGAAATGGAATCCCTCTGGTGCCCGCACCAGAGGGATTCCCTAGGGAATGCCTCATGACGAGCTGGACTCGTCATGGGCACAGCGCGACTGTGCTCCATGACGAGTCCAGCTCGTCATAGGCACAGAAGGGGTTAAAAGGCCTACATATAGCTTTTAACTATGCCCACTGAAAAGCCTTGCTGAGACAAAGATAAAACAAATGAGAACATCTCACAACTTGGTCTGCAGGGGATAAAGCTGACAGTCCCTGTACTAGGCCAACACCCAGATAAAATAGATTCATTAAAGGGGTGCTTATTTGCAAGAATCAAATTCACTACTTCACTAGTGGGCACGTTGAAACAGCTCAGTTGTACCAGCCTAACATAAACACCTAGAAACATAGTTTATGAAGACTCCGATGTAGGACCCTGCTCTGTTGCTGAGACAGGAGCTTCTCCTGAAGAAGCAGACAGATCAGAGTGCAAATGCTCTGGCTCAATATGCAGGAGAACCACACTCTTCTGGCCCAATCAAGCACCATCAACAAGACTTGGGCCTGGTTCAAGTGGAAACTGGCACAGAAGCCTTGTGCTCCACTGCAGTCAGAATGCATCTCATAGTGACCCTCTTGGTGGGAACTTCAGGGCGCATTTTCACCTGTGGTGAAAAGATCCAGTTGGAGTATACCCTACTTAAGCCATGAGCCACCCTGGGGTGAGGATGCCACTTGGGGACTACCAGCTAACCTCTACTGAGCTCCACCGCCCTGGCACTTAGCAGCCCCTATTTGATGATTGGTTACAAAGCAGATCTCTAGATGCTCCAAACATCTACAAAGAGCCACTGTTTTTGGCACAATATCCAAGGCCCCACACTTCCCTGCTTGTTGCTGTACCAGATGGCAGTCATTTAGTTTGTCATGACCTGCACAGACTTTCCCTTGATGGATGGGAGAAAGGCTTTCAGAGCCAGCCGATGGTCATGGAGCTCCATGCCAGGGGTGGTCTGAGGACCAGAGACCCCTTATTTCTACATCTTCCATATAACCACTCCAAGCCAAAGATAATCCATCCATCACCACTGTGATCTCTAGATGGGGGAGTGAGAACAAACAGCCTGCTGCATGACACAATGGTGTTCACTTGGCATCACTAAAGGTCCTGGGCTATCTCCTTTGACATGAATATGTTGACCGACAGATAACCCCGGTGTTACGTTCACAAAAACTGAGGTTCCACTGCAAGGCCTGCTTGTGCCAGTGAGTACAACAGAACAGGAGGGTGCATGAGGCCAGAAGCCCATGAACCCTCACAACTGACCTCACTGTGCCCAGGACTGAGCAGGAAACAGGAATCGTACACTAAAGGTTCAGGGCTTGTTCGGAGGTGGGAACATCACTGTTTCCATTATGCCGCTGTGAAGAGAATCCCGTGTGGCGGCTTCCGATGGGTCTTCTTTTCCCTGAATGAAAACCCCATGGATGAAAGGGTGACTGTTGTTTGAAGCCAATATGTGATTGACCATGGTGAGAATGTCCTGATCAGACAGTCATCAAGGCATGGGAATACATGCATCCGACGTGTAAAGAGGGGACATAACCATCACCATCAGCTTCATAGACACCTGAGTGACCTAGGTGAGACCGAATTGTAGAACAACAAAGTGGAAATGCTCCAGCCCCACCACTAACCAAAGGCAGCATCTTTCCTGCAAGCCCAAGGATATCATTCAGACCCCCAGGTTACAGGACAGAAAGAACCTGGACCAGAGTGAGCATTTTGAATTTGTCATTCCTTAGAAAAGCAGTCAGGATGGGGGTCAGATCACATTCAGGGGCCATACGGCATGGAACATTACTGTACAACATAAAGGAGAGAGTCCTACCCAAAAAAATACCTCTCCCAGATCAGACGATTCTTACTCCACCTTTGGAAAAGTCAGGTTGTTAAATCAGCTAAACAGGGGGAAAAGTCCATCTGCACTGCCAAAATTCATTCCAGCTTGGTGCTCCACCATCAAACATAGAACTTGCAAAGAGATTGATCATTTCAAGAACTTGGGGTTCTCACCTGCATTGCAGTCAATGACTTGAGTGGTTTGTGATTTTCTGTACCGCAGACTTAGTAACAAGCAGATACAGCCAGACCCTTTCTAAGCTGCACACTTTTGCAAAGCATTCCTTCTAAATAGCAATCTAGCTCTGCTCTCTGGGAAGTAACCTCCAACTAATAAAGGCCACCGGATGCTCTCTACCCTCATCACTTAGTTGAGCCAGCACTGCTCCAACTCCCTAATCTGAGGCATCAGTCTGTAACATGAAGGGCTAACTGTAGTCAGAGGCCTTCAGTACATGTGGACTGCATATTACTCTTCAGGTCACCAAAATGTGTCCATATCACCTTCTTGCACTGCTTCTAGGATGTCAAAGCTGTCAATGTGGCAACTAAGGTTCCATAGATTGTCACATATTTCAGAAAGTCTTAAAAAGGTTTTGGATGGTGGATAGCTCCCACTTCAACATATAATGAATCTTGGAATCCTATGGGCAAAAATTGCAGTTTCCCTCTTGATGCCCAATGTAGACCACAGTTGACTCCCTATCAGACACTCATTGCATTGATGGTCAGTTTCACCTGAAGTATCATTAACACATCTATTATAGGTGCTCTCCTGCCATGAATTACTAAATGCCGCTACACAGAACTCTTCTAGCCCTCATAGAACGTGGTTCCCCAAATCCTGGAAAGTGGCAGGACCATTCTTCAACCCAAAGGGCATTAATCTAAGTTGAGATGATCCTGCAGCATGGAAAATGTTATGTTCTCCATGACACTAGAAGCTAAAGCAATTAGGCAGTAGCCACTGGTCAAATCAAAGGTGCTAAAGTATTTTGCAGCAGCCAGAGTTTATTGGTTCATCAGTTCTGGGAGATCAGATTTGCATCTGTCTACGAGACATAGGGCTCTGCAGTCCACACAAAAACAGAAGTCTCTAGAACATTGCTTAGGCACTAACACCACTAGACTCGGTCAGACGGGTGATAAGGCTTGCTTTTCACTGTTAGACTACCTCAATGTCATGAACACAGACAGGTATCAAAACTGGAGTCAGTGAGAAAAAAGACAGGAAAATATCCTAGCACCTCTAGCACTCTTTCTGTTGATCAGGTCGCAACTCAAGAGCAAGCTGTACCCCAACAACAGATCCACCATCATGTTTTTATACAGAGTCAGGAAGACTCAAAATTCCTCTGCCATGGCATTATATCAACTGTGTAATCTCTCTCGAGCCAGTTCACATGATTCACCCTCTCGAGTCCCCTTATGGAAACTGTGTCCACCAAGTAGTTCACATCCAAAACCTTCTGCACTACCCTGAATGAACCAAACCTGATCTCATCTAATGTGAAGCCAAATGGGCTTCAGCACCAGCACCTCCTGACGTTCGTGGTACACTATCAGGGTCACTTTCTGGTCATACCACTCCTTCATCAGCTCTTGGCTTGCCTGAAGGCTTTGCTTTGCCTGACACATGTATTGCATCATACACTTCTTGAACTCAGTCACATTGTCTACCACATCCGTTAGATTTGACTCAGAAGTTCTTTCCCACCCTTCTCTTATCAAGATGAGTGGTCACACACTGGGTGTCCGAACAGAAGTTCAAAGGGACTGAATCTCACTACTTTCTGAGGAATTATTATGTTCACCTCGATATATGAGGCGGGCTCCTTAATAGTGATAGTCCTTAGACAATGAGCAAAGGTTTGGCGATTGGTTAGCGGGACCCTACACATGACCAGCCCCAGAAGTTTCCTTAACCGGGAAGGCCATCTCAACTTTTGACTGTTTCAAAAACAGGCAACCACTATTAAGGAGCCCGCCTCATATCGAGGTGAACTAAATAAGGCCCCACACATGACAGGTGTTAATCACCATTCAGCTAGGATAGAATGAGTAATGTAGTGCTCTGATGATGACCTCATAAAAAACATTTATGCATAGTATAGAGGTCAAAACACGTTGGCATTTACCTTGGGGAAGAAGATGGAGAACCATCTCTATGTACAATCAATTTTATCATCTGATGATATTCGAGAAACTTTATTTAGAACCTAAACAAAAGTAATGTGTCTGGTCCGGATACAGAAGTGATCATTAGAATGTACCTTCATCCTCATGTGAGAATAGGGGTAATGCATTGAATGTAGTGAGTTAATTTTGAACTTTGTATGACCGCACTGATATCAAGAAGCTCAGGATTTCATTTTGTATGGTTTGTTGTATATCTGTTTTATTTGTACAGACGACGAAGAAATTGTCATAAAATGAAATATTTAGATAAAACATAAGCATATAAACAAGAAACTAGATAAATACTCTTAAATAATCTACACACCACATTCATGTGTACACTGTTATTTACATAGATGTTGTATTACTGTAGTTGATATTTGGTAGCGTCTTGTCTGTTCTGAATCTTTTGGGCTAAGGTTGCTCTTAATTCATCAGGGACAGCTGGCAACATCTTGCAGGACATGTCCTAATAGGCACTGTATTCAGGGACCATAGGGCCAAACTGGCAGATGAAAATAATCTTTTACAGAACAGGTCAATATGATTTGACTCTTTATCAGGCAGTGCAGAAGGGAATGTGTTCAGGTTAATCTTACTTGTGGATGCTTGTATTACTAAGTTTTCTGAGGTCAGATGCTGTGTGAGCTGGGTCACCAGGGGCTGGACTATGTCATCTAGCCACTGGGTATCTGGCTGGAAGAGACAAGCATGGTTTTGTCCATACATCAATACAAGGATCTGTTAAATGGTAGCAATGTCTCCTATGAGTCAGGCACAGGATGTAAGATATCCAACAACATATTACCCATTGCTTCAACTGTAAATCAAAAACCTCTGCTGCCCTGAGAACAACCACTACGAAAGAATCACTTTTGTTATATAGGTGGACATAGAGGAGATTCTAACACTAAGATAGAATTCTAAGTCTCAAAAGAAGTGTCAACCCCACTAGTGTTTAGTAGGTCCAAGTACAATCCAGCATTAGAATAGTGAGGAGGCAACAAGTTGTCTGCATCCTACTCATCATGTGGTATGCACTGAAGCCTGTGAACTGCATCTGGATCGGAGCTGAACAGGGCCCCCAGCCACCTGTTGTACTGATGATGAGCAGGAGATTGGGAATCACTTTCAGAACTTGGGGCTTGTGCGATATTTTTTCATTCTGGTGCAGAACAATGTCCGCTCCAAAGCTGGTACCAGCAAGAAACTGGAAAGAGGACAGCATGGTCAGCTGGCGCCAGAGACAAACCCTCTGGCTGAAGTGCGACTGGTGGCCCCTCTTGTTCTGTGGGGCCCAACTTGCAGCATGTTCTCTTCAAAAGCCTCTTTCTGCTCTGGGGTAGACAATGGCCCAGGGAAGCCAGGGTACGCTGGGACCAGCCTCGGAACAAGCTCACAGTTGGAAGATGCTGGTGGGACTCTTTTAGGCAAAGGAGCCTAAAAGGCCCTCCTTGTCTTTTGAATACATTTTGCAAATTCCTCACCGGAGGACTGAAAATTTCAGGTTGCTTCCATTCTATTTGGTCACCTAGTCCTGATGAAGACCCAATGTTGAGAATTTAACTGGTCCCTCTCCCTTTCCCTGGGCTGAAACGGCGACATTGCACAAAGCTTAGATTCGATTAGTCATTCATAAAGGGGGCGATTGAGACTATTACCTTTCTTCAGTGGGATCACAGTTATAATGAACGATAAATGTAACGAACAGGCTTTCCCGTAATAGCTATGTTATATGTATGACGTCTATTTCCTCTTTTCGTTATCTAACCAAACTTTCACATACAGGGTACTCTTTTAGATCACCTTCTTTCTCTTAGCTTATTGTCTGGAGCAACCATATCTAAATAATGTATATTACACTGTCAAGTTGCATTCATTTTTAATACATCACGCTGGATGTATTACGACGAGGAAGGTGGAGCACAAGAGTTCGAGTCCCTAGGGCAGGTGTCTCCAATCAGTCAATCGTGAGCTACCAGAAGCTCGTTGACACCTTCAGAGTAGCTCACAGCCTTAATTAAAATAAAAAAAAGCATAAGGTTATATTTTTCTTTTAAAGTTAAGGGAAGGCAGAATTCATTTTACATTACTATTGTCAGGCTATAGATAGCAGGGACTGCAAATGAACAGTGCTGGAGGCAGATTTATGACCCAGGCCACAGAGATGAAGAACTGAAGCACTGAGGTATTTAACTCTTACATAAGTCCTTATCAACTCAATATTAGGAGTGTGAGAACAAAATCATTTACATGCTACTGCGACAGAAGATCCTCTTTAAGGGGCAGCCAGCTCGGAGGACTGATTGTCAAGCTCAACAGGTCGGGATAACAGACTTTCTGTGCCCAATCCGGAGCCACAAGAATAACTTTGGCCCGGTCATTCTTGATCTTCTTAAGAGTTTGGGGCAACAGTGGTATTGGCAGACAGTTGTACAGAAGGCCTAAGCTCTACTCCAGATGAAAAGCGCCTCTGAGCGAGAGTAGACTTGGAAACTCCAGCACACAGAACTGCTGAAATTGTGCATTCTCGGAGGTGGAGAACAGATCTAACCAAGGCTATCAAAATTGCTGAAAGAGTCCTTGCACCACCTCCAGATGGAGAAGCCATTCGTGATCTGCTAGGCATCTTCGACTGAGTTCATCCATCCTGTCATTCAGAGAGCTTGCCAGGTTTTGAACCACCAGGAAAATGTTCTGGTGTTCCAGCCATGTCAAGAGACATGCAGCCTCTTGAAAAAGGGTCCCCAAACCCACCCCACCTTCTTTGTTGCAGTACCACATTGCAGCGTTGTTGTCCATGAACACCTGTACATGTTTTCCCTTACTCAAAGGAAGAAAGGCTTCAATGCCAAGCGAATCATCCGTATCTCCAAGAGACTGTTGTGGCGCCCAGACTTCGTCGGAGACCAGAGTCCTCTGATCTTCACCTCTCTAAGATGGCCGCCCCATCCCAGAAGCTTCCTCAGCCCCCACCCATTCTTCTTCCTCTCCAGGCCTATCAATAGAAAAAGGCACTGGCTCTGCTCCAAGGAACATGGACTCGGTTGGCGTTGGAATCGGCAATGCCCATCTGCTTCCATGTCGGAGTAGGGAATGAGGATGGCCATGGGTGTTGGTACTGCAGCGGGTGTCAAGGAAGGTCCAGGTCTTCCCGACGGCCAGCTTTAGATACAGCAAGGGATCCATGAGGAACGACTAGCATCGAGAGTGAACCCGCTGGCGGTGATCCAGTAGGGGCCCATCCTGAACCCATGGGGCTTAAAGGCACTCCAGAGGCGCCCAAGTATGAGGTGCATGGCCTCATAAAATTCTTTGAGCTGGGCAGGGGTCGCTCTGGTTGACTCGGGCTCTGCTGCAGAAAAGGGAGTCTGGTGTGCCGACACTCCTGTGCCTCATCAGACAACTTTGATGGGTGTGGTTTAGTCGAAAACTTCTTCAACTTCTTAGATTTCTAAAAATGTTTTTGGGACTTACCTGATGACTTGGATTGCAACAATGATCCCCGGGTGAGACTACCTGAATGATCCTGGTACCTTCTGCGCAACCAAGATCTTGAGCGTCGAGAAGTGGTCAGACGTCGGGCGGTGAGGAGCTTGAGGGATTGCTCCTATGGCATGGCACTCCTCACAGGTCCTTGGAGTTGTGGCCACGCTCCAAAACCACAAACACACAAAGTGGGTTCTGTAACAGACATCTGCCTGTGACAGGCTCCACATGGTTTGAAAAGGAGAGGAAAACTCTCAAAAAGAGTTAGCAAAGTCACAAAAAGCCAATCACACCAGATAAGCACTATCTGGCACTGAAAGGAAAGAACTGACATCAGCGTGCCGGGGTGGCACCTATATAAGTACCGCACACTTTACTTCTGGCACAGATGACACTGACGTGCAGCCAAACGATACCACATACCGCCGCACAGGGTTAGTACAACTGTGGCTTCTAAATCTTTACATTTTATCTATATGCCACTACCAAGAGGCAAGCCACAATTTTAAACTGTTTGTACATGATCTGTATCCTATTTATTGTGATCATATATTGTAAGAGTTTGGTTACATCAATAAAGGATAATATTGAGCCATATTTCCATGGGTTCCATTGGATCAGTTGTCCTCAGGATGTTTTCATCCAGCAAGGCTTGGTATCAGCATACGCATTGCGCACTTTTCTTGCACAATGCACATGATTTCATCATGTAAGTCCTGGACTAGCCACAGTGCAGTGCAGAGTCCTACAAGAGCCATCAAAGGGTGAGTGCTGAAGTGTTCTTCACCCGGTATAAAGTCAGGCACAGAAAAGCGCAGATTAAGGCATACACAGTACAGAAGCAGACACCACATCAGGGTCAGCTTACGCATGTTGTTGGTGGGATCAACACTCCGCAAGTTCCAGACAGGCCTGCAGCATACTCTCTCATCAGCAGTCATTATATAAGCACTGTGGGGGCCTTCAGGTGGACTGTAAATCTACTCAAGCTATTGTACAGTATGTAGGATAATCATCTTAACAGTTGCAATTCTTCCCATCCATAATATGAGGGGCTGTAACCAATTTTATGGCAAGACCGGAGGCTCCTATTATGCTTTTCTTATCTTGCTTTATTACACAGCAGCCAAGATAAGCGAAAACACTACAGTTCCCAGGGGGCCAAGCGAGAAAGTCTGGCCAATGGGAACGTAATAAAAACGAAAGTAATAACTAATCAGGCTATAGTCACTAGTAAAACGTCACAACTGACTGCGGAGCTTCCTCTTGCTGCTCGCAGTCAGTTAAGTGACCTTATCTTTTGCTCCGCTATTTACATATGTTTTGTGCATTTACTGTTTCGTTTGTATGATATTCTTGCCCCGGCGTACCGCCGACATTGTCTTTGGTGCCCCGTAGTGCTTTTCGCTCCCGCGGTCTCGCGCCGCGTCCCCCTCCCCCCCCCCGCTCGTTACGTTAATGGACTGCCCTGTTGCGCACTTTGCTCCCGCTTCTTGCCTCAGTGCTCACCGTTGTGTCTGACTCGCGCACTGAGTTTTTTCCGCTGTTTAAGCCTCTTTCCTGCCTTATTCTGCCACACGGAGCTCCAGTCTCTCCTCGCGTCCGCTTGGTAAAGCCCCGGTGACTTCCTTTGTTGAAACACGCCCCTGGGAGTTTTTTTCCTCCTCACGCCCCTCCCTCCTCTCCAAGGTTAACTCTTTCCTTGCCCTGGTTGCTTTGCACTGTGTTCTATGGAGGTTGTTAGCTCTCCCGAGCCTTTACAATCCAATGAGGAAGGCGAAGCCTTCAAAAAGGATTTAAACAAATTCATTAATTCCTCTGTGGAAAATGCGGTGGAGGTGTCAATGAGACGCATGTCCAAGGGTATGGAATCGTCTATGTTAAACCTTTTGTCCAAAGCATTGGCCCATTCTGCGGGGAATAGCAGAAAAAGAAAGGTGGTTTCCTCGATTTCAGGTCATGCTTCTCATTCTGCGTAATTTCTGACTAGCGGGGTTTCCTCGCGCTTGACTGAGGACCAAGCTCCTCCCAGGCCTCCTACTCAGGAGGGGTTACTAGGTTCCGAGGGATAACGTAAGCATATATTAAAGCATGCAGAGTCACCAAAAAAGTTGGTTATTTCCACCATTTTGGACACTGACGATGACCTGGATGACGCAGATGATCTTTTTGATCTCTTTGGTGTCTCTGACCCTCCCTCTCCTCCCGCTAAAAAATCAAAAAACGATTCTTTCTCTTTTGAACCAGTTTATGATTCCGAAGGGGTGCCCATGTTTGACCCGGCTTCCATTCGTCATCCCAATTCTTCTGAATGGTTGCCTGCCTCCCACGTAGCAGACTACATTTCTGCTAGATTAAGTCTCCCTTTGGATGTGGCAGTCCGCTCTCGTCTAAAATCCTAGTGCCCCAAACCCTTGTTGCCCGATAAAGTTACCTTGGTCCCTTCCATTGACCAACCCTTACTCACCTTCTTCTCCAAATTCGGAAAGGATCCTCGCAATGGAGTGGACAAGGCCTGGTCCACCTGCCAGGATAAATTGCTGGATGTTGTGGGTCCCCTAGCACGTATCTTTGACATGGCCGAGACTGCTCGCCTGGACGGATCTGAGCTTTCGGCGGAAGAAGTCTCTTTGTGGGTCCAGCGTGCCTTTTGTTTGCTTGGCAACGCTAACGCTGCCATTACTCATGAGAGGCGTAAGGGTCTTCTCATTAAGTTAGACCCCAAACTGGCTAATCTGGCTCCCCAGGATCCTGGTCAAGGAACTCAGCAGGTTTGTGTCCACTTTCGCATCTTTGGACAAAGCCCAAATATCCATAAAAAAGGTCTTCGCCCCACGGGTATTTGGACGGGCCGGCAGAGGCAGAGGCAGGAGTCGCTCTTCCGGCCGCGCCTACAACAACCAAGGCTCCAGAGGCTCCTTCAACAATTCCTCTCAAGAATACAAGCCGCAATTCTACCCACAGCGGGGTAGAGGCTCCAAAGGTCGTGGACACAGAGGTTTCCGCTCCAACACTTTCAATCAACAAGGTAGGTCCATCTACCCTTCCCTCGGTGGGAGGGCGTTTAAAACTGTTTCTCCAAAAATGGCACACAATAAACTCAGATCCCTGGGTCCTAAACATGGTTCAAGGTTATCTTATAGAGCTCTACTCGCCGCCTTTCCAAACTGTTTTCCCTCCTCCTTTAGTTTTCTCAAGCGACATGGCCGCTCTCATATCATTAGAAATTCAGTCCCTCCTTCAGAAACAAGCCATTGTCATCTCCCCGTTCGATCCCTCAGGCTTCTTAAGTTCCATTTTTCTTGTCCGAAAAAAGAACAAAAAATTGCGCCCTGTGATCAATCTGAAATGGTTCAACCATTTTGTGGTCTACCGCCACTTCAAAATGGAGACTATTCTACATTTAAGGGACACCCTTCGTCCACACGACTGGATGGTTCGTTTGGACCTTCAGGATGCGTATCTCACGGTTCCAATACACCCTTCTCATTCCAAGTTTCTCCAATTCCAGTGGTCAGGCGAGACCTTCCGTTTCACTTCTCTTCCCTTTGGCCTTTCCTCAGCACCATGGTGTTTTACAAAACTCTTAAGGCCGGTCGTAGATTTTCTGCGCTCCCTGGGGATCAGAATGATCATCTATCTGGACGACATCTTGCTCATGGATACGGGCAAACAACTGCTTCTCTCCCATCTTCAAGTCACTCAATCTTTGCTCGAAGGTTTAGGGTTCTTACTCAATATCAAAAAATCTATGCTTTCTCCTTCTCAGAGCATCGAATTCTTAGGCTTCAGAGTAGATTCTGTCACGGCTTCTCTGTTTCTTCCTCAGGCGAAGGTTTCTTCGATCAAAGCAGAAATCTCTTACGTCCTTCGGACTTCACTCATCTCTCTGAGATCACTGGCAAGGATAGTCGGTCTCCTTTCGGCCTCCATCCAGGCCATCTTTCCGGGTCCCCTTCATTATCGAGCACTCCAACGCCTCAAAATCAAACATCTGCGTCAAGGCTTAGCCTACGACGATCTTATCGCCTTAGATCCAGAGTCCTGCGTAGAACTGCAATGGTGGATAGACCATTTAGATGCGTGGAACGGGCGCACTATTTTCGCCGCGGCCCCAGATCTTGTGTTAGAATCCGATGCCAGCCTGTCGGGATTGGGCGCCCGCTGTAGTCCTATATCGACTGGCGGTACATGGTCTCAAGAGGAGTCGAAATTGCACATCAATTGTTTAGAGATGCTTGCAGGCTCCTTTGCAATCCAAAGCCTATCAAAGAACAGAGTTTGGTGTTCTATTCTTCTCCGCATGGACAATGTTTCTGCGGTCCGTTACATCAACCATCTCGGTGGCACCATGTCCAGACCTCTTGCAGAGATGGCAAAGAGTCTTTGGGAGTTTTGCCTGTCGAATCAACTTTCCTTGACGGCGGAATATCTACCAGGGGATCTCAATTCCGTGGCGGACTGGCACTCTAGTTTTCTTCGGGACTCCAGTGATTGGAAGCTTCTTCCATCCGTCTTCCTATCCCTCGCTCACAAATGGGGCCCATTTTACATCGACCTGTTCGCTTCTCGCCTCAACACACAATTACCCCGTTTTTTCAGTTGGCGGCCAGATCCTTCGGCCTTGGCGACAGACGCCTTTCTCCAGGATTGGTCCCGGCATCTCAATTACGCCTTTCCCCCGTTTCTCATGATCAACAGAGTGCTTTCCCAGGTACGTCGACAGTCGACCTCTCTGGTCTTGGTGGCCCCCTTTTGGCAGTCCCAAGTTTGGTTCCCGTCCCTCTTGGAATTAGCGGTGGACTTTCCTGTCCTTCTCCCAAGCTACACGGACTTGCTTGTGAACCCTCAGGGCCGGCATCACGATCTCGTCCTGAACAACTCCCTGATTCTGTCTGCCTGGAAAGTTTCCGGCCTTCCTCTCCTGACGACTCATTTCACAAGAGGCTTCTATCTTTATCAGCAAATCCTGGGCCCCCGGGACCTCTAAGGCCTACAAATCCGCCTGGTCTCTTTGGGCAAGCTGGTGCCTGGAACGGCATACCGCTCCCATTTCAGCCCCTCTAAATTTTGTGGTTAACTTTTTGGCCTCCGAGGCTAGCGCAGGTAAGTCTTACAGGACAGTTAATCTGTACAGATCAGCCATTTCCCTCAATCATTCCCCCATTGATGGCAAACCAGTTGGCTCTCATCCGCTAGTATGTCGGCTGCTGAAAGGAGTTAGTTGTTCCAAACCTCCGTTGGCTAAGTATTCTAGTTTATGGGAGCTTGGTGTGGTGCTTAAACTTTTTTCTGACTGGCCAGACAATAATGCTCTTTCTCTCAAAATGTTATCAGCTAAACTTACCATGCTTTTGTGCCTGGTTTCCATTAAACGGGTCTCTGATGTTAAAGCCTTGGACATTTCGGCTCGTCAGTTTTCCCCTACTGGGGTTCTATTTCAAGTACATAGACGCACTAAAACTAATTTAAATTCTGTATTTTACCCCTATTTCCCCTCTCATCCTAAACTATGTGTTGGGCAATGTTTGAAAGTGTATGAACAAAAGACTTCTGATCTCAGAGCGCCCTCTCACTCCCAACTCCTTATTTCTTTCCGTAAACCCCATCTCCCTGTCTCTTCCGCTACCTTGGCCCGTTGGGTGCGTTGGGTTATGTCCCTTGCGGGGATTGACATCTCCGTCTTCGGAGCCCATTCCACGAGAGGGGCCATGGCTTCTAAAGCCTTTTGGGCAGGCTCTCGCCTGGAGGACATTCTGAGATCAGCAGACTGGACCAATGATAATGTCTTATGTGTTTTATTGTAAACCTATCGATACTGTGGCTTCTTTGGTAGTAGATATGCTTTGAACAAGCATAATAGGAGCCTCCAGTCTTGCCATAAAATGTAGATTTTCCTAGTTTTTATGACGGAAAGTCTTAATTTTATTAAAGACACGGAGGCGAGTATTATCCCACCTCTTCACTACTAACATTTGTTCTCTCCCTCCCTTCAGCAAATCCGGCTTTGCCGCCTGCATCTTCGTGAACGCCTGAGTCATCAACGGAGGCGGCCTCCTACGGCTCGATCGGCTCCTTCTTCTGGCAGCTTTCCATCTCCGATGTTTCCTGTTGCTCGTTTCTCATGGTTGGATCTGGCTCAAGATGTTTGTTCCTGGACTTTGGCTATATTTATCGTCCTTTCCATGGCTCCTTTGTTTTCTGAACTTTCCTGATCTGCTCACCTGCGAAAAGAGGAAGCTCCGCAGTCAGTTGTGACGTTTTACTAGTGACTACAGCCTGATTGGTTATTACTTTCGCTTTTATTACGGTCCCATTGGCCAGACTTTCTCGCTTGGCCCCCTGGGAACTGTAGTGTTTTCACTTATCTTGGCTGCTGTGTAATAAAGCAAGATAAGAAAAGCATAATAGTCGCCTCCGTGTCTTTAATAAAATTAAGACTTTCCGTCATAAAAACTAGGAAAATCTACATTGTTCAGATCTTTCTCCACGTTTCTAAACAATGAGATAATCAGCCCTATATAGCTTTCCCGAAACAACTCACAAAGACTCATGATCTCCCCCATGTCTCATTGGACAGCAAGATAGCCAAGAATACAGAGTTCTGCATGTGTGCCTTGAAACCTGAGATTCCAGCACAGCTTTTTTACTTCTGTATAAGTCATGAGAACGATACCTTTGACTGTTCTATATAACATTATGTACATCATCTGCAAAAAAATTCAATCTTGTGTTCCTATCTTTGCAAAAGTAGTCCCACTTAATTTGGGGGGGATTTCCTAATGTTTACTGTCAGCAGTTCCATAACTATTGCAACCAACAAGGGTGAGATTGGGCACACTGTGACAATTCTGAGTGTGTTAACTCAGAGTTTCTCTGGCAATCGCAAACTGAAACTTGCCATCTGGGATAGAAATGTGGGGAAAACAGGGAAGGGAAGAGAGTGAGAGAAAGATGTACATACTCGTCTGGACTTGTACTCTGAAACCATAGCGACTCTCTCCGGGCATGGCATCTCAAAGACAGTTGTTGACGGAACATTCAAAATTGACCCAGCGGTATAACAAAGGGGAATATATAAGTGCAAGTCTTAGATAATTGAAAATATGCAGACACACGAGCAGTAGGATTGCTGGTCTCAGCAGTGTGTTTAGCGCTGCTAAGCATAAGTCAACCTAAAACCAGCTGATCACTCTAGGATGCTGCTCACAACCCCAGGATCTGAACAGTGAGTGGTAAACATGAAAAACAAGGGACAGACAAAGACTAACAAGATGCAAGGGATTGGAAATACAAAGTAAGTGTGCAAACTAGGACATAAGGGAAAAGGCCAATACAACTAGCGCCTTGTTGCCAGGCACGATACATGGATTCCCTTAGATCTTATGTAGGACGCTACTACCAACAACCTGGCATGCACTCAACCCCAGTAGTAACTAATGGGAGGGACTGAGGGCGGTGATCCAGTGTTCCAGATATTCTGAGTTTCCAGTGATTCGCCTTCCTCTTCTGCAAGCCCCCAACAACAGGTAGCATGGTATTCCTGACCCAAGTCTTAATCCTGATACCCTGTCTTACCCCCCCCCCCCTCTCCAAGTAAAAGTTATCAGACAGCTGATCATTCATCAAGATTCTAACCAATTGGGAGATAAAATTGATCAAAATCCTCTTCATCCTCACTACTTCCCAGACTTATCTTCTCAAATACAATGGACAGCAATGAGAATTCAAAACAATCGAATACCCTTTGAGCAGCGACCTATTAAGTCCTCTGGGTTGAACATGTTTGTAGTTTTGTGGATCCGTGTGATTCCAAGCATAACGTTCAGCTTTTTAATGTTATATATTCATTTTCCAGTGCTCCATGTCATATTACTAGAGTTAGGAAGGTGACGGAGACAGGTGATTAGAAATACAGCCAAAAGAGATCAAACTTAATCAAAGTCTGATATAAACCTACTGAAGTTAAGCAGGATTTTCTATAAAATATACTAACTGCGTTAGGTATGGTAAAATGGGTGCACATTTTATTTTTATTTGCATAATGTAGATGAGCAAGACCATAGTTGAGTACTGAGGGGAGGTCCATGATAGGCTGTATCCTATAAGAGAAAACATCTGACCGTTAACTTTTAAGCTGGGTTTACTATGAACAGTCGATATGCCCAAGGATAGCTTAATGAGGCACAAGTTTGCAGCCTACAAAGCACTCTGGCCCAAGCGCCACATTAGTATGCACTGGCTCCATCCTCCGGGCCCGAAAAGAGAAACCAAGGAAAAAGACCCAAGAGGGTGCCCATTAGCAGGGGAGGTTCATATTAGAACCAATAGAACACATGAAAAGGTGGAGGAAGAGTTAGAATAGTGGATATCAATGATTAGAACATTGACAGATCCCTGGGCCAGCAGCCCCGCCCCTCCCCCCACAGAGAATGTTTACATAGGCAGGGGATAAAAATGCCATGGAAAAGGAGCATTAAACAATACAGGAATGGACAAGCAAAGATGTGTACACATGAAATGAGAGCTAATTCACATCCATAAGGGGGGACAGAAAAAACGGCACTTAAATATTGTTTGGCATATAATAGTGATACATGGGGAAACCAACTAGGGGGACTGGATGGACAGGAATAATTGGTAGAGAGGATATGTACGGGTTGGAGATGTTCAAGTATTATTAATTGTTAAGAATACATTTGGTGAGTGAGATTTTTTATTGTGGAGTCGATAAAATGTATTGCTGTATATCTGGCAACATAGTGAAACATTAAAAACGTGGTCAAAGTCTCAAAAAGCCAATCACATAGTGTGGGTGAATTTCCAGACTTTTCTAGTGATTTAAAAACTATGAAGTATTCTACAAAGACACAGAGTATTCTAATAAATTCACATTGTCAGACTGCTTACATGATAGCAGGATCTTACCCGTTTTGAAGTATAAAGAGAATATGCTGATGGCAAGTAATGTATTCTACTGTAGGATATCGAGTGCCAATTTGTCTTCTTAAGATGTTGTTAAATACCTGAGACACATCTTTTTTACCCTGTTTAACAAAAGACAATTCAAATTCAGAATTAATTAAAACATTGCAACTGCATGCGAAGAAACATAATTTTGATTAGAATAGCAATATCTCATAATTCAGACGATTAATGTGTATAATATATAACACTACAAATTATGGGTAGATGAGGAATTCATCTTTCTAGAGAGAAAAAAGGTATAGAATGTATTTCACCTTTCCAAACTCTAACATTTTAATTGACCTGCTTTACTTTTTAACCATTTCATTCAAACCTCTATTTTCAAATGTTTAGTATCTACGAATATTTACGTAAAACATTATAGTGCACCTCAGCAAAGATGGATGTCATAGTCTACTGTTAAACCTCAATCTGTACCGTAGTCACTGCACAATACGCAATCAGCACCACGCAAATATACAAAAAAAAGGGGGAGTGAGGTGCTGTCTACTGGGGAGGCCTGGCCTGAAATAGATAGGATCGGTGTTTGAACTAAAACTGGGACCCCCTTATACATATGGAAAACCTACGTAAGGGGAATCACACATTGACGATAATCACTTCATGGCATATTGATTATGCTTAAATTTGAATAACCAGAACAAATTTACAGTGGTAAACAAAACGCGTTGGTTTTGTCTTTTGTTGTAACGTTTGGATTTATAAAACCATGTGACTGTCTTGAAAATAAATGGAAGAAGATATGGAACAGTCGATACTTTGATTGGACTTTTATACTCCTATTGTTTGTTGGTGCACCACTAAATAGGTTTTCTTATTTTGATTGTTTAAAAATATGTTTGCTTGGCCTATTTAAACCTCTGCTCCATTCATCCTTAACCTCCAATTTAACCCCTCATAAACACGCAAAATGAGATGTGTATAACTTTAGCAAATGCTTACCCTGATGTTCCAAAGTGATTCTGGCAATCTGCTGCCTGGAAAGTATGAAAGCCTTAACTTCATACCACTGCATTATTATGCTGGATATCTGTGGTGAAGTTCGGGTGGACATTACCAGAGTCTTTGTACCACGTAACTCTAGACAGGTTGTCTAATATCTTTGTATTTGATCTTGAGCTGAACTGTCCCTGTACACAACAAAGAATGCATGTAATGTCTAATAGGGCTCGCTGGCATTGGATGGAAAGCTAGAGCAGCTTCACAGGGCTCTGTCTCTGTGCATGGAAAAGTATTCTTTATTTATCCTTTGTATTACACCTAGACCAGGTAGTGTACAGGTGTTTTACAAAGCAAATGGATTTACACTGAGATGGGGGGAAGGATTTATAATTGAGGTAAATGCAGAAACAGCAGTCCTAACAACAATGTTTAAAACTCATTGGTGTTTGACACTCTTGTCTTTGGTGAAGTCAGGCCTCTTGCCATTTGTCTTACTCTCCAACCTTTCATAGGTACAGTCCCCTTGTGGATGCAGCTTGTGGATCTTATGTCATTAGAAGTTTCTTCTGTGGCAGATGTCCTTTCTTGTTGTGACCTGTTAGGTGAATCAGGTCCTCATATGTTGTGCTAGCTGAAAGCTACTATAATCACTAAGGAAACGAGGTCTTTATCTCCTGGAGGTGCATGCATTTCTCAGAGGGCTTCCAGCAGGTATCCTTGACACCAGTGCACCTGAATGCATTGCTTTAGTTTTCTAGTATTCTATCCTTTTATAGACGGCACTGCAAATATTTTGCACTACCCAAAGTATCTGATTAACAGTGTGGTTAGTGGTGGGTCACATTAACAGGGGCATTTGCAATTAATTAATCCCAGGGTCTGTGTTGAGTAGTTTGAGGTATATTTTGTGTGTGTTTCCATTAGATTATGACCCGCTGCTACAAATCTACCTGTGGTGCGGATAGAGTTATACGTGCATCCCTTGCCTCCTGAGGACTTTGCTGCAGGCTTGCCTTCGCCCGTGTCTCCCTCCCGCCGCCGCATTTGGTATCATCGCGGCCGCGGCTGAAAGGGGGACCACATCTCCCGGCGACCTCTGCTTCCAGGGGAGGAAGTTCCCGCCCACTACCCGCCACACGCGCCTGGAGGCGCTACATAACTCAGCCTACCCTCGGTGGAGCGGGGGTCTCAAATCTACTTGTGGTGCGGATAGAGTTATACGTGCATCCCTTGCCTCCTGAGGACTTTGCTGCAGGCTTGCCTTCGCCCGTGTCTCCCTCCCGCCGCCGCATTTGGTATCATCGCGGCCGCGGCTGAAAGGGGGACCACATCTCCCGGCGACCTCTGCTTCCAGGGGAGGAAGTTCCCGCCCACTACCCGCCACACGCGCCTGGAGGCGCTACATAACTCAGCCTACCCTCGGTGGAGCGGGGGTCTCAAATCTACTTGTGGTGCGGATAGAGTTATACGTGCATCTCTTGCCTCCTGAGGACTTTGCTGCAGGCTTGCCTTCGCCCGTGTCTCCCTCCCGCCGCCGCATTTGGTATCATCGCGGCCGCGGCTGAAAGGGGGACCACATCTCCCGGTGACCTCTGCTTCCAGGGGAGGAAGTTCCCGCCCACTACCCGCCACACGCGCCTGGAGGCGCTACATAACTCAGCCTACCCTCGGTGGAGTGGCGGTCTCAAATCTACTTGTGGTGCGGATAGAGTTATACGTGCATCCCTTGCCTCCTGAGGACTTTGCTGCAGGCTTGCCTTCGCCCGTGTCTCCCTCCCGCCGCCGCATTTGGTATCATCGCGGCCGCGGCTGAAAGGGGGACCACATCTCCCGGCGACCTCTGCTTCCAGGGGAGGAAGTTCCTGCCCACTACCCGCCACACACGCCTGGAGGCGCTACATAACTCAGCCTACCCTCCGCGTCGCGGGACGCGCGCGGGCGACGCCGGGCTGAGCCCGGGCAGAGGGCGGGCCGTCTGTGGCCGTCCGGGGCCGAAGGAGGCCGGGCTGGGCCACGGACTTTGCCCCATACTCTGGGTCCTGGACTTGTAAGTAAGATACTCTATAGATAAGTGGTGTAGGTCTGTTATATGTAGCCTCTAGTAGGGTATATCGTTTGCATCACAGCCCTTACTACCAGGTGAAGACTTTGTTTCGTAACTTATTTACAGGTACTAACAATCGCCTTTTCTATGTCCATGTCGAAGTCCAGGTCTGTAAAACCACCTGTCACAAATGATACCAGGACCATGGATAACTATCTTGTCAAAGTGGTAAACAAGATTAACAAAGACAGGAGACTTTCATTTGGCAGACTGAGCCCAGAAACGTCACCAAATAGGTCAATCACGCCTATTACCCAATTGCCTCCCTTAGATAGTGGCTGTGATATCACCAATAATGTAGTTGTAAACTTTGACCTGGCTAATGTAGTAAGCATGGATGAGCGAGTAGCTTTAAACGACTCTAGTCCTAGCCAGAGACCAGCATCTTGTCTAAAGGTAATTCCAACTCCATCTCCTGTGCGGAGAACGGTGCGTGCATGCAGGAAGGTTCCAGCCAAGAGGGTGGTAACCCAATAGTCTAAAAAGCAAGGACCAGCGCAACCAAGCAGGGGGCTTACTCCAGAACCATCAAATGACGTCTTAGAGTCCCTTAATAATGCTGAGGGTAGCATTCTCCACTCGGCTTCTATAGAACACTTGGCATCTATCCTAGAGTCCAAACTAGAGGCTCTGATCAGCCCATTGATGGTGAAGTTAGATCTAGTCTCACAAGAGGTAATTAGACTGAAAGGTCTCCTGGACTCTCATTTGACCCGGCCTTCCTCCCTGACGACCCGTCAACTCGGTCCATCGGGCTCCATGGGCCTGAGTTCAGTGGAACCCGAGCCACACAATACTGTTAATATCAGGGAGGGTGGTCTTAGGGGTTCTGGGGGCAGTAGTCAGACACCTCGGCCTGTAAATGCCTTGTTAACCACTTCATCTTTACACCCATCAGTGGCTACCTTATCTGCACTAGCTCCTACCTCAAGACAACCACATTTAGCACTAAAAAGCTACCAGTATAACCAGAAGAACCTAGCAGAGGGAGAAGCCCCCGGGAACATCAAACCCAAGAGGAAAAACGTTGTCAATCTCCCACCACAGTGCGTTCCTTACACAGTGGTATTAATTAATGTCCCTGAGGTTGACTCTTGTATGTCTAACTCTAGGCTGGAAACCCATGATGCTCTTAAAAACAAAACACTTGCTTGGCTGAACAAGAATTGCGGTTTTCCGCTGGCTTTCTCTAATGATATAATATCCACTCGAAGAGTAGGCTGGATTGGTTATGGAAGGAAAAACACAAGAGGGGACTGCATCATAGTTAATTTTAAATACCCGCAACATGTTGCTACTGTCCTCTTAAGAGCAGCCTCTTTAACCATCCAGGATAACTCAGTTTGTGTTAGACCTCTTGGATATTTTTATAGCCATCTGAATAGCACCCAACATCGATTGCCTCAACAGCCTGAGCATCCTGGAAATGGTACCATAAGGGGAATGGTTGGTCATCCTACTAACATGCCTTTGAGGGTACCTGAGTATCAAAATGGCGGGGATTTTTATGGCCATCAGCCAGCAACCAGGCCGCTGGACAATATCCTTCCCCTTTACAACCGCTACACTGCCTTATCCTCATTGGAGGAAAATGATTGACTCCCCGATGTCACGAGGAAGCCTATCGAGTCATCAGCCCCATCTCTCAAAATCGCCACCTGGAATATTGCTGGCATAAAGAACAAAATTGGGAACCCGGAATGGCTATTGACACTTAAAGGCTTTTATATCATTGCTTTACAAGAGACCAGGGATTTGACGAACAGTTTTTCCATGGATGGCTATAGCTACTTTTGTATCCCAGCAATCAGCAGTGTGGCTGGACGACCTAAGGGGGGCCTGTTAAGTTTATTCAAATTAGACATAAAAGGTAAACTTACCCAATGTTCATCTGGCTCAGAAAATTGTCTGATTGTTGAACTTGCCTCGCAAGATAAGGCCAAGATCCTTTTTGTTAATTTTTATAACTCTAACGCCAATGATTGTACCAGTCAAAATTTAGAAGTACTGGACAAATTTTTGTCAGCCTATAGTACCAACGTACACACCTTTGAATTAATATTACTAGGGGATTTTAACATTCACCCATGCCCTCTATCATGCACTAGTCAGGATGTCGATGTTCCCCCCCTTCTCCTCCCTAGTGCATTTAGAACACACCAGGCGTGGTGAACTTCTTGAAATGTTCCTAGCTAGATGGAATGTATATGAATCAGCATGTGGGGATGGGAAACATAGATCCCCTTCATTCACAGGAAAAGACAAGGGTACCATTATAGACTATATTTTTTTGACTTCGTTTCTGTTAAGTAACGTGATTAAATATTATACAGAGGTATCAGTTTTCAGTGATCATAATCCTGTTCTTATAGAATTGTTGCTTGTTAATGTAATCTCCCTAAAATCAGTTAATGCGAGAGGGGGTGCAAATCTTGTGGTAAAGGATCAAAATCGCAGGTTGAAATGGTCAAAAATAGTCCCTGAAACCTTTTTACAGGAGGTCTTGTATAGGACCGAGGACGAAGTTGCAATATGTCTAACAAATAGAACTGATTGTAAGGAAGTCATTGCAGCCTTTGATAATATTTGCATAGAAATTGATCGTACCCTCCAGAAAAAATCCAGCTTGAAGGTGACAGTGGGAAAAAGATGATTCGATAAGACATGTGCAAAGGCTCATGGTGACCTACTAAAAGCCCTGAAAGCCACTCCCAAAATCCGTGCGGATATAGTGAGTGCAAGGTCTATATATAAAAAAACAATTATAGAAAGAAAGAGGGTCCTAAAAGACAATGCTTTAGCCCAACTATTAGAACCAGAAACACTAAAAAATAGTGGCCTATTTTGGAAAACAATAAATCAGCCACTCTTTTTAGAGGACTCGCACACCCCTCTTGAGGCTAATATCCCTGACGAGGGCTGGATTAAACATTTTAGTGAGATCTACACAGAATCTAATAGCACTGTTAGCACTGCAGCCCTCATAGAAACAGGGGAAGGGGAGCTGTGTACTGCCAAGGCCACTGTTACTTTTGCACTGGTAGAAGTGGAACGGGCAATAGAATTGACCCCGAAAAACAAAGCCCCAGGCCCTGATGGGGTTCCAGGGGACGTTTTTAAATATGCACCTAAGTTTTGGTCCAAAATTTTATGTAATGTTTTTAACGTTCTAACAACTGATAAAATTCCGGTTTCATGGAAAAAATCGATTATTATACCGGTTTTCAAAAAGGGCAATAGGCAAGACCCATCCTGTTACCGACCGATTTCTTTAATCGACTCATCGGTGAAGATATTGGGTAGGGTCATCCTATCTAGACTGAACGATTGGATAACCGAGAAAGGGGTATTATCCAACGTTCAGTACGGTTTTAGACCTAAAAAGAGTACAATTGATCAAGGTCTTAACTTGCACCTATTGGTTGAAAAATACACGAGGGCTAGAGAGGGGTCCATGTACCTGGGGTTCATGGACCTTTCGTCAGCCTTCGACCTTGTAAATCGCTCTAAACTGTGGAATATCCTGCTTAATATAGGTCTGGACAGGGCTCTCGTTTGTCTTTTAGCTGACCTCCATTCTGACTTAATAGCCGCGGTTAGAGTTACCTCGGAAGGGCGCTGTACAAGTCACTTTAAGTCAGAAAGAGGGGTGAGGCAGGGGTGCATCTTGGCACCCCTCCTTTTTACGGTTTACATAAACGCCCTCGAATCTTCCCTTAAAGCGGCAACCCTTGATGTTCCGCGTATAGGTGAACTTGGTATTCCAGTTCTCCTATACGCGGACGATGCTGTCTTGCTCTCACGTACTGGGGTGGGTCTTCAACGGCTATTGGATGCCTTTGAAGCCTTCATGAGTACTCTGGACCTAAAGATCAATGTTAAAAAATCTCAAATCATGGGCAAGGGAATGAACAACAAGTTAACAAAAACATTCACATGTGGGAAACAAGAGCTTTGTAGAGTAGCCATTTTTACCTATTTAGGGATAACCTTTGACGAGAAAGGTACCTGGGGTCCCAATATAAAAAATAGAAATATCGCTCTTGCCAGATCTTCTTCTGCCCTACAGAGCTTTATAAAAAAACTGGGAGCAAGACCAATAGCTACTCTGCTAAAAATTTATAAAGCCAAAAGCCTAGCCATTGCTACATACGGCAGTGCTGTTTGGGGTAATTGCTCTACGGAAAGCATACAGATCACTGAAAACAAATTTTTAAGATCAGTCCTTTCCGTTCCCCAGTCAACCCCCACTTACATTGTTCATTCTGAACTTGGCATGGGATATATCTCAGACTTGATTAAAGTGGCCCCTGTTTTGGCCTGGCTTAGGATTTGGTTGAATCAAGAAATTCCCCTTAATCATACCATTTTAAAGGACTGTCTGCAGCTAGACAGGGTAAGTAAAATACCGTGGCTAGCTTATATTAAAAACAGTCTTTTTAAGTTAGGGAGACCAGACCTTTATTTATCCCCGTCTACAATAACTGCGAAAGTCCTAGTCCTGATCAAAGGCCTGATGGGAGATATGTTACGCCTAGACAGGGAACAAGTAGAGCTTGAGAAACCTATGGTAAGGTCGGGCATTATTCTGTGCACTAATGTTGGCCCGGAACCGTACTTAACTATCGTTAATTTGCCTTATCATCGCTTTCTCTTAACCCGTTTTCGGTTGAACCTGATCCACTTGTCTTTGGGTCACTTTCCGACCTGGTGTTCTCCCGAAAATGCTCCGCCGTGTAAATGTGACAACTTCTCGCTTCAGAACACATTGCACTTTCTGATGTTCTGTGATCACTTCACGGCTTTAAGAAGGCAATATTTGATTCCGATCCTTAAAGAGGATGGGTTCATACAGGTCAAGCCAGCACTCCTGTTTCTTCAGCTACTACAGACTCCAAGGATCATTTTCCATGTTGCCAATTTTTTAGTGGGGGCTATCAGCGTTAAGAAAAGGTTGTCGATCGACACTCCTGTGAACTTAGGTCCTTAAACAAGATGAATTGAATATCGCCCACTGCTAGTGGTTATTCCATGGTATATTTTTTCCATACTGATGATTTTATGTAAATGATGCGTATAGCTTATCTTATCTTAACTGACCTCTTTTTAACGCATTTTTAGGATCGGATTTTATAGAATGTTTTTTATATGTATATAGTGATTGTATGTATATTTACCATGAATTTTCCTTGTATTAATTGTATTTTTTGATTGAGTGTATATATTTTGTTCCTTTGTCTTTTTATGATATTGATTTATCGAAATAAAGTACTATGACTGACTGACCCGCTGCTACAGGTATGTGCAGAATTTGTGAAGGAAAGCTCACGGTGATGTTCACATTGAATTCTGAAGTGCCATTCTGGTGTGCAATATGCCATGGACCATGACCCTTCTAGATGTGCACTCTTATAAATGGAAGGATGGGTAGAATGCTTCAACAGTGTTGATTTGCTGGTTGCCTTAGTTTGCGTCTTTCATTTGAATTATGTGTTCTACACACGGATGGTTCCTCAGGATATCTACTGCTCAAGATAAAAAGTGAGGCTCTTGGGTGAAATGGTTGGCAGTCAAGAGGGCAGTCTTTTGATCAGCAGGTAGTTGACCAATTGTGTTAGATTATGTTGTAGTATGATCCATATGACAGATTACATTCAGTGTTGCTATGGAATACATCATAATATGTGGGAGGTGATGTCAGATATTTCCTCTATACCACTTCTTCCACAGCCTCCAACGATCAGCAATGCTATCAGAGTATGACATTCACAAACTAAACTTGAAGAAATAATAATAAAAAAACACAACAGCAACTTTTAGAGGCAGATATTTACGCTCATATTTCTAGATACACTTTAGAGACCTGATGAGTTTGGCATCTATGACACATTCAAAGTCCTGCAAGAAAATCAGGTGGTAAAACTGGCCGAACACAATAACATCACTGCATGGTCACGATGTAAAACTGGTTGTGGGTTAACCTCCCTGTCAAATCGTAATACCTCCTCAGGAAAAGACGACAGTAGGTTGAACTGATCAAAGGAAGTTTAATCCTAACACCTCAGCCACAGCTCTGGTAGTGTCCAAGGCAACTGTCACGTTCCTTCACAGTCTAATTACACAAGTCCATTCTAGAACCTGGGGAAGCCAGGGTTCCAAGTCTTGGCTCACTAGCCAGTGACAGCTGCCAGAGTTACCACACATCTTCGCTTTTCATAAGATGTAAAAAAAAAAAAAAAAAACCAACAGTACGTGACAATATGCAAAACATTAAGGTAAACATACATATTGCTTGAACTATTAGTTAAGACACTAGAGGAAGAACAGTTTTAAAAAAAATCTAAAACTTATCGAATGACTATCCATATCGACTCAAAGAACATGTACTTTACATATGTGCATTTTCTTTTCCATTGAACCATTAAGGATGATTTCTTAAATACAAACATAAATGAGACAAGTACTGGGGTCAATAACCCGAAAATACTGTTGCAGGTAGTTCTATAAATCTGTCACTCATTTGATTACATAATCGTTTAGGACACTAGGAAGACAGGTTACCCTAACACTTGATCTAACACGACCTTAACCCCTGATGGTACTGGACATCTCATATTACTGTTAGTTAGAGAATCACCTGTCTCCATGCCTGGGATAATTTCATTTATTCCAAGCTGATCTTTACCTTGTTTTGGTCATCAATGTTTTACCACTCTCCCCACATTCCAAATCCTACCAACATGAGTCTTGCCAGCATTCTGAAACAACTTTATAATTTTCATAGGCTCAGTAAATTTGGACCATTTCTTCTTAACAGTGGGAGCTTTTACTCTAACCCAGTCACCCAATTTAAAGTCTATCACCCAGGTATTACAGGTTAAATCATGTTGTTCTTTGTGGGCAGTTTGTGATTTTAATACCTTGAGTCTCCACGTTTGATTAACATCAATCTTCACTCAACCTTTATGCCATTTCATGTCTGCATTCCGTCCATCATTTGTTTGTTGTAACGCTTTTCGCCCTAAGTGGGATGGGTATTCCCAGACGTGGGACCCGTGCTCACTACGCCACTGGAGTCAAGCTATCCTGGCTGATGACGGCTGATAGCCAGAAACCGGTCCTAGGATGCTTGATTCCGGTCCAGGGAAGACATGGCTTGGCTGTTCGGGCTGGACTGTTCCCATGAGGCACAGGGTCAAGACTGATTTGCATATGGCCATGTCTAAACTGGGGTGGTGTAGTGGGCAAAAGAACGATGGATTTAACCCAGATCTCTTGACTGGGGGAGAATGTCTGCATTGTCAGTGTTAGAAAACCCCGGGCAACCGGGTTAGCAGTCAACCGGTTTTTCCCAAGACAAGGGGTAGCTTGGCTCGAGCGGTCGGGGGTCAGGCACCGTGTTAAGCGTACGTCACACCCTCACAATAACCATGCGTGCATCCGTTCCAAAAACGACACTACACCGTAAAAATTTATGAAAATATATCTGTGTTTATCTTGTTTTCTCTTAGTTGCAGGTTAAATAAATAATTACAGTACACAAAGCTTCTTCTGTAAAAAGGGTAGGTCAAATAAATAAGCTCAGATCATAAATAATCAATGAATAAATAGATGTGCATAAAATACATAGGCAAATAAATACTGCGAGGGAATAAATACTGTGAGACAATAAATAGGATAAATACAAAGAATACAATACTCTCAATAAATATAAGCCATCAGACCACTTTCAAATCAGGTCACATTTGTGAGGTACTAAGGGTTGATTTGGCCCAATCACAGCTTGTGGTTATGTGGATGGCCTGAGGGTGTCTCACCTAGCTTGGATAAGGCTGAGGCTAAAACTGAGGTAGATCAAGGGTAATCTAGGAATCTGGCTCTCCCAAACTACACAACCCCTCACACAGGTCACTGTATCAGTCTCAGTCCACCCCTGGCACTCCCAGGCTGGTCCTAACACCTCTCTAGCCCCTAGGATGGTCTCTTAGGGCTCCACAGGGCCTTAGGCGCCCTCTATTCCACTTACTGCCCTCTTTATGAACTTCCGACTCCGCCGGAGTCGTGTCGACGCCGTGAGGCGGTTCCGGTTCGATGTCGCTAACCGGCCTCGGCTCGATGTCAGTTCTTGTCGACGCCGTGAGGCGGTTCCGGATCGATGTCGGCGGACGGCCTCGGCTCGATGTCAGTTCCTGTCGACGCCGTGAGGTGGTTCCGGATCGATGTCGGATGGCGGCCTCGGCTCGATGTCGCTGGACAGCCTCGATTCGATGTCGGTCTCCGGCGTCACAGGGACACGATCTCCCTACTTCCGGGTGTCTCCGGAGTGCGACCTCCACTCCCGACCTCCGGTGCTCTTCCCTTCAGGTTCCGGCGACTCCGGAGTGCGATCTCCACTCCCGACCTCCGGTGCTCCTTTCCTCAGGTTCCGGCGACTCCGGAGTGCGATCTCCACTCCCGACCTCCGGCACGATTCACCTCGGTCTCCGGCGACTCCGGAGGGCGGCCTTCACTCCCCCGTCGACGCCGCACACTCGACCTCAGGTGACTTCCTCCTCGACCTCTGGTGTCTCCACGACCTCCGTCGGCGCCCTCTCTCGACCTCTGGCGGCTCCGGGTAAGACGTCTGCTTTCCAGTCAGCGCCGCTTCTTCACCTCCGGCCCCAGGTCTCTAGGCTTCTCGGCGTCGGACTCCAGGAAGATACCAATAGACAGGTCAGGAACTTGCTGTTGTTTACTTTCAAGGCCTGTTCCGGCTGTTCAGGTCCTTGAGTTGGTTCTTCTTGGCTTTATCCCACACAGGGCTCTAGGCTGGGCTCAGTCAGCAGGGACCAGTATCAAGGGTGGGTTTCTGGACCCCACTCCAGGCACAAGTTTCCACCCCTGCTGCCTCACTCCTTCCTCCTTCAGTGTTGTGCTGCTCTCCCTTCACCAGTCAGGTGCCAACTGCCTACTCCAACTGCCAACTCTGAGCTGGCTTCCCAACATACTAAACCTGCCTCACACTGTCACAGGGTTCTAGAATGTTCTGGAAGGTACTAGTAGGTTCCAGCTATGTCTCAGGTGACAATGGGTGGCCACCATTTTGTGTTTCAGGCCCTCAGACAGAAGTTCCAGGGGTAGGGAAAATGGCTCCCTGACCCTGCATCAACACTAAAAAGTCTGGTGGTTCCCAAAAAGGAAAAATACTAACAGGGTTTGAGGCAAAAGTGGGACAAAATAAATAATGATGAGGAGGGACCACCCAAAGGGCTGACAGGTCTAACAGTCAGCATTTCGTCCATCATTTGTTTGTTGTAACGCTTTTTGCCCTAAGTGGGATGGGTATTCCCAGACGTGGGACCCGTGCTCACTACGCCACTGGAGTCAAGCTATCCTGGCTGATGACGGCTGATAGCCAGAAACCGGTCCTAGGATGCTTGATTCCCGTCCAGGGAAGACATGGCTTGGCAGTTCGGGCTGGACTGTTCCCATGAGGCACAGGGTCAAGACTGATTTGCATATGGCCATGTCTAAACTGGGGTGGTGTAGTGGGCAAAAGAACGATGGATTTAACCCAGATCTCTTGACTGGGGGAGAATGTCTGCATTATCAGCATTCCGGCCATCATTTGTTTGTTGTAACGCTTTTCGCCCTAAGTGGGATGGGTATTCCCAGACGTGGGACCCGTGCTCACTACGCCACTGGAGTCAAGCTATCCTGGCTGATGACGGCTGATAGCCAGAAACCGGTCCTAGGATGCTTGATTCCGGTCCAGGGAAGACATGGCTTGGCAGTTCGGGCTGGACTGTTCCCATGAGGCACAGGGTCAAGACTGATTTGCATATGGCCATGTCTAAACTGGGGTGGTGTAGTGGGCAAAAGAACGATGGATTTAACCCAGATCTCTTGACTGGGGGAGAATGTCTGCATTGTCAGCATTCCGTCCATCATTTGTTTGTTGTAACGCTTTTCGCCCTAAGTGGGATGGGTATTCCCAGACGTGGGACCCGTGGTCACTAGGGCACTGGAGTCAAGCTATCCTGGCTGATGACGGCTGATAGCCAGAAACCGGTCCTAGGATGCTTGATTCCGGTCCAGGGAAGACATGGCTTGGCAGTTCGGGCTGGACTGTTCCCATGAGGCACAGGGTCAAGACTGATTTGCATATGGCCATGTCTAAACTGGGGTGGTGTAGTGGGCAAAAGAAAGATGGATTTAACCCAGATCTCTTGACTGGGGGAGAATGTCTGCATTGTCAGCATTCCGTCCATCATTTGTTTGTTGTAACGCTCATCGACCCCAGCACTAATCTGGAATTTGGATCCCTGCCTCTTAGTAGTTCAAATGGATTCATACTTGTAGACTGATGAGCAGTAAGGCAGTAGGTTTCTAGTCACCTCATTACCTCTTCCTTCCAGCATTAGCTATTAGTCTTAACCAGTTGAATTACTTCCTGAAGTCTTTTATTGAATCTTTCTACCATCCTATATGTTTCTGGGTGATAAAGTGCACAACGTTTATGAGTAATACCATTACATTCCAGGAACTCTCATTTTCTTTGAGCAGAATTGCACAACATTGTCGGTCAACAGGGTATTAGGGAGACCTTCTTGTATAAAAACCTCAATCAGAAATCTAATAACCAAACTAGAGCTGATGTCTGAGACTAGATTAATTTCTGGCCATCTTGAAAACAATTCAAACAATACTAAAATATATGGTGAACTTCTTTCTCCAGATAAGGGAACTGTCGGCAGAGATAGACAATACAAGGAAGGGGTACATTACTTCAACACCTTCTCACTGTTATAGCAGGGTACACAATCCCTAACCACCCTTTCTACTATTACATCCACCCCGGGCCACCAAAAATCCACCCTGATCCGTAATTTTGTTTTTGTAATTCCAAAGTGATCCTCATGGGCTAGGTCAATTAAATTTCCATAGAAGTGTTTCACGAGGTATCAACCTTGTGCCCCTACACAGGCATCCAGCCACCTTTGACGATTCCTTTCTGACTATCAAATATGGTCTCAACTGTTCACAGTCCCTTTATCTACTCTGCCATCTTTCTGCAAGCTGTTTCTTAACCTTACTTACAACTGGATCAACTTTTTAACTTCTGTATCCAGTCTCTTTCTTCAATATCTCCATTAGTAACTGCACACACGATTTTCATAGGGAAGTCAAAATCTTGTCTGATGTCTTCACTAGTTTGAGTTTACCCACCTGTGTCATTGACTAATCTTGAAAGGCAGTCAGCTGCATAATTCCTCTCCCCCAGGACATACTCAAAACCAAATGGAAATTCCTGGAGATTTACAACCCATCTTCTAATCGAACTTCAGATGGCTTCCAGACCTTATTTTGTAAACATCTCCCTGAGAGATTTGTGATCAGTTCTTACCTTGAAAACAGTTCCCCAAATGAAACTTTTACATTTGATAAGTGCCCAGTATACAGCCAATGCCTCTTTCTCAATTACAGTATACTTTATTTCTGCCTGTCTCAAGGCCTTAGAGGTGAACGTCATTCCAACCTCTCCTTTATCATTCTCCTGGCTTGATATCCTCTCATACATGTTGTGTTCTATGTATCCACAGTTGTCAATCACGTTTCACATACCATGTTTGAGTTTTTGTGAATCTGGAGATCGAACTTGTTGGAGGAAATCTTTTTTGCAATAACATTTTAATTACAGAACTGTAAGTGTTAAGGTGTGAGCATTGGTAGCAGACATTTTGGGGACTGAAGAAAGTAAAATGAAAAGTTTAACTTTCAAACCAGGGCAAGGGACACAAAAAATAACTCAGAAGTAATGAATACATTAAACTCCTAACATACTCTATGAAGAACAAAATGCTTAATGGTCAAGCACATTTACATTTTTAAACTGGTCCCAAACGTTTAGAAGAAAAGCAATCTACATAAAATACTTACTGCTTTTCAAAGGGAACCACATTTTTCATAATTACAGCATAGTATAGCAACATTTATCTATAAAAAGGCTTTTCAAGCTTTATTAGTAAAGATATAATCATATATTATTTTTATCCAAAAATATATATGCTGGATATGGAGAATCCTATTCCATGTTTCACAATTAAAGATGGACATAAAGTAGCAGTTCAATTGAAGAAGATACAACAAGAATCACAATTATTTTCTCAAAGGCTAATTCTTTTCATGTCCAGTACTGCTGATTTGAATGTGTCATAACACTTAATGCAACTGTCAAGATATAATAATATATATGGGCAAAGCATGTTCTCAAAGATGTTTCCATGACGTTAAAGCAATATTGGCAACAAGTTTGCTCTGAAGAATCTTTGCTGATGCCCAGAATATTTTAAAACATAAGCCACATAACTAATATTATACAGTGAGGAAATTATTTTTGTACCAATACACTTAAAAGGTGTTGGTTCAAGTTTTCCAAACCAAATGGCCAGAAATATTCTTGGGTACCTATCATGGTGGACTAAGTAGTAGAGTACAGCGTTTAGAGTCTTTGAAGTAACAAGATGATTTTCAAAAATTGAGTGATGACTAATCACCATGAAATCCAATCAGTACACCCTGAACATTTCCAAACGTGCTCTAGAGCAAATGTCTACTTGCCACCTAAAAGATCTGAATCCCATTACATACTAGACGGCATCCATTGGGTGCCATAGCAAATCCTTTACCAGCCATTCCAAAGATGCTGTCCCTCTCGAAAATGCACATTATATAGGAATATACTTTGCAGCAAGATGTTGCACTTCGGAAGCTATCTCTCATATATATATATATATATATATATATATATATATATATGAGAAGAACTCTGTCGCAAACCTCCAAGATACTGGACAGACGAATCGGACCCAAACTTCTGAATGCAAGGTATTTATTTAATCCATTAGTGTACCACGCACCGCCATGAGGCGTTTCGGCCCCAAAAAGAGGCCTTGATCACTTGACGCTGGCAGTAGAAACCACCGAATTTAAAGTGCAAGTGTTAACATCACGTGACCATCGGGCCAATAGACATAGAAGAAATATATAGCATTGTAGCGTAAAATGCTCAGTAGTCAACTTTAGAGCATAATTAAAGACTGGCATGACATTAGATAATTTAACAGCAACTGTACAAAACACGCAATAGTGCAACTTAAGCATGTGCAAAAACGGCAAGTTGCAACAGTCCCCATAAACAAGCCACTAAACATAGAGAATATTTCAACATTATATTGAAGCATAAAATGCATAGTGTGGGACTGTTGAAGATGTTTCAAAAATATCACGTCATTTAATCTAGACAACTGTGCAAAATAAACAATGGTGCAAATTGATCAAGTGCAAAATGGGCAAGTTGCAATAATTCCCTTAGTGAGGTGACAAGTGCACACGGTCTAAAGTACCAGGGTGAAGTCACAACCATGCAGCATGCATAGTTGAGATCCATTACCCAACCCAGTAAAGCAGAGAACAAGAAATATTGCTTCTAAGCAATCAGCGCAACTTACTGGTCATCGTGCAAAGCAATACTGCCCAAAGCAAATTGTCAGCTTATCATGTAAAGACTGCAATAGCGAGTTCCATAGCCATGTCTGTAAAATACAAAAGTGACTAATACCCAGGGATCCCATCTACAGCCATGTGCGCTCTATTTATGTTTCCCCCGAAACTGCTAAAAATATATATAAAAATACACAGCCTGAGAACATGTGTGTGTATATATATATATATATTCACTGAAAAAACCATAGGTTTCACACATGTTATAGTTAGCTGGACATTTTACTGATAAAAAACCAATGAAATTCCCCCGTTATAGTTACTGTAGGCAACTATAACTCACGCGACCGTAATCCTCTGCTGATGCTAATACTGTATTTAGACACTTATTTGCCCAAGTCTTCTTCCATTAAATTTTAGCTATACATATATTACAAATATTTTTTTTTCAAAAAGACACATATGTCATCAGCAGAGGATTACGGTCGCGTGAGTTATAGTTGCCTACAGTAACTATAACGGGGGAATTTCATTGGTTTTTTATCAGTAAAATGTCCAGCTAACTATAACGTGTGAAACCTATGGTTTTTTCAGTGAATTTGCAAGGTTTTTTAAATGCTAATTCCTAACTATAACGTGTGTGAAACCTATGGTTTTTTCAGTGAATTTGTACGGTTTTTTAAATGCTAAGTTACTTTACGCCATTTGTGGCGTGCGCGCCCACTTAACGCAGTTAAGTACAGTGAGCACGCGGTGCGCTTCGCGCACCGCGTGCCCACGTTACGCTAGATGGGCTATGAACGCACGATGCGCTTCGCGCACCGTGCGCACATGGAGGACATATGATGAGCATCGTTTTGACAGGTAAAATATATGTTTTGTTTAGCTTCAATAAGCCATGCACAAAAGGTGCCCTTCGGGCACCTTTTGCACACGGGGTGGGGAGAATGTGGATATTTTTTTTTTTTATTTATTATTTCGTACTGTACGCGTACGGTAGGCGTAATCGGCGAAATTTTCGAAAAAATTAAAATTGCCTTTTTTCACTTGGGGGATCGTTGGGGACTCCCTCGACATGGCTAGGTGCTTGGGAGCTGTGTAAACAGCCCCTTTACATGTTTTTGCACTTGGTTTTTCAACCCCCTGTCAGAGTGCGAGAGAGAAAATGGCGGCCGCCGCTTCCTGGTTTCGACCGATTCGAATGTTTACTAAGATCTAAGGGCCAATCAGAATCGCGCTCGCGCACGCCACCGTACGCGTACGGTAAGCGCACCGTAAGCGCACCGTACGCTGGCTCAGATATATATATTGATTTAAAGGCTATTTTCTCAGAATCTACTAAACAGATTTACACCAAACCTACAAAAGGCACTTCCTTGACCTGAGGACTACCTCTCTGCCAAATTTCAAGTAATTCTGTTCAGCCGTTCGGGCTGTAGCTGTGTCTAAAGGTCCTATGGAAAAATGCATGGGAAAAACGCGTTTTGGGACCCCCCTTTTATCTCAGCCCCCGCTTGACGAATCCCCCCGAGACTTTCAGGGTAGGAGCGGAGCGTAGCGCCCCACCTATTTTGAAAAATTCGCGAGGATTCGTCAACCGGCGCAAAAGTTATTCAAAATAGAATGTGGCGGATTTCCTATGGAAACGTGGTCCTAACTATAACTACCTACTGGCGACCGCCAGTAGGTAATATATATATATATATATATATATATATATATATATATATATATACATCAACAAAAGAGTTCCCAACATGGAGAGCCACACACAGGTGTGTGAAAATCATTTATTCAGCCGGGCAGCCCTGCTAAAACAGTCTTTCAAGCACACAGAATACACAGTGCCAGTAAATCCTTACGCGTTTCGAGCGTCCTTGCGCCCTTGGTCACAGGTACTGGCCGTTTGAATGTAGGCAGGATACCGCCGCTCGTTAGCACCAGCATATGAAGTTCCACCCAGTGGGCGTGTCGGCTCAGTGCATGCTGGTGATTGGAGTCCATATCAATACTAATCACAGGTAAGTGCGTCTGCCTTAGTCCAAAATAATTTGCAATCACCACAGTGGGGCTGTGTGACTCTCAGGAATGCCGCAGAACAGGAATTTCCCAGCTGAACACACATCGTTCCATAATCTGAAGTATAAATGACTCCAATGGACCCGCTCTTCCGCGGGAGGGCTCTCCGCGACCTGGGTGGGCCGCATTTCAATTTGCATCAACAAAAGAGTTCCCAACATGGAGAGCCACACACAGGTGTGTGAAAATCATTTATTCAGCCGGGCAGCCCTGCTAAAACAGTCTTTCAAGCACACAGAATACACAGTGCCAGTAAATCCTTACGCGTTTCGAGCGTCCTTGCGCCCTTGGTCACAGGTACTGGCCGTTTGAATGTAGGCAGGATACCGCCGCTCGTTAGCACCAGCATATGAAGTTCCACCCAGTGGGCGTGTCGGCTCAGTGCATGCTGGTGATTGGAGTCCATATCAATACTAATCACAGGTAAGTGCGTCTGCCTTAGTCCAAAATAATTTGCAATCACCACAGTGGGGCTGTGTGACTCTCAGGAATGCCGCAGAACAGGAATTTCCCAGCTGAACACACATCGTTCCATAATCTGAAGTATAAATGACTCCAATGGACCCGCTCTTCCGCGGGAGGGCTCTCCGCGACCTGGGTGGGCCGCATTTCAATTTGCATCAACAAAAGAGTTCCCAACATGGAGAGCCACACACAGGTGTGTGAAAATCATTTATTCAGCCGGGCAGCCCTGCTAAAACAGTCTTTCAAGCACACAGAATACACAGTGCCAGTAAATCCTTACGCGTTTCGAGCGTCCTTGCGCCCTTGGTCACAGGTACTGGCCGTTTGAATGTAGGCAGGATACCGCCGCTCGTTAGCACCAGCATATGAAGTTCCACCCAGTGGGCGTGTCGGCTCAGTGCATGCTGGTGATTGGAGTCCATATCAATACTAATCACAGGTAAGTGCGTCTGCCTTAGTCCAAAATAATTTGCAATCACCACAGTGGGGCTGTGTGACTCTCAGGAATGCCGCAGAACAGGAATTTCCCAGCTGAACACACATCGTTCCATAATCTGAAGTATAAATGACTCCAATGGACCCGCTCTTCCGCGGGAGGGCTCTCCGCGACCTGGGTGGGCCGCATTTCAATTTGCATCAACAAAAGAGTTCCCAACATGGAGAGCCACACACAGGTGTGTGAAAATCATTTATTCAGCCGGGCAGCCCTGCTAAAACAGTCTTTCAAGCACACAGAATACACAGTGCCAGTAAATCCTTACGCGTTTCGAGCGTCCTTGCGCCCTTGGTCACAGGTACTGGCCGTTTGAATGTAGGCAGGATACCGCCGCTCGTTAGCACCAGCATATGAAGTTCCACCCAGTGGGCGTGTCGGCTCAGTGCATGCTGGTGATTGGAGTCCATATCAATACTAATCACAGGTAAGTGCGTCTGCCTTAGTCCAAAATAATTTGCAATCACCACAGTGGGGCTGTGTGACTCTCAGGAATGCCGCAGAACAGGAATTTCCCAGCTGAACACACATCGTTCCATAATCTGAAGTATAAATGACTCCAATGGACCCGCTCTTCCGCGGGAGGGCTCTCCGCGACCTGGGTGGGCCGCATTTCAATTTGCATCAACAAAAGAGTTCCCAACATGGAGAGCCACACACAGGTGTGTGAAAATCATTTATTCAGCCGGGCAGCCCTGCTAAAACAGTCTTTCAAGCACACAGAATACACAGTGCCAGTAAATCCTTACGCGTTTCGAGCGTCCTTGCGCCCTTGGTCACAGGTACTGGCCGTTTGAATGTAGGCAGGATACCGCCGCTCGTTAGCACCAGCATATGAAGTTCCACCCAGTGGGCGTGTCGGCTCAGTGCATGCTGGTGATTGGAGTCCATATCAATACTAATCACAGGTAAGTGCGTCTGCCTTAGTCCAAAATAATTTGCAATCACCACAGTGGGGCTGTGTGACTCTCAGGAATGCCGCAGAACAGGAATTTCCCAGCTGAACACACATCGTTCCATAATCTGAAGTATAAATGACTCCAATGGACCCGCTCTTCCGCGGGAGGGCTCTCCGCGACCTGGGTGGGCCGCATTTCAATTTGCATCAACAAAAGAGTTCCCAACATGGAGAGCCACACACAGGTGTGTGAAAATCATTTATTCAGCCGGGCAGCCCTGCTAAAACAGTCTTTCAAGCACACAGAATACACAGTGCCAGTAAATCCTTACGCGTTTCGAGCGTCCTTGCGCCCTTGGTCACAGGTACTGGCCGTTTGAATGTAGGCAGGATACCGCCGCTCGTTAGCACCAGCATATGAAGTTCCACCCAGTGGGCGTGTCGGCTCAGTGCATGCTGGTGATTGGAGTCCATATCAATACTAATCACAGGTAAGTGCGTCTGCCTGTGTGCTTGAAAGACTGTTTTAGCAGGGCTGCCCGGCTGAATAAATGATTTTCACACACCTGTGTGTGGCTCTCCATGTTGGGAACTCTTTTGTTGATGCAAATTGAAATGCGGCCCACCCAGGTCGCGGAGAGCCCTCCCGCGGAAGAGCGGGTCCATTGGAGTCATTTATACTTCAGATTATGGAACGATGTGTGTTCAGCTGGGAAATTCCTGTTCTGCGGCATTCCTGAGAGTCACACAGTCCCACTGTGGTGATTGCAAATTATTTTGGACTAAGGCAGACGCACTTACCTGTGATTAGTATTGATATGGACTCCAATCACCAGCATGCACTGAGCCGACACGCCCACTGGGTGGAACTTCATATGCTGGTGCTAACGAGCGGCGGTATCCTGCCTACATTCAAACGGCCAGTACCTGTGACCAAGGGCGCAAGGACGCTCGAAACGCGTAAGGATTTACTGGCACTGTGTAGTCTGTGTGCTTGAAAGACTGTTTTAGCAGGGCTGCCCGGCTGAATAAATGATTTTCACACACCTGTGTGTGGCTCTCCATGTTGGGAACTCTTTTGTTGATGCAAATTGAAATGCGGCCCACCCAGGTCGCGGAGAGCCCTCCCGCGGAAGAGCGGGTCCATTGGAGTCATTTATACTTCAGATTATGGAACGATGTGTGTTCAGCTGGGAAATTCCTGTTCTGCGGCATTCCTGAGAGTCACACAGCCCCACTGTGGTGATTGCAAATTATTTTGGACTAAGGCAGACGCACTTACCTGTGATTAGTATTGATATGGACTCCAATCACCAGCATGCACTGAGCCGACACGCCCACTGGGTGGAACTTCATATGCTGGTGCTAACGAGCGGCGGTATCCTGCCTACATTCAAACGGCCAGTACCTGTGACCAAGGGCGCAAGGACGCTCGAAACGCGTAAGGATTTACTGGCACTGTGTATTCTGTGTGCTTGAAAGACTGTTTTAGCAGGGCTGCCCGGCTGAATAAATGATTTTCACACACCTGTGTGTGGCTCTCCATGTTGGGAACTCTTTTGTTGATGCAAATTGAAATGCGGCCCTCCCGCGGAAGAGCGGGTCCATTGGAGTCATTTATACTTCAGATTATGAAACGATGTGTGTTCAGCTGGGAAATTCCTGTTCTGCGGCATTCCTGAGAGTCACACAGCCCCACTGTGGTGATTGCAAATTATTTTGGACTAAGGCAGACGCACTTACCTGTGATTAGTATTGATATGGACTCCAATCACCAGCATGCACTGAGCCGACACGCCCACTGGGTGGAACTTCATATGCTGGTGCTAACGAGCGGCGGTATCCTGCCTACATTCAAACGGCCAGTACCTGTGACCAAGGGCGCTCGAAACGCGTAAGGATTTACTGGCACTGTGTATTCTGTGTGCTTGAAAGACTGTTTTAGCAGGGCTGCCCGGCTGAATAAATGATTTTCACACACCTGTGTGTGGCTCTCCATGTTGGGAACTCTTTTGTTGATGCAAATTGAAATGCGGCCCACCCAGGTCGCGGAGAGCCCTCCCGCGGAAGAGCGGGTCCATTGGAGTCATTTATACTTCAGATTATGGAACGATGTGTGTTCAGCTGGGAAATTCCTGTTCTGCGGCATTCCTGAGAGTCACACAGCCCCACTGTGGTGATTGCAAATTATTTTGGACTAAGGCAGACGCACTTACCTGTGATTAGTATTGATATGGACTCCAATCACCAGCATGCACTGAGCCGACACGCCCACTGGGTGGAACTTCATATGCTGGTGCTAACGAGCGGCGGTATCCTGCCTACATTCAAACGGCCAGTACCTGTGACCAAGGGCGCAAGGACGCTCGAAACGCGTAAGGATTTACTGGCACTGTGTATTCTGTGTGCTTGAAAGACTGTTTTAGCAGGGCTGCCCGGCTGAATAAATGATTTTCACACACCTGTGTGTGGCTCTCCATGTTGGGAACTCTTTTGTTGATGCAAATTGAAATGCGGCCCACCCAGGTCGCGGAGAGCCCTCCCGCGGAAGAGCGGGTCCATTGGAGTCATTTATACTTCAGATTATGGAACGATGTGTGTTCAGCTGGGAAATTCCTGTTCTGCGGCATTCCTGAGAGTCACACAGCCCCACTGTGGTGATTGCAAATTATTTTGGACTAAGGCAGACGCACTTACCTGTGATTAGTATTGATATGGACTCCAATCACCAGCATGCACTGAGCCGACACGCTCACTGGGTGGAACTTCATATGCTGGTGCTAACGAGCGGCGGTATCCTGCCTACATTCAAACGGCCAGTACCTGTGACCAAGGGCGCAAGGACGCTCGAAACGCGTAAGGATTTACTGGCACTGTGTATTCTGTGTGCTTGAAAGACTGTTTTAGCAGGGCTGCCCGGCTGAATAAATGATTTTCACACACCTGTGTGTGGCTCTCCATGTTGGGAACTCTTTTGTTGATGCATATATATATATATATATATATATATATATATATATATATATATATATATATATATATATATATATATATTATTTGTTTTTTAATTTGCACACTGAAAATAGTATCTGTAGGTACCAATTAATATATTTGCTTATTCAGACTATTTTGTCCAGGAGCCATAGTTCATTCTTGGTATTCTAGTTTTCTTACATATAAGGCATACATCAAGGAGTAATTTGCTTCTTTACAGGCAACTTGTAATTTTGTACAAGGACACCCTGTTCTTTTTTTGGCAGTAACATCCTGCCAAAATGTAAACTTGTCTGATTTTATGTGTATGGTTTGGACAATATTGGCAATAACAAGCAAATATTGAACAACGTAATAAACTCATATTTAGTGTTCAAATGCTTACAATAGCTATGCTCTAACCTCTACACAAAGCTACACCCCTAAATCCAAAACTGATATTTAAGATGAAAGAAGGTTTGATGTTTTCTTGTTTGTCTGACAATGTACAACGCTTACGGTTTCAAGAGGACATGTCCCCAGGACAGCTTGTTTATGGCAGTTATCTGTGCTAAGGACATTTCTAAACAAACAGTGTGACTCAAAAACAAAGGCGGTATATATTGTTTAAAAATGTAGTCCGATGAAGATTTTTCTACACTGGCATTACAAACCAATTTACCAGTACTCTGGCGATAAAAGGTTTAGAAAGTTTGTTTCCATGACCATTTCGTCTCAGAGAGCTGCGGCACCTTCTTGCCGTATACATCCAAGAGCTGAAATTTTACAACTGACCAGACTCGAAAAAAGTGAATTGTACTTCTCTTGTGAAAGTAAGAATGGAGGACGGGACCTTACATTTGATACAGCAAAACGCAAATCTCTTTTGAAATATGAGGCTAGGTCAATGCTGTTTATTTTAGGCGGATTTCTCTTTCTTGCTGCGAGGCGAGTCGGCTCCATTGAAGGTCGCTGCTCGATTTACTCAATTTTTTTTCTTTCCTGAAGGGCTTGCTTTTCCATGTGACATGCTTTTTCTTCATATATTGTGCCTGACAAGAAGTGTGTTCCCTCCACCGTCGCAACTAGAAATTGATGAATTTCCACATCATGAATGCTTGGGTTATGCTTATCAATAATACACTGATTCTGATGGCCAACACGTTGAAGTTTCCAAGGCTGAGATCCAAAACCGGATTAGTTGCTCTGACAAGGCCAAAGTCCACATTAACAACTGAGAAAATCAAAACTAAGCAGTCGTCCCAAAACAACAAAAAAAGAGCCCACAAGGCAAATACTTTCTGATATTTCTCCTTGCTGAAGAAAACAAGACTTTTGTGGAAAAGGACCTCCACAAAATAATGAAGCACCAGTTCTACTAAAATTTCAGCAGATAAGCCCCTGCAATGTGAAAAAGGTTAAGGCCAATGTAGACGAGCTTCCTTCTTGGTTTTTTGGAAATAGAGTTCTGGAAAAGCATGAAACCAATATGCAATCTGTGCATGTAGAAAACCTTTATCTGAAAAGAATTATGAACATGAGGATAGTCTTTCCACAAAGCAGTTGGATCTGATGCATATTTTTCCAATACTATAATGCTGGCTCCACAAGCACAGGAGAAAAGATACACGGCACTGAGTTGACCAGATTCATTGAACTTGCTGTGTTTTGTTTTGGAAAAGTGCATATGATGGTTAATTTTATTTAGCATGTATGCTTGAATAATTGCATGCTTGATTATAGCGACAAGCATATAGAAAAAAACTATGGCCACATCTTTGATACCATAATGATAGAGGTTAATGGATTCACCCAACTCTGTGATAGGAATGGTAACATAGTACTGAAGAGTAACGAAAAGGACAGCTGCTTAAGCTGAAATCTCGAACACGAGCCCTAGCAGAAAGACCATAGCAAGGCACGATATAATATCTCCGTGGTTCTGTGTAATAAGCTCATGGCTGAGCACAGGTGGGTTCTTTTTGGTCTTCTTACGGATGGCCATGATGTTGCTAATAGGGGCCTGGCAGCAGCGGCGGCTCCTCTGCTGCTGTGCACTTCGACTCCTTTCTTTTCCCTCCTCCTCCCACCCTGCTGCACTAGCAACTAACACCACGTCTGAACTAGCAGTAATGCTGCCGTTCCTGCCAAGCCGTTCCTCTCCCAGCCACCACCAGGAGCAAGGGGGAGCCAGAGATGGCCATCAAGCCAAGAGGGACAAGTACAGACCACAAGAGATCATTCTCCTGTAACAGTGCAGCTCCTAACCCCTTCTAATAGATACCAGTTTCTACAATCACTTTTTTGCCCGTGGTGAACACTTTCAGTTTCAGAGCAGCAGCTAAACAATTATTCATGTCTTCAAACTCTAACTCACAATCCTAATTCCAGTTGAAATTCACCTTTTAGTAAATTTCTCCTATTAAATGTACGACTTGCAAAATTACCTTTGAATTTGCTGTAAAATTCAATCATTCACGATCACAATTCACCTTTGCTTTTTTGGGGCTGCTGTGTTCAGGATAGTGTTGATCAGCTTTGATGTAAATTGTATCCCTTGGGAAGAAATCTTATGTCCCAGATAATTTATTTCTGTACATTTTAGCCTGAATTTGTTTTTTTTACAGTTAGACCATATTCTTTTAATTTATTTAATACCTGTCTCAGTCTATCATCATGTTATGCTTCTGATTCACCAAATATCAACACATCATCTTGGTAAAAGAATACCACAGAGATACCTTTGCGAATTGAAGACATAGCTCTCTGAAATACCGATGCGGCTGAAACTATACCAAATGGCATTCGTTTAAATTTGTATGACCCCATAGGTGTAACGAAAGCTGTCAGAATTGGTGAATCAGGGTGCAGACTCACCGATAGTTAGCAGATGTTAAGTCCAGAATGGAGAACACCTCGCTCCCACTACTGCTGCACCTATCTCTTTGTTAAGGGCTCTAAGATCAATGCACTAACAAACCTTGCCATCAGACTTCTTTGCTATCACTACATGTACCAGCAATTCCGTTGCCCCAACAGGTGCTATGACCCCCACATTGCACAAGTTTTCTAATTCTCCCCTCACAGCATCATATACACTTAAAGGCAGTCTTCTTACCTAGGTTGATACTGGAATTGCCTTTTCTTTCAACTTAATTTGGTGTACATATGTTTTGAGGCAACTCAACTTGTCATTAGATACTTCAGAGAACTCTCTCTCAAAGGTGACTTATTTTTAATCTCAGAGCTAGAGGTAGTCTATACCAAAATATGTGGATTGTTGTTAGTGTTGAGATAGACACTGAAATCTTTTTGCACAGGCCACCTCAGAATGATTTCCTCTTTTACCAACACATATATTTTGCAGACTGTATCTACTCTTGTACTCAACTTTACCCTTGAAGTAACCTTTCATATTTATTGGTTGTCCTCCGTAAACTCCCGGGCATATGTCCGTTCTGTAATTTCACTCAAAGTACAATTTTTTAAATACCTCATCAGGGATAATGATTAACTTAGAACACAAATCAAACATAACTTCCACTTCTACGTCATCAATTTTCACTGCATCTTTAGGATTACTAAAACCACAGTCAGACATTTGTAGAACAATCTCATCAAATGCTTCTGTTACACTTTGCTTGTCTGCTTTCTTAACAGCTCTTCCACTCCTGCAACACACCAGGAAGCAACCCTTTTTCCCACATTTATTGAAGACTGCTTTTGTCGCAAGCCAATCTTTACTATTTGCCATTGTTAGACCTGACATCCTTGGCGTGGGTTTTTCCCCTATCTTTTGCCTCTGCTACCTGGATTTTTGATGCTGTGCTGGATTTCGTTTTTGCTGGTTTAGATGCTTTGGACACTCTGCCACTGCTAATCAGTGCCAGAGTGTAAGTGCTCCCTGTGTAAAATATCATATTGATTGGATATACCTGATTGGCATATCTGTATCACCATGAAGTCCCTAGTAAAGTGCACTGTGTGTGCCAGGGCTGGTGATGACAGATGCTACTAGTGGGTCTGCAGCGCTGATTGCGCCACCCACCTGTGTAGCCCTAAAATGGTGTCTCAGGCCTGCCACCGCAGGCCTGCCTGCAGTCCCCGGACAGCCATGTCCTCCTGGCCAGTGTCCACACTGACCGGGCCTAACCCTTCCCTTTTTATACACGTCAGTCATCCCTATGGAAGGCCCAAGGTACCCCCCTGGGCAGGGTGCAGTGTATGTAAAAGGTAGAGCATGTACTAGTGCAGGTAACATGTTCTGGTAGTGAACAACGGCCATTTTGTGTGTTCACTGCTGCAAGGTTATCTTGCTCCATAGGCTAACAAGGGGGAGGCTGGTGCCAATGGCCATCCGCCTATCTTCTCATAGGAACAAGATAAGACATGAGTGTTTGATATCCCTGAGCTCAGCATTTAGTAACACATCTTTTAGGAGAGGTTGTTTTTAAATCCTGAGTTGGAGAATAGTACTTTTTAGAGAGTAGCTGTTCTCTTGTCTGATCCTTCTGTGTGCCTGGGCATGCTTGTGGATTGACTGTCTGGCTTGAGAGTGACAGGGGCTGGGGATCCCCCAGGAGGTTGGCTGAGTCAGCCCTCTGCTGAATGGCGACATTTGCAAGGAGAGTGGAGGGAGGAGATAGCACCTGGGAGTGAATAGGGCTGTGCCTGCCTGCCACACTGCTGGCTCCACCTCCTGCTGGGCGGCTGACGACTCTGCCTCTCACTCTGAAAAGAAAGCAGAAGCCAGGAAAACAAAGTGCTCCAGCAACACCCAGAACTGGATCAGACCGGGCTCAGGACCCACTTGCACAAAGACTTCAAAGACTTTTAGGGGTATAAGTACAAGACCCCTGACAACAGATTAGTAGATTCTACCATCAAGAGGAACCTCTGCTGAAAGACGGACCGCTGAAGAACTAAAGGAAGATTGCCTTGCTGTGTGCTCTAAGGGCTGACCTGTTCTGCTGTACAACTGAAGCCGAGGAGGAGAAGGGGTCTTGCTGTGTGCTGACCCTACCCACTTGACCAAACAAGACTTTGCTGTGTGCTGTGTCTTAAAACGAATCTCCAAGGGCCTGAGAAGAGCTGGCCTCCTGTTTCGCAACCCAGGGATAGAAAGGTTGCCAAGAACTCAAGACTCTGCTGTGTCCCCCCCTGCGCTGCTGTGTGCTGCAGGGACCGTGGACTGTTCTACCACGCTTCTCAACATCTGCCTGTGAAGTGGGCTGGCTGCTCTCTGCCTTGCTGGAGAGTGCCGCGCTGATCCAGGCCTGACACCGGTTGCCGCATCAAAAAGACCGACGTGCTCATCGGCACGTGCCTTGCCGCGACCCGGAGGCCTGAAGCAGATCGAGAATCGTACTTCCCTGCTCTACGAAGCCGCGCTGTGAGTGGCTGACTCCGGTGACGTCGACATCGTCACTGGGGGCTCGTCGAGGGAGTTGTGGAAACCTTGCACCGAACAGCCCGAGGAGCGCTTTTACAACGAGTGCAGCGACACCGCCGGAGCAGCGTAGCTGCCTAAACATCAAGAGCCTACAAACTGATTCATTCTCAGTGAGTATCGAATCACACAAGAGACTAGAGACTATCGTCTTACGATCCCGACCAACCAAGAAAGCGAAGATTGTGTAAACCTGTGATGCTTGATTTCAACTGCGGAAACTAGATAAAGATATATTAATTTTGATATAACTCACCTGTGTGGTCTAAGTTTGTGGTGTACGGAAGGGGGATCATTGTGGTGTCTACGTGCAAATACCTTACACATTGCCTTGGGGATAAGCCTGTCTGCTCGAGCCAAGCTACCTAGAGGGTGAGCAGGGGTTATCTACCGTGTGTGTCCCTGTACCCTGACTAGAAGCAAGGGTCCCTATTTGGTCTAAGGTGTATACCTCTGCCAACTAGAGACCCCCAGATCTAACAGCCATGTGACCCACAAACCCAAACCAGTAACAATGACCCCTGAAACTAGATTCATTTTTCTGTTCTTTCAACCTTGTTATGCTTTTCACTACTTGTACCTCAATGTTTTTTTCTTCCACCTGCTGTATATCCTCATTGCCTTTTGTGCCCTTCTTAATTTATTCTACACACCGCATCATATGTGTAACTTGCTTTGCTATAATCAATAGCTCACACATTGGAGGATCATTTTTCAACCAGTGTTTCACACAAATGTTCTCAATGTTACTATTCCATACAAATGGATGCCTAATGCTTTCATCATTGATTGCTCCAAACTTGTATGTGGCCCTTAACTCCCTTAATGCAGACACAAATTCTACAGCGGTCTCCCTTCTATTTGAGAGCGTTTCCTAGAATGATAACATTTGATTATAGTACTAATTTTAGGTACAAAATGGTTATCAAGCTTCTTTGTACCAATTCCATAAGCATTTAAACCTCTCGCTTCTTCATCACTCAGCTCTGGAAGATGTTCTAGGATTTCATGCCCTGCAGCTTCTAAACAGTGTAATACCAGAGCTATCTTCCTTTCTAGTCCCATACTTGGCCCACACACCACTGAATAATTGTGGAAAACCGTCCATTATTTGCTGGTGGCTTACCAGGTTATGCTAGAAAAAATGGTGGAGGCGTCACACTTTGCATGTCTAAATTATCTGAGTCCCAGACAGATACTAAAATGACTCTGTTATGAACATCCCACCCACACTCGTGCTTCAATCACCAATATCACAAGCTTCAATCAACCAATATCACAAGCTCACCAACAGTTTTCCCCTCTAAATACAGAGCTTGAGCTAATCACTCCCAAACTCTACTACTGTTTTACTCAATGACCCATGTTAATGTGTGGAACACTGAGTGGAAATCTTCATTAGGATCTGTTCTCTGCATCAAGGTACCAACTTCACGCTACCTCATACTCCCAAAAATTTCAGAATATCCTTGAAACCCACAAAAGTGTGTGGATCACTGACTAGTTGCATTCCTGATTGAACACAATGACTTGTTTCTTAAGTTTGACCCCTATATGGTGCTGTAGTAATAGATTTTGTATTGTCTGTATGCTGAGCCGAGTGGATGAGAAACTTCCTGTCAGACGATTCAGTGAGTACATTTCCTTGACTTCTCCCACAGATGACACCTCTCCGCATACTGCCTGTTATCACACAACTGCAGAGTGCACGCAGAGCCTTTCTGCTTCAGCCACTCAAGATCTCTTCACACGCCGCAAAGGATGGTAGAGAAAGTCCTCAGCGCATCAGTATAAACACACTCTGCTGATAAAACAGTTTAAAATGTTACGATACTGCGATAGAAATTATTCCATACGCGATACGATTCATTAAGCTCATTGAAAGTTTAAGTTAGAGGTGTTAATCGTATGCATTTCACTTGGGGATATTAAACTGCTGATAAAGTCACCATCCAGCCCAGGCTCACAAAAACATCAGTAGCTATATACTCATTCCAGACAACCGTGTGATCATGGCTATCTCTAATCAATTATTCTGATCACCAGGAGACAATCAAATGTCACCACACCGCCGGTCAGTTGCCTGTCTCCAACATCCTTCCTGGAGCAAATTACTTTAGAGTATATCTTCCTACCGTAGTCTGTTGAGGTGTCATTGGAAGTCAGGCATCCCTTCCTCATCCCCAGTGTCAAATCGTAATACCAATCAAAGGAAGTTTAAGCCTTACACCATAGCCACAGCTCTGGTAACTGTCCCCAGTAACTGTCATTCCCCTTCACAGTCTGATTACATGAGTCCAGTCTAGAACCTGGGAAAGCCAGGGTTCTAAGGCTTGACTCACAAGCCAGCGACAGCTACCAGAGTTATCACACTCCAGATTCAGAGTTTCTTAGGTTAACTAGGTATTTATTAGGGATTGTGGTTTATATAATCCTAGAATTTGGAGAAATGAGCATGGGGAAACAAAACACTCACATGCTTTACTAGTTTCAGTTGTTTAACCTGTTCCATGCTCATGACGTCTCCCGGCCGTCATGAGTCACGATGGGCGTGTGCGGACGAAGGCCGGGAGACGTCATGACCACGCCCGCGATCGGAATGTCAGCACTGCGGGAGCGCTGTGGCGGAATTTGCGCCGCAGCGAAGAGGCTAGAGTGCTGAAGTTCATATCTCAACAGACTCTGAGAAAGCATTTGGTCACCTGTGCCTTGCTCGCTGTAATTGTAGTTCTATCTGAATGGTTGCCATTATGTTGATGGAAAACTGTACCATTTCTCTTAAGGATGGTATGGCATGTCTTCCTGAAGAGGAAGGATCTTTATCCTACTCAAGTTACATACCCAGTGTTGCTCAAGCATTGTTCAGGAATGGCATATGTGCTGTTTCCCTTCTTATTGGCTGAGTAGTTTAAAGGGATGGAAGACCCAATAATATTTGAGACCTTTGGATTGCAGGAAGTCGGTGATGTGTTTAAAGTCTTTGCGATTTGTGAAGGCTATTGGAGATAAGTCTTAGCCGAGCTGGAGTTCTGCGGCATTATAAGAGATGGGCCCCCTTTGCTGTGCGTTGGATGTTGTGGTCTTCTTGTCTGGAATGAAATGCACCCTCAATAGTAATTCTGTGTAGAGGAGGGCAATCTATTTGACACCTGTTGAGCTGCTATGTGGGCTCAGTCCAACCTGACTGATGCATTGTCCATCTACTTTAGGAGTGTGTCATACAAGTCTGAAACATATTGGCTTTGATTGTTTCGACTGATGCACTCACACATGCAATATTATTCTGCCTGCAGTGGTTTTCTAAGCCCTCACCCAGAATGATATGCGGCTACCTGCAGCTGCAGCATGCACTCCTTTAGGCACTTGCAGTCATCTACCTGCTATTCTAGGTTTACTTTAGGGGTGCTTATTCGATCCACCAGCTTGTTAACATCCTTTCATATTTCTTTCAGGCTCTGTTGCAAGTCTTTAGTGATTGTTTTGATTTTGCTCTTAACATTCTGAAACACTTGCAACAAGAAGTATTTAGTGATGGCCTGAGCCCTCTATCCTCTGCTTTGTCTCTGGAGCCTAGATTGCTCCATCCTCTCTAGCTTCCATCCTTGCAGGTTGCACCCTGCTGAAGCATATCCTTAATGCTGGTTTCTGTTTTATTCCTTCCTCCCATCATGGTCCATGCAAGCAGGCAGGGCAACAAGTGATGGGTCAGGTGAGCTATTAGTCTATGAGGGACCATTACTCTACATGTGCGAGGCCACACCCTATGGGCCCGATTCACAAAGGCAATCTGAGACAAAAATCTAACTTTATGACTTTTGGTATTCACAGAGGCCATTTACGGGTCGTATCTTTACGTCCGCAAACGGGCCGGAATCTCCGGCTTGTGCCGTACTCTTGGCACCTGGGCCGTAGTCTCAGGCTTCGGCCGGATGAAGTGTAACCAATAGGCCGGAATGCAATTTTTACAAAAGGAACATTAGGAACGTGTGATAAATGGTAGAGGAGGTCATGAAAATCAATTTGGGAAAGGAAGAAGGGTGTGGTCAGTCACTGCATCACATCCCAGTTTGTAAAAATTGCATTCCGGCTCATTCATTGATTACACTTCATCCGGCCTGTGCCAGAGAGTAAAGCTCGGGTACGGAGAGTACAGCCTGGGTGTGGAGAGTACAGCACAGGTGCAGAAAGTACAGCTCAAGCCAGAGATTCTAGCCCGACTGCGGACGTAAAGATACGATTCATAAATTACCTCTGTAAATACCATAAAGTTAGACTTTTGTCTCAGACTGCCGTTGTGAATCGGGCTCTATGTGTCCAGAGAATGCCCAAGCCTCCTGTTGTTAATGCATGTGGTGTGCAAAGCGAGTCAATTTCCACCTTTCAATGCACAGTTCTAGGTAGGGGATGCATCTTCAGTTTGGCACCCTCATTCACACAGGCCTCCAGCACCCTCCACTGCTGCAGACAGAGTACACGACCAAAGAGACAGCAGCAGCTCAGTTTTCAGGTCTGCAGGGGTGAACCGCCCCAGGAAGTGATGCAAGGCCTGCCTTTCTGAGTTGTGCACATTGTCCCCAGCACCAGTGTGCAGGATGTGCGTCTGCAAGTCTGCAGCAGTGAGAATGCCCCACTGTACGGCAAACATCAGTTAAAGACTGTCCAGCAGCCCAAGACCCTCAAAAACGTCAGTGCAGCAGATGAGACATCCTGCATCGTTACCAAGGCTTTACCGGTTTGAAACAGGAAGGAACACTAACTGGATACCCCTTCCCCACCCATTACTATCACCTCGGGTGTGGATGAGGCAGACTTCTTGGCCCATTTCAAGCAGAGCAAGGAGAAGCACAGGGTCTAATCCCCCTGCTATTTGCTGAGGGTTACCCTACCCATTTGGATGGCCGACTCACCAATACTGTCTCCCACAAACTTTGCCTGAGCCAGAAACTTTCTCGAGGTAGCCAACTCACTCCCCATCAGAAAGTTTATCTTCCGGTGGTCACCATGTTGCGGAAGGCCAGTAAACCCAGCCACGAGCCAGTAATCTTCATTCCATCTCTTCATTGACCTTGTATGACCAGAATTCCAGAGGTAGCAGAAGTTACATCACACAGCCGTTGACCTTAATGACATCACAGCAAGTGACATAGTATGACCGTTGGCACTTTTTCCTCCCAGAAAGTTATGTACCATGACATTAACCCTGAGGACATCACAATAATTGACATCTTTGAAATGTCATAGCATCTTATGTTAATCATGCACAGCAGGCATGATTAACATAACACAGACAAATATTTATTTCAGATACCACCTGTATATTAGGGATCTTTGAAAATGCAGCAGCATAATACTGCTAGCTAGGGAGCGAAGTGAGTTAGCCAGACCTCTTCTTGAGGGGCTTGGGGGAAGTTCTCTCAGAACTTTATATGATTGGGATCAAATAGTGCATTTTAAAGCACAATTTTCACATAAATTTGCTACAACGCTATAGCCTCTGAAAAGACATTCATTAAATATGACAAGCCAATGAAACCTGAACATACCCAGAAGTTGACCCCTTTTTTTCTTCAAACTTTACTACAGGCGCCATCATAAGCTAAAAATACATACAATATGCTTGTGTGAGAATTTGGCTATTAATGTTGTCCATATCTCGTAGGCGATCCTAATGTCAAAAATTACCTCTGTATTTTAGGGCCAACATCTTGTCATTGCTGCCCACCTCCTATACACCACGGTTGTCCTCTTTTGAGCCAGGAATTTCCTCCAATGTGCTAGTACCAGCAATTTGCTGTACGTGCCTCTATGCCAAGAATTATCTCTAGTATACCAGTATCAGTACTTTACCATGGGTGACGATTATGCTTATAACTAGCCCTAGTATACTAGTGCCAGTATTGTACTGTGCTGCCTCTATAAAACAGAAATTACCCTCAGTATACCAGAGGAAAAAGCAGACCTGCAAACATAAGACATTCTTACTTATAAGCATTTACATTCACTCATACTCATTCTCACTCACATACAATTTCACTCACTCTTGCACTCACCCTTACTCATTCTCTCTCATTCGCAGGCACTCGCAATCATTCTTACTGACTCACTCATACTTTCTCACTAACATTCACTTGCACTCACTAACACTCCCTCCCTCTCACTTATTCTCACTCACTGACTCACTCATTTACTCACATTCACTCTTACTGTCCCACAATTGTATGTACACTCATTCTTACTCACTAATTCCCACTCACTTTTACTCATTCATTCTCACTCACACTCACTCACAATCATTCTAAATCATCCATTCTCTCACTTGCGGTCAGTCTTTCTATAACTGACTGACTCACACAATCTGTCTAACTCATACTCACTCACTGGCATGCAACCTGACTAACTCTCAATCACCACCTGTCAGTGGCTCTCACTCACTTTTATTCACATACACACATGCTTACATATGTAAGCAAAACATGCACGATCACACATACACAACCTTTCTCTAACATGCATACTCTCACCCACAAGCAAGCACGCAACATACATTTAAAATCATTTTTTTTATTATCTCAGCTGCCAGTTAGGGTCCCATTTCAGCTCCCATTATGCTCAATTTCTTACTACACTGAAAGTGAGTAACAGAGTGTCATTAACAATTATTACATTTTAAAAAGGAAGAAAACTAGTTAGGGCAGAGGCGACCCCTAAATGGTGTTCATGCGTCACTGTGTCACAAGCACGGAGTCTCAGCCTCTCTCCACACCACTAATGACTTTCATATACGTCACTCCATCATTCTGGCATGCGTGCATTGTTTGGAGGTGCTTATGTAACTCCTCACCTGGCCCACTTCTACTACCATCGCAGGGCGAGGGGGTTGCTTACACTACCACTGTTATAGACCCATGGTGAACCATTGATGGATTCAATATCCAGCAACCCAGGCATGGCCGGGCTGGAGTCACAGCCCTGTTCCTTTGCATTTTAAAAGCATCCAATATTGACAGACCTAACAGTGGTGGCAAATGATGAGCAGGAGAAGAGCAGCTGAAGAGAGGAAGAAGGATGGCAAGAGAGGGGTGGGAGAGGAAGAGTAAATCAGCAGAAGGGAAAAGAGGGGTGTTGGTGGAAAGAAAGAGAGCATGACACCGCTGTCTGGTGCCTAGATAGATTATGAAAGAACCAGAAATATTGCTGGCATTGGATGCAGGGTAGGCATTCAATTCACTTGAGTGGTCCTAGTTGAAGGCAATTCTTGAAAAGATGGGGTTTGGTTCCCCCGTTTTAGCATTGGTTAAGCTTTTACACAACACTACAATGGCCAGAGTCAAGGATAATGTCAGTAGAATTTAGGCTAAGCAAGCGGACAAGGAGGGTTTGCCCTCTGTTCTTCGCATTGACCCTGGAGCGGTTGGCAAATTGGATAAGAGGGAATGCCCTGATTTGTGGTCTAAGGTGGGACCCAGACTGGGAAGATGTAATTTCTCTCTATGCAGACAATATAATGGTGCATCTAGCAGACATGGATCTTAGAAATCCCATATTTAACTCACATATTGAGTTATTATTATAGTCCATATAAATGGCGTAAGACTGTGGTGTTCCCGTTGACAGAATGGCAACCAGTTACCAGATGGGTTTGCCCCCTACGATTGGAGGAGGTGGTTTTTGCCTACTTGGGAATTTATGTTACCTTTAATCAAGTGCTATTTCATAGTAACAACTGGGGCAGAATACTGGAAAGACTATAAGAGGGTTGTGGGTACTGCCATTGTTCGGCAGACCACTATAAAATGATCTCTCTGCCTATATTTTTTATATGTCACAGAATACACCATTTGAGGTCCCAGAACGCTTTTTCCAGTTGATAGATGAGACAACCAGCTTGTTGTTGTGGGACTGGACGGCTCTGAGGATAGCCCTATCCATAGAAAACCATAATGGGGCATTGCACCACCAAATATATAACTATATCATTGGACAACCCAGCTACTGGTGATTAATGATTGGGCATTTGCCTCACAGTAGGAGCCTCACTTTCAGCAGATAGAAGAGCAACGAACCGAAGAGATGCGTCAGCCATTTATATGGTGAGGGTCAGCTTGCTGAGTTCCCCACCGTGAGTACTAAGGTAACTTAGACATGGAGAAAGGCATCACAAAAATTGGGGTGAAAGGAGAAACATACATTGGACCACTGGAAATGTGATCTTGTGGGTATATCTAGGGTTGAGGACGTATGGAATGAGTATCGGATGGTATCATTCACTGTATTAAGAGAACAATTTGAGCTGGCGGAGAACCAAGACTTTCATCATCAACAGGTGAACCATATTCTTCACCTCAAAAAGCTGCTACATGATTTGGCAGAAGAAACACCACTAGAATACAGAATTCTGGGAGCACCCTTCAACAAATATGTAGTTCTGAAGATTTATACTACCCTACTTAATGACAGTCAAAACATTCTCCAAGTTGAGAGAGAAAAGGGAACAAGACCTGGGGAGGTTAGAGGATGAATACTGGGGAAAAGCTGGTAAATATTTAAGAGAGGTGGACATAAGGGCCAGGTTTTGCTTGGATCACCTGGAAATTTTACATAGAGCCTGGGGTTGTCCATGGGGACAAGGATATTAGAAGAGAGCGAGGAGAAGAAGAGTTATGACTATTGAGAGAATCCATAGAATGTATCCTTCAACTAGTGGCTCTGGTTATCGCGGGGGGGGGGTAGATCCACAGCCAAATATGCGCTTGATTTTTGTAATGAGGCTATGATGGTGGCTAGAAAGGATATAATTTGAACTGGAATAAAAAGAGTGAGGATGCTCCCAAAAATGTATTGAAATATGGGGTCCATAGAGGGACGTAAGGGGGGGACCTTGAATGAAGTTTGGGGTAGTGTTAAAGTAAGGAATGGTTGTGCTACATTTCTGGAAGGAAGTATCTGCTCCGCTCGGTCTGGGTTATAGTTCGTCAAGAGGAGGCAGGAACTAGCCTTGTTAAGATACATGTCCACCTGCTACGCATTGTAATTCTGGAGGATTCGGATACGGAGTCTGACCTGATCTGTCCGCCGTGAAGTTACATATATAATGTTGTTGTGTTCATGCTATAATGGAAAAAATACTTTACATTTTTTTTTTTTTAAAGGGAGCTCGACACCAAGCTGCTGCAGTGCTCATTATCGAACATTCTGAAGTGGGGCTGAGAAGAGAGATGGGGTGGCGGAGGTTGTGGGTGCAAGGAAATAAGCATGACTATGCTGTAAGGTTTACGCAGACCCCAAGAAAGAAGCAAAACATACACTCTTGGAGTTCTAACTGAACAACAAAAGTAAGAAAAAAAGAAAAATAATAAGATGTCAGCAGTGGAGGGATACAGCTCTGTCAATCAAAAGAAAGCGCAAAGTAGAAATGCTTCAGAGGTAGAACGAACAAAAGAACAGGAAGGAAAGTCGTGAATTGAAGAGCAAAGGAACGAGATAGACAAGAAAGCCACACAATTATGGGCAAGGGGCTGACCGAATGTAAACATCCGTGTGGTATTGTATGCAGTGCTGTCTGCAAAAGGCAGGTGCAGCTATCTGCAGCGATAAAACAAACAGCCAAGAAATATATCATGTTACTTCTTTCACTTCGTTCATGTTTAATGTGTTAATTCCTTTCTTAAAGCAACTCGCACTACCAACCACCCCTTGCCACCTATTCACGATAAAACAAGCAGACCATAGAATTGTGCTAGAGATGCTGTTGCGGGGATTCTGCTCATGCACAGGAAACCAGAACCTCAGTGAATTGTGGTGTACCAAAAAAACTCACCTCAGTACCTAGAACCCCTATCAAACTAGCATCAGTGTCTCATTCATTCTCCGTATCATATCGAAGCTACCAATAATTAGACAACCCAGAACAAACGAATTAGAATACTCTCAGGAATGGTGGGAATCAGAAACACCTTTTCGTTGTTATTTTCATATCAGTCCACAACGTGAGTAATCAGAGTCACGGAAAAGTTTAAAATGTTTATTTTTAACTACGTGCTCTAAGATGCAGTACTTTGGCTAACATAAGCAAACAAATGATCAAAAATAAAACCATCAGCATTGTTACAAGTCCATAGAAAATGAAGGGAGAAATCATATTAAAATGATAGTGGAAACCGGTCCTAAAATACCTTGTGTACCACCCTCCCCTGGCTAATAAGCTAGTTTTATATAATAATAGAAGGTCTCTAGGTTTGAATGGGGAACCCCATACCTCAAATATCGGCTTAAGTGAATCACATCACAGGATCAGCACTGCTCTCTGTATCTGGAAAGGTTTTCTCCAAGTGTGTCAGAATCATGCATGCAAATGCAATATTAAAGGCATCCGAGTTTCAGATATTTGCAGCTGTGTGCTTCTTGTGTCTAGAGCGTGGGCCGATCATCCTGAACTCAACAGCATACTTTGTTATTTGACCTTGACGGTTTCTGCACACAGTGTTCAGACTAAGGTCACGGTGCACGTCTAGGGATGTGAAAAACAGACTGTTCTCATGTTCTCATGTGGAGAAAAAGCAAGCAAGCAGTTTTACTTATAATAGCTACCTGTAGTGTTGTGTGCAAAAACAGCAAAGTGGCAAGATGGCGTTTAACTTCTAAAAATGCTTATGCTAACATAGCAATGTGTGCAGGCAAAACCCTGTCTTCACTACAATGCTATATATACGCTGCAAGAAGTTTTGCTTCCACTTTCTATGCCCAGAGACCCTACAGATAAAGCTTTTATAATTAGCCTTGTAAGGCTGTTGCAAACAAAAAGTGCTTCCATAAAAAAAAAAAACTGAAAGATAACTCAAACCCGGCATTATTTTGTGGCACGAGAAAAAAAGTACAAACATTTGCGATGCACCCAGATCGTGATAACTCAAGGATTAAAACACTTTTAACATGATGACCGTAAACTCGCATAGCCTGGCTTAAGGAATTTTAGCTCCTTGGCTGTTTACTGTTTTCAACAGCTGCTTATGCAGGAGTCCAGACAGGTCACTACCGTGGACTTCGCTTACTTCACACTCAGTCTAAAGTTCAACTTCTCTCAGCAAATTGAGTGTTTGCATCCGACATCTGGTATGATCTGTAGATGGCGAGTTCAGATCCTGACAAAGTCAACTTCGTTTTTTTATCCATTCGCTTTTGAAACATTTTGTATCATAGTAATGCCTGCTGGTAACACCACTTACAACCGTGTCCCGGGGGAGCGGAATAATTACAACATCCTTGCTGAAAACTCCGGCAACGGTAATAAAAGTTGAAGCTTTAATGGGTCACAAGTCCGTAATCATTTCCTTGCAAAATGATTAAGGACGATGCAATCGTGTAAACGAAATGTAGACGCTAGCAGATGTAAAGGTGCAATAAAATGTGGGATTACACGCTGATACTGTATTAGGGGCGGTTATTGCATTTGCATTGTTTGTTGGCTTTCCAAATATTCATCAGAGATTAAAACGAATACCTCCAAACGCACATGTGCGGATTTGCGCTGTATTAAAATACTTTTTTGTAGTATTAATAAAGCGCACTGTGACCAAAAATGGCATCCTGGCGCTAGCTAAACCACTATGTGAGGGAGCCAACTGGAATAGGTCTGAAGGAGCAGCACTTGACTGTTAGTGAGGAAAAAGCCAGGTTTTCAAGGACTTTCTAAACATAAGTAGATCAGTGTGAGATTTCAGTGGGGCTGCTGCATGCCCCAACTGCCTGGCATGAAACCAAATATTTTTATCACTGAACCTACAATAAGTAAGTGCAGAAGTCACTGGGAGCTGAAATACCCCCTACCCCCCTTTTTGACACATTAGCCTTGGAAGTCAGATTGCAGGAACCACACTAGCAATACTGTTGATAAACTTTGAAAATGGGTTTGATCAAATTCTCACTTGCATGGGGTTTGGCAATTTTTCTCCTTTGCCTGCCTACTTCATAGTGAATCAACAGCATGAGTGAAAGTAGGGGAAGTACTACTGGATCACTTCTCCATCAGGTGGGCAGTTGCTAGGGTTGTCTGCTGCAATTCTTTATGGCAACGGAGTTTTAGCTAGGATGCTCAGAGAGGTGAATAGCTAATCTCTTTCGCTGGTCACCAAACGTGGAAGTCAAAGACTACTTAAAAGCCAATAACTTCTTGATCTACCCAAGTTACCTACCCATGTGCTGGTACCAAGGGCTTAACAAACCCTGGATGATTTTGGTACCCACTCTGGTCTAAGATTCAATTAGACCAAATCCAGGATATCTCCCCTCAACGCCATAACAGATGTTAATGCCTGGAATGATCAGGCGGGAATCCATGTAAGCACAAATTGTTTCAAATATTGCGGTATTCAGATAGCTGGCAAGGAATCAGTGGTCAGATCGGAGAACTATTCTGTCAATGCTAGCTCATCTTTGAAGGGACATCCTTCACTGGTCAACTCTTCCGTTAGAAATGGTGGGAAGGGTTGCAATACTCAAGATAATGGCCCTACCCAAAAGTGCACTACATTCTACAGAAATATCCTTTCTGGCTTCTCTCCTCCTTCTTTTCAAAGAGAATTACCTCTTCGACGAGATCCTTCCTCTAGAATGGAACCCCAAACGTGGCAATGGAAAATGCTACTACTCCACCTATGATGAAGAATTGGTCAAGGTGGGCTTCCCTTCATCATATTGTGCCACCCATCTAGTTGTGATTAACAAATTGCTAAATGGTAGTGCATCGGTCCAGCATACAAAACCACATACGGGCAATGGGTGAGGTCTTTCTGATTTATTATTTATATGGTAAGAAACCCAACTCCAGAATCCACCAGCAAACAAACTGATGCTTGACTTAAGGCAAGCATGTCTCTAACAGAGACTGACTGGGCGAACATGTAGATAGGAGTAACCCCACAATTTTACCTCTATCTACAGAAATGCCACTGCTCCTTATCTGGCCACCATGGAGAGAGTACCTGCCTTCAGCCCTTTGGAAGCCAAACTCACTAAGTCACAGCTGTCAGAAAAGATAAAGATCTCTAGGATCTTTAAAACTCTGGTCATAAGCACCACAGATACTTTTAGTAATTTGAGACACTATATGGGAGGTGAATTCATGCCCTTTAGAGGATGACTAATGAACATTAGCACTCATAGCAGGTAGGCAGTGATCTCTACTAGCTATCACCTGGTGTAATTACACAGGGTGTACTTCATCCCTTAATGTATTTGGCGTTTGACAGGGGATCCACACCGGCTTGCTTCAAGTACCTGATCGAAGAATGGCATTTTCTCAACACGATTTGGCCCTGTAAAATTATTTGCCCCGTTTTGGAAGGCTTGGGAAACATTCCAGACGATCTTGGGTCGCCCACTTGACTGTATCCGAAACCGACATTACTGCATATCCTATAGGATAAAGGCTACAGACAGGCAGAGAAAGCCTTGCTAGGTCTTAGGCTGGGGCTAGCAAAAGGGGATGACCAAAATTGGAGGAAAACAACTGTTACCAGTAATACTAAATGGAAAGCAGGGCTCAACACTCAGAATATTCTTTAACTTCCAATTTATGAAGCCTGAGGATGCACACAAAGGCATCATCAGGACTTAAGGAAGATGATGCAAAACGAATCTAGAAAGGGAAATGTTTGGTGCAATGTATTGAAAGCACTTACTTTGTGTTGAATATTGCAGTGCCATTGCTTGTTTTTCTTACACATTATACTGATTAATGATTAGATTTCTCTAGATGCTAATAAAGAGAGTTATGAAGAGAAAAAGGGGTTGATGCCTTCCAACTTGCAATATGGAACAAGCGTATCCTAGCGGACTGTGAAAATGAATTTGGTGGCAAGGTTCCTGGCTGCCACAATGATTACAGTAACTTCATAAGGAAAGCAAAAGGATGCTAACCTGACCACTGTGCTCCAAAGGCAGATCCAATCTGCACAGGAGAAGAAGGAGCAGTCATGTTCTGAGTGCCTATAAGTAAGCATACTAGAATCTCTGAGCTCAGCCTGGGCTAATCAGAATCAACTGTGTGTGATCTTCCTGCACTTTTTGCCATAATTTTGCTAGGAGCAGAAATGCATACAGCAAACCCTGAAACTAGCTGAATCTCACCCCCAAATACAATTTAGAGGGAAGTATATGGCCCAAAATTAAGAACATTTCCTGTCCTGGATTATGGTTAAGAGAACCACTAATGGAAACCCCAATCTCGAGAAGATCATCTTCATAATTTCTAGATGAAGCTTCCACTCAAGGTCTTCCAGTCAGAGGATCGTGAAAGAGCCTACCCTCACAACGAAGTAGCCTGCTAGGCAGGGGCGGCTCCTCCACGAAGGCAGAGGAGCTTCGCCCCACTGCTCTTTGAGCGGGGAAAATAAAATTATAATAACATAGTTATTATCATTTTATTTTTCACAGGTACGGGGCTTGTTTAGGGCGGGACGAGGCTGGAGGCACAACGGGAGGAGTGGTTTGTACACTCCAAGTGTTCATGACTGCTTATTCGGCTGTCTTGTGCCGGCCAAACAGTCATGCGCGCTTTGCATGTTCCCCACCAGGCTGCATTACACAGCCTGGTGGGGAACATGTCCAGGCCCCCAGTACGCATCTGAGCACCGACCGACAGCACTCAGACCAATCACAGGGGAGCCTGGAGGCTTCCTTGTTCCAGATTCGCCAGAGAAGCGGAGGAGAAACACGGCCGGCGAAGAGGTAAGCAGTATTTTTTATTATTTTGTCCCCCTGCCCCTCCACCCTCATTCTACTACTATTCTGCTACTGCTGCTAGGTAAGCCACTACCAGGAGAATTCACCATTGCTAAGCCACCTTTCACAGGTGAATCGCCTCCTAACATAAGGTCCATATCCTCACTCCACTTTGTTGGTTGATATAATGGAGGGTGATGATATTGTTCAATAAAATCTTAATGGTGTTCCCTTGACAAAATGGATCACCCACAGTTCAAGCATTTCTATATGCAGGCACTGCTCCAAATAAGACCAACTGTTCTGCACTGTCATGTCACCCAGATGGTCAGGTCTGGTCAGCCCAACGCAGCAAGGAGGCGTCCATAACCACAATAGCCTGATCCTGCAGAGGGCTAAAGGGAATAAGTCACCTAAAAGTTGAAAGGGGTACACCCACCAGTGCAGATTAAGATGAACTGGAGCTGTGAGACCATCCTGATGCAGGAGCCACTGAGAACTGACACACCGGTGAAGAGCCCTAATCTTTTTTCCGGTTGAGGCACCTATAGAATACACATGGCCAAGAGGCCAAGCAAAAGCAAGACCTGCAGAACCAGATAAAACCCGGTTTCAAAAAACCTCAGAATCATCTTTGATATATTCATAATCACCTAAGGAGGAAAAGAAATGCCTTCATAGGAATCATGTCCAGTACCAGCTCTAAGACGATTATCCTCTGCTAGAGACAGACGTTGGACTTCTGGGATTTGATGGTAAAGCCCAAGTCACAGAGGACAGTACTAAAGGCGATCCGTGACCAGCACCAGGAACTCAGCTTTCACCAGCCTGTCACCCAAGTACAGAAATACATGGACTCGTGACAGTCGTAATGAAATCACCACCAGCACTTTTGTAAAGGTGCAAGGAGTTGCTAGCCCAAAAGGTAGAACTGTGACCTGATAAAGCTGTAATCCCACCATCAGCCTCGGTTAATGTCAGTTGGCACGAGGATCAGAAGATGGAAACACATATCCTGAATATCCAGGAAAGGCAATCAGTCTATTGCATTCAGGGTTCAGGGAAAGCAGCTTGAAATTGTCTTGGTGAATACAGAATTCCAGAAGACAATGATTCCGGATGGATTTCAGACCTCCATTCTCAGCGACCAGGAAATAGAAGGAAGAGAATCTTGTGCCCCTTTTTTCCATAAGTCCAGCCTCTATGGCATCCTTGATCAACATGACAAGGACTTTTGCCTCTAAAATTGAGGAGTATGCCAGAGAGCACGTCCATGTGGAAGTGTGTCCAAAGGAAAAGATACTAAAAGGTAGAACATAACCCTTGCTGATTTGCCAGAAGACCCAGTAATCTGGTGTTATCAGCTCAAAGCTGATGGGAAAATTGGAATGCAACTGAACCTGGAGAGGATGGTGGAGGCTAAATCAGGTGGTGTTACTGTAGGTTGCCACCACTAGACCTACCCTGCCAAGAAAGGAGTGATACAGCTACTTAGTCATCTGCGCATGCTTCAAAAGTGGTTTCTGTCTGGAATATACTGCACTTTAGTAGTCACAAAACTTGCTATATTTTTGGTGGAATTGCTGCATGTGCACTGCTTTCAATTGGAGGAGCATTGATATCAGAATGCTAGAAATGTCGCAACAGCACCTAATTTATATTATTGCATATGATATAACTGTGGTACATCCCTCTGTCTCCTACTCTAAAGATTGGTGAAACTGTGTCTTCCTAAGGCTGAACTCAATAATCATCTATGAAATCGAAGGTCAAAATTATTTCATTGTGTTATGCTTTTCTCAGTACAGACAACTACCTTCTGTGTCTTACAAACACTGTGATTCGAATTATGAACAAAGGGACAAGTTCATAAGCTGCAACATGATAAATGTCCATTAGTATTGCAGAGTGTACCTGACAACAAGTAATCCTTTCCCAGTCTATGTTAAACTTTTAATACCATACAAGTGCCATAAAGAAATGTTTATTAAATTTGTGAAGTGCAGAGGATTTTTTTCTTTTCTTTCACATGAAATAACCCAGTGACCAAAACACAAGTTAATATTTTTTATAGGATGGCTTCTGAAACAGTTTATAGAAATGAAGTCTAAATCCTTCAACGCAACAAGTATCCTAGAATACTTCTCTGTATCCAGTTTTTTTTAAACAGTTTTATTGACATTTCTGTTGTCATCACAATGCCTTGCAATAGAATAGTCTTTCACGGTGAACAACCAAAGATGTAATAGTTTACATAAATTATTCTCGCTGTTTATATACTTCGGAAATTCGTCCATCCAGGGTAGTGGGACTAAAAAAACAACTATAACATATCCAATAAACATCATGTGCCAAGGTGTGTTCATTCACTAACGTCTGACCCAGACTCGTCCGGTAGGTGGGGTTCACATATATTTCCACGGTAGGCGTTCCACTTCCCCTATACCCTCGTCCATTTTTTGGGGCACCCTCGGTGCATGCAGACTGATTTCTCTGCCACCATTGCCATGTCCATATCATTGCACCATTGACTGAGGGCAGGGGTAAGTCTGGAGCCCCAGCGTTGCGCTATATTTCGTTTTGTTATTGTCATGCCCAGTGTTATCCAGTCTTGAGCTGTGTTGTTTAAATCCGTAGGTTCCCAGATATTGAAAGGACAACGTTTTGGTTCTGGGAGAATCGTGACTGTCGTGACTTGTGATAGCGTACAATCACCGCTCTACAATAGCGCGCTCTCTCTGGGCAAAGCCAGACAGTATGGTAAAGCGTACCTGATTCTCCACATTGCCTGAGACAGAGTGGCGTGTCTGCTCGATGTATTTTGTGCAACAGTGTCCTGGTATAATATGTGCAATGTAAGATTTTTAATTGCACCAATTGAAGGCTTGACGGTATCGTTGCCTCCCTAGGGGACGCCAGTGCCTCCTGCCAGTCAGCTTCATCTAGTTCACCTATTTCTAGTTCCCCTCTGGCCTTCACTGCTCCCGTGGGGTCAGGGCGGTTATTCACAATTTTCCGATAGGTTTGTGAAATTGCTGTTGTAATAACTTCCACAAAGATAAGTTAGTCAGGAGACGGAAGTTTATTGTACAGATCCTTCGGCCTCTCGTGGTGAGATGCCAACATTCCAACATGAGCTTCAGCCCCAACATTCTAAGGCTGGGCAGTACCAATATGCGGAGGAGAGGAGGGGGGGGGGGGAAAAGAGAGGGAAGGGAACGGGGGCAGATTATAACACATCTCCCTGCGGAGCAGAGAAAAATATACACAGCAATAGAACTCCTCGTATAACCATTACTTAAATTCTAGAAGCAAAAAGGAGAGTAATAAACATTACACGTTCCAAAGGACATGAACGTATGGAATAAACATTTTCCACAAATATAGAGCAGTAGAGAAGTACATAAAATGCAAACTCCCCCCACTACCCTACGAAAAGGAACCTCGCTGGCACCAGCGGGAAGGGAGAAAGAGACATGGTGGAAATATTAAGATCCCATTCTGTAGTCGGATTGCCAACTTGGGGGTTTACGTACTCTAGTCCCTTTGAGTTCACTACTACTGGGCGTTTCAAGACTTAGATCCATCTCATAAGTGGGTTTGAAACCAGTAGTGCTTGGACAACTTGCTATGTTGTCCATACTCCACATGCCGCCGTCTTCCAGCACAACTGAATTGTTGTTAACCCGCGTTATCCTCAGTGGTTTGGAAAATGAGGAGATCTTGGATTTGGACAGGGACGGCCTCTTAACAACCACCCACTGGCCTTCTCTCCACCTTTTGTTCGATGCTCCCCAACGACTGTCGTACCTGAGCTTGTACTCTTGTTGATGTTTCTGAGTTTTTTCCCTCCCAACGTCTCTATCCACCCACACAGGGGATCCACCATTTAGCCAGTTGGGAGTCAGTTTGGAACTCGGGTTCCTGCCTTTGAGAGAGACAAAAGGTGACACACCCGTGACAGCATTGGGCGATGTATGATATGACCACAGCATTTTCCTTATGGCGACTTCCACTGGAACCTGGGAGTTCAATGCGAGCTGGATGGTGTCCTTTATCATCCTGTTCGCCCTTTCCACCAGACCATTGGCTTTGGGACAATACAGTGGGGATTTGAGATGTGTGATGGCCAGCGTGGACATAAACTGCTTCATGTCCTCTGAAGCGAACTGAACACCATTGTCCGTTATTATGACCCCTGGAATACCTTCCTTGGAAAAGGTGTCTCTCAAGAAGTCCAATAGCGACGCGGTGGTGATGGAAGATACCATCCTTGTTACAATCCAATGGGAGTGGTAGTCTATAAGAACAAACATGAACCTCTTTGATTGGTTTAGTAAGTTTAAGGGACCAATTATGTCCAATCCCAGCTTCTCCCAAGGTACGGTGGGGACCTCCACCGGGAATAGTGGAGACTTACGGACAACTTTGGTTTTGTCGCAGGAACCGCAGGCTGCACAATTCTTTACTTGTTCCTCCACTCGCGAATCCATCCCGGGGAACCAATAGTGTTGCCTTATTTTGCTTTTCGTCATGCTCCTCCCCGGGTGGCCCTCATGGGCAATCTGTATTATTCTTTCGTACATGTTTTTTGGAGGAATGATCTTGCTTCCTCTACAAATATGGTTCCCAACGATGGATAATTCATCTTGCAGCTGCCAAAATTGCCGAACAGACTCCGGCACCTCCTGCTTGTTAACAGGCCAACCACTGTGAATCATATTCCTTAATGTGGCTAAGTCACTGTCCTCACTCATGGATTTCTCCCACTCCTCCCGATTGATGGCCGGAATTTCCACCAAAAGAATTGTCTCCTCCGGAGGGTTTTGCATCGGGTTCCCATTGGTGATTGGTAGTCTGGAGAGACAGTCCGCTACCCTATTCTCACTTCCTGGGACGTATAACATGGTGTAGTTGAACCCTTGCAGACTCAGCACCCATTTAGATATTCGTGGGGTGGTATTTTCCAGGCGCTTAGTGGAGAATAACGGAATTAAGGGTTTGTGGTCCGTTCTCAGCACAAACGGGATGCCCCACAAGAAATATTTAAAGTGGTTTATGGCCCAATAGCACGCCAATGCTTCCTTCTCTATCGTCGAGTAGTTCAGCTCGGCATCTCTCAAAGTTCTGGAAGCGAAAGCAATCACTGTCTCTTGACCTTTCGTCCTCTGTGTGAGTGAAGCACCCAAACCCTTAGCGCTAGCGTCTGTGGTGAGGGTGGTTTTAGCATTAGGATCGAAAGCACTCAAGATAGGTGCGTCAACGATGGCCTCCTTGATGAGTTGGAAGGCTGATTGGTGATCTTGCTTCCAAACAAATTCAGACCCCTTCTTCAGCAACTCTCTGAGGGGACACACCTGATCCGCAAAGTTTTTGACGAACTTTGACATGTATTCCACCAGCCCCAGGAACGATTTGAGTTCATCCTTGTTGGTGGGTGCCGGGGCTAATTTAACGGAGTCCACCAGACTGGATCTGGGTTTGATTCCCTCACTTGAGATGGTGTGACCAAGATATACTACAGATTCCACCCCGATTCTGCATTTGTCTTTCTGAGTGGTGAAACCAGCCTTACTAAGTCTGGTCAACACTGCTTCCAGAGAATTATTGGGTTCTTCATCTGATGAGCCGTGAATCAGGATGTCGTCCTGGAAACAGAGAACTTTTTCCAGCCCTTGCAGAATATGCTGCATGACGCGTTGAAATACTGCCGCAGCAGAAGCCAGGCCAAATGGTAATCTGGAAAACTGATAAGCTCCATGCGGGGTTATACAAGAAGTGAGGGGCTTGGAATCCGGGTGGAGAGCGACTTGGTGGTAAGCCGAGGATAGGTCTAGGACAGTAAAGACTTTAGCTCCATGGATGGCAGACAGCATTTCATTAATGTTGGGGAGGGGGTGTCGGTCCACCCAAATGTTAGAATTCAAATCCCTAAGGTCAACACATAGACGGATCCCCTTGTTTCCACCTTTGGCTGCTACGACGATGGGCGCCAACCATTCAGAGCTCTCAATCCTCTCTATGATTTTGCACTCCTCCAACCTGTCCAGCTCCTTCTTAAGCGGTTCTCTGGTCAACAGCGGGATAGACCTTGGTTTGTGGATGATAGGTCTGGCATCGGCTTTAAGTTTGATTTTGTGGAGGAAGCCTTTCAGGAGTCCGAGTTTGTCTGTGAAGACCTCTGGGAAACGATTGCAGATTTCCATCCCAATGTTGGTCCTGTCGATAAGATACACAGGTTCCGACGCGTTGGGGTCTAGTCTGATTCCTAACTCTTTTTGGTGTTTCCACCCTAGTAGGTTGGAACCATTCTTTGTGATGTAGACTTTTCCCACGGTCGACCTCTCCTTAAAATTAATGTTCATTAGTAACATTCCTATTAGTGGTATAGGATCTTGATTATAGCCCCCTGGTTTGACATCAGGAGGTGAGAGGGTATACTCCCTTGTCCCCGAATTGGCCTGAAAAGTAGCTTCATTCACAAGTGTATATGGGGAACAGGAATCTGCGTAGACCTCATACTTTACATTGTCCAGAAATATTTCACACTTGGGGTAAGGAGTGCTGTTGCCTTCTGAGAAATTAGATACTTGAAAAACAATATCTTCGCTAGGTAGTTGAGGATCCAGATCACTGCCTATCATGTGGGTGACACTGTTCATTGCATTGTGGCATACTTTAGAGAAATGGCCTCTTTTCTTACACTTGCTGCAAACAACGCCCCTTGCAGGACAGTTAACGCTGTTGGCCAGATGATTAGGATTTCCGCACCTATAACATTTTGGCTTGTTCCCTGCTGCTGTAGGTGCTTCCGGACTGGAAGGTGAAGGTTTGTGTTTGTGGACTTTACTGGAGATCTTGTGTACACTGTTCTCCGCTACTTGTTTTACTTCCCCCGCTTCCTTCATTTCATTCATACAGTACGCTGTATGCTCTATGCTTTTAGCAATATCAATGGCATGTTTTAAATCAGGGGCTTCTGCAAGAAGTCTTTCTTGTATCTTCTTGTTAGAGGTACATCTAACTAGCTGATCTCTGATTAGTGATTCAGTTAATACACCAAACTCACACGTAGAGGCTAAACCTCTCAGAACAGCAATATAATTTATCACTTTTTCATTTTTTCCTTGAATGCGCAAAAAAAATTTGTGGCGTTCTAACACAATATTAATTTTGTCACCAAATTGAGCTTCCAGTTTCAATAATGTTAACTGATACACATCATACTGGATATCACCCTCACCCCCAGCCCCTTCATTAGCATTTTCAACATTATAATCTGGCAGGTCATCAAAAATATCCCTCCCTTGCTTTCCTAGATTATGCAGAAGAACATGTTGTTTGCGCACCGCCGAAAATCTGTCCCCCCCCAATGGCGATAAGGTAAGATTCAAACAGGTTTACCCATTTTTTCCATGGGATCACCGGATCTCCACTCTCATCTAGGAATGGGGGGGGTTGAGACATAGCGAATGCCGACATGGTGGAGAGGGTAGAAGAAGAAAAAGATGAAATAAGAGAAGAAAAACAAAAGAAGGAAAAGGGGTAGGTAGAGGTGAGGATAAAGAATATAGCGATGAGGAAAGGCTAAATTCCTCAATATTCACAGAAAATTGCAGAGAAGTAGAATAGACAAGAAACCACCAGTACACCCCCACAGTATAATGGAAACAGTCTACCCTAGGAAATACTAATAAAGACACTACATTTTCATGAGCTGAGCCTGTCAGCGAAAATTTCGAAGCAGGCTGGATGAGGGAAGAAACGTGCAATATTATTTTCCACCAGCAGGAGGAGCAGACGAAGGAGCAAACAGGGAGCAGTGTCTCACAGCGGAGCGTCCTCTGTGGAAAACAGTCTAAGAAGAGGCGGAATCAACAGGAACAGGATGTTAGGTGAGGAGATTACGACGTTGCCTCAGCCACACACGAAAAGCAGCACTATTGTCTCCGGCCATCCGCGATCCGACCACCCTTCAAAGCGCTAAGCCAGCATGCGATCTCACTGGGGGAACAACAGGCGTCTTCCTAACAGCCAGGACGGACAGCAAGCCCAGGGAGCAGCGCCGAGCAGCAAACGACAGGGACTCACCGGAGGGATGATCAGTGTCCATAGAAGAACGTGAAGAGACTCACGCAGGCAGCGAGCTCCGTGGCGAGGCGTGAAAAAGTCCAGCAGCCAGGAGCTCTCATCGACGGAGTTCAGGGAAAGCGTGAAGGAGCCCAGCAGCCGAAGACTCTGGACGACGGAGTCAAACGCGGAAAACTCCCCTTAGCGCCACCACAGAAAACGATGGCAGGAAGGAACCACACTGCCTGAGAAGTCCAACGAGAGGCGGTAGGGCACTGGGGGAAGGATCCAGACCGTCCCCAGCACGGTAAGTCAGCTCGTCGCCAAATGAATGTTGTAATAACTTCCACAAAGATAAGTTAGTCAGGAGACGGAAGTTTATTGTACAGATCCTTCGGCCTCTCGTGGTGAGATGCCAACATTACAACATGAGCTTCAGCCCCAACATTCTAAGGCTGGGCAGTACCAATATGCGGAGGAGAGGGGGGGGGGGGGGGGGGGGGGAAAGAGAGGGAAGGGAACGGGGGCAGATTATAACAATTGCCTTTTTATGAAGGTGGTCTGTTAGAAGCCTATCTTCTAATGGTGAGGATTCTTCAGGTCGTGTTCCCAGTGGGATCAAAGATTGGAGTGCGTGTCTAACCTGCATGTAACGGAATAGTTTGGTCTGTGCTAATACATAGGTGGCCTGTAAATAAGCAAATGTGACCATTTCCCCTTTCTTCCAGAGGTCTCCAACTTTCGATATTCAAATCAGATCCCACTGGCTAAAACCTTTGGTATTGAGCAGCATGCCCAGCCTCTTCGTGTCCCACAGTGGCATAGCTTGTGTTATTACTTCCTCCCATCCTAATGCTCTCTGTGCCTCAAACCAGACGTGTGTCCTGTGTGCCGTTGGACCTGTGAGGTTGTGCCTTCTCGCCCTGTTGTATAGCGCGCCCATAATCCCCAGAGTGTCTAGTAGGTGTCTGTCCATTCGGTATGCTGGGTCCTCTTGGGGTACATGGAGCCAATGGTTGATAGCAACCAACTGGGATGCCCAATAACATATTTTAATATCAGGAAGGGCAATACCACCATCATACCAGCTTCTCGTAAGTTTGTGCATAGCTATACGGGGAGTTTTCCCACCCCAAAGCAGAGTCGTCACTTTCGCATTTATTGCTGTGAAATATGCCGGGGGACAGGGAACGGTGTATTTTGTAGCGCATAGAGAACTCTGGGGAGTACCATCATTTTAAAGAGGGCTGCCCTTCCCAGCTGTGTCAGTGGCAGTGTGCGCCAGTGTTTGACGTCACCTCTGAATCTCGTCAAGGGCTGTGTTAGGTTTTGTGCAATGAACTGTGCTCGGTCATGTGTTATGAATATCCCTAGATATTTAAAGCCATTATCTGCTATCTGAAGTGGACATCCGCATGAGAGCCATGGCGGAGAACCATGTAGGATATAGAGAAGTGACTTTGCCCAGTTTATGGTATACCCAGATACTCGCCCATAGGCCATGCAGATATCCAATAGGCAGTTAATGGAGAGTGCTGGGGACGTTAAGTATAATAATATGTCGTCTGCATATAGCGAGATTCAGTCTTCCCAGTTCGGTGCCCACCACAATCCGTGTATCACTGGGTCTTGCCCTATCCAGGCTGCTAGGGGCTCCAGCACTATTGCAAACAGGAGCGGTGATAATGGGCAACTCTGCCTTGTCCCCCTCCCTAATGGGAATTCGGTTGATATATGGCCGCTCACCACTACTTGAGCTAGTGGCTGAGTGTATAGTAATTTGACCCATGCACAAAATTTGGGTCAGAATCCCAAATGGCCAAGGACTGCAAAAAGGAAGGGCCATTCAACTAAGTAGAACGCCATTCGTGCATCTAGTGAAAGTATAACAGCGTCCTCTGCTATGGTTGATCTGCACTTCATGACACTATGTAGCTTCCTCAGATTGAGTACAGTATTGCAGTTGGGCATAAATCCGGACTGATCCGGACGGATCACCGTGGAGAGATGTGGTTGTAATCTGGTGGCCAGTCTCTTGGCTAGTATTTTCGCCTTAGCGCTTATCAAGGAAATCAGTCTATAGGACGTACATTCCGGTGGAGGTTTGCCAGGTTTATGTATCACGACTATGGTAGGTAGGCGCTGATATCTAGGAAGGATCCCATTTTCGAAGCTATCCGTTCACATGGCCTGCAAGTGTGGTACAAGCTGGGGTGCTGCTTGCTTATAGAACTGGAATTCCGTTGGGCTCTACTGCCTTCCCCGTGTGTAGTGCTCCTATTGCCTGTGTGAGTTCCTCCGGTGTTATATCCTCTTCCAGAGCCGCTGCTGCATCTGGAGTTAGTATGGGCATGCGTATGTCTTGAAGGAACTCAAGATTGTCCTCCTGTGAGGCAGTGGCAGTTGGTGTATATATCATTTTATAATGCGTCGCCAGCGCTTCGGTGATTTGTTGCGGCGCAGCTGTCAGTTGTCCGTCAGCCAAACGGATCTGCGCTACCCTCTTACTCACCCTTTCTTTCTTTTCACACCAGGCCAGTAGCTTACCCGCTTTATCTCCGAGTTCGGAGACAGTGTGGAGTGTTTTCGTAAGCGTATTATGGGCCTCCTCCCGTGTGTAGACTTTATATACCTGTTGTGCCAGGTGTAATTTATGTGTCGTCTCCTCAGTAGCGTCCTCTATATGTGCTGCCTCTGCAAAGGATACTTCCAGTTCTAGACTATCGATGTGGCTTTGTCGTTCCCTTTTCTGTCCCACAATTAGGGAGATTGCATGCCCGCTAAGCACTGTCTTGTACGCTTCCCACAGAGTCGTTGGAGAGGGAACTGAGTGCTGGTTTTCTTCAAAATAGCTCTTTGTCGCCTTAATGAGGTCCCTGCTAATTTTACAATTTTTAAGGTACCCGGGGTGGATTGGGAACAGTCTTTACCGTTGTGGGGCAAAGAGTGTGTATGTAACGAGTATTGGTGAGTGGTCTGATATTCCTCTGGATAAGTGCGTAATCTCCGACATTCCCATCATCCCTGTGGCTAATGTAAAGATGTAGTCTAGTCTGGAGGGGCTATTATGTACTTCAGAGTGGAATGTATATTTCCTTACTGTCTGGTATCTGGTCCTCCAGACCTCTACTAAGCCAAGAGCATCTACAAATTCTTCTAATTGGAGGTTGGCACCACTAGGGTCCCTAGGGGGCTGTTGATCTATGGATGCATTCATGGTGGCATTAAAGGCACCCCCCATAATTAGTTCTCTACGCGGGAGTGCAAGCAGGAATTTTCCCAGGTCCGGAAAGGCAGTCTGATGTAACGTCGGTGGGACGTAAACTGACACTATGTTATATATTCTACCGTCCCAATGACATGTTATTGCTGCAAAGCGCCCTTGGTCGTCCTTGTGTGTTTCGGTTATAATCAATGGGAATCGTCTATTTACTAGGATCCCCACCTCTCTGGAACCGGAGGTAAAATCGGAGTGTACCACCATTTTGAAGCCCCACCTATCCAGGGCTTTAACGGTCGGTCCCTGCAGATGAGATTCCTGGAGGAGGGCTACCGCGGGATTTTTACATCTGAGGTAGTGTAAGACTAGGCCCCGTTTTAGTTTATCCCCCAGACCATTTACGTTCCATGATATCACCCTCAACGGAAGGCCGGATTGTCAGGAGGTCTGTGTCTGAGAACCAGTGTCACCCATCTCTGAGTTTGTGTTTGGCATGATCGTCAGAAGTGTTTTGCAACCCTTGGGCTATCTGCAATGTAGTCCCTCTAGCGTCTCCTGGTCTGATCCTTGTTGTAACACCTACCCTCAAAAAATTAACCAATAATAAAAATAATTCAAGTAACTGAACCCATCCCTCCTCCCCCCTCCCTGCCTCCCTGCTCCGCGGATTTAAAACTACCCGCCTCCCCAACTCAGCAGAGTGCCTTAGTCCCATAACTTTGTACTTGCGTAAGGGGGGAAGAGTCACTCCGTGTCCCCCGTTCATTCCCTTTGTGTCCTCGCAGTCTGTAGCAAACATCCTGCACCTTCCAGCAGTCCGACCTAAACGCAATGTTCAAACAGGCCGTCGTTTGTTATCTGTGTTGTATAGCCCTTCGTCTATGGGGCCCTAGGCCATCTTTCCGAAAGGAATCCTGATCTGTAGGTCGTTGCAATCTTGTCATGATGGGAAGTTGTTATCCAGGCTCGGCAACTCCGCCCTCGGATGAGCCCACTGTTCTGAGTGTATCATGTGAGGCATCATTCTGTGTCGCTATTAGTCCTCGTGCCAGCATCCGCCCTTGCTTCCTTCTCCATCTCTTTTTGTAGGGCTGGTTTAGTGAGTTGGTGTTGTTGCTTTGCCCCTTGCCTGTTGTGCCCTTTGGCCGGGTGCCATCCCTCCAACCATTCTCAGGCTTCCTCTGGCATCGGTAAGAACCAACTCTTCCCTTCTGCTTCTACGCTCAGTTTCGCTGGGAAGAGCATGGCGTATTTGAGTTCTCGACTGCGCAGCTCTCTTTTGATATCCCAAAAATTCCGGCGTTGCTTTGTTACAGCCGCTGTGTAGTCAGGGTATTATGTCACGGTACTGTTATCTGCCCTCAAGGGGGGCGCAATCCGGGCCGCCTGCAAAATCTCATCCCGGTCTCTAAAGTTGAATATTCGGGCCAGAACAGGTGGAGGGGGGCCCTGGGTCTAGGCCTCCCTCCTGGTACCCGGTGGGCTCTTTCCACCGAAAAGAAATTAGAGTCCACGTGGCTGCAGTTGTGTTTGGACCAGTTCTTCCACGAAGAGATCCAACGCTGGCCCTTTGATGCTTTCCGGTACCCCCACCAGGCGAAAGTTGTTGCGCCGCGAGCGCCCTTCCTGATCCTCCAGCTTCTCTCCCATCTGCTTGGTCGCCAGCTCCAGCTGACGCACTTTCCATTGCAGCGTCGCAGTATCAGCCGAGAGAGTCGCTGTGGTGGTTTCCACCTCTGACATTCTTTTATTCATTTTGGAAAAGTCTGCTCGTAGTAGCATTATGTCGCAAGATATAGTGCCGATGGTATTTGCTGAATGGTGGCAATCACGTCTTGTAACGTGACCTCTTTGGGTTTCACGGTCTGTTGGCCATTGTCAGTGCTTGGGGCCAGACCCGGCGTGTCTGGTTGTTCTTTAGTAAAGGTGTACTTTTCTAGTCGGTTACTTTGCACCGATCGCTGTCCTCTGCCTCCCATGGCACCCCGAACCCTGGGGGGTATGCCCTTTCAAATGGCTTGGGAGAGACAGTATTCGCCGCTGCCTGCCAACCTGGAGTTATTCCCTTGTGCGGCTAGTCAGTTTTCCTGTCCCTTTCCACTGGTAACTTTGGAATTCAGCATCAGTGGTGGCTGGACTTGCCCCCATGGGTCTGCTAGGCCGCTGCGTTGTACTTCATCGTACACAAGAGCACCATTCGCATCTCGACTGACTCCATCGACGTATTCAACGCCGCCGAATACCTGCACTTCCAGATCCACACCGACCCCAAGACTACCCTCAGAGGCACCCTCATCTACAGACCCCCGGGACCACGCGCACAGTTCTGCGAAGACATCGCCAACTTCATCAGCCCTCACGCCCTCCCCTCCGCCGACTACATCCTCCTTGGGGACCTCAACTTCCACCTGGAGAGCAACAATGACCGCAACACCACCGCCCTGCTGGATAACCTCGCCAACCTCGGACTTCAGCAACTGGTCAACACCCCCACCCACTTCGCCGGCCACACGCTCGACCCACTCTTCTCATCCAGCAAGCACGTCACCTTCAGCCACTCCACCGGACTTCACTGGACCGACCACAGCTGCGTCCATTTCAGCTTCAGAAAGAACACGGTCCACCATCACCCGAAGCAGGCTCCCCACAGAAACTGGAGCAAGATCACCGCCGACCAGCTCGCCACCTCCCTCAGCCAGAGCCCACCTGTCAGGACCACGGACCCTAACACAGCTGCCCTCGACCTCACGCAGTGGCTGACCTCCTGCGCCGACGACCTCGCGCCACTGAAGAACCCCCTCACCAGGCCCAGAAGCAAGAAGGCCCCCTGGTTCACCGACGAACTTAAGGACTCCAAGAAGGCCTGCCGCACCCTCGAGAAGGCCTGGCTCCTCAACAAGACCGCCGACAACAGAACAGCACTGAAACTCGCCACTCGCAGACATCACCAGCTCATCCGCACCACCAAGAAGAAATCTCTGCGGGAACGACTGGACAAGAACGCCCATGACAGCAAGGAGCTCTTCAACATCGTCAAGGAGTTCTCCAACCCCAGCACCGGCAACAACGACATCACTCCCTCACAGGACCTCTGCGACTCCCTCGCCTCGTACTTCCACCGCAAGATCGCCAACATCCACAACAGCTTCGACATTTCACCCCCGCACCCATCGGTCGTACCTTCGCACCCCGCCGCCACCCTCCAGACATGGACCGAGGTGACCCCCGAAGACACGTCACGCATGATGAACACCATCCACTCCGGATCTCCGACCGACCCGTGCCCCCATCATGTTTTCAACAAGGCAGCCTCTACCATCGCACCCCACCTCCGAGACATCATCAACACCTCCTTCAACACAGCAACTTTCCCGGAGAGCTGGAAGCACGCCGAACTCAGCGCTCTGCTGAAGAAACCAACAGCGGACCCGACCGACCTCAAGAACTTCCGCCCCATCTCGCTCCTTCCTTTCCCCGCCAAAGTCATCGAGAAGGTCGTCAACAAGCAACTGGCAGCCTTCCTCGAGACGAACGGATCCCTCGACCCATCACAGTCCGGATTCAGAGCCAACCACAGCACCGAGACCGCCCTCATCGCAGCCACCGACGACATCCGAGCCCTGCTCGACAACGGCGAAACAGCGGCACTCATCCTCCTAGACCTCTCCGCAGCATTTGACACTGTCTGCCACCGCACACTAGTCCAACGCCTCAACGACACCGGCATCCAAGGGAAGGCTCTGGAATGGATCATCTCATACCTCTCCGGCAGAACACAGAGAGTACGCATCCCCCCGTTCCGCTCCGAGGCCACCGAAGTCATCTGCGGCGTCCCGCAAGGATCGTCGCTCAGCCCCACTCTCTTCAACATCTACATGAAACCCCTCGCTGCCATCGCACGCCAACACAACCTCAACATCATTTCCTACGCCGATGACACCCAGCTAATTCTCTCCCTCACCAGAGACCCCGACACCGCCAAAGCCAGCCTGCACGAAGGGATGACAGACGTCGCTGAATGGATGAACATCAGCCGCCTGAAACTGAACACGGACAAGACAGAAGTCCTCATCCTGGGACCATCACCCTCCGCATGGGACGACTCCTGGTGGCCCCCGGCACTAGGCACCGCACCTGAACCGACGGACCACGCACGCAACTTGGGCGTCATACTGGACTCCTCCCTATCGATGACCAGACAAGTCAACGCCGTCTCCTCAGCTTGCTTCCACAACCTCCGCATGCTCCGAAAGATCTTCCGATGGATCCCAACCGAGACCAGGAAGACGGTCACCCACGCTCTCGTCACCAGCAGACTAGACTACGGAAACACCCTCTACGCCGGTACTACGGCCAAGCTTCAGAAAAGACTTCAGCGTATTCAGAACGCCTCCGCCCGACTCATCCTGGACGTCCCCCGACGCAGCCACATCTCGTGCCACCTGAGAGACCTGCACTGGCTCCCGGTCAACAAGAGGATCACGTTCAGACTCCTCACCCACGCACACAAGTCCCTCCACGACCTAGGCCCAGGGTACCTCAACAGCCGCCTCACCTTCTACACGCCCACCCGCCGGCTACGTTCCGCTAACCTCGCCCTCGCCGTCGTCCCTCGCATCCAGAGAGCCACCGCTGGAGGAAGGTCATTCTCCTACCTGGCAGCTAAGACTTGGAACTCCCTACCCGTCCACCTGCGGATGACCCAGGACCACCTGGCCTTCAGGAAACAGCTCAAGACCTGGCTGTTCGAGCAGTAGCAGACCCCCTTCCCCAAGCGCCTTGAGACCCTTACGGGTGAGTAGTGCGCGATATAAATTCCATGATTGATTGATTGATTTCACTCCACCTGTAATTTGAGCATCGCGTCTCTCGGGGGTGGGTGTCTAATACGTGCACCAGAGAAGTTCATGTGGAGTGGCGTGATGTTAAGCGCTCGTGCTGCGTCAAGCACAGTCAATTCCCTCACTGCTGGCACCTCGACTTTGTTGCACTGTAATGTTTTAGGGCTTTGCAGTGTGCATAGAGCTGGCTCAGCCTTATCGTGTGGCTTCACCGGTGTCCCTGCAACCAATTTATTCATCAGTGGGCCGTCACCCGCCCCGCTGCATGTAGGTGGTCGTAGCAGTAGTGCAGTCCACGCCTCAATATGTGTCCTTTCCGCCACCCCCGCTGCCCTGTGTCGATTGAAAAAGGTCTTGTCGGGGCGTTTACAATGCCGTTCTCCCGCCCTCCGAGTGCTTCAGCAAGCGTGCAGTCTAGCGGGTTTCTGATCTTTGTGCATCTGTGCCGGTTTTGTGTCAGGCGGATCTGGTGCTATCTCACTGTTCCACTCACCGCCTGGCCCAGGGCTTCGTCAGTTCCTCTGCATTACTGGCCGGTATCGCCTTCATCGCGGGCGGCCTCTGAAAGTACGTGAGGTCCCGCGTCGACCTCCGGACGTAGGCCGCGGCTCCGCCCATGTCTACAGCGGTCCTGGTCACGTTTTCGTCGCTGAATTTGCAGCGACCATAGCACAGGGCGCCACCGCCTCAGTTTATGGACGGTGCAGGTGCCGGATTAGTGTCCGGATTAACTGGGAATGTCGGTTTGAGCGCCGGAGCCCTCTAAACTGCAGCCATCTTTGCCGGTCGCTAGCCACGCCCCCCCCCAGTTTAGTCTTTTGTCGAATCCGAAAGTATAGCAACAGTCGGCAAGGTTTCCCTTGAAACTGACAACAAAGTCCCAGGACGTAGCCACTTACAGAAACTATGTGTCTCGATTGCTTAGTAAGGATACTCTCGACCATGAGGAACTTAAACTCGGTGACTTCAAGATGCATGCTGTCGCAGCTTCCAAACATCATAGGAGTTCTGCTGCTTCAAGGGAGACGTTGTTTCTTTGACAGAAATCGGCTGTCCCGTACAGCAAAGATGCAAATACTGTCTCCAAGTGTCATCAACACTCCATGTCCAGCGCCAAACGTTCCTGCTTATGACTGGGGCATTCTCAAACAGTTCAGAGGATTGCACTCATGCAATACTTCAGCAAGATGTGAGTACGAGCCACAGAACAGGAAAGCACAGATATCTCCGGAGATGCCAGTGGAAAACATACAACCATGTCGTTGCTGCATTTTAAGGGGTGCTAGAACAAGATTTAGAGTGGAAGTGCAGTGTTACTCCCTCTATTGAGGCTGTACACTCAGTTACTTGCATTAGTCATAATTTACCTGCAGTCTGCCAGCGCCCCGCAACTCAAGTCAAGTCCACCGTAGACTACAGCAGTAGCCGCCACCCAGAGACTGCAGATGAGCATCCTCTGGTGTCCTCGCAGGTCTCTGGCTGGTCACAAGCCTGCTTCAGGTGAGTTTAGATGTTGGACCATGGGGGTGAAGGGTCATGGGCCGCGTCAAGTACACTTCTTCCAGCAGAATAACCCTCCACGGCTCACATTGCTGGGTTAGCAGCACAACTGGCTGAGGTGCAGTTCAAAGTCACATCAGGACAGTCCGCTGGGGCACAGGTTCACAAACTTGCAGCAGCAGTTCGCTTGAGAAGAAATTCATGATACCGCAGTAGCACGGTCCTCCGAGGTACAAATTCACAATGTTGCAGCAGAATGGTCTTGTAGGACACAACTTCACAATATTGCTGCTCGTCGGGAGAGACTGTGCACTGATCCATGGACCATCCAGGTCACTCTCAGTCTTCCTTGGTGGACGTACACTCAAGCTTGGGAGTCAGCTGCTTCTGGATCACCCTGAACAATCATTTCTCCTGCAGCACTGGCATGTTCCTTGTAGGAAATTAGCATCTTTCTGCAGGGTTACCCCCACATTTTGCCTGGTGTTGCTGTTTTACTGACTATTCTGACTGGGATCCTGCTAATCAGGACCCCAGTCTCTGTGCTTATTTCCTAAATTGGACATGGTGAGTACTTAGGTACACTCCAGATTGGTTACCGCTTTTAAGTCCCTAGTATATGGTACTAAGGTACACAGAGCATAGGTACACCAGGGGTCTACCTTGGGATGAAGCATGTAGTATGGCACCCATTAGAGACCACTCAAATTGTGACTACAGGCCTGCCATTGCAGCCTGTGTAGGTTGGTGTTAGCACCACTTACGACAGATATAAGATTCCTTATATCTGAGGTCACTGCACTTTAAACCTATAAGTCACAGCTAAAGCAGGCCTTTCAATCTTGAAGGCAGGGTTCTCGGTTCTAATAGGGAGGGTGCCCCTGCATGAGCAGGACACCCCTCAACCCTTTGGAGCCATTCTCCTGGGTTGTAAGTGCATCAGCCATTAAGATACATAGAGTGGCCATGCGTCATTACCCGATGGCTATCTCTAAACTGGCTGTAACAAACCCTGTCATGTTAGGTATCAAACATGTTGGAATCATACCCCCACACCGTAAACAATGTGGGAGGTATGAATCCATGCACTGTAAAGCTCCTCCGGAGGCCCTCAGTGCTCCCGATACCAGTCTTCTAGACCCGGACAAATTCTATGGCTGCTGCAGACCAGAGACACGCTTCTGCACTCCTGCTGCTGAGCCAAGACCCCCAGGCGAAGGCAGGACAACAGATTGTCTGTCACAGAGAGGTGTGACCACCTCCCAGACAGGACTTCGTGTATTGGGGCAGGGTGGGGGCACCTGTCAGCGCCACTGAGACTGCTTGAATGGCCCATTTGGTGCCCTCCTTGCATACTTCAGTTCAACCCAGTTCAGGGAGCCGTTGGCTCCCGCTCTGGTGCGAAACTGGAAGCATGCAACCTACTTAAGGAATACTGTATTCTCCCCATGGACTACGACTACAATCATGCTTGCTGGATTAGATGATAAGCCACGCCCACAGAGGGCGGTGTCATTCAAATAAAAGTAATTGTTTGCAGGGGAGAATTTATGCTTGCTTTCTTCACTTAGACCCCATGAAGAAGAGGCGGAGTGGCCTCGAAACGCGTCGGGACATGGAAACACTTAATGGAGAAAGGGCAACAGAGCTGCGAGAGGCCAACAAACCGGATGGTTGGAATGTCGGGTGTGCCCTTCGAGAACGCAAGAGCCTTTGTATATATATATATATATATATATATATATATATATATATATATATATATATATATATATGATCATCTACTGGCAGTCGCCAGTAGATAGTTGTAGTTAGGACCTAATTTCCATAGGAAATCCGCAACATTCTATTGGAAATATCTTTGGCGCCGATTGACGAATCTTCGCGAAATTCTCCAAACTTTTGGCCAGCTCTGCTCCGACGCTGAAAGTTTTGCGGTGATCCGTGAAGCGGGGGCCGAGAAAACAGGGGGGTCCCAAAACGCATTTTCCCCATGCAATTTCCCGTAGGATCTGTTGTCGCAGCTACAGCCCGAACCGCTGAACGGAATGACACCAAATTTGGCAAAGAGGTAGTCCTCAGTTCGGACTCGTGCCTTTTGCATATTTGGTGTGAATCTGTTCAGTAGTTCCTGAGAAAATTAGGGTAAAAAAGTTAGTGATATCTATGGCCGCGGAGTATCCGCGGACCGTACCCGCACCGTAAGCGCACCCTCCCCGAACGGTGTGCGCACCCTCCCGATCGCGCTCTGAATGCTAATTGGCTGTCGAGCGTCTCTCTACATTCGAAACCAGGAACTGTTGGCGGCCATCTTCTGCCTCGGTAGAAGCAAGGCTGAAGAGGCAAGGGGAATAAGTGCGTAAAACATATAAAGGGGGCAGTGTGGAAATACTCTGACCCTCTAGAGGTGCTTAGGGGGTCCCAGAAGGCCCCCTGGGGCCCCCCTTTTTAAAAAAAATAAAAAGCCGCGAAATGCGCGCACGGTGCGCGCATCCTATTGCGTTGGATGCACGGAACCTCCCGCGGTGGGTTCGCGGATCTAAGGGAAAAAAAATTAAATTGTTGGCAGATAAAGATTAAGCTTAAGTGTTTTGTTCTTGAGTGGCTCTAAAAAGAGCCTTTGTGTTCATTGAGAGTTTTTGGTACTTATAAGTAAGTCCCTATACAGAGTCTAAAGTTGTTGAGGAAGACTCCGTTCCCTTCATCAGTAAAGTGTACTCCATCTCTCCTATACATCTCTTGCATATGAAAGCGCAGATTGTTATTGTAAATGGACCCCATTCTGTAGTCTTGGAGAAAAGCAGAAACAGATGTATTCACATGTTTCCTAGCTTTCTCAATCTGTGGACAAAAATGATCGGACCAGTTCCATTTCTGCCTTTGGCATATGTTAGAATACACAAAGGCAGTTTTAGGGAAAAGTTAAATCAGTTGTGCAAAGGTGTCCTTCATGAGCATTTCCAGACCTACCCCAGTCAAAGTGCCTAGGTCATTGCCACCACAGTGCACTATTATGAGGTCAGGGTGTTGGATTGCATGAAGGATTTCACCAATGGCATCACTTTAACCCTCTCTGTCCAATCCATTTAATGTCTACATTTGGCAAACCTAGGTTTTTGTGAATGCCTTTGTTTTCTGCATACCTTTGGCTCCAGAAAATGTAGCTGTGTCCCACAAACCACACTGTAAGCATCTTGTAAGGAGGTCTGGATGCACTCAGATGGTCTCTGTAAACGAAATTGCCGTTTGGAAACTAAGATGTTTCTAAAATGGTGGCTAAGATGCAATTTTGAAAAAAGACAAGAAATCATTGGTTGTTTGACAACCTTCTACACTGAAAGGTAGGGTGCATATTTCTGTTTTTTAAACGCTTGATTCTTATTGGTTAACAAAAACACATTGTAAGGAACATTATATATGATAAGCTGATATGTTGAGAAGTCAAGCACACTTGCTGTTTTGATTAGCAACATTGTGTGTGCTGAATTTGTGACCTGTGTGCTCAGTACAGTGTTCCATGACCTGTTTCTATGGCAACGGGCAGAAGGCAGATTGGGGGAAGGGTTGAAGTTTATGTCATTTGGAAAGGGTTGAAATGTTTAACCAATAGAAATGTGTGTTTGCTTTTGAATTTATGTGGGAAGGAATGTGATTTGATGTTTACATGTATATGTGTGGAAAATAAGAGGGAAACCTTGCCATTCTTTGGTTTTGCTGACAGGTGCACAGTGCAGAGATTCTGTATAAGAAAATCTGGTGTGTGACTGATATCTGGTTTGTGACTGATATACTTCTTAATCTACAAAACATCTTGAAAGGTGAGTTATTTAATTGTGAGGGGATGTATGTAGACTATTTTTATTTTAATCAGACTAATGTATTTTTTCTGCTAAAGTGTAGGGAGTATTTTTTTTCTCTACAATCTTATTGACAGTGTGTGTGCATGTAGAAACCATTTTGTGATAAGGATTTGTGTTTTTTCATGTGTTTGTAGACAGATAACTATGCAGTTCTTATATTTTGGTAGATTTAGAAACCACTTATTGTTTATGAATTTGTGAAATGAGTTATGTTTCTGCAGTAAAATGTAGTACTCCTTCTAGATGAAGAAATGTGTTTTGATATAGTGTAAGGGATAGTGTTGTTTGTCTAGAATCACACAGAGAGCCTGTGTGCATTTGGGAACCACTGTGGAGAAGCGTTTGGTAACATCGTGCATTTGCTGACAGATAACTGTTTTGAAACCTGTCATGTTGTCAAGTTTTAGTAGCATTAGAACACAGTTATGGCTTATGCTTTCATTAAATGAGTTAGGTATTGACAGTAAAGTGTAGTCGTGAAATATGTAGATTGTGTGCAGTTCCCTTACCACTTCCAGTGTAGTGAATGAGTTTTAGTAAACTCCTAGGAATACTGGTGCTTGTCTAGAATCACACTGAGTCTGTGTACATTTGGGAACCACTCTCAGAGAAGCGTTTGGTAACATCATGCATTTGCTGACAGAAAACTGTTTTGAAACCGGTCATGTTGTCAAGTTTTAGTAGCATTAGAAGCCAGTCTTTGCTTATGTGTTGATTAAATGAGTCAGGCATTGACACTAAAGAGCAGTCGTGAAATATGTAGATTGTGTGCAGTTCCCTTATCACTTCCAGTGTAGTGAAAGAGTTTTGGTAAACTCATAGGAATACTGGTGCTTGTCTAGAATCACACTGTGAGTCTGTGTGCATTTGGGAACCCCTGTCAGAGAAGCGTTTGGTAACATCATGTATTTGCTGACAGATAACTGTTTTAAAACCTGTCATGTTGTCAAGTTTTAGTAGCATTAGAATCCAGTCTTTCCTTATGCGTTGATTAAATGAGTCATGCTTTGACACTGATGTGGTGTACTTAAATATGTAGATTGTGTGCAGTACCATTAACTCTTCCAGAGTAGTGAATGAGTTTTGGTAAACTCCTAGGATAGTGTTGCTTGTCTAAAATCACACTGAGTCTGTGTGCATTTGGGTAAGGATTGTGAGAGAAGCATTTTGTAACATCGTTTATTTACAGACAGATAACTGTTTTAAAACCTGTCATGTTGTCAAGTTTTAGTAGCATTAGAAGCCAGTCTTTGCTTATGTGTTGATTAAATGAGTCAGGCATTGACACTAAAGTGTAGTCGTGAAATATGTAGATTGTGTGCAGTTCCTTTACCAGTTCCACTGTAGTGAATGAGTTTTGGTAAACTCCTAGGGATAGTGGTGCTTGTCTAGAATCACACTGTGAGTCTGTGTGCATTTGGGAACCACTGTCAGAGAAGCGTTTGGTAACATTGTGCATTTGCTGACAGATAACTGTTTTGAAACCTGTCATGTTGTCAAGTTTTAGTAGTATTACAAGCCAGTCTTTGCTTATGTGTTGATTAAATGAGTCATGCTTTGACACTAAAGTACAGTACCATGTAGTATTGTCTTTACTGCCCCAGAACTGAAAATTTAATATTTTTACCCAGGCACTTTCCTAGAAGTAGTCTGATGATTTAGTCAGTTTCTAAGTACTTCTGTTTGTGAAGCATTCATTACCAAATAGACTGCTTCAAATGTCCATGCAGTATGCATGTAGTTCTCTAACCACCTACACAGTTATTTTTCTCACCTTCAATTTTTCATACACTTCCAGGAAACACCCAATCACTCTCTTTGTAGTCTTCTAGTGACCCATTCAGCACCATGTAGTAATTCATTCACTGTGCCAAAACCCAAACATTTATAAATTCACCAAGACACTCTCTTTCCAGTACTCTAATGATTCAGTTACTGTCTAAGTATTCATGCACTGAGCCAGGACTTAGCACATGGACTGCTTCAAACCCCTATGCACTATGCATGCAGTCTTTTAACCACCTAGAGATTTGTCTTTTATACTTTCAATTCCCTAGTCAATATCCATATAGTCCAGCAAACATCTTGTCACTCCCTTTGCAGTCTTTTAGTGACCTTTTTAGTACCAAGTACTAATTCATTCCCTGTGCGAAAAGTGTACCAGTTATAAATTTATCCAGGCAGTTTCCTTGCTGTAGTCTAATCATTCAGTCAGTACCCAAGTACTCATGCAGTGAGCCGGGCCTTAGCACATGGACTGCTTTAAATGCCTATCCAGTATGCATTCAGTTCTCTAATGAGCTACACAGTTGTCTTTCGCAACTTCAATTCCCCAGTTAGTATTCATACACTTCTAGCAAACACCCTGTTACTCACCCAGTGTGTCTCTTTTTAGTACTGTAATCATTCAGTTAGTTAGCATGAAGTCTTTTAGTGAGGTAGGCGTTAGGGCATGAACTGCTTCAAAGTAGTATGCATTATGTATGTAGTGTTTTAATCATCGTCACACCTGTGGTTCAGGGCTATAGTTTTTTAGTCTGTTTTTATATAAAATGTGTTTGGACAGTAATGGAATATTGTAAATTTGAAAGTTATTAATATACATTTATTTGTGACTCTTTTTTGCAGATACTGTTTTTCAACGTTAAAATCGAGAAAGTATGCCAGAAAAAAAAAGAAAAAGAAAAGAACAGAGACAGGAGGATTATTTGAAGAAACATCAACCACAAGTATTGAATGAAAAAGATAATGTGGCTAAAAGGAAAAAAATCTTCTGGTAAGATCACGAAGCAATTTATTAAAAATGTTTGTAGGAGCAAACAGAATGTAGAGAATGCTGCAACTTCAAATAATTTTTTAAGTAAGAAAAAAAATCAAAATAAGAGGAAAAGTAAAAAAGCTAATGTTCAGTCAAAGGAGATAAAGTATGGTAAAAGAAGACAAAATCAGTATAAGGAATTACGCAAAAAAATATTTTACAAGAGAGTAGTGCATAATTTGCTGAAAGATGTAAAGAAATATAAAAAGAGAGCTTTATTTTATAAAAAGAAGAAGCATATTGAAAGCATTGTGGAAAAGGCTTTTGAAGTAAAAAGGGAACTGTTTATTTTAGTGTTAAACAGAATTTGCTCACTAGATAACTCAATATATGTAATGAAGGCCAAAAGTAGGAGGAAAAGAGTTATTAATAAAAAAAAATGTTGTGATGTTTTTTTGGGAGAATGGAAACACAGTTCTAGTTCAGAGCCTTTTTTTAATGAAGAGAGTTATTCACTAAGTGAAAAATTATTGTATGCAGTTGACACTAGTGGTAGAGGTTATGAGGTTAGTGATCGTTGTCCAATAGAGAAAGAGAAAATGGTTGAAAGAAATGCAGAAGAAGTGATAGCTGATGAAGTTTTAGGGAGACGCGCTAAAAACCCGGTGTACACTTGGGATTGCAGTAGTGTACGACAGGAATCTATTGAAAAATGATGTCGTTTTTTACGAGTCTATACTAAAAAAAGTGTAAAACAAAAGATTAAGCTGTTGCAAGGACTAGACCCTTGCAGAGTGAGAAAACATACTGGTTTGCAAGGTCATTCTCTGGCTTGTCTTTCTAGGAAAGTTTGTGAAAGTGTTTTTCACCATTTCAGAATGCTGGCAGTACATCATACTCAAATGCGTAAGTTAGTGAGAAGGTTGTATTATGCAAAAAGTCCAGCACTAAAGTTAAGTGAGTTGAACAGTGCTCTTTTGCGTGGGTCAGTTTCAGATGTGAAGCAGGTCTGTGAGGATATTGAGTTTTGTTACTTTGGGCCTCAGCAAGAGAGTGAAGAAACTGACACATTAGTAGAACAAAATGTTGAAGACAATGTAGAACCTGTAATTACAGAAAAATTTGAGGATGAAATGACAAAGTTTGGCGTGGGAGGTGATGGTGCAGGCCCTGTGCAACAGTGAGACTGAAGACGGAGGGGTCCCATCGGACGGGGAGGGCAGCCCCCGGGCTACTCCGGTCGCACACACACAGTAGATAGGTAAACACGACACAAAAGTACCCAAATTCACTTATTCGAGCCTCCGCCAGGCGTCGATGAGAGCACTGTTGGGGTGGGGAGGGAGGGCGAGGGCACTCGGGGTTAGGATTAGGAGAGGGGTTTTGTTGGGGAGGAGGGGGGGGGGAGAAAACATTTCAAAGCAGAAAGTAGACGTCCTGGGAGTAAGCCAACGTCATTAGCCGCTGAGATCGTTCGGGGACGCTGTCCATCCTGTTGACGCTGCCCGGCCTCCGGGATGTGGGCTAATAAGCTGTGTACGAAGGTATCCTAGCCTGCCGGAGATCTGGCACAGGGGATTGAGGCGCAGACCCGTAATGTATGTACAGTGATGATCCTATGATTCTGCAATAAAAACGGTTTTAAAAAAATAAAAAAATAAAAATAAATGAAATGACAAAGTTTAAGGTAATTTCAGGTGAAAGACGAAATGTGTCTTGTATTTGTTGTCGGCGAAGTCACTATAAAAACCAGACTAGGGGTGTCAATCTGTATTTAAAAAGTGAAATAGAAGATAATGATAAGTGGATGGAATTTGCAACTTATTTGTTGGTAGAGGATTGTTTTGATTTGGGATGTGAGCAGCGTATTTGCAAATATTGTTATAATAAATTAGATGAGAATAAAATGCCTGCTAGAGCTGTTCATAATAATCTAGAGTTGGTTGCTATTCCTCCAGAGCTGATAGATTTAAATACGTATTAGTCTATTCTGATACAATGTGTTCACCCATTTCAGGCTATTGTTCGTATGGAGTCCAAAACAAGTAAATTACCTCCATCAGAGTTGCAAAGAGGATTGAAAAGAAGAGTTGTGTATTTACCATTAGATTTAAGGAAACATGTTGAAACTATTGGTGTAGATCATGCAGAAAATGAGCCACTAGTCATTCTAGTTAATGGTGTTCCTACTAAGAATAAGAAAATCTGGCAAGAGTTAGTGGATGTTAGAAAAGTGCAAAAGGCATCATTGTATCTGATAAAAAACTAATGAGTACTATAGAAATGTGTTTGTTGGAGAAGAAGAAATAGATTTAGCAGAAGATAGTGAAACATTAAGTGGACAAATTGAATAAGTGGACATGTTCAGATGTGAAGAGATCCATGAACATTACAGTGTACATCCACTTCATTCCAAAGAGGTGATGGGGAATACAATTGAGTTGTTTCAAATGAAAAAAGCAACAGGAAGTCCCATGAGTGTATGGGAAGAGAGTTTGGAAGCTCGTTGTTTCCCGCAGTTGTTTCCAACAGGAAAAGGTGGACGATATGATGAACGTCCTGTGCAGATTCCTGCATCTGAATATCGGACAACAAGATTATATGCAGAAGATCCAAGATTTCGACAATGTATCCCTTATATGTTTCATCTTCTGTTTGAAAGTGACTTGTCTGGACTTTCATATGCAGTAAATCACATTTTAAAAACTGGAATGCATCTGCAAAATGTAACTGCAAAGGATTTTATGGATAAAGTGCATCAGAGAGATGATCATTTAGAATCTCAGTTGATTAATCTGATGGCATGTCAGCGTGGGACTAATGAATATTGGTACCGTCGACATGGAGAACTCAAATGCATGCTACGGAACTTGGGAACTCCTACATGGTTTGTTACACTAAGCTGTGCTGAGTATGCTTGGGATGATTTACTTGAATTTCTTCGAGAGGCAAATTCCAATATAAATAATATTGAATACAAGACACCTGGAGAATTGTGCTCCTTGGATCCTGTCAATGTATGCAGATATTTCAATCATAGATTTAAAGCTATGATGTCTCATCTGCAATAAAAAGAATCCTCCTCTTGGAGAAGTTGTGGATTTCTTTTGGAGAAAGGAGTATCAAGCAAGAGGTGCTCCTCACATACATATGTCGTTATGGGTCAAGGATGCCCCCAAATTTGGAACAGATTCAGATGAAAGTGTTTTGTCTTTCATTGAAGATTATGCTACATGTGCTGTACCAAATAGCAGAGAAGACAAAAACTTAAAAGAACAAGTCTTACGATTTCAAAGCCATAGGTGTGGAAAATACTGTCGACGAAAGTACAAGTCAAAGGATAAGTTCTATACCAAATGTCGTTTTGGATTTCCACGTCCTGTATTAGCCAAAGGAAGAGTGAACAGTTTCATGTCAGCTGTACGACATACCATCACAAGAAAGTCTCCGAAAAACACCTACAACTTAAGAAGAAGCGAAGAATCAAAATACATAAATGACTACAACCCAGTTATTTTATCCATGTGGAACGCTAACATGGATATTCAGTATGTTGCGGACAATTCTATTGCTGTTGCTCGATATGTAACGTCTTACATTACTAAATTAGAAAAGACTGAATTGAAAGAAATGTGGGAAGAGATTTCTCACGAGAAGACTCTAAGTAAGAAATTATACAGTTTCAGTTTGAAAATGTTATCGCATCGTGGAATTGGAGCATATGAATGTTCAGATCGGTTATCATCTGCAAGTCTATATTCCAAAAGTAGAAGAATCATTTGGGTGAGTCTAGGTCTTGCAGGAATGCAAAATCGGGTACTGAAATCTGTTCAAGAAATTTAGTATTTAGCAGAAAATGACCCTGAAAGTACAGATATTTTGAAAACCAATATGTTGGACACATACTATCCAACGAGAAGTCATCATCTTGAGAACATGTGTCTCTATGAAGTGTTGCAAAACTACACTTTTAAACGGAATATTACAGAGAACATCAACGATGGAAAATATGGAGTGATTGGTTCTGAAGGATGTCTGGTGAAACAAAGGAAAGGAAATTTAATTAATCACAGAAAACTGAGTTGCGACACTGCTGACAAAAGGGAATTTTACTATTTAGCCCTTTTGCAAATGTTCAAGCCATGGCGTTCTGAACTGGAATTACTTGGAGATTTTCCCAGCTACGAAGATTCATTTAATGCTTGTAAAGATAGTATACAATGCAGTGCTTTCGCAAATTATGTGAAAATGTTGAATGATGAAATTGATCAAGAAGCTACAATTGCAGCTGAGATTGCTAGAGACAGTTCTCAAGATAGTCAAAGTTCTGCTGCACTGAGTCAAGATCCACATGGACAACCAATTGTTGAAAATGAAGCAGCGATTGCCATGAATGAGGTGGAAACAGCAATGTATCAAGCACAAGAAGATGCAATACAGTTAGGAAACTTGGAAGAGCAACTAAATGTTGAACAGAAACAAATATATCAGCAAGTGAAAGAGCAGATTGACCATGGATTACTTCATGAAAAGAAAGACTGCTCATGTACATCATTTCAACCTATCCGAATGTATGTGAGTGGTCAAGCTGGAACAGGAAAGAGTTTCTTAATTAAACTAATTACAAGTTATCTGCAAAAAACAACTGAGTCGCATTTGTCTTGTGTTGTCACTGCTCCAACTGGGTTGGCAGCACATAACATTAAAAGAATTACTTTACATCATTTACTAATGCTGCCAGTAGAGCATGAGAACAAATTGGAATACCACAAGCTATCTGGAGAAGCTTGTTGTGAAGTTTCAAGAGTGCTGAAGGAAATGAAACTTCTCATTATTGATGAGGTGAGCATGGTTTCAAACTTGATGCTTGCCTTTGTGCATTTAAGAATGCAGCAAATTCTTAAAACAGAGTATGACGTGTTATTTGGAGGAAAACACGTCATAGTTTTTGGAGATCTACTGCAACTGACACCGGTAAAAGGACAACCGGTATTTAAAACACTTGCCCATGAAGATACTAGAAAGTCTCTTGGCAGTGTTGGTAATGTGAACATTTGGAGTAATTTTGAATACAAAGAACTGACAACAAATATGCGACAGGCAAATGATGCTAAATATGGAAGTATTCTTCAAGATATAAGAATTGGAATTCTTTCATAAAAAGGGAAAGAAGCTTTGGAGAGTCGATTACTTTGCAATGTCTTTCCAAATGAAAATGCAGTTGCTGCAAAAGTGTACGTGGAAATTGCTAAAAATAAGTCAGTGATTCGCTTAATGCCAACACTGCGTGAGTGTTCAATATTCAACGAAGAGTTATAAAAATTGGAAAATGAAGAAATTGTCAAAATGGAAGCCATCGATAAAATACTACATGAAGGAATCATTATTATTTTAACGGGTAAGTTGAGATCAAAACTAGATTGTTTAGAAAAAAAAATATCTAAAACTGCTGGTTTGGAAAAGACACTGCAAGTGTGTGTAAACCGTCGGATAATTTTAAGGCGTAATTTGGATGTAGAGAAAGGTTTAGTTAATGGTGAAATGGGCAAAGTGGTGGATTTTGTGAATTATCAGAAAAAAGAAGGAATTGAATTTTTAAAAATTAAATTTGATCAGATTGATGAAGTTAAAGAAGTTGGTCGTTGTTCAGTTCGTTTTTTGCTTGTTAAAGATTTATATGTCCATAGGAAACAATTTCCATTTTCTCTGGCATATGCAGTGACTATTCATAAATCTCAAGGATTAAGTGTAGACAGTGCATTGGTGAACATTGGATCTACTGTATTTAAAGAGGGTATGGCATATGTTGCTTTGTCGCGAGTCAGAACATTATCTGGTTTGTTTTTGATTGATTTTGATGATACAAACGTTACTGCAGATGCAAACTGTGTAAAGGAGTATAATAGGTTAAGGAGGGTGTATGCTCCAAATTTAGGTCAATATCCTGTATTTGAAAAGCGTGTGGTTGGTCAAAAAAGAAGGTTAGAGAATATCTGTCCTGAAGGTATCAAGAAAAGAAAAGAACAAGATAATGTTGTGATTGCAGGTAAAAAGAAATTGGAAACTGTTGAAGAGATTGTTGTTTATCAGTTTGAAAATAGTTCTGGTGTCAACTGCTATGCTAATGTAGTGGTCAATGTTGTTTTTTATCTTGAAGATTTGCAAGAGCAAATTATGGAGAGTCGGCAAAAAAGATTTTGTTCTCTGTTGCACTCTGTTTATGAAAAATTGACAACAGATAGAAGTAAAATACAATCTGTTTCAGATGTTCGAAGTCTTTTGGATATGTGTTCTGGTTCTACACAATTTACACAAAATATCCAACAAGATGCTCAGGAATTTTTAATGTATATGCTTACCATTTTTGAAAATGAAGGTGTAGAAATAGAAAATATTTTTGGCCTTTCTTACAAATGGGAACATCATTGTGAAAATTGCACGTATACATGTAGCACCAATGTAGACACTGGGAGATTTCTGTATTTAACATTACCAGACTGTAAATCAGTGGCTTTCAATAAATTAGTGAAAGGTGCAATTCAAAACATGGAGGGTAGCCAATGTAAATCAGAAATGTTATCCACATTATTGTTAACAAAATATGGAAAATACGTAATTTTAATGATGCAACGTTGTACAGCTGATGGAAGAAAATTGGATACTTTAATAAAACTATTTGTAGCAGCACAAATATCAATATCAGGAAGGAATTTTGTAGCAATTGCAATAATTTTCCATGATGGTCCTTCCACCACATCTGGACATTACACTGCCTATCGAAAATGTGACAAAGGCTGGACACTTTGTAATGATGCCAGTTGGTTTTCAAACAACGTTTGCCTAGGGAATTACAAAATTCCTACCTAATATTTTTGAAGCCAAAGTTTTAGGAAGCTAATTCACTCTCTGAGGAATTTATTATTATCATTTAATAGAACTACCATTGGACAGTTTACATAAAGAAGAAGTGCAAAAATACCATTTGGCATCAAGGAAAGGTATATTTTAGAATTATGGACTTTTTGGTGGTCATTTATTCGGTGAATATTTTAATGCAGCAATATTTACAGTTTTTATAAGTTAAAGTTATAACATTTTGTAATCTGTAAGCATTTCATATATGTATGATTTGTATTTTCTGGTATTTTACTGAGAATACTATGTTGTTGTTTTTTTAACAATCTTTCTGATTGGTTTTTTTTTGCCCGCTGTTAAGTGATGAGTACCACTGAAATCACTATTTCTAGTGAAATTCAATATATTCTGAGAACAGCAAAAAAGGCAAAAAAATTACTTTGTGGAAATTATGTTGTGTTGTAAAAAATGTATTATTATATGTTTTAATTTTTATTTTATTTTCTTTCACAGATCCAAATTTTAAAATGAGCAATTTTGAAGAATTTATATTTTAATGAAAAATAGGCAAAAATGAATAACATTTTTTATTCCTATTACTGTGAAGGTAAGTTTAACTAAGTCTCAATATGCAGAATGAAGAGGCCTGCAAGAATCTACAAAGTTGAAACACGTTTCTTAAAACACTTTGTTTATGTAGTTTTGAAATCGAACCATAATCAGATATCAAGTGACCTGCAAAAAAAGAGATTTGAGGGGTACATAATATTTGATCTTTTTAGCTGTTGAAAGACCGCAATCATTTCAATCATTCTTCTTTGAACATCTTTGCAGTCAAAATTCTGTGCTTACCTTCTATCATTCGCAAGGAAATTTAAAAACGGAAATATGTCACTTTTTGTAACATAGATACTCTTTCATATTTTCAAAGAGAGGAAAAGGCACTCTGTGCACTTTTTATACTCCATGAAGATATAACCTCATCATGCAGACCACTTTCGGTTGAAAGGGTGTTCTATAAGTGTTGTTGTGCATGATTGCACTTAATACTCATAGAACAAGACACATGACTAGATTTATTAGAAATCGTAAATCTCGATATGTGTGTGAATGGTGCACTATTCTACAATTGGTGTAGGAAAGCACAACAAAGAGAATTGTTTTAATTTCTCCACATTTTTACATCTTCAATGCATGCTGAAATGTTCAGCATACATTGAAGGAGAAAAATGCATTTTCTCATTGTTTTTGTACAGGAAGGTGTGTCTTTCTTTAGAAAAACAAACAGCACATGACACAGATATCCTTGCACTATTGTGCAAGGGTGCCTGCGTCACCACATGGCTGCAGTTTAAGCAGCCGTGCAGAGAGAAGCATAGATTTGCAACATATTTATGTACATATGTTGCATCCCTGTGCTTCGGAAGTACTACAGCACACTGCAGTTAAAGAGGTTACTGTGTGATGCTGCAGCACTTCCTCATTGTTCTGCATTTATACATTCACCATACGCTACTAATGCATTCATTCAGTCAATTACGTACTACACATACATTCATCTAAACTTTCACACACCAACAAAGAAATTTAGCTCTTTTTTGTAAACCAGGAAAGTTAGTTCTTACAAGAACTTTTTTTCTTCTTCTTTCTTCTTTTATGTTTTTTTGGGGGGTTTCTGAAAAATTTTGTGATTTTTTGGGTTTTTCTGAAAAAACAAAACAAAAAAAAAACAGGAGAAACCAAACAATGAACTTCAGGGAACAGTAAAAACAAACAAACTAGCAAATATGACTTTCCTGCCGGCGGCAGATGAGGTTGATTGACTGCTCGCCATAGCACAAAGTCTTATTGCACTTAGTGCAGAGCACTTTTAAAAATTGAAATTGAGGACAGATGTCCAAGGTTTGGTCTGAGGGATGCACTCTTGACGTGCTCGGCTGCGATGAGGTGGATGGCGCAGGAGCGTCTCTCATCCATCAGCACTCTTCACGTGCAAGATTGTTTGGATGAAGACTCCTCATGTGCTTCATCATACTTGCCGTGCCGCAAGAGTATTTCTTGGTAGGATCCCCTCTCGAGAAGACTCTTTTGCAAATCTTACATGTGACCAAGGTGGCATTGGTCTTATTCTGTCCTTCGGGAAAACTAAAAAATTTCCACACCACTGAAGCAAAAGGTTTTTTGTGTGGTTCCTCCGGCAAAAATTCATCCTCAGAGGTTTGAGGTGATGCAGGTTATGCCTGCTGCCCTGAAGCCATTTTTGGTTGCAAAAAGTTAGAACTAAGTGTATACTTAGACTAAAAAAATCTTCTTCTCTCCAAAGAGATGGTCCTCCAAAGAAGCTCAAAGACGAATGATTGAAATGGGTGGGGTCTTTCAGTAGTTAGAACAGGAAGTGTAATGAACCAATCAAATCTCTTTTTTTTGCAGGTCACATGGGATCCGCGCACCATGCGCTTGCGCAGCATGCACACAGCGCGCATCCGCGAAATTGAGTTAAAAAGAAATATAGGATTAGATGTCAAAATATATTAGTTTTAAGACTAGTTTAGAGTTTGTATTCAATTAATATTCACATGCAATACATAAATATGTTTTTTTAAATATTAAATACTTTGCGGGATCCACGGACCTACCGCGTCACGGACGCATAGGACGCATCTCGGAAGCGCGTAGAAGTCGCGTTACGTACATCGAACGTATCGCGTATAGGCTGGGAGTCGCATAGCGATCGCGCACTAAAAACGTACCCAACGCATACCATGCGCGGATGCTATCGCGTACGGATCGTGAACGGTTGCGCTTAGGGTGCGCGGATCCAAAAGCATTGAAAAAATATATATCTAAAATAAAGTTTTGCACTAATAGTTAAAAAAATCTTTTGAAAAATATAAAAAAATAGGTTTGAAAAACCCATTAAGTTCAAATAATATTTTTTAATTTTTAAAAGAATTAATTGAAGAAATATGTTTAAAAAATGGTGATAAAAAGTATTTAAAAAAAAAGAATAATTAATGAAATTGACACACTGAATTTGAAAAATATAGAAATTCAATAAAAATCATTAAACATGATATCTTTAGAGATAAGTTATAGATAGGAATTAGCATTTAAAAAACCTTTGAAATTCACTGAAAAAACCATAGGTTTCATGCATGTTATAGTTAGGAATTGGCATTTAAAAAACCTCAGAAATTCACTGAAAAAGCCATAGGTTTCAGGGGCGTTATAGTTAGCTGGACATTTCCCTCGTACAAAACCCTATAAATTCCCCTGTTATAGTTAGTTCAGCTAACTATAACTCGCGCCCCCGCAATGCACTGCTGATGACGTCACATATTACATCACTCATGACATGGTCAGTGACATCACTGATGACATCACTGATGACATCTCAAATGACATCTCAAATGACATCACTGATGACGTCATCCATGTGATATATTAGTGCATCTTCTCACACTCTAATATAACCTTTGATACACCAACTCAAAATTTCAGACGGCCTTTTTGACAACCATAGATACTCCAATACCAATAACTACTCACCCACTCATTGACTTTTAGGTCTACATACATGTCCACTCACTCACCTCTACAGTCACTCATACTTACAGTCACTCTGTGCATTTATACACCTATATAGACACTCACACACCGCCAATCATCCATTGAGGTACTGACACATCTAGTCAGTCATGCAAATAATTAATCACAGCCCAATTTACTCACCTATACAGTTAAACACACTCAAGTTCACTTACTCATAAAAATACTAACAAATTCTGTGTCTTCCTGCAGAAAAAACAAACCGCACATGACACAGATATCCTTGCACTATGACGTATACAGCCACTCCCAAAATCTCACACTCAGATATAGATAGATATATACTCTTACACACATATACACTGCGTTTCACATATGTAGTTACTGACTCATGTACAACTGAGATATACATTCAATCACTAACACACCCATACATACACTCACCCAACCATACGGTCCATCACAGATGCACTCTTAAAACCATGCACCCACTGAATCACCCACTCACACATCTAGTCACAGAGTCACACACACCCTACCCACACAAACACTCAGGCACCCATACAGATACTCAGACAACCAATCAATAACCCATATAGATACTCATATAGCTATTTACAAAACCATGCAGCCACTTATACACCAACACACAGACCCATACAGACATTCACACAGTTTAGTCACTAGTCTGCAGTAAAATACATTTAATGACTCACTTATAGAGTCAGTTATGCACCTAGAAAATCATCCATTCACACACTTGTACACCCACTTATTCTTCAACAGGCCTTTCCCTATATATATTAAGCATAATAAAACTGTTCAGAAACACATACTCAGTGGATGATCTCATCAGTGATGTCATGAGTGATGTCATTTGAGATGTCATCAGTGATGTCATCAGTGATGTCACTGACCATGTCATGAGTGATGTAATATGTGACGTCATCAGCAGTGCATTGCGGGGGCGCGAGTTATAGTTAGCTGAACTAACTACAACAGGGGAATTTCTAGGGTTTTGTACGAGGGACATGTCCAGCTAACTAGAACGCCCCTGAAACCTATGGTTTTTTCAGTGAATTTCTAAGGTTTTTTAAATGCCAATTCCTAACTATAACATGCATGAAACCTATGTTTTTTTCAGTGAAATATATATATATATATATATATATATATATATATATATATATATATATATATATATATATATATATATTCACTGAAAAAACCATAGGTTTCACACAGGTTATAGTTTGGTTTTTTACGAGAGAAATATTCACCTATGAAATTCCCCAGTTATAGTTAGTTCAGATAACTATAACTCGCGCGCCCGCAATCCACTGCTGATGACGTCACATATTACATCACTCAAGACATGGTCAGTGGCATCACTCATGACATCACTGATGACATCATCCTTGTGATAGAGTGGCGGTCGCGCGAGTTATAGTTATTTGAACTAACTATAACGGGGGAATTTCATTGGTTTTTTACGAGAGAAATATCCACCTAACTATAACCTGTGTGAAACCTATGGTTTTTTAAGTGAATTTGCAAGGTTTTTTAAATGCTAATTCCTAACTATAACGTGTGTGAAGCAGTACAAAAGGGAGTGGTGATGGATGGAGCATCAGAACCAATCAAACACTCACACCCAGTCAACAGATCTGGGTTTGATCCATCACCGTTCTTTAGCCCACTCTGCCACCCCAGTTCAGACATGGCCATATGCAAATCAGTCTGATCCCGTGTGTATAACGTGTGTGAAACCTATGGTTTTTTTAAGTGAATTTTTACGGTTTTTTAAATGCTGTTATGTTTTTCTTAATATATATATTTTTTTTTATTTTTTTTACCGTGTGCGCACCCCGCGATTTAAAAAAAAAAATGAAATGTTTCTTTCCCCCTGGGCGGTCCTTCTGTGACCCCCTAACAAAGGCTAGGGGGTCAGGAACTCTCTTCCCTGCCCCCTTTTCACGTTTTCTACCTTTTTTCCCCCTTTCCTTTTCAGTGCGAGAGACAAAATGGCGGCCGACACTTCCTGATTTCGACCGATTCGAATGTTGACTGACATGTAACAACCAATCAGAAATTCGCTCGCGCACGGCACCGTGCGCGCACGGTGCGCGCACGGTGCGCCCCTTTAGATATTTATATGCTTTTAAATGCTATTTTCTCAGGAAATACTGAACAGATTGACACCAGACCTGCAAAAGGCACTTCCCTGACCTGAGGACTACCTCTCTGCCAAATTTCACGTAATTCTGTTCAGCCGTTCGGGCTGTACCTTCGACTAAAGGTCCTATGGAAAAATGCATGGGGAAAACGCTTTTTGGGACCCCCCCTTTTTTCTCGGCCCCCGCTTGACGAATCACCCCGAGACTTTCAGGGTAGGAGCTGAGCGGAGCGCCCCATTAGTTTTGAAAATTTCGCGAAGATTCGTCAACCGGCGCCAAAATTATTCAAAATAGAATTTTGAGATTTCCTATGGAAACACGGTCCTAACTATAACTATCTACTGGCGACCGCCAGTAGATATATATATATATATATCCCCCAAGTAGGAAATCTTCATTCAGTCAATGTTTATCATTTGCCTGAAGAATAGCATGATAGCACGGCAGGAAACAGTGCTAAATTTTCACCATTAACCTTTTTTTCTGGAATCAAATCTTAATGGGTGCCAAGATACCCCCATTCTTGTGCATCCTTAACATAGTGTAGGATTGGACTGCTAGAAGGAGGAATTTGAGTGCTTGGAAATGAGGAAGGTGAGGAAAATATTGACATGCTATTTGAGAGAGCAAATATAAAACAAAAGTTAAAGAGAAGAGAATTAAGAGCAGGAAAGAAGATAGAATTAATAATAGGAATAAACAAGGTTAAATAGGAAAGTCACAATGGAAACTGACAATAGGAAAGCCAAGACAGTTAGTCAGTCACTCAAAATTCCTTTATTTTGCAATATTTCTATCGCATGTAAAGTGCATAAAACTTCTACACATATAAATTACACTTTAAAAAGGTCAATCTTTCATCTTAAAATACATTAAAATAACGTGACGCCATCAGTTAAAAATATCTATACATAATAAAATAGTACAATGTTAAGTTTTACAACAATCTAGAGGACCCCTATTGGGTTGGATTCTCCTACTCCGTAAAACTAACCAAAGAAATGTGGCCAGGGAATAGCACACAAGCAAATCACCGAGCATTTGGATAAAATGCAAAAGCTACCTAGCATTGCCTAAAATTATATTTCCGTACAAGAGGTAAAATAAATCTTTTTTTTGGCTCTTCATAAAATTTACAAAAAAAAAAAATGGTATGGAGATCTGATTGTGGAGCTAAACCATCACAACGCATCAGGATAGATCTTCTGGGGAGTGCATATTACTCGGATAGCCCAGCATCAGTGGGATATAGTTTAGTTCAATTCTTACTAGGATAAAGCAGTTCTGTGGATTCAAGACACTTACTAGGTATGAACGGAAATCCTACTGTATAGAAGGGAACAATTGCTAGAGCTTAACTGAGGGTTTCATGAGATTTCCTTCCCTTCTATCTTTCGCAGCTTTGATGTGGAATGTTTCCTTCAATTTGGCTTTAGAAATCAAACTGCATCTAGATGGATTCTCATGAAGTTCTGAAAAATCCAGCGCTCTTAGTGTATCTTTTACATAATGTAGCATCTAATTTTATCAGTTTGATCCAATTTTTAACAATCACTCAGAATGATCTGATTTAATTTTACCTTGTCCCTTCTCCAGATAGAATGCCACAGTGTGATTGGTGCTAGGCGTATTGTATCGGAGACAAAAGGGGCAGCAAATTCATTGTGACAATTGTAATTTGCACAAGTTCGTGGGAGAGAAAGCAACCCTTTATAAAAAAAACGTCCTCGATACGCTGCAGGGGGTCTATGTTTGTAATTCCCCAGACCGGTGACCAGTTAGAGGCCACTGATATTGCTTTGGCATTATTAACCTTCTTGATTTCTGATATTGCTTTGGACCCGAGATTTTTGATGAAGCGGAATATGGCTGTTATACTTTTTTCAAATAGCAACACTCTATTTGCTACCATAATGTTCCACATACGCTTTTCATAAAAAAGAATCCCCAGATAGATGTATGGACCACTTCCACACTGTGTGTTTCTATGTGAAATGTGGGTAATTTCCTCTGCTGATCCCCTGCCACAAGAATGCATGTTTTTGCTACAATAATTCGAAGGTCCATTTTTTTCATAAAATGAGTATAAGCCTCAATTAGGGTCTACAGCGCCTTCCCAGTTCTAGTGATCAACAGCGCATTGTTTGCGTATAAAAGACTAGGGAGGGGAGCCACATTAACATGGGGAATGTCTAAAGTTGATCGTAACAATGCGGCCTCCACTCCATTGGTCTAAAGTGAAAATAAAAAGGGGGGGAGGACGCATCCCTGTGTAACCCACCTCTGGATCTTGAACGGTCTTGTGCTTTCCCCCTCCCTACCGTACCAAATGCATGCATTATATACATTTCGAATCCAAGAACTGTCTCACTGATGCCCTGTCTTGAAGATACCCTAATACTTTAATTACGTTTGATCAAACATTCAACTTCATTGAATTACTAGCTCTATTAAAATTCTCTAACAGATGGAACATCTTGCTCATTCTAACCTGGATTCAAAGTTTCTTGAACATTTTACTACACCATTTGCCTGATATGAAGAGCTGTATTTTCAGTAACAGGCTCTGTACATTACTACCAAGGATCTTCAACAGGAAATATTGTGAATGTGCCATGACACTGTCATCACTGGTCATAGGGAAGTGAAGGTTACTCTTGAGTTAGTTCTAGGATCCTTCGGTCACCATTGGTAAACAATGACATTGAGCAGCATGTTTTTTTTTTCCATATATAAATTTCATTGAGCGATACGTATAGCACAATACAGTACAATCAACAGAGAAGAAAACGGGGGAGAACAAAAATAGGTAAGATATAGAATGTACAAAGACTGTACATTAACGTTTGAAATGTTATCATCACATAGTTTCAATCCATAACGGACTATAGCTGGAGAAATAAACCAGGTATAGAAGAAAGAATCGAAACCAAAAGTGTAAGAAGTGACAACAGTTTCCAACTTTGAGATTATTATTAAGATTTGAGATAAAAAAAACTAACATTTATATGACAAAGATGGAGCCATAATAAAAACATGTATGATAAAGTGACAGTGCATCATTAATCCCATTGGATGCTAGCCCAAATCCTATTGAATTTAAGCCAAGAGCGAGGCCTTCTGGCCTTAGCCAGGGCAAGTTCCATCTCATACACCTGTCGGAGTAGAACAGAAACTTTGCTAATGTTTGGACCGACATAGTTAATCCAGACTCTAGCGATACATAGTCAGGCACATACTATAATGATAGTAGCTAACAGACTCGTATACCTAGCATCATCGCATTTGATCCCCAAAAATATTTCTTATTAAGTGAGCTGGAAAGTTTGGCAGAGAAGTGAGATAAGAATATTGGAGACTTCACTCCAGAATCTATTAAGCCTAGGGTAATCAATAAACATGTGCCTTAAGTCTGCAGCAAAGAGTTGGCATTTCGGACAGAGTGACTTAGCAGAAGGTCGAGATACAGCCCACTTAGAAATAATCGCCAGTGTGTAATACAACATGTAGATTGTCCGATGCTGTTGTAATTCCAGATTAACAGAAGTTACTACTCGGTCCAATACGCCCATCGACTCCTGTATTTCCTCAGCCGTTATTTCAACCCTAAGAATCTGACTACATATGGTAGCTATCTATGTATCTATGTGCTATCATCATCATCAGCTGCTGCAAGAAATTTCTAATAAGCAGCACCGATTGCGCCTCGGCCGGAGCTCATATATATTCCAGACAATATTTCCGACGGGTTTGGCATGACTAATAGCCTCTTAAAAAAAAGTCCCTGATTTGTAAGTACTTAAAAGTACCGTATAACGGTGGAGCAGGGGCAGAGAGTAATGTTTACAGATATCCTGGAAACCCTGGTGATTTATTTTACTACCTTAAACTTAACTTGCTAAAAGTAGTTAGGATTGGAGGTCTTGTACAGCATGAACCCAGCTGACGGACCACAAGCTAACTGATAAGACAGGAAAGCCGGACCTGCTTCCAACCAGCTAAGGAGGCCCCAGATCCAGCCGAGAAAAGCAGCCCTGTAGTAGAGCCTGAAGTCTGGGAGATTAAAACCCCCTTGTGTATAAGGTAATTTCAAAGCCAGAGAGCCCTCCTGGAGCGTCTATAACCCTCAAATAAAACTGCCTATAGCACTGTCTAATTGCTTAAAGAAAGACCAAGGAACCTGCAGAAGTATTGAGCAATATAAGTATAGGAATTTAGGCAGAATATTCATTCTGATTATGTTGCACCTCCCATAGGTGTTGAGGAAGCCAATGCCAACTACCCAATTTAGCCGAGACTGTCTGGAGTAGCGATTCGTAGTTCAAAGACACAATGTTATCGACCTGACTGCTGAGACAAACACCAAGATACGTAGCTGTTTGAGTAAGCCCGAGTGCGAGAGGCAGGGTTTCAGATTGAAAGTTTACAATCGTCTGGATCTTGGCTAAGTTCAACTTATAGCCGGAAAAAAAACCAAATAGCTCAGCCTCTCGCGTAATGTTGACTACGGCTTCTCCAGGGTTAGCAGAGAAGACTGCGATATCATCAGCGTACGCAGTGAACTTGAGTTCCACACCATTGAGACACACTGGGGAAATCCCTACATTCTGCTGCAGATGCCTTATAAACGTCTCGATGTCCACCGCAAACATTAAGGGGGATAGTGGGCAGCCCTGCCGTGTCCAACATTGGACAATGAAGAGGGCAGATGTCATGCCATTCACTTTAACTGCTTCTACTGGCTTTTAATAAAGCTTCTGCACAGATGAAATAAACAGAGAGCCAAGACCAAATGTTAGCATGGTCAGCCAGAGAGCTTCCCAGACAACTCTGTCAAACGCCTTTTCTGCGTCCAGCATGACCATACCTATCCGTTTATTAAGTTCGCCGGAGACATCAGAGGTAGATACAGCAGTGTTAATGTAAGCTGTCATGTCTCTGCCAGGGACACAGCCATGCTGCTGTTCCGAGACTAGCTTGTGAATGAGGGGAGCAAAGCGTGAAGCCAGGATCTTAGAAAAGATTTTGGCGTCTGCATTAATTAGGGATATTGGACAATAAGAGCCCCAGTCATCAATTGGTTTCCCCTTCCTAGGAAATACCACAATATTAGTAGTACTCCATGAGGCAGGAGCATCGCTCCTACTAGAAATATCTATACTCAACTGCATAAAGACAGGTACAAGTATATCCCTGAAAGTTTTATAAAATTAAAGTGGAATGGGATCCTCGCCAACCGCTTTGCCTGAGGGCAAAGACTTTATAGCATCCTCGACCTCAACTAGTTCGATATCTTTTTGTAACTCTATAGAGTCCAATGAGTCGAGTTGAAGCAGGTGACTCTCCCACAAATAATTGAGAAAAGTGTATTTATTGAATGACGTGGACTCTGAATACGAGTTGGCATAGAATAATCTAAACTCCTCCGCTATGTCCTGTGGCTGAGTGAAAGACAGACCGCCATCTCCTTTAATCAATTTAATGTTAGACCTAGCTTTCTGATCAGCCAACACACGCCCCACCCTTTCTCTGTATTCATGCTGTAAAGTTTTATGCTTATGGTAATTGGTGGTAATTTTATCCATTAGCCCTCTATTGATTTTGGATCGAACTTTCAAAAGCCAAAGGTATATTAACTGCGCCATTGGGTCCCTTGCACCGATTACCCTAGCATGTTGCTGTTTTAGGTCTAAATAGTCAAGACGATCCTGTTCTGCCTCCTCAGTTTCATGCATGTTTTGTGCTGGAACAAACTGAAGAGTCGCACCCCCCCTGAAAAAAGCTTTCATACAGTCCCAGACTATTGAGATATTGGCAGTACCCAGATTATTACTTAGATACTTCTTCAATGCTCTTCTGATACGTACCAGATACTCAAGATTATTGAGCAAGTGTTTGGGAAATGAAAAAGCCTGAGGATCCTTTCTAACAACAAGTTGTTTCTGTAGAGTTAACATTACTGGGCTATGGTCGGATGTAATTTTGGGACAAAACGCACGCATGCATTTTCCAACGGTGACCTCTTAATAAAGATCATGTCAAAACGGGAATATTGTTTGTGCGGGTTGAGAGTAGAACGTATACCCTGGCAGCATTGGAAAGAGTGTCCTCCAGGCATTATCAAGCTGATGTATGTGCAATAATGCCAACAAAGCTGCCCTGGTCTTGACCATTCTGTGCTTTACTATTGGTAGTATCTATTTTGCTGTCCATAATGCAATTGAAGTCGCCCATAATGATCTAATCTCCGACCCACCCCAATAATTCGGATCTTAAATAATCAAAGACAGTGGGACAATCTGAGTTAGGACCATACACTACACAGATGGTGGCCTAACGCCCTGATATCAGCAACTGAACTATTGCCCACCTACCCTTAGTATCAGCTAATGTTGTTAAAACAGTAACTGCTAAATTCCTAGATTTCAATTTAGCGACCCCACGGATAGAGACTGCTTGTGAAATGCATATTAGTATGTCATGATCAAGTTGTCCCAACAGTGATCTGTTCTTATATGCAAGATGAGTCTTGGTTAGGCCTAGTAGATGTGGTTTGAATGCATGGAGTTCCTCCTCAACTAGTCGACGTTTTCTAGCTTGATTCAACCCCGCGACGTTCCAACACATACATTTTAAGTCAGACATTACATAATTTTAATTCAACCGGCTCCAACCTGGTTCCATCTTCAAGCACCTTATGTTCTGCACCTACATTTCCAACTATTTTATTTTTTTTTGTCCTCATGCGCCACCAAGGTTCTATGTGCGTGATCGATAGGTTAGCAAACAAAATGCTACCCCAGTCGGCAACTGGAGGGGACCAAACGGTGAGCGAGAACCTCGTCCCATAGCAGTATAGCTTGACATACCAACGATCAACATAGCATAACCTTACAGAGGATTTTGAAAATCCACCAGAATACTGAACAGGAGTATCCGGACATTACTCATACCCAGACATAGGATAGATGGCTTAATCATTGGACCTGGGGAAAAAAAAAAAAAAAACCCCAGACTCTCAATGATCCCATCTCAGGAGGCGCCAAAAAGATCTTTTCTCAGGATTCCCTATTCTGACCAAGTCCAGCTTGGAGACTTGCAGAGCAGAAGCAAACCATTCAATAACAGAGGGAGGTGAACAGTCCTTCCACTTCTTGCATATCTCTCTTCTAGCAAGCAATATTGCATAGAAGACTAACTTTTTCGCCTTATTGGAAACCCCCTCTAGGATTCCAAAGATCACTAATTGAGAATCCAATACTATGTTGAAATCGACAGAAGTTGACAGAATCTTACAAATAGCTTCCCAGAACTGCGACAAAGATGGACACTCGTAAAACATGTGGATGTCCGAGGCAGCCAAGAGACCACATCTAGCACACTTCACCATGTTCCCCTGAGTGAATTTGGACAGGCGAAGGGGAGAGTAGTACGCTCTTTGGATAGTATAAAGGTGGTTCCTGCGCAACCATGCCGGCTTCACGACATCCCACATCATTCTACATGATTTTCCCCATAACTCTTGCAGGTTGGTATTGCTTATATCTGACCCCCAAAGCTCATCAGGTAGCAGAAATTCCCCGTCTAACTCCTCCAAAATCAAATTGTACCATAAAGAGATCTCTTTCCTGGCAGGGGGTTTGTCGATCAACAAATTTATGAAAGTACTATAGCCACCTAATGGGGGCTTACTTCTCTGAGAGGGCTGTGCTATATAAGATCTATACCAACTGGACATCTGCAGATATTTTAGCCTAGATAGGCCAGAACCAATCTTCCCACTCAGGCAATCCCAAGAAAGCAATTCACCCTCAACAAATAGGTCTCCCCAACACTCCAACCCTGCCTCCCTGATGGGTAATGCAAGCACATCACACAACCAGGTCGGGGGATCGGGGAGATCCCATAAGGGAGTCCTACTGCCATAATACCCTATTTTAGTGGCTTTTAGAACCTGGGCCCAGGTCCTTGCCATCCCCAGTAGGATCTTCAGCTTAATCTTTTTAAAGTACTGCGGATCCCCAAATTTCAAAAGGAATCCAGACTGACTAACCCCCTCTCCATCAAGCAGGGTCGCGTATAAAGTTCCCACACCAAACTCTAATGGCTTTTTTAACAGCATTCTGGCATGGGAAAGCTGGAACGCCCATGCATACAACTGGATGTCCAGAGCAGCCAAGCCCCCCTTTTCCCTACGCCTCCTTATCTTTTTCCACGAGATTCTTGGAAGATGTTTATTCCAAATAAATGTATTAATCTCGGCCTGGAATGTTTTAATAAGGATTGGATCAAAGTACAGGGGAATAGTACTAAATAAAAAGGAAAGCTTTGGCAGAACCGACATCTTGACCAGATTAGACCGTCCCAGTAACGACAGAGGGAGACAAGACCAGGACTGAAGTAACTTACGACAGTCCTTAACTATCTTTGAAAAGTTGGTATTGACAATCTGGTCTAAATCCTCAACAATATCAAGGCCCAGGTATCTCAACTTCTTTCCAGGCTGAATACCGGCAATACTCGGACTCTGGTCCATACTCCAAGTCATCATTTCAGTTTTTGTGGCATTGATCTCATATCCAGATACTTCTCCAAATGCAGAGGCTAGCTTGAATATTTCTGGAAGAGCCATATGAGCATCGGAAGTATAGATAAGGATGTCATCCGCGTACAGGGCCACTTTTCTCTCCCAGCCCCTACACGCAAACTCCTTGATGTTAACATTATCCCTCAGGCTTTGGGCAAAGGGTTCAACATACAAATCAAATAGGAGCGGAGAGAGAGGGCAACCCTGCCTTGTACCTCTCGAGATGTTAAAGGGATCAGATAAACTTCCATTCACCAATACACAAGCACTTGGGTTCTGATATAAAAGGGCAATTGTCCGACGAAACACTGGACCCACCCCGAACCCCGCCAGGGCCTCCGACAGATACAACCAATTCACTCTGTTGAAGGCCTTGGCAGCGTCCAGGGTAAGGACCGCCAAGGGGGAAGGCTCCAAAACTGCCAGATCTATTGCCCCAATTAAGTCATATGTCAATTCATATAATTGGCGCCCTTTGACAAACCCTTTCTGATCGGGATGCAGGATTTTAGGTGCAACAAGAGCTAGTCTATTGGCCAAAATTTAAGCAAATAGTTTATAATCTGCGTTCAGAATGGAAATAGGCCTATATGAACTACATGCCGTTGGTGATTTCCCCGGTTTTAAAATTACAGTGATGGACGCACTGTCCCAGGACTTCGGGGGAGACCCGCCAGCCAGTAAGATGTTATTAAATAGTAGAACCAGAAAAGAGACAAGTTCCCGCTCGAGCATTTTCCAACGGTGACCTCTTAATAAAGATCATGTCAAAACGGGAATATTGTTTGTGCGGGTTGAGAGTAGAACGTATACCCTGGCAGCATTGGAAAGAGTGTCCTCCAGGCATTATCAAGCTGATGTATGTGCAATAATGCCAACAAAGCTGCCCTGGTCTTGACCATTCTGTGCTTTACTATTGGTAGTATCTATTTTGCTGTCCATAATGCAATTGAAGTCGCCCATAATGATCTAATCTCCGACCCACCCCAATAATTCGGATCTTAAATAATCAAAGACAGTGGGACAATCTGAGTTAGGACCATACACTACACAGATGGTGGCCTAACGCCCTGATATCAGCAACTGAACTATTGCCCACCTACCCTTAGTATCAGCTAATGTTGTTAAAACAGTAACTGCTAAATTCCTAGATTTCAATTTAGCGACCCCACGGATAGAGACAGCTTGTGAAATGCATATTAGTATGTCATGATCAAGTTGTCCCAACAGTGATCTGTTCTTATATGCAAGATGAGTCTTGGTTAGGCCTAGTAGATGTGGTTTGAATGCATGGAGTTCCTCCTCAACTAGTCGACGTTTTCTAGCTTGATTCAACCCCGCGACGTTCCAACACATACATTTTAAGTCAGACATTACATAATTTTAATTCAACCGGCTCCAACCTGGTTCCATCTTCAAGCACCTTATGTTCTGCACCTACATTTCCAACTATTGATTAGCTCTTTAACCCCTTCCAACCCTCACCCTCCCCATCCAAACCCTTAGATAGCATGGTAGGAGACCGGTATCCGACAAAACAACCCCCCACATGCCCTCTCCCTAGCGCCTACAGAAAGGAATCATCCGTTTATCCCGCTGTCGTTGGATGACAGCCAAAGGAGAACAACCCCCGCGACCCCCATCCTCCCCCCGGCAGTGTGCAAGAAAGAAAAAAAGGGGGGGGGGGGGGGGTGCCTCAAGCAATAAAAGAATAAAGAAAAGAAAGAAAAATGAAGATTCACAAGATATTTTAGAGAGAGAACATTGAAAAAGAAGAGAAGAGAGGGATAAGATAGTAGCATTGTGCTCACTTTAACATATCACTTTACATATCTGCCCCTCTCTGTACTTTTTGCCAGTGGATTCAGTCAGTGTTTCTAATAATCTTCAGGCGGGCTGGTTCCTGGAGAAAGACTTGTGAGCAGACTAACTTAAAGGGGTGGATTAACTGGTGAAGCTTCCATCGCTTGTACATTGTAGACTTACACAAATCTGAGCGCACAAACATAGTAATCAAGTCTAATTTGACTGGAGTAGAAGGTCGTGCTTTTACATACATTGCTTGACGCAATAGAAAATTGACCAGGAATACCAGAATTGGGCGTAGACGAGGTGGCTTAACTTGATTCCCTTGTGCGAAAGTAAGAGGTAATCCATGCGCCCGCTGGACTTGCGAATCCATGTCCCAGTCCGCCAGATCTAGAAACGCCTGCTGAAATAAATTGACTATGTACGCCCGTAGGTCGGAGCCTTCTTTCCCTTCCGGTATGCCAAAGACGAGTAGATTATGCCGCCATTGGCAATTTTCAAGAGCTCCAACTTTAGAATGTAGAAGTGCCATCTAATTCTCGCAGGTTTTTGCAAAGCTTGAGGTGAAGGTGATGACTTTCTTTGACTGCTGCTACCCGCTCTTGCAGATCCGTAACATCTGAGGACAGTGAGGCGACCTTAATGGTGACGTCCATGAGTGCTTGTTTAATCTCCCGGCAATCAGCTTTAGCTTGGAGATAGTATTCCTGAGCCTCAGCTCTCTGAATGGATAGCGCCTGCAAAATTGTGGACAGGGAAGGCACCTCATGTTCGAGAGATTGCGAGAGACCGGCGGACAGCCCTTCCATGGAGTTACTGCACTCTGCTGATATTGTGGGGGCAAATGCAGACCCAGGTACCTTAGGATCTCTGCGTGAATTCCCTTCGGAACTGACCAACTGAGCTGTTGGCGAGGCCATAGAGTTCGTACAGGGAGGAGATGATGTTAGTGGGTCTTCCCCCTCGACTGCCGCAGGTGCCGCAGCGACCGTAGGTGAAACGGCCTCCACATTGCCAAAGTTGGAGAGTCGTGAAATTATGGCTTTAACCTCTCCCTTTAATGCCACCCATTTGGGCAGATGACTAAAGCCAGAATAAGCTTTCGTGCTGCTCGGGCGGAGTTTTTGAGTCACCCAACTGTGGTAGTAAGTGGGAGTTTGGTGCCACCATGGCCTTTGACACCTCTAGTGCTTTTAGAACCTCTCGCCTTTAGGCTTTTCTCCCCCGCCGGGGAACATACTTTTAGTGTGTCTGATACCAAGACGTCGTCAGTCTCACCATCCTCACCAACTGCATTCACTGACAGAGCCACGTAATCCAGCTGGGCACCACCCTGAGTATCCAAGAGAGCATTGACAAGATGAGTGTGCACAGACCCAGTAGGTAGATCTAGCCCAGGATTGCTGCTAAGCAGGGATGATTGCATATGACATTCCGAGCCCGGAATAGTATTGGTTTGAGAGTGAGGATCCACATCGCTGGGCATTGTGGTGTTTAGATTGTTAGCACAAAGTGGTAGATGAGACTGTACTTGAGTTGGCAAAGCAGGTTGGATGGCAGAAGATACTGGAGGACTACAGTCACCTGATTCTGAGCCACCTGGCTGCATTTGTACTATGTGGCTCTCTCTTTCTCCCTCTCTCCGAACATCCGGAAAGACTTCTTCAATACTACTAAAGTCTGCTAAGGGGCGGGGGGGGCACTCCCCTGCTGTCCAAGAACTGGTAGTACTGCATTCATAGTAGGACAGGCTAGGGGATCACCCTTTTCACCCCAGCCTTTATGCACTGTATTAATCAGGGCATCGGCCATCTCAAGCCCCGGAATGGATGTTTCAGAGCCACAGGACCGGAGCAACCCACCAGCCCTGCCTGAGCACAGCAAGCGTACTATTGGTCTTCCCAGCTGGGAGCGAGTGTCTGCATCGACTGCTGCACCACACAGCTTTGCGGTAGAACCTAACCCTACTAGTGATCATAACCCTCTTGTTGCTTGTCTGTCTGTATGTAACGGCTCCAAAGGGCAATAGTGATGTATGCCCATTAACATATACTCAGGGGGTGAAATTAAAATGGAGCAAAATAAATGCCCTACAATTTGAGAAGGATATTGTGAAATCTAATCTCAGTCAAGTCATGACATGTTTATCCGATGATTCTACCCCGGAGATTGTTATACAGTGCTTTGAAGGAATCTGTAAAGATGTGGCCAATAATTTAACAAGAACAGTAAGAAGAATGGATTCACATGAAATTAGATGGTTCAATGCTGAGTGCTCCAGAGCACAAAAAGCTCTTAAAAGCCCTGCACATAGTCCCCCGTGATAAGGAACTAATTAGGATAGCGAGAAAAACCTTTAAACATGTAATTGGTCTTAGGAATGATGAATTAAGAAGACTTGCCTGGGAAGATCTTGAGAGAGTTAGCGCTCTCAATGACTCTAAGAGCTTTTGGGAAGTAATAAATCATCCCTTTTTCTCAAATGATGTAAGGAAGATGGAATCGACAATAACAGGGGAAGCTTGGGAATCTCATTTCTCAAATATAGTTAACCCAAACTGTTTATCACTGCAAGATCAAAGAGATGAAATACTAATTAACTCTGAAACTGCAAATCAACTTAGTTTATCTATCTCTCTTGGTGATGTTGAAGACGCATTGATCTGTTCAAAGGTAATCTCCAATTAAAGGACACCATTGTTGGTAAATGTTTTTAAATCAGTAATAGTGGGCCACAACCCCAGTTCATGGAAAGAGGCAGTGGTGGTACCGATATATAAGAAAGGCAGCAGGAACGATCCTGTGTGCTACAGGGCTATTTCTTTAATTGATGCTACATGCAAAGTCCTGGGGATGGTAATCCTTGCCCGACTGGAATCGTGGGCCAATGATGCTGGTCTTATATCCCCCACACAATATGGTTTCAGGAAGGGAATGGTAACAAATGAACAGTGTCTTAATCTTTCTCTAATCATGGGTAAGTACATGAAGGCCAAGGGGGGTTCGATCCACCTGGCCTTCATGGACTTATCCAGTGCTTTTGATACAGTGAGCAGGGGTAACCTGCGGACACTAATGGAGAAAATGGGCTTTGAGGAAGCCCTTATTACCCTGTTAAGCAGGCTGCATGCATCAACCACTCTCTCTATTCGTTATGGTCCAGGAGGAGAGAAGACTAGGCCTATTGCCTCAACTGAGGGTGTTCGACAGGGCTGTATTTTGGCCCCTTTTTTTTATTTCTTTTATACACAAATGGGGTGGAGAAATGTTTACTAGAGCAGCAGTTGGATTATCCTAGCATTGGAGGTCAGCCTTATTGTCATATGCTGATGATACGGTTTTGTTGGCTTTAATGACCAATAGCCTTCAAAAAGCACTGATTGCTTTCACTGATTTTATGATGGCATTGGCCCTAAAAGTACATTTTAGTAAATCTTTTATCGTGGTATATGGCCCCAAACAGATTAAAACGAGACAATTTGTGGTAAAAGAAAAGATCATTGATAAGGTACCCAACTTTACATACCTGGGGAGTGTATTTAACAACTAACTGAATTGGGACCATCTGATCATAGCCAGGGTTCAACATACAAGAAGAATTATAGAGGGACTGTTCCGTTTTGCGTGCAAGCTGGGACATAAGCTGGTGGCAGAAATGTTAACTCTATATATATCAAAATGCCTGTCAGTGGTGACTTATGGGGCAGGAGTATGGGGCCATCAAAAAAGCAGCCAGATATACAAATTTTAGAAAATAAATTCTTGAAAAGATATTTTTTTTTTATAACTCTTTTTATTTAAAAAGGCATGTAAACAATCGAAGCACCACATTGTTCAAAGGGTCTGTGAAGCACATTAACACAGCAGCAATTACTCATGGCACAGTACATTACAAATGTCATCAAAAATCACACATATCGTAACAGCAGCACCCTCCTCCCCGCTCCCAGGTGGTTCACATATATCCTCACGAAAAGTGTTCCATGACCCCCATATTTGTGACCATTTCAACAGACACCCTCTACAGACATATATAGGCACATCCGTCACCATACACCAGTCCATGTCCCTGGCCCAATCGGCAATATTGGGTGGGTTCGGGGCCCTCCATAGACGTGCAATATTACGCTTGGCAACCATGAAGCCCAACGCTACCCAAATTCTCTCCTTAGCCCTGAGGTCTGTGGGGTCCCAGATGTTCAACAAAATCAATTTGATATTACATGGTATCTGCTGTCCCAACGCCTCCTCCATCATACGTACCACCCTCCCCCAATATTTCTGTATTATAGCACATTCCCAATGTGTGTGAATAAAGGTGCCCTCTTGCCACAGTGCCGGACACAATTAGCGTCCTGAGCGTAGCCTATATGGACCAGAGAGGGTCCAGACAAATATGTTCTGTTAAGGATTTTGAGTCGGACCAGTCGGAACCTAGAAGAAATGGCGACTTCCCACGGAGACGCCACTGCAGCCCGCCACTCCTCGTCATCCAACCTAGCCACATCGTGGTCCCATTTACATCTGAGGCGGATCAAGGGATCCGGCATGTTGTTAATGAGTTTTCTGTATATAAGGGATATAGTCTTCTCTGGCAAATCGCCATCCAAAATCCTGTTCTCCAGCGGAGAGGACTCAGGGAGGTCAGTCCCTTTTGGGAGAACTGCGATCAAAGCGTATCTGATTTGGACATACCGAAACTGTTTGGAATTGGCCATTTCATATTCTTGCTGCAATTGGGAGAATGGTATGACTGCGCCAGATTTCCATAGGTCCCCAACTCTGGAGATGCAAATGGTTTCCCATTTGTTGAATCCCTGGGACCACCACAATCGACCCAACCGGTCACAGTGCCAAAGCGGAGTGGTCCTGGTGAGTTAGCCCGCCCAACCCAGACTCCTGGTAGCGTCTTTCCACACGAGCACAGCATGTTTAGTCGGACCGGACAGGGCGGATATCTGAGATTTACTATATACCACCCCCTCGAAGCCGCCACCAGGGAGGAGCCAACGGTCAATCCGGAAGGCCGGGTCATCATGTCGCCTATACCGGCATTGGTTGACGTCAACGAGCTGTGAAGCCCAGTAGTACTGTTTCATGTTAGGAAGCCCGATCCCACCGACGAACCAACCCAGCGTAAGCTTCTGCGTCGCAATGCGGGGGGTGGGGCTTACCCTCCCAAAGTATTTCCCGCACCAAAGACTATTTCCTTGAAATATGACGCTGCTACCGGAATTGGTGTATTCTGTAGCGCATATAAAAGTCAGGGCAGGGACACCATTTTAAATAGCGCTTCACGCCCCAGAGGAGTTAGGGGAAGTGACTTCCAGTGCTGGACATCTGATTTAAGGCACGTTAGCGGAGGCCGGAGGTTGGTCTCGCAAAAGCGAGACAAGTCTTTGGATACCCAGATATTTGAACCCCGCCGCGGCCTCCGTCAATTGACAATCTCGGGGAAGTCGGGACTTCTGGCCATGGAGGACGTAGAGCACAGATTTGGACCAGTTGATCCTGTAACCTGCGAATCTGCCAAAGATGTGAAATATGTCCATCACCACGGCGAGCTATTTTGCCGGGGAGGTAAGATAAAGCAGGATGTCATCCGCGTACAAAGATATGCGGTCCTGCCAGCCGTGAGTCCATCTCACGCCCCTGATAGCTGGGTCCCAACAGATCCACGCCGCCAGGGGCTCCAAGGCGAAGAGGAGCGGTGACAGGGGACAACCTTGCCTGGTTACCCTTCCCAAGGGAAAAACAGGAGACTTGCGATTATTAACGACCACCTGCGCCAGTGGTTGGCAATACAAAAGGCGCATCAAATTAATAAATTCCGGAGCACCGCGAACATATAGGGCCATTCTATGGTGTCGAAGGCTGATGCAGCATCAAGGGATACCACCACGGCATCCTCTCTTATGGTATCAGCCCTGCAAAGAACTCCATGTAATCGGCGGAGATTAAGAGGCATAAACCTGGACTGATCCGGTGGATCAGGGTGGGAAGAACCTGCAACAGATGAGTGGCGAGGACTTTCGCAAGGATTTTTGCCTCGCAGTTTAGCAACGAGATAGGCCTATACGAAGAACACTGATCTGCAGGTTTTCCTGGCTTGTGGATGACTATGACGGTGGCCAATCTATGGTCTTCAGGAAGGATTCCAATCTCTTTACTCTCCCGGTACATATCAGTAAGATAAGTGGCATTGGTATTCGCCGTCAGCTTGAATAATTCTACGGGGATCCCATTGGGACCCGATGATTTCCCTCCCCGCAAGTCATGGATAGCCTTCTCCACTTCGGTCACAGTTAAGTCTCGCTCCAGATTGGAGCTGTCCTCTGCAGTACGGGTCGGCTGAGTAGAGATAGAGCATCCTCCTCCGAATAGGTCGTGCTGGAAGTGTATAGGGAACGGTAGTGTTGCCCAAACGCATCCGTAATGTCTTGCGGCGCGGTAACTCGAGAATGCTGGTCGGTTCCAATTTCCACCACCACTCACCTCGCCCCCTCTCTACGATCCAATTATGCCAGCAGTTTGCCTGCCTTATCGCCTACATCATAAACCCTGCTGAGAGTCGCCCTGTATTGTGCCCTAGCCGCATCCGTGGCCAGGTCAGAAAATTCTTTCATCTTAGTTCAGCGCCTATGACGCGATTCTTCCGAGTCTTGTATTTGAACTGCGCATTCCAAGACCAGGACCTCCCCCACTAGGCGCACCAAGTCTGCGGCTTTTTCTTTACGTTGCCCAGCAATCTGTCCCAACACTACCCCCCCGAATAACAGTTTTGTAGGCTTCCCAGAGGGAAACGGACGAGCTAACGGAACCCTGATTCATCTGATAATAGAGGTCGGTTTCACCCAATACGTTATCCCTAACTGAGGGAATAGTGAGATACCAGGGGGTTAGCGATGCCACGCGGCCAACCGTGGGTTCCCCCACTTCCATCCTGCACAGCACGGGTGAATGATCCGATATTCCCCTAGCCAAATGCTGAATCTCTTTGACATTGTGGATCTGGTTCGCAAGTGTGAGTAGATAGTCGATTCGTGACATGCTACGATGGGGCCCCGAGAGATGCGTGTACTAGAGCTCACTGGGATGTAAATACCTCCAAACATCCACTAGGCCTATGGCTCCACAGAAAGCTATGTATGCGTTTGCGTGACATCGGCAGGTCTTTCCGGGGCCAGCGATCCAGGAAATCGGAAACGATAGAGTTAAAATCTCCCCCAAACAACAGTCTCCCGTCCGGTAGAGTCAGGAGGAGATCACCAAGATCTATAAATGCCTGTGTGTGTAAGCCTGGCGGAACATACACGGATACCAAATTAAGGGCAGCCCCCTCCCACACCCCGGACACTGCCACGAACCTGCCCAGGGGGTCCGTTTGGACCTTATTAACAGTCAGGGGGAAGGACTTGCGAACTGAAATGCCCACCCCCGCGGGAACCAGAACCTAAGGCAGAATGAGCAGCCATCTGGAATCCCCACCGAGACAGGGCCTTACAACCATTACCCAACAGATGGGTCTCCTGCAAAAAGACGACATCCGGTGAGTGCCGCTTCAAGAACTGGAGAACCACCCCTCTTTTGATTTGGTCACCGAGCCCATTCACATTCCAGGATAACAGGTTGAGTTTCTGTCTATTTATGGTACCCATAACCAGATGTCGTAGATACTCGACACTCCGCTGAGGAACACAGCAAGGGGAAGAAAGGGAAGGATGTCCTTGCAATCTTGAATACTGTTGCTAATGAGAACACCACAAGCGCCTCGGCAGCCGAGTCCTGCTCCCTAGACCAACTGAAAGTGACATGCCAAAACAAAAGTAACACAAAAATCAACACCCAACCCCAATTCCTTCCCACCCGCCCTACTACCCTACCTAGCATCCCCCCAAACCCCCCACCCTGCCTCCCTGCTCTGCAGTAACAAAACCTCCCACCCCCAAACTAGCAGAGGGCCTATCGCCCACCCTTCAAAAAACTTACGGGTCCGTGTAGCCGAACCGAGCTCTCGTCTCTGAGTAATAGTCTCACCGTTGAACACCATGAGGCTTACCATGTCTACGTTCAGTGCCTCAGCAAGGGCCCAAGATAGTCCCCATACTGCCAACTTAATGAGCAAGGGAACAGACAAGGTTAAGGAAAGAGTCAACAAAATCATGCCCGACATTCCAACCCCAAGCAACAAAGGACTAGCGCAATTAACGGGGGCAGCAGCCTCCCCACAATCCACCGCCCACCCAAACACAGGTCACTTCCCCCAAGGAAAGGGATACTGATCAATTATTCAGCGCTCCTACAGCCGAACCGAACCCACAAGTCTGTGAAAGGGTCACAATATGAACAATCACCATACATGCCAAACACATTTATACCAAGAACAGCAGCCACGCCCCAGGATACATTCTACGACACCCAGTTGTCCGAACGGGGAACAGTAAAATTTGGGAAGGTCAGACAGGCCAAGTCATACATGACAAAATAACTCAGAGGAACAAAGTCTGACACTTATGGCAGAGGAAAATCAATCCCCACCACCCATCAGTCATCCAGACCGTTCCTGCTTCCCCAGGGAAAAACATACAGACCAGGCATTCGGCACCGCCCGCCGCTTCACTCAAGTCCTGCAGCGGTGAGCCACCACCCGAAGCTCGGGCGTCGCCGTCCATCCTCACACCTCGGCCTTGGTTGTTACGGCGGCACCCGTGCGCCATCCCTCGAGCCAGTCCCAGGTCTCCTCTGGGGTGTTGAAAAACCAGGATCTCCATTCCGATTCCACTCTCAACTTGGCCGGGAACATCATAGCATATTTCAAGTTCTTGTCATGGAGCGCCTTTTTAACCTCCAAGAAGCTCCGTCGTTGCCTTTGTACCTTGAGGGTGAAGTCCGGGAAGAAAGTGATGCGACTGTTTTGGAATTCCACTGGCGAGGCAGAGCTGGCACACTGCAGGATAACATCTCTGTCGTGGAAGTTGAAGATCCGAGCAAGGAGCGGACGCGGGGGGCCCCGGGTTCGGCCAGCTGCCCGGCACTCGGTGCGCCCGCTCCACCGAGAAGTAGTTGGAGAGTCCCCGCGGCTTGAGGTGAGTAGTGATCAGCTCTTCCACGAAGAGGTCCACCGAAGGCCCCTCTGCTCATTCCGGAACATCAATGATGTGAACGTTATAGCGCCCAGAGCGCCCTTCGTATTCATCCAACTGCGCTTCGAGCTTCGCAGCATGCGTCTGCAGGGCGTCCACCCTCCACTGCAGCTCCTATGTGTCGTCCACCAGGGAGGTTGCTTTAATTTCAACATCTTTGAGGCGCGAATTCATTGATCGAATGTCCTCCCTGATAAGGGACACCTCAGTGGACACCGTGTCGATGTGTGATTCCAGGGAAGTCCGGATGGTAGTGATGGCTTCCACAATGTCCTGCAGTGTTGGTTCCTTTTGTTTACCCCCAAACTCAGACTTGTCGGACGCAGCCTGTCCCCCCTTGGGACTCGCGCCTGGTCCCCCGTCCCAGGCGTATTTCGTCAGCTTGGCCTGGAGCGTGGCTTTCGAACTGCGACCTCCTGCCATGATAGCAGCAAATCACTCCGATGGAACCCACTGGCGGTCAGGACCAGCCACCACACGTTTCAGATGCAATTGGATCACCAACGGCTACCTCTTGGCGAAGCGCGCACAAGTCACCTTTGCGTGGAATCCTCCGGTGCATGAGTAGCACCAAGAGCGCGTCAGGGCCGGTCAACGGATACTCCTCAGCAGCGCATCCCAGTCCACGGTCAGGGAAAAGGGGATCTGCACCACAGGAGCCAGGCAGCAAAAGTCAACACCCCTCCTGGCAACAACCCTGAGACCAGTAACACCAAGCCACAATTTAAGAGTACTGGACAGCCACAGGGGGCTTTTGCAGCATCAGATACTACAGGCACGTATGGTATGGGTTCCAAGCACCAGCGGGTATTCCAAACCCTGTCAGCCTCCGTAGTGGGCACTCTGTACAGGCACAGTATTCCAGAGCTGGTTTGGAGGCGTATCAGCGCGGTGGCATGTGTTCCGCTCCTCCGTAATGCTTGGGGCCCCAACACGCCTCACAGGTTTCACCGCGATCAGCCCGATCGTAAACACTGTCTCCTACCTGCGCAGGGCCGCCCCCACACCTCAATCGGCACTTCTGTGCGGAGGGCAGTGGCGGACGTCGGTGTAGGTGCAGAAATCTGGAGCCGCCGGGCACTCCAATAACCACGCGGCTCGCAGCTTGTCCTCACGCCGAGGGACCGATGACACACCCCCAGCGAGCCGCTGTCCATAGAAGACGACAAGAGCCATTAAGGTTCCGCCGCCGAATTCGGCCAGGGTGCAGCCCACAAACGTACCCCAAATCAGGGGCAGGAGGAAGTCCGAGCGAAGGTCGTGCGCGGTCCAGAGCAGTCTCAGCTGCCGGGCCGCGCGACTGCTCCACAGCTCCAGTGTCGTAGGTCTCACCGCGGACGTCACACACCTCTCCTCCGGTCACAGGAGGCAGCAATCGTCTCCGCTACCCTTCCGATCACTGTTGCAGCAAGGTAAGCCCCAATTTGAACAGTTTTATATGGATAAACGACGGATTATTGGCTCAGTCGGCGTGGCCGACAGATCAGGCGGCCATCTCGATGCTCGGCTTGGCCACGCCCCCCTTGAAAAGATTATTGATGATTCCCATCAGTTCTCCCACAAAATGTTGTCACTCTGAAGTGGGTTTGGACTATGTCAGAGATAGAATAAATATTGCCCCACTGATCCTTTGGGGAAAGGTGTGGACCTCGGAGGAATTATCATTCTGCAGGGCGAATATTCGAGATTGTATGAATTCGGAAACGGCCCTGTCTATCCCCTGGCTTTGCTATGTCAAGAACACTTTTAATAAGAATGGTTTAGGACGCTACTACGACAATCCCGATGGTATACAATCTAATATAAAACTTATCATAAAAAAATGCATATTACAACGAAATAAGAACGTCTAACCATGACACTGATATATTTACTTGTGGGCCGATAGGCCGTCCTCAATTTTACTTGTCTTTTACTATCCATACACAAACACGTTTCCTTAAGACTAGGTTTCGTCTTGCACATTGCACTTTCTTGTGGCTTTTCCTAAACAGGCAAGTTGATGTGAGAGACTGGCTTCCTGTCCTTGTAATAATTTAGCCCAACAAAGCACAATGCACTTTATGCTGTTTTGCACACTTTATAAAGACATTAGATCACACTTTATTAAGCCCCTCTTGAAGGAAATTCGCCCTTGTTCGTATCAAGAGGGTTTTTAATTATTTACGACCTTTGTCCACTAATGCAATCTGTAGCGCTGTGCTCAACTACATTAGAACCGCGTTGTTAATTAGGAAACGGTATGAACTGTGATAGGAAATTACATTGATGAAGTGCTGTATATTATCAAAACTTGTTTTTAAAAAAAATTAATTGTGAATTAATACATATATACACCCCAATTGTTGTATAGGAGGTTTTACGTTTTATCAAATTGTTTTATGTGCTTTATTTGTGTATAGAACACTTTTATGATTCATATGAATTGGGGAGAGGAGTTGGCCTAACGGTTAGGACGCTCGACCTTGGACCTGGGTGTGAGAAGTTGGCCTGGCATATGCTGTCTCCTAGTTATAGGGACACCTTGCACCAGTCCAATTCGACTCTTATTGATGATAGGTTTAAGACAACCTTTAAAGAAAGCTATCCTAGTGGTAGCTGTGGAGAGCAGCCTTCAGGCTAAGTCTTGAAGGAGTGTTAAGCTTATTGTTTTACCATAATAACCTCTTGAATAACCAAATGAAAGAGTAGCCCACACAGGTATATATATATAAAATATATGTATTTATTCTAGACAGAATCCCACAGTCTCTTTATGAACGTGTGGCTAAGTTACAATATCAAACAAGCATTGATAGACACAATAAATAGCACTATTAACATTGGGCCCCAGGGGGGACCAAACCATATACTAAAAAAGTGGTATAAGAACCACGACAATTCTACAGGCAATGCCTAGGGCATTCAGGATCGCTGGCCTCTTAAGAATCCACCCCAGGTTATGAGGAAGGGGACCCACGGGAGGCACGTGCAGTGTAAGTAGCTGCTATCGGGATCTCTATTACAGCCTATGGAGAATGTCGCGGTTGGAAATAAACAGTTTAAAAATACTTCTAGCAGGAGTACAAAGTTAAAACTTCAGACTTAAGCTTTTGAAGAGCCCACTACCACGAGAGTAACGAGGTACCACTGTTACCTGCCCCAGGGAAGCCGGGTGCATAGGTCGTTTCTGCTGTCGGGTCGCGAGCTGATTTTCAATGGGAAAATAGTCAAAAGTTCTGCTAGCCAAAAGCGTCGATGATGTTGTGAAGATCAAAGATGTGAAGATTGTAGAGAAGCACCTGAAAGCAGAGGGGACAGAGTCTGGGTCACGGCAAAGTGACCAGGAGGCTCAAAGCAAAGAGCCCTTCGATGTCAGGTGCTTCAGGTGGAAAGTGGTGTAGCTTGGATCTGCAGCCACGGGCTCCGGGAGGCTTCAAGGAAGGCCAGCTTCAGGAGGGCGACTGTCCCACGTCGGATGAGGGTCGCTGCGGTGTTAGTGTCCGGATTGGATCCACTAAGCCTTGGCAACCGCAACCCACAAAGAATGAACAAATCTGCTACAGTGCAGACCCATGAGGTCTGGGAGAGGTCTACTTCGAGGAGACTGTAGAGCAGGCCTGGAGTAACCAGGGGAACTCTTGTTTGCAAAGATAGACCTCCGCTAGGGCCCACAAGTCAAAAGACAAGGGACCGCGGGAGGCGGCAATTTGGTGTGCGTAAAAGGGCACCCACGGGCCACCGGAGGGGGCTAGGGCGCTGGTCTTTGGCACAAATGCTGTAAAGTGGTTGGCTCGAAAACGGGCCAAAGCACAACTTCCCCACTGGTCAGGGTCATGTGCTACGCAAGAGGTGGCCGGTGTCTCGGGGTATTGGGGATCTCGGCACCCACGCGGTCCACGGTGCCCAAACTCGTTGAGCACACTCACTGGCCTCTGGGATGCGCTGGAAACACCTCAAGGTTTCTGGAAGTCGTCGAAGTTCGTGAGAGCAGCGAAGTTCCAACCGGGTCACTTGCAGTGTTTCAGGTGACTGCCAAGCAGGGGGATAACTCCTTTATCCCAAGGGAGATTTCTTCCGTCAGCTGGGCAGCAGCAAGTCGAAGGTCAAGACTGTAAAGTTCAAGATTAATCTGAGGCTCTGGGGCCACGTTATTCACCTTTATCCCCAAGATTAGGGGAGTGTCCAGAGTAGTGTCCACCAATGGTAGGGAGGCAGGAAAGGGTGGCTACACCCTCTCCCCTTTGTGTGTTTCCCGCCTGGGCGAGGGGCAGGATGCCCCTGAACCGGTTCCAAGTGGTGTATGCAGAATGAGGCTTCTGCAGCTGCCTACGTGCAACTGTGAAAGGACTTTTGGTGCACCCATCCTGTTCCAATCCACATTATCCTGTCTGGGGAGATGCTAGCACCTCCCTGCCACAGGAGCCCTATTGTCCAGCTGGCGAGGCTGGGGTTTTCCCCAGCAACAGCCAGCCAGGGTCGTGTAGGTGGCGGGTAGTAGCCATTTTGTGAAACTTGTGCACTTTTAAATTGGTGTCTAAATTCTGCCGCTTTTCCCATATCGCCCCTCTAGCAGGGGGGAATCGTACCCTCATGCCCATGGCTGGACTGGGGGTATGATTCCTACATGTTTGACACCAAACATGATATGGTTCTGTGTAGCCATTCTCAAGTTATCGCGCTATCGCAATAGACTTCTAATGCGGTTAAGAGTATATGGTATGGCTACACTACAAACAACCCAGCAATGATTTTACGAAGGTTGCAGAGAGGCCCTACTCATGTAGGGGTCCCCCCTCACACATACCTCAGCACCCTGCCTTGTAGGATTACCAAGGCCTGCTATAGGGGTGACCTTTGAGAGTATATGTGTTGTAATGGGGTGGGATATAGGATACCTATACCCCTGTAAGGGGTGCTAGCACCACCTTACCCAGACTACAGTAGTGGTCTGGTGGTGTCAGTTTGTATGGCTGTCCCAGGGTGGCACAATAAGTGCTGCAGCCCTGGTAGGCCTACTGAGGGACCCATGCCCTGGGTACCTAGGGTACCAACTACAAGGGACTGTAAGGGCATCCTCAGCATCCAATTGGTTTGTACCTAGGGTACTTCACATTAGTTTTAGGGAGAAAGCAGATAGGCTGGGGTCCTGGATAGCAGGATCCCAGCCAGACTAGTCAAAAACCACTCAAATACCAGGCAAAAAGTTGGGGGCAACCATTAGTCAGATTCCACCTTCCTACACTGGGGGAACTGGGTTCGAGTCTCGGTAACGACGCTAAACCTCCTGTGATTCTGGGCTAATCACTTAATCTCCCCGTGCCTAACAAAAAAATGAATGTGCGTCCTCATGTAACGTAACTGGTGCTATGTAAAGCGCTCTGATACCGGATTGGATTCGGGTCAAATTCGCACTATATAAAACTCTGCTAAAAAAAATAAAAAATAAAAATAAAAAAGGTTATTTGAACGGAACTGACTGCTGCACCAGGATCCCCAGTCCTACAGCCAAGACCACCCTTAGCCAGAACTGAGCTTGTCACTGCAGCTCTCGCCATTCCCACTGTTCCCGACGCTCTGGTTATTGCCACTGAGTCACCGATGCGTCCTTTGGGAGCAGCAGTACGCTGTGGAGCCATCACCTGCATGAAACAAACACAGCCATCGTTCGTTCACAGCCGCAGGCCTGGAAACCGGAGCAGAAGGAAGATAGAAAGGCAGCCCAGTGCACCACCACTGAGCCGCTCTGCTCACCTGAAAGCAGTTGCGAGCGGCCGCCAAGCACAGCCGCCACATAAAAGCATTTGAAATCGCCCAAACTGCAACCGCCACTGTCACCGTATACGGCAGCTCCACTTGCCGCTCTCTGCTATCCACTCTTAGCCGCAAAGTAAGTAAAAAATTGCCAATCTTTATCGAGTCTGCATGCTTTCAAACATGAGGGTTAGCCATGGGGAAGGGAAGGAGCACCAGGGGGCCACGGTATCGGGGAGGTCAGCGGGAGGCGTCATCCGAAGCGGACTCAATCTGCCATCTTCCTTCCCGGCTAACAGCAGTATAGTGTTTTTTTTTATTTGCTCTTTATTGTTTTATAAGATTTATACTATTACTTTCAAGTATAATTAGGCTGTCCGGTTTTAGGTTTAAACCTATAATAACTGATAAAACCCCTCTGAAAGAGAAATAGCCCCCACCAGTGAAAACATATAAACACTGAAAAAACACCTGCACAACCACAAACTAAATTCCATTCAAAGAAAGGAAACAGGGAGTGAAATAGTCATTTTTTTTCTTCCTGAAGGGGCCAATACAATGTAACTTGGTATACAAGCTAGCCGTAAGAAAGTGTGGGCTAACATTCTGCTTGAATTTTGTTGTTTAGGGATGCCACTAAAATATTGTTTCTTCTTCCTTTTGTTTTTTTCAGTTCTGTGTTCTTTGGTCTAAAGATGCAGAGTTTAGAAGCATGTTTTAGGTCTTGTTTAATTATTTTATATACTGTAGAGAATCAGGAAAATCCAAAATCATATTTGATTCTTTCACTGATAGGTAAAATGGCTGGTTTCATAAGAATCTTTCCTAATGTGTCATCACATTTACCCACACCGAAAGGGTAAAAACCCTTAATACATCAGCCCCCAGTTTCTAATGAGTAGGTATTGATAGTAGGCGAATGGCCAACACCCCAGTCTTTAAACATTCAATGCAAGGTATAGTGACAAGTATATGTGAAAAGAGCGCTATCACCAAACATCTGGGATAGTGGTTAAAACATGACACTAGAATTTTGGAAAACATGGACAGCAGTGTCACTTGGGATGCTCTGAACAAAAGGTTCTTTCACAGTTCAACAAAGATTGGAGTGATATTGTTTGCATTTGAAGTGATTCAGCTACGTATATGAAAAAGTTGAGTGATGACCTGTCAAAATTGATATCTGAGCTGAAGTGCTTCCCTGTAAGAGATCCTTGCCACTTGTTAGATGGTATGCTGAAAGCATCTTTACAATCTTCAGAGTTAATGAGGAATGCTATTGACTTTTTAGTCCATTCTGGTGCAGTGTTTTCTTATGCACAGGAACTAAAACACAAATATTTATTATTTTGTGCTTTGTGTGGCATCAAATAAAGAGTCATCCCAACTGTGGCCCTTAGCTGATGGTTCTCAGTCCAAGGGGCTGTGAATGCTATATTATCCATGTGGCAACCGTTTACAGAATTTTTGCCGAGTGATGATGCCAAAGGCAAGTAATGTGAGGATCTTTGGTCACATATTGATAGTGATGTGAAAAAAAGTTCACTCTACTGCATTCTTAGATTTTTATAGCAAAACATAACTGCCGTTGTGAACATAATAAAAAACTAGAGTCTGAAAACACCCTTGTCTGCCAAGTGTTCAGCATAATTGGTGTAGATGTGAAACATTTCCTTGGGAGTAGGCTGAGCGACACCTTTAGTGACTTTGGCACTGCAACATGTTCCATATTAGAGTGCTTGGCACTCCGTAAGCAAAGCAATGATGAAGAGCAATTCGGGAACTTTTATTTTACAATGTATGAGAAATGGATTGAAATGATGCATAGAAATGTCCCTTCACCATCAATGGCATTTGAAGTCAATGAAACCTCACTGTGGTACTCTGTTCTAGATCCCTTCCGTAAAGGGGAATTTTCTCAGTAGTTTGAAAAGTGCTGCTTCATTTTTGACCACTTCAATAACTCTGAGGGCATAAGCGCCCAGATCAGTGCAAATGCTGCAGAACCTGCCCTGAGAACGGCAATCTTCAAGTGAACCAGTATTGGCATGGAAAGCTATGTCAATGGCCGGAGTTAACAAATTGCCTACTGGCTGTTTTGACATTGCGCATCTCAAGTGCCAATGTTGAGAGGGCCTTTTCACAAAAGCTTACATGGGAAGGAAAGAGCAAGCACACATGACCAAAGACTCCCTGAAGAAGTATTGTATGGTGTACTACAATAAGTTTAATTTGCAAAAATCTATTTAGACCTTATATACACCATACTTACACTGTCAATATACCATGCGCTATCTGTTCAGAAAGCAAGCAATAATAAAAGCAAAATTTCCATAAACACCGGAAAAACACTGTTTCTGTAGTTTTTAATGGCGCGAAAATGTGTAACCACTGAAAACCACTGTTTTTTAAGGTATTAAAATCACTTGAAAACACTGAAAAAACCCCACCAGAATTTACCAAAAATAGAAACTGAAAACAGGAAAGCCTAAGTATAATATATAGTAATATGAGAGCACAGGCCACATGATGGAGCACACAAGCATAAACTGTCAATTAAAAGTAAACTATTCCCCAACCCCACACTCCAAGACAGTCTATTACTTAATTGCTGCAAGAAAGTTCTCCCAACTTGCTATCATTTCAGAGTCTGCACCACAGCCCCTAACAGAATGAATGGCAGCTAATTCTACTGCTGTCTATTTATGTAAGTCTTCTACTCATTGTGTGTTCGACGGTGCCATTCTACCCTATTTCTATACTCCATGTTGGCTACAATTAATGCTAGGTCCAAAACATTTTATTTATGTTTTGTATGTTTTGTGTGTTTTATCATTCCTAATAAGCAATACAAGGGCTCAATGTCAATTGTTCTCTCAGCTATCTCTCCCGCCACACCTGCCCAGTACGTTTGAATCTGTTTACACGAACAGACCATGTGATAAAAATCAGCATTCTGTTGCCGGAATCTGGGACATACGCTACGGGGAATATGCTAGTTATGCGATTCGGTGAGAGATAAGTAATTATCTGTGTAAATTTAAATCTTTGATTTCTAGAGACTATCTTGGGCTACGATCAATTCAACCTCCGAACCCTCTTTGCCTAGATAGTGTTCATATTGTTATCTGTGGATAAGTCTGGATAGAATGCGGGCGCCAATGTTGCTTATAGGAGAAGAACAACACGTCTACAGTAGCCCAAGGTGAGGAGATTTAGAAGTACCTTGGAGCTCTTAGGTTCAACACCCTCCGTTCCCCAAAGTGAATTTTGCAGTCTTTGTCAAGGCACATGTGCCATAAAGTAGCCGGCCACCAGGCCCATCTCCGCCTGTAACGTCTGAAATCCCATCAGGGTGCACCCTGTCCCATACGGGTCTCCCACTTTTGAGAGCTAAGCCTCATTCGAAGGTTTAATATTAAATGTCTGTATACTGCAGTACGAAATTCCTAAAAGCACCACAGAGGTATGTCTTGTGCATACAGGGTCTCACTTCCTTTTTAGCTGAATACTTCTGCAAGTACCACTGAACTACCAGAGCAGCCTGGGTATGCCCTTTCACATCCCTATAGTTCTCCATCAACAGTCCCATTAACCCCCTTCAAACGGGAGTCTGCTAATATCTAAACCTTCAACGGCTGCAAATGTCTCACAACCATCTCATCAACCATATCAATTGTGCAGTATAATAATAGATTTCACAATTGGGTACCCCATACCTCCAGCACTCAATAGCTGTGCCAGCTTGGCCATCACCAGTCGTTCCGTTTAACTTCCAGATTAAGTATGCAAGTGAGCCATTCAGTTCCTCAAAGAATTGTTTTTTCAGTATCATTGGAAGTGCAGTATTATTCTAGTTTGTTCAATTTGTGCCCAAGGAAAATCAGTTTATTACAAACTGTTTGGTTATCTACAGCCTATCCCGTTCCTCCTGAACCATGGCATACAATATCAACTACCTTCTGAAGAACATCCAGTCATAATGGTGACATCTGATTTATTCTCCAAAATGTCTCAAATTTTCTCATTTTAAGGGCTATAACATCTGCTCCCACCATGCCTAAACAATTGATCACAGACATCTTTTGATTACATGAACTTTCTCATAACATCATTTCCAATTGCGGCTCTCAATATATTTCCAGTTTCAAAAAAGAATTATGCAAGACGTTACATATCAATGTGACTCATTCATACGAATGGTAAGATCTAGCAATCAAATCAGAGTCTAGAGCAGTTTCTACATTGTTTCTGGAATGCAGCCCAAATCAATTGGATTGCCTTTCTTCGATTTGCAGAATTCTTCGGTAACGATTATATTCACAGTTCTACCACAGTGTCTTCATTCTTCTGTATGCATGGATTTTATCCCATGGTAATTCCATCCACTCATTGTATATCTTAATTGGCTCCAGTTACAGTTGGTTTTATCACTCATCTCTGGAATCAAAGACTCACAATCAGGGAAAGTTTACTTCAAACTAGGGAGAAATGAAAGAATAGACTGAAATTCACAGACTTTTTCAGCACCCATTCTGTTGGAGATAAACTCTGGTTGTATTCACAACTTTTAGCCATCTCTGTCCTAATCTAATAAGCTAAAACCTAATTTCTACAGTCCAATTTGTACTACTCAATGCCTCAATCCTGTATCTCTCAAGCTTCTATGCCTTTAAATTGGAAGATTCACACTGTCTTGCATGCATCTCAGTTGAAACCCTTCAAGACTGATCAATTTCATTGCTCCTTCCTACATCAGTCCAACATCAACTGGACTATAAAGTTAATGAAATTTGTGATTCACAGATCTGCAGTGCAAGATTTCAGTTTCGTGTTGACTAGAAAGGTTATCCTCCTATTGAGCGCTCTTGGGAAGACGTCTCTTCTTTACATGATCCTGCACTAATTTGTTGCCTTTTTTGGCGATTTCCAGAGAAATCCAGAGCTTTGGGAGGGGATTATATATAGTCAAAAATACTTTATTCTGTTACAAATACCATAAATGTACACAACACAGTACATTAACCATACAAGCATATTAAAACTGGTTAAAAGTATACACTCAAGTTAAAAAGGAAAAAGAAATTGCACCCGATAATCATACATTTCTACGTGACATTGTAAATAAAATGTAGTATAAAAGTCAGACGAATCATGTGCAAATCCAAAGAGGCCTTAGAGAGACAGTTATAACCATAGCAGCAGAACATAAACTCAGTGCGCCCAATGCTCACACTGGATCAGAGACAGATTCTGCAGGTCTAACATGAGCAGTGCTGAGGGAAAACCTCAGACCAGAAAGTGTAAAGCGATCATGTACACTAGAGCTAGAACTCACATAATGTGACATATGCAGTAATTACTCTAGGTATGTACCAGGCTCAGTGCAGTTAGACTTAAAGTGCATAAAACACATTGACAATACTCCCGAATTTACAGGGTCATTGCAGTATCAGCTGGAGGGCTATCGTACTCAGCAAGGAGAAAAAGAATAACAGATTATCACAGAGCAAGTTACCCTATAGCTTTAGCTCTAGCTCTAATACTCCAGCTCCAGTGTAGATATTGGACAACAGCACATACAATGGATTATTTGGTCTCAGCACATAACAGTCTGACTGCAACTAAGCATTGCCTGTCCCCAAGCTGTCTACAAATCTGGTGAATCCACCTCTTTCTAGGGCTTACGCAGCATTGGCACAAAAAAAGAAAGTGTTGTAAGGTTTCTCCTGCTTGCGAGCATACTGGGCAGATAGTACTCGAGTCTGCCTTAGATTTCCATTTTTTACAGAAGGAATGAAGTGGTAAAGTGTCATGCCAGAATTTAACATACAAAGGTCTGGCATCCGGGGTTGAAATATAATCAGGGAAATATTCAAACTCGCTGTGGGGTTTAAAATCGAAGAATTTTGTGGTGAGAGACCCTTGGTTCTGTTGCTTGCCTTATGACTCCACCTATTGGCCCAGAAGGTATCCTTGAGAGAGTCCTTGGGGAGATGTAACAAGCACCCCTTAACTATACAGGGATCTTCAAGGCCTAATTATATGCCATACCCAATTTATTTTGCAGTCCTTAGCTATTCCTTGAAGGCCTCATAGTACTCTGCAAGGACAGGCATGTGTTTTAACCTACGTCAATATGAAATGGGTCTACGTTGAGCCTTATGGATAATGGGTTTGACTCTCATTTCCCACCGTAAAGGTAGTAAGGGTGTGCTTTTGGGGAGATTCAATAAAGATCTTTAAAAGTTAATTTCAGCTACACCCAGAGCTGCCAGTCCTCACAACTCAGCTCAGTATAGGGTACTACCCTCTGCTTTGGAACTATAAACCTTCAAAGCTGGTGAAATCCGCTTTACTTTTGATGACTAGTACAGCCTCAAAATTCCAAAAGCATGTTGGCATAGGTTCAGGCTGCTATTCTAGACTTGAGGGGACCATTGCATGTTCCTAGTTAACCTGATTTCAAGCTAATCAAACACAGTTACGGTATCTAGGCTACTTCCTCACAAGACTAATTGAGCCTCTGAATGATCAATTGGAGCTGATGTTCATAAATGTTGTTTTCGCGTGATTTATCACAAACCCACATTGTCACAGAAGGCAGTGAATCGATCAACCAAAGTCTGCAAGACGACCGGAGTCCTAGACACCAGCAAGGTGTCATCTGCAAACAAAAGCAGTGGGATCCTTGGGCATGCAACCCTTGGTGCACCGCTCTTGCAGTCTTCAAGCTGGACCACCACATCAGTAAGGTATAGGGAGAATAAGGCTGGTGCAAGTACATATCCCAGACGCACACCTTTGGGTATCCATTTGTATTTTGTAATTTCTCCCAAAGGTCCCCAGCGCATTTGGGCGTATGTGTCTTGGTGCAGACATATCGGAAAACAAAGCAAGTCAGGGGGGAGCTCATTGTGCTTCAATACCTCCCAAAGTTTTTGATAAGGAACCAAATCAAAAGCGAACTTCAGGTCCACAAATACTAGGTATAGATGAGATTTCCGAAGGGACCACCGTCTTCGAACAAATAGTCAAAAATCTGAAGACCTGATCAATGGTACTTATATCTCTCCTACAGCCAGCTTGCAGCTACAATAGGGATTCATGTTTTTCTATCCAGAGGTCAAGTTTCTTAAAACTCTGCCTGCAGAAAACCTTCTACGTAACATCAATAAGACTTATCAGACTGTAATTTAAGGATGAATCCCTGGAACCTTTTTTATGAACTGGAACAATCTCCACTGCTGTGAAGCTAGTTGGGATGTCCATGCCCCAAAGTATTGCATTAGATAATGTATTTATGTATGTATGTATGTATGTGGCCCAGTTGAACTGTGGGGCGGGGCAGAGAGGAGCCTAAAATGCACCCTATGTTGCTTTCCTTATTGACCTTGGGATCGGCTGGTCACTTGGAGAAATGGTTATACTGCTCTCTGTCAGAGGCAACTCATAGCCCTCTGACAAGATTGCACGAGCACTGGGAGAGGACGCTGGAGCGGAGTTCTCCGACTCTGAAAGAAACAGGGTTCTAGCGCACCCCAGAATGGTTTCTCGAAACACAAGGTTGAAGTACACACAGTTTAAAACTTACATAGGACCTATATGACACCCCATAGGCTCCAAGTTGACTATGGTGGAGAGGCCCGTGGTTGCCCAAGATGCATTTGTGAAGATGCAGATTTTGTTCACATGACATGGACATGCCCTGGTCTGTGGTCATATTGGGATGAGGTGGGGGTGGTGGTGGTGGGTGCAAAGCTGGGGCAAACGCTCCACCCTTCTGTAGGGGCCTGCTTATTGGTGCTCTTCCCTCACCCGCCTAAGGGGAAGGTCGGGACAGATTTATTGATCTGGCTCTGGTCCTTGCTAGGAGGAGGATGGCCATGGCTTGGAAGTCCGCTGTCGGTCCAGTGGTGGGGCCTGGAAGCAAGATGCGACACTATAGGCGGGGGCGGAGGGGAGACCCTTGACCAGGGAGGAGGCGAGAGGCTTGTGGAGGCAACCCATTGTGGAGCAAAGGAGGGAATTCCTGGATGCCAGGGAACACCCAGAGCGGGAACATGACACCAAAGATGGAGCTGAGACGGGTCTCAGATGGGGGACTTATGTGCGCCTACAGCCAGGGAGTCAGATCAGAGGGATGCCACTTTATGAGGGTTAATAACAGGCAGCAAGAGTGATGGAGACGGGGGGCGGGCTTAGTGAGTTAGTGCAGAGATGGGGGACGTGGACAGTGGGTACTCTTTGGGGCCTCTACTCATTTTGTAGTGCTCGGAGTGAGTGGGATTGCTGCCTGATGACTGGACTGCTTCCAGATTCCCGCACAACACGCGTTATGCACATCCAGATTGTTCTTGATCAGATCCTGAAAGATAGTATGCCACCATGCCTATGTTCATTGGTAGTTACGTTTAAAAGACATTACAAGGAAGAAAGACATTACAAGGAAGATCTCCCCATTGGAGCACCTACTCGAAATGGGTTGAACCATCAGATACTTATAGATGAATGAAGTTCGGAGAGTATACTGTAGCAGATAGAACTTTAGAAGTACAGCAGTACCCCGGAAAGTTAAGCATTACTGTATTTGATGCCTGTGTTGTGATCCCTAGCCGAGTAGGATAGATGATGGGGCTGTATAAGGAAACGGGTCTACTGCTGATGTGATGTACTGTAGTAAAATGGATGAACGAAAGATAGCAATGACTGTATCTGCTCATTATATTAAATGGCAATAAAAATATGTAGGCTGTGGGGGTTTTAGGTTTAAACCCATAATAACTGATAAAACCCCACTGAATGCGAAATAGCCTTTACCAGTGAAAACATATAAACACTGGGAAAACACCGGCACAACCACAAACTAAATGCCATTCAATGAAAGGAAAAAGAGAGTGAGAGAGTCATTTTTATTTTCTTCCCGAAGGGGTCAATACAATGTAACTTTGTTATACAAGCTAGCAGTAAGAAAGACTGGGCTAACATTCTGCTTAAGTTTTGTTGTTTAGGGATTCCACTAAAATATTGTTTTTTCTTCCTTTTGCTTTTTTCAGTTTTGTGGTCTTTGGTCGAAAGATGCAGGGTTTAGAAGCATGTTTTAGGTCTGGTTTAAATATTTTATAAACTGTAGAGAATCAGGAAATAGCAAAATCATATTGGATATTTTGGCTGCGTTTGATTCTTTCATTGATGGTGAAAATAGCTGGTTTCCAAAAGAATCTTTCCTAATGTGTGTCATCACATTTACCCACAGAGAATGGGAAAAAACCCATAATACATCAGCCCACAGTTTCTAGTAGGTCAGAATTGATAGTAGGTGAATTGCCAACACCTCAGGCTTTAAACATTCAATGCAAGGTATGGTGACAAATATATTTATAAAGAGCGCTATCACCAAGCATCTGCGATAGTGGTGAAAACATGACGCCCAACTTTTGGAAAATATGGAACGCAGAGTCACCTGTAATTCTCTGCAAAAAAGGTTCTTGCCAAGTTCAACAAAGATTAGAGTGATATTGTTTGTGTTTGCAGTGATTCGGCTACGTATATGAAAAAGTTGTGCGATGACCTGTCAAAATTGATACCCGAGCTGAAGTGATTAACCTGTAGGAGATCCTTGCTACTTGTTAGATGGTATGCTGAAAGCATCTTTACAATCTTCAGAGTTAATGAGGGATGCTATTTACTTTTTAGTCCATTCTGGTGCATTGTTTTCTTATACACAGGAACTAAAACGCAAATATTTATCATTTTGTGCTTTGTGTGGCATCAAAATAAGAGTCATCCCAACTGTGTCTTGTAGCTGATGGTTCTCAGTCCAAGGGGATATGAATGCTGTATTATCCATGTGGCAACCGTTTACAGAACTTGTGCTCAGTGATGATGCCAAAGGCAAGAAATGTGAGAATATTTGGTCGCCTATTGATAGTGATGTGAAAAAAGTACATTCTACTGCATTCTTAGATTTTTACAGAAAAACATAACTGCTGTAGTGGACATAATAAAAAAAACTAGAGGCTGAAAAAACCCTTGTCTGCCAAGAGTTCAGCATAATTGGTGTAGAAGTGAAACATCCCCTTGAGAGTAGGCTGGGCGATACCTTTAGTGACTTTGGCACTGCAACATGTTCCATGTTAGTGTGCTTGCCACTCGGTAAGCAAAGCAATGTTGAAGAGCAATTAAGGAACGTTTATTTTACAATGTATGAGAAATGGCTTGCAATGATGGATAGAAATGTCCCTTCACCACCAATGGCATTTGAAGTCAATGAAACCTCACTGTGGTACTCTGTAAAAGTTCTAGATTTCTCCAGTAAAGGGGAATTTCCTCCGTAGTTTCAAAAGTGCTGCTTCATTTTTGACCCCTTCAATGACTCTGAGGGCATAAGCGCCCAGCTCAACGCAAATGTTGCAGAACCTGCCCTGAGAATCGCAATCTTCAAGTGCACCAGTATTGGCATGTAAAGCTATGTTAGCGACCTGAGTTAGGAAATTGTGTACTGGCTGTTTTGGCGTTGCCCGTCTCAAGTGCCAATGTTGAGAGGGCCTTTTCACAGAAGTTTACATGGGAAGGAAAGAGCGAGCGCACATGACCAAAGACTCACTGAAGAAGTATTGTATGGTGTACTACAATAAGTTTAATTTGCACAAATCCATTTGGACCTCATATACACTATACGTACACCGTCTATATAATATGTTCTATCAGTGCAGAAAGCAAGCAATAATAAAGCAAAACGTTCCATAAACACCGGAAAAACACTTTTTCTGTTGTTTTTAGTGGTGCGAAAATGTGTAACAACTGTTTATTAAGGTATTGAAATCACTTGAAAACACTGAAAAAACTCCACCAGAATTTACCAAAAATAGAAACTGATAACAGGAAAGCCTAAAAATATGTTTAAAAACAAAAATGTATGTGGCCCAGTTCACTACGTCTGAACGGAAAAGATCATCAGGCACTCGATCGGGTCTCGCAGGTTTGCCAATGGGTAGGTTCTTGATTTCACAGATGGTTTAATTTAACTCTATGGTTGGAGAGGAGGTAGCCGCCTGAGGGCGATAAAATACATGAAAACAAGCAGCCACCTCCATCCCCTGGGGTAGGACATACAGATCAGAGAAATGCTTATGCCAAGTCTCGGGGTGGATAGAATTTGCTAAGTGGCATTTGCCACTCTGCCCCCTGTTAACCACCATATGCCAGAATTTTCTGACATCCTTAGATTTTTGCTGCGTCATATATGTCCTCCCAAATCGGAGTGTCCCAGGCAGTGTGGGCTTTTGCTAGAACTGGTTTATATTCTTTCCTTTTTTGCCTGATGCGATCAGCGCTATTACTATCCAAGACATGGTGCAGCTCGTTTTTCCCTCTCCTACAGTCTTGGTTGTCTGATTTTGCAGACGTGCAGCCCCAGAGTGAGTCTGTAAGAAGCAATAGCCGACTATACTAAAAGGTTTCTCATGTATAGCTGCTACAATAGGATTTTTAGACATAAGTCTATCTAAGTTCACTATAGCCTCTAGGAGTGCTCTATTCATAACAGCCCTAAGATCAGATTTGATTGCTATTTTGGCCCATTTGACTCTACCCCTATTGTTTGATGGATTCCAACCCATAGAGAGTGAAAGTGGAACATCCACCAGGTGGTTAATCAGGTCATTCAGTGTACAGTGAATTGCGTTGTGATCACCATCGCTCCTGGTGACTATCTTCATATCTACTACGTTTCTCCACAGAGAAATAGAGAGTATTATGTAATTGATCCTACTGGTTTGGTCCAGGCAATTATAGGTGTGGAACGCTTGCAGACCAGGCTTGTATGACCACTGCATGCTTCTACCCCATAGGATAACGTGAGTGAGAGTAATTGGTATGCTGCATCTGTCCAGCATTTCCCAGGCGCAGTATCTAATGCAGGTGCACCCCATTCTCTGTCTCGGGAAGGGAATGATCGTTGTTCTCAAATGGTTCAAAGGTGGTGTTAAATTCTCCTGTCAAAATATTCCCTGTGTGCCATAAGTTGTTTCAATGTAAGTGTTTCACCTCGCTCTCTAATCCTACGGTCGTACACACTGTATAAAGCATGCAACTGTTCTTCCCTGTGATGGTTATGGCTTGGATATCAGGAGAGGAGATAACAAGTGGGGACAGTTTAGCATTTAATAAAGTTTGTATCCAGACTAAGAAGCCACCAGAATGGTAGCCTTTCCCATTATGGGTAGCAGGAACAAAACATTTCACCAGAGGGCGCTCCCTCATTTGCATGGGGGCGTGTAACGGGGCTCTGCCGGCCGAACACAGCATCCGAAGGCCCATCCGAGCATGCCTCCTGGTCTGGGCAGATAAAGTTGAGGCGGGAGGTGTTGGCGATCCGGGGACCCGGTGGCAACTTTCGTGGCCGAGATCGGCAGCGTACTTCCGGAGATTTGGCCCTGCGCTACACCGGCGGCCCGCCCACATCGCACCGGACGGCCTTGGCCGCTACGCAAGTCCCCGGTCGCGGGCCTCCGGCCTGGCGCGTGGGGCGGAACCGCCGTAGGAACCTGCGGCGGTGCAGCTGAAATATCCTGGGCGGCCTGATCGCGACTGCGAGACACCAGAAAGGCGGTGAGCTGACTGTCCCCTGCAAGCGGCGCTGCACGGAGGGGAACTGCGGGGCGCACTGGAGGGGCCTGAGCGATGAGGAGGCGCCCGTGACGGTTGCTTCTGCTGGCGCTCCCGCCGGTGTGCAGAGAACTGACGGCGGCGCCCGTGGTGGTGGGGGCTACCTGGCTGATGCGGATATGTGAAGCCTAGCTGCCCGCCCTTTGACATACCCATCCTGTAAAGAGTGTGCTGCCGGTTGCGGAGAACGGAGAGACGGATGCCCGGAGGGGGCGAAAAGACGTACCTGGGGCAGCTGATTGAATACATTGCGGACAAAGTGCACACATTCTGGGCGGAGGAACCAACATAAACCAGCAGATGTGATACGCTGGTGGCCTGCTGAGCCCGGCCATTTGGCTGACACTGCGACCACGGCGGGGGCTGCAGGGGAGGCAAAACTCAGGCGCCTGCGGGGCCTCCCTGTGTGGACGTGAACCAGTACCTGTGGTGACTTGCTGGGGCTCCCCCCCTCCCCCCCTGGACCCCTCCTGAAGAGTCTCCCCTGCAGGAAAATGGGGGAGCCGGATGCTAAGCAGCCGAAGCTGCATTTCGAAAGGAGGACTACCCGGAATGTTGAAGTGGAACCGGCATCGCAAACGGTGGTCCCTGAGACACAGATGGAACCCCCGCAAGAGGACGATATAAAAAGTATGTTTCGCGATCTCAAGGGCTGCCTGAGGGAGATTGACAACAAATTAGACTCCATGGCACAGCGAATGGAAGGCATATCGCACACAGTCGATCAGCACGAGGAGAGACTCACGGCGGCGGAGACGCGGATTGCGGAATGCGAGGAGAGCCACAGTGACACCCGGGAAAAACTGCTCTGCATGGACAAGGTCCTGGAGGTGATACGTGGGCGCAACGAGGATTTGGAAGCCCGCTCCCGTAGAAACAACATACGTATTATTGGGATTGCGGAATCCACAAACATTGGTAATATGGAACAGTTCGTTGAGGGTATGTTCCGCGACTTGTTTGGGGCAGAGCTGTCGACAATGTTCCTGGTCGAGCGCGCGCACCGAACGCTGGGCCCGCGTCCGGTGCCGGGGGCGCCGCCGCGACCGATCCTTGCCCGAGTTCTAAATTACCGAGACCGAGACACCATACTGCGGCTATCCCGAGAAAAAGGCGAGCTCACTTTTCAAAACATGGCTATTTCCCTATACCCTGACTTTACGCAGGCTGTGCAGGCTGCACGGCGCGAATTCATGCCGGCAAAAAAGATCTTCCAAAAAGTGGGGACCAGGTACGCCATGCTGTACCCTGCCAAGCTGAAAATTCAGCACAAAGGGAAGCCACTGATCTTCACGGAGGCGAAGGAGGCGTTGAAATTTGCAAGAAAAGCAGAACGGTCGCACGGGGAGCTGCGCGATGATCGTGTGGCCCCCCCGGCGGACCGGCTGAGTGATGTTGAATGAAACAAACATTTCTGGGGACCATGAACTCCTGCAACACTGTGAGACGCCCTGAGACTCTGCTGATAAGTATACGCTACTCTCCTTACTGACCATGTCCTGATCACTGAGGTGGGTGGGGGGTGGCGGGGGCGGCCGACAGGGACAGTGCAACACGGGGCAAGGATATTTTTGACCCGAGGATAAGCACCACTGCTGTACTGGGCGATGCGTAAGAAATAGCCTGCTATATTTGGTCTGCTTACGACTATGGAAGGCAGGAAATGTTCGGCCACCCTATCGATTTCAGATGGGGTAGTGTGCCGGTAACCCCACGCCCTCGAAGGGATGATTCCCATGCTAATGTTACAGGAGAACTGTTTTTGGGTTAGTTTTGGGAGGGGTAATGCATCTCAACCTGATTGGGGGGTTGGAGTGGGAGGAGGGGGGGTGTGGTTTGTATTGGTTTGTATTATTGAACTGCAGCATTTTAATGCACAACTAAATGATGACACGGTATTATCCCTGGCCACGCACACATTGCTGTTAAGTGCGAGACATGATACGCTAGGCCTCTTGCCATATGCCCCGCCCCTTACACCGCAGATAGACACACTGCTGCGTAAGACACATCACCACATGCATCACTGACCGCACTGCGCTGCCTGACATGGAATATTCGCGGTCTTAATGACCACCGCAAGATCCGATTGACTCACGCGCACTTGACCAGACACCACATCGACATATGTCTCTTGCAGGAGACCCACCTGCTGCAGAAAGCTGGGGAAAGACTACGACATGCCAGATGGGGTGAGGTGCATACTTCCGGATGCTCCAGCTATTCCTGGGGGGTGGCCATATTAATTCGTAGGGGCCTGCCCTGGCAAACATTTAAAGTGCACACCGATTCGGAGGGACGGTATCTAATATTGCTGGGGAAACTGTTTCACAAGCAGATAATACTCATTAACACTTATGGCCCTAACACGGATGACCCAAGTTTTTTCAGGACCGTTTGGCTCAAGGCACAATCACTGGGCGAGGGAGAGTACATATGGGGAGGAGATTTTAATGCGGTGCTTTAGCTGGAACACGACAGGGAGGGGGCCGCGCGCACACATCACCCGCGCACGGCAGATCTTCTCCAAGGCCTAATGGAGGAATACAATCTGCTAGACTCGTGGCGGATACTACACCCCGAAGGGAGGGAGGGCACCTACTTCACCCCACACAGGAAAGCATGGTCCAGGTTAGATTTTTGGCTCCTAACCCCGTATATACATGCTTGGACATCCGAGGTTCACCACAGAGCGCGCACACTATCCGACCACTCCCCGGTTGAACTGGTGCTACAGGACCCCAAACCGTACATCACACCATTCACGTGGAAGCTGCCGGCGCAGGCCTTGCTGGATCAGGTATTTCGCAAGGAGGTGCACCAACACATACTCGACTATTTCGAACTAAACACGAACTCTGTGGCGTCTGTGGGCACCCTATGGGATGCGTTCAAGGTGGTTATCAGGGGCCACTGCATTGCGGGGCAGGCCAGAGTATTGAAGGACATCAGAAATACACTCAAGAGGCTGGAAGGCCGCCTACATGCCCTAGAAATACAGTACTGCTCTGACCCCTCGGCGACAACACTAGCGGAAACGCGCACCACACTAACGGAGTACCAAACTGAGGCGGATAGAGAGCTTAAATATTTTTACATAAACATGCGACGGCGCGCCGTTATGGAGAGGGGGATCGCTCGGGCAAAACGCTTGCCCATTTGTTGCGATTGCAGAGAACTTCCTCCTACATCCCCTCAGTCGAAACATCGCGGGGAGACCACGCGTGCACACCTCCGGAGATCCTGGATACATTTCGGTCTTTTTATAAAGACTTGTACTGTTCCCGGGGAGTGCCTACATCGGGTGAACTCTCCGGTTACCTAGACACGGTTCAGCTGATCTGGTTCAATGCGCACCAAAAAAGGTACTTCGATCGCCCCTTCACATTAGAGGATGTCAAGGAAGCAATAGGGTCCTTGGCAGCCGGCAAAGCACCAGGGCCGGATGGCCTGCCAGCGCAGTTTTACAAGGAATACGCTGACCTCCTGGCCCCCCGGCTGCTGGCTGTGTACGCTGAGGCAGTTGAGGCGGGTATACTCCCAGCGACAATGAGAGGCGCTCTCATTATTGCCCTCTTAAAACCAGATAAGAATGCCCAGAAGTGCGACTCATATCGGCCACTGTCCTTAATTAACACGGATGTGAAAATATTCGCTAAAATGATCGTATTGCGGCTACAGCCGGTGTTGCCACTCATAATCTGCCCAGATCAGTCGGGATTTGTGCCAGGCCGCTCCACGGCCCACAACTTACGAACCCTTTTTGGGGTACTGCACTATTTAGCCCCTCACGTCAAGGCCGCGGTGGTGCTATTGGACGCCACAAAAGCGTTCGATTCCCTGGAATGGGGGTTCCTATTTCCTTTGCTACAGCGAATGGGGATAAGTGAAGCTTTTATCCGATATATTAGACTGCTCTACACCACCATCACTGCCCGAGTGCGGGTTAACGGGCTTGTCTCTGAACCCTTTGCTATTAGCAGAGGCACGCGGCAAGGTTGCACCCTGTCACCCCTACTATTCGCGATTGCCACCGAGCCTTTGGCGGCCCGGATTAGACAGCACCATGCAGACAGGGGCATCGGGTTTTCATCCCGGGCATTGACCGTTTCGATGTACGCAGATGATATTACACTCTATGTAATTGACCCACAGGATAATCTCTCCCCCATGACGAGAGAATTGATAAATTATGGCCTGCTGTCGGGAGTGACCATAAATTGGGAGAAGTCGGTCATTCTGCCTCTGACGACTGGGACACCCCGCTTCACTCCAGACTGCCCGCTGGAGTGGGCGACCGGTCCGGTACGCTACCTGGGGGTATGGATCAGCACGGACATGCAAACATTGTAGATAGAGAACTATGGGCGGGCACTGCGGTGGATAGAGGAAAGGGTCAGCCGCTGGAAACACTTGCCCCTGTCGTTGGCGGGTAGGATAGCTGTGGCCAAAATGGTCATCCTGCCCAAACTACTATACTTATTTGTTAACGTCCCACTCCCCCTGACTACGCGTTTTCTGAACCAGGTACGCTCGCTGATGATCGAACTGGCATGGGGGGGAAAGCAGCCGAGGGTGGCCTGGGAGACCCTTACTCTTCCACAGAGACAGGGAGGTATGGCGGCACCAGATTTTACGCTGTATGCTTACTGCGCACAGGCGCAATTCTTGCACTATTGGGCGCATCCCAAGCCGTTTCAGCCGCATGTGGCGATAGAGGCGGATAAGGTGGCCCTGTTACCGCTCAACACTGCCCTATATGCGCCGCACAAGAGGAGGTGCAATGAAATTGACACGGTGCACACACTTAAATGGGCCTGGGACGGGTTGCGCCGCCGGGCCAAGTTGGACCTCCTCTACACTAAATCGGTACCTCTGCGCAGGAACCCCATGTGGCCCCCGCTGCAACACATGAAAACTGGAGAACGCGCGGTGTCGCGCGGCCTTCACACGGCGGGGGACATCTTTCCTGACGATATTTTCATCACGCTGGAGCAAATGTGCGATGCGGAGGCCCCGACGATGCTTGATACCCTGCTTTATTATCAGCTTCGGCATACATGTCAAAAACGATTTCCTACATTTCCGGCGCCGCCGCCGAGCTTGCTGGCCATGGAGAATGTACTGAAGGTGGAATCGGGGCGCAAACTAATATCCCGCTTATATGGGCGCATGCAAAGTGATCATCCAATAGTGGTCCCAGCGGCGCGCTGTATGTGGATTGCTGAACTGGGTACTGAAATCGCTGACGATCACTGGGATATCTGCTGTAAAATGCTTGAGACCCTGTCCCCTAACTATCGACTCCGGCTGATACATTTCAAATACATACATATGACATATCGCACCCCTAGCCGGCTCCATCGTATTGGCTTGAGAGGCACGGACAACTGCTGGAGATGTGATGCACGCGGAGCTGCTTTCTTGCATATGGCATGGGAATGTCCCATGCTGGCCTCCTTTTGGGCCGAGGTAATGGAGCTGGTGTGTACAATCACTGGACTACAGATTCCATGCACTCCGCAGACTGCACTACTGGGGATCTTGCACATGGTGAAGCCTAAACACCGTAGGCTGCCGGCCATGCTCATTTTGCTTGCCAAAAGACAAGCCGCGATGCACTGGGGGGCTACTACATCACCCACCATTAGGGAATGGATTAAAAGTGTCGTATACTGCCAGACACAACTCACCTTATACTGGGAGCTCCTGCCGGCACGTTCGCGACCAAAGGACATATGGGAGCCATTCACACATTGGTTGGCTCACACAATGCTTCAAACACTGTAAAATAATGTTCTTGGGGGCGTGGCCAAGATGGCGGTGTGAGCGGACGCTTCCTCCGTCGGCTCCCGCTCCGCTGAACCCCTAGCCCAGATACCGCAGCAGGATCTCCCCCCAAACTGAGGCTCTGACGGGCGGAGGGGACGGCGGAACCGAGGGGGAAGCAGATTGGAGACCCGGGGCCCCGAGGCAGTCACGGAGGGTCGTGGAAGCTGAGCCGACGGGCAGAGGCGGAGCTTAGCGCTGGAGGGGACAGGCAGCGCCCTCGGCCTGCCTGCCACGAGAGAGCCCCGGAATCGCCGAAGAGGCCTGGCGCGCGGCGAAGTGGGGAGCGAGCCCGCGAAAGGAAGCGAGAGCGGTCCCATGCTGAGCGGAGCGGCCCCGTAGAAGGAGGGGGCCGCGCAGACGGGTTGACGCGGACAAGGGAGCTCCACCCGGGAGAGGCCCGGGAGACCGCCGGAGGGCAGCAGACGAGGGGGAAGGAAGTAGTGACCCCGGCCGACGGTGGCTCCACGTCGGGAGTTCCCGGGTGAGTCTCGAGGGGAGAGGACTGTAAGAGCGGCGAGGCTACCGGGGCTGGAGCCCACACGGGGTTCCCCTCCCGTCCGTACCCCCCTTTCCCCCCCCCCTCCCGAGCCACGTGGGATCGGTGGCGGAGGGGGAGCGCACGAGGAAGCGGAATTACCCGCAGCGGACCAGGGACCTGTGAGGGGAGCAAGGGGACGGACTGCGGAAACGAGCCCGAGAATCGGCGCCGGAGAGGGCACCAGAGGCGTGACCTCCCTTCGGGGGTGGATAAGGAGCGAGCTGGCCCTGGGGACGGCCGAGCGGCAGAGGCTGGAGCGTGAGCAGCCGTCGCGCTGGATGGACCCTGGGCTGATGGACTGGCGGCGCAGAGCGGTTGTGGGCAGCAGAGGCTAGCGGCTGAAGCACTAGGGTGAGCGGAGGCGTGGACGTTGCCCCCTCCAGAGAGGCGCTACGGCGGAGGAAAAACGGAGGGCCCGGCGCCTCGGGAACGGGGTGGTGACACGGCGTCGGGGGTTGCCCCCGGGAGAGCGGGGACGACCAGGTGCAACGAGGTCAGGTGCAGAGGAGACGAGCCAGCGAGGACTGGGACCGCCAGGAGTCCGATCAGAGCGCCGAGGGAGGCCCGAACGGGGAACGCAGCCGGACGCAGCGACCACTGGCACCCGTGGTTTGGAGGTTCGTCCTGAGGAAGGGAGGCCGGAGGTCGAAGGACAGGAGGCTCGGAGGAGCGTTCGGGCACGGGACGCCCCGGGGATCAGACCCGGTGCAGGATCAGCAAAGCGATCGAGACCGGCCGTCCGACCCAGCGGCCATGGCTGGAAGCAGAGGTGGACGGAAGGGAGAGCGTACTCTCCCCGAGATGCTGGGCCGGCAGTCGCAACGGCAGGAAAGGGGGCAGCGGTCACCCCAGGCCCCCGGAACGGCGACAGACCCCGAGGGAGGGGAGGCCCCGCTCACCAGATCCTTTATGGAATCTCTCTTTGGATCTTTACGGGAAGACTTTCAAGTCCTGAAGAAGGAAGTGGCCAGTGAGGTGCGGGAAATTAAACGAGAGGTGGACGGCTTAGGCGAGCGTGTGGCCACGGTGGAAGAGACCAGCCTACGACGGGACGAAGAGATTGAACATTTGCGACAAGAGGTACTGAGACTGCGAGACCAGCAGATCGATCTCCAGGCCCATGCCGAGGACCTGGAAAACAGGTCTCGGCGAAACAACATACGGGTCCGCGGGGTCCCATCGTCAGAAGAGGGAACAGACATTGCAGGCTACCTGGGGGCGCTGTTCCGGGAAGTCCTGGGAGAGCCCGAGGAGTTCCAGGTCCGAATCGACAGGGCACACAGAGTGAGAGCACAGCGGAGAGGACCAGCGCCGGCCCCGGACATTTTAGCCTTTCTACCAGACTTCCCACTCAAAGAGCGGATTATGGCGGAGGCGCGGAGGCGGCAGCCCTTGACCTTCCGGGGGCACTCAGTGGCCCTCTACCAGGATCTGTCGGCAATCACGCTCCAGAAACGGAGGACGTTCAAACCAGCCACCGACTTTCTACGAGAAAACCAGGTACCCTATGCTTGGGGGCACCCCTTCAGGCTCATCTTTCGGTGGAATGGAGTCCAACACCAGCTGCGTTCCCTGCGGGAAACCTGCAGTATCCTGGGCCTGCCAGAGGGAGAGGAGGATGCGTCCCCGCCGCGTCGAGGGCGCGCCAGAGGTGGAGACTGGCGGCGGGTGACCGGGAGGCGCTCTCGGGACCGCCCGACGAGGCCGGGCGCACCTGCCGACCGGGCAGAAGGGGACAGAGCAGATCCGGAGGTGGCTGAGAGCGCTGGTCCCGGCGACAGCGACGTCGCATTAACGGCTTAAGAACTGCTCCGGGGGGAGATCACATGAGGACACACCAGCTTTCAGGTTCGGGGTAAAGGGGGGGAAGGGGGGGGCTGGCGGGGGGGGGGCAGGTGGTCTAACGCCCACTGGAGAGTGTTACCAAAGACTTGTCCTCTAGAGGACCGGACTTGGACTATGCAGATACAGGGTTTGGGGCTAGGGTGGGGGGTTTTGTTGGGGCAGTTATTGGTTTGAGTTGGGGGAACGGGCTGGGGGGCGGGAGGGGGAGGAGGGGGAGGGGGCAGTTGACGTCGCGGCGAGGAAGGGCTGAAAGAGCCGGCACCACACCAGGAAGGGGAGCGAGGAGGGCAGATCACGGGGAGGGGAGGGGACACCGTCCAGAGCAGGACAGATGGCAAGACAGGGAAAAGGGACACGACAGGAGCAGCGACCTCACGGGAATGCCATTTGACACCGGGGGAGCACAGAGCGGGAGGGGCTTCGCTTCCACATGTCACCCATGACTTTTAAAATAGTGACGCTGAATGTGCGGGGCCTTAACAACCTGACCAAACGGCGGGCGGTGCTCTCTTTATTAGACAATACGCAGGCAGATATCTGTCTACTTCAGGAAACACACCTCTTGCCCAGGGACTGCGCCAGACTGCGCTCTCACAAATTCCCCACGCAGTTCTTCTCCTCTCATAGTACCAAAACGGCGGGGGTGGCGATATTGGTAGCTCGGCGATTTCAGGGAGAGGTCCTCCACAAGCTGGCGGAGCTACGGGCCGTTTATTGGTCTATAGGTTCCGGGTGGCGGGCACAGCCATCACAATTGGATCTCTATATAGCCCGAATGACCGGCAGGACCGATTTCTAGAGGCGGCGCTGGGGGAGGTGGCGGCTGCACCGGATAGGCACGTAATTATAGGGGGAGACTTTAACCTCGTTTTCGATTCGACACTGGATAGATCTGCCCAACGGTCACAGCAGGCAGGGGAGTTCTCAGCAGGTAGCAAGGTACAGCTGATGGACATGGGACTGCGGGATTTGTGGCGTCACCTGCACCCGACGGAACAGGACTACACCTTCTACTCACATGCACACAAAACCTACGCACGGCTGGACCACTTCCTAGTGACCGAGCCGGTCAGCGCGCTGGCCACAGCGGCGGACATAGGAGTAATCTCCATGTCGGACCATGCCCCGGTGACGGCCACCTTCTCGGTGCCGCCGGTGGATACTACCCCTAGAGTGTGGCGCCTTCGGGACTCCTTGCTATACAGAGGGGACGTCATCAAACAGGTGATTGCCGCTATTCGGGAATACCAATCCCACAATGAGAACACGGAAACCTCCAGAGCGACGCAATGGGCTGCCCTGAAGGCAGTCTTGCGGGGGGAGTTCATCGCGATATCGGCGGCGGATAATGCACACAGACGTAGCAAACGGGAGGAGCTTACGCAGAAGGTCAGGGAGTTGGAACTCATGCATCGCCGAACCGGGGCCCCCCGGATATGGCGGCAGCTCCAAGGAGCGAGAAAGACCCTGGTTACTCTGGATATGGACAGGGCGGTATACGCGGCGCTTCGCCTTAAACATGCCTACTACACTGGGGGGGACCGGGGCAGCTCCTTGCTAGCGAGTATGCTCCGAGTGGCGAGACAGAAGCACCGGGTGAGGGAAATCACCGACCACTCGGGGTCGACAGTCACGAAGGATGGTCGCATCGCGGACGCATTCCGCCAATACTACGCGGATCTTTATGCTGGGGACCCCCCGGACGGGCGAGCCACGAAAGGGTACCTGGAATCGGTCTCTCTGCCCACGCTGACACCGCTGCAGGCGGAGGGACTTGACAGGGACATTAGAGTGGAAGAGGTGATCTCCGCCATTGCCAAACTTAAGATCGGTAAATCCCCGGGGCCGGATGGATTTACCGCCCTCTTTTATAAAACGTTCTGCACTACACTCGCGCCGATCCTCACACGCCTCTTCAACACCTTCGCGGAACAGGGGACTATGCCGCGGGACTTGCTGCGGGCGTCACTGACGGTTATCCCTAAGCCGGGGAAAGATAGCTCACAATGTGGCTCCTACCGGCCGATATCCTTATTGAATGTGGACCTAAAAGTATACACGGGGATCCTGGCGTCCCGATTAGCCCCTCTGCTGCCGGGGCTCATAGGCCCAGATCAGGCGGGCTTTGTTCCCGGGCGGCAGACGGTCGACAACACCAAACGGATGGTGCACATTATAGAAAAGGCATCACGGATTCGAGGCGAGAGAATGCTCCTGGCGGTAGACGCCGAGAAAGCCTTCGATCGGGTGCACTGGCCTTATCTAGAACAAGTGCTTGGGAAAGTGGGGATACGGGATAAATTCCGTAATATGATATTCAACTGTTACGGGACTCCAACCGCGGTGGTGAGGGTTAATGGCTGCAGCTCCGGGAGCTTTAACATTGAGAGGGGCACGAGGCAGGGCTGCCCGTTGTCGCCCATACTGTTTGCCCTGTATATGGAGCCATTCGCGCAACGTATCAGGGACAACCCAGAGGTGAAAGGAGTAAAAATGGGTGGGTTCTACCACGCTGTCAGCCTATACGCGGATGATGTTATCTTCTCTTTAGAGGAACCGCTCAGAGCCCTGCCGGCGTGTCTCGAGGATCTGACCGCGTTCGCTGCAGTCTCCGGATTTAAGATGAACATGGGGAAGTCAGTGGCCCTGGGCCTGTCGCTTTCGCCGGAGACCCGGGCGCGTTTGCAGCGTCTAGCCCCGATAGTCTGGTCTACAGGCACGATACCGTACCTGGGGATACAGCTGGCCCCCACCCTGCCGGAGATGACGGCGGTCAATTACATGACCCTAGGCAGGAAAATACGGGAAGAACTGGTTCGGTGGGACCGCGGTACCCTGTCGTTGCTAGGCAGAGTGGCTGCCATTAAAATGACTGCCCTACCTCAGATACTCTATCTGTTCCGGGCGCTCCCGTTGACGCCGCCGGTTGGGTGGATCCGGGGGATGCAGTCTGAGCTGGGGAGGTTTGTGTGGCAGGGAAAGAAACCGAGATTGCGGCTGGCGCTCTCCCTGCTGGCGCCGGAGAAGGGAGGCCTTGGCGTCCCAGATCTCCGCAAATATTTCCAAGCAGCTCAGCTGCGACACCTGGTGGAGTGGAGCAAGTGGGAGTTGGACAAACACTGGCTCTTCCAGGATCAAGCGGTGGCGGGTCGGCCACTGCAGGAAGTGCCGTTCCTGAGACGGGCCCACCGCCCAGCTAACCTCTATGCCTCTTTTATCACCAGAGTGCCACTGAGGGCGTGGGACGCCACAAACCTTGCATACGGGTTAACCTCGTTTCCGTCCCCGCTGACGCCCTTGGTGGACAACCCGGACTTTACGCCGGGGATGCAGGGGGGAGCGTTTGTCCACTGGAGGGCGGCCGGCTGTAGAGCTCTGTGTCACCTGTACACCTCTGAGGGGATTATCCCTTTCTCGAGCTTTCGGCAGGAATATACGTTGCCCGAGGCGGAGAGAATGAGATACCTGCAGGCTAGACACTGGGCGCTGAGCCCGCAGGTGCGAGAGACCGCAGAGGAGACTATCCCAATACGAGCGCTGGCTTATGACCCGGACGTCTGACGCGAAGCTTATAAGTGATCTCTATAAATTCCTCCAGTTGCCGTCCTCGCACTTTTATCACCCGGGCCGGGCGCGCTGGGAGACGGAACTAGGTAGGGCACTAAGCCATAAGGAGTGGGAACAGATTGCGTATAGGGCACGACACTCGGCGTATCACACCGGCCTGACAGAGACCCTCACGAAGGTTTCTCTGTATTGGTACTACACCCCGGCACGCATTCATGCGATGGACAGCAGTAAAGACTCGAGATGCTGGCGAGGGTGCGAGCAGGTGGGGACACTGACCCACATTTTGTGGGAATGCACGCGACTGGGGGATTATTGGAAGGAGGTATTGGACACGGTGGACTCCCAGTTTGACATTGAGTTACCACGTCTGCCAGCCTACATTCTGTTGGGCCTCCCCAACGCATTGATGTACCCGCTCAGATCTCGCAGAGGGAGGCAGATTGCGATAGCGCTAGGCTCAGCCATCCAAAACATCCTCACACACTGGCGCACTCCCACGCTCCCCACAGTCACAGGGTGGTTGCACAGATTGTGGTATGTGCTGGGAATGGAGAAAATGTCACTGACAGCACGGGGGGAGGTCGAGCAATATAGGGAGATCTGGAGGCCGTTTATTTCTTTGCTCGCCACCGAATTCAGGGAACTGACATGCCCCAGATACTTCAAACTCTTACGGCTTTCGGAATCGGAAGGACAGGCTGGGTGAGGCCACCTAAGTAGGGAGGCACGGTCGTTGACGTAGCGGGGAGCAAGGCCCTTGGACATTAGCTATGGACGGGGGGGGGGGGGGGGGAAGGGGGTGTGGTGCAGGGGGGGGAGGGGGGAGGGGAGGGAGGGTTAAAAGTTAAGTTTGCTGGCACATGGACCCCAGGTAACAGAGAAACTCATAGAGGAAGCTAGGAGGGGCCGGAGAGACACGGGAAATCACCTTGACAGGGCGACAGGGCCGGGGGGGGGATCCGGGGGAAGAAGATGTTCCATGTGATACTTGCCGGCCCCTGCGGTTGTAGGCGTATGCATGGATTGTTACGGATGTTGCTGGTTTGTTGTTGGTATTTAATAAAGAGATTTAAACATAAAATAATGTTCTTCACTGCAGATGGCTGGGAGGGGACGGGCACCAGGTGGAACATAGGGCGCTGCAATTGATGCTTGGGGTACGGGAGATGTTCGGGGTGTGAGGGGGGCTAAGACGGAGGAATTGTGTGACTATTACCGAGCACTGACGGGTAGACACCTGTCGGTCCTATGGATAACATTGAGATGGTGGGGAACTGTGTCGTCAAAAATATATCCTATGCAAACTGCAGTTAATTGTAGTTGTTTTGTTGTTGAAAATGCAAATAAAAAGAATTTAAAAAATAAAAAGATTATTTTTTTTTTTTAAAGAATGCCATAAGGACCTTAGCTTATATATTCAACGGTTTTCCCTAAAAGCCTAAACCTTTTTTTTAAAAAAAATTCTATTCTTTATTTATCATTTTCCACATCAAGAACATGTCTAATAAATAAAAGAATAGCGGTTACAGACTTACATAAAGGTATATTAAGTACATCTTGCCCTTAGTGGTTGACTTCCTTCACAATTGTCCAATGGTATCTATAGACACGCCCAGGGGGTTACCATCATCTTCCACATATGCTCTCATACATCATCTTCAGCAGGTATCGCAATGTAGTCCAATGACTCAGATGGTTCAAGTGCTTAATAATATTATCAGGAGGCATCCAACTCAAATTGTGTTTCGCATATCGATCTACTAACGCACCCACACCACTCCCATCTCAACAAGGTGGAAGGTCGTCATCCTGCCCCTAGCCTCTAGGACTGCATTTTGGTGGAGGGACTGCTATTTATATCTGTGGTGACAGAGTTGCCCGGAGGAGGGTCTGTAGTACGGACCAGCAAGTATTGCGTAAGAGGGCCCCAAATATCTTTAGGCCGCGAGGTACGCGGGAGCGTCTCTGCGTGAATTGTAAGATGTTCCTGACAGTACACCATGTCCTCCAGCCACTCCTTAAATTTAGGGGCCCGCCCTCTACCCCACCTACATGCTACTCTGCGTTTCGCTAACAGTAGTGAGAGTGTGATGTAGAGATGGTATTTTTTGGGAATTTGCTTTGTGTAACTTAGGAGCGCAATCAGAGGGTCTCATTCCAGCGTTAGGGACGTCATTTCCGTGAGAGCTTCAAATATTTGCACCCAGTATTCCATCACCCATGGGCACTCCCAGGACAGGTGTAGGAACCCGGCCCCTGGGCCACAGCATCTATCGCAGTGGTCTGTGACCCGCAGCACAAAGCGGAACATCTTAGCCGGGGTACAGTATATTCGCTGTAGGAACTTATAAGGAATTATACGTAACCTGGCACTAGATGATATGTCTGCAGTTTGTAAACAGCAGTATTGCCACTGTTCATTCGTGAATTCATTACCCAAATCTGTCGCCCAATGTGCACGGGCAGCACTGTGAGGATGCTCGCGCTCTGCTCTAATCGTCCGATACAGGTTGGACACCAGGTGTCTAGGGCTCGCAGTCTGCAACAACTGATGCAGAGGCCTAAAATGTGCTGGTTCCTGTGGAAAACTTAGGAGAATGGCCCGCATGCCCTGTCATAAGCGCACGTATAAGAAAGTTTCCAAAGGGGTGGGGCGCACATCTCCGAAAAATTGATCTGAAGTACAGAAAACTCTGTTGCGAAATAGATCACCCCAGGTTTGTATGTGCACTCGAGTGCATAGTTGTCGGATGCCCTCCTCCTGAAGTAGAGAGAGCCATGGGTGGTACGATAAGGGTAAGACCGAGGAGTAGAGAGTTGATATCCCCAGGGCATGCAGGATATACTGCCAAGCGTCTACCGTACCCGTGACGGTAGTTGGCGCAATGTCCCGAGAGCGAGAGGGTGCCTGTATCATTCCATCTAGCGGAACAGGGTCCGCTAGCCAGTGTTCTGGCGCGACCTGTGGCATGCATGCTGGCGGGTGGATCCAGAAGTAGGCATAATGGGCCTGGGCACAGGCATGGTACAGTTCGAAGTCTGGAATATCGAACCCGCCCTGTGCAACAGACCTTGTAAGTACCGCCCACTGTACCCGTGGTTGTCTGCCGCCCCAGAATAAACGTATGAGCTCAGACCGAAGCGTTTTGAAGAAGAACCGTCCCGGGTGGTAAGGAAGGTTCAGGAAGAGATATAAGAACTTTGGGAGTACCACCATCTTGATCAACGAAGCCCTTCCTGCCATTGACAGGGGAAGAGATATCCACCGTGTGCCATTAGTGGTAAGACGGTCTATAGCGGTTCCATAGTTAAGACGGATCATTTTGTCTCTGTTCCCTGAAATCTGAATCCACGAGTCCCGCAAATCTGTGTCACACCATGCAAGCGGGTAGTCCAAAGTGAATTTGACCACCACCGCTGTCAGGGGGAGAGTTGTGATTTTTCCCAGTTAATATGAACACCAGAAAGTTTCCCAAATACTATAAATTCACGTAGTAAGGGTTTCAAGTTATTTTGGGGATCTCGGACATACAGTGTCATATCATCTGCGTAATAGTGAAATCAGTATTTGCCGCAAGGGACATCGGAGCGCTCTATCTCTATGATGCTGGCGCAGCTTACATGCTAGGGGCTCAATCGCGAGGGCAAATAAGAGGGCGGACAGTGGACAGCCCTGTCTGGTTCCCCTGGTGATGGGGAAGGAGGGCGAGATCCGGCCATTGAAAAGCACCCTGGCAGTGGTTCTTTGATACAGCAGCTGCACCCAAGACACAAACCCTGGGGGAAAGCCCATACGGAGCAGAACACCAAAAAGATAGTCCCATTTGACTGAATCAAACGCTTTAGTGGCGTCTAAGAAGATAGCAGCCAAAGGGACTTCGGGCGACACATTCTGCACAATCGAAAACAGCGTACAGAGATTATGCGAGGTAGCTCGCCCAGGAATGAAGCCCACCTGGTCTGGCAGCACCAGTTTCTCCATCAGGAGGAGCACCCGATTCGCTATGAGTTTTGCCAATATTTTGGTGTCACTGTTAAGGAGTGACAGCGGCCTGTAGGATGCGCAGGGGTGGGGCGCCTTATCTGGCTTCAGAATAGACGTGATCAGGGCCTCTCTCATTGATGGGGTAAGCGAACCACATTCTAAGGATTCTTCGTATAGTTCCTTTAGTATAGGGGCCAGGATATCTATGTAGGTTTTTTAAAATTCGGCAAGGATGCCGTCTAGTCCCGGCGTCCTACCTGACTTCTGCTGCATTATCGCTTCGCGCACCTCGTCCAGATCAAACGGAGCACAGAGGAACTCCCGGTGGTGATCCTCCAGCCACCCCAACACGACATCTCCTAAGAAAGTGTCAAGTTCGAAGGGATCCCCGTGCTGTGTTTTATACAGTGTAGAGTAGTGCGCGACGAATACAGCCTGTATATCCTCCGTACCCCTGTGCATCTCCCCATTTGCGTTCATAACTTCCAGTATGTAGTTAGAGAATTTGGGTTTCTGTATGGCCTCAGCCAGCGCCTTCCCCGGACGCTCCTCCTCCCCATATCTCCGGGCCTTCCAGTATTTTCCCATGAACTTGGACTCGCGATTCGCCGTGTCCATGTACTCCGACAATTTTTCCCAAAATTCTAGTTGTGCTTGCCCTCCCGTCTCCCCTGGATATCTCAGAGCACGCCAAAGCTCTTAGAAATACACACTCCCCTGATCGTGGCTTTGAAGGCCTCCCATAGTACTTCCACGAGTTCACTGACCCCCTATTCCTCTGGAAGAACTCCTGAATCTCCTCCGCCAGCTCAGCATGAAACACCGCGTCCAGCAAGGCAGTTACCTGCAGCCTCCAGTTGCACCTTGGCATTTCACACCCTGGCATCGCGAGCAGCAGTCATACAGGCGAATGATCAGAGTATGTTCGGGATAGGTGGGTCACTCCAACTATGGACGGCCCCAGACCTCTCGATATTAAGCAGTAATCTATCCGGGCCCAGGATGCAGTCCTCAATGTAAAATGCGTGCCCTCTTTGGTCGTAGGATGAATGTGACGCCAGGTATCGATTAGTCCTCCCTCTTCTAGGATGCCCCGTATCGTTGCCTGTGATCTAGTATAGTGATGTGGCGCCGTCGTGGACCTATCAAAAATAGGGTTGAAGGCCACATTAAAATCCCCACCCCAGATCACATGTGTAGTGCCCAGTGCCATTATTTTACCCCACAGGATGGTGAAGAAGTCGGGCGTGTCGATATTCGGACCATAACAGCTTACCAACGTAACAATATCGGCCCCCAGCCGTCCCCAAACAATAACATATCTCCCCTACGGGTCTGTGATCTCTCCCTGTGATGTAAACGGCGTGTGTCATTTGATAATGATCGCTGCGCCCTGTGCATAGGAAGAGTATGAGGAAAACAGCCTGTAAGCTGCCCATTTACCCGCAAATGAGATATGACGCTGTGGGTTAAAGTGTGTTTCCTGCAAAAATGCTATACTGATTTTGTGATGATCCAAGTATGTGATTATCTGCCTCCACTTCCTAGGGCCCCCCCAACCCTCTCACATTCCAAGACAGAATCAGGTATCGAGTCAACCATGCTCCCCATTGGTAATATTATGGGCCATGTGCAAGACTGTACTTATCCCGCTACCATCCGTTGCGCAATCACTGTGCTGCCTGTCTGTAAACAGAAGAATCCTTACTTTTAAATTCCAAACAAACGTCTCCCCACCACCCCCCTCCCACTGAAGCATCCCAAACATGCCAGAAAAGAACATCCCTCCCTCCTCCCTACCCCAACTATCCCAGACTAACAGAGCTGATGAGCCCTTCCGGGTATATGTAAAAATGAAAAGTGTCACTTACTCCCCCAAGGGTATGGGATGACATCGTTAACCTCGTATAGGGAGCAAGGGTGCCCGGTGTGTAGTACCTACTATCTCCTGTGCCAGGTCTAAAATACTACTTTAAACTATTCAATGTCCTGTTATGAATATCACACACAACGTAGGAATGAGAATCAGCGTATATATCCATCTGCTGTACAAGCATTTCGGCTCCCCCCAAACATCCTTGTCAGTCAATGTCCGAAGCAGCCAGCGTCGGGGAACCGTCAGTGGAATGTGTTGCTTTGTTGTGTCGCTTTAGTTGCTTCAAAAAATCTTCAGCTTGCTGAGGCTTGGTGCAGAAAGTTTGTTTCCCTTGATAAGTGATGCGAAGGCGGGCAGGGTATAACAAGGCATAATCTATTTGAGCCTTACTCAGCTTCTGCTTTACAGGAAGAAATTTCCGTCTTTCCTGCACCCCAGCGGTGAAGTCAGGGTATATAGTGAAAGGCCCCCCCTTCCTAATGTAGCTGTTTCTTCTCCCGTGCCACCCGAAGGGCCACGTCACGGTCTCTATAATTGAGGAGACGAGCTATAATGGGACGTGGAGGGCCTCCCACGGGAGGTCTAGGGCCCAATGAACGGTGCGCCCTCTCCACCACGAATTGAGGAGAGAGGGACTCCGTCCCTATCACCGCCAGCAGAAGTTTCTCAACATACAGCTCCATTTTGACCGTGTTGGTGCTTTCGGGTATTCCTAGGATCCTGATGTTGTTTCGGCGATTTCTCACTTCTATATCTTCATTTTTGGTAGCGATAACTTTCAACAGTTTGTCCATTTGAGTCACCGTGTCCTGCGTGTGCGCGGTGGCATCCTCTGTATCTGATATGCATCTGTCTCCTTGATCCTTTCCTCATGACCATCTATTTTGCGAGCAATATGTCCATTCGCGTATTCATTACGTCCATTTTGTCTGCAATTGCTGCTATGCCTTGGCGGACTTCCAGCAAGATAGCTTTCATATCGGCCTCGGGCGTCTCTCGGATGCTCGTCGCCGCAGTGATGTTGTCGCTCTCCGGGATGTTTTGGAATTCTTTTTAGCCTCGAAGTGGAGCAGAGGCTGCCTAGCATCCGGCTTCCCCATTCTGGCAGCTCTCAGAGGTCCGCCCCGAGGCTCCAATGCAGCACAGGACACTGTGGCACGTTACGTTCATCAACCCACAGCTTTGCAAAGTACGTACCGGATGGGGCAGTCGGGCAGCGCTCAGGGTAGAGCACTCTGTCCGATGTGATCCCTCCCGTATTAATCGCGTGACTCTGCACTTCCTCAGGATTTCACCATTGATACTGCCGCCATGTTCTCGTCTGAGGCAGGGCCCAATCTCTCTCTGGGTGTCGTTACACAGAGCCAAGCGCGCTCACATCCACCGCTCCACCTCTCATCTGTGTGCAGCAGGTGTCCCGTGCTTACTCTAGTCTGTGACCAGTGCCCCCAGGGATAGTTTTGTTGCTCACAGCCGTATGACAAATTTACTGAGGCTGCACTTCAAGCATCACGCATCAGCCACTGCGGCAGAGATGTGCCGACCATCTCACGGCCACCCCCTGCAGCACTGCTCGATCAGTCGGGCTCCTGCCTGATTCCGTGCCTCTAGTGCCGCTACGACAGGAAATCCCCACAGCAGTAGTCTGCCGGGATCCGCTTCTACAGCGTCATGTGCCAGCTCTCTTATCTTTGGTCTCGCCGTGGGGCCCCCTCGCGCTAATCCCTACACGTCATACCTGCAATGCCAGGAGCTGTGATTTGGTTGGTATGCGCGCCATCAATGAGCTTTTGCAGCCCAGTCAATATTTCCTCGGAATATCAGTAAGCTCACGGCTGAGGAGCCGTCGAGAGCAGGGGCTCGTCTATGTGGTGCCTCGCAACGACGGGTGCGCCCGCCCGATGGCCGGTCCGCCACCCGATGCGCTCACACGTTCCTCCGCTCAAGAACGCACCGGTTCTTCTAAAATCTCGCCCTATCACTGCGGCCAATATCTGTTCCCCTCGAGCTCCGACACACCTTTCAGGGCCTGCACGCTGTGTTGTTCTCGCAGGCTAACGCTTTAACAATGTCTCTGCAGTTGGCTCTAGGCCCCGTAGTGGCTGGTTCCGCTATAATACGCCGCCATGCAGTGTCACTCCCAAGCACTTAATCGCCAGCGTAGCTGCTCCGGAAGCTTCAGATTACTCAGCTTAGGCTCAATCAGCAGGTTGCCCGCAAGTCCCGCAGCCGATTAATCCGCAGGCTGATGGAGGACAGTATATTTGCAGCAGGGATCACGCATACAGCACTGCACAGCGTTATCACATTGCTCCCCGATGGCCGGTCCGCCACCCAATCTCCTCGTATCTCTCTCCCCCGCCAAGCAATTGCTGTCTCTGCTGCTCACCTCCATCGCTGCAGCTCAGCGGCACTCACCGGGTGAGCGAGGCCCACGCACCGCGTGGGTGCCACGGCCTCCCGTAGACAGGCTCTGCAGGGACTCAGCTCCTGGCCGCACAGGGCTTCCTGCCGGCAGTATCGTTCGTCTCCGCTCCCGGACTCTACACGTCTTCAATTCTCACGAAACTTGCCTTAATAGTGCAGCAACTCAGCGGGTACACACTCCCGTCATTTACAGGCGGCAGCTGGCAGTAGAACAGGATAAGCTAATGGATTTTAACACCAGGCTGCGGGAGCCTCACACAGTGTCAGCCATTCCGCACTTGCGCCACCTAGCGCCCCCCTAAAAGCCTAAACCTTGACAAGAAACATTTTAGGAGGAAAAGGTGTTTGATAAAGCTTATGTAGTTTAGGAATACATTTACTTACCTTATGAAATCCTCCTTGTTGTGTTCTCTATCCTATGGGTCTCCAGGAAGAGAAGGAGCTGGAGTAGATCATAATTCTCAATCCAAGTCGGTGAGTGCAGTAGATTCCTATTCCCAAACTAAACCTGTATCTCCTGTGATTTCTAGTATAAAAAACTGCTGAATTCAGGGAAAGGTGCTCTGCAGTACGACTGATATTTAGTCACCTTCTTTGCCCATTGCTTTAGATTTATGTCCCACTGTTTTTACTCCGAGGGATTCAACAATGTTCTGCAAATCTCCCTTTCAAGTCCTCTGATTCTAGATACTTCAATAACTAGAACTGGGTAGTTTCACATCCTAATACTCATCTTCACATCAATTGCTGATTTGTATTTTCTAGCGTCTTTTTCTGTTTGCCTCTGGAGGGTTTTTCTCTTCGGCATTTTTCCTACCTTGTTTACCAGTCAATGTTTCCTCTGGCTAGGTGGTACCATTGCTGCAGGAGAGAATGAGGGAGAGGATGTGGCTTTACAGCTAGAGCGATTGACCTCGATGCTGGGGAACCGGGTTCAAGTCTCAGCAACGACGCTCAACATCCTGTGATTCTGGGCAAAACACGTAATCTCCCGTGCCTAACAAAAATGAATGTGTCCAACTGTAACGAAACTGGTGCACACGTAAAGAGCTGTGATACCTGATGTCTCGGGTCTAGTCAGTCCAGTCTAGAACCTGACAGATGTACCCAAGGGCCAAACAACATTTTCCACAGAATCCAAACCTCACTTCAAGATTTGTATGTATGCATCCAATGTGTCATTGAAAAGATTAAAAACAACTTTTTCATGTAGCCGAGTGAGCTAACAACTCTAAGTTTCTCCAATTTAACAGCGCTTGAACACAATGCACCAGGAGGCAGGTGGCATTCGAAGTGCGAAGGGGCGGATTACCAGAGGCAAAGACTATACAATCTATAGAGTCAAGCTTCTTTACATCTCGATCAGGAGGCCCCAGGGGGAAGGTATTGGGGTTTTGTTACGTAGAGGGCATTTGGACCAACAGACTTAAAAGGGAAAGGAAAAAAGTGAGGGTGATCCAGAGCAGGTCTATGGATTCTGGCTGTTTGTGAGATACTGGGCCCGAAAAGTGTGGCTTCAACAGTGCAGACATGAGTGGATAAAAGAGGGCCTCATTGAATGGAAGCAATGACTTCTCCACTGACGAGGAGGGTTGCAGGATCTCATTTAAAATGTTAGACTTTGCCTCAACAGAGAGCAAGGTCAATACCAAGGCTTCAGCTGCTTTTCGTACTGCAGTCCTAAATGAGGAAACCATCTTAAGCAGGGTCATAGGAGTTAGAGATGTCCCCTTATGATAAGGTGTCCAGGCCACTCATATTTTTTAACTCCAAATATAAGAAAATATCAGTATTATAACTGAGAAGGAGGTTATCAGACTCTTTATCATCATCCTCTGAAAGGCCATAATCTTGGTCAGGCACTGTAAGGGAATCAGACTTGGAACTAAACATTTTCTACATCTGGACAAACCTCTGAGCCCTGGGGAGATGCTCTGCCCATGGAACACCATTAAAGATTGTCTTACCTTTTCGCCTGGCCACATAAATCTTCCACCATCGAATGCTTTGAGAGTTGCATCATGGTCCACTCCAATGGTGATGTCTATATCAGCACCCAAGATGGTTCCGACTGAACAGGGAACAGCACTTTGGCAGGCTGGGACTTCTTTCTTGGCGTCTGAGCCTCTTGAGTTGCCAAGGCCACAGAAGCATGCTACCCCATGGGGGAGGTGTCCTAGGTGTCAATAGATCCAGCATGGCACATAGGCGCCTTGACGCCCATTGGGCTAAGTTGCGCGTGATAAAATCTATTTCATTCATTTCATTCATTCATTCATTCACAGTGGAAGGCCTCTAGTTGTGCATAGTTTGCTGATGGACCAGGAAACTCTGGCATAATCTATTTCAACATCAGAATCTGCTGCAATGATGAGGAAGAGTTCAGTGCCAGGGGCCATCTGAGAAGAAAAAAAGAGGACTTTTTGTACCTACCCACTTGTTTGTGTGTGATGGGTGACCTTTTAGGAGATCGTGCCCTTACAGGTGAGGGACTTTACTTGCATCTCCCTGCAGGCCTTAGCCAGAAGCAATTTGGCCTCCTGCTCCCTGATGGTCTTTGAGTGCACAGGCACAAGAATCAGAAGGCTGTGGCGTTGAGCTCCAATCCAAGATGCTACATGCAGTTGTCATGTGGCTCAAAAAGGGATATCTTCTTGCATAATCTCTAACAAGGCCTGAAAGCATAAACGTTTGTAGGAGACATCTGACCCAGTCAATGTCTAGTGCTGAGGAATTTCCTCAGTGAAACTGAGATCTCGGAAACCAAATCAATGAGGCTTGAAAAACAGAAACTGCTGCCAGTTTACCAGCTGGCCCTAATATAATATGCTGTTGTAATGTCCAGAGGAGGAGTCACAGCTGCATGGCACCACCAGAGTCACTGGAGACTCATTGCTGGTGAAAAGGTTTTTGGATCTATCTGAAACTTTGAAGGACAATTCAGAATTCTCAAAATCACTTATCATTGCCACCAAATCGAAGAATGACGCTACACACACAAAAACGCTGACATTGCATCAATACTCTAGAACTATTACGTCTGATTATATTTGCCAAAAACAAACAATAAAATAGCATTCGCCGAGCAATTTGTCTGGTTACCATAGCTACTTACACTACTGGCACAACTAGACAAAGAAGCTACTGAAATGGAGAGCAAAGCCTACACTTCTAGAGGACCATCACTTAACAGACCACATCCTGGTCAAGGCAATTCCAACTATATACCGGAAATCACTGAACAACTCCTCTGATCCATTGGTGGCATTGTGGGTGGTCTGGGGGGGATCTGTGTGATTTAGATGACGAGGACTGGGAGTAAGCGATCCAGAGCCCACACAAAATTGCAATAGGTGCGAGATTCCAACTAGTTCAGCTTTAAATTCTGCATCAATCCTACTATTCAAGGACCGGACTTGCTAGGATTAGGAGGTCAACATCTACACGGTGTCTACGGGGTGTGGTCAGAAGGCACTTTCTACCATGTCTTGTGGGAATGCCCTAGACTTCCAGAATTCTGGAAAGACATTGTGGGTGTGATGTCCCAATTGACAACAACTGAGATCTCCTTGGATGCAAAATGGCTTTTATTAATATTATAGTGGGAGGAAGGCTGGACGAAATACCAAAATATCGGACTCAACCTGGCTGCAGAGGTGGTGAAGAGGAATATAGCACGAGCATGGGGCAGTCCCGACCCACCTAAAAATCGCAGACTGGAAGGCTGATCTTGATTGGTGTCAAAAGGCAGAAAAGGTGGTGTATCTAACCGGGGATGTCCCAAGAAGTGGGAGAAAATCTGGGGTCCCTGGCAGGGTTATAGAGGGTATTAGCAAGGTGGGTGGGACCACTGTGCGATTGATGCCATTGCAGGTGGGAGGGGGAGAGAAGGGTCGCTAAGTTTCTGAAAAATGGGCCGTACAAGCTTCCCTTACATCCAGGATTACTGCACTATTGTATTGTTTTGTGATTATTGTCCACTTGTACATGTTGTGTGTGTATTAAGCTATTCCTGTTGTCCTGCGGTAAACTCTTAGTGATGAGCATGCTTTAATAAAAAAATAATTTTAGAAAAAAGAATCTACTGAAATTCTATTAAAAAATTATGTTTGACAATAAGGAGAGGTGTTTTAAGAAATGGATTGATGACTGATGTTTGACGACTAAATTTGTTTGTTGTATTATTTTATTTTTTTACTGAAAATAAAAGTTGGTAAGTGTTGGTCAATAAATATAGCTTCTGGAAATGAAAAGCTTATATTTTGTGATAAGAATAAAGCACATCTACACTACAGTTCAAGCTGATATTTAAGTGCTAATCTATACTTATATGGAACATGTATTGTTCATGAAGTGGCATCGTTTCGTTGGTTGCAGAAGTCACTTTTTGATGGTTACTTCATTATCTGGACTAATAGACTTGATGGTCTAATTATCTCTATCAATACTTTCCCTCTGGGGGTCTGAGTTTACGAGTTCAATATAAACCAGCAATGCTGTTTCATCTTATAACTTCTATCCAATGAGAACAATAGTTCTAGTTTCTAGGACTGGCAATTGTATATATATATATATATATATTTATTTTAATATTTATTTATGTATATTTATTTAATATATATATATATTTTTAAGATTCTTTTTATTGACCAATCGAAGAAATGGTCATTACATTCAAAGATCATTACGATTATTGGTGTTACATTGTCATCGCAGGCAAATGTATCATACATTAAAATGTTGTTGGTTCGTCAAGGAAGGGGATACATGGGGGCTCACAAATATTCCCACGATATTCTTTCCATTTAGTCCAGATTGCTGTCCATTTTCTGGGACAGCAACGACCTACATATACTGTTTTCTCCCGTGCCATACACCAGTCCATGTCATTTTTTCATTCGTTGAGTGTCGGTGGCGTCGCCGCTCCCCCGAGGCGGGCGATGTTTCACTTGGCAACCATCTGACCCAGCGCTGCCCAGGTTTTGCCCTTTGCATTCAAGTCCGTGGAATAGGATCAAATTTTTCATGTCGTCATTCTTCCCCTTCCAATTAGATTATCAATTTTAATATAGGATCTACTTAGAACTGACCATCGGCAAAATGAAGGGATGAAATTAGTCAACGTGAAAGGGAATGCTTCTTACTTTAGTTAAATAATAGGAAACTGCTAAATTGCATAGACGGATAACTTGGACAACTATGTTGAGGTGCCCTATTTTTTCCAAGTTTTCCAGGGGGACGCAAAGCAAAAAGCAACTGTGAGGATCAGAACCAACCCGTAGACTATGAGCTCTTAATATTTCATGACTAGAATATAATAGTCGGTAAAACGTCTTCTTAAGACAATCACTTAAGAAAGATTTGAGGAGGTTGAGTTCGACAACGGTGGTATTTATGCCCACCTGTTTATTAAAGATTACCTACCACCACTGCAATCCTCTACATGTACTTACAGCCCTCCCAATATCATGTGCTTCATAATATTTTCAGGAAAAAAAATTCATGGTTTTCATCCACGCTCCTCGGCTTGTGCACACAAAACAGACATTAACAGACCTACCTCAAAGTCTATAAAATGAAGGTTGGTTAGCAGTGTGACCAACAGACCGCTGTTGTACAATTCCTGTGCCAGCTGAGCAACTGTTTCTGTCTGTGGTTCCTTTTCGCCGGTACCACAAAGGATTTCCTTTGTAGCTTGCAAGCATTTCGATACTTCTTCAGAGGCCTAGGTAAAAGACATCATTATTTGTCAGACCAAAAAAAAAGCCCTTGGCGCAAGCACTATGCACAAATCTTGTATTGATTTAACATATGGGCAAGGGGAAAATGGGCAATTTTTTAGCTCCAACCATGGCAGGAGAAATATTACAGTAATTGTTTGAAATATTTTATAAACACAACTACCTCAACAGCATACAAACTCTATCAACCCAAAGAGATGATTGAGTATCTGAGTACATCCCGCTGACCAGAGCTGTATTTCATTCCCTAAAAACAGGGGGCATGGCTGTCATTAATTAGTGCAGCAAGTACAAAGGCACAGAGGCTAAGGGGTGAGATAGGTCCACTGCAACCCAACGAAGACAGCCTTTTACTTCCCAATCAAAGTTCAGGGGGCATCTTTCTTGCCCATGGCACCATGGCTGCGCCACTGCCTTAAAATAATTAAGGGCCTTATCACAGTGCTTTAAATGGGGGGAAAACAGTGCAGGTACTTATTTGAATGTGGCGAGTGGGCGGGGCTAGGGGCGAGGCTAAAGGCAAGGCATGCCGATGCTTATTGACTTCTTTACTAGTTGCAACACATACCAAAACACATGAGAAATTTGTTTCTATAACTAAAACCGGTTAATTTGTTATAAAAGAACGAAATCCGAACACAGTGACATGTTAACATTTCCTTGTGCTGCAATATTTCTCTCGCTATCATCTCGCACAATAAACACACAGGCAAGCAGGTAAACAGACAAAGTAAACACAAAGAGATGATGGACGGAGCACTGAAACTTTTCAAACACTCACCCCCAGTCACAGACCTGGGTTGAATCCATCATTGTTCTTTAGCTCACTTCGCCACCCCAGTTCAGACATAGCTGTATGCAAATCAGTCTTGACCCTGTGCCTCATGGGAACAGTCCAGCCCGAACTGGCAAGCCATGTCTTCCCTGGACCGGAAACAAGCATCCTGAGATTGGTTTCAGGCTAACAGCACTCATCGGCCAGGCTAGCTTGAATCCAGTGGCAAAGTGAGCAAGGGACCCACGTCTGGGCATACCCTGCCAACTTAGGGCGAACAAAGCAAACATAGAGATGATGGATGGCGCGCTGAAACTTTTTAGAAACTCACCCCCAGTCACAGATCAGGGTTGAATCCATCATCGTTCTTTAGCTCACTTCGCCACCCCCGAAACCGGTCCTAGGATGCTTGTTTCGAGTCCAGGGAAGAGGGAGGAGTAAGGGGGCAGAGGGAGTAGAGGGAGTGAGCCCAGTCTGTGGGTTGGGGATGGGCGCCAATATGCACAGGGCGAGTGTGTAGACTGTCTTTGTACGCTTTGCGCCGAGCAGTATATCTCCTATGTCTGTGGGGTTGGCCTCTGTAAACAGAGAAGTACGTATCGTGAGCACTGTGGTCCCCTAGAGGCCGAGGTACCCCACCAGGTGCAGTAATCGCGGGGTCGTCCCCAAAACAGCTGGTCACTCTGCGGGTTCTAGGTGGAAAGGGGGGGAGTGTCCCATGAGGAGTGAATACGTTAATGGGAGGGCATGGATGTGGTACCGTGTGCATTGTGACAGTGCTGCTCCAATGGCCTTTTGTATCTCCAAGGCACTTACAGAAGGAGCAGAAGACGCTTGCACAGCTCTTTCTGTATTACATATTGCGCTCTGTAATACATATCGCTAGGACTTTTAAGTGGGCCGCGTCTCACCGGTGCTAAGCACCGGCAGTTTTTGTAAAGGGGGCCTTGAAACGAGTCTCTATCAGGCTCTGTTTTGTGTCCTGGCACAGGCAGCCCGTTTATTTCCGCGCTGCAGTGACAGCAGGCACATCCATGTGCGCATGCTCATACTGCTCACTTCTCACTAGTGGAGAAGTTACGGTATGACGTCATGCCGTGTGAGCCTTGTAGGGGAAGGGAAATCCTTTAAAGAGAGTCATGTTCTCTCTGGACTTCCCTTCTATTTTTGAAACTCAGGAGCAGCAACATTGTTGTGGTGTCACCAGGGCTTTAAGTGGAAGCTTTTTCAATATTGAATACAAGCCATAGTTGCTGCTTATTTATCTTATACAACCATTGACAAAAAGCCACTAGTCCTTATTTGTTGTAGGTATGATGTAACTTGCTGTATCATATATCTGGATACAATGACAGAAAAAGTAAAATACAAGTCGGGCGGCACACTATGCTAAGCACAGATTTTTAGCTGACGTATTTTAAGCCACACCCTTAATTACAATGGCCACGCTCCTTTGAGAGACACCCGCTCCCCCCCCCCCCAGTTTTTTCATCCCACTTAAAGCCCTGCATATCGCGATTCTAAAGGGGCATTGCCCATGCTAATAAGGGAAACACTTTGCCTCTATGCCCACACTGTATTACGTAGGAGGATGCAGGGACAAAGAAACAATCAAGAAGCAAACTGAGTGTGCGCCACAAAGAGGTGGCGCAGTCAGTTCGCCTTCCGAGGGTGACCTCCAAATTATAGGAAAGGGGGGGGCCAAACACCCACCTGCAGTGAGGTGCAGTAAATCACTGTCCCTACCTGCAGAGGGAGATCTCAAGGAGGGATCATTAGGTCTCGGGACCATCCGGTCTGCCGAAGGCAGAACCGGAAGTCAAGAGATTTAATGACTTGGAGAAGAGGGGCTTGAACCCGCCCCTCTTCTCCCCTGTTCTCCATTGGCTGGCCTCTTCAATGCTGGCCAGCCATTGGAGAAGAGGTCCCGTCACTCCGATCAGGCCCCATCCTTTTCGGATCGGGGGCGTGTTTTTTGCAAGAAGTCTCATTCTCTCCTCCAGCCAATGGCTGGAGGAGAGTAAAGACAAACACGCCCCCGAATCTGAAAAGGACGCTGCGTTTCTCCGAGGCATTTCTGCTCTGCCTCGGAGAAAGGCGGTGGTGTCTTTCGGTGCCCTCGGCTCGTTTTTGGAGGGGGGGGTTAGTATATACAAATGCGCGGAGTCTCTGTAGTCGCAATAGCTCGTTTTTCTAGCAAAAGGTGTAAAATGGTTAGAATGCAAATGACCTGCTTAGTTAACCTCAATTGCGATGTTCTAAGAGATGCCGTCTTCTGCTTTCTCATTTGATTTGAATCTGCCGGCTCTCCGCCAGCCTTGGCTGCTTCTCTTGAGTCGGCGGTCTCGGGGCGCTTCCCAGTCAGGGTATGCGAGCCGCTTCAGTGCTTAATTTGTAAAATATTAAGTGCTGGAGTCCTATGGAAGGTACCGCAGGAAGGCTGACAAGTGTTGTGATCTTGCGCGCACTGTTTCTGTCTATAAACCCGTAAGCTCTGGTTGCATGCAGCCGATGTGTGGGGCAGGGTGGGCGTGAGGGAGAGTGCTTGTTGTGTTGTCACAACTAATGCTGCCCCTCAGTCCCACTATCCCTCGCCCTCACGCACCTGTGCACTGAGGTTGGCCTCAAAAGCGACCGGCTTCCCTGGGGCTGCAGTAGAACACGTGCACCGGAATGGTAAACTTCACAACGTACTTGTGAAAAAGAGGGGAGGGGATGTGGCCTCACGGCCAGAGATGCCGACTTTGGAGTTGGGGACCTCCGTTCGAGCCTCGGCCCAACATGCGGTGATTCTGGGAAATAATCTCCCCGCGCCTACCAAAATATGAATGTGTCCTTGTGTAACGTAACGGGTGCTCGGGTGAGGTGTCCCGATACCTTCGGGTCGAGTTCGCGCTATATAAATCGGCAAAAAAAGAACCATCTGTTGAGAGAGCTCAGAAAGTTACAGAGTGTCGTAATTCAAATATATCGAGAAGATTTTACATATTAGCAACAAAAACCGTCATAAAAGAAGTCAGCCTTGTGTGAGTGGCAGCTATGTTCCTCATTCAAAACAGATACTTGCTGCGTCTGTGTGGAACAGCGGGGTGCCGTCTCCGGTCCTGTAAAACCCTTCTCTGGGTTTTCGTCATTCCAGAGACAACTGTGAACCAATGAAAACCTTACAAATCCACTTCTACGTGCAATACACCAAACCAGGAAGCGGTGCCCTCGCCTTCCAAGGCTGTTCTGACATTCTGCGGCGCGGGAGAAGCGTTAGGCCAAACAGTGCCTTGGAAACGTTACTAGAACCGCCAGATAGCATTAACGTGTGCCATGTATGTATCATCGGTACTACATTGTCCATATTGTATTCAAGGTTCGCTTTACCATGACGAATAAATAGTAATTCCTATTTGCATAGCGCCCACTCTGCCCTGTGCAGGTCCTCGTTGCGCTGGGCGGTGCTCCAGGGATCAGATATCGCTTTCTGTTCATGTCCATCCCAGACCAGAGTCAGGTTGGTGTTTGTGGAGACAAGGGTCAGAGCAGTGTATTTGTCAGTTTTAATGAGGTGTGAGGTGTTTTCTGTGGATAATGCTAGCACAATTATTTATTTGGCAGTAGTGAAAGGAAAAGAAAAGGAAATTCGCTAATATGATTCAGCGCAGCGTGTACATTTTTAAAATGAAATCTCACTGACCGGCGTGCACTGGTTACACAGAGTGAACTCTGCAAAATAATCACAGAAATACTATGCCTTTCTGCCCTCTGCTCCTGTCGTTTTTGGTGCCCTTCTGCCCTCTGCCACTTGTTTTTGTCTCCTGCCCTCTGTCCCTCTCGTTTTTTGTGCCTCTCTGCGCCACTCGTTTTTCTCTCTGTCTGTGCCTTTCTGCCCTCTGCTCCTGTCGTTTTTGGTGCCCTTCTGTGCCATTCGTTTCTGTGCCTTTCTGCCCTCTGTGCCTTTGACCGGCATTAATCTCCAATCATTTTCAAAGCTGCTAGTTGCTGTTCGCTTTGGTCTGAACTTTTTTTTCCCCCTGCATGCATGCCTTGTTTTTCTCAGATCAGTTTGCCGGTGGGCTGGGCCTCGAACCAGGTCCTGGAGATTTGTTTGTCTTTTTGTTACATTCTCCGATCTAATAAAGATTGTTGTTGTATAATGGACACCGGCTCCCCTTCAACCAACCTTGTGACATCTGCCCTCCTCCAGGTCGTTTAGGCCAATCAGCAAATGGATTGTTGTGGTCAATCCAGCAGGCAGGTTACGCGCCCTCTGGTCTTTGTTCCACTTCCAGGTCATGTTGTTGAAACCGAGGGACATGCAGAGGCTTCGAGCAGAGCGTTTTGGTGTTATCCTTAGGAAATAAATATATCCCTAGCTGTATCTGTTTTTGCTGCGATTAAATTGGCAAAGGTGTAGGATGTTAAACCGGCAGGAAGGGATTGCGTGTAGTGAGATAAGTAGGGAGAAACCGAGACTAACGAGGCATCCTCCCCATCCCCCAAGGTGAGAGCTTTGAAACGTTTCCTATTTTTTAAACAAGAGGGCACAGGGATACCTTTCGCTCGGAGCCATATTCGAATACATTTGGTAATTTTTTATCCACATCTACAATCTACCCTGTTCTTTACCTTCCACGTTTTTTTTAACTAAACAGTGCAAATTCGACCCGAAGGTTTTGGAGCGCCTTATCACAGCATCATTTATATTACACAGGATAGGTTCATTTTTTAGACACAAAGCAATTAAGTGATTTACCAAGAATCACAGGATATTGAGCGATGCTGGGACTCGAACATGGCTCCTCAGTTCTAAACTGCATTCATAAAGCCACATCCCCTCCCCCCCCCCCATACGCTACAGGTAATGTATCCGCTTTCTGCCCTAATCCACGCATTTCTCCACGATTTACATCAGTTCTCTGCATCCTCACTTAACCTCTCCGCATTTGATCTTGACTCTCCTCACGTTGCCTTTCCAACTTCTATGCATGCTCTATCATCTGCACCCTGCACTCTACATGCTCAGTACCTACGCTATCACATTTATTCTAAAAACGGTAATTCTGCTGTTTACTTGGGCTTATCCTTCTTAAGGGCTGTCCACTCACCACATGCAGTCCTGACGCTTCATATGTGTTCTCCACTCTCCACTTACACACTCTGAACATTCATTCACCACTGTGTAAATTCACCCTCTGTCCTACACAGCTGCTTTTCACCCCCACATGCACTTTTCATACAGTCTCCACACATTCTCTCTACTATCCACATACTCTTACATTTTTTCTCCATGATCAACACCACTGTGCCCACACTGTTAATATTTACATCACTTTCCAGTGAACTTCCACTGTTTACCATGTACATCAATTGCCACCCAGGTGTATGCTCTACACTCCACTTTTGTACCCCATCCTGCACTTGTACTCTACACCCTGTTCATCTGCTCTTAAGCCTGCACATTTTCTTTATCCATCATTTGCTCTCTCCATACTGTGCAGTATCCATTCTCAACACCACTTCACCACATCTACGGTGTAGAATGTATATCTTTTCTCTCACCATGAACATCAGCCCTCCATGGTCCACACCCACTCTCCATTTTTGCTGTCACACTGGGAATTTGCTATTCATTCTGTTCATCCTCTTTCCATTGTCTCCACTGCACAATAGTCTCCCCCCCCCCCATCTAGATGCATTGCCCACCCATGCTCTCCACTATGTACATCGGCTGTCCACCCTCCACTCGAGATCCTTCCTCAAGTCTACACACATGCTCCTTCAACCTTCATGTACACTCTCCACACAACAGATCGAACCATCAATAATGCAGCAGGTGCAGTGGCAAGGGAGTCCAAACGGGGTGAGGGGCATCTTCACCCTAATCATGGCACTGTTTCACTGCCTAAACAGGGCAGTAGGCCTTTTTCCGTTTCTGCATTGGGAGCCATGGTACTCTAGCACATGCTCTGTCTGTTGCGAGACATTTTGGTAGCTTACAGTAGGCTTAGAGCCCACCTATTGCTTACCCTGGTTGCCTTCATTATGCCTCTTATTTATGTAGGCTTTCTTTAAACTTTTTATGTTTTTTCCTACCCTGGAGCATGGACGTGTTACTCACGTTTCAGACAATACTTTTTTTTTGGTTTTGTTGAAGCACCCTGAGAGTACCTGTGCTTTCCAGCTGTCTCTTTTGTACGTCTCTCCCTGCTGTATTCCTCTTTTTCACCATCTCTAAGTTGCCGTTGTTGGTTCCTCCTCACCCACCTTACCTTGCTCTTCTTGCTCCCCACCACCCCTTTGTCCATGTACTTCCCCCATTCACTCCCTCCATTGTCCAGTTGCTAGCCAGAGCTGATTGCCCACCTTGAGTTGTCAGCTTACGGCCCCATCTCCTCCTTGCTTCTCTAGCCACGTCTGTCTGTCTACCCTCCGGGTGGGAGGGGCAGGGACAGCAAGCTGACAATAGAGAGTGGGCGAAAGGGACTGTGGCTCGGCATTGGTAAAGTTAGAGCTATTGGCATTGCTCATGACAATGCCGTTTCTTTAAATGTTTTAAAAACAAAAACATAAACAAAAATAATGTCATTAGCAATGCCAATAGCTCTAACTTTACCAATGCCGAGACCATTGCATTGTAAATGCTTGTTTTTTTTATATAACAGGCCAAATGTTGCGTGCACTGTAAAAAAAAAAAACGGATTGGCTGCTTCAAATGTAACTGGTCCGCCTTTCACTAGCGCCCTCCCAGGGCAGGCACAGGTTTCTGACAGCCCTGGATCCCGTGCGTCATCTGCAATGGGGCGCCCTGTGCCTGTGTTTGCCCAAGACACCTAGTTAAAAGGTGCGCCGCAGCCCAAACAGGGTCAGCGCGCCCTATGAACATACACCAGGTTTCGACATCACAACCTGTAAAGCCTGATTCAGACTTCTCCAACCCGGAACCAGCTGGTGATGAAGGCACAAAGAAATACGGTATCGGTATTTCTGAGCTAAAACATCTGGACACGTGAAATTATGAATATTTTCCAGCTGAATGGACTTTCTTACTCCGTGAAGGAGACTCTTTCATGGTGCAAAAGACGTACGTTGGGCAAGTGCACCACGTGAGTTGAGTCATGAAACGCGATTATTGTTTCCCTTATAAACCACGCACGACTTGTGTGAAAACAGACCTTGCCACGTGATTCTTTTGTGCAGTACAGACAGACAATGGAATTAAAAAAAACAAAAAATGAGCTCATCGCGCCTACTCCTTGAAAGATCCGGAACTGTGCCACGAGACTTGACACTTAACCCAGGCCCGGCCTACTGCAAAGTTTATGAAAGTGAAGATAAAAATAATAGGTGGGCAAATGACCAAAGAGAAATGCCCTCAAATCCTATTCTCCTTTGAGATCAATCTTCCCATTTATTGTGCGTTTGCTACACAGAGGAAGTGCTCACCCAAAAAACGTGGCGAGTGAAGAAAGCAAAAAAGGACTCGTCCACGTGCCCTCACTAGACGCATTCTAAATAGACATGTCGTTGAAAAAGTTAAATATCAAATTAGCCTAACCTCTTTCAGGTAATTCGAACAGGAGTTCTTACAGTTTACAGTTTGTAATTAGCACTTGGTCATAATTTATGGATGGAAGAGCGTGGCAACTCGGAAAGAGACAAATAGGAGGCAGGAATTACTTTAATTGAGCTGCTCATGAAAGGAACAGCCACTCTACAGTAATCTGCCAACACTGTTCAACAGGTTGGAACAGTGGCTGCAGGCATGGCTCGAAGGTTGCGGGGCGGGCAAGAGGGCGCATGGGGGTGTGTGGTTAATGCAGTGGTCGAAGTGGGGAAAAAAAAGTAGGGGGAACTGTGGGCGGAGAATCAGAGGGCGGGAATAACTTGAGGATTGGATCAGGGGGCGGAGTGAGAGGTGTGGCCAGGATGCGCAATGATAATAACTTAAAGTTATTATCATTTCATGTTTCCTTTACGTTAACGTTGCACTGCTTAAAAGCAGTGGAGCGTCGCTCCTGCGCCATAGTAGAGGAGCCGCCACTGGGTTGGAATCTGTCTGCCTGGGTGGTTCCTGTGAAGGGGGGCATCTGGCGACCCCTGTTCACTCGACACTTGGCGGTCTGTGGCAAATGTAAAATACATTTTTACTATGTACAAATCCCCTTTTTAGGAGCCGCTAAACGTTTACCAAGTCGTAAAATGGGATTGCGAATGGATATTGATTTGGAAGGGGCATGTTGTAGGCCCATCTTCCCAACTGTAAATCCTAGTAAAATGTATCAATGTTACATGACCCGAATCCTACAATTACTGACTCTGGAGTTGGGCTAGTAACCCAGTCGCTAGAGGAAAGGGGTTCCTTAAGATACCCTTTCCTTTTATGAATGTTAAAAAATAATTGTTGGGAAATAGGCAATGGGCTGCCACTGCCAACTTTCGAACTATTTTTTTTAATGCAGTACTGTTTCCATTAGGGGAAACTGCTTTTAAAAAAAAGTGTACTCTTGTTAAAGGCAATCACAGACATGGTGGTAGGCTGACTCTAGCAGGCCACCAACACTGTGATTGTGATCAATCTTAATGTGTCGCAAATTGCAACTTACCTAATGACTGATCATTAGGCACGGTGATCAGCGACTCACTATAATTCCTTATTTTGTGAGGCAAAATATTAGCACTGAGGTAGGTTTGCAAATCCACTTTCCATTTGCAAAAAGTCAATGCCAAATTTGCGACCACTTTTTGCAAACAGAACCTTCACACATCAGGCCCACAGTCCTTAAAACATATGAGCGATGATATGCTGGTATGAAGATGGAGAGAGGGTGGATGAAATGCATTGGGATAATTATAATCAGGAGGGTCATTCATTACATATGCAGAGGCACAGGGCACATTTGGAGTCAGAGCAAGCCAGATCCTTAGGTATGCTAGATTGGCCAACACTGCATGAGAACTATGGATTGAATTCCAGAGAGCTAAAGCTATCATCAATCACACTAGAGTCTATGCTAGTTATTAGAACAACGCAGGCTAGTATCACAATTATACAGGACACTGAAAGCCGAGAGCATCAAGACTCCTCTTACAGCTAAGACAGCACTGGCAGGATAACATACAGGAGTCCCTCACAAAGACTGGAAGTTGACATGCTCTCAGGTTCAAAGAGTATCGAGTAATACTTGATTTAAGCGGATTCATTTTCACTTTTTGGACCAAACCAATATGATACCCGAAAAGCTTAATATACCCTGAGAGTCCTTCTACATACTCTAAATGAGGGTAGCTTGTAGCCTCCTTTTTGCACGACCTTGGTGGCAATCACAGTAATGGTGGCCTGCTTCAGACCACTATGCAATTGATCACTATTTTTTATTTTTTTTAAGTGCAGTCCACGTCCTTAAGGCAAGTGGGACTGCATTTTTAAAAAAGAGAACCTTTTCAATGTTTTTCTTAGTGAGGGCAGTGATCTCGTGGACTGCTGCTTACTCCCCAACAAACTTTGTTTTACATTCACAAAGGGGAAGAGGTTCCAATTTTACAGCACATTTAAAATGAAAAATAGGCTAATAAATAATATATATATTTTTAAGTCGCTTTATTGCAACTTTAATTCCCTAGGGTGGGTATCTTCTCTGAGGGCTAATCTTATTTACTTATCTCCAGAAGTCAGGCTGAGAATTCTGGCACACTTTTTGAACTTCATGTAACCTTTTCTTACAAAAGAACCAGATTAGGAAGAAACAAGTGCCCAGTGTTTGAAGCGTAATGGAAATTAAGAAGCTTGTATTCACTCATGGACCTAGATGAAAACAGTATTTGAAGAACCTGGATACACCCTACTTTGAGAAATCATTTCCTCTGGTAGACAACTCATAGGTCACAAACATCCATGGTATTCCAAATACTGCTTTGTTGATTGTGCTGACATAGAAAAAAAACACGACAACGAGATTGACTGGTTAGTATGGAAATCTGAAATGATGTTATGAGGAAAACGAAGATAAATATTAAGAACCACGTTGTCCCTATGGGAAACTTCAAGTGCTTTTTCAATAGAGTATGCATGTCACTATATGTTATTGGTGAACTCAAAACAAAAAACATTTTTCAAGGCTTCTTTCAAAGTCTAATTTGAAGTCACATTTTGCTTTGGTTCGATTTTACAACACTATACTGAGACCTACACTTTATCGAATGTCAACAAACGAAGTCTCTACAATTGAATTATAATCACCAATATTCGATCAATTAAACAGAACTAAAGAAGACTTGCTTTGGCACAGTGAAGAGGATAAGGCACTGCACTTTCAACATCACACAAGAAAATACAAGAACCCCTTGCAAGATACTAACTTCTGAATCTTTTCAACTGAAAGGGATACAAAGGTCACTCAAGATGAGCTTGAAGGTTTCTGTGTGGTGTTGTAGCAAGTCCTATGTTAGACCGATTAGGATCATTTATACACTGATGGTCTTTCATTTTTTATTAACTATGTGAAGACGTGGGTCAGGATTTAAAATGTACAGAAAACTCATTTAGCAGGGCCTCCAACACATTCCAATCTTTATGGGGCTACTGATACTTCACTGGACAGAATTTCCAATTGTTTAAAATGTCTTGTTCACATTCCCAATAATTTCATTTTTGTGACCCCTACACCTGTTATTTGTTTCTTTTTGCAGATGCTCCACGAACAAAATGACAATTCTAGAATGCCCACTTCCACTTCCTAGAGAGAGAGAGCCCGGTCTCTGGCCTCTCTCGATTCCTGTGTGATTCGTATTCAATGCAGACATCATTTGCCTCTAGAAATGGATGACATTACCTTCCCATTGAATGCTATCTTGCATCAACTAGTTGTTCAGATACTCCTAAACAGGTCTCAGATCAGTAATCAGGAAAATAGGCGATGAGAAGCATCAAGAGCCTGGAGACCCGAATAATGGAAAATGCAGATCATCTTCTGCAATGGGAGAATTCTCTTGAGATGGGCAGACTTAAGGGGTATGCAACAAAAGTGAATCACTGTGTTACTATATAGTCTGTGTTGTCTTTCTTCAAGTTAATTGTCACATAATACCCCATCCACCAGCTGGTATCTCTATAGTGCTCTCACCTTAAAAATAAATGATGCACTTCAGGTTCTAGTACTACTTCACAGTATTCTTGAAGGTTTAATGCTTTTTATGACCGGAGGCTACCACACAACTCCTCTATATACATAAAATTGTAAAGAAAATATTATCTTAAACATCCCCAACTATGAATTATACAGCACTTTATACACTGGACTAAAACCAGTATATACACTGAGATGCACCAAAGAATAGAACTCTGGCTAGTCCATGCAAATACAATATTGAATAATTACACATGAAGTGTTTAAAGTCAATACATCTACAACTTACAACTTCTGGGTAGATGGTAGTTCAATATAACATATTTTAACTAAACTTCCCCAGCACATTGCTCAGTCTCTTCTTTCAAGATCATTCAATATTGTTGCTCTTCTCATGTCTCGTGTTCTTCACTTTCCCACCTGTAACTTTTATTGCTCTACTCAATTTTCATATACGTGACCCTTTGGTTCTGATATATTTTGAAAATAGTGTGATCACTTTTCATCGGTTTAGTAAACTTCCACTACTTTTTTCTTACCTACCGACCCTTATATCTCCCAAATTTAATTTTTGCTATTCTTGCAATCAAATAATTGTTCTCTGTAGCTCCTAAATTTTTCTTGTCTTTCCTCACCTGCTTTGTTTTCTTCATTTTCTCTACCTTTATTAACCCAGTGTGCGCTTAATAAATGAGTCAGGCTGCCTACCTTTAAACAGCTCAAAAGGCACCCTTCCTGAGTTGACATGAGGTGTCAAGATGTATACTTTAACTTTTTATAGCTCTTCTCTCCAGTTTTCTCGTTGCATCTTACCAACTGAATGCTTCCTCTTAGTATATTTATTTAGCCTCTAGAAGGCTACATTAGTCTCTGGATGGTACCTTGCATACTACTTGGAATTTATACCTCTTCCCCTTAAAAATGTCCACTTCTCAGGCTATAAACTGCATAGAATATGTTCATACCCTTTAAGGCAAACAATTCTCTTCTAAAAACATTTTTATGAAAATTAATAGCAGTTCTTGTTTCTACCTCATCCAGTAATGCTATTTCTGACGATCATGGGTACATATCAAACAGTACCATTAAATATCTATAAGCTGGGGGCGTGGCTTGCAGCCAAGCGAGATGGCCGCAGCCTAGTTGGGCTCCGGGGAAGAGATCGACTCCCCGCTCATCCGTCATTCATCCGAGCACTGATCCGATCCCACAGGTCCAGAAACGAAGGCGGACACACAGCGGCGCTACCGGATCCGACTCCCGGGTCCCTCAGACGTCTGGAACGGAATCGGCAGGATCCGCAACTTTGCGGCCCGGCTCGGCGTGTGCGACCGGGGCCTCGAGTGGCGGGGTGACCCCGGGCGCGGTGTGACCGGACCGGCCTGACCCGGAGGCGGAGACGGAGGCTGGGCACCTGCCAGCAACTACTGACGGCGGCGTTACCGGAGGCAGCCGGGGCAGAGATGAGGCGAGTGCTCCAGTGAGGGAGGCGTAATCGGGTCTGCTGACTTCGATCGGCCCGCAACGAAGAACCTGCCCGGGGCGCCGGGGCTGAGGCGCGAGCTCCGCTACTTCTCCGGCGGGTCTAGCCCGCACTCGGAGGGTTGCTACCGGACGCCGAGGGGGCTTCCTCGAGCCTGCGCTGCTAGTGGGGACCGGTGGGGCGAACCGTGGACTGTGACCCTGCCCTGTGCCGGGCCCCGCTGAGGCGTGCAGCTGGCCCTGCTGATCCGCAACACCCCTTGGGGGACGACCTGAGACGAAGCACGCTCCCTCGGCTGCCTGAGGGGTTCGTGCCCGGCCTGAAGAGCCCTGGTGTATCGACTCCCCGCTGATCTGCAGGAGTGTCCTTTGAGAGGCATCATCTATCCGCACCATGAGCGGGAAGGGAACCAAGGGGCACCATCAAGGCAAGCTCGATAAATTCGCCTATGCCAAAGACCCCGCGGTGTCCGACCGCGGCGGCCGCTAGGAGAAGATGGTGGCGACCACCGACGCACCGAAGGTGACACTGGAGGACATTATGGCGGCCTTAACACAGGTACAATCAACGGTGGGGACGATTTCTACGGACGTGTCCCTGCTCCGCGCGGACTTCTAGAAAATGTCCGCCAGGGTTGCGGAGGTGGAGCAGGTAACGGAGACTCTGGTGAAGGACTCGAGAGGCCTTCTGCAGAGGGTGTCGCAGTTGGAGTCAGAGAACAAACGTATGGCGGCCCGGTTGGATGACCAGGAAGGGCGCTCTCGCCGCAATAATGTGCGCATTATTGGGATTCCCGAAAGTGAGGGGCACCCAGCCATGGACCTATATGTCGAAGAACTGATCAAATCCAAGTTACAACCCCGGGGCCTCTCAGCGTTTTTCTCGGTGGAGCGAGCACATAGGGTACCGGGAGGGCGTCCGAAGGTGGGAGCGCCTCCGAGGCCCGTCCTGGCCCGCCTGTTTAATTTCCGAGACAGGGACGCCATTCTGCAGGCGGCACGGGTGGCACCACCTATCAAACTACAGAACTCCACGGTGTCCTTCTTCCCTGACTATACGGCTGCGGTGGCGGCGCAGCGGTGGAGTTTCGTGGTAGTCAAGAAGAAACTGAGGGCCAGAGAACTTCCATATGCAATGCTCTTCCCGGCACGTCTTCGTGTGGCGGCGGAGGGCAAGACTCTCTTCTTTGACACACCAGAGGAGGCTCATGACTGGTTGGAGGGGTGGCGCCAGGCTGGTGGTGCACGGCGCTCTAACCGGGGGACACGGCGTCCCGGGAGTGCGGACGAACCTAATGGACAAGATCGGCGCCTTGAAGAGGTCGAGGAGGAGCCCACCGGTTGACGTGCTGGCTTATATCATTCCCGAAATGTGGTTCGGGGCTGTCCTCCGGGGACCGCTGCTGCTGTATGGTCCACACATTAGCTGTTTTGGGACATGAACGATGGGACCTGGGGATAGGGGACGTCCTGGTCTCCCTCGGACTCCACGCTCCTTAAAGCGCAAGTACTGTTTGGGGTTCATGGGATCGAGCACTCTGCTGAGTTGGGGTGGCGGGCAGTTCTGAGTCCGTGTGGCAGGGAGGCAGGGAGGGGGGCGGGGGGATGGGGTACGTTCTTTAGTTTTGTTCTTTTGTTCTGGTTATATAGGACACGGCCTTCAGACTTACACCACGCACATGTTCAACACACGACCCGGGTCGCCTTCTGCACTATCCGACTCCTGCTCTGTCGCTTCACCCACCCACCGTGAAGTCGGACTTGTTTAGTGAGGTAGCCCCTGACACTGACAGGACCCCGGTGCAGCCCCTCTCATTACTTACCTGGAATGTTCGGGGTTTAGGAGATAAAATCAAGCGAGGCCTGGTCCTGCATAGTATCAAACGATGTGCCCCGGCACTGGTCTTACTTCAGGAAACCCATCTCACAGGCACTGCTACTAAAGCGCTGGACCGATGGGGATATAAGATGGTGGTGCACTCCCGAGTTCACCTCTGGGTCCCGGGGGGTTGGCATCTTGGTGCACAAACAGTCCCGCTTAATCGTGCTTGGTGCACATACGGACGGGGCCGGGCGTTTCGCCGCTGCCCACATACAATGGGAAGGACATCTCTACAACGTAGTGTCGGTCTATATCCCTCCCGGGTTACATGCCGCGGCGCTCCCGGCGCTGAGTGAATTTCTCCTCACCCTACCAGAGGGGGAGGTATTACTTGGGGGTGACTTTAATGCAGTGATGAATGATCACGTTGACCGATCTCCGCCTCGAGCGCGTGGCAGTGGCGCGACGCGACTTGCGGGCTTCACGGCGGCGCTAGGGTTCACAGATCTTTGGCGATGGTACCACCCAGAGACGCGCTCGTACACGTTCCACTCCGGGGTGCACGACAGTCTCACCCGTATTGATCACTTTCTGGGCTCCCCCGGTTGCCTTCACAACATTGCCAGTATTGACATTAGGCCCAGGGGCATCTCTGATCATTCCCCGATCCTCTTGCATTACAATAGTCCTCACCTAATGCGCCGCCGCGTATACCCGATACGCCCCAGCTACCTGCGACTCCCGAAGATTGGTAAAACCATCGCACGGGCGTCTAAACTCTACTTTCACGAAAACGCCGCTTCGGTCGACTCCCCTACGATTCTTTGGGAGGCGTACAAGACGGTGCTGCGGGGCCAGGAAATGGCTGCCATCACAGGATATAAGCGCATGCAGACAGCAGAGCTGCAGTCGCTGGAGCTTGCGCTCCGGACTGCGGAGGCTCGCCAGGCCGAAACCCCCTCCCGCGAAACCTCACATGACCTGCGCTTGGCTCAGGTGAAGCACAGGGAGCACCTGACAGACCGTGTTAGACAACGACTTGAGGCCTCCCGGCACACAGTCTACGATGTAGGCGATAAAACCGGCAGACTACTAGCGTGGTTGGACAGGCGCGACAGCGGAGCCTGATGGATCGCGCAGCTTGTCACTGCCGAGGGGTCGAAAACGTCAGACCCGCGAGACATAGTGCACACCCTAGCGGGGCATTTTCGTGACATATATTCCTCCAATTCCTCCATGTCGGTGGAGGTAGCGCTGACGTATATCAAGGACCTACGGATGCCCACGCTCTCCCCTGAGGCTAGAGAGTCCCTGGAGGCCGAACTCACGGTCGAGGAGCTACAGATGGCCATTGCCGCATTGCAACCCGGTAAAGCACTGGGTCCCAACGGCGTCCCGGTTGAGCTAGATCAACGACTGCCTGAGATGTTGGCCCCACACTTGCTGAATATGTACAAACACAGCCTGGAGGCGGGGGAGCTCCCCGCAGATCAACGAATGGCCACCATCGTGGTAATACCGAAGCCGGGTAAGCCGGCGGATCAATGTGCCTCCTATCGCCCCATATCGCTGCTCAATGCAGAGGCCAAGATCCTGGCGAAACTGTTGGCCCTCCGACTCACGCCTCATTTGACTGACATAGTGCACCCGGACCAGGCGGGCTTTATGCCTGGGAGAAGTACCTCACACAATCTAAGACGCTTATACGGTGTGCTGGCCCGAGTGGACCGACTGCAGGAACCAGCTGTCATTCTATCCCTTGATGCCCGCATGGCATATGATATGGTGGAGTGGCCCTTTCTCTTCGCGGTCTTGTCACATCTGGGGTTTGGGCCGAAATTTTGTGCCTGGATCCGACTCCTCTACACTAAGCCGCTGGCCCATGTCGCGGCCAATGGGCATATGTCGGAGGATTTCCCCCTGGGGCGGGGTACGCGTCAGGGCTGCCCGCTCTCGCCGCTGCTTTTCGCCCTCGTGCTCGAGCCTCTCGCGACTTGGATACGGTGGGAGCCTATGATGCGGGGCCTCCACTGGTCGCCGAGCTGGGAAGACCGCGTCTCCCTCTACGCGGATGACATACTGCTCTACTTAGCTTCCCCTAGGCGCTCTATCCTAACGTTGCTTAACATCTGCGAGGTGTTCGGCCGGGCATCCGGCTATACGATAAACTGGTCGAAGTCTGTCCTCCTGGTGCTGCGGGGCCCCCCCCCTCGGCTGTCGGAGGGCTGCCAGATACAGGTGGCGGAGGGGTCGTTTAAATACCTAGGGGTGCACATTACATGGGAGCAACAGGAATTTTACAGGCTCAACTTAAGCCCTCAATTGGACCGCCTCAGGCAGGATGTGCAGCACTGGGGAACGTTGCCCTTGACCCTGGTGGGGAGAGCGGCGCTCTTTAAAATGATGGCCCTGCCGCGGTTTCTTTATGTTCTGGAAAATACTCCATACCCGGTGCCCCCGACCTACTTCCGCGCGGTAGCGGCGCAGGTCTCCAACCTCCTCTGGGGCAACAAACCAGCGCGCATTGCACAAGCAAAACTAGTCTGTGGGTGGTACGACGGGGGCATTGCGCTCCCAGATATCCAGCTCTATTATTGGGCGGCGCAGCTTAAGGTGATCAACCAGTGGCTCCATGCACCCCAGTCGGATCCCACGTTTAAGGCAGATTGGGATATACTGGGTGAGAGGGGTCTGCTAACTCCACTATATGATGCCCGGTTGGCCCCGAAGCTGATCGGCCCTCTGCGACAGACTGTGTCTATCTGGCATGCGCCGCAGGCCGGGCTGGGTTGGCGGGGAGTCCTGACGCAGCTTACGCCTCTCTGGGATACAAAACGACTGGGGCGTCTGAGGGAGAGCAAGGGCTTCGACGCTTGGGACGCCATCGGGATCTCGGTGATAGGCGACGTGGTACATAAAGGGGAGGTGGTCCAATTCGCTCGCTTACAACAACAATATGAGCTAGCTCCCTCAGAATGGTTCCGCTATCTACAGATGAAACATGCCCTGACGACACAGTTAACCCCAGGTGTGCAGGTTCCGGAGGCATCCCCACTGGAGGACAGGTTGTTGACCGAATACATGCCTAAGAGGGCCACGTCCTTCACGTACCGTATATTGATCAACAATTTGCCGGACTCTATGGGGCTATTGCGGGAGAGGTGGGCCGGCGAAGTCGGCTATTTTGATGACCCAGACTGGCGGGAGGCGCTGGCCTCGCCACGTGAGGCGGGTATACCCTCGAGGCTGCGGCTGGTGCAGCTTCGTATTTTGCATCGCTCATATTTCACCAGGTGCTTGCTACATAAACTGGGTAGAGCGCCGCATCCCTTCTGCCTGCGGGGTTGCGGGGAGGAGGGAACCTTCTATCACCTGATATGGGACTGTCCTGTTCTCCAGCTATTCTGGAAGCGAGTGCTGCGCACGATGTCACAGGTGTGCGGGGTGTCGCTGCTGCCAGAGCCCAGGCGTTGTCTCTTGAATGTGTGGGAGCCCACGGATCTCAATCGTCAGGCGCAGGGCTGGGTGACGCTTGGGAACATGACGGCCAAACGGAACATAGCCCAAAAATGGGGAGCGGTGGAGACGCCGTTGCTATCAACATGGAAGAGCGAGATGGATAGGGCTATGTTTGCTGAGCGCTCCGTTTTTGTCAGGCGGGGTTGTCCTCGAAAATGGGTCAGAGTGTGGGGAGCATGGAACAAGTATAGGGGTAACATATGTGATCCACCGCCTCTTTCTGATGGGGAATCCGCTGACTCGGATGGCTGGAGGGGTGGAGGGGAGGGTAGGCGACGCTGGTGATTGCCAGGTATCCGACCTGGGCCTATCTGAAATAATTACGACTGTGCATGGTGATTTTTCTAATGTACTATATATACGGTCTGAATCTATATCTGTTAGTTGTATTTGTTGTGAAAACAATAAAATTTCTTTAAAAAAAAAATATATATCTATAAGCTACGTCATCTCACAGCTTTGAAGGTCAACTCCTACATATCGTCAGTTTGTTTTGTATGTCTCACCACTGTGACTACGTTCAGCACAATCCCTTGATCTCATTTCTACTTGCTTATACAACCTAAGCCACCAATAATCGTGTTGCAAACTTTGTTTTGTTTTGTCTTATTAGCTACTCACTGCTAAACCTATACATTTGTTTCTAACAGATTTTTGAGGTACTAGTCACAGTCCTCTGAATACTAAACCCTCCCTTTCAGATAATTTTTCCCTTGCTCACCAAGATTATTCACACTCTTCAGTACATATATTCTTGCCACATCACTTGTCCATTATTTTCTATCAAAAATACAGTAGAGAAAAGTCCTTTTTTCTTCCATCTTCTGTTGTAGCTCCTGTGTTACTCCTCCTGTTATCGCACACCCTATGGTGTATTCTTCATTTTCATCTATTCATCCAATTCATTCCCTTCATCCTTATTGCCTGTGACTACTAGCCTGAAAACATAGTCCACAATCTAATTTTGAATGTGAGGTCTGTGTCAAAAGTGAATCCCAGGGACTATACATGGTCTGTCAGCTGGGAGGAAGTCTGGTAGTATTAAGTTGGAGAACAAACCTTGAATCTGAGGTTGTTTGGCATTTTTAGAAAACAAGTAGAATTCAATCTTTGTGGTACTTAGCTTAAGGAACTTATCTGATATCTAAGATTGGATGAGCCCGAGGCAGAATTTATGTGCTTTCATGTAGGTCACGTAGGATATTTTTAGGTAGAGTTGGTAACATCTGCATATTGATGGCAATTGATGTCAGCAAGAATAGGTCCAAGGGGTTCTATGTAGAGATTAAAAATGTTGGGAGAAAGGATGGAGCCCTGAGGTACTCCTCAGGAGATGGGGAGTGTAGATCTTGCAAGGGCTGGCACTCGTTGTGAACAAATGCAAGTCAGTGTCTGACATTCCCATGCCTGTGTTAAAGGTTGCAGAGAGGTAAAGCAGTATCAGGAGGCAGCGGTCATTCCCCTCATTGAGGATGCAGGTGTTGTTGACTACTCGGTGTGTGGCTTTCTCTGTTCTGCAGCCTCATCTGAAACTTGATCAGTAGCCTTGTAGAACATTATTCTAGCTGATGCACTCCTGTAGCTAGATGGTGACTGTTTTCTCAAAAATGTACCCCATGAACAGAAGGTAGGCAATAGGCTGGAAGTCTGTGAAGTCGGTTGTGTCCAAGGACTGTTCTTTAGCTTCTTTAGCAGAGGAAGAATCTGACCTGTCATAGGGGCACTTAGGAATTTTCTGAGGCTTAGGAAGGCATTGACAATATGGAGAAGGGGTGATAGGAAGTTGCCTTAAGAGAGTTCGGGCTTTTGAACCCATGTGTGAGATGAATTAATGGAGGTCCATTTGGTGGCGAGGCACTGAGGAATAGCTGGAAGAGGTGGGCCATGGAAGTGGTAATGATGTTAGATCTGATTTTGTCAATCACGTTGGTGAAGAAGAGGTTGATTGCTTTGCATATGTTGGTGATAAGTCTTCCAGGAGCTTTGGTCCTCTTTATTTCTTATCCTGTTTTTGTATGGCACATTTGTTTATGCTAAACTCGAGTGCAGCAGGGTGCCGAAGACTTTGGGATTGGGTTTTCAGTGGAGCATAGTGTTCAACATGATTTCCACAGTGGTGTTGGAGATGTTGAAGTTGGATTGGCTGATGGTATGTGGTACCTCTGCCGAAGGCACAAAAGGAGCAATAGGACTGAAGTGGTAGGGGAGGCAGGGCAGATAAGCCCAGGGACCGTGCTGTAGCCCTATTATCCTTGAACTGCTCTAGAGCGGAACCTGCCTTGTCCCCAAAACAGGGCACTCTCATCAAAGGGCATGTCCATGAGGGATGACTGATCATCGCCTGAAAGCCTGGTTAACCGTAGTCAAGAATGGCGGCAAATGGCAACACTATTGCCAATGGCCCGCCTACCGTCAACAGTGGTGTCCATGCTAAAAAAAAATTTGATCTTGGACGCATCACACCTTCCTCTACGGCCTGGATGAAGACAGGTTGGAGATCTTCAGAAACATCTTGGGAGGACTTGAGTCATGGAGTCCGAAAGGGAATAGGGCCTCAGGAGACAGCTGGCATTCACTGATTTGAGAGCTAAGCTGGTGGATAAAAAGACTCTCTTACCAAACGTCTTCACCCGTTTTAATTCCCTATATGGGGGGTAGTTGGAAATGTGTTTCGGTTTGTCCTGCTTGTAGATGCCTGCACAACCAAGCTTTCAAGGGAGGGATTCCGAGATTAAAAAAAGCTGAGTTACATGGGGAATTGAGGTGGTGTCTTGTGATCTGGTGGTTGACTGGGGGCGGCCAGAGCAAGGTTTGGCCCATGCACCCAACAAGCTATCCGTAAGTGCCTCATCGAAAGACAAGAGGGGCTCAGTGGATGATTGCCCTGCTTGAGTACTTCTATCAGAATATTGGTCTAGAACTCCAAGGTGGAGGGCTGGAGGTCACGGATTGTGGCTGGCCTCACGGAACTCTTTGATCTGTTTTCGAGTGGAAGACGGTCCTGGAAATTCAGGTTTTACCGGAACAAGTTGTGTGATAAGTGTCGATGTCGATTCACTTCAGGAGCAAGTTCGAGATGTATGGTGCAGCGCCCAACCCCTTTTCAGGAGAATTTGAGGCGCTGGAAGGGGCAGAGTCCCACTTAGATTTCTTGTGCTTTTTCTTAGACTTACCCAATTACTTTGATCGAAATGAAGACCAACCTCTGGGATGAATCCTGCGACTTCTGGAACAGGACCAAATGTTCGACTTGGACCAGTTTCGTCGCCGAGTCTTTCGGTGTTTAGCAATGCAGAGCTTCGCCTTCCAGTCTCGTAGGGTCTTTGGGTTCATCAACGCGCAATTACTGCAGGCTGATTGAGAGTTGTGATTCGACCTCAGGCACCACAGGCAAATCTGATGAGGACCTGTCACATACATTTGTTTACGACAGTCCTTACATGGTTTAAAATCTGTAGTTTAGGGAGATGACATTTCCCCTGCACACTGAAAATATTGAAAGAGGTAAGGGTTTCAAACAGACGAGAAGTAGCTCCAGGGCTGTGTAGAAGTGGAAAGAAAGGAACGGACATCCGAACGTAGGAGGGCCTATATATGGTACCACATGTCATTTCTGGAACGGAAAGACGCCAGCGTGGAGCCGCACAGCGCTACCTACCAAGGTGCAGAAGTACTGCTGAAAAGTTTCTTGATCCAGTCGGACGCCTGGGGAATATTCGAAATGTGGGGAATCTGCAGGTGGAAAACTATCAGAATTTATATTCAGGAATAAAAGATCCAAAATTGGCTTGAAACTGCTGTCCTTTTTTGGTACCAGGAAATTGAAGGAGTTGTACCCACTGAATCTCTCCTCCTTGGGCACCTTTTTTATCACCTCTTTGGCCAATAAAAGCTGGGCATATCGGGCAAGGTTGGTGGCATGATCTGTCGAAGTCAGGGAGAAAATAAGAACAAATGCGGGTGTAGCCATGACTGACAGCCTGCAGGACCTACTGACCTGAAGTAATTGTGCATCAGTTAAGCATTTATTATGTATTCTTCCCCCACTGGCAGTAAATGACTACCTAAGGGGAAATTAGAATGGCTCGGCGATGGTGGCGGCAGAAGAAGAGAAAGAGGATTACTAGCCATGTTGTTGATGTTGGCCTCGTCTTCTAACACTGCCATGCACTCTGGAGTTGCTAAGGGGCTGAGCAGACTGTTGGACAGTCGGGGATGGCTGCCTTTGGTGATAAACCAGGTCCCTGAAGTGATCCCTAAAAATTAGGAAATGTTGTTGAAACTAGTCTTTTTTTTTTTTTTTTTAAATCAATGTTGAGGGAGATAGAAAAGGATGCAGTCCATTCACCTTCCAACTGGTAGTTAATAATCAACAAAGAATGGATCACTTGTACCTGTTTCCAGGGTTAGGTGGTTTTTCGTTATTCGATAAAAAACGCTCATTCACGTTAAACAGTTCGTGGGGCGGTATATCATGGTTCTCCGCCTGAGTTTCAAAAACGTGACAGCATCATTATTGGGTTTTCTTTTTATGCTTCCTCCACCCGGAGGGAACCACTGGATGTTACAGTAGTTATCAGAGATAAAAAAACAATTGTGGAGTGCTCGTGTTAGGTGAAAGGATGTTAAAATAGCGAGTTCCTCATGCTGCCTGGACTTTGTTTTATTTTGTCTGGAGCAAGGGAAAAGAATAAAAAACGGTAGTGTGCAGAAGGGGCATGTAATGAGTCCACTGCACAATTAGTCCGAGTGATTGGTCGACATGTTTCAGCCCCTTAATTGCCCCGAAGGGTCGGGGGGCTTTCGTCAGGACCTAGAAAAGTTGTGGTTGGTGATGAAAATGGAATTTGTCCAAAATCAAATAGGGAGTTCAGGTATCGTTCTGTGGAACTCCAAGAAAGGTAATACCTTGGAAGACTTCGATTCAAGGCTTCAGTGGAAAGGTAAGGACGCGTATCTACTGCGGGATTGTGCAGGATACATGACTTGTGCTGACGCTATCTTCCTGTTCCTGTTGAAACTATTCAGTCAGAGATAGGAAGACCAAAGAGCGAGCCACAGCAAGACTCTTTAAACTGCTCCAGAGCTGAATATGCCTTGTTGCCAAGGAGCATTGCGCCTTCAAATGGCATGTCAATGAGAAATGTCTCCACATTTCTGGAGGACTCCATGATGCTCATCAAGGCATGATGACGAATACCCACACTAGTGCCCACTGTATGACCTACACAGTTTGTGGAGTCCAGACCGGCCATCAAGACGTACTTAGTAGCATGCTATCCATTAATGACCATCTGGGTGAAGATGTTTCTAAACTGCACGGGGAAAGCAAGTAAGATTCAATCGCCATATCTCTGGGGGCATAAGTGTATCTGCCTTACAAACAGACCGCATTAAAAGAGCAGGCAGATCAGTATGAAGGACATTTGAGTTTGCTTTACTGTCTGAAGCCTGCACCACAAGAATTTCCAGTGAAAGATGCTGAGTTAAAAAAGTCTGGGACAACAGAAGCAGGTATGTGGCGCTTACCTATGGGCAGTTTTACCCATGGCAGTGAAGAGGGCTCCATTGATGCCTCACCAACGGTATCTATTTGGGCTCCAAAGATGAAGGGCCATGTTACAAAATTTCAGTCAGAATATTAGCCTTAGTCTTTATAGTAGGCAATTGTCACTCTAGAACATCTGCTGCTCTGCACAAAACCATGGCAGAGTAAGGCCTTTCTTTGGTAGCGGGCCCTAAATGAGAATCCAATTCCATTTTAAGTGAGGTATCAAGGTCACATGCATCCTGGATGTCGTTGTAAAGTCCATCAACAGCAGAGTAGAACATTTGTTTGCCCCTTCTTATCATCTCCATGAACTTTGTAAAGTTCATGTACATTTGAATCATAGCTGAATAAGGCCTTGAGGTGTGCAAGAAACCAGTGCAGCGGCAAAGGCACTCCCAGAGGCTCCTCAAGCCCCATTCGCTGAGCCTTAATACTCCCATAGCAAAACACTGGCAGGAATCTAGCTGTTGTGTCCGAAGTGGCCTTCTTCAAGAGCATGGGAGAATGATCTGTCAAGAGGTCGACAGGAGCCGGAGAAGTACCCTCTGGGTAAAGAATGATTGTTGGCCCTGGCCGATCTATGGGGCCCAAAGCAGGGGCGGCTCCTCCGTAATGGCAGAGTAACTTCGCCCCACTGCTCAGTCAGTGAAAAATAAAATGATAATAAAACAATATTTTCATTTTATTTTCCACTGACTGACTGAGCCATGGAATCTATGGTAGGGCCTGGCCATGGCAAGGAGGAGGTGTGGTGGGCACTGTAAGTGTGCATGCTGGTTTGGCCAGCCGTCTTAGGACAGTCAAACTGACATGCGCACTTACATTTCTCCAACCCAGCTGTATAGCACAGATGGGTGGAGAAATGGTACAGGCTTCCTGTGCGTAAGTGAGTGTCAGACCAGCCCGCACAGGCCAAACCTGGCACTTCTCCCATGCTTGGTATGACAGAGTAGCGTCTGGACTGGGTGGGGAGGCTGTGCTTTGTGCCCCAATGACTGCCGGGATTAGATGTGCACCAAGGTGGCCGGAAGCGTCGTCGGCAGTGAAAGCTAAGCTAAAAAAATATATTATTACCCTAACATCCCTTGCCCGCCTCACCACTTTAGATTTGCTGCAGTCACCACAGGCCCAAAGGCTCTCCAGAGGGACTCAGAATCATCCAGAGGATTTGATGCATACCTACGTGAAAGCCTCTACCTGCTGCAAAGTCGCAGATGGGTTGCAAAACTCATGGTGCATTGGCTCCAACAGTGATATGGGGTTGGAATTGGATGATCTGAGTGGGGTTAGGCCCTCAGAGTGTTGACTGTGTGACCCCCTCCCTGGAGTTTGAGTGACAGTGGGAGGCCTCTTGTCAGAACTTCATGCACTTCTGTTGGGGCTTGTCCTTAGACGTCACTTTTGACTTACCAGAGGACAGAGACCTGGATCAACATCAGGACTTTGACAGGATCTTGGAACGGGCCCACAACCTGAAACAGGTCTGGGCCCACAACCTGGAGCATGATCGGCTTAGCTTCTTAAGTTCAATGACATACAGCTTTGCCACCCAATCCCCAATGGAATCAGAGTGCTTCCGAAGTCTGACTTAGAATCATGGTTGGATCCAAGATCCCAAAAACAGATGACATGGGAGTCCCTGACTGAAATCTGCATCTTGCAGCTGTTGCATGGTTAGAAGCCAATGGTCTTGGGGGGGGGACGGGGGGGGGGGGGGGGACAACCCCGGCACACTATCATTAAGGAATATGCTACTTACCAGTATGCATCTGTTCTTGGCATGTAGAGCTGCAGATCTATACACTGTGCATAGATCGCCATCTGGTGTTGGGCCCGGATGTTTGCAGTTTGTTTTTCCTCTTGGAAAGTCTTTGAAAGTCACGAGGTCGGTGACTCCTCGTTTGGTTCGTATTGCGCATGGCCTTCGGCTCCATCCTCAGATTGTTTTTTCGCCAGCAGGGAAAGATGGAGCGTAGTAATAACAGTAAAGAAACCCATGTGTTGTTGTATCTAAATAAGATAGACTGGAAAGGATACAGGTAGCCGGGGAGGCGGGTGGGCGTGTATAGATCTGCAGCTCTACATGCCAAGAACAGATGCATAATGGTAAGTAGCATATTCCGTTCGAGGCATACGAGCTGCAGATTATACACTGTGCATAGACTATATAGCAGTACCCAACCCTAGCGGCGACCACCGGCATCCGTTGTAGTTGTTTGGAACAGTGTTTTTAGTACAGCCTGGCCCACACTAGCTTGTTGCTTGGTTTGCACATCTGCACAGTAATGTTTTGTGAAAGTGTGCGGTGTTCGCTGCTTTGCAGATGTCATCTAGTGGTATGTTTCCTAGAAAAGCCATCGAAGCCCCTATCTTCCTTGTAGAGTGGGCTTTAGGGGGAACAGATAGCGTTCGTTTTGCTTTGTGGTAGCAAATCTGTATGCATTTTACAATCCACCTAGCTATCCCTGATTTAGAAATAGGGTTGCCTTTATGTGGTGGAGAGAAAGAGACAAATAGCTGTTTGGTTTTTCTGAAAGGTTGTGTTCTTTGGATGTAGTAAAGTAAGGCCCTTTTAACATCCAGTGTGTGTAAAGCCCTTTCCGCAACGGTTTGAGGTTGTGAGAAAAAGACTGGTAATTCTACCGACTGGTTTAGATGGAAGGGAGAAATGACTTTGGGTAGAAATTGTGGGTTGGTGCGGAGTACAACCTTGTTCTGATGCATTTGGAGAAAAGGTTCCTGTATAGTGAGTGCTTGTATTTCACTAACCCTTCTAAGGGAAGTGATGGCCACTAGAAATGCTGTTTTCCATGTGAGAAATTGCAGCTCACATTTATGTAATGGTTCGAAAGGGGGTCCCATTAGCCTTGTGAGAACTATATTTAAGTTCCAGACTGGTGAGGGTGGTACTCTGGGTGGAATTACTCTTTTGAGGCCTTCCATAAAGGCCTTGATGGCAGGCACCCTGAAAGGTGATAGGTGCTGCCTGTTCTGTAAGTAAGCAGCAATTGCTGCGAGGTGTAACCGAATGGATGTATATGCTAGATTACACCTTTGTAGATGGAGCAAGTAACATATGATGTGCTGTATGGACACATTTAGAGGGTTGATTGTGTTGTTATGGCAGTAAACAACAAATCTTTTCCACTTTGCAGCATAGCATGCCCTAGTAGTAGGGCGTCTAGCTTCCCTTATAATATTCATGCAATCAGGGGGAAGGTTAAGGTATCCGAATTCTAGGACCTCAGGAGCCAGATCGCAAGGTTGAGCTGAGCTGGGTCCGGGTGCCTGATCTCTCCATGGTTCTGGGTTAGGAGGCATGGTGAGAGGTGCAGCTTTTGGTGTGGTACTACCGAGAGTTCCAGCAGTGTGGTGTACCACGGTTGTCTGGCCCATGTTGGAGCTACTAAGATCAGTGTTAGGGAATGCTGTTGTAGCTTTCGCACCACTAATGGAATTAGTGGGAGAGGTGGAAAAGCGTATGCAAATTTGTTTGACCAGTTCATCCATATCGCATTGCCTTTGGACAATGGGTGTGGATATCTGGCGGCGAAGCTTGGGCATTTTTTGTTTTCGTGGGTGGCGAATAGGTCTGTGTGTGAATGCCCCCACTTCTGAAAGAACGGGTGAAGAACCTGTGGGTGAAGTTCCCATTCGTGAATCTGTTGCGTTTGTAGTACATGGCAGTCATGTTGTCTGTGCGAATGAGGACTGCCTTGCCTGAAATCTACGTCTGGAAGGATTTTAGGGCTAGGAAGATTGCCAGTAACTCCAGATGGTTGATGTGGAGTAACTTCTGTTGCGGCGTCCATGTGCCCTGTACTGTGAGATGTAACAGATGAGTTCCCCAGCCGGAGAGCGATGCGTCTGTTGTTAGGATTATTTGTGGAACCGGGTCCAGGAACGGTCGACCTCTGGAAAGGTTTGTGGTGTTCCACCACTGCAGAGAGCGATGGGTGCGACCGTCTACCAACACCAGATCTGTCAGTTGCCCCTGGGCCTGGTTCCACTGGCGCGCTAAACACTCTTGGAGTGGATGCATCTGGAGTCTTGCATGGGGCACTATGAAAATGCAAGAGGCCATCATCCCTATCAGTTGCATAAACACCCTTGCTGGGAGAGAGTGTTGAAATATGAATTTTTGACGCAGAGCCTGTATATTTGCAATTCTGGCAGGATTGGGATAGGCTATGGCTTTTGAGGTGTCTATGGTGGCACCGAGGTATTGTTTTGTGTGTGATGGTACCAGGTGGGACTTTTGGTGGTTCACCGTGAAACCTAGCTGGTGAAGTAGTTGGCTTGTATCGGCGGTGTGTTGCACACATTGTTCGTAGGACGTGGCTTTTATTAGCCAGTCGTCCACATACGGGAAGACGTGAATGTGCTGTCTTCTGAGGTGTGCCGCCACTACTGCTAGGCACTTGGTGAATACCCTTGGTGCTGTTACCCCGAACGGGAGCACCTTGAACTGGTAGTGTTGCCCGTCCACTACAAATCTGAGGTACTTTCTGTGAGCATGGTGTATTGGGATATGAAAGTATGCGTCTTTCAAGTCCAGAGTGGTGAGAAAGTCGTTCTGGGAGAGGAGTGGAAGAACCTGTTGAAGGGTTACCATGTGAAAGTGGTCTGAATGTATGTAAGTATTTAGAGGTATGAGATCTAGGATAGGTCGTAGAGTCTCGTCTCTTTGAAACCAGAAAGTACAGGGAGTAGACCCCTAAATTTTGTTGATTGATGGGGACCTGCTCTATGGCTTGTTTTTGCAGGAGGGAGATTACCTCCTGTTTTAGTAACGTGGCATGTTCTTGAGACATAGGGCGTTGCCTGGGTGGAATGTTGGGGGGGGGGGGGGGGGGTAGATGTTAATTCTAGGCAATAAACTGAATGAATAATTTGGGTCACCCATCTGTCTGAGGTGATTGTCTCCCAGACGACAAGGAAAAGTTGTATTCTGCCCCCGGCCAGAGTGGAATGGTCTGGAGGGAGCGCGGGAAAGTCATTGGGTAGGCGGCGTGGCAGAGCGGGCGGTATTTGTCTTGCCTCTGCCTTTATTATTATTGCCTCTGTATCCGCCTCTTTGATAACCCTTTGTGAAGGTAGATTGAGGAGGGGATTTGTAGGACGTGGATGCACTATCCAAGGAGTAGCCTCTGCCCGTGCCCCGAAAGGAGAGCCTAGGAGTGTGTGACTGTAGGGCTCCCATGGATTTCGCCGTATTAGTATCTTTCTTCATCTTCACGAGGGCTTCATCAACTTTTGGGCCAAATAAATGTTGTTGGTCGAATGGGTGATTCAATATGGAGGCTTGTACCTCAGGTTTAAAACCTGAAACTCTTAGCCAGGCGTGGCGACGGAGAAGGACACTGGTGTTTATGGCCCTGGAGGCTGTATCTGCCGCATCTAGGGCACAGCGTATAGAGGTATTAGTTATAGTTTTTCCCTCTTGGATCAATTTATTAGCCCTATTTCTGTATTTTTCAGGGAGATGGTGCATGATGGTCTCTAACTCATCATAATGCGCCCTGTCGTATCTGGCCAATAGCGCTTGCGTGTTGGCGATACGCCATATATTGGCGGCTTGTGACGCAGTGCGCTTCCCTGACGCGTCTAGGAGCTTGGAATCTTTGTCAGGTGCTGGTGCTTCACCTGACGCCTGAGAATTTGAACGCTTCCTAGCTGTAGATACCACTAAGGAATCCAGTGGTGCAGGGCCTTTAATATATGAAGGATCTGTGGGGGTGGCTTTGTATTTCTCTATACGGGGGTTTAGGACCCTAGCCCTGACTGGGTCTTTAAAAACCTCTGGTGCATGTTTGATTACTCCTTTTAACATAGGTAGAATGGCAGTAGACCTATGTGCATTATCAAAGGTATCTAGGAGAAAATCTTCCTCCACTGGTTCAGTATGTAACTCCACCCCGTGATAATGTGCCGCCCTCTGTAGTAGGTAGTGAAAGCCTAACAAATCTTCTGGTGGGGATGGCCTGGATGGGTAAAGGTCATCCTGTGGGACATCTGGGATGTCCGGATTGTTATAGTCATTCCATGGGTCTGGAGATCCAGTAGGGGTGGGGTCTTGTGGCACATCTGCTGGATCATAGTAAGGGTCCCCTAGATCATCTTGGTCTGGAGACAGGGTTGGAGAGCGATGTGGCAGGGGTGAAGGTGGAGGTGGAGAAGGTACTCTGAAAGGGGAGGTAGCAGTGTCCTTCCTCTTTGGAGGTGGAGCTGGTTTGTCCAAGTGTCTCTTTTTTTAAGACAGTGTCAAATGTCCAGTTTTTGGATCCTTGGTAAGTGTCTTTTGCAGAGGATCCGGTGTGAAAAGTTCTTGCGACACTGGTTGTTCGGTCGGCGCAGAGGTTTTCGGGGCCGACTGCTTTTTAGGCTTGTCTAAGCCGTGCTTCTTCGGGACCTCCGATTTTTTGTTCGGTGCCGAAAGAGGCTTCGGCACGGGAGTGTCGGTGCCGAGGGCCTTATGATGTTTGGTCGGCACCGAGAGGGCAGGTTTCGACACCGAGGGCTTTGGTGCTGGGCTCGGTGTGGAGGTGGAGGCCAATTTTTTCTTCGGTGCCGAAGGGTGTCTTTCGGTACCGCTGGTAGGCTGGCTCGAGCCCGAGCTGCCGGAAGGCTTAACAGGCTTCTTTACCGGGCCCGAAGGTGGGGTGTGAGAAGCAGTATCCTTGGTCTTGCATAGGCTCGAAAGCGTGACCGAAGCCTTTTTGGGTATCGGCGTGGGTGTGGGAGGGGGTATAGTACTCACGACCCTCTGCGCCGGGGTGATGTCCTCCACATCTGAGTCGTCGGCCTCGGAAGCACTGACGAAGTCGTCGTCCTCTTCTTCGATGTTCTGCTGTCCCGGAGCTTCGACGCCGTCCCCTAAGATGTCGACTGGAGCGGAGGTCGAGGAGTGCGCCATGTTGCGTCTGGCCCTTCGATCTCGAATAGTCTTTTTAGATCTAAAAGACTTGCAGGCGGGACAGTCTCGGGCCTCGTGTTCAGGGGAGAGGCAGAGGTTTCACACCTCATGAAGATCGGTGTGGGGGAATTTGGACCCACATCGAGGGCACTTCTTGAAGGGAGTTCTTTCCATCAGCCGAGACCGGAGCCGGAATAGGCCCGAAGGCCACCGTCGACGACCGGAATCGAAGAAGTGCCGAAGAGAAGGTGATTAAGATGATTTATTATCTGAAGGATCTCGATGAGCGAGGATTTTTGCGTCGATCGCTGAACTGGAAAAGTTCGGAACCGGAGCGCGAAGTATTACATCCGAGCCCGATGGCGGAAAAAAACAATCTGAGGATGGAGCCGAAGCCCATGCGCAATACGAACCAAAGGAGGAGTCACCGACCTCGTGACTTCCAAAGACTTTCCAAGAGGAAAAACAAACTGCAAACATCCGGGCCCAACACCAGATGGCGATCTGTGAACAGTGTATAATCTGCAGCTCATATGCCTCGAACAAACTGTTTAAGCAGTAGGTAAAGAACTGACAAAGCTCACTAGCTGCACTACAGTTCAGCGGAAGAAACGAGTGGATGTAAGCACCCAAGGGTGGCACATATAGATGTCTCAGTGCCATCACTTCTGGAGGCAGTATGATGGTGTAGCGTGGGGCGGCCAAGAGTGGCAAGTGCAAACATGTGGTGGCCACCATCCCAAATCAACTGAGGAAAGAGGGCATCTAACTGCCAGCACCTCGACATCAGAACCCTCACAGGGAGGATTGCAAAAAAATAAAGGAGTCTTGGGAGCATGATCATTTTGGAAAGTGCTATGCACGCCATGATGGGTAGTTTGAGCTACCTCTCGCTTTGAGGGAACGCAATGCCCTCCCCCGGTTCCCTTGCGCATATCGGCCAAGTCGTGGAAGATCTGAATGGCCAGGTATTTAAGGGAGCGTTGCGCCCAGGGTATATCTGGAGGGCAGCTGGCTGCGCTAGAGGACCCATCAATTACCAGGAATACACGTCTTGCCCCGGTTCACTCAAAGGCCCGAGTAGGAACAGAAATCCCTGAAGAGCTGCAGTGCACAAAGGATTTCCTGTTCTCCATTCTGCAGGTAGATCAACAGGTCATCTGCATAGAGGAAGATGATATGTTTAGCATTTTCCACAGTTATGCCCCATCCCGAACCCTCCATGCGGAACTTCTACGGCAGTTGCTCTATGGCAATGGCGAATAAAAGGGGTGACAAGGGGCAGCCTTGTCTCGTGCTATGAAACGCCTCGTAGAGTTCAGAAATAGCGCACCCCGGTTTAACTCTTGCCATTGGGTGGGCGTATAACAGTTGCTCCTACTAGGACCATTTGGCACCCAACCCCATGCGTAGTATGGTGGCCTTCAGGAAATTCCAGCGCACATTGTCAAAAGCCTTTTTCACATCTACTGACCTGATCATGGCAAGCAGGTGACCGGCTAGGTCATGGTTACATATGATGTTATATAATTAGGCTTTATGTTTTCAGCTTCTATTTTTGGTACATTCTGGTGGTGTTTTTTCAGTGTTTTCAAGTGATTTCAATACCTTCAAAAACAGTGATTATCAGTGGTTACACATTTTCGTGCCATTATAAACAACAGAAACAGTGTTTTTCAGATGTTTATGGAATGTTTTGCTTTTATTATTGCTTACTTTCTGCACTGATAGCACATGGTATATAGACAGTGTACGCAAAGTGTATATGAGGTCCAAATAGATTTTTGCAAATTAAACTTATTGTAGTACACCATACAATACTTCTTCAGTGAGTCTTTGGTCATGTGCTCCCGCTCTTTCCTTCCCATGTCAACTTCTGTGAAAAGGCCCTCTCAACATTGGCACTTGAGATGGGCAAAGCCAAAACAGCCAGTACACAATTTGTTACCTCTGGCCACTGATATAGCTTTCAAGCCAATACTAGTATACTTGAAGATTGTGATTCACAGGGCAGGTTTTGCAACATTTGCATTGAGCTGGGCGCTTATGCCTCAGAGTTAATGAATCGGTCAAAAATGAAGCAGCACTTTTGAAACTACGGAGGAAATTTTCTGTGGGTAAATGTGATGACACATATTAGGGAAGATTCTTATGAAACCAGCCATTTTACCTATCAGTGAAAGAATCTAACGCAGTCAAAATATCAAATATTGTTTTGATATTTCCCGATTCTCTACAGTTTATAAAATAATTCAACAAGACCTAAAACATGCTTCTAAACCCTGCATCTTTAGAACAAGGACCACAAAACTGAAAAAAGGAAGAATAAACAATATTTTAGTGACATCCCTAAACAACATAACTCAAGAAGTATAACAAAGTTACATTGTATTGGCCCATTCAGGAAGAAAAAAAAATGACTGTCACTCTTTTTCCTATCTTTGAATGGCATTTAGTTTGTGGTTGTGCAGGTGTTTTTTCAGTGTTGATATGTTTTCACTGGTGAGAGCTATTTCTCTTTCAGTGGGGTTTTATCAGATATAGCTTTAAACCTAAAACCGCACATCCTATATATAATCAATGGAGATTAAGGGAAGTATTGCAGGTGAGAATAAACCAATTTTGATCTGTGTGGATTAGGTTCTGCTTATGAGGCAGCAACCTGGGTGTGCGCACTTTGCTCAATACTTTATATAATCAGTATTAAGCATAGATAGTGGCCTAAAGTGAGAGACCGTCACACTGGGTGAACTGGACTTGTGTAGGGGCACCATTACCCCCTCCCTGGTCATGGCAGAGAGCAACCCAGCCTCATTTGCCTCTGCATACATCTCCTCCAATCTTGGTGCCAGCACCCCCACAAACACCGCGTATACCTCTGAGGGGAGTCCGTCCGGGTCCAGGGCTTTGACAGAGCTTTGTATCGCCTGAGGTGTTATTGGGCCTCCCAGTGCCTCCACCACATCTGTTGAGAGGTACCTAAGGGTCCGTAGGCCCAAGCATGTTTCTATTGCCAGGGCAGTCTCAAGCGGCCGGCAGAGGGTTATATATTAGTCCTGAAATGCTCTGTTAATGTTGTGAGGGGAAAATATTGTCACTCCATCAGAGTTAACCAGGAGGGCCTCTGGGGATCTCCTTCCCTCTGGGCAGACGAACCAAGCCACGAGTCGTCCGGACTTCCCCTCCTCCTCATGAGCGCGACTCACATAGTCCTTGTAATTGTGGCATCTGAGGCGCTCAAGGGCCACTTTGTATTGTTCCCTGGTTTCCAGTAGCCTTGGCAGGGCGTCCGGGTCAGCTCCTTGCTCGTTGTCTCGCTCATGCAGGGCACCTTCCAACTTTCATAATCTCCTGGTCCAATTCCCTCCGGATTCCCACCGAATGGCCCAAGCAGTGTCCCCCCCCCCCCCACCACCACCACCACCTGAAAGGCCTTCCATTCCATTCGCCAGTTAGAGGCTGTCCCAGGGTTTGTGAAGTGTTGTGTGACCTGGTCCACCAATGAGGCTTAGAAGGTAACATCTGCAAGAGCTGCTCAGTGGAGCCTCCAAATAGGTATGTGGGGGTGCTCCTCTGTCAGCTGGAGTGCCAGCAGGAGAGGACAGTGGTTGGAAAGGGCGAGACCCAGATACTTTGCGTGAGTTGAGCAAACACTTAATGCTCTGGATCACCCAAAGCAGTCAATTCTTGTGTGAATTTTACCACTGCCAGACTGAGACCAGCAACCAGCCCTGGTAATCTGCTTGACCGGCCCTGGTGAGAGGGAGAGGGGCGAGATGCTAGTGGGAAGCACCACTACACCGCTCCCGCTTTTGTTACAAAGGGCCGATATTGCAGCACTGCTGCAAAACCAGCACCCAGTAACAAAACCAGCCCCCACCCTTTCGGCCAACCGGGAAAACGCCCGGTACCCACTATGGCCAGTCCAGCCCTGAACTTTGAACAGGCGGGAGTAGTACGAGTAATCTCTGTCTGCCATGTGTTGGGTGCGCCAAATGTTCTCCATGTCCCAATGAGTCATCCAGACTTGCAGGACTGCAGCGCTATATGCAAATGAGACCTGGTAGTGGGAGGTGGAGCGATCTAATACTGTGTCAATCACTCAATTAAAGTCTGCCCCAAGGAGATGAGTTCCCCCTGAGCTAGTTAGACTAGCTCAGCCGAAATAGAATGCAAAAAGGGGGTCATGGTCTTGGTTCGGGATGTATATACTGCCCAGTACTATCCAACACCCGCCCAGACGTCCCTCAAACCAATACGTATCATCCGTCTTTGTCCATGTTAATCATCAAGGCCTCAAAGGGGACTCACACCATCACTCAAATCAGTACCCCCCTCGCAAAGGCAGAATAAGTTTTGGCGTACAGTTGCTGCCCAGCATCTGTGCAGCAGGCACTCCGCCTCAGTACCTGTGAGGTGCATCTCTTGGAGAATGGGTATATGTACCCCGCCTCTTAAGATGCATCAGGGTTTTGTGGCGCTTGGTCACCAGTTTGTAAGAGGTGTGTGTGGTTGTCATGGTGGGTATGCATTAACACAAGCAAAAGCATGACAGTACCCCATCCCATGCCTCCCCCGTCCACCTTCCTGCCTCATGCAATCCCCCTCCCTCCCATGAAGGTACAGCACAACAGATAACAATCCCAACTCCCCGACCCCAGAGTAGCGCAGCAACGGCTGGCTACCCAAACAATTGTGTTCAGAAGTGCAGGAAGCACACTTCACCATCATTCCAGTACCTCGGGAATGGCGATAAGGGTGGGGTCAAGATCTGGACGAGTCTGCTCCCTCGTCTAGCCGCACCAGCACTAAGAGATCGCTGCCCACTCATGGAAGAGTTCATCCGGTGGAGGGGGGAGGTTTTATACAAGGTCCTCCACTGTTGATGGTGTAAACACCGGCAGTCCCTCCTCCGCAGTGCTCAGGGAGTCAGATCCAGAGTCCTTAGTGCGATGTCCAGATGACCTGCTGTCATTGGAATCTGAGGCCTTCACCTCAATGAGTGTTGCTGCCGCCTGTATCATTGCCCCTTTATCAAGAACTGTCTGCATGAGTGTAGGCTTTGTCAAAGCTTCCCGTTGGGACGCCAGTCTCTGTCAGCGTCTCCACTGCTACCACAGCTGTACATCCCTTGCTGTTCCTCGCAGTCCATCAGACCAAGTTTGGTAGGTCTCCAGCCAGGATCTAGCATGGTACGGGCTTTGACAGAAGTGGGTGTTGTCTTCCATCAAGATCTTTAGTTTGGCCAGGAAGATGAGAGAGTAGAAGACCCCCTCCTCACGGAGCACCCTTATTACCTCCAGAAAGGAGGCACATTTGGCTAGGACAGCAACTGTGAAGTACGTGAACATGGACACCTGGCCATTCCCCATTCTAACTGGGTCAGCTTCTCTCACACGTTGCAGAAGGGAGTTCCTGTCTTTGTAGTGCAAGAGTTTGGCAACACCGGGCCTCAGTGGGCGGCCGGGGGTCTGCAGTTGAGCAGGGACCCTATGTGCTCTTTCAAGGGCAAAGAAAGGTGTAAGTGTAAACTGTGTTGGGGCCACCTTGGTGCGCGTCCAGGATAGCCACCATGTTCAAACCTTCCCTGCCCTCAGGTAGGCCCACAATGAGCACATTGTTAGGTCTATTGCGCCCTTCTGCATCTTCGACACGGTATTCTAGCCTGTAGACCCGGTCCGTCAGCTGTGCCATCTGCATTTTCATTGCTTGATGCGATGGTAGTAGGTCTGTTAAGGCGGTTTTGTGTCTTTGATGCTGTCGGCCTGTTTATTGTTGTCGGCTTGGAGCAGCCCCAGCTTCACTGAGACGGTACCAATCTCTCTATGGAGAGTGGTCTGTGTGTCCGCTATGGCCTCCAGTATTTTATCTAGAGTGAGGGTTGGATCAGGGGACAACTTCACTTTGGACAGCTCTGAATGCATGGTCTGCGACCCTAGCTGCGCTTTTGTGTTTGATTTTCCCATGGCGGTCTGAGGCGCAGATCCCAGCAGGCGGCTGTCTCCCTTCACTTCAAGCTGAGCCCCACTCTGTGTATCCCGGCCCTCCAGGCCACCGAACGTGCGAGCCCCCTCAGGGATCCCTCTGCTGTTGGTGTTGGTTCCAGGGGCACCTCGCAGCATTAGCCATCACAATTCGAGGCGCCACAATGTTCTCCCAGCCACCTTGTAGTACTGCAGACTCTCAGGAATGGCCCCAAGTGCAGCCAGAAGTGGGGCCCACGTAAGCACTGGAATCACCAGAAATGAGGGGGAAGAGAGAGGACCACCATGGTTTTAACTAGCATACAGGGGAGGAGCCCGCCGGGGCTTCCATGGGGGCTGTCAGTCTTTCTGCGTGACCTCACAGCCCGCATCAATGTCAATAATGCACCCCAGTTTAGACAGTGTCACTCTCAGACAGGCCCAGGCTCCATCAGTCCCGCTGCCCCTTTTGTTGCTGCCAAATGGTGAGCCCCTGTACTAACCAGTATGGAGGAGCATGTGATATTAACTTCTGCACAGGGAGCAGCTCACCTGTGACTCCAGTGCAGGCAGAAGGGAGAGGACACAGCCGCTTCGTAGACTGGAGAACTCAGTTGCACTCCAAGCTGATCCAAAATGCAAATAGGGCAGCGGAAAGGAGAAAGCCCCCAGGTCAACTGCAGGCACAGAAGACAAAACACAGCGCCGGGAGGGTACAGGGCAGAATCGCTCCATACCAGCCCTTCAATGGCTCAGCACCAGTATAAATATGCCACCCTACAATTAGTCACCGCCATGCCAGCCACAGCTGGACAGCTCCTCCAGCACCTCACTGGTCTCCAGGCCCTGAGAGAGCCATCAAGTAAAGTCAATGGTGCAGGTAGGGGCCCCCAAATGCAAAGTCCCTGCGGGAATAGGGGGGGGAAGTCACCTGAACAGACGAGGCACCAGGAAGACTCTCAGGGAGAAACACAATGATGCAGCAGTCCCCCTCCACCAGGAGCTCCCACTGAAGAGGGTATGTCACTACAAACTGCTCCTGTCATGTACCTCGGGCCGACCGGGCCACTGTGATGTCTTGCGCCCAGCCGGTGTATGTGTTGCAATTGAGGATCCCACAGCCAAGCTATCTTTGCTCATCAGGTAACAGACGCTTCAATCAGCGCCAGAGTTCGGAGGTTGCCAGCTCTCCCGGCTGTTTCCCCGCAAGCCCGGTCAAGGCCCAGTGCCACCGGCTTTTCTGGCATGCTGGCCCAGTCAACAGGCCAGCAGTCGCCAGGCCGAGTGAAGGGAGGCCTATCAGGAGGACCCCCAGGGGACGGATCCTGCAATCTACCAACGACACAACAATCGGCGCTGCCAGCAGTCAGATTGCAATCCAGGGGGCCGCTGTCCCGCATCCCTGGTAGGAATAAGCCACCTCGACCCCTCGTTCAGCGCTGGGGTGCTACACACCTGAGTACCGTCACTCGCTGGGACTTTCTCAGGCTGACTGCCAGGTCCCACCTATGTGTTCACCCGGTCTTGGAAGAGGAAGATGGCACGTTGTAGGGATGGCACGTTGTATGGTGGATGAGGCCTAGGCTCCCTCCCATCAGTCCCGCAGGACGGGGCTCCAGCTGCCATGAGGGGGTCAGAAGCCCCAATGTGCAAGTTGCAGTTCCACTCCTCCGTTGTGGGTTTGTAGGAGGTGAGAGGTCCCCAGACACAAGATGTATGTCTGCAGGATAGTTTAATACAGTGCGGTGCTCACTCCACCACCAAGTCGGCAATCTTGGCCATGTCCCCCTCACAACATTCTTGATGATGTATTACTTTCCATTTACCAAGGCTATGGATACAATTGGGTCCTCATAATCTAGGCTGTTATTGTGAACCACGACTGAGGTGAGAGTACAATGGATTATTTTCCCTTGCTCATGACAAATCCTAACTATTACAGGAACCAGAGTGTGATCTGTAGTCTACGTGCCCTCCTCTGTAAACAAATTTGTCAGCCAGTTGGCCAGGAACAAACAGAAATTCTTCCTTTCCTCACTTGAGTTACACAGAATGTATGGCACTTGGCAAATACATTAGGAGCAGAAATGATATGAAAAAACATACATACCTGTCGCAACGTCTCAGGAGGAGAAGGAGCCGGAGAGCGAGCAGGGAAGGAGACGGAGAGCGAGATATTGGACGAAGGTCGTGTCGTGGGGAGCAGAAGCAGAGGAGAAGGAAGTTCCAGCAACAAGGGAGCCGGAATGCCAGGAGGCCAACTACACGGCGTCTCGCCTCGCCACGCGCCCGGAGGAGCGTGGCTGGGAAAGGTACGGGGCCGGATCCCTGGCTTACTTACACCACGGGGAGGGAGCTAGCGGGTTGTATCGGGGAGGTCACGGGGTTGTTCTTTGGGCTGCTTGGGGTGACCTGTACACTCACAGCCTCCCTGTTCCCAGCAGCGTTTTGTTGGTGACGGACCATGGTGACCCCTCACTTCCCTTTCCCCCCTCAATCCCTATCCGACCCCGAGAACAGAAAGACTAAAATTCGGTCTCTCTTCCTTTTATGCCCGTCGGAACAACACCGTCAGACCAGGCACTCCAGGGAAGGAGAGACAGACGACTTCCGTATCAGGAGAAGAGGAGAGCGAGACCTAGTTCCACTTATGAACTGTATTGGGCTTGAACATTAAAGAACCACAACCCTCATTACGGTTTAGCGTCTCTCATTGTAATCACGGGCCCAACCCCCACCCTCACAATACCTAAATGGTAGTTCTTGTCCCTCACCAAGCATCAGAAAAACATATTGTGCTTATCTCTTGCAGATGTATGGTACGCAAGCAGCCACTTTATTCCAGAGTCAGCTCTATGCCTTGCAAGACTGGAATCTAAAACACCTCTTGTCTTAAGAATTAATTGAGCCAATACAAGTCTAGGACGTGGACACATTAACTTGTCCTTTTATGGAGCTAAACTATAATAAGAGCATACCACCTGTAAGTAGGAGACAGATGTTCCTGATTTTGGAAACCCCTTAAATATGAGGGCCTCTACTTGATGTATCTTTTTTGCAGTTATTTCCATTGACTGAGATGCAAGTAGAATTTCACTGAATTGTAACTTTAAACCTGTTTCTTGTTTACGGTGCACACTTGTCACTGGTCACTCTGTGGAAATTTAGCTAGTAACTGAACATTATCTGCGCCATCTTGCCTCTCCCCAGCACCACGCACAGCGAATGCACGGCCGCCATTTTAGGCACCCCACTCTCTCTCCCCGCTCATTGTCGATCGCCAGCGCGTTCCCCTGGCGCTGCAAGCATCCCCCGCGCGCCGGCCACCCCCGCTCTCTCATACACGGGCCATAAACCCTCTCTTTCTGCGCGACCCTGCCATGGAATCACACCCCGTGCCTGACCAACACCTCCTTTCACCCCATACATGGTCATACATCCTTCCTGATAACCCCCATCCTCCGCGCCCGATTGTCCGAACTGATCCCAGGCCATCACCTAGCCCTACAGATGCAGTCTATTGCCCCGACTGAAAGGAAAACACCCCACATCAAAGGGATTACAGCAGATCAAAGCCCCTACCCCCTGAGACCCGACCGGTTGCACACACCCACGGGAATTGGCGGAATGGCCAGCTGTGTGATAGCCATCTCCTACTGTGGGAGGGGTGGGGACTCCCACTGAAGATATGTGTGGGAACGAGCTCGAAGTGGGGATTCCGAGGAAGTTCTTTCTTGTATCAAGACAAATCTCAAGAATGTGCCATGTGTGATAAACCTGCAATAAAGTCATAAACCTGTGTATAAGAGGCCAGGCCTCAGAGATGCAGTTAGAGCACCTCGTGACGATACCTTGCTGTCTGATCTGATGTGTTCTGCTCCGACGGAATAAAAACTTTGTTTCCTGCCTTCCAGTCTCCGGCGCCTGCCTCTTTCATTGGTAAATTATCGAATGGTATGAGAGGCGATTACCGCCGGGCAATACTTGAAAGGTTATCGACTGAAACTGCCGCTACCATTTAACAACTCTCTCCTAAATCCATCAGAAAATCAGACGCTGGTTTACTGGGATACTGTGATCAGAGAGAGGGGGGGGGGGGGGGATCAATTTGATTTCAGCGACTGATGGACTTAAGATACCCACCATTTAATCATCCATCAAAAGGCATAATAAGTGCTGAAGCCAGGGGCTAAGCTGAAAGATCTAGAACCAAGAACGTGCGGTAGTATTTATAGTATGACAGGCTACACCTACAGCTGTTCTGACAGAGAGACTGATAGAACGTTGCCCTTCATTGAAATGTGCATATGCCAAATACCCTGGAATGTCTTCTATCCATTTTCAGCTCATTCACTTCCTTTGGCAACTATGGTTGGATCACTGACAATAACCTTTTCATTGGCCAGCCTACATGTGGGCCCAACCCTGGCTGGCCGGTACAAGAAAAGCAGAAAAACGAGCGGCCTGAAGAAGCTAGCTGCATGTGGTGCAGTGGGTGCCTCACCTTTTAAGCCTGTGTATTATGAGGGTTTTTTTTGTTTACTACAATCCTATCCCTGATCTGTGAGAAACAAGTATTCTGGGACAGGTGGCGCTGGGCTGTGATTGCACCGACCCAGCAGTGGCTCTACATAGATAGTGCAACCTTAGAGAATCAATTAATGCCACTCTGTCCCGCACATTGACACATGGCCTACCATTGGGTGTGTGTGTTTATATATATATATATATATATATATATATATATATATATATATGAATCAAACAAAGCCCTCGAGCTTCGAGAGGGCACACGACGCTCTCCCCATCTCCGATGTACAAGCCCTGCTGTCACTCGCTTTCCTGGCACTCATAAAATAAACAACAAAGTCCGACGCGTTTCAAGGCTGGTACGCCCCTTCTTCATGGACAGGCACAGGGGGAAATGACGACTCACCTCTCGCTTCATTAAACATTTTATTAATGGAGAAACGCCCTGAGTGGGCGTGGCACAGTCTTGACAACCAACAGCATGCTGGTATTTGCGGTCCTTGAGAGGTAGGTAAGTAAAACCGTAAGTAGGCTCAGTCCCCCTGTAATTATGCCTTCTTATATTCCTTGAGTAGGTAGAGTGGCAGGTTAACGAGTATGATCACCCTCGGGATTGCGTGCTAGATAGATAGGAACAGTTCCCTTCCAAAAGCCTTCTCACTCTCAGACGCGCACCACGCTTACAGTCCGAGTCAAGAATGGTGCTCCTCTCCACGGCCAAGGGTAGCCGTGCAAATTAATGAATCAAACAAAGCCCTCGAGCTGAAGAAGGGGCGTACCAGCCTTGAAACGCGTCGGACTTTGTTGTTTATTTTATGAGTGCCAGGAAAGCGAGTGACAGCAGGGCTTGTACATCGGAGATGGGGAGAGCGTCGTGTGCCCTCTCGAAGCTCGAGGGCTTTGTTTGATTCATTAATTTGCACGGCTACCCTTGGCCGTGGAGAGGAGCACCATTCTTGACTCGGACTGTAAGCGTGGTGCGCGTCTGAGAGCGAGAAGGCTTTTGGAAGGGAACTGTTCCTATCTATCTAGCACGCAATCCCGAGGGTGATCATACTCGTTAACCTGCCACTTTACCTACTCAAGGCATATAAGAAGGCATAATTACAGGGGGACTGAGCCTACTTAAGGTTTTACTTACCTACCTCTCAAGGACTGCAAATACCAGCATGCTGTTGGTTGTCAAGACTGTGCCACGCCCACTCAGGGCGTTTCTCCATTAATAAAATGTTTAATGAAGCGAGAGGTGAGTCGTCATTTCCCCCTGTGCCTGTCCATGAAGAAGGGGCGTACCAGCCTTGAAACGCGTCGGACTTTGTTGTTTATTTTATGAGTGCCAGGAAAGCAAGTGACAGCAGGGCTTGTACATCGGAGATGGGGAGAGCGTCGTGTGCCCTCTCGAAGCTCGAGGGCTTTGTTTGATTCATATATATATATATATATATATATATATATATATATATATATATTCACTGAAAAAACCATAGGTTTCACACATGTTATAGTTAGCTGGACATTTTACTGATAAAAAACCAATGAAATTCCCCCGTTATAGTTAGTGCAGGCAACTATAACTCACGCGACCGCAATCCTCTGCTGATGACATATGTGTCTTTATGAAAAAAAAATATTTGTAATATATGTATAGCTAAAATTTAATGGAAGAAGACATGGGCAAATAAGTGTCTAAATACAGTACTAGCATCAGCAGAGGATTGCGGTCGCGTGAGTTATAGTTGCCTGCACTAACTATAACGGGGGAATTTCATTGGTTTTTTATCAGTAAAATGTCCAGCTAACTATAACATGTGTGAAACCTATGGTTTTTTCAGTGAATTTGCAAGGTTTTTTAAATGCTAATTCCTAACTATAACGTGTGTGAAACCTATGGTTTTTTCAGTGAATTTGTACGGTTTTTTAAATGCTAAGTTACTTTACGCCATTCGTGGCGTGCGCGCCCAGTTAACGCAGTTCGTTCCGTGCACGCACGGTGCGCTTCGCGCACCGTGCGCGCACAGTGAGCACGCGGTGCGCTTCGCGCACCGCGCGCCCACTTTACGCAGTTAGTGCCGTGCCCACGTTACGCGGGATGGGCCATGTACGCACGATGCGCTTCGCGCACCGTGCGCACATGGAGGACATATTATGCGCTTCGTTGTGAAAGGTAATCTTTTATATTTTCATTTGTAATACATATGCCATGCACAAATGGTGCACTTCGGGCGCCGTTTGCACACAGGGTGGGGATAGTGTGGATAGTTGTTTTTTTATTTTTTATTTTTACCGTACGCGTAATCTGCGATTTTTCGAAAAAAAATAAAATTGAATTTTTGGTCTTGGGGGTACTTTGGGGACACCATCATCAATGCTAGGTGGTTAGGAACTGAATACATTGCCCCTTTAGTTGTTTTTTGCCTTTGTTTTTGCTGCCTCACTCAGAGTGCGAGAGAGAAAATGGCGGCCGCCGCTTCCTGGATTCGTCCGATTCGAATGTTTACTTAGATCTAACAGCCAATCAGAATCGCGCTCGCGCATGGCACCGTACGCGTACGGTAAGCTTACCGTAAGCGCACGGTAAGCGCACCGTAAGCTGCCACAGATATATATATTGATTTAAATGCTATTTTCTCAGGATCTACTGAACAGATTTACACCAAACCTACAAAAGGCACTTCCTTGACCTGAGGACTACCTCTCTGCCAAATTTCAAGTAACTCTGTTCAGCCGTTCGGGCTGTAGCTGTGTCTAAAGGTCCTATGGAAAAATGCATGGGAAAAACGCGTTTTGGGACCCCCCTTTTTTCTCAGCCCCCGCTTGACGAATCCCCCCCGAGACTTTCAGGGTAGGAGCGGAGCGTAGCGCCCCACCTATTTTGAAAATTTCGCGAGGATTCGTCGACCGGCGCCAAAGTTATTCCAAATAGAATGTTGCGGATTTCCTATGGAAACAGGGTCCTAACTATAACTATCTACTGGCGACCGCCAGTAGATAATATATATAATATATATAATATATATATATATATATATATATAAGGGTTTGGGGTGCGTAGTGGTATAGGATGGTAAAGATATTGTTAGAGTTTAGAGGTGGGTAAGGGTATAGGATGGTATGGGTAATTTTAGGGTTTGGGGTAAGGGTATAGAGTGGTAAGGGTATTTTTGGGATCATGTGGTTGGTAGGGGTATTGGGTGGTATGGGTATTTTTAGGGTTTAGAGGTGGGTAAGGGTATAGCGTGGTAAGGGTATTTTGGGGGTTTAGTAATGGGTAAGAGTATAGGGTGGTAAGGGTATTTTTAGGGTTATGGGGTCGGTATGGGGAAGTAAAAGCTATTTTAAAAATGAACAAAAAAAATACATTAAAATTTTTTTTAAAGTGGTGAGTTTGGGGGTCTCCCCACATCCAACTAGGCATGGTGAGATTGATATTCATAGATTTTGCAGTAATGTGTACGAGGCCCCATAGTTTCAAAACTTTTTGCTCTGCCGTTTTGTTTAGAAGGTTGGGTATTCCAATTTATACTCCTGAACGTATTTGTTGAGCAGGGAGGCATACCTGTCAGACTTGTCCCAGAGACACAAAATGTAGCTCCCCATGATCACATTACTGAGAGGCCATCAGAAAGGTAGATGTTCATTCCTTAGTTCTGAAGATCTATTAGCCTCTTTGCCATGGTCGAAGGTTATTGCACTACTCTTTAAGGAGGCCATCATCACCCCCACATACTAAGCTGAGTGTTCCAAGTGACATTGGCAGGAGTGTGCATAATTTCCAGAGAGTTGTAAATTTGCACTGTTGGCAATGCGAATCCTAAAGACTGTATGCATGGGCCCACTTGAGAGCATGGAGCTTCTAAGGGAATACAGTTTTTGCAAGAAATACCAAGGTGCCACCTGATGCTGAATGGCCCCATATGCTGGTGGATAAGATGTGTCTCAACAAACTATCATTGAATTGTTTTTGTGAGGACTGAAAATTAAAGCTCTGACTCACCAGTGCTGAAATAATTGTATTCAGGTTCTGGATTTGTGTTTGGTTCAAACAGCCCCAGCCTCTTGTGCTATAGTGGATTATGAGTCACCTTTTTTAAGTCTTTATTTATTATTTTGATTAACACACAATAAACAAAACAAAATTTTGTCACAAGCATATTGTTTCTGCTTTACAAGTTACATTACACGGTTATCCCGAGAGGAAAACTCTTATTATTAATAATCACTTATAACCAGCATTCCTGTTGACAGGATTTTTACAATAACCCATGTTTGTTAGTTCGGAGTCATTGTGCTGGAGAGAATGGAGTTGGGGCCAACAGGAAGACAGGTACTAGGACCCCTGGTAGCAGTGTTGTTTCTGGAACAATCTGGAAAAAATCCAATACTACTGGTTGTGTGGTGCTGAAGGGGCAGAGACGTTGGTCTTCACCTGGGTGTTTACGACATCCAAGAATTCCGACTCAAGGACAGATGACAAAACGTTCGAAAATTCACTACCAGAACTATCCACAACCTAGCCCAAGGAGCCTGACATTAAGAAAAACATCTAGTGAAGGCTACTCTGCTAAGGCGGAGGAGCGTCGCCCCACTGCTCTGGAGCAGTTAAAAAAGGAAAACTAAAATGATAACGCTATGTTATCATTTTATTTTTCCTCACTGGCTTAGTTCTAGGTGCGGGACAGGGCGGGGCGGGGCTGGGAAGTCCTGAGCAGGGGTAGAAGTGGTGGGCACTCTCTTAAGTGCGCATGACGGTTTGGACGGCCATCTTGGGCCAGCCAAACAATCATGCGGACTTAGCATGCAGTCAGAGATGAGTAGGTCCAGGGATAATCTCCATTGAAAATCACTTTCTCCCGTACCTGTGTCGGGGACCTCTGCCTTACCTAAGGGGTATTTCTATCCAGATTTTCGGGTAGAATCACCCCCACTGCATTGATTCAGATGCAGTATCTTTCGCTCTAGTGAGCTCCCATGACCTTTAGGTGGGCCCACAGACTTGTATAGGGTAGGAGTAATTTGATTTTGGTCCTGATGAAATGCCGATTGACCCTCCTGGTAACATAGGCATGAAACATGTTGATCCCACATCATTACTCACATTTTAGCTATCGGGGTACATTGTGACCACAGGATAGGGCCATTATTTGTATTGGGTCAAGGGACCACTACATAAATATCTCCTTGGTTCCCTTAGACTCTTTTACTCTCACTTCTGTCACCTCCCTAGTTTTTGAAAATCGCCCTCATGCACTCATCTAAGGCCGTTTACGGATCAAATGATCTCCGATAAAGAGCCCCCAGGCCCGTCAAGCATTGCAGCACTGGCTTGATGAGGAGCCCCCTATGGTGAAGCATGACCCCCTACCGGGTGAGTGGGGGCACTAAGATCTGACCACTCGGATCCCATGTGATCCCATTGGTCGGTCCTTTGATTCCACCAAGCTTGGGGCTTAATTTTCCCTAGAGAGTAACTACTCCACCTGAAGTGTTTAGGAACATTATTCTAGGAGGAACGGGGTGTAGGACCTCATTAAATATAACTCTTCATCCCCCTTTTGATTATACACTTAACATGATCTCCGCCCGGCTGTACTGCACAACCTGGGTGGAAATCATGCACAGGCTCCCAGTCTGAAAGCTGAACCACGGTGCTCAAACCAATCACAACGCTGCTGTCATGCTGGTGACAGCAGCGCCGTGATTGGCTAGGGGGAGTCTGAGAGCCTGTGTGCTTCCTGCTTCCCTGCGGTGTCGACAGAAGAACAGAAGGATGGAGGAGTGGAGGCAGCTGGCCTTCAGGTAAGATACTTTTTTTCTTTTTAACCTTCCACCCCATTAAGAAGCAGTCGCCACTGAAAACATTCAAATAAAATTCTTATTTTGAGAGACTATAGCAAAGGCAGACTAAAGTTACTGATGGACGTAAGTTCACTGTACCACTGCTAATTGTGTCATTCTTTGTACTGCTGCCTTGAATCTGCAAACTTATATAACTTTGTATTGTTTATGAAATGCATGAATAAACTTTATAAATAAAAAAATTAAAAAGTTACTGATGGACTGTGCGGGAACTAGGTATTCACTTTTCACACATTCCCCAATGTCGGTGGGAAACACTCTTGACATTCCTAAAGAGAGGCACGGAGTTAACCAGACACTCCTTACATTCTGCAATTGAGATTTAGTGCATCATAAGGATGTACACAGTAGCTGATGCAGCGTACTGAAGTCTCGATCTGATTTTACCACAGATTTTAAAGTTAGCCAAAACAATTATCTAATTCTCCTTTTTAAGTTACATAGACCAATTATCATAATGCCGCACGTGTTAGGCTAGATTAACTGTAAAGCAACAACTAACAATGTTCTTCACCTAGAGAAGATATTAAATCAATCCTCAACTAAAAATAGCAGATATGAAAAAAAATTCTCCTTCTTGACACAGAAATGACATTACCCAATCTGCTGCATAACACCAGGAACAGCAGACCAGTGGAAGATAGTGTGAGTGGATGGACCAAGAATAATTAGGAAGTGTTCATACTGAAAGATGGCTGCATTGAAAATCAGCATCAATGGAGTTTTGCCAAGGATGGAGACTGGGAGACAGGGTCCCTCTGGAGTTCGGATATGAAGATTCTCCCCCTGAGCTTCCACACTGTACCCTATCACAGAGTATCCTCCGATTAGAAATTAGATGGTTGGGACAATGCAGCATACCTGGAGGGGTCAGGCGATTGAGATTGGTAGGAGCCGTTTTAAGGTATATGGACAGGAACAGTCCTCACAGAAATAACAAAAGTTGTTCTGGTATACTGGCCTAATGATGGCTAGAAGACAGTGTGCGATTCTGCAGTAGTTTTCTTTGTCCCACTGAGAATATGTAGATCTCATGCAAGGACTGGTTCATGCCAACCAAGAGGTTTTCAGAAGGTATGGGGCAATTAGAATATGTATTATGGTACAGAAAGTCTGTGATGCAGACTTATATTTGCACCTTGCTCTAAACGATTACTCAGTTGACTGTGTTTTCAATGGGTAAATGAGTTGGATGCGGGGTAAGTAGTGGCATTGGAAAGTAGAGTGAAACTGTACTTGCCCCTCAAATCATTGATGCAGTTGCATAGAAAAAGGGCGGGTCCACTTAGTATACTAATTTTGAGACACAGACATGAAGGTTAGAGAGTTTTGAAGTGATGAAAAACAGTGGGGAAAATACCTTTGAATGAAGGCACAGTCATTTATTCCCCAGACTCATCCCGAATACCTAGAGGAACTTGTGTCGCCCAGAAAAGAATTTGAGCCCAACGGTGTACATACAAAGACTGCCACCCGGCAAAACTTTACTTAATGAGGGGTGGCAACAATTATCTCTTCTGGAATTAAATAGATGCCTGTTGTTACTGGACACACTGCAGGAGGGCGATATCTCTCTTTCATAGACTGATGGAATATGATAGGCAGTCTGAAAGTTTAGCTTTTGCGCCATATTCTATAAAAAAAAGTCAGTCCTAGGTAGTCATTATGGAGAAGAACTCAGTATTTTCTTGCACAACCTTTATTGGCCTTGATTTTGATAAATATTTTCAAAGTTATTAGAAGTGGAACTGTAGATGAAGTTGAACATGCAACACCCTCATCTGGACCCGACCAGAGGGAAGTTGTGTTTTACATCACCATCGCTGCCTCCACCCCACTCTAATTCTCACCACCTATAGCTCAATCTTCTTTGCTACATCCTACTTCTCCTCCAACCATTAACCACTCTGTTTTATGATTTGGTTTCCCTTCTAACGTCTGGAGCTCCTCAGTACGTCCAGCTAAGGCCTTTTAAGGTGACTTCTATATTAACGGAATGATGGCCTCTGGGCAATGGCTTATAGGTTTTTGGGAGCCATTGTACCCTTTCTGGAGGAACTTGAGGAGTACTCAAGTGAGACACTGATGGGAGCTGGAGGGCTATACAAATAATATTTCATGTTATGCAGTTCTCAGCTATTATCTCCTTCAGCTTACTTGCTTTCCTTCTCCTTATGAAATCCAATAAACTGCAGGCTAAAACAGAAAACCTTCAGGTACAGAAGCCTTTCAGTTAGACCTTCTCTGAGACTGTTTCATTTCTACTAAGTTGTTATATCTCTGGCATCTGTGCATTTCTGTGTATTTCCTATGCCCTCTATCAATCAAGTTCCTTCTTCCTGCTTTGTCATGCCTCAGTTTATCCCACCAGTGCCGGCCGTTACAAACCTGTCCAGCTTCTCTTATGCCTTGTTCCTATTACTGTGTTGGTCCTGTTCCTCTGTGCCTATCTATCCCTTTGGCAGCCACCCTGCAAACCTTCCCTACCATTCAACTCCGTGCCCATCAATCTATGCTCCAGGGTCAGTGTCTTGTTCAGAGACAGGTAGTTGACGAATCCACAAAGAACCATATTTCCTGAGTTGACTTCAGAAACATCTTAGGGAATATGCCAGCTAATGTTTGCAAAGATCATAGAGGATAATCAATGATCTCACACTTGAAATTGCCAGTGACATTACTAAAGACGTCACTGAAGGCAGCGCCATCAGCAATGATGGTAAACCAGTCTGGGAATGGGGGCTTATCACAGTTTCACCAGAAGTGCTTTCTGCCTCTTGCGCTCACCATAGTGTGGAATGATAGATCATTTTATAGTAGTGAAAACTCAAATTAATTTTTGCATTGGCATCCCTAATTTTCTCCCTCTCTGCATGCATACACTCACTTATTACACTACATCCATAAGGTGGACGCCATGTAGTGTTCATGGGCATCCCATGCCAATCACAGCATCTGCATAAATTAATCCTCTGTAAAATGGTCAAGCTGCTCGTTGGTAAAACAGTAAAAAAAGAGGTATGAAAGTCGTCCAATGTGTGGATGATATGCTTCACCAATATCCGCCAGCGAAATGTTCATCTGTCAACAGTTAATACATATGTAGGTATCATAGCCTTACTATTAAGACGTTTCTTGATACTGGTAAATTAAAATGCAATTTTACATCTCTCGAAAACGCATGTTATACAGTTATCAACTGACAAGCATGCCTTGCAGCTTATAAAACCCACATCATAACTGATAAACAGTTGAAATGCTTTTTGGACAGCTATCCTGCTACTACAAAGCAAGCAGAATTGTCGTAAAAAAGGCAAACGCCACATGACATATGTCCAGGGGCCAAAACTGAAAGCCTAAACTATGCCACAAAGTTGACAGGCAGGTCTGAGGGGTGTGACTACAGAAAAACACATCTTTGAGCTAGCTTACTACCAATATGTACATCTCACAGAAGCAAATGTACTAACAAGGTTATCAAGCCAATGAAAGGAACACCTGACAAACCCTAGGAAACAAGCGTGGCTTCTAACTGGTCAAGCCAGATCGATTGACTTTGTCAAAGTTTGTTTCTGCTTGCTGCACGGCATGCTTTCCTAGCAATATGTGCATACTTATTGGCCTTGCAGAGCCCGTTTTTGTACAGCAGATGTACATTCGGATTTGAATTTGATTCCAACCGAAAGGACAGGGCCATCGTCAAGTGAGTTCACCTCTTAAAACTGAAACGACCCCCAGCTTGCAGTTGACACTGTTCAGTGATGGAGAGTTTGAAATCTGCTGTTCGCTAAATGCAGCCAGGAAGCATTCAAAGTATGTTCGGTCCTCGACCACATGTACTTTCACTGTGCTTATAATTACGTTTGTTTATTTAGTCTTTTCCTGTCTTACTGGTCGTAATGCTTAATTGATATTTGCAAAGTGCACACCTTCCACTGGAATGTGGCCTATGGTGAAGGCAGGTGACCACATACAACGATCTGAAATGAGCAAACCATTTTCTTAAGCAGCCCTGGGGAAAGTTTGGAGAAGTCACCAACACACGCACTATGCACCAGTGCCGGAGATCTCCAAAACCATGAAGAGTGTAGTGCACACTGCAGAACAGACCAAAAACACTTGAGAAAGGGATTCCGGAGACCCATTGCCACAAGTTTATGTTCAATGTGGCTAGCTTCACAATTAAGGTTCATGAGGTGACTGACTGTATGTGACGCCTCCATTGACGAGGGACAGTGAGTTTCCTGAGATAGTCATTTTCACTTAGAAATTGCATGCATGACCCACAAAGCCTTACACTTCAACACCCCAAGATACCTAGCACATAAATTGGAGCGGTTGGGTGGATGCAGAGCATTAGAGGCAATAGCACCCAATTGCTGAAACAGTCAAAATTCCATAAAAAGAAGACATAACAGAGTATTCTCAGATACTGCACCAAGAATCTGGAACGCCTTACCACTTGAAATTAGACTGAACCCCTCAACTGCTTGATTCAAGAAAGAAGTTAAAATGATACTGATGAACACATTTCTGCCATAGAATCCACGATTTTCACTCCAGAACCCTATGTATCTGCTTATTCTTGCACGCATGTTTGTGTTTTTGTATACCTTGGACCCTGTGGCGGTCTCTCTTGGAGGCTTCAATTATAATTTGTTTGCCCCTTGATAACATTGTTGTTCTTTATATTCCCTATCTCATTAAACACTGTACAGCTCTAAGATACACGCAAGGGTCATGTTTGCGTCATAAAAAACGTTATCAATAAAATAAATGAATAAAAATAGAGACAATTAATATGTCCAGATGAACCTCTTATTAATTACATTATGAAGTGAAACCCGTCAACTTTATTATTATGAGTTATACACATTTAATTTCTGGTTTAACACAATGAGGAAACTGAAATAATACATGGAATCATTGCCGGACACGTTCTTTTGACTTTCAGCACTTGTATATATATATCTTTCTTTTAGATGCTAATCTTGTGTCCCACTACTAGGTATATGTTAGTCAGGGACATTAGTCTTGCGGAGGTACACCAGGACACTACAGACTACCATTCAAGCATGTGATAGGAGGTAGTTATAGGGAAAGTTGAGAACCATTTTCCAACCCCTGCCTACTAATTCCTGCAGTTTTGTGTGAAAGACACACCAATGATAAGAAGCCCTGGAGGTAGTTTGACACCAACTCAAACTTCCCCTTGGGTGCTCCCTTGAGCTGTATCGGTTTGTATTTTTGTCCTTCTGCAGTGTGTCTAATACATGCCTTTATAATTTGATGTTCGCTCTTTTATCAGAGGTAAGCGCTGTTTGAATTATTTTGTCTAAGGCATTCTGTTTCGAATACCTGCAAAATTCTGAAGCAAACATCTTAAACAATCTAAAACTAACTGCTTAACAGTGCATGCTGTGTTCAGTAACAGACAGAATACGGCAGACTGTTAAGATCACGCTTTGGTACTGGAATTCACACTTAAACAAGCATTGGCAAAGCCTATAGTTCAGGTGTTGGCAGACAACTTTTTGTTTTGTCATGATTTTGTAAAAACCTTTTTTTTCCCACAAAGCACACTTTGCTACAGCAGTCCCTGGTAGGGAAGCAAACTATTGTGCGTGGAAGGGTTCTTTGTGAAAGAGCAAAATGCTGTCACTCACAGTGAAGTTACCCAATCAATGGCTGAAGTGAGCTGCCCAATGTCCTATGCTGTAATAGGCAGAAGAAAACTGTGAATGACACAATAGACAAGTGGATGAAGAGAGCAGTCTAAACTCCCTATATGCATTTAATAAATATAATTTTAGTAATATCAAAAGGTCTCAGCTAACACCAGACCACAAAATGCATACCCTATGGCCTCATACTTTTAAGTGTGGCTTAATTAGCTTCTTTTCGTAACCAACCAGAACAGCTCATAATACAGTCTCATCAAACACTTCCATTTTGTATCAGGCTTGATAGCGCAACAGTCACAGACCTTATACAATAAACAGAAAAAGAGCTCTAACAAGCACTATTGTGAGAGGGACTTTGCCTCCCCCACATATTTCTCTTCCTCTCTAAATTATTTATTTGTGCAGAAGTTTTGGTATTCTACTGAAAACACATTGCTTGTGTTGCACAGATTACGCTCAATATGGTAGACCTGAGTTGTTAAGGTGACAACTCAATGATCAAGGCTGTAGGCAGGATTAATTAATTGGGAAACGCTATATGAGATGCCATAGGTCTGATCTTTTTATTTTGAAAAGATATTCCAAAGGCGGTAGATCATAATTTTTTTAAATTAAAAGCATATTTTAAAGTAAATAGGCCTTTATGTCTGGATTTTTTTCATTACGTGTAAAAGCATGTAGACAAGTATGTTCTACCATGGAATCTCATTGATTGTTGTAGTAGGCATGGATTTTGAATTAGCCCTCTGTCAAACCAAGTTTTAAGGACTTTCATTGGTTTTTAGACCTGGTTGAAACTGCAGCTGTCTCGAGGACTTATGTGATCACCAGAAAAAGAGCCGTAAGAAGCAATAGTACAAGAGGGGCTGTGGCTTCACACGCATGTTGATCTTCTTTTTAATAAGCATTTGTGTTAATCTGCATAAAACATAATTTGTTAATGCAGACCTTGGTGAAAATAGCAGGAAGGGCTTTGCATGGTGTAACCCTGTGGTCAATTTAGTGGGAAGGGTGTCTGACACAATATTGCTCTCAATGGGCAGATACTGTCAGATACTAAGTACCTGCACATTTGAGAGGAAGAGTACCAGCACTTCTCAGCAGAGGTGCAATACTTTTGATTGGAAAGCACCACCACTTCTTAGAAGCATACAAGTACCCAGACAGGGTGCTTGCATTTATATTTCTCCACTTCAAACGCTGTTGAAAAACATAAGTAGCTTGATATTGAAACTGCTTGCCAAAAACATAGGAAGCAGCTTTACATTTTGAACTTGAGAAACACTATATGCACAGGTTATACATTGTGAAACATCTGACAAATGCGGTTAGAAGACATTGTGAGTTCTTAAACACATATGAAGAGGCTTTACGGTTTGAACTGTTTAAAGACAAATACAACAGAAGTGGGTTTTACTTTGTCATCGCTCAGACAACTGCAATAGGAAGGAGTTTGGTACACATAACGTTGTAGACTAAACTGCAGTAAATGCTTGATGTCCCTAGAAGATTACTCACTGTACATGTTGTATACTTGTGGTGTGCCTAAATGTTTATTGTGTCTCTCAAAGAAGAGACCGCAGGGTCGTGTTTAGGTTTAAATTAAAGCCAACAGCCGTGCTTTATTGATTATTAAATATGGTGATAGAGGCAGTAGGTCTGTTATTTTACGTTGTGAATGACTTGACAAAGCATGTAAACATAACCTTTTTCATTGTGAAAATCCATGTTTTCCAACATGATTATATAGAACAGGGGCCTCCAAACTACGGCCCAATACAAGATTTTATCAGGTCCGCAGCAACTTGAAATATTTTTTTCACAATCACGTGGTTGGACAGGTAACAAATGTAATCTACACGCATGAGTGCATGCAATTTATGGAAGTGTATGCTGCTAAGCTCCGTGACAAAGTGATAGCTGCCGCTCAACCTATCCTGCCAGTCCTTCCTCGTCATAGCGTTCACTCAATTGATTCAAGGATGAACCAATCAGAGGCTCTGTCCTGTAAGATGCGTCTTCATATACTATCCATCCCAATGGCAGGAACGAGGAGGCAGGCGTAGAAGCCTTGAGGATTTCTACATTCGCTTAAAGTGACATGCAGGAAGAGGTTGATATAGTCGGTTTAGGGGAGGGAGCGCAGTGCAGGTCTCAAGTTTGAACTCTTCGCTGAATTAGCTGTCGGTGACAAAGCAATATGTCTCTCTCTACTGAGCTCTTCTTTGACAAGGTTGATGAGAAAAACAATAAACTTATGATGAGGTTAGTGCTGGAATTTTGGGGAGGGTGCATTCACCTCTACACAGTGAGCTTATCACTGCCTAGGTAAGTTGACTCTGAGATGCAATGATCCAGTCTTGCTCTTGTCGTTTACAATTTATTGTTTTCAGGTTAGTTACATTGGGTAAACTGGAGTGAGCGAAGGCTTTAATTTCTAGAATGCATTAGATTGTTGAATGGAGAGCCAGGACTGCAGCAATGGGTTATCAATTTCATGGAGCTATCTGATATCCTTATACAGGAAGCGTTGGTGTGCCTGCTGCATAAGGGCTGCAAGGTGAAAGGGTCTTCAGTCTGGAAATAAGCATTGCTGCTGCATGAGTGTTTACTCCCTTGGTAAGGCACAATGGCAGGTTAGTAGTTTGAAATTACGAAGCTGGCTGGAAAAAGGCTAGTTTCTGCTTGAGAAGGCAACATGCAGCTGGGCTGTAGGGGGTGTAACCTTCTGCACTGCATTGGGTTCCACCTGCCGGGCTACCCCATGTCACCATGGCAGAACCCCACAGTCGTTGAAATTTACACCACATAGGCAACGGTAGAAAGCGTAACTGCTTTGTTAAGATTAAAGAGCCTAGCGTGTGTTTCACGTTTATGGGTAAGCAGGTTCGCCATGCATGGCTATGATTTCAGAGGTCCCGCTATATTTTTTTCCATGGGACCTCATTGTTAATTGGATACCTACAGTGCTGTTGTATGGGGGCTGCTGCCTGAAGTTGGTGTTGGGCCTACAGGGCTGCTGGCTGTGTAGGACATAGTATCTGCTGGCTTGTATGCAGCTCTTCCTGCCCTGCACCCGCCCGATGAGGATGTACTTTGTGATCACAGCGATGAAAGGTAAGTGGAGAGTGGCTGAAAAGCCTGCAAGGAGCAGTAGTATACAAGAAAAAGGGGGGGGGGGAGGGAGATTGGTGCATGGGAAGGGATTTTGGTAGATAGATTCAAGGGAGGGGGGAATGGGAAAGGTGATGGGAGTGTAAGAGTGAAGGAAGATTAAAGCGGAGAGAGGTAAAGGTGGTTGGAGGTTGATAGAGTGGACGGCCTAAGTAGGGGTGATGGGAGAGATGCACTGGTAAGGGGAGAGCATCGGGGAAGAACCAAAGAACAGCCAAGGTAGAGTTGAGTAGACAGCTAAATGAAAGAGATGGGGCAGTTGAGGTGGATGAGGGTTAGTGAAGAGTAAATAAGGAAGGAAGAGTGGTAAGGGTCATGAGAAGAGTTGTGAGGGGTACTGGAACACAGGACAGGGTGGCGAGAGAGACAAGAGACACATGGTATTGGTTTTGAGGTGAGTAGTCTCTCAGATTTTTTCAGTCCGCAAATATTTATAAAATATACAATGGGGCCCTCGTACTGAAAAGCTTGGAGACCCGGGATATAGGACCATTGCTGCAGTTTACAATTATGACCTGTTAACAAACAGATTGTCACATGGTACCTCACCGATAATGGGAGCAGACTACATTTACAGGTTTAGTTGCTTCCTGTGGTACTTTTCTAGGGTAAGTGATTTCCATTTCGGTTAATCTACAAGGCCCTTAAGGGAGCGGTTATGATTGTAATTCCACATGAAAACTTGTAAACATTTGTCATTTTGATTATAGTATTTAGTTAGTTTTTTGCACATTTAAATACATTTCCTTTTTAAAGAAAAAGCACTATCTGAATTTCGTGTTTTTAAGACTGATTTTGTAGCCTTCATCAACTTTCCAAGTCAGCCTTGGGCTGCTCGGATTAATTACCCTGAGATTCGAGTGCTAAAAGAAGTAATTGGTCGAAAGACTGAAAGATCAAGGTAATGAGGTCCAAGGAGACCAACGGTGAAACCTCCTTTACACAGTTGTGCCTAGTAAGGTCAGACTGACCTGTAATAATTATTTTCTGAAAATTACAATAATAACAAATTTTACATTGTGAACGTTGTCAAACATCATAGAAAGGCTCTTTACATTGTGAACCCTCTGACAAATGCAATAGGAAGAGTTTGTTTATTTTGAACCTTTTGGTGAATACAAAAGACAGAGATTTTACATTGTGATTGCAATGACAAACACCATACCTAGTGGTTTTACCTTTTGAACTACACAAACACAATAGTAACGTTGTTTTGACTTGTGACCTCTCTAATAAATGCAACAAAAGAGGTTTAGTAAATAAATCCCTTTTTAGGTCTGATCACAGTCACTATTCACTCTTTGTAATATGACTAGTGTTCATATTTATGTATACTTTGGGTTTGCCTAAAATGTTTGATGGGTCTCTCTAGACAAAGACCACAGAATATCGTTAATATTTATGTTAAAGTCAATAAACATGCTGTATTTATTTGAAATGCAGTGGCAAATGGCAGAAGGTCTCTTTTTTCACAGTGAATGACTTTATAAAGCCTGTCGGTCTATTCTTGCTGATCATGGAAACCGTTATATATTGCAGTAGGCCCATGTAGGGAACACTGCTTTGTTTGTATGATTAGAGGCTTTTGGTGGGCCAGTTGTCCCATGACACCTCATAGATAATGGCGTAGACTACATATACAGGGTTAGTGGCCCACTGTAATATTTGTTTAGAGTATATTTTTTGCACTTTCGTTAATCTGTAAGGCTAATATAGCAGGGGTTCCAAAGTGTAATACCAGCTGAAATCTTGTACATACAGTTGACTATTTGACTATAGTATTTAGTTGTGGGTTCATGCAAGTGCTTTTCTTTTTTTAAAGAAAAAGCACTGGCTGGACATGGATTTATTGAGTGTTAATGTGGTGTGTTGCAGTGTTCTGAGTTTCTAATCAACAATATCTTCCTGGGATTGCTCTGCCAAGTTTCCTTGATGTCAAATGTTAAAAGTGACACTTGCTCACCTGTATGAAGATCGACGATTCAGGGAACCCACAGGGAACCCAGGATACTAAAGCTTACCCCCTCCCCACCCTCCACACCTTAGTGACAGAATTGGAACTAGTAACTTCAGACTGCCCTGGGACCTCTTGAACCAGATTTCTCAAAAACAACAAAAAAGGTTTTTACACGAAGCAGTAGCAAGAGTAACAACTCATCCCTATTTCAGGGTCCGGAAGCTCTTGGTGGCTCCTTTGGAGAGTAAAGCTTTTATCTCCTGCATGAGTATTGGCCAGGTGCTCCTACAAGAGCTGGTCTAGTCTGGTCTGGGAGAGAGATGTGATGGGGCAGAAAGAACCGGTTGGTCATAACCATGCTGAACAATCTGGAGGACTCATTTTTTGAACGTGACGATCACCATCATGGGAGAAAGTATTGGATTCTGCCTCCCACTGGGTGCTTATGCTCTGCTAAAGGCAATCTAAAGCAGCTTAGAGGAGGGGGATTGAGAGCATTGATGACCTGCAAGCTGCCTGCCAGATTCACACCCTCAGCCATGAACGGACTGCGGTTACTGCAGAGTGGTCTAGGGAGACTGGCATTGCCTGTATGCAACCTTCTGGAGTAGCCTTGGAATTTCCTGAATTTATGAGGAAACTACCTGGCAGGGGTTGAAAGGCCCGGAGGGTGTGTCGTGGCCATACTGTCCTTAAATCACTGTAGGCTGACCCAGCTTTGTTGCTGAATAGATGTGAGGCATTGAAAGGCACATGGAAAGGCATATTGATAATTGAGGACCGTAGTCTTCTGAGAAACTTGTGGATTGCATACATGCATGGTGAACAAGCACCACCCTGGTGTCAGACTCCCATTCCAGACAATCAATAGTATCAAGGTCAGCACAAATCACTTATTTTGTTGCATCGTTACAATCTTTAAAGGTGTGAACCAAAGAGGCCCAAACTTTTTCAGGAAGCACATGCATACATCGACCCAATCCTAGGCTAGCAGAGGAGAAAATTTGTTTCCCAAACACCTTAATCATGTTATACTCCTTGTTCATGGGGTTCTTGAAGAATTAATTGGGGTTCATCTTCTTGGTCGAAGCCTGGAGCACCAACCTCTCTAGAGTAGGATGCTGCATAAGCAAATCTGGGTCGCCAGCAGCGGGCCTAAAGCATTTGGCCACCTGCCTTGTCAATGGCGAGCACAAACAGGGTTTGTACCAAGTGTCATTAAGGTATCAGTAAGGGCTTCATTGAATGGAAGCAAGGGCTTAGATGAGACTGACCCAGGTTATAAAACCCCCATAAGAACATTTGTTTTGACTTCAAATGAATGCAATTAAGTCCAGTACCTTAGCTGCTTCTCTGATTACCACAGCAAAGGAATCACTCTCTTCCATTAGAGGCCCAAAAGACAAAGTCAACCTTATATCAGGAGAAGTATTAAGACCACTGGCCATATCATCATCAAGGGGGTTGGGAGGGGTAAGTCATCCCCATCTCCACCAGCATCATCATCTTTGATTGATAGCAAGCACTGCCCAGAGTCAGAGACAAAAAGAAAGTGTGACGGTGTTCAGTGGTGGTGGTAGCATAGGATCATACTCAAGCTGTTTGGGGTCCAAGGGTGCTGTAGCGGATTCGGAGCATGACCTCAGTTGAGATGATGCGGGCTCGGGTCAGACACCAGAGTCTGTATCGGATTCTCTTCTGAGTGTAAGCACTGGCATGAATGAAGGGACTGAAACAGATCTTGAAGCTGGGGTGGAAGTCTGCACGGGAGTCGTGCAGGACCTGTGATAAGTCCAAACGGGTTCAAATGGCACCAAGGACAGATCTGCCAGTGGTAATTGAACTGGAAGCCCTTGAGGATCATTGGGGCCCAAAGATGCACCAAAGGGAGTCAGACGAGAGAGAAAAATAGGCAGCATGGCCTCCTTGAAGGCCTCGACCTGCTGGAACTTGGGTGCACATTGGAATCAACTACGGAATCATCTCCCCAAATGGAGATCAGGAGCTGCACCAACAGGCACCTTTTGCCTTAGTATCTTCTCTTTTGATACATCGTGTTGGATTGGGTTTGAGCCCTACATCACTTTCTTCCGCTTGGACTCCGACTTACCGGAGGACTTTGACCGCAAATAAGACCTCTTGTGGGAGCGGATTTGCGTCCTAGACTTTGTGCACGAGTGGGACTCATGTGAAGCCAGTGCCTTCTCATATGTTCAGCAAAGTACAGCTTCGGGGTCCCGCTTTGCCTTCGGGTGCATGAGGACACACTCAATGTACGACTTGGGATTTGTGGCCCAAATCCAAGCACCAAAGCCACATCTCTTGTGGGTCCGTGACCAACATGTGTTTTCTGCAGTCACTCCCTAGTTTGAAGCCTGCTTATATATGGCTCCCCTCCGTCACTTGTAGGGGGCAACGAACACTATGTGGAGCCATACAGCGCCACCTTGCAGCACACAGGTGCACTACTATGAAAAGCTTCCCATATCCAGTCTGCCATCTGGGGAATATTCTAAAGATTACGAATCTGCAGTTAGAAGTATCCATCAGAAAAGTAAATAAAGCACTGAACAGTGGCACTCCTTTCATCTAGTTAGTTCCCTGTCAAACGTGAATGCTTGCATCATATAACCGTCTCCATTTTTTCTCTAGTCTTATGCATTTAGGTGTTTAGTATCGAGAAGCAAAGGTTTAGTTACTGTATGCTGATAGAGGTATTGTTTTTCTACAACGCGTGGGGAAATTCAATGGTCATATTATTTTGTAGTCTGGAGAGGGAGTACTGACATTTCCTTTTATAAACTGATAGTGTTATGGGTCTGGCCTATTTACAATGGTTTAGTGTGTTTTTTTGCTTTGTGTACACGGAGCCGGTTAGAACATTTGTTGTATATGATGCTTTGATTTTCTTTGTCAGGTTTTACTTTCGAGTCGGATGTGTTGGCACAGTGGATTGTGAAACCGCTAATCTCAGAATTGGGCAAACTCTTGGTGTGCACAGGTAAAAATCTCAAGATTGCAAATGTACAGACCTCGAGGTCTGTGTATGCATAGTCTCTTGGGATATGCATGCACAGAATTAGGTACTAGTGATTTGCTTGGTTCTGCATGTATACAAACCCGGGGATAGTCGCTAAAATCCATCGAATCACTTGTGTGCAGATCTTGTTTTACAATAGGAAAAATAGCAACACGTCACGAAGTGTTACACACAGTAAAGGCTGGTCATGATGTACTATTTAGGGAAAATTGAATGGTCATGATGTGCTAACTGAGCAAAAGTAAATTTCACACAATTTGCTGAAATTGCATAATGTAAACTGTGAATAATGTGTTAACTAGGCGTATTGGAAATTAAACATGGTGTGCTAACTCCGCATTCCTACCCAGCTCTCTGGGCGTAGCAGTGGTCATGAAGTGTGTGTAGACAGCTGGTGCGCATATGTGCAAATGATTGTGTATCAACGGAACAACAGGACTGGATGTGCAAGAACGTCAGGGTTAAGTACATACAGATGTCCAGCACATGAGCAAATCCCCGGGATTCCCACTGTGCAGATCTTGGGGCAGTGAGTGTGCAGGCCCTCATTTGTAACGGCAAAAAATGTTAACTTGTTTGATGTACAATATGGACATAATTCTAGCTAGGCAAAATGGCAACTGGTCATGATGTGCTGACTGGTTATAAACGTGACTGTTAATGATGTCATAATTAGACATGACTGACACTGTTCATAAAGTACTAATTGGGTTAATGGAAACGGGTTGTATATGCTAACTGAGCATAATGATGAGAGGACATGATAGTATAAAACTGACATATTGAATACCATCTACGAAATGTACATACTGTTTTATAGTGCATGATGGGAACTTTAATGTGCTCACTAGGATAATGAGGACAGGTTATAATATGCTAAATGGAGATAATAGGAGCTGGCATGGTATCGGGACATACTATGCTCAATGAAATGGTGAAAACGGGCTATAATTTGTTAACAGGGCATCCTGGAAACCGGCCACAATGTGCTAAATGGGCATAATGACAAGTGGACACAATGTGCTAAATGTGTAAAATGGGTATTGTTTGAGTTTATTGGTCTAAGGGACAAGGGCTTTCATCTGCAAACTATGCACAGTGACAACCAGCAGTTACGTGTTAATTGGGCCATAAGGGAAACTGTTTTGCTAGCTAGACATAATTGAAACTGGTCATTAAGTGCAAAACAGGCATGATGAAAAATAGGCAAGGATGTGTTTAGAGGATAAAGGATATTCCCTTACTGACTAAATATACACAGTCCAGTCCTACGACTATGAATGTTCAAAAAGGGAGGAGGAGCCAAGATGGCGACCGGGACGGCAGCGTAGATTCCCGGCTCCGTGAACCTCCGCATCCCGCACGGATATCCTGCATGAGATCCTCAGTCTGCGCTATGAGATCGTGTTTGTGAATGAGAGGGGTAACCGATCGTGTGACTCCGAGGTTTCTGGCTGCCGTACCGCCGGAGAAATCTGCAGTTGAACTTTGCGGCCCGTGCAGCCCCGGAGCCGGGACCTCGAGTGGACGCCTTGGCCGGGTGGCAGTTTAACAACAGCGGCCTGTGGTGACTGGGTGGAGTCGGTCCACCGGAGCGGTGCTGCCCTCGGCCTGCATTTTGACGTAGGCGCTCCCACTGCTAAGTGTAGCGGACCGAGGACATGCCCGGGGGTGCAACTCTCAGATTCTTCGGTGCTTGCCCCTGCCTTTGACGGTGAGCTGCCCGGACGCCGCCCCTAGCTCGCCCTGATCCTTGCGGGCTGCTCCCGGCTTTTCGCGGGAGCTGGTCCGTGGCGGGGACGACTGTTGCCCGTGACCACGCAACGGCTGAATTTGTGCATGCCCCCGGACCCCCTGTCTTCAGCGACGTGGACCTCGAGGCGCTTGTCCCTGGGTCCCGGCCCCAGTACGAGTCGGGCCCTCCCGGCGGCCATCTTGTTGTTATGCAGCCTACCATCCTGTCCACTGGGTCGCAGCAGGATTGGGAGTTTGTGACTTTTGGGAGTGTGGCGGAGCGATCGCAGAGAGCTGTGCTGGGGTACGGCGACCTCCTAGAGGCCCTTGGTGCCCTTCATTTCTCCTTGGCTCGTGGCGCCGGGGTCTTGGGGAGTAAGCTCGATGGTGTGGCATCAGCGTTGGGACAGTGGCGGCATGCTGGTCCACAGGTACACAGGGGCTTCCCACACTGCACACAGGAGGATAATGTCGCGGCCACCCCTGCGATTAGTGCACAGCCGGACACTCCGGACAGTATGCTACCGTGTGATCGGCTAACTGAGGGTTTGATCTGGTCCGGAGGTATTGGACCTGAGTGGAAGGTGGTGGCCTTGTCCCGTGCACGGCCTCCGGCGACCCAGGGACAATTCCAGCAACGTTTGTCTACTTTGGCTGATTCAGCCTCCCTGGACCTTGTGTGCAGTGCAGATCCTGGGGCAGCACTGGGAAAGATGTCCCTCCATGATGCGGACTGTGTTGGTACTCAGAGACTTCCACCCCGCCTGTGTGCGTCGCTTCCCGGTTGTTTTTGGACACTCCTTTACCCTGGAACATCGGACATGGTGCTGGGTCGAGGGGTAGGCATGGGCAGAATTGCAAAGAGTGGTCAAGGATGAGGCTGATCCTTCGGGGGTGGTCATCCAGTGGACGGGCGGACTCATGGTTGCGTATTCTCATGGTTATTAGCATAGTTGGTGCATAATGCTCCCCATTTCCCCTTTTTTTTGATATGGTCGATTTGGTGCTGCTTATTGTTTGCTGTGGGGAGACTTCACCGTGCGGGAGGGAGAAGCCGGGGGTATGTTTTGAAGGCCCTCCTCCAGTTTATTATACTTTCTCCACCCCCCGTCTGGTGGGGTTCTTTCTTACTCCTTTTTCCCTGTTTCTTCTATATTTCGGGTCTAGTTCCAGGGCGACAGGCACACTGCTGGGGGGGGGGGGGCCATACTCATTTGCAGAGGTGCAGGGTGGGGGGTTGGGGGAGGGGACTCTTTAGTCTTTATCTCTTTTTCCATGGCCTCCTTTTTCTTCTCCGCTTCTTCTTGTTTTTTCTTTTCTGGGATCAGCACGGTACACCTCCTTAGTTGTGAATCGTCGCCTCTTCATGTGTGCCACAGTTTCCGGGGTGTTCTCTGGGCGTTAGGTACCGGGGCCTGCAGGCGCAACTGTTTTTGATATTCTTCCCCATCCGGAATTTCCCGTGTCTGCGCCATTGATCCAATAGATTGCTGCTTATTGCTTACGTCTATTATTCTTGCCCCTTATCGTTGTTGGGAAATTGTTTGGCACCTGATCCTACTGTCTTGTTCATTATAAAATGAAAAACCCCTTTTCTCCTGGTGTCCTACCTGCGCGGCTCACTGGCCGGACTATATTGGAATGAAGATTCTGCTCTCCGAGGTGCCGCCTGTGTTTACATTGGCTCTTATTGCTCTGATTGCTTAGCGGCCGGCCCCGGGGGGTTGTAGGCCCATACTTGTTAATGATTGAAATGTCAATAAAGGTTTTTCAAAAAAAAAAAATGAATGTTCAAAAAGTAAAATTTGCCCGGTAGACAGTTGTGACTGCACATTTAAGATCTCATGGTTGGAGAACCATCGTCTTTCACCCCACTGTCTACATAAACTTTGTCACTCATCGATCATATTTATCCGACTGCCATTTAGCAATGCTGAGGATACTTCCAGACCTCTGGACATCAAGACGATGTTTCAGAGAATCTCTCTCAATGCTGTACAAAAATCAGCAAATCTGCCTGGGGAATATCGAAATGGGGTGATCATCACACACTAATCAGAGTGTCAAACTCCTTGTGGGAAAATCAGTTAAGATTTGAAACAGTTATTTGGACTGGATATCCCTTTATGGAGATTGTTCAGTCAATAACTATAGATAGATAGCGAGTGGGTGGTTGTGAAACGCTAGCGGCTCTTTACCCAAATAAGAAATTTCTGACCATCAATGAAGTGCGTGAGGAAGTGCGTGAGCCCTGTGAGGTTGTGGTTGGATAATTCTTTGTCGGGACCAGAGGCGAGGATTATGCTTTCTTTGCTTTATTTTTCAAAGTAGCCATTTAACATCACCATGAAAACTATCTTTCCCATGAAACCTAGGGAAAGAAAACAGAACATTATCGAATCAATATAAGATAAGCCCCATATTAATAATTCCTTTATATTTATGCTTCCTCTTTCTTTGCTGCTCCGCAGCCTGATAAGTGTCTCCTCACTTTGTGTATGTTATGTCAAATTTTATCGTGCTTTGTACGTTGTGAGTTATTTGTAGTAACTTTTCCCTCCCTCCCTTAACAGAGGGTGACGCAGGATCACATATCAGCAATACTCGCAGCGACAGATTAGTAACTATAATGCAGGCGTATATGTGTGTGAGAGCCACCTCCACACACTTTAGGGCGCTGTTGGCTGCATTGGACCAGAGTGTACCATCTAAGCACCGCACTGACAACGCAACTTCATTTGAATTGGAGTTTTCTGCTGCCTCATGAGCCTTGTCGGCAGCGTCTAGAGTAGAAAGCACTTAAGGGGGTCTGTAACGCTGGTAATTCTAGCAAATTTGGCTGTATTAATTATAGGGCTCTCTAGCCCAGTTGATGTATATGGTGATGCCCTAAGTGGTCTGCAGTAAGTTTGCAAGTCCAGAACCTGCCTACACACCGCAGGGACACCCCAGGTCCCCTGCCCATATAAATCAAGGGTGTGTTTGTCCCAGAGCTTAACACTTACAGAGCCTTGAAGTTCCTATAGCTGTTAACAGTGCCAAAAATCTCACAGCCTCCGGCTGCCACAAATTATATTGCACCTCCCTGGCCATCAAAATGCACCAATCTGGGGCAGAATATGGGGGTGAAAAGGGAAATCCTCCCTATTTCCACTTTGATGATGACTTTTGCAATGTGGTAGACACGTCTATACATCAGGCAGTTGCCTCAGCCATAGCGCCTCTAGAATGCAAATGTCTAATGATGGTGTTCCACCAGTCTGCCTCTGCTAACCTGATGGACTCCCCATCCCTCACACAAGACTCCCCGCGGCAGACGTTCATTCTTGTTAAAGACCCCCAAAAGGTAGGGGCAAAACGCAAACATATCCAGGGTATGAGCATGGATGCGTTTGGCTACCTCAAAAGGACGTTTCTGTCCCTGCCCTTTCTCTCGGACTTCCCATAGTTTCACTCCACGACTCTTCCTGGGGTTTCTCCAGGGCTAACACACCCCAGTCTATGAAGGCACTCTCGCCTCCCCTTGAAGGGTATGATCCCCAAGCAGAGGATTCTCACAGTAATTCAGATGGGAATCCAGGCCCTTCCCGGTCATTGCGTCCATCCCCAGAAAGGTCTATCCCAAAATCGCAGCCCACTCCACCTCCGACAAGCTGGACCCGGAAGAGTTGGTGCATCCTTGCATGTCCAAATGGGCTCCAGGAGCCAAGGTAGCAAATTACGTTGCAGATCAGGTGAGAAAGCCATTGGGAAAAATAAACCCGGACTCACCTACAAGAGGAATGCCCCCACACTTCTATGAAGGGCAAGGTAACCTGAACTCCTGAAATAGATGGCAGGATGGCTACCTTCTTGGAGAAATATATTAGAGATCCTGAGAAAAATATAGACCGCTCTTGGCGATCCTGCCAGGAGAAGTTGCTGGACGTAGCATGAACCATTACAAAAACCCTTGACATGGCTGAGGAAGTGAAACAATCTGGTTCAATCATATTCCCCAACACTCTCTCAGGCTGAGCAAAACGTGTGATAATGTTCATGGGCAATGCCAACTGCACTCTGGCCACGAAGTGCAGGAGATCACTCCTGATAAAAGTGGATCCCAAACTGGGCGATCTCACCTCATCCGAAGCAAGCCCTGTCGTCGCCCGAGGGGGGGGGGGGGGGGGGGGGACTCTGGAGATCCCTTCATGAAAGAATTTGGTACGTTTGTGGAGACTTTTACGTCACTGGAGAAATCCCAGGTGTCAATGAAGTTCATTTTCCCCTCCATGAGTTTTCTCAGGGGCCAGTCGAAGTAGAGGGCGCTCATTGAAAGTACCACTTCAACCCATCCCTCCAGGGGACTAGACTCTCGATGTGGACAATGGCAAGATCAAACCAAATATGGGAAATTCTACCCTTCCAGAGGACTTCGTCACAAAGGGGGTAGAGGAGGACCTCGTGGGAACTTCCACAACAATGGCTCCAGTAAATGTTCTCCCTTCTTCCCAACTAAGAGTGGGGGGCACTTGGCTCAATTTGAAGGAAATTGGGGACACCTCACATCGGATGCACGGGTCCTACAAACCATCATGGATTTCCATATTGAATTCTATGACACTCCTGTACAAAGGCAACTACCTCAGCCTCTCACATTATCAGAACAAGACTCTCTCCTGAGATCTCAGGAGATGGAAGAACTGCCATCCAAAGGGGCTTACACCCACGCTTCTCTCCATCCATGGGGATTTGTAAGAAACCTATTCCTACTGGCAAGAGGGACAGGGGCCAACATCCGATTATCAATCTACGGTAGTTCAACAACTTGCTGGTCTGCCGCCAAATCAAAATGGAGGGAATACATCTTCTGTGAGATATTCTCCGCACCTTGGACTGGATGGGCCAGCTGGACCTAGAGGATGCATATCTCATGGTCCTGATCTTTCCACTACACAGGCGGTTTCTCCAGTCCATATGGGTGGGTCAAACATATGAGTATGCATCCCTGCCTTTCGGTCTTTCATCCACGCCTTGGTGCTTCACCGAGGTTTGATGCCAGCCATGGAGCGTTTGCGATCACAAGGAATACGCCTGATAGTCTACTTGGACAATATCTTCATTATAGATCAATGCCAGAGAAAGCTTCACGCACATCTTCAGACCACGGTGCATCTGTTGGAAAGTCTGAGCTTTGTCATCAATGTGAAGAAGTTGTTGTTGACGCCATAACAAAGGACGACTTATCTAGGATTTGTCATAGATTTCCGCCAGGCTACCTTGAGCCTTCCAACAAAGAAGGTGGCGATAGTCAGACGGGAGCTCAGAAAGACAGTTGCAAAAGAACAGACCTCTTTAAGGCAAGTAGCACATCTGGTAGTCTGGCTTTTCTCGTCGATTCAAGTCATCTTTCCAGGCCCACTCTAATACCGGGCATTTCAACGTATAAAGGATCAACATCTACACAGGGGCGAAAAACACTTTAAGAAGGTTCTTTTGACAGAGGAAGCAAAAGAAGAGATGAGATGGTGGCCCACACACATGGAGGTGCAGAATGGAAGACTGATCTTTGGTTCGTGCCTGGATATTATTATCGAGTCAGACGCCAGAAAAGAAGGTTGGGGAGCTTGCTGCAGCGAATTGTCCACAGGAGGAAAGTGGTCCTCTCAAGAACGACAGTTACACATCAACTGTGTCAAACTCCTAGTGGGTTCCTTGCCGTATGGTGTTGGACCAAAAAAAAAGACAATGCTGCGTTTTACTGAAGAAGAACAGTGTGTTTGCAGTCCAGTTTATCAACCACTAAGGCAAGATGCGTTCGAAGGCACTGGTGCAGTTGGCCAACAGTTTTTTCCATTTTTGCCTAGACCACAACATATCATTAGTGGTGGAACAACTCCCCAGTGTAGGAAAGTAGGATCTGCTTCTTATGGTTACCCCCACTTTTTGCTTGATGTTGCACTGTTCTTTTCTAGTCTGACTGAGATACTACTAATCAGGACCCCAGTCTATCTGCTTTTTCCTTTAAATTGTTACACATGTACTTTGGTACACTCCAGATTGGATACTGGGTACCCTTATCAGTCCCTAGTATATGGTTCCCATGTAACCAGGGCATAGGTACCCCCAGAGGCCTCCCATGGGCTGAAGCACGTATTATGCCACCCATGAGAGGCCATGCAAAATGGAACTACAGGTCTGCTACTGCAACCTGTGTAAGCTGGTGCTTGCACCACTTACTATAGATATAGGTTCACTATATCTATAGGTCACTACACTTAAAACTTATAAGTCACCCCTACAGCAGGCCTGATCAATCCTGAAGGAAGGGTGCTGGGATTTTAGTGAGAGTGCTCCCCGGGCAAGAGCAGAGCCTCTCTTTAGCCTTACAGAAACCATTCTCCCGGGTTGTCTGTGACTCAGCCAGACATATAGGTAGAGGTGCATTATAACCTTGCGGTAAATGGTATCTCGAAAACGGCTGCAAAGAAACATATTGTGTTTGGTATCAAACAGCTTGGAATTATACCTCCACACCAGGAACCAGTGTGGGAGGTATGATTCCACCCTTCTGAAGCGAGCTTCATGGGGACACTGGTCTATCCGGTGCCAGTCTTCTCGACCCAGACAGCACAAAATGGATGCTGCCGACCAGAGACACATTTCTGCCCTCCTGCTGCTGAGCCAAGCTCGAGCAGAGGAAGGCAGCACAATAGGCATCCTGTCACAGGGAGGTGTGACCACCTCACAGACAGGGTTTAGTGTATTGGGGCTGAGTGGGTGCACTCTGAGAGTGCCTGAAAGTCTGCACTGGGGCACATTTGGTGTCCCTGTGCATAGTCCAGCTCAAACCAATTCTGGGAGCCGTTGGCTACTGCTCTGGCGTGAAACTGGACATAGGACATGGGTGTAACTACCCCTTTGTCTAGGGGCAATACATACACGAAGGGTAGGTTGGCCTGGCAGCATGACTTACAGATAGACCTCACTGATGACAAGTGGTACTACTGCTACATGAACACAAAACGGGTCTCGTTGAATGGTCGGCATAGGCTGGTCCATTTAAAATTCCTTAATAGGGTGTATTATACGCCAGAACTATTACATCGATATGGACTGCGCAATGATCCTCAATGCGAAAGATGTGCTGCACACGTAGCAGATTTTTTCCACTTAACCTGGACGTGCCCGGGGGTTGCCCGTTTCTGGGACCAAGTTTTCACAGAACACAATAGAATTACGGAGATGACGCTTGCCCCTGACCCACTTTTGGCACCGATTGGTTATTCTAAAACAAGGCCCAAGGCGGTCCGACGCTTGACCGATATGGCATAATTAACCGCTTCGGTGCTCATGACGAGCCCAGCTCGTCATGAGGCACAGTGGAGCTGTGCTCATGACAAGCTGGGCTCGTCATAACCGCCGCGGCGGCCCGCCCACGCGCGATTGATTCCCCGCCTGTGCAGGAGAATCAATCAGTGGGCGGAGTCGTGAGGAGCTCAGCTCGTCATGAGCACAGCTCCACTGTGGCTCATGACGATCTGGGCTCGTCACGAGCACACCGCCGCCGCCACCCCGCGCCGCGGGGGAATTACCCCCGCGTGGAAGGGGTTAGTAGCAAAAAGATGTGTGGCAATGTGCTGGCTTCGTGGCCCCACGCCTACAATAGCCCAGTGGTCCAAAGACATGACTTACTGCTGCACCCAGACGGAACTCTATAGTGAATTGCTTCCACCTCGCAACCGCCCGAAGAACTTCTGGGCCCTATATAAGAGTAGGGTGGCTAGCTTGGTTGAACCGGACGTGGACTCTGATGCTGGGGGGTAGAGGGTGGCTGATGCTATAAAGGGAATTGACATGTTTTACTTTTGTGTATTGTAAATGATTGCTGGTATTTTCCTAGTACGTAGACACGATACGGCGCTACTTTTTTTTGATTGCCAAAGAAATTGGCGTAGATGTGCATGGTATGTGACTGTCTCTGTTTTGTTATACATAAAATTAATAAAATCAATTTAAAATAAAAAAAAACCCTTCTGTCCTGACCCTCCCCTAGGAGGGTACCCCAAATCTGTCTAACCCTCTCCCGTGGGTACAAAAAGGGCTTACCTGGCTGTAAGACTTTAGATTTTACGTGGGCAAGATTCTACAAGAAGAAACCACTGACCTTCGACTGTCTGGGCACTCTGGACTTTGACTGGGCCCGACTTGGTCCCCCTCTTCGTCCAAAGCTTTGTCTGTGCCCTAGCTCCATACAGGCTCCGTGCAGGACCTGTGGTGCACTAAGTATAACTGAAGAATCTCCCTTGGAGTGAAGGATTCACTCCCCTGCACTAGCAGGCACCTCAACGCAACTGACCGGTCTGCTGCTTCCGAGCTCCTGCGGACTCTGAAGATTTCAGCAACACAGGAGGTGGCTTTTTGAAGGTCCCTGAGGTCGATCTGCCCTCTTAGCAAGTTTGAGGCCAGTAGCCCTCGTGGGGACACCATAACCCAAACCCCTGTGCACCGCGTCCATTTGCAGTTGCATATGCTTTTTGGCGATTCCCGAGCTTGTCATTGGACTCCGTGTAGTCCTGACCCTGAGCAGTATTTGCACCAAAGAACTCCAACCTCCTCGCACCAAGTGCTCCGTGGGCTGGTACTTTGTAATCTTGCTCGAGGTCCCTTTGCGACTTCTGGTAATTTGGCCTGTGGGTCCTCCTGAGGGCATCTTGATTTCTGTTGGGCTTTCTTGGTTGCTCCAGACGTGCCCTGACTCCCCATTGCTTGGTGAGACCCCAGGAACTTGCTGGTTCTCACCGTAACCTGCTTGACCTTCACACGTGGGTTGCTTTTGCCAAGGCCTGTCTGTGCTCCAGCCAGACACCAACCCCTCAGCACTCAAAATCCTTCATGGGACAGCTCGCATTCGGCTTCTGGTCATCGTCGTCTCCTGGTCCTCGTGGCTGCAGAGTCAAGCATCCCTTCTTCGCACCTGAAGCACCCGACATCGGTGGGCATTTGTCTCCCGAGCCCCTGGTCACTCTGAAGTGACCCAGACTCTGTCCCCTCTGCTTTCAGATTCCTTCCTTCCTACATGCTCTAGACCCGAGTCGTGATTGTTATACCACGATTTAGTATACGGTTTGGTCTCCCCCTGGAGCCCACTGTGTATTGTGCTACTTACAACTGTTCTATTGACCTCGTATTGTGTGCTTTCTGTTCAATCCTCGTGTAGAGGATACTAGAGAGTATTATATTAATAAATACATATTTCTATACAACTACTGTGTGGTTCACCTTTCATTTAATCAATATAGGAGGTGATATTCTAGTAAAACAAGCTGCCTTACATTCCTTCAAGATTAAGCCTGAAGGCTGCTCTCCACAGCTACCACTACGATAACTTTTTAAAGGTTATCTTTGACCTCATACATTATAAGGGTTGTTTGGACTGGTGCAAGGTTCCCACTTTAATTAGTGGACAGCATATACCACGCCAACTTCTCACATCCAGCAAGGCCAACCAAGTGGCGGACTAGAATTCCTGATATCTCCAAGACTCAAGCCTCTGGTAACTACATCTCTTGATTTTCAAAGCCAACAACAACTTTTTGGTGGATGTGTTTGCCTCATGGCTGGATAACCAACTGGAGAGATTCTTCAGCTGGATCCGCAAGTGGGGGCGATGGACACTTTCTCCAAGATTGGAGCCAGGAGAAGGGATAAGCATTTCCACTATTCTCGATGATCACACGATTGTCGGATAAGGTGAGGCGACAGGTAGCTGACCTTGTTGTGTTGACTCCGATCAACCACTTAAGCGGGGTGCGTTCGAAGGCACTAGCTGAGTTAGCCAAGAGTTCATGGCATTTTTGTCTAGACCACAACATCTCATTAGTTGCAGAATATCTCCCCGGCACGGTGAACGAAGTGGCAGACTGGAATCCCAGATACCTTCGAAAATCGAGCCTCTGGAAAATGCATCTCTTGACTTTAGAAGACATCAACAAGTGGTCCTTTTTTGGTAGATCTTTTTGCCTCACAGCTGGATCATCATCTGGAGAGATTCTTCAACTGGAAACTGGATCCCTAGTGGGGCAACTGACACGTTTCTCCCGAATTGGAGCCAGGAGAGGGGGTTACACGTTTCCACCATTCTTGATGATCACACGATAGTTGGGCCAGTGGGGTGACAGGTTGCAGATCTCACGGTGATGAACTGGATTTGGAGGTAGCAAGTCTGTTATCCAGTTATTCTGGAACTTTCTTGGGATTCTCCAATCCTTTCCCCCCAAGTCCCAGATCTTCTCCTGGATCCCAAGGGAACCCACACCCTCTGGTATCTGGTATCTGTCTCTTTTGGCCTCAAGGATTACAGGGAATGATGGAAGGTCCCAGGACTTTCGAAAGAGGCTCAATGCCTCTTATCAACGGCATCGGCAGAAGGCACCACCAAGAGATATCACTCAGTACGGTCGAAATGGCTGGGTTGTCATCTTTAGAGGGACTTGGAACCCATGGGATCTGGAGTCATTTCAGTTTTAAACTTCCTGTCATCTCTTGTCTCCAAGGGTATGGATATGGCATCCCTGGTGGTCAATAAGCTGTGAACAAGCATAATCCTCTTCTCATAACGGAAAGTTTCAATTCTATTAAGGACATCGAGGTGAGGATTATCCCACCCAGGATTTACTCCAGGTCCCACCCAGTAAGGGTGACAAATAATTGTTTTCATTGTACAATGTATGGTAGTAAGTGCTGTTCTTTATGGACATTTGTGAACTATGGTTAGTATATTGTATTCTGACAATATTGAGGTTATGGATATGTGTTGGTCAACCCTATTGTATCTACAAATTGCAGAACTCTTAAGAGTCGGATTCATTTCTGGATATTTTGTTCTTTCTTCGGGGACTGAATCGAACAAGCAGGAATAACTTCAGAGGAGGACTGGACCTTGGTCACACGAAGAGAGAGGGGGAATGAAGATAAAGGAAGAACTTTTATGGGACTTACCTTATGCTGATTTGATAATGTTCTGTTGTTCTCTTTCCCTATGTTTCATGGGAAAGATAGTTTTTGTGGTGATGTTAAAATGGCTGCTGTGAAAAATAAAGTAAAGAAAGAAAGCATAATCCCTGCCTCAGAGTCCTTCATAGACTTCCGTTACGGTAGCTAGGTTATTTTTCATGCTTGCAATTTGCCAGGACTTCTGTTATAGCCAGAGAATTATGACTCACCTTTCCAAAAGTGCATTCTCCCACACAGATGATAGTGGCATTGTGGGCATTTTCTGGTTGTAGGAAACTGATAACCAAGTTAAATAGAGGGCTATGCACAGACATACCAATGGCGCAGTTAAGTATAGGAGAGATGGCTGTAAGTGCTGGATGAACAAACTACGGATAATGACTGGAATAAATTTAATCTGGGAGAAAACAGTGTTGACGTTTTTGCTTTAAACTCATACCACACAACTATGTCCACATGAAGTATCTGACCCCAATAAGACTAAATAAAACCTACCCCTAAAACTCCTCTAGATGTCCTAGATGTCTTGGAGAGGAGACACATTTCTCCCACATGACATGGAGTTGCCCAGGGATACAGGGATTTTGGTTGGAAGTGGTGGGTAAATTAAGCATGTCTATGGGTAGGAATGTACCACTAACAAAGAAGTAATGTTTGTTGGGCCTAATTCCCACCCACCCCCAAAAAAAAAACTTAGCAGGAAATGTATACTATTGGGCTCGTCCTTATGAAGAAAAGGACAGCCATTACATGGATGCGTAGTAGTCTGTCATCTATTGGAGGATGGCTTAAGGATATGGTGGAGTCAATACTGCAGAGGATACCTATATGAAAAATGTATGACAAGATGAGCAATTAGTCGAGGACCTAATAATTTGGGCGACTAGGATCCATATGTGGACTAATCCACCAGACACCAGGCCCCATGATCTCGAGGAATAGGGTACTACCCATCTTTAAGTGCAAACAAAACTACTTGTGAAACAGCTTTTCCCTCTGCCGGAGAGTCTCCAAGAAAATATGGGAACGGAGGAGAGGGCTTCACCTGGTCTAGCCTACAAGAAATATTTAAAATGTGTATTGAATGGGAGCCACTATCTCAGAAGAAACAAGTTACTTACCTGTAACTACAGTTATCCAGTATTGGTATCTTTCATAGATTCACATGCCTGAATCATTCCCCGTCGTCGTAGTGGTAGTCCCACGGTACATATATAACAAAGTAGTAAGAAGTACATATTACATTTCCATAGGCTATTATGGTAGCAACCATAGGCTATTATGGTAGCAACCATATACTCTATAGCCTATTAGTCTCCTTTTACAAAATGGACCAAACCGAAAACTCAGCCAATCAGCAACAAGCACCCTCTAGAACCTTTCCAAGAGAGGCTGAGTCCCTCAGATTTTGCATGTGAATCTATGAAAGATACCAATACTGGATAACTGTAGTTACAGGTAAGTAACTTCTTTCTTATCCAGTATTGGGGTATCTTTGTAAACATATGCATGACTATGCATAAAATGTAGACGTATGTATGTTCGTCAGAGTAAAGCACCCTTGCGGACAGTGGGTAGTGCAATAATACTCTTACATGTTATACATATCCAAAGATCAAAGATTTGAACTCGAAACCGTGCATAGAATATGTGCAGTATTAACAAGCAAAGTGGGAAAACAAACATGCATAGATACATTTAAGAGATATAAACTGCATCCAAGACATCAACTAATAAAACCTCTCCTGAAAGAGGCTTAATCGAAGAAAATAGGTTCCTCAACACTGCCTGTCCCACTGATTCTTCCAATGCGCACTTGGGACGGAGCGCATTCAGAGTGAATGCACGCTAAAAAAGATAAACATGGATTAAAAGGATTGAATTTCAAGGAAAGGTGTGCTTCAGGTCTATTGCAATGTCCCACTGATGCGTCAGCACGTTGTGATGATTCCAGGCAGTAATGCTACACAAATGTGTGCCTTGTTTTCCATGTCGCAGCTCTGCAGATTTTTTCAAGTGGCACAGTTCTTGATAATGGTTTGCCAGCCTAGTCATGGCAAAATTGAATTGCGCTTGCTATCCACCTGGCTATGGTAGCTTTAGAGACTGCCGTGCCTTGACAGTTTTGACCATAAGCTATGAACAATTGATTTGATTTCCTTATGTCTTTAGTCCTGAGACATCTCTTTAGGTCTAGAGTGTGTAGCGCTCTTTCCGCAGGCGTGGATGGGTTAGGAAAGAAAGTCCTTAGAATGACAGGCTCATTCAAATGGAATTGCTTTGGAACTTTGGGGATGAACTTAGGGTTCGTCCTCAAAATGACCATTTGATCCGTGAAGCGCAAGAACGGATGGGATATGGTGAAGGCCTGTATTTCACTAACCCTTATTGTCGAAGTAAGTGCTAGCAAGAGGGCGACTTTCCAGGTCAAATACTTCAATTCTGCCTTGTGAATGGGCTCGAATGGTTGTTTTAGCAACTGAGACAACACCACATTAAGCTGCCATTCCGGAGGTGGAGCTTTGATGGGTGGAAAAGTTCTAAACAGTCCTTTCATAAATTGATTTATGAGTCTTGATGACCATAAAGATGGAGTATGTGGCAATCGTCTGTATCTTGATATAGCAGCCAGGTGAACTCGGACTGACGAGTGTGCAAGACCAGATTTTGCTAAAGAAAGCAAATAAGGCAGGACCTCTTCTGGAGCAGAGAGAAATGGATCTATCTCCTTGTGTTTGCACCATACACAGAAACGTTTCCACTTAAGCCTATAAGTTTTACTGGTGCTTTCAGCCCTTGATTTACCAATAATGTCTTTGCAGTTTTGAGCAATGTTAAAATCTTTAAATTCAAAGAATTCAGGAGCCAAGCATGCAGTTGTAGAGAAGCTGTCTCCGGGTGACGGACTTGGCCCTTGTTCCTTGTCAACAGTGTCGGTTTTGGCAACAGACGGATGGGTCGAGATTCCGATAGAAGGAGGAGTTCCGTGTACCAATGCTGTCTGGGCCACCTGGGGACTATCAGCAGAATGCGGCAGCGTTCCCATTTAATCTTCGTGAGGACTCTGGGTATCAGAGGAATGGGGGAAAAGCGTATGCATAGATCCCTGACCAGCGCATCAAAACAGCATTCCCCCGTGAGTTTGGGAGAGGGAATCTGCTTGCGAAGAACCGGCATTTGGAGTTGTGCTGGGTCGAAAATAGGTCCAGCGCTGGTTTCCCCCAGAGTGCAAATATCTCTTCCAGTTGTGCTTGTTCAAGCTCCCATTCGTGACAGCTGTCGCTCGTTCTGCTCAAGGCATCCGCCAAGGTATTCCGGTGACCCGGGACATGTTCTGCTGTCAAAGGAATGAGGTGGAGCGTCAGTCAATTCCACAACTGCTGCGCGTCCTGTGACAGAGTTAGAGATTTTGTGACTCCTTGTTTGTTGATATAAAACATGCTTGTGGTGTTGTCCATCCGGATCAACACCAATGACCCTTGTATTCGAGGAAGGAAAGCCTGAAGAGATAGGGAAATGGCTTTCAGTTCCAGTCTGTTTATGTGCATCTGCCTCTGAGCCAAGGACCACTTCCCTTGTACTTGCAGGTCCTGTAAGTGTCCTCCCCAGCCTTCCATAGAAGCATCTGTTGTTACTAAGTAATCTGGGATGACTGGAAGAAAAGACTGGCCTTGGGACAGATGTGAAGTCTGAGTCCACCACCTTAGGGCCTCCTTCATCCGAGAAGTGACGTTGATTACGTCGAAGGAACCTGAGGTTTGAATCTGTTGACGTTGCAATTCCTCTTGAAGAGGCCTCATGTGCAATCGAGTAAGCGGCACGAGATCCATTGCGGAAGACAGCATACCCAGTAGAGATTTGAACACTCTCATAGAAACGCACTTTTTTCTGCACAGCTTGAGTGCTAATGCTCGTAACCTTTGTTGCCTTTCCTCGGAAAGGAAAGCTTTGTTCTGGATGGTGTCCAGCTTGGCTCCGAGAAATGTTGTTATCCAATTTGGGAAAATTGAAGATTTCTGAAAATTGACTGAGAGTCCCAGTTTGTGAAAAAGAGTAGGCAATTGTTTGTTGCATTCTCCACTAGGTGAGAAGATGGAGCCTTTAGCAGCCAGTCGTCTAGGTAAGGGAATACCTGATGACCTTTGCTTTTCAAGGCTGCTGCCACTGGAGCTAGGAATTTTGTGAACGTCTGTGGGGCCGATTTGAGGTCAAATGGAAGGACTCGGAATTGATAGTGGGTACCAGCCACTGTGAACCTTAGAAATCTCCTGTGGTCGGATGAATAGGGACATGGAAGTATGCATCCTTGAGATCCAATGAAGTCATGAAATCGCCACTGTTGAGGCGTCGTAGGATGTCTGAAAGAGTAACCATCCTGAATGATTGACTCTTGAGAAATTTGTTCAATTTCCTGAGATCTAGGATAGTCCTCCACTCTCCCGACTTTTTGCGAATGAGAAAGAAGCGGGAGTAAAAACCTTTCCTACTTTGGAAAAAAGGGACCTTTTCTATTGCCCCTTTCTGAAGTATGACACATGCTTCTTTTTTGAGTAAGTGAGGGGGGTGCGATCCCCTGAGAGGAGTATTGGGAGGTTTTCGGATGAATTCCAATGTGTGGCCATAAAAGATAAGATCCTGGACCCACTTGTCTGAAGGGATGTCTCGCCACTGGTCGATATGCTTGGAGATTGTCACACCATTCGGGGGAAAGGAAAAGCAGCTGGTACCCTGTGGTAATCACTGCTTGCGGCCGGTGTCACGGCCTTGGGATCCCGGCTTTCGTTTGGAGCCTTGCCTGGAGAAACTAGCTGTATTCGCTTGGCGGCAGGATTGCTGCTGATATCCCTGATGGTATTGCGGCTGGTAGGTCTGATAGGGCTGGGAACGTTGGTAAGTCCCTCTATAATTGGAGAAGCCCCTACCTCGGGCTCCTCGAACGGGCACCTTGCGGTACTGCAGGGTTCCAAGCACCTTAGCAGTGTCAGTATCTTTCTTAATAGCAGTAAGCGCCTCATCAATATGGCTACCGAAAAGGCTGTCACCATCATAGGCCATATCCAAGATCTTGGTCTGAACTTCCAAGCGGAAATGTGTCACCTTAACCATCCTTGACGTCTTAAAACGGCAGCGCCAGTTTATTGACTGAAATCAGTTGTGGCGATGACCATAGCGATGTCAATTATTTCTGACGACGCTCGCTCTCCTTCCGTGAGTATTTTAAGAAACTCTTCCTGGCTATCTTCCGGAATGACATCCTTCATTGAACTGATGTCGGACCACATAACGGGCTAAAATGGCCAAAGCGTTAGCCGCCCTAACTGAGACTGCCGTCATTGATGAGAACTTTTTCCCAATTGAATCAAGGCGTCGACCTTCCTTGTCTGGTGGAGAAATGACAGGCATAGATGGATTTTTTGATCGTCTCTGAGCCGCCTGAGAGATCAGAGTCCGGTTTAGGGTCACTTGTAAGGCACGCCGGAGAGCCCTCCGGTGCTCTATATTTTTTATCCAAACTTGGCAGCACAGGAACCACGGAAGCCTTGATTCCTGTTGCCAAATATGATCAATGATGGGTATTGGATCTGACAGTCTTTCTTGCCTGGACCTTAAAATCATAAAGGAAACCGTCCAATTGATGCACAACTGTTGGAAGATGAAGCCTGCTAGCTGCCCTGTCCATAATATTATGGAATCCGCCGATATCCTCCGGGGGTGAGTCCGAAGGATGATGAGGCGATGGCGTTGGCGCTATGTAGTCATCCCACTCATCCGCTGGTGGAGGAGGTTCTGATATCTCTCCTTCTTCCTACTCCTCCTCAGATGTAGTAAGGTCTTCTCTGGGAGGAAGAGGAGTCATGGGACATGGTGCCATCCCAGGAGTGACAGGAGGTGGCGGCAGAGGTGCTTGAGGAGCTACCTGGGGAGGTGGAGGAGGTACGACAACATCTTCTTGAGGAGGAAACCTTCTCTTATAGTCTGCTGTTAAAAAGATGAATCTTGGTGCTGTGATAGAAGTTAGAACTGTTCAATCAGGACACACAGCATATCGGTACAGCACCAACTGTACAGCAGGATACCCAGCTCTGGAATGAGTGATTCATGAGATGGCATTCATCGCTACATTCCATGACATAGCAGGGTTCCATGCATCCCCAAGATTACAACACATCCCCCTTTCAATAAGGAAGAAAACAAATAACAAAGATAACAAAATATCAAAATGCAGTAAAGAAAAATAAAAGTTGAAAAATCTTGTAAAAGGAAACATGGCATAAGAGAAACATTGCATCAATACAAGACATAGTCTCTTGACTCCACAAAAATCCTGCAAAAGGAAACATGGCATAAGATAAACATTGCATCAATATAAGACATGGTCTTTTAACTTCACAGGCAGATTTCTACATCTACCAGAGGAAATGTCAGCTTTTCTGTTGCAAGTATCCTCACTCAAGGAGTCATAACCATCAGATAAAGTACTCTCATATGGTGCATGTACATTTGAGGATTTCCCTGTTTATCTCACCAGTCGAGACATGCTCCACATGCAACCCGTGTCAACTTTCCCAACATTCTTTCTGATGGCAACAATGGTGAAAGGACATATGAAACTAGAATTTCCCTTCGGAGTATGTCTTGGACTTTTCACCATAACCCTGTCACCGAGGCACCACTTCTTGCTTCTCACACGCATCTTGGAGTCATAACTCAATTTGTATTTTTGCTGATAATCAGAAATTCTAGAATGCCTTGTCTCAACAGAAATACCCACATCACTACATGCAGGCAGCCAAAACGGGTTTAACTTCAAAACAGCCTTCCTTCCCCTCAAGGCCTCAATAGGAGAATTCTGCGTGACTACATTAGGAGTAGTACAGTGTGCCCACCATGCATCTCTCAAGACACTGCTGAAGGACAACCTTGATTCAAGAGCACGCTGAGCACAACCTTTGACAACCCGGTTCGTCCTCTCGGTCAAACCATTGGCCTGCGGTGTATATAAGGCCATTTTCTGATGAATTATGTTGAGATCCTTAAGGAACTTGCACATCTAATGAGACACAAATTGTACCCCATTTTCCGTAACCAACAATTTAGGCACGCCCTCAGAAACAAATACATCTCCAAGGAAGTCGATAACAGTTTTTGTGTTCACAGTGAACACACACTTAGTAACCACCCACTTGGAGGTGTAGTCCACTAGCAAAAGAACAAAACGTGTGTAGGAGGGCAAAAGCTCAATAGGACCTACAATATCTAAGCCCAATTTTGACCACACAACCTCAGGGACCTCTACAGGCGATAAGGGCGCATGATTAGGAATTCGTGACTTATCGCTGGAGGCCCACGACACACAGTCCTTAACAACATTTTCAGTCATGTGATCCATACGGGCCACCAGTATCTTTCTCTCACCGAGCTTTGGTGAGACTTCTCCCCAAGTGGCCCTCATGAGCTATGTTAATTATTCTGTCTCTGAATTCAACGGGAGGAATCACTCTGTCTCCGCTCATAAGATTGCCACAATAAAACGACAACTCATCTCTCACAGACCAATATGCTTTCATTTCTTGATCTAAAGCTTTATAGTCAGGCCACCCCTGGCTCGTCCACATCCTGAGAAAAGAAAGCATTTTGTCTTTCTTTACACCATCCAACCATTCTCCACTGGACAGGGCTGGCTCAGCAACCCAACATACACTCTCGATTTCAGCATCATTCTGTTCGTACTCAACAGGCAACCGAGAAAGACAATCGGCGGACTTATTACTGGGGTCAGGTATATACTGTACACGAAAGTTATATTCCTGGAGACCTTCACTCCAGCGTCTGAGTCTGGGTGTGATATGTTCACTGTGACGGCACGAAAAGATTTGGACTAAGGGGCGATGATCTGTCCTAACCAAAAATGGAATACCCCAGAGATAAAACTTAAAGTGTTGCACAACCCAAAACATACTCAAGGCCTCTCTCTCAATACACGAGTAATTGACTTCTGCGTCCTTGAGAGCCCTAGAAGCAAAAGCGACTACCCTCTCCTCCCCATTCACAACTTGGGAGATTACCGCCCCCAACCCCTTGAGGCTGGCATCAGTGGTTAAGACGGTCTTTCAGTTGACATCAAAGTGCCCTAGAGTGGGCATCTTCCCAATTTCAAATTTGATGTTATCAAACACTCTTTGGCAGTCATCAGACCACAGGAAATGCGTACCCTTCTTAAGCAAAGTCCTGATGGGTTCAGTCACACTAGCAAATCCTTGCACAAACTTGGAATAGAACTAAGCGAGTCTCAAAAATGACCTCACTTGTTCCTTATCTTTAGGTGTGCGGGCTTTCACGATACTCTCTGCAAGTTCTAACTTGGGTTGGATCTCTTCTCCTGAGATCACATGTCCTAAATATGTAACTGATCCCAACCCTTTTTTTTTATTCTGTAATTAAATTTTTATTATGGTTTTTTATATTAACAGCACAGAATTATATGACCTATTAACCCCTTCCATGCTCATGACGGAACGGTTCCGTCATGAGCATCGGTTGAGCTGTGCTCATGACGGAACCGTTCCGTCATGGCCCCGCCCGCGCTCGAACCCTTCAGCACCGCGGGGGAATCCGCGCAGCGCTGAAGGGGTTAAAGCGTGAGGGTTGATCAGATCTTCTTAACAATCTAAAAAGAAAACAGAATTTCATCCTGCTTCACAAAGCAATTAAGAGAGGCACGTAAAAATCACAATTTATCCAACAGAATTTACAAACTGCAAAATTTGATATGACTAGCAATCACAATAACTTCCCCCGCCCACAGAATCCAATAATTTAGGGGCTATTAAGAGCCTGAGACTCCTTCCAACTCAAAATAGGAGCCCAAATGCGCCTACCCAGCCTCTTTTGCCCTTTCTCGCATAAATAGCTCTTTCCAAATTAAACATTGACAACAGCCACGCGAGCCAGTGTTGGAATGCCGGGGCTACTGTGTCTAACCAGGCAAAAGCGATGCATATCCGTACTACGGCCATAGCCAGGAAGAGAAAGCGATAAGATGGGTCTTGCACTCCATTACAACTAACCCCAAAAAGTATCAGAACCGGGGTTAGCTTAGCTTTCACGCCCAACGTCAGATCAAGAAATTTCTCGATGGAGTTTATCAAGGTTTCAAGATGTGGACAGGATGTAAACATATGAGCTAGATCAGCATCCGGCGAGTCATACCGAGGGCATCTAACTCCTACCTGACTCCCCATTGTGCAATCCTCGCCGGAGTGTAATAAAGTGCAAAGATAGTCTTATAATGCTGCGCTTGAAACCCTGCCGAGCACACAACCGTCTGACCCAGTTCTAGGGAGTCAAGAAACTTCTCTGGTTCTACACCCAACCGTTCTGCCCATTTTTCCCCATGTTTTTCCAGGATCATCTTGTTTGAGCGATACTAATTCAGCATACATTATCTTTATAGTGCAGTGTCTACCATCTCTGATGGCATCAATAACTTTGACTTTGCCAAAGCCATTGAACCCTCCCACCTTCTTGCTAAAAAAGCTTCGTAACTGCAGATATCAAAAAAATTACTCCTTTCAAGGCCAATCTCAGTCTGAATGTTGCTAAATTGACGGATTCCGTCCGTCCATATTAGATTCCCAGCATTCCGAACCCCCCGCCTCGCCCACTCTGCCATAGTTACATCAGAAAAAATTCCAGGAAGCATAGGATTTTTATACAGCCGAGTATAGCAATTAATCCTCCCAAGGCTCGTCTTCTTTTAGGTGCAGCCCAGATTTTAAAAGCTGCCAGCATGGTCTTGAATTTTGTTTTCTTATAGTAGCTAAGCTCGCTAAATTTCATAAAGCAGTTCACTGCTTGTTCGCCAAGCAATAGCTTATACACATCCGGGAGCCCTGCTTCAGCCCAAGGATCAGTAGGGCACCCACCAAACAAGCTACTCATATATTGGAGAGCCGCCGTCCAATAATAGGCTTTAAAATCAGGGACGGCGAAGCCACCTCTTTCCCTAGGCAGTGACATAGACCTAAGAGCCCTCCTGGTTTTCCCATGCGCCCAGATAAACCGATTTACCATATTCTCCAGTGTCGCTAACCAATGTTTTTCAAATTCTAAAGGCATTGCCCTGAACAGGTAGAGTATTTTAAGTAAAAACACAATCTTTACCACATTGCAGCGGCCCACTAATGACATATGTAAGTTGTTGAATCTGTCAAAAGCTGATTTTGCCTTTCCAATTACGGGCTCGATGTTCCTTGCCACTAGCTTCCCCAGTTCCGGCGTAATATCAATGCCCAGGCAAACAGCTGATTCGGTTACTCGCGGGTAGTCTAAATCCACATTCCTGTTCTTAATTATCTGTTTTTTTTGTTTATTTAAGGCATACCCAGAGAATCTGCCAAAGTCATGTGCTACCAGCTCAAGTGCAACTAGCGCAGTTGAGGGATTCGCAGTAACAATAGCGACATCGTCCGCGTAAGCCAATACTTTGTTTCCAACCCCTGACAAACAATAGGCTTAACTCTATTATTAGCCTTCAGCAACCGTATTAGGGGATCTGTATAGATGGCAAAAAGGAGAGGGGAGCACGGGCAGCCCTGCCTTGTCCCACGCTTAATAAACAAGCATTTGCAATGCAATAGGTCTCGCCAATTACGCAAGTTTAAGCTATTGGCATTGTAAATGACAATGCCTTTTATTTATGTTTTAAAAACGAAAACAAAAATGAAAGGCATTGTTATTTGCAATGTGAATAGCTCAAACTCGCGTAAATGCGAGACCTATTGCATTGTAAATGCTTGTTCTTTCTGCAATGCCTTTACACTTTTAATAAACCTTCATGGTTTCCATTTTAATTATTTTCAGTCTTCATTGCAAAGCCTAATGTGCTTTACGTCTAATTCTGAGGTGTTATTTGATATTAAGTTTCCATATTGACCAAGTCCATTTGTGGAGCAACAAACTCCTTAAAGGATTAACACCTCTCCCGGTTCATCAATTGTGTTTAAGATTGAAAACCACAGTATAGGCACTACATCTGTATCAAAGCAGTCTACATATCAGAAAGACGTGTTTAAAGCATCGACAGCAGACAGTCAAGTCATATGCATCTACTTATTTTCCTTCTTTAAACTGAGTAAATATAATAAGTCCAGATACTCCCTGTGAAACATGCTAACGTCCTCTTCAAATAGAAAACCCAAATTCTTATTATTTCTCTTCCCAGTATTCGAAGTATCTAATATCGCCAGAATACAGTCACATATCTCCTCATTAATCAAAGGTTAGTTAGCATTCCCGGGGGAGGGGGTGGTCGCAGAGCAACGTAAGAGCTAGACAGCAAGCGAAGAACCACACCTGCCTGCGTCCTCTAGAGCCGGGATAAGTAAAGCGCCTATGGCTGGGCACCTGTAGCACACGATCTTTCTCTCATTAGAAGCTTTGCGCCTCCAATAAGCTAGACCCGGTCACCAACCGTCTACCAGCCCATCGATGCTGTTGCTCTACGCGGGCATTAGTTGGGCTACCTCCTCCCTGTGTCAGCACATTGTGCAGTTGGTTTGGCTGTGACGCATTAGACCCCCCTCTGCCTTCCCGCGGATCCGGCACTGCGGGCAGGGATTTCAACCGCTCGGGCCGGGGGTGAGTGTACAGCGGTTCCGCCCCCATCCCAGCAAGTGGCGGATTGTAGGGAGGGTGCGCGTTGTCTACCGTGCCAGCCGCTTGGACCCCAACCGCCACATCACAAGAATCGCGTGAGTCCCGGCGCGTGGCCGCTCCTCCCCGCCTCAAGCCCCGCCCACGGAATCCCTGCTGCCGGGGCGTGTGAGCGCCTGCACCCATGGGAACGGCTATGGAGGAAGAAGAGTTGATGGAAGAGATGATGCTGGCCATGGCAGAGATCCCTGTGAGTACCGCGGCATCTTGGGGAGGGAGGGTTGGGTGCGCCTGGTATGGGTAGGAACTCAAACGATTTTCGTGCCATATTGGCCCTCAGCCTTCTTACAACCATTTGTCTCTCCCCCATAACTGCCTGTGATCTGCGGCATTGTGGACTGTGCCCTTAGGGAGCAGGGTCAGCCCTGCCTTCCCCCCAGTATTCCGCAGGATATTGTTTTCTTTCTGCCCCTGGGGGATGATTTTAAGCAGCAATAAGCGGTGGTAGATAAGCCTGTCAACTGTTTAGTTATCGGGTTGAAAACTAACGCGATGTGCATAAAATAGTTTATTTTGACGCAAAGTTATTGCGCTTTGGCAAAACTTAGTATCTTCGAAATCACGGGAAATTAACTATTGGTCCCCCTTGCTGCCGGAAGTTCTTCTATCAGTCGTGGTCTCTGTGCACGTGTCCGCCTATTTAAAAAAAAAAAAAAAGTGCAAATACAGCCTTCGTGCTTTAAAAAAACAAAGGTCATTATCACAGCATGCCGACAGGCGCCCCACGCTGCGGACCTATAATTAACTCATCAGGTCTTCCGGAGAGGAGCACTGCTGTTCATGTGAAGCGCGTTCACAGACAGCAATCACAAATCACAACACTCTGCACGTGCCCCAGTCTGTCTCCCTTGAGAGGCATCTCGGCGACAATAGGTCTCGAGAGCAGAGACCTAAAAAAGGTGCGGTATCGACCCCATTCAAATCTTAACCGAGCTGTAGGTGCTCTGTACAGAGCCTGAATAGCTTCAATGAATCCTCTCCCGATACCAAACCATCTCAAAGTCTCCCATAGGTAGTCCCAGGAGACCCTATCACATGCTTTTTCAGCATCCAAAAGCATAACAGCCTTAGGGTCCCCCGAGACCTCAGTTGCATCAAAAAGAGTTATTACCCGACGAATATGCTGCGTTGTTCCCCTCCCAGGTATAAACCCATGCTGACAAGGATTAATTGTTTTCCCAATAATATGATTTAATCTTGACACCATAGCTTTAGAAAAGATTTTGACGTCACTATTCATAAGTGTTATTGGCCTATATGACCCTGGATCTCTAGGTGCCTTACCCTTTTTCAAAAAAAATATAATATCTGCACCCTTTTGCGCTTGACAAATAATATCAACTAAATCAGGTCCAATTACATCCACAAAGGTTTTGTAAAACTCTAGCGGGATCTGACCCGGACCAGCAGCCTTACCAGAGGGTAGACTGCACAATGCACCATAGGTCTCGTCCTGGTTCAGCACGGCCTCAAGACTCTCGTTGTCTTCAGGGTCAATGCTCTGCAAGGGGATTTTACTTAAATACTCCTGAATTGAAATCTGCTCAGTCAGAGGTTCCTCACCATATAGGCATTGATAAAGTTGACGGAACACTTCCCGGATGAGTCAGCCGTTATACTCCCACTATCAGTCACAATTTCAAGTAGCTCCCCAGCCGTGCTCTTTTGTCTCAATCTAACTGCGAGAGTATGCCCCACCCGCTCACTGAACTCATAGCAATGCTTTCTTTTTGCCAGGAAGCTTTCCGCAATCTTAACAGCCATCCGATCTCCAGCATCGGACTTGACTAGGGCCAACCAGAGCAATATATCCTTGATTGGTTTACTCATATTAATAGCTATAGCAAGCTCCTCCTCTATCCCGACCACAGTTTTACGAAGTACTTCCTCTTGCTGTGCCGCCTTTTCTGCCGGTGCAAACTGTAACTCAATGTCTCACCTCTAACCCCCGCTTTAAACGAGTCCCAGACTATCCCTGTGCGAGCACTCTCCCTGTTAATATCCCAGAATTCCTTAATCCATCCTTTCATGTGGAGCACATATTCTGGGTCTTTTAGAAGCCCCCTTTCAAAGGTCCAGACCCGCTCAGGACTTTACCCTCCCAGTAAAGGCAACTATTTCTCTATCCTAAACCTTGAGATGAAAAAGTGTGACACAAAGAAATAATCAAGTCGAAAAACAGCCTTATGGGGAGCCAAAGAAAATGTACTACCAGGGTCTTCGGGCTTTAAATAAGCCCACGCATCAGTAAGTCCACTATTCCTAACTAAATTCGTGAGAGCTTTAAAAACCCTCCTTTTTCGACTGGAATATCCACCTCCCAGATTGCCCCACAACCCACCCAACTCATTAATATTAAAATCCCTACAGATTTTTACAGTAGTGGGCCATGTTGCAAGCTCAGTATCCAAAAACTCACGAACCTCAGAGTAGTCACCGGTTGATCCATAAACAGAACAAATTGTAAACATTTCACCTCCCCATGAGCATTCGACCACAGCCCAGCAGCCCCATCTATCAGATAATTTTCTTTTAACCATTTTATCCCTCCTCCGAGTAAGAATAGCAACCCCTCTAATTCGAGTACCTTGCTTGATATTAACCATGAGGTTATATCCAAGATGATCCAGAATGTTAGCTCTGGTGCCCTCTATGTGGGTCTCTTGAATACATAGTATGTCAATTTGTCAATTCGCAAAGTTTTAAATAACATTGCAGACCTTTCCTTTTTACCTTGGTCATTTAGCCCGCAGACATTAATTGAGGCAATTCAAAAACTCATACCATATTATGAAAATTTCCATCTAAAGACAGACATGATTGCATCTTTAGTTCAACACCAGCTTTAGTATAAGCTTCAGGTCGCCGCACACAAAACCCTCATCAACTAAGCAGTATTCAAAATCGATAATCAATCGGCAGACAGACCCCGAAACGACATACGGCCAACACCACGCCTCCCCTTTGCATCCTTCAATTCGGTAATGTATTCCTGTACCTTAACTTCTGAAAAGAACATTTGCACCCTCCCATTTAGGACAACCTTAAGCCGGGCGGGGAATAACAAAAACGCCTCACAGCCCATTCCCTGAAAAGGAGTTATCAGCTGCCGGAGTCTCCATCCCTGCTCAACCGTGGCATGGCAGCAATCAGGGCGAGCAAAGAAGGGGTGTATCTCAAAAGTCCATTTGGAATCCGGTCTCGCTCTGTCAATTATGACCTGTCTTAGAAGAAAGTTCCCGATATAAATTAAAATTGCTCTTGGTCGCTTCCCTTGACTTGCTGCGTTGGCTTTCCTCCGAGTATTTGGAAAGCGATGTGCCCGCTGTACCTCCTCCTACCAATTCCAGTGGATAAGATCGGGAAAGGCTCCTTTCAGCAAAGAAACAAGAAAGGACATGATATTTTCCCCATCAACTTTTTCTGCCAGGCCTAATAGCCGTACATTGTTTCTGCGTTGCCTATTTTCAAAGTGTTCAAACTTCCAACACATATCCAAGGATTGTTTTTCCTAGGATTCCTTGAATAACTGTAGCTTGCCAACTTCCTCCTCTAAGGTAACAGTTCTATCTTCCATATGGGTAACCCTTTCAGCCATATCTGTGCACAGCTTATTTACTTTGCGCATGGAGCCCTGCAGTTTTTAGGTGGCTTGGAGTGATCTTTGGCTCTCCAGTCTAGCCTCCCCCTGCATCTGTTTGAGAGTAGCATACAGTAACTCCAGTGAGGGTGGAGCAGCAGCAGGTTCAGAGCCAATGGACCCGCCATGCGCAGCGACCAGGGAGTCAGTTCCATAGGTCATACTTGTGGTCATACTTGTGGAAGAATTGTCCCATTCAAGCTCACGAGCCATGGCTGAATCCGATTTCGCGAGTCTAGCTCTGGTCCTTGCCCGTCGCTTCAAAGCCGAAGACCTACTACGATGCGTTTTTTGTGTAGTAGAAGATTCCCCCGAATCGGTCTCATCTGAGGTATTGGGATCACTGGGTGTAGGCAACTCTGAGTTGTCATTAAGTGAATAAAACGTGTGCCCCTCTGGGGACCCCAAGGGTGTTTTGGACCACAATGGGATCGGGATCTGGCCAACATCATTGCCCAGAGTTACGGCCATATGCGAAGCAGCCATTAAGGAGACAGGACGATTATTGCCAGTCAAACCACCTTCTCTGTGGAAACAGGACCATTATCGCCTGCCCTGCCAGAACGAGCATTGGCACTAACCTGGGGGGGCCGATCATCAGATTCCCCAGGACTTCCATTTCCATCTCCACTCGCGGTCTCACCCTGTTCTCCCAATGGCTCTGAAGAAGATGGCAGTGGTGGCTGGGATTCCTCTTCGGCATTTTCGGCATCCCGGTTCACAAGCAAGTCCTGCTCCAGTCCGGGTTGTGCAATCTGCCCCGCTGCGAGCTCAATCGCTGCAGAAAGTTGAGCCGGACTAGCCGAACTAGTCTCCGCCACGGCAGCCTCCATCGTGCCCGGTGCTGCGGCCTCCGTCAAACTGGGGGTATTCTCCCTTCCAAGAGAGGTGGTAGAAGCTGAAGCCGACATGAAGGCTTCTATAATGGTCAGCTGCCGCATAGAGCCCTCCACAGCTGCTGCCGGCGCACGGAGACAGGTTCCGCCTGCAACGCCGGCATCTTTTGACTTAGTCCCGCTTTCGTCTCCCTTTGGGGCCCCACGCTAGGCTTGATTTGGTCTCCGCACAGCCTCCGTTAGGGGTCCTTGGCGGCCTCTTTAACAGTCTGGCTCGCTTTAGGGGCCATTGCTTGCCGACAGCTCCAACTGCACTTATGGAGGTACAACGATAACAGCTGGAGAGCCAAAACAAATCTCCTTGAACTCCGCAGGCGTCCGTGACATCCGAACTCCAGCAGCTAAGCCTGCGAGTCAAACAGGTAAGTGCGCGGTACCATAATATCCCATTAACTGCAATCCTTGGAAGCCTCAGGGGGAGAGAAACTGCTGCAGCTCTCACTGAGGTCAGTCGGGGGCCATCTTGCCTCCTCGTAACGGATCCCAACCCAATGCGACATTTTTGTTTCTTTACAATAAGTCCCTTCTACTTCAACTTCTCCAAAACACAGGTTAGTGTCTCACCATGTACTGCTTCACTTTTACCATAGACCAAGATGTCCTCCTGGAAGAACATGATGTTGGGTATTCCTTCCAGGACCATCTTCATGACCCTCTGGAAACATGCCGCCGCTGATACCAACCCGTAAGGCTTTCTCAGGAGGCGGTAAGCTCCCAGAGGCGTCACGAAGGATGTAAGATGCCTCGAGTCTGTGTAGGAGAATTTGGTGATAGGCTGACAATAAGTCTAACACACTGAAAATCTGGGCTCCTTTGAGCATGCTAAGGGACTCCGAAATTTTGGGCAGGGGTTGGCAATCTACCCAAATCCATTAGTTCAAACCCCTCAAGTCTACACACATCCTGACGCTGGCACCACGATCTTTGGGGGCCAAAACAATGGGGGCCAACAATTCTGAGGCTTCTATCTCCTCAATGACTCCCAAACTTAACAGTCTTTTGAGCTCAGTTTCTAAAGGCCCCATCATCATATTGGGCACTCTTCTCACTTTATGCACACAAGGTACAGCTCTTTCTTTGAGAACAATTCGGTGCTTGAACCCTTTAAGGCAACCCAAGGTATTTGTAAAGACTTTATGAAACCTTTTGAAGTACTCACTACCTTAATCTTCATAGTCCACCAACATGACTTGATCCCTGGGATCTCTTGCGCTAGGATTGAGCATGATACCTAAATCACGCTGGTGTCTCCATCCCAACAAATTGTCCCATCTCACAGCCACGTAGACTTTAACCACAGTACGTCTGTTTTTAAATTGGATTCAAGCTTCAACATATCCAAGGACATTAATTTTAGCACCACCATAACTGACAGGATTTATGTCAGGTGGTAACAATGTCATGCTGTCCAACCCCACAATCTCATCCCATTGCTTGTTGCCGACCATGGTGAAAGGCGAACCAGAGTCAGCCAGCACAACAAAGTCATGACCGTCTACAAGGATGCTGCACTCAGGCATTGTTATTTTCCCTGCATCGACTTCACCATCATTATCACTGATACTCAGAACTACAGTGCGCACAATTTCAGCCCCTTTTTCCGGATTACGAGCTTTAGTAGATGACTTACAAACTCGAGCATAATGTCCCTTGACACCACATTTGTTGCACACTGACTCTCTGGCATAGTAATGAGGATAGTTGGAGAAGTGTGAGAAACTCTCACACCTAAAACACTTAGGTTTAGGAAAATCCCCTGGGGCTTTGTCGTTGGCACTACTACTAGTATTAGGAGAACAACCTTCACGATCTGTTTTCGCTGGAAATCCTTTGAGAGGACCACGCATGCGCGTATCCTTTTCCGAAGCTTTATACTTGTCCACAGGTGAGACTTTGGCTACATTGTCACAAACCTTCAAAGTGTCACAATCCACTAGAGCATGAACTTCACCTTGCCCCTCCTTTTTTTCCTCACGGTTTTTCCTCATCTCTTTCACCCAAGTAGAAGTATTCTCCATACCTTCTACAATGGCAACAGCCTCAGCCAAAAACGTGTTTTTTGCCAAAGGTTTTTCCTCAACTCGAGTGCTATTGGTGCACCTCACTAATTGATCTCGGACTAGGAAGTCAGAGAGCTCACCAAATTCACAAGTCCATGCCAAAGTCTTATGGTAGGCAACATAACTTCCCACCCGCTTAGCCGGACCTTGGACCGCATGCTGGAACGCACGTCAATATCACCCTGGTAAAGAACTTGTGCCTCTCCAGGACAACGTTAATGCGGGGACCAAAATATTTCTCTAAGATAGTCCTAGACATCTCGTAAACATCAGCTGGTTCTCCATCCCCATTACCAACTGGAAGGAGATCCATACTATCACAAATATTTCTTCCTTCTACACCCAAATTGTGGAGAAGGATAGCTTGCTTCCTAAATGCTGAAACCTTCTCTCCACCAATTGCTACAATGTAAGAGTAAGATACATTTCTCCATCTCTTCCAAGGAAGGATCGGTTCACACTTCTCTGATAAAAAGGCCAGGGGCTGGGACATGCTTGTTGTGGCAGCCATGATAATATTTGAAATACAATACGAACTTTAAGAAGGAACAAAACAACTTAGAGATAATAATGAATAGAGTGGAAAATTGCAACCAATTGTAGTGCCAACAGTTAAAATCCTAATTATACTGCAGTAGTACTTGAAGAGATTGTTGGCAATAGCAAGAAATTAAGTCCGCTGGGGTGATTCCAAAGATGTAAAAAAAATATATTGTATAAACAATGTCACTGCTGTACTTGAGGCAAGCTTAAAAACATTCAAATACTGCCAACTCTCACCGTGTACGGAGATTCTGGTGTGGGAATCGATAAACAATCGATAAACAGTGAGGAAGAATGATGTCCGTTCTGACGAGATGAAATGATATTCAAATCAGCTGCACACTGCGTGAATACAGCGTGAATGCATGCTTGATATTGACGTGTGTTCCAGCATGCGCTCCACAATAAACAAATAAAAAATGAACCCAAAATGGCCACACGCCGCGTAGGTACAGCGTCATTGCGTTCTGGAGTGTGGCGGGCGTTCCAGTGATGTGAAATAGTGATAGAGGCTCAGGGCGAGGGAGCAAAGCTCGAGCTTCAGAAAGGGCTCGCGGTGTGGCAGTTAAACAGGTAAGCCTCACGGTTCTCAAAAACAACCTCGCGCTCCTTTAAAATTAGTTTGATTATACAAACAAGGTAAAACTCACAGTTCTCGTGTGACAGCAGTCAATGTCACAGCCTTGTTCTATCAAAACCAGCAATGAAAGCAGTGGAGCAGTCCACAATAACGGCACAGTCCATGAAACGAAGCTGGCAAACAGGGGAGTCGGTGCTGAAGGTGCCTGTCCCCAATCAGGCAGAAGCTTCTCGTGGCCAGTGTTTAAAAGATGAATCTTGGCGCTGTGATAGAAGTTAGAACTGTTTAATCAGGAAACACAGCCTATCGCTACAGCACCAACTGTACAGCAGGATACCCAGCTCTGGAATGAGTGATTCATGAGATGGCATGCATCACTACATTCCATGACATAGCAGGGTTCCATGCAGCCCCAAGATTACAACACATGCCAACATATTCTGACGGTCTAGAATTAGCGTCGGAGGAAATTGCGCAGACTGCTGTCTAGGCTGCTCAAAATATTGTTGGTACTGAACGGGAGGGGCCGAATAATGCTGGTAATACTGTCTTCCTCCTCATATTCATCATCCTCTTCGTGATATTTAACGTTCAGTTCAAATGGACTACGTGCGGCTGGAAACTGGCCTTCGTTCTCATCCAAATCCTCAACATACAGAAGATGCCTGGGAGGTAGGAGAGAAATTTTCGGTGTCCTGAATTGAGGCTGCGCATAATGCTGGAACGGGGTTGACGGACCTGCATAATAAACCTGATTTTCCGAGGTCAGTGTCGTCGACGACGGAGAAATTCTCGTTGTCAACGGGGCCGTCGTCAATGATAAACCAGTGATAGTCGATGGTACTGTCACAGTCAGTGGGATTGCCATCGATGGAGCATCTCCAGTCGATGATGGTGTCGTCGGTGGCATTGTCGTCATCGACGGTTTCATGGTCATCGACGATGGTGTCGTCGACGGTTTCGTCGTCGACGGTGGTGTCATCGTTCATCTCTATGTCGACGACCGCTTCGCTGACAGGCTCGTCGACAATGAGGTCTTTACTCTCGTCGACGGTGGAGTCGTCGATGATAAAGGCGGCGTTGACGGTACGCAACCTTTTATACTTGCAGTTGATGTGGTAAACTCCATCGATGATTTTGATGACGAGAGAGTCACAGTAGTCGTTGCCGAAGTAGAAACAGGCGTCAACAGTGAACTTGACCCAGAAGAAGACCTGTGCCCAGTTTTACCTTTGGAATGGCTAGTAGACTCTTGTTTAGCCTTTGACGTTACTGGAGTCTGAGGGGATCCAATCTCTGAGGAGGCATTGGGCTGTTGCTCCTTTTTAAGAGATTCCTTGGCCACATGAGAGACTTGAGTGTTTCCTTCTCTCTTCAGGCTGACCCTCAGGCGACCTAGGCCTCTTGAGTGACATAGAGGACGTGTCACTATCCACATCAAAAGAAGCAGATTGCTTCTTTTTAAGACATAGAAAAAAGTCTTCCTTCTCTATCCCTCAAGGTCTTGGTTGAGAAGGTACGGAAAATCTTGCATTGTTTTGCCTAATGGCTGGGATAGAGACAATAAGGACAATCCTTGTGGGCATCGTCCACATGTAACCTCTTCTTCCCACAGGGTTTACAGGCTCTAAATAATCCTTTTTTATCAGATATTCTTCTTAAAGAAATCTAAAAGAGACTTATCTGAGAAACTGAAGAAAACTGAGCAGAGATCAGGAAAACTCCCTTACACAACGAAGTGCGGTGACAATCTGAGGGACTCAGCCTCTCTTGGGAAGGTTCTAGAGGGTGCTGGTTGCTGATTGGCTGAGTTTTCAGTTTGGTCCTTTTAGTAAATGGAGACTAATAGGCTATAGAGTATATGGTTGCTACCATAATAGCCTATGGAAATGTAATATTTACTTCTTACTACTTTGTTATATATATACACCGTGGGACTCCCACTACGATGACGGGGAATGATTCAGGCATGTGAATCTATGAAAGATATCCCAATATTGGATAACTCACAGAACGAGTGGAAGACTCTAACATATCAAAAGAGGAAAAAGTGCAGAAATGTTAGTTGAATAAGTTATAAATGTTAGGTTGATTATCGGTTATAAGGCCTGAAGTGAAAAGTTTTATACCTGTTGAATATGAAATGTAATAGTGAAAGTGATCACTATATACAATAAATGTTAACTGTATTATATTTGTATTAAAATGCAATAAAAAAAATCTGAAACAGTTTCTATACAAAGAAGTCTTAAGTCAGAGGTGATAAAAATAAAGGTAGGTACACGGAAAATTAAGGAACATTTCTAGAGACTGTAGCAGGCAAGAAAATTAACTTCAACCTGCAAAGGGTTAAACATTTGACGTACAGTTTGCCCCAGACTTCAGCTGACAAAGATTAATTTGCTAATGCAACACTTGTTGCGATATAGGGGTCAACCCTAGGTAACATCAAACATCACAAAAACAAAGGTGGAGTATTTTTAAGTTTATTGCAACCCTTAGATAGTCATCATCCTTGCTGTATGTTGTTGCTATCTAAATCAATATACAATACTACATATGTAATGGGCGGGAATACTATCCTACTACTGTGATATCCAGCACCGGGGGAAGGGAAGAGCTTTATGTTAGGGGTTTTGTTTCGCGGGTTACAAAAAAGTACATTAAAAGCATTTGAACACATATATTATAGGCAGGGTGAAAGATCTTTGTCTTAAGAACATTACCAACTACGATATGCATTGCTGTTATGTACTCATTTTATGCATGTATGATAATAAAAATTGTAAAAAAATAACAAATTAAAAAAAATACAATACAATACATTATAAACAACCAAAACCATTCACAGCATTCCGATGATAAAGGAGGGTTTTAGAGGTACAATTAACTAATTGTGATTTCCACCAACAATCTTAATAATACTGACATATCTAACAAAAATAATTATTTTAAAATGAGCATTCGACGTTTCTCACCTAAATAAAGAAAACGCACCATGTATGAACTACAACTGTAAAGTGTCACATTCTTTTGAAAGGGAAGCTCACTTTGGCGTCTTCCTACCAAGTATTTTATTAATTTACACAAAATGCTGGCCACTGTGATACAGATTCTGATGCACAGCATATATTTAATTTCGTATTTTTACCACCTGATTATAATTTATTATAACCCATTAAGATAATGCCTCATACCTTTTCAGTCTTTTTGTCGTTCTTTTCCAGTATTGCCAAGTTCTCTTTTAGGTTTTTCACAATTTCCACTGGATTTTTGTGCGATTTACTAAACAAAGGCATTTTTTTCATACTGTTCGGCGCTTCTTCCTATTTGTCTAAAATATTCAAAAAAAGAAGGTCAATTACAGTTGCTGTACCTTTATTTTTTTTTTACAATAATGTTCATGGCAGCTAAAGCAACGTGTTCTTCAAATGCACAAAGGTGAACGGAAAATTACTTAACAACAGAAATTCTAGGGCATGAAGCGGACAAAAGTATCCCATTCAAATTATCAACCAACAAGAGGATCAGCCTTTTTACCCATGGACCTGTACTTGAGCAGGTTTCCGGTATAATTTAATGATTTTGTTCACCCTCTCTTCTTCACATTAATCGCCACTTATTTGCACATTGAATGAATACAGATGCTTTCCGTTTGAAAATGTTAGTAGTAAATAAATCTAGCACTTACCCGACGCATCTACAAACAATGATTTACACTACCTCTATGTCACTGAACCTTGATTTACACACCTCGATTATATGGACGTTTTTTTCCTGAATATTTGACTTTACAGTCAGAGATGTATTCAGTATAACAATTAAGGTTGCATTACTGTTTTAAACCTAATTGTTCTGGGATGCCAACATTTCCAATGTCAGTTGGCGACTCTTAACTGTTTTGAGCTGGCTCAGCTTGGATTGCTACAATCTCTTTCTTACATGACAGTCAAACTCAGCTAAAAGAAAAGTCATATTTCCAGTCGGCACACACAGTGCTCTTCTGCCTTAAACACCCCAAGTTCCTAAATGGGCAGGACCCTATTGGTAACTCGCAACTGGTAGATTAAAGGATGTTAGCCAATAAGAGACAATATTTCCAAAGCAGGCAATACATCTACGGGCAAAGAGAGTGGCTACTGCAAACAGGTATAGGAAGTTCAGGAAGCAGAAATGCGGAATCTACAAAAAAGTGAACATAAGAATACAGTCATGACTAGGTGCTACACTGAATGTGTCTAAGGATCAGGATGGATGATGAAAAGGCACAGGCATCGTCCTTTCCTAGGCCAGAAAAGCAGCATCCATTTGCAAGCATCTTTCGTTGCTTTACTACGAGCCATGCCAAAGGAAATTTGTATTTAGGTTTGAGGGCGTTGGAGCAGATGTTAGAAGACTGACAGCGACGATCTGCTAATGTGGAAATCATATGTGTGGGTTGTGGAGAAGTCTTACGAGCAGGTCTGCCTCCAAATGTATTTCTTTCAACACAGGTAACTTTAACTTTGCCATGATTCCGTTTGCGGAACTGCAATGTACAAGAATATTTGTTAATTTATTCATTCATTTTGTTAATGTATTAGTTCATTTTGAATTAAAGATGATGATCAGTGAGCTGTAGCTACTCTGTCATACAGAAAGCAACATTGACATACTCATTTTGTATTTCCTTTGAATTCTTGGTCAATCTAATCCTAGTGATTTGGGAGAAGGGATGTGCATAAGGGTTACAGCACACTGATATGAGCCCACAGCCATCAGTCCTACAGTCTCCCTAACTGTTCTATGATGAGAATGAACTGTGACTTGTGTAGAATCAGATAAAAAGGGAGCTACCCTGTGAATATTTAATTTAATTTTCATAATACAGAATTGTGCTTCTAAAAGTGTATATAAGGAATGGTAAGATGATGAAAACCCCGCTCTGAAACCACTAGGCAGAGGTTCAAACGCTTTCTGTGAACCTGCAGTCCACTTCCTTGAGTATAGCCATCATTTGGAGTGGGTGTGAAGTTTCACTCGGAGACTAAAGTGATGATTTCACTTTGATTTGGGCTTTACAGAGTCTTCTAAGTCACACTGACTTCTCACATTTTTGCAGTCATAAAATGGGAGGTAAGTTATTTATTTCTAAACATCCGGACTGAATAGTCACAACTCTATCTTTATGGTAATGGCTAATCACTGACCATATTATCCAGTGTATTACATCACTGCTGCAGCTCCTGGCCACGTGACCATGTACAGGCAAGAGCTGCTCTTTCTCCTTGAGATTTTGAGTCTAGGGGTGCACAAATGTCGACTTCAACAGATGCAGGACCCAAATCACATAGGCATTTATGATTATGTGAAGTAATTTTCCTGTACTACTAGCAAACGTCTTCGTGAATTGGCCCCATAATTTATAATATAGAGTAGGAATATGGTTTTCATACATGTCAAAAGAATAATCACGAATAAAGGTACCCATCATTAATGTCACGGTTACACTAAAGATTATGTGGCTAATTCAGAATGTGAAGTATATGAAGTAGTATTATAGGTCTCACAAATACCTTTGCCAGCTGGGACAGTGACCATAAATACAATAGGATGCAATCTACACAAGAGATAGGTCTCGTTCCTTGAGAGTTAAGTACACTCTGTTAGGATGTAGGGTCTCCTCTTAAGACGAATCACATTTCTCATCTATTGATCAGAAATATGGGTGGAGAATAAAAAGGGACAACTAAGAACACTGTTTGGAATACCCACCTGCACTTCGAAGCTGACCACCAGTGTACAGTCATAATCTGATGTACCAGATGATCCATCAAGGGCCTAGCAAGTATGGCAAGATGAACTGCATGGCCAGTTATGTTAACCTACCCACAAAGCACGGGGGCCACTAGGTCTCAGATTTATGAGGAAAGCAGAAAGAGCAGAGATAAAAAAAAAAGCAGAAGGAATGTTACTAGAGCTATAGGGAGTGTGGAATCAGAGCCATCGATGAGGGCCTGAAAGTGCTGCAGTGCTAATGAACGGTGCGCAAAAAGCAACAAATTCAAGGAAACTTGGGACTCGAGTTTCAGGTCTAAAAATACCAAATAAGAATGTTTTTTTTTTTTTTATAAATAACTATTGATTTTGCAAGAAAAGAAAGAGAAAAACAAGAAAAGAATTGCACGAAATCAGACTGTACAGCATACAAGATTGCATCATGGCATATGAACTGCAGCACACAGTGCAGGTAGCGTAGGGTGGAATAAACATTGCCTTCCCCCACTGCAGCGCAGTGAAGTGGTCCCCCAGAGTCAGGGGTAGTGATCAGTCTAGTACTCCCAATCACTTACATCAGATCTTCCGATACCGGGTGGGGAACCCCCTGGCCTCGTACAGTGTGAGTTTCTGTGTAGCGCACCAATCTACTCCCCAGCGCCATTTGGCTATAGTGGGCGGGGTGGGATTCTTCCATGCGGTCCCCCAGTTGTGAAATGCCAATAAGGTCCCAGCTTCTAAAGCCTGCCAGATTTGCCACTTCCCGCAGCCATGTACCTTGCCAGAGCGACGTGTGTTGGGACAGCTTATTCTGCCAGTGAGTATGATGTAGGGCGGCGCGCCAGGCCAACAAGACTGCTCGGGTTACTGTTGGGAGGTCCCTAGCAATGGGGGATCCATATAGCATGGCCTGAACGTGGGGAATGCCCAGGTCGCTGAGCTCAGCTCTGTAGGCCAGGTCTGTCCAACCCCCGTGAACCAGGCGTGTACCACCAGGAGAGGGGTCGCTAGGTAATATAGATAAAGGTTTGTGTGTCCCATACCCGCGTTGAAGGGTGGAATCTGGCAGTGAATAAAAATATGTTTTATCTTTGAGGTTAAGATCATGGATGTGAAATTAGAAGGTTGAGTTAAGTATGACTGGGTCAAAGTGACAAGAATGCTTTTTGATGTTTCTGTTTCTCCCAGCATTTGATCGAATTTGAGTGATTTTAGAAGACTCTGTGGTCGTGGGCTACCTGTTACCAACATGCAAGAGACAGTAACATCAAATGATGTTACCCTGACCCCAGAACCGCCTGGAATTATTTTATTGCAGAAGGCCTTGTTTAGGATGGTTTGTCGTGTCAACTTTAGGAACTCCCTGTTCAACTGAATTGAGACCTTGGTGAAGTGAATTCAATTAAGGCCTAGTAACGTTTGAAGTTTTTTTTGTGACAGACTAGCAGTACCCGAATTAAGTAACTGCAATGGAAGTCTGCCTCTTGATCAAGTGTTATCAAGGTCTGGGAGCAGACTAAGACGTGTTAAAAAAGTAGTTAAAAATTTGACCGGGAGTGCGTTCCCTTTTATCCGGGGCCAGGTTTTTAACTTCTTTTTTTTTTGCTGTTATAAGTACAACCAGCCAACGTGTTTTAATCTGCTCCCAGACCTTGATAACACGGGATCAAGAGGCAGACTTCCGCCAAGCAAGGAAGTATGCAAGCTAGTGTCTTGTTGACTTGATCCAACACTGCCCTCTAGAACCCAATAGGCGTGCACACTCACACTCCGACGTCATGGGAGCAAACCTTGCATCTCGCACTCCACATCTAGGTACTCCCATCTAGGTACTCCATCGAACCTCCCAGCTGTACATAATGTTCAGTCTGTGAGGTCTCAAGTAAACCATATGCATATATAACACCCATTTCGCGCTCCCCAAGACCAGAGTCCATTTTTTGTCCATTGTTTTGTCCAGTAGGTCTCTCCCTAATATCACATCCCACCTCTCGCGCGTCCAGTTCAGGGGCGTCTTCACCATCTCTAGTAATGCTCTGTAGAGCCATTTCTCTAAATGTCTAGCTGTCCCTAACGTTACCAATGCCTGGAGAACCCCATGAGTTTGTGGTTCTTGCCAGCCGCTCCGCCATAGATCCCTAAATGCTCGCACCACTGAGTGGCAAGTAGGGAATTGTCCTCAGGATAGGTTATATTGGGATAAAAAGTCATCCAAGGTGATCAATATCTCCTGTTGGAAGCAGTCTACCACTGTGATGATCTCAGCAGACATCCACTCTGACAACTGAACCCCAGAGAATTAGGTGAGGGAACACCATTCGGAAGCCCAACCAGGGGCAAGTCTGGTGCATAGACAGGAGCCCAAGCTGTGCTTCAGAGCCACCTCCTCCAGCAGCACAATGCGTCTGTAACAACACACCGGGTTCTGGGGTAACCACCAATGGGTGCAGGAGCTTGCCCAAAAGCAATCCTTGATTCCTGTCCAGCCATGGAGCTAGCCACTGAAGCTGGGCCGCCAGGTAATATAGTTCAAACTCTGGGGCACCCAATCCTCCCTACTCTGGCACCCTCTGCAGTACTGCCAATGAGACCCTGTTCCGTCCTCCATCCCACATCAATTCCCGGAGAAGCTTATATAGGCCCGCGAACCATGAGGGTGAGACCACCACCTGCAGGTTCACAAAATAATATAAGAGTCTGGGAAGCATGATCATTTTAGACAGCATTATGCAGGCCATCAGAGGCAACTTCAGCGAGCGCCAAAATTGGACACGTCTTGAGAGATCTCATGACCGGATTCAGATTGTCCTCCTTCAGGTCTTTCACAGTGTGGAATATCTGTATTCCTAAGTATTTGAAGGAACTGGAGGACCAAGTCAGGTCCACAGACAGGCCCCCAGGGAATTCATATTCGCTTACTAGTGGGAAGATGTGGGTTTTTGCTTTATTGAGCTCAAGACCCGCCAGGACAGAGTACTCGTCTAGAATGGCTAATGCCTGTTCCACCCCTTGACTTCCATCCCCAAAGAACAGCAGCAAATCGTCAGCATAAAGGGAAATGACATGGTCTCTCCCTCCAAGGCACATACCATGGTGGCGTCCCCACTGTCCAAGGAGTTCGCTAGTGGCTAAATGGCCAGAGCAAACAGAAGCGGGGACAGCAGGCATCCCTGTTTTGTACCCCTATGATTGTCAAATGAGTGTGCTATCACCCCACCTGTTCTGACTAGTGCAGTTGGATGTGAATATAACAACTTCACCCATCTAATCCATCCACCTCCCAAACCCATTCGTTCCATTGTTCCATACAAGAAGTCTCACCTCACCTAATCAAATGCTTATTCTAGGTAAACCAACATTATAAGGGCCTCCAGGTAGAGGCCCCATTCAGAATGATGCATGACGTGAGAGGCTACGAATGTTGCCAGAGGTGGAAATGGTTGGTATGAAACCATTGTGGTCCCCGTGTATAAGACGTGAAATATGAGGTAAAAGCCTGTTGCTAAGACTTTGCTCAGAACTTTGAAATCTACGTACAACATGTTAGAGGGGCTGAAACTCTGATGTGTGTGCCTCTGGCGATTTTATCTTCGGGAGGGGAACAACCAGTGCGTCCCTTGTGGAAGCCAGCAGCACACCCCTGTCCAACACCTCTGCATAACATTTACTTTATAGTTAGTGACTATCAATTACTGACCAGCATAATTAGAAAACATAAATAAATACATAAATAAGTGCCAGGGCTAAAACAAATAGTCTTACGTAGTTACCAGGGTAACCTATTGCTGCCATTATTCATAGCAAGTGCTTGTGCAATCACTATTTTGTCCCGTTCTCTTGTCAGGCCTACAGCTATGGACAGTCCTTCATTCATCCTGAACTGGATTTGAAGCACTACAGAAATACCAATACATAAATCGCATTTCACCATTTTTGTTTTAAATGTACAGTTTCACATCTGGTGTGAGTAGCTAGTCCAATTCTGTTTTACCTTTGCAGTAATTTTATTTTAGTCCAGCGTTTTAATAGAATACAAACTACAAGTAACCAAATGCAATGGAATAAAACATGTGTGGATGTATTACTTGCCTGACAGCTGTCAATGTGAGAGCTCCTATGTGTATTAGCTATGGCTGGTGTTCAATATCTAATTTATTTATTTACAATTTTATATAGTGCAGCATAACCAAGACCCTGGTGGTATAGAGTTGATCATTGCAAACAATACAAAACATAACATTTTTCCCATTGTTACTTGTTTCTAAGCATTAAAAGATGTGTATAATTTTTTTTTCAAATATAGGGGGCACCAGAGAGCCAGCACGCAAGATGGTCGCACTCTTTTTTTTTTTTTAACTCTTTTTATTACATTTGCTCAATAGACCATTACATACATGAATCACTTATGCCCGTACATGATAAGGCTTTAATATTACGACCATTATCTGTGAGAGAGGGAAGAGACTGTAGATCACTGGCGATTTCCGATACATACTTATACAGCAAAAACATTTTCACAAGGAATAAGCTTAAATCAGGTGCCTACTTTGCCAACCCTATTACACCGCAACATGGCTGATACATATCACTTCCCACCCTCTGTCTCTCTATAGCGCTTCCATGGTGCCCATATCTTCTCCCACTTTTTAACACAACCCCAGCTCCTATACACTGTTTCCTCTGCTCAATGGCACCAGTCGAGATGGTCGCACTCCTGAGAGGCTTTAGCGGTCAGAGGCTGAATTCCAAAATGATCCTTGGCTTCTGTGCTGCAGAGGAGCCACTGGTGCGGGGGGCAGACCGTTTGCACTAAGGCTGCTTTTGATGCAGAGTGGGACTTATGCTGGCTGCCCTGGATCCAAGTTGCCACCAAGGGCCTAGGCACCCGTAATGGTGGCCCAGTGGGGCAGACGACTGGAGCGTACAATGCAAACTCTGTGATCGGCGTGCAGGGGAGCGTAATACCACACTCCCCATGTGAAGTCAACGCTACTCACTCTGACACAGTAGTGGAGACTGCTGTGACGTTTGGCGGCCCCTGGGCGTTCGCGACTGATGGTTAGCCGGGCCCTGACCTAATATGCTGAGGGTGCAAACCAGCTTCCCCAACAAAGAGACTGCGAGCTGCGGACTACTGGGGATCCTGCCCGAAAACTGCTGCAGTAGGGCATGGCCGAGATGTGCGTCCTTGTTCAACACAGAGGCTGGCTATACCTTACCCCGCACTGCGTATGCAATCCCAACTCCAGCATTGGCCCTCCCGGAGTGGAGCAACAAAGCAAGGTTGAGTGCACTGCTGTGCCCCATCACTGGGGTAGGGATGCTGGAGCTGTGTCTGCTCGTGCCCCTCTTGTAGCTTATTCGCTCTGCATGACCTGCAAAGAGAGCGCGGTGCGACCAGGCACATGTGGGCTGCTGCGGGGGACTGGGCCCTGGAGTCGACTACTGAATATTTTCTTGCCATGCTCACCCCTCCACTGCTACACATATTTAGAAGGTTGGAAGCGGTGGGGCCAAACAGCCTCTATAACCTGCCTTGGCGGACTAGTGCTGAGCGAAGTGGCCCACTAACGGTGTACAGGCGAGATGAGGATATCAGACAATAAACAGGCCAAACTCCATTTCTCGGCTTCTAAAAGCACTTGCTCCACAACACCTGAAACATCTAAACCTGCAGAGAAAGATGCCTTGCAGGAGGGAGCGAAGGGAGACCTGGATATGCGCACCATACTTCAAGCCATACTGGGCAGCCGAGTGTCCATAGAGATGAAAATCGATACACTAGGTGGTATTATGGATACGTTTTCGCGGAATCTGGAAAAACACGACAACCGGCTCGAGGAGGCTGAACAACTAATTTGCAATGCGGAAGATGAGCTACCGTCCAAAGGAGAACTATTACCCCAATATTGAAAACGTGTTAAAAGTCATTACTGCGAACAAAGAAGATTTAGAGGAGCAATCCAGCCGCAACATTATCTGAACAGCGGATTTGCCTGAATCAGCAGACACAGGTAGGATGGAAGAATATGTGGAATTCCTACTGGTGGCTCTCATTGGGGCAGATGCTTTCTCACAAATGCCCATTGTGGAGAGCGCCCACAGGTCTCTTACTAACAGACCCCCTCCAGGGAGCACCTGCCAGCCCTATATTTGCCCGCTTCTTTAACTGTAGAGATCGCAACACGGCTCTTCGCTTAGCCTGAAGAAGAGCCCCCTCTCTTCTGAGGGGATCTTCCGCTCTATAATTTCCAGACTTTACCATCACAGTGCGGGAGGTGCGACACAAATTCCTACCTGTTAAGCAAAAGTTACAGCATGACAATCTTTTGTACGCCATGTTATACCCAGCCTGGCTGCGGATCTCCATCCAGGGGAAACACTGCATCTTCGAAACACCGCAACAGGCCACCGAGTTGCTGAGGAAACTTCCTAGTGGAAACTTAGAAAGAAAGAGATTAGAGGCTTCAGACTCCTCCTCCCCTTTAACAGATCTAAATTATAGTGCGAGGGGTGCTGCGAGCTCCACAGGTTGCCAGAGGCAAATGGCCTGTTTACAGCTGAACTGTGCAGGAAGTTAACCGCTCATAGTCTCTGGCATAGGCGTCATCAGCCTTCTTTTTATGCAGATGCATACATGTCGCCGAGCTTTGATCAGATACCTTTAAACAGACTTGCTGAGTTGAGACTGCACTTCAGAATCCCCATGTGACGCCACAGGGCAGTCTCTCGTCCCCTTAACTGGACTGTGGCGCCCTGTGCTCTATTAGCTGTAATGCTGAGCCCTGGCAGTATTACCAAGGTTACATAAGAAGTTAAAGTGGGGGGGGAAATTATTGGTTCTTTGATTTGTTGGTTTATTGTTGCAGGGTGGAATTAATATCCTGGTGGGATTGGGCTGCAAGAGCGGGGGGGGGGGAGGGTTCACATGACTCCAGTTGCAAATCAATCTGTTCTGTTTTGGCATTGTACAATGGCTACTCTGTGTGCCATATTTGCTACTTCTGCTATTTTCTACTGCCAGACTCGCTCGATGGGAAAGCGGTCTAGGCATGGTGCGAACACGCCTTTAAAGATTCACACTCTTTGATATGGGGAGGAAAATGTAATTGTGCATTCCAGGAGCACCTTGACAAATCTTATATAACTCCCAGCTACCGAAGCATGACCTCTGCGCACCTTAGGAAAACTATACAAAATCACAGCTTGAAAGCCATCTGGAGAACAAGGTACCCTGCCACTAAGGAGGGCATGTTCTACTCTGAATTTTGGTGGTGAAACGGGATGTGGGTACCTGGGTGCAAGAAGTCACGCATCTGGTGCACACCCTCACTGACCACTCGTCAGTGCTCATGAGGCTGCCGTTGCCATGAGCTGCTGCAGTCAGATAAATATGCTGCCTTCCCCTTAACACACTTCTAGACCCTGTAATCTGTGGACGAGATTCAGATCGAAATAGCGGACTTCTTCAAAAGTAATGAGGGCATAGTGGAATCACTGGGTACTGTTTTGGAGGCATTCAAAGTTACTATGCTGGAACATTGCATTGCTAACGACAGCAGTGTTTGGCATATAATCTGCGATCACCTAGAGAGGTTAGAGACAGAACTCAAGACCCTTGAAGTGATTCTGGCTCAGAACCATAATGATGGGACTCTTGCGCAGATTAGAACAAAATTGACAGAGTATGATGAAGTGTCTCTAAGGCAATGTAACTAGAATAGCAAATATGAGAAAGCTAGAGTTAATGAAGAGGAAGAAAGGCCAGGGAAATCCCTGACATTTAGGACCGGCCACCCAAAATCTGCCAAAGCTGTGGTTGAAATGGAAAACACACAAGGGTAAAAATGTTGGGACCCCGCTCAGATCTACTCTATATAGGGATATTTCCTCAAGCCGCTTTTTACCTCCATGCACAGCACCTGCCCGACCACATTGGAGTATATCTAGAGGATGTAGCATTTGGGTGGTTGAGTGTCAAACAGACTCTTTCTTGTCACGTGGATTTTGCAATATACTAGTGGCGAACAGACACTAATGTTTCAAATAGACACAGCTAAACTACTTGCATTTTACCTTTCTCTCCCCAGCAGCACAACTGACAGAAACGCACAAGGGAATGGTGACATACAGCAGATGTCTTTCATATAGTGTGGGAATGGCTCATCATCCAACCATACTGCTCTTAACTTGTAACTGTGATGATCGACTTAAGTGGCAAGCATCTATACGCCTTTATTGCAATCTGCCTGCTAGGTAGGTTAAGCAGACTCCAGCAAAGACATAGAACACATCTAAATGTATATGCTTAGCTTTGCTTATTGGTAAATGGAGCATATCAATGCAGTAGACGGCGCCAGTGGCTCCTCTTGTCTCAATATGGCAACAGGAACTAATAAAATGGTCCTATATGGAGATAAATGTCATGACACGCATACAAAAACGTGGAAGAACTGGAACATCCACCCCAGACTGGAACGCTATCCTGCTGGCCAACAAGATGCCACTCTGAATGAGACAAGTGATATATGTTTTGTGACTGTACATCGAGGTGGTGCCAAGTTGTGATACTGTCAATGAAGGGAGGGTGGAAAGTATCCCATTACATTGCTGGTGGTAAATGATGATCAGTGCATAAGCGGGAATGAGCTGGGATGCGAGATGTAAGGTCCAGGCAATTTTGCAGTTGAAGGTACCAGGTGATCGGACCACAACCACAGTGAGTTGCGTTAATACACCTTATTAATATTTTTATAAATATAATATAATCAAGTTATGGTTGACTGTTTGTTAACTAAATGTTAACGGCTCGTTTTACTGAATATTTATTTGTAGAACATGCAGAAACACATCCATGCAGTAAATATTAAACTTCTGTAATGTTATTTAATTGAATTTATGCACTGAATTTAAAATCTAATAAGGAGCTATTACAAAAACATACAATTTAAAAAATAAAAATTGGCTCTGTGAGGTAACTTCCAGTACAGTGCATCATGTGTAGGGGACGTTCCTGAAATATTAAAGAGACAGGACTCTTTATCTCAGCTTTCAATGTAGACCTATCAGGCTGCATTTTCCCATCTTATTGTACATTGTAATTTTTGTTGCACCTCAGATGCTGCAATGCAGGTACGATATGGGCTGTTTGGAATGCAACAAACTTTATTCAAGACAAAAAATTGCCTCTGTTGGGATCTTAGAGGGTTTTGTTCATAACATGGACAATGGCACCCTGTGTTTATATTTCAATGGACAATACAGCTATGAACAATGCTACGGGATCCATGTATGCAGCAGGGAATTATTCTAGCTTTTCTGAGTCTCATTGAAGATCCTTTAATGCAAAAGGTATTGTTTGATGTAGCTTTGATTGATTCCTAAGTGAGGAGCACAGACAGCAGTACGGTATTAAGCCAAAGAGTCATTACTTGCATACATTACTCGGTCCGTTTTCTTTCTTCGGCCACAGATATAGATAGGTAAAAGCATTTAACAACTGAAGGCACATTCCATGATCATGTAAGGCGAGCGCTGGGCCAGTGCCACAAGGTGGAAGGAGCACGGCGAGTCTGTATATGGAAATGTTAGGCAAACTCTTTTTTTTAATTCTTTTTTTTTTTGCCAGAGCAGTGTTTCGCATAAATGTCTTGAGGGCGCAGAAACCAGTTCCTCATGCTTCTGCGAACAGATGGGAAGAGGAATAATTAATCAAACTAAAGTCCTCTCATAAAGGAGGATGCTAAATAACTTTGCACACCAACATACTATGTTTGGATCCTCTCAAAATATCCCTTGGTATCTGTGCCAACATCGCACAGGTCTGTGCGCCTGGGGCCAGCATGGATTACTGTTCTGAGCGCAGCAGAGGTACATTGTGCCAATCCTTGCCTAGTCACTGCAGTTCCTCTATTTTTATATCGGCGTCCGGCTCCTGAACAAGGAATAATATAAAACAACCCATTACACAACTAAATAATCGACATTACAAATATTCGCGTGAATGACAATAAAATATTTCCCAAGGCTTATCAATGGACGTTTTATGGTTGTGATTATTTCTCGGAGTATATTTCCACAGGATGGTATTGTATCCGCGGATTTTCTTTATTACATGTGACAAATGCAATCTGCCCCGTGCTGTTAAAACATGTTGCTTTCAAAATACATTTGACTGCCATTGAGGCAATGCCACCATCCCCAGATTTTTAAAACTGTGCTAGCCCTGAATGTATTTACACGTTTTCCACACTGGTACAATTAACAATAATGATGAATGAAAAACATCGCATAAACTGAAGTTGTTCTTAAACAGGGACATCTGGAGGATTATGGGGGCCCGGGGCCGAACATATTTTGGTGGCCCCTGTTCGGAACAGCTTTGCATTTATGATCCAATTTCAGCTCTGTTATGCCGTCATTGGCTAGGTCACCGACAGCGCACAAGCGCACTTGTTCAAATTCTAAAGTTGTAACATCTAATATTCCGGGATAGTAATGAGCATTTTCAATATTGTAACACAGCAGCAGCTCACGGATATTACTGCAAATAATGTCTGTGACACCCTCCCATTTCTCATAGGTGAGTCCTGTTTTGATCTAAGAGAAACCTTTTTATGGATGTTGCATTAAACACACACATTTCACTGCAAAATGTCAGTAACAGACACTCGCACATCACTCACATTAAGAATAAATTAAAGGGAAACAGTATTAAAAACCATCTGTTTGAGAATTATTCAAGGTCATCAGGGCAAGTTTCTCTGCAGAACAGGACTGGCACTATCAAGGGGGGCCCTAAACGCCTAGGGCCCTGGGCCAGAGCCCACTTTGCCCATGCCTGGAAACGTCTCTGTCTGTAAGGTGTGGCCACAAGTAACATAATATGACTGTTCCAAATCGTATTTAATGGATATGACACCTCAGTGAAAAATATGCACCTTTCAAACATAAATGCTGGTGGGAAATGGCAGATTTCAAACACAGGTGAACACTACCTAGTGAATACATGGTATAAAATGTCCATGACAAGTACGACCCACTTATACCTCCCTAGATAAGCTGACATGAATACTGCTTAAAGGCAAAAGGTAAGGGATCATTATCTGTCATGCAGTGTTGGCAGACAAGTGGATAGCTAAGAGAGTTAACAAAGGGTTGGACCCGTATAGCTCTAAGCCAAATGGAGAGAAAAGATCTCAGTAGACTGGTTCAAACTTGGAGGGTAAGGGCCAGGGCGATTGCCAAGGGTCCAAAGGAGGAACGAGGAAGAAAATGAATTGAGTTCCTAGTCAGCTACAAAAGGATAAAATAGATCAGGGAGGTTCCTCTAAATCCAAAGGGATTACTTGTCAGAGGAATAACAAGGATTGCCACTACAAAAAGAACTATCAGGTACAAGTACTTGTACCAGCAGCATCCATTACAGTGATTGTGTTGACTATGGTAAGGGGACCTAACAGGGCTCAGTGGCATTCAACCTAATAACAATGGACATTTGAGAAATGAATACAGGTGCTCTAAAGCACATGCATACAAATACTATGGGATCTATATTTGAAGCGGGTGTCAGTAGGAGGAAACTTACTGCCCTTAGGGATACAGATGCTTACAGGGCTGCCATTGAGTTGAAGATTCTCAAACCCGGGGAGGTTCTACATGGTACCAATGCACAGGCTTGGTAGTCAGTGGGGGTGAAATGGAGTACCCGATTGCCCAAGTTGAAGTTTAAATCAATTACAATGAGGTAGTGGTCGATGTAGGGATGTGAGAGGTAGAAGGTGCAGGATGTATCTTAGGCAACAATTTGGTTGTCCCTGGTTTAGTAACAGAACCAGAACCTTACATGGCTTGCGCCATGTTAGATGTTTCGACCCTGAGTACAGACTGCATATCAGCCTTAGAAAGAGACCGGGACAATCCCCGAATTGTAAGAACAAGTGAAGAGTAGTGAGGGAATTAGGGCAGACTCTGAGAAGCCAGAGGCTGTGGCACCGTCACCTCTGCTACACAGAACAAGCATTTACAATGCAATAGGTCTCGCATTGACGCGAGTTTGAGCTATTGGCATTGCAAATAACAATGCCTTTTATTTTTGTTTTCTTTTTAAAAACCTAAATAAAAGGCATTGTAATTTACAATGCCAATAGCTTAAACTCACGTAACTGCGAGACCTATTGCATTGCAAATGCTTGTTTCAGTAGGCAGGGGCTGTCCCAGCCCTGGTACAGTGTGACAGCTAATTAACAGACACAGATTTTGTTCCCCACCCCTTCCTCCTTAGGAGCTGAGGGAAGCACTGTTAATGTGCTGTAGAGACACTGAAAATGGTATGTGGGGAGGCCTTTGTGCACTCTGCAGGTGAGCAATGTAATTAACTTGGCCCAGCAGGGTGGCAAAATGCCTGGGCTATAATCCTGAGCTGAGCCAGAGAAATATGAAATTCTGGAGGACCCATAAGATGTACATATATCTTCTGGGGACTTGCATATTTGAACTGGGCGCACTCTTTTGACCCCATTTGATATCTTGCTGGACTTTGTAGGCCAAGGGGAAACGAAACTACACTGTAAGGCACAATTCCCCCTATGTGTATAACTGCAGATGGAACAGTAAACCATACTGACTTTACCTATGAGTGCCAGTCAAGTGCCCCTTACACTAGCCGTGTTGCAGCAGCCTTATCTTAAAAGGCGGACACTGGCGGGAAACACGCACAGTTCATTTACTGTGTGATTACAGTGGGTTAGACACAAGTAGTGTGATTCACCCACAGTAAAAAGTCCAAAACTGGGTTATCACAAGCATTTACAATGCAATGGTCTCGCCTTTTGCATAATAAGAGGGAAACGAGTGGAACAGAGGACAGAAAGGCACAAAAAAAGAGTGGAAAACGAGTGGCACAGAGGGCAGAAAGGCACAGAGGGCAGAAAGGCACAATAACGAGTGGCACAGAGGGCAGAAGGGCACAAAAGACGAGAGGAGCAGAGGGCAGAAAGGCACAAAAAAACGAGTGGAGCAGAGGGCAGAAAGGCACAAAAACGAGAGGAGCAGAGGGCAGAAAGGAACAAAAAAAGAGGGAAAACGAGTGGAACAGAGGACAGAAAGGCACAAAAAAAGAGGGAAAAACGAGTGGCGAAGATCCCTTTCGACCCCACAGCTAGAAATAGTGCTGTAGGAAGGAAATGTGTGAGTTAAAGGTGTTGAAAAGCAGGAAGAACGCCTTGTTTCAAGTGCAGATCCCGCCACACCCCCTTAGGCTGCACAGAGCTCTAGAAAAGTCCAGGTAGCCTTGCGGAAAACAGAGGATTGTGGACACAGTCTCCCTACTATGCTTCGGGGTTGTAACTGCTAACTCCTCCTCTGCTTCCCCATCCGGAAGAGGTGCTAAATAGAGGAGTACATTTGTGGAAAAGTTAAAATAGATGCAAAGGAGGGCAGACATAAATTTCCCAATACCCCACCCGCTGGTGATAGGGCTGCTGCACTGCCAAGAGAACACGTGAGGCATCAGACAGACTGGGGCACGCCCACACCATGGCACTGTACTTCATAAAACAGCCCTCTGCCGGGACAACCACTTACCCAAAGGCATCAGAATATCTTCAGCGATCGCAAGGTGCATGGAGGAGGGAGTATAACTTTAGTTCGGAGTGTAACTCACGACTTATCACCTATAATAGAGAACCGACAACAGTCCGCTCTCGCGCTTGGTTTGTGCTATAAGACTTTCTGTCGCTTTGTAAGAAATGTAGTAGCAGCTTTTTAACATTACGAGGCCCCGTCCTACTTTGGGGGTTCGGGGATTGGCTTCCGTGTAGGCTTCTCTTTGAAAGCCGTCCTACTTTGGGGGTTCGGGGATTGGCTTCCGTGTAGGCTTCTCTTTGAAAGGTGAGGCCCAGCCTCGCCACTCGCTAAAGAGTGCTGTAGCTCAGACACCTTGTTTTCGGCGCAGTCACTCTACCGGGTCTGCAGGAATAATCAGGATCCGGCAGGTTTTATTACTCGCTCCCTAATTCACAGGTTGCTTACAGCCACATACCCTTTTCTGGAACACTAGCGACCATCTCAGCCCTCACAATTAATGGTGTTTCGTTCTTCTGACAGCAGGCACCACGCCCGCTGTTATTTCCAATCCTCAACTGCTGGCCCTTGTCCTGTCTAATGCAATAGATTTGCCCTGTCTTGCTGTCGAATGTTAGAGAAATGTTTTCAGAGACAAAGTACGCCGCAACAGGGCACCCACAGTAAGCATGTCTAGCACCTCATGATACCACCCCCCCAATGACAAAGAAGAGGTGAAAGGGACGAGAACTACATTAAATCATGTGGTTTCCCTATTGCAAGGCGGTGGATGGGAAACAGTGCCTGGATTTCAGTGGGGATAGTCTTACAGTGAGAGAATTCTAAAATGTTTTTAATTTGTCTGCCCATGCAAAATATGTTATTGTAGGTAAAATATACTGTGGTATAATAAGAGCTCAACTGATTGAGGGGGCATAGCATGAAAATAGTTTTTCCTTGGTCTTTTTTGCATTTTGCTATAAAGGGGGCGTGGTTGAACCAATGGGAAGCGGACTGCTGCATGCCAAGAGTGGGAAATCGACTGGGGGGATGAATGAGCTATTTGACAAAGAGCTTTGCAAGTGGACATGGTGCTCATGCGTCTTGATTTTAGAAGCAGTTGATAGCTATTTAGTGGTTTTGCTACTACGTTATTTTGTAATTTTGGATGGGGCGTTGGGACCCGAGCCAGGCACAGGTGTATTATTAAATGTAAATCAGAAAGTTTTTAAGTAACGGACTACCAAAGGTAGGGGCTCTTAGAAGGTAGGGCGGGTGGTAAATCGCCATCAATGATAGTAAGGATGCACCACCCATCATCTGTAGGAGGCAAGGAAGAAAAGTATGGATCCTTTTACTGGTGGGATGACTGATCAAGGGTCGTGCGGGGGAGTGGGGTCTGTATAGTGGAGTAGTGACTAACCAGGGGTAAGAGAAGCAGCTAGGCAGGCGATGTGGCATCTATAGATGTAGCATGGATGTCAACATTTCAGAAAAGTGAAGTGGAACATTTTAAGGAAATACTCGGAATAATGTATTTTCCTCATTGACTTTTACTGTATCGGGCAATTTCAGGCAGGATACAGACAAAATTAAAACCTTTTTTACTTACAAAACCGGGAGTCTGGCCTGAATTAGGTCTAATGGCATGTATAATGTAGCTAGGGAGGGGGTGGGGGGGGGGGGGGTAGTCCAGCAGTTGTGCCCCTATGTTAGGGACATCTGTTGTGAGTAGAGGACGATAACTCCGAAATCGGATCGCGCTGTCGTTATGAACCCTCCTCACGCTGAACTCATATTCAGGCACTGTTGTGGTACATCCTTGGACCTACGTACCCTATCAGCCCCCAATGTTCCGGGCGCGGGAGGGGGCTGGGCCTTGCCTGGGTAATGTTTATGTGTTGCCTCATACAAACCTGAAAGGCAGAACATCCTGGGATCCGGGCGTTGCTGCTCGTAAGCGGCAGCCAGTGCGGCCAATGCGAGAGTGAGGACGTCAAGGAGGCAGCCAGTGGCAAGCCGGAGCGGTAGGTGTGGGTGGGGCCTGTGGATTGTGTAATGCTAGGCTGCGCTCCTCTAGGTCTGACGGCCATGTTGGATTTTTGTGGTGAGGAGGAGAATGTCAATGGAGCTCGATGGGCCGCAAAGCAAGGGTCTAGGGGCTCATTTTTAAACTCTACCCCATTTCGGGGAGCTCTTGCCTTCTGACTCTTAAAGAGTTACTGTGGCGGTCTGAACGGCCCATTCATTTCCTGGAGTCACATTCCGGGGTTCCCACCTCAGGATATAAATGCATATTTTCAAAATATTCGGCCTCTCCAAAAACAAGCTAGAATTAAGTAATAGTAACACCTACTCGCCTCGCATTTCACTTGTAATAAGATACTATTCCCGAAGATGTCGCAGGAGGTAGATAAACTCAACCAAAATGAACAGTCTATATAACGTTAATAAGTGACACTCCTTTCCAATTGCAACTAGAATATACAAAGAAAAAGTTAATAGCGATCCACCATCGAGATTCATTTAATACTTACGTGTAATTAAAACATTCCCCGTTTACTGCCACCCAGTACCTTCGGAATATACACATTCACCTGAGAAAAACGTGTATCATCTTCCTGATAAATTTAATATACACATTTAATTATGAAACATTGATAGCATCTTTACGACTACAAATCATTGGCAAAGTCTGCAATACCCAGGCTATAGAGCATGATTCAAAGGCAATGGATGAGCCAATAGTCTCAAAGGCGAGACCTATTGGCTTTGCCAATGCTTGTTGTACAGGGGGGGGCGGCGGCGGTGGCGAGGTGTGAGCGCGCGCGTTAGGCAGCCGCGGATGTGGTGAGGGGGGGTCGGCAGCGGCGGGGTGTGTGCGCACGTGTGTCTGTGTGCGTCTGCGCAAGCGCGTCTCAGAAGCGCGTCCACAGACCCCGACCCCAATCGCTATCGCTGCGCGTGCCCCGGTCTGTCTCCCTTGAGAGGCATCTCGGCGACAATAGGTCTCGAGAGCGAGACCTAAAAAGGAATAGGCATTGCATTAGACTAGATGTTGGGGGACTTCAACAGCTGCAAGAGGACCTACCTGGGAGGAGTTCTACCGGGCACCATTTGAGCGTCCTATACTTGAAGGACGGTGGAAGGAGACCCTGGAACAGGTCAACAAGTAACTGGTTATAAGGTATTATGTTGACTAGGAGGACAGAGTGCTGTAGTATGAACCAGTGTATACAGAGCCAGATGTTAGCTTGAGGCTAGCAGTTCCCTTAGTGCAAAGGAATTTTCTAATATCACTGGCACACTAAATGCCTTTAGCAGGTCACTCCGGCATTAAAAGACCAAGTACAAGTTGGATTCATTGTTCCATTGGCCAGGGATGTGTCGAGACAAAGAGAGGTTCGGTAGAACCTGTCCCATTTGCCAACCATTTGTTAAGACAGGAAGTAAGACCAAAGTAGGGTGCCCCTGCCAATAATAGATATTCCATTAGAGTAGGTAGGCAATGACATTGTTAGTCTATTTGACCCCCCTCAGCAACAAGTCCATCTTGGTTGTGGTGGGTAATACCAGCAGGTGTCCAGAGGTGGTGCCTCTGAGGAGCACGACGGCTAAAGTAGCAGCCAAGGTACTGATGGGAATCTTTTCAAAGGATGGATTTTCAAAGACTGTGATTTCCGACTGGGTATTACTTTGTGTTCTTTTATGTACAACAGATGCGGGAACAAGCTGGTGTGACCTACCATTTCTCCACAGCACCACAACTGCAGACCAATAGGTTGGTAAAAAGGTTTAATAATTCCCTTAACAGCATGATTGGATCTCTGCCAGAAATCCTTATGTGAAAGGGGGATCTTGCATGGTGAACAGGCAGGTATCCATGCTCTGAGTGCATGTTTTTCATTTGGTCTAATCTAGCATGTGCGCAGAAAACTATGCCTGGCCCTAGTAATGGGAGGTCCAGAACCTGTACTGTAATCTGAAGGGGTGAACCAAGCATGCCCTGCTTGTTGGTACTGGACTACTGTCCATACCCTGAAGGCATAATTTAAAGGGGGTGGCAGCATACCATATTTTATAAATCAGTAGGATGACCATAAGTTTTACTATGAGTCAAAACGAAGCAAGCCTACTGGCTCCTGTCATGTAAAGTTCTGCTGTTATGTGGAACCCAGAACCTTGCACTTTCATTCCATATGCATGTCCAGTGCATGTATGTGCAGTAAATGTATAGCATATGCACAGTAGTAAAACTCTGTGTGTAGTGAGATTTTAAGAACTAGGACCAGTACAATTCATTTTGGATACCCATTTTTCAGCACAGCAGAAGATGGATAATGTGTATAGTTTCCACAAGACAGTAGAAGTGCATTGCATGCATTGCTTTGGCTGGAGATCCAGAAACGGAAGTGAGAAGAATAGAGACATGGCTATCATTAGAAATCCAATGATGACCTGGTTAGAAAAGGGTTGCCATCTGTTATTGATAGAGTGAGTGGTAGAATTCTGAGTTTCTGTTGTTCAAGATGAGGAAGTTTCTAAGAAGGGGCTGCCCTTTTTAGGTCTCGCCTAGCAGCGCGCATGCGCTGCTCTGCGAAACATATTGTAAGGGGGCTTCAAAAAGCTCCCCACACGCTCGTGCGTGTGTGGCCTATTGCTTGCGGTTAGCCACATGGGCGCCATATGTTTTGAATTATCATGCCCAGACATGGACGCGATAATTCAAAACATATGGCCTGGTGCTCGCTCTCGCGCGCACTGGCTTGTTACGAACAGAAATCAAACCAGCACGAGTGCAGAAGCCCCATCGCCACTGAACACAAACAATATTGCTGAAAATGTCCACATGAGGGCGCTGTTGGTCCTTTTATGGCCGCTTTCATAATCATTTACTGCATTTAAGACTCCAGTTGTGGTTGTGAATTTTAATAGTTCTCCAGAGCAAGCCTCACCATCTCACCCAGTGACCTTTGACCACCTGGGACATATGCGCAGGGGGTAACTTAAAATGCGAAAGGCAGCCTTCTTTGCAGCGAATTAGCTTAAGATTACTTTTTGAGCCAGCGGGCACAATAGCTGGGTGAGGTTTCCGGGTGTCATCTTTCGCTGCTTCCTTGTTGGCATGTAAGCCTATCTACCAACTCACATTAATTCATACAAAATGTAAATTATACCTGGCAATACACTTGGGAGTGAATAAAAAGCAACAGAACAAGAACAGAAGCACGAGAACACAGACAGCATTGATACTTGTATTGTAGAACACGCTTTGTAATCACTGGACCATTCACCAACAGGCACCAGCCCCCCACTAGCCTTGTTTCAGGAGAGGAGTAAGTGTTTTAGTTGACTGGAACAACCCATGCAAACAGGCCTTGTTTTCTTTGAGGAAGCGTTGGCCTGGAGACCCTAAGTTGGTAGGAAAAACGTGGCACACGTGGGTCTTACTAATTTTTTCATTAAGACCATCCAAATTCTTTCAGGGTTTGCTATTATGCATACTTTTCACGTAACTGTTGTTTTAACCCGTTTTGATGTCAACGGAGGTGAGGCCTTTATGTGATGCTGAGAACAACAATTTTTCTTACTTGAATGTGCTTGGGCACATACTACTGATGGTACCGTAAAGCAACATGCTTTCTTCTGGAATCTGTCCACCTGCCTGTCTTTAGAAAATAATTACATAATTCATCTTATGAACACAGACCCTGCAGTTTCTATCTCATTGTGACCGACACAAATCGATTCATATATGCTTTACAATCTAGATAAATCCTACTCCTTCGTGCATCAATTGCATTGTTATATTGTAAAAAACAAATTGGCCTATGCTAACACAGAATAATGTTTGGCCTTGCATAAATGGATTCCTTACTATGAGGCACTCTACCTACCACATGCCATCTCAAGAACGACCCTTGAGCCTGCTTTCAGGTAGGCTGCTCCCCACGCCGCACAGCACCACCTGTGTGTCCGTGTCTTTCTGCCAGCTGCTGCCACTGCTGTAAGTTCGCCGCCCCTCCTTGCTTCAGCCTTTGTAATTTGTGCCTGCTCCTGTAATATTGTTAACTGCATTTCTGTTTAGTTGTCTTTTTCCCTATTTGCCTTATTTTCTGTTTTTCACTGTTATTGCTGTCCCCCGTTTGCCTTCTGTACCCCCGCCCGCTCGTTTCCTGCCGCTGCTTCCCCTGCGGCCCCACTCCCCTGCTCGCCCGTTCGCTGCCCCGCTCCCGCCTCCCACCTCCTCTTATATGACGGACGCTGTGCAGCCGCGTGCCTTTGGTGTGCCGCCCAGCGCCAGACGCCCAGGCCCGGTACCGCCACGATGCCCATCTCCGCTACGATGCCAGCACCCTCCACGCACTCAACACCGAACGATCACACACCTGCTTCCTGGCCGCCCCGAAACGCACACAAGGACCCTTCTCCTGCCGGAACTGCAGCTTCACCAGCATCCGATCCGCCAATCCACCACAGATGCATCTTACTCAACACCTGTTTCACCCGCAAACACGCCGTTGAACTATGGGACCTACTCGATTCCACCTCCCCAGACGTCGCCTTCCTGACGGAGACCTGGAAAACCCCTCCTCGGCACCCAACATCGTCATAGCCATCCCTGACGGCTACAAGATCACCCGCAGGGACCGCACCAACGGAACAGGAGGAGGAATCGCCATCGTCCACAGGAACACTCTCAGAGTCTCGACCAGCACCGACGACACCCTCAGCACCGCCGAACAACTGTACTTCCAGATCTACACTGATCCCAACACCATCCTCAGAGGAACCCTCGTATACAGACCCCCTGGACCCCGGCCACAGTTCAGCGACTCCATCGCCGACTTTGTCAGTACGCACGCCCTCACCTCCACAGACTACATCCTCCTACGGGACTTGAACTTCCACCTCAAGAACAACAACGACACCAACTCCACCACCCTGATTGACAACCTCGCCAACCTTGGACTCGGACAGCTCGTCACAACACCCACCCACTCTGCCGGCCACACGCTTGACCCCATCTTCTCCACAAGCTCCCACGTCTCCTTCAGCCACACCACCGAACTCCACTGGACCGACCATCGCTGCATCCACTTCACCTTCCGGAAACCTACCACGCACCACCGCACTCAACAGATCCTCCGCCCCTGCTGGAGCAAAGTCACCGAAGACCAGCTAAACACCACCCTCGCCTGAAGCCCACCCGACGATCCCACCCCCCGACACCGCCGACCGCAACCTCAGACAGTGGATCGACGACTGCGCCAACACTCTCGCCTCGATCAAGAAACCCTCCAACAGACACACCAACAAGAAAGCCAGCTGGTTCACCGCGGACCTCCAGGCCTCCAAGCAAACCTGCCGAAAACTAGAGAAGAAATGGCACCAGACAGCCACACAGCCCATCCGCAGACACCACCACCTCATCAGATCCGCCAAAAGGACCTCCTTCAAAGACCGCCTAGACAACAACGCACACAACAGCAAAGAGCTCTTCAACATCGTGAAGGAACTCTCCAACCCCAGCTCCAACACCAACGACATCCCACCTTCGCAAGACCTGTGCGACTCCCTTGTCACCTTCTTCCATCGCAAGATCGCAGACATCCACGACAGCTTCAACACCCTGACCGTCCCGACCGCCACCGAGACCTCCGACCTCACGGCCACCATCCACACCGACCCCCTGCTCACCTGGACCAACATAAACGACGAGGACACCATCAAAATCATGAGCACCATCCACTCCGGCTCTCCATCAGACCCATGCCCACACCACATCTTCAACAAAGCAAGCGCCACCATCGCACCCTATCTCTGCAAGGCCATCAACATCTCCTTTGAGACCGTGACCTTCCCAGAGAGCTGGAAGCACGCCAAGATCAATGCCTTACTCAAAAAACCCAAGGCTGACCCAAAGGACCTCAAGAACTTCCGACCCATCTCCCTGCTCCCGTTCCCGGAGAAGGTCATCGAGAAGACAGTCAACAGACAACTGACCCGCTACATCGAGGAGAACAGTATCCTGGACCCGTCCCAGGCCGGGTCCCGCAGCAACCACAGCACCGAAACTGCCCTCATCGCCGCCACCGATGACATCAGGGACCTGCTGGACAACGGCGGAACCGTGGCCCTCATCCTCCTGGACCTGTCAGCCACCTTCAACACTGTCTGCCACCGCACTCTACGCACATGCCTCCACAACGCAGGGATCCGAGACAAGGCACTGGAATGGACTACCTCCTTCCTCTCCGGCAGAACCCAGAGCGTCCGCCTCCCCCCTTTTTGGTCCGAAGCCACCAAGATCATCTGCGGCGTACCCCAAGGTTCATCCCTCAGCCCCACATTGTTAAACATCTACATGGCACCGCTCGCTCACGTCGCCCGACTGCACGACCTCAACATCATCTCCTACGCCGACCACACCCAGCTGATCCTCTCCCTCACCAAGGACCCCCTCACCGCCAAAACCAACCTCCACGAAGGAATGAAAGCCGTCGCCGAGTGGATGAAAAACAGCCGTCTGTAGCTGAAGACGGAAGTCTTCATCCTCGGCTCCACCCCCTCAGCCTGGGACGACTCCTGGTGGCCGACCGCACTGGGAGCAGCACCAACACCCACCGACCACGCACGCAACCTAGGGTTCATCCTCGACTCAACACTCTCCATGACCAAGCAAGTCAACGCTGTCTTGTCCTCCTGCTTTAACACCCTCCGCATGCTCCGCAAGATCTACAGGTGGATCCCCACCGAAACAAGAAAAACGGTCACCCAGGCCCTCGTCAGCAGCAGGCTAGAATACGGAAACGCCCTCTACGCAGGAACATCGGCCAAACTCCTGAGACGACTGAAACGCATACAGAACACCTCTGCACGCTTGACCCTAGACATCCCTCGCCGCAGCCACATCACACCACACCTGAGAGACCTGCACTGGCTTCCCGTCAACAAGAGGATCACCTTCAAGCACCTCACCCACGCACACAAAGCACTCCACAACACCGGACCGGCATACCTCAACAGACGACTCACCTTCTACACCCCAAACCGCCAGCTCCGCTCTGCCGACCTCACCCTTGCCACCATCCCCCGCATCTGAAGAACGACCACCGGCGGCAGATTGTTCTCCCACCTCGCCGCCAAGACCTGGAACACCCTCCCCATCCTCCTACGGCAGACCCAGGACCTACTAACCTTCAGGAGGCTACTCAAGACCTGGCTATGCGAGCAGTAGCAGCACCCCTCTCCCCCCAGCACCTTGAGACCCTCACGGGTAAGAAGTGCGCTTTATAAATGTTCTGATTGATTGATTGAAGAAGGAAATATCTTTCCTCAGTGTGTGGAATGTATGAATGGCCCAGAATGGTACTTTGCACACGGATCTCTTTCATAATCTAATACAAACCTGTACCACCCTCACAATCTGCCAAATATGGAAGGTTTACTTGGCATTCCCAGCTCCAAGGTAAATGTCTGACTTGGTGTGTAGTTTATACATGTTACAGCCAAAAGGGGCTTCCTTCATTGACCCACCTGAACTGTGTGCTGCAGCTGAGCTGTTGCATAATAGAACAACCATTGGCATAGCCAATAAGTCTTGCTTTTGGGTCCTTATAAGTATTTAGTTACGCAGCACAATATCCATGGTGCAACAACATCAACTGTTGCATGGCTAAACACTTATAAGGTCCCAAAGGCGAGACCTATTGGCTATGCCAATGCTTGTTTCGGTCGGTTATTATTGCTTCAAGAAGGCAGATGCAGATATCTCGAACTTCAATTTACCCTTGTTTTGGATACTCCTGCTTGAAGCCTGCATCACGTCTACATGCTGTAAGAGCCATCACCTTCCTCAAAGACTTTGGTGGTCTGGCAGAAAATTACATTTGAAAGAGAATCTGCTTAAACTGGCTCTGAATCTGGTTTCGGCTGGTTTTCTTAGTGGATCCACATCCCATCTGGAAAATGAGTATAAAAGAAGGACCCAAACCATGGCATTTTACTCCTGGTCCAAGTTCTTCTTGTAGAAAACACAGGAGAGAGAAAGGGATTTCACAAGTTGTAAGGGAATACTCCTGGTCTCTTTTAAGGTAAAGTACACAAACAACTGGAGGAGTAAACCCAAGAGACAACGCAATGTCTCCGCAGTGTTGGGAGTGGTGCACAAGAAGGGAAATGTTCCTTTCTTAGGAAGACCCCTCACTCACCAACCTAGTTGGTGACATGCTTCATCATTGGGGTCCCACCCGAATGGCCGAATGCCATCCGGGTGTGCTTCGACACCTGATTACAGTAAAGCAGGTTAATTCTTGTTGTGCAAGTGAGTGAAAGGTGGTTTAAAAATTGGCCAGATTTAACTCACTAAAAATGCTTTATTCTGGAGCAACTGGACAATATTAAAAATGTTGGTGAGATGCCGTTCTTGATTAAATTTACCGTCGGTATCTTTAAAGTGAAAAAATGTGCAAAAAAGTGCAGAAAAAGGTCTACATGTTTCAACCTGAAAATTGATAGTACCAGGTTCGTCAGGACCAGTGAACGTGACACGGGCGGTATACACTCGCTAAGGTGTACCCTGCCCTTGATCACTGTAACCTAACCGAGTACTCACGGAGGTGCACTTTACAATCTAGAGACTACATTACAGCTACTTATTGCGTTTGTTTGTCATTATATGTTTGTCTTTACAGATTTTCTCCTTTCAACGAATCGGACAAAAGGATGCCTGACCGTGAGTACTCGGTTAGGTTACAGTGATCAAGGGCAGGGTACATCTTAGCGAGTGTATACCGCCCGGGTCACGATACAATCATACGGTCCACTGTGCTTGACTCCTCCTCATCTACTGATATTATCCTTAAAGCAATCCAGACATTCCACACTGCTCTTGAAAACAGGAGAGGTGGACGGGCCTTCCTTTTTAAGAAATTGGATTATTATTTGGGGTTGGTGACTGCTCACCTCAAGGAATAATCCCAACTCTTGTCAGGGTGATCCTTTAAAGACTCCAAATGAACCAAGCCAACTCCCTTGGTCGCTATGACACATAGCAGACAGGCTTAACTTAGGGCAATGTGTAAAGCATTTATGCAGTACGAAAACAGTAATGTCAAAATACCAAACAATAAAAATCCCAAAACGAATTGGAAAAATAGAGTAAAATGTAATTAAAAGAATGACAATCAAATGACAAAAATCCAATAAGGGGAACCTGAGAGATGAATTGTTAAAGTTTTAAATAGAAATAGCGCCAAGAAGAAGGAAAGCACCAATAACTGTCAATGGTCATGGTAGACTAGGACCTAAGCTCGAGTTCTGGCTCACCACACAGGTGCACAGGTTAGATAAACCAACCAGGTTTGTCCATATCAAAATGTTTACCTTCTCACTTAGTCTTTTAAGTCACAACTTTTCAGGGTTTCTGGAGCAGCTCCTCTGAGTCACTTCCAAGTCTCCTAGACATCAGAGGCAGCACCTGAGGGGACAGGAACCACTTCAGCAGAGGCCAACAGCAAGGTCCAGTCCAAGTCCAGTTGCAACTGGTCAGTTGGACACCCCCATGGGAAAGTCCTCTTGCAGTTTGTTGTGTCCCTGTGGCCACAAAGATGGTCAGCCAACTGACCTCTGGAGTCCACTTCTAAGCCCTGGGTCCTTCGGGACTCCTTCAGGACCTCTCAGGTAACAATCAGCATGTCTAGTCCTCTTTTGTTCTTCTGGAGGTCCAGAAAATATTCTGCCAAAGTGCCTTCCTGGGTGCCCCATTTATGCCTGGCACTAGCCAGGCATAAATGAGTGATTCCTGGGCACTCCCTAACCAATATGATAAAAGTTCCTAGAGGCAACCCTACCCACTTTTACAGTAGTTCCTGTTTATCAAGGCCCAAATGCCATGTGCAGGGCATTTTCAAGATGGCAAAAGTCTTCCGCCAAACTAAACTTGGGTTGTGACGGTTGTGGGTCTGTATGGGAGTGCTACACGGTAATAACTTGTGTCCTCCTGCATCCAACACTAAAATCCAAGCAGCACTTTACCCATAACAAACCCAAAGACAGAAGTCTGGTAGGACAAAGGTAGGGTCCTATAGCATCCAGAGAGGGGAAACACACAAATTGTCCTGGCATTCTGTTTTCTTCCTTTGAAATCCACTAATGTGTTACACATGCCTCAAACAGGTCTGGCAGGCAGGATTTGACACAGTGGTGTGAAAAAGGATGCCCACAGTCCCTACTCTGAAGATTCTGCAGAGATCACCCCAATATGTAGCTCCAGGGAAGAATTTCACACTTTGTTCACACATCATTCGAGAATGAGCACAGGTTGAGAGTTAGCAGATGCCAATTCTAATTAGTCTTCTGAAAACAGAGCAGTAAAGGTTAATTTTCTAAAAGTTATTTTTCCTTAATATTTATTTTTAAAAATCCAAGTTCACCATTTAATTGGATTTTAAATAACTATTAAAAAAGTGGTTTCGTTATTTTACTAGCTAGTCCCTTTCCTGCATTATAATTATTAGTATTTGAATCTTGTACACAGCTAGGCCTACCATAGTGAAAATAGCTTTTAAGGCATTGTCACAGTAAGGATATGGACATCAATGTTCTACCAGTCCTAGCTTTTAAACACAATCCGCCCAGGCTTGTGGGTTACAATGCCTACATAGATGTGACATCATAACACTCAAACAGGAGTCATTACCCATCAAGAAGGCTTATTTCAACAGATCGCACCGTAGTATTTACACTGCAGCAGTCAGGCTACATAGGGCTTTAGCCATGTCTGCACTGTCACTGCAGTGGATGACACAATAGGTCCAACTGTATCATTTAACTTCCAAGCCCTGGGTGCACTTCCTACACCATATACTAGAGACTTATATGCAACATAAATGTCCCATTCAGGAATAAGCCAATTTAACCACGTTTAAAGGGTGAGCAAAGGAACTTTATTCTTGGTAAGCGGTGTAAAGGGCATAGAGTACTAAAACCAGTAAAAATAGGGTCCAGTAAAAGGTAAAAAATCTGGCGTGGCCACGCACAAAAGGTAGATTTCCTACACCATTGATATATTTCTCCTCTGTCAGAATCTTAACAACATGGTCCACAAAGACACTGAAGCTGAAACTTGAATCTCTGACTTAGAATAGGCTGTCAAACATGTACAAACAACTGGAGTTCAGCTCACTGTAATGTCAAAAGCTATGGAAGACCGCATGGAAGAGACTAATGGAAGGACAAGGCAAAGCAACCTGCACCACATGGACTTTCCAGCTTTCCAGAAAGAAGGGTGTGAGATACATCAAACAATTCCTTAAGAGCTGGCTAAAATTCATCCATACCTGAATAGAAACTTCCTATTTGTTGATGTGCAGGGGGTACATCCTGCACGCACCAAGGATGGGCACTAGGGGAATAGTTGCAAAAGACAGGATGTAATACCAAGGGGTTAATTTTGAAGCTCCTCATTTTTGGAAACTACGCCATGTATCAGAACAAGGTGGCAGATATTTCTTGCTGGAAGTGAAGGGCCTTCTTTACTTCACATGAGTGAGTTCTGTGCTGTAAAGTTCATAGCTTGAATGATAAGCTCAAAAGAGGAGCAATGCTAAAACACAGCGAAACTGCATACACCAAATAAGTTTCTTCTGCAAGAGACCCATTTGGTAGGGTCCATCTGTCCTTTTCTGTGCTGATACGGTTTACTAATATACTGCCTAAACGCTTAGGAGCAGAGGTGGAACTACTAGACCCGGGGGGGTGGAGAGGTACTTTCGTATATGAAAGTTAAGTGTATACGTGCTTCCTACTAAATATACAATAGCCTGTGTAGTATCATCTTCGTACGGGTAGCAGTATGGTAAGGAAGGAAAATAATCTACACCTTCACTCCACCACACTCAGTGGTGGGAAAAGGAACACCTTTTTGTATACAACCCTCACCCACTCTAGTAGTGGCAAGCTATATCATAAAGGTCAGGGTGGGCTCAACCGTATTCCAGGAAACCTGTTTTTTTTGGGGGGGGGGGAGAGGGGGGGGGGCGTTATATACTATTAGATAACATTTCTCATCCACCTCAAGGCATCCTTTTATTGGTGGGTGGGGATGGGAAGGGTAAAACTATAATGATATGGGCCAAACAGGATGCTGTGGCCCTATGACCCTAACTTTAAAAAGCGGTCATGCTTCTGCCCTATTCTACTGGCCGGAAATGGGTCCTGGGCATTCCTCAGGGCGAAAGAAAAGAAATGGTTCACCCAGTGGCACACTCCTGGCAGGACCCCCATACTGTAGTTTCTCATTGAGGAGGTCCCTCTGCGAGAGCGGAGGCCCTTTGCGAATCTGGCCATAAGTGTACCTATTGAGAATCATTTGTTATTAACGTTTTTCACTGCTTTCAAGTGTTTGTATGTTTTTTAATTGCCCAAAAAATAAAAAAGTATCCTTTTAGAACAGAACACTTTGGTTTCAGAGCATGCAGCACAGAGAGGCTACCATTGCTCTTCTTGCTTCTGAAATAAGCAGAGTGGCCAATTCCTCTAATTTACACTGCTATGGCTAGAAAAAAGGTACATAGAGCAAAGGAACAGCTGCCCTGATGTATGATTTAAGAGGACCACCTCTCCCAAGAGCTGAGCTGCTTAATAGGTAGTAAGCAGAGGAGGAATTGTTACAGCACGTTCCTCTTAAGATAATCATGAACATGCACAGGCACAGGCAACAGCAACGGTTTGGGCTTTTGTGTATTGAAAAGATGTTAGCGAGAATGAGTAATACACAAAAGAGGTAGCAATAACCTTTTTATTTCTCACGTATATTTAGGTTGCATTGCTGCTTCACTTCTGTTAATAGTGTAGTATGTTCCTCAGGCTTGATGAATGCCTTACTCCCCTACTGATAACATTAATCGGGGGATGGGGAAGCACAGCATTACAAGGTCCACCTGGATGGATTGAAGGGTACTGGGGAGACCAGCTAAACACACAATGTATATAAGGGTCCAAAGGGGAAGTTTAAGGACCATAACACCTTCAATCCCCAGCAAATACAGAAAAACTAACAGAAGGTCTTAAGTCCAAACATACAGTATGTTTGGACTTAAGACCTTCTGTTAGTTTTTCTGTATTTACTGGGGAGACCACACAGGATCCATTTAGAAAGGCTGCACCAGCAGGGTCATGGTTCGAGTAGCAGCAGAGGCAGCACAGGATCTGGATGAGTAGACTGAGGGTCAGCATAGTAGTCCAGGGCTCATTGGAATAGGAAGCAGCACAGGGCAAAGGAGCAAGAACCAGCTTAATGTCCAAAGGAGAGTAGCGGAGAGAAGTGAGGATCACAGAAGAGTACATATTAACCAAAAACAGATGGGGGAAGCAGCTGAGGTTCCTATGTGGACGTGGGGTGAAAATTAGAGCTTGGTTCATATAGGGCAGAGCAGTGCAGTGTTTACTGGCACTGTAAAGCACCACAGGATTCAAAGAGGAGTCGCTGGTTTCACATGATTTTCCAACCCAGTTTAACAGAGTCTCAACACATATGTCGAGCACCAAAGGCTGATATAGGCACTCTCATATAAAATGTGTTAAGCACCCCAACGGATAAGTCGCTATACCATTGAGATGCTCACCAACTCAAAGGTATGACACTATAAAAGGAGAGGACCACCACCATGTCATTGGACTGCGTTTTTTCTTTACACCAGCCTTCCCTTCCTCTAGTGACCCTTTACCATACACAGGGCCCTTAATGTCACTACCACGTCTAACCACAAAACTCAATGTTGAATCCTCAAAGGGCAAACTGATTTGTCAAAAGTGCAATTACAGACAAAGCATTCTTTGGACTGCAGTCAGAATGTGCCAAACAAATTTGGACCAATCCCAAACGTCAGGCTCATTCAAACGTATATTTGTCTTATGAAGAGCAACACACACCATACGACACGCTGAACAAGCCCCAATGCACCATTCGGATTCATCCACTGCACAACTCAGGTGGCCCTGGACATACCACACACATTTCGAGATGCCCAGCAGGTCCCACTTTCTATGGCCCTCCACAAGCTTCAGTCGTGCCAGCAGCACATACTCCTAGAGTGGGGTCTCAAGAATCACTCGACCCATCCAGCTCATTGCTCTCGTCACTTTCTGCCATGTCCTTGCCACCAGAGCGGTTGGGCCTGGCAGTTGATTCCCCTTATTCGCCCGTACACCCAAAGGGATATACCTCGGGGTGCACTGCTCTTCTGTCCGCATACATTGATGGTTCCTCCTGTGTTGTAAATGCCCAGTCGTTAATTACCTACAGCTAAGTCATTGTAACTGAACCACCAAGTAATACAATTTCAGATTCGGGAGTCCCTCCCCTACCCCCACCTACCATGTTCCACGTCAAGGTGAGGAGGGCAATGGTCGGTGGGCCCAAGTCCCATATCAGTAATCTGGTCACTCCATCAATGTCCATAAACAACTTGTACAGGACTGTATGGGGTGTTCTGTAGTTTACATATGAAATTAAGTAGATAAATAATTTTGTAGAGGGCCATGAGGTCCAGTTCAGAAACTGGGAGTTTCTTCCAGTGGGACATTGCCACCTTGTACTTTTCTAGGATATGCTTCAGATTTTCCAGAAAAAAAGTTTTCAGTCGCATGGTGACATAGATGCTAAGGTACCTACTCCCCATCTGTTCCCATCTCGGGAGGTTCCCCACTCCACTGGGCGGGGTCCACTCCGTCAGGGGAAACAAAATAGATTTATTTTAGTTGATCTAGAACCAAGCATACGCACCAAACACCTCAAGGATGTACAGTTTACGTGGGATCGAACCCTGCTGGTCGGTCAAATACAGACAGATGAACATTATATGCAGAGAGTGAGATTACATCCTCCCACTCTGGGTCCCATTTCAAGCCCCTAAGCAAGGCATTCACACATATCCAAGTCGCCAGGGGATCTATTGCTATTGCGAACAAGAGCGGTGATAAAGGGCATCCCAGTCTGGTGCCTTTAACAAGCTATAATTCCCTCGTACCTAGGCGAGAGGGTCCTGCTACAGCAGCAACCCTACCTATTTCAGAAACAACTGTCCTCCCACAGGACTGCCATACGGCCACTTCACCTAGTTAAATGCCTTTTCGGCATCCAGCGATAGCAGAGTTGATGGTTCTCCAATCCTGTCCCTGCGAGCCAGACATCTAAACTAGCGTCGCATGTTATGTCTGGTCCCTCTGGATGGCATGAAGCCCCACTGATTGGGGGCCACTACAGTGTCTATCACATTTATGAATCTGGTCGCAAATACCTTGGCTAGAATCTTGGTTTGTATATTTAATAGGGAAATCGGCCTCTGTGAAGTGCAGTCTTCCCTCAGTTTCACTCCCTTATGGATGATGACTATGTCTACCTACCTGAGGTCTCTGGACAAAATCCCTTCCTTCATTTCCTCCCTGAACACTACCTTCGGGAAGCAACTATTTTGGAATTCCTTCAGTTAAAAACTCTGGCAGGTACCCGATTGGGCCCAGGGCCTACTGCCCTTGAGTTGAGTGATCGCTTCAGAAGTAATTTCCGGCTTGAAGGCTCTGCATGCCTCCAGTTGGGGAATGGGACGATCCCTGCTAAAACTCATCTTGCCTGTCAGGTTGTCCCCCAGTTTCAAGCTATTTATGTCATTCAGGTAGTCTGCAAAGGCCTGGGCAATAGCTCACGGGGTCTTAGCCACTGACTCTCCCCTACCTGTATATCCACCTCTGACCCTCCTCCTTTCTGGCCAGTCAGGCCACCAGTTTTACAGTTCCTACATCCTGCCCTGTTTGTTTCTACAAAGTAACCTCACCTCCTGGTAAGCCAAGCTCCAGTACTCCATCCTTAATGCTTCAAGTCACTGCATCCGCTCCCTAGTAGGGAGTAGCATGTAAGCCTCAATGCCCCGTTCCAACTTGTCTTCCAATTTCTTGTATGCTTTTTCTCTCTCTGCCTCTTTTTCCCATAACGACATCCCCTCTCAGTATGATCCCAGATAGTCAATGTGGAACTAACCTTTACAGCATTTTCCTCAAAGTAGTGTTCTGTGGCTTGCACAATTATGCCTCACATAATCCTGACTGTTCACTAACAGGGTTAAATCAAAATTATTATTAGGGCATTTTTTAAGAAGAGAAGTGACACCCTCCTGCCAGGGGTGAGCATCCAATAGGAACTGGAGACAGTCTGCTATTTAAGAGTCTAAGTTGTCGACAGTGAGTTAGCACAATACATGAGCAACAGAGTGCCAGAAGGCCTAAAACATCCAGCTGAATTTTTTAACACACTACCACTGCCAGTTATAGGAAGAACTTGCTTGCCAAGGAGGTATCCCTGCCACGCTGTCTCTACATACTGCAAAACACCATATGTACAATGCCATAAAAATTATTTAAGGAATTGGATACACTTAAGTGCATTGTTCTGAACTAGTAAACACAGTAGAGGGAAACTAGCCACATTAAACAATACCCTGGAATCATGAGGGACTGGGCCTTCCATATATTGCACTGCAATGTATAGCATCTCAATTGCAACAGGCAGTTAGTTGGTTGGACGAAGGGCCCAACTGAGAGAAAAAATCATTTACAGGGAACATACCTACACGATACCCTACAAGATGCTCGGCTGATGGGAACCAACATCCTGAAGGTATACTCATACATTTTAAGAGAAGTGGGGCAAATCTGGTAGTATTGTGAAGACCGCGCTGAGACAGTCCCCATTCAGAACAAGTATGCCATTATGGTGCACCAGACCATTTAAAAATATAACAGGCGATGACAGACAGTGGGAGACCAATATTCAACTAATAGATTCCTTACCTTTGAAAAAGCGCTACAGCTTTATTGATGGGGCTTAGACAGTTCCTCCACAATGCATTAATAGGGGCTTAGAGAGGGAGATTTGGAATTTATTCCCGGCTTGATCCAGGCACAAAGGGAAATGCTAGTAGTAAAGATCCATACAGCACCGCAGAAGGATAAGGAAGGAAGGGTCCTTAATTTACGGAGAGATGCACACTGGAATGTCCAGACTCACTGACAGATGAGGAATGGTGTAAAGCCTGTCTCCAAGTTCAACAGATATTGATTAAAGCTAGGTTCAAACTGAAACAGCTCCACTATCTTCATAGAACACATTTGACTACACAAAGGAGGAGAGCTCCCCATCGTACATTAGATAATCTTCTCCCCTTTCTAATTTCCTTCATGCAACAATGGAAATCATTCAATGCAGGAATTCTGATCTGATGGACCAGGTTACTGTTCGAGAATAAAAGTAACAATGCCTACAGCAGATCTTTTCTCGAAAACAATAATGAAAAACAAAACGAAACGCAGGTGTGCAGTTTTCGTAAAACTTTTTGGCTAAAATGCGAATTGCAATTTATTGAGGTAGAACAAGAATTCCAAAACTGGCAACTGGCTACGAGATATATTATGTCATAAATATTGCCTAAGGAAAACTGTTCACAGAGTTAGGAAAGGCTAAAAGAAGATCTAGCGGAATAGCCTGCAATGCTAAGACAAGCCCCCCATCTCCCACCGCCACACTGGACTATCATGAATTAACAACCACAATACCATTGAGACAAGACCATCAGATAGCAAAGGGTTAGGGGATAAAGGAGGTTAAAACTACACATTCTAAACTGGACAGAGAACTGTGCACATGGTTGTAGGAAATGGGGTTGTTGGTTGACTGGGGTGTAAGCTCTGGTCAAGCAGCAACCACAGTCCTGGCCAGGTTAAGGCACAAGCAAATTCCAAATTAACCTGTACTCACCCCCTTGGTAGCTTGGCACAGAGCAGTCAGGCATAGCTTAGAAGCAATGCGTAAAGTATTTGCGCAACATTTCACACAGTAACACAGTGGAAACACACCACAAAATGAGCCCACATCAGATTTTTTTTTTAAATTGAGTATTTTCAATAAATAAAATAAAACAACAAAAATCCAATCAGTATAACCGGATTTATTGATTTTTTAGGTTTCTAGAGAAAATAGCGCCACAAAGCACCACTGTGGACATCTGGTCGTGCCAGACCGGGACAAAGTCACAAGTGCAGGCCGATTGCAAAAAAACACGGGCCAGCTACAGGGACCGAGTTAGGCCAGCTGAAAAAAGTACCTTAAATCCTGGTAGTGGAGCGTTGCAAGTATCCACGTTAAAGATGTGCCATACAGCAGACACGATGTGTCGGAATCCGAGATGCAGCAAGGCTGCGGTGCGAGGTCCTGTTGCGATGTCATCAGGGTTCTCGTTGACGTGGCTTTCATTGCTAAGTCTGGCGTTGGGGATGTGGCACACAGTCGGGCAATGCATCGGCTGTGATGTGGGGTCCGGCATCCTCAGGGGCTGCTGTCGATGAGAGATGCGAGGGACTGTGCCATGGATGTGTCGCGCTGCTGGGGCAATGCGTCCATTCTGGAGACTGCAGAGGCGATGCAGGTCTTTGCAACGGATCCAATCCATGTAGCAGCGGTGATGCGTCGGTTCTGGTTTAGGATGTGTCGCTCAGCAGAGAAGATGCATCAGTTCTGCAAGATCCACAGGGGCTGGAAAGCACCTTAAGCCCACTTCCAAGGGTTAAGGACAGGGGTGGCACCACCTGGCAGGGTAGACTCAGAGATGACAGCGTACAGGTGCAGGTGAAAGGTTTTTGGAAGTCTGTTATGTTCCTGAGGCTTTCGATCAGAAGGCCAGCCGACTAACCTTTAAAGTCACTCTGAGTTGAAGAAATACAGGTCCAGTCCTTCTCACCCAGGCCAGAGGACAGCAATCAGTAGGTCAGCAAAGCCGGTGTCCAACATAGTGCAGCCAAGCAGACTGGCAGTCCATCAGCAGCACAGCAGTCCTTCTTTCTGGCAGAGTATCCACAGGTTCCAAAATGTGCTGAAGAGTTGGTGTCTGTGGTCCCCTTTTTATACCCTGGTGCCCCGTTTCTGGAGGGTGGAAGAAGCATCTAGAGAGTGTCTTTGAAGTGCATTGGATTCCCTACCTCCCCAGCCCGGGATCCAAGCTGGCTGAAGTGGCAGTACAGGGTTGTTAGGCCCTTTGTGTGAAGATAGGACACAGCCTATTCTGGTGTATGTGAGGCTGGGCCCAGCTTCTCCCTCTCATACGGCCAGTGATGGCCCACCCAGTCACACCTAAGCTCTCATTCTGTGTGGCTGTCTAGGAAAAATACACATAGGCCAACTACACCCAGTCATGTGGCCAGAGACAGGCTGCAGACACCAAATAGCTAAAGCAAGAATATGCCAACTTTCTAAATATGGCATTTTCAGAATTGTAAAGTAAAATCCGAATTCATCATAAGTTAGGATTTTAAGTTAGACATTCAGAAACACCAAAAATGAACCAGTTATCACTTCCCTTTTGGAAATGAAACTTCAAATATGTAATAAGGCACCTCTAATGTCATCATACGGGAAAGATACGGTTTACAGTAGCGATAAATGGATTTAGGCGTTTTTCACTACCAGGACATGTAAAACTTAAAAGTCCATGTCCTACTTTTTTAACACATTGCACCCTGCCCTCTGGGCTGTCTAGGACCGCCTACCTTATGGGTGACTTATATGTAGTAAAAAGGAAGTTTTGGGCCTAGCAAAAGATGTATTTTATAAACAATGAGTATGCAGTTCCTATGGTATTACAAAACGGGGGTATCACCTTAATAAACACTTATTAGGTAACTCTTAGTCATGTTTACTCTCACGCTTTCACCAGTCTATACTATTAGCACTCTCACATTGATCATCACGGCTGATAACATAATAAAAAGATCTCCAGCAAAGAGCCCCCAGAGGGGCCCTTTGGGCATTGCAGCACCGGCCCAGCGATGAGCTGCCCGATGATCAAGCATGCCACCCAAATAAGTGGGTGAGGATTCTTGCTTCGGATTTATCAGACTCCTCCAACATGTCTTTACAATAGGGTGTCTCCTTTTTGTAATACCATAGTTACTGCATACTCATTGTTTATAGATTTATTCCAGGAGCATGTATGATGGCCCTTTGTTGCACTTCTAGCCCTTTTTCTTCATATTGGTTTAAAATATGTATTTTGTCAGGTCGAATTGGCAGTTTAAACTGCCCACACAGTCAATGGGAGGCAGGAGACACGTTTAAAGTGCTACTTAAATGGGTGGCACAATCAGCGCTGCAGGCCTACTAGTAGCATTTAATTTACAGACCCTGAATACATAAAGGACCACTTTACTAGGGACTTACAAGTAAATTAAATATGCCAATTTGGTATAGGCCCCGTCCATCAACTGTTGTTTTTGCATTTGTCATCCCGAGTGGGACGGGTATGCTCAAACGTGAGTCCCGTGCTCTCCATGCCACTGGAATCAAGCTATCCTGGCTGAAGAGGGGTGAAACCCCGAAACCGGTCCTAGGATGCTTGGTTCCAGTCCAGGGAGGACCTGGCTTGGCAGTTCGGGCTGGACTGTTCCCATGAGGCACAGGGTCAAGACTGATTTGCATATGGCTGGGTTCAAACTGGAATGGCATGGTGAGCAAAAAAACGATGGATTTAGGCCCAGATCTCTGTACTGGGGTGAATGTATGCCATTGTTCTGCATTCTGTCCATCAACTGTTGTTTTTGCTACTTAACTGGGTGGCACAATCAGCGCTGCAGGCCTACTAGTAGCATTTAATTTACAGACCCTGAATACATAAAGGACCACTTTACTAGGGACTTATAAGTAAATTAAATATGCCAATTTGGTATAGGCCAATATTACCATAATTAGAAGAGAGAGCACATGCACTTTAGCACTGGTTTGCATTGGTAAAGTGCTCAGAGTCCTATGGCCAGCAAAAAAGAGGTAAAAAAAAAAACAAGCATTTACAATGCAATTGGTCTTGCATTTACAAGAGTTTGAGCTATTCACATTGCAAATAACAATGCCTTTTATTTGTGTTTTCGTTTTTAAAACATAAATAAAAGACATCGTCATTTACAATGCCAATAGCTTAAACTCGCGTAAATGCAAGACCTATTGCATTGCAAATGCTTGTTTAATAAGGATATGCATCTCTAATAACTTGTCCACACCTATTCCCTCTCATAAACAAGTGCATGGAACAGATTCACCTCAGAAGTTATTACTGAGGTTGATGTCAGCTAGCAAACGGCACACTCTAATACCAGCGCACAACAAAAATGAGACGTCATCGATGTGCGCATTTGCGCTTTTGGCTCAACGGATGGGGGCTTTCTTGAACCACAGACAGTAATGTCTCCAGTAGGAAAATCGCAAAATCACTCAACAGCATAACACACTGGGCCACTGGAATTATGTGATTGTGCGGCCACTGCTCTTTTCCGCATAACTATAGATCTGACACATTTGCCACACATCTCATCATTTGCTGCATAATCTGTAGATTTCAACAAACAAAAATGTTGTTTCTCGCGCAAATTGTTCAAAAGTTAATAACAACGAAGCGACACGTTTTGCGCGCAATGGAAAGCCTTTTGCAAAGGTTGACTGGTACATTTCTGTTGCTTATTGCTGCATTTGGGTTCTAAACTGGTACTCATGAGGTGCAACCAAAGCCCAGACGAGTCTTAAGAAGTGTGTAAAGGACAAAATAATAAAGTAATAGTATCACAAAATCTTACACATTAAGCCGCATCATGTGCCTTTTTACCGCATAATTTACTCAGCCATACCACATAATTTCAGGTGCTCTGATTATAAATCAACTTCAGCCCGCCCCTGCAGCCGTACGTAATAACTAAGGCAGGTAGAATGAACGTTTAAATCACGCCTCTCTGAAAGCCCCAATTACAACTCCGACTGCACTTTGTACGATTAAGAGGAGCTCCGAAAATAGCGATAACTCGCTTAACTCCTCACACCGCCAAGCGCAACCATCCTTGGCAGGTGGCTAGAAATCCACCTCACGCCGATAACCGCATAATCACTGCCGTTAGCATGCTCTGCGGGAACACGGCTTGAATGCTAAGACAACTCATGGGATAACTGACAATAATCTTTTTTTTGCATAGCGCTACGTGCCGCACTTCAGCTGTTTTAGGAACTATGAATAACACAATGAAACTGTAACCCAATTTAAACCTCGTAAGGACGGAAGGCTGAGTAGAGTTTCAACTCATGACCTTCAGGGTACTGGAGCGCTCCAACGCCTGGGTTTGTCTGCTGGGAGCTGCGCAGGGTGGGGGCTTTCCTGAATGGATTTTTTTTTTTTATGTTATTTTATTATTATTAGGGGGAGTGACATATATACAAACTTTTATTTCCCTTCCGCCATAGCTCTGCTTTGATATACCGTACTGCACTTGTGGTGAATGCCCCACCCACTCTTTTACCGCTTGCTGTGTCTATGCACCTGGATTGCCACTCTGCATCGGTACCGTTCATCTACTTGTTCCCTTGAACCGTCACCGAGAAGGACATGTGCTGATCTCAAGCAAAACGATCCTCCCGCCCCCCTTGTGCCACACATCACCATCGGGGAGTTCCCACCTTACACGCTGCCTCTCCCTGACCTCTGAGCCTTCTTTGGTAGTGGTGGGAGTGACACCCTGACGCCGTGGGCGGCCCTTGCGGCATCTCCGGCCTCACGGCGATCCCAAGATGACGGTTCCGCCCTGGTGATCTCCCGGCCCGCTCCGAGGCCCTGAACTCCGGTACTCCTTCTAGTGCACCCCAGAGAGAGGAGGATCCTGGAGAATTGCTGGCGCCGCTCCGGCTGAATTAGCGGTGCCGCCTCCCCTCCTTGGCACCGGCAGAGCACCCGCCTGATTGTGAGGCGCTGGGAGCGCCTAGAGAGATCCTACCCGCCGTACGCCCTGGGCAGACCTGACTGGAGGAGGTGCAGCGCCGGACAGTCGATACACGCTCGGCCGCCGATCGGGCGGCGACAAAAGGAGAGGAATGTTGCTTCCCCCTACTGTTTCTGTGCCGCTTTGCCATAGAGGGAGCCCATACAAACTACTGGGTCGGCGGACTGGGCCTGTGAATGGCGGTCTGGTGTGGCGGTGGGCCCTACGGCAAGTTAGAGGGTGGCAGCAGGGTTGCGCGACCTAATCATACGTGCCCCCTCCCAAAGCTGGTCTGCACCAGTGTGCCGGGACCGGACTGCCACTGCAGGGATCCTGGGCCAGACACGAGGCCCCCCTCCTAGGAGGTGACTGCAAGTCAGGAGCTAGGGTGAGCCTGGGAACGGACTGTCACACTTCCTGGCAGCCGCTAAAGAGGTGAGGAGCCTGGGCGCTTGCTTGATCCTGGGGAGTGGGGGATCTGGCCGTCAGTCGGGCGGCAGAGGGTTTTCCCTCCCCTTCTTCCCCCCCCTTGTGCCGCACTTACGGCCCCAACAAACCCCCGCCTGCCCCGCGCATCTCCCCCACCCAAGAGGCCATGGCATATTTGCTTGGCTTTTCCTGCCGGCCTCGCCTGCCAAAAGGTTTCTTGTCTTTATGGGGCCATGTGTTTGGCCTCATAAAGATTAAAAACCTTTTGCAACCAACGCAAAGCAAGCGAGTCCGTCCAAATGGGACGGCTCGAAAAGCCAAGCAAATACGTCACCGACACCTCTTTTCCAATGGCTCGCCACCATTTAGCATAAACGGTGACGCCAGCCAATGGAAAAGAGGGGTGGGGCTTAATGCCCCTTACAGAAAATACCTGTTAACACTAAATCTCGCCAGCGAGACTGCGCATGCGCGCAGCTACGCCAGGCGAGACATAAAAAAGGAGGAGGAAGGCAAAATGTGTGTTGGGGGGAGGGGGCAGAGACCACCCTAATGCTGACGGATCTAGCTATGGTATTTTAGGAAGGCTTTGTGGAACAGGATAGAGAAGTCTACTTTACAAAAACAAGATAGGTATTGAGCAAAGTAGAGGAGTAGACTGGATGCGTGACAGAAACTGCATTTAAGATGATGTACAGGCTGGGTGCAGAAGAGGAGTATTAAGGAGCATTCCAGATTCAGGTAATCTGATCTACAGTGTTGTTAATTGTATTTATTTTATGACTGGACATTTGTGATTACTGCAGATGTTCATTTTAAGAAAAATAATATGATATGATTTGTTTTGTTCGCCTTTTCACGCCTTTGAGTGTCCGAACGTCCTTCCTCCGAATCCATGTTGAAAATTAAGAATTTAGATTATTATATATGGGAGCGATAACAAACCATTTAACACATGTATGTCCTTCTTTTCTTTTGCAATACTAAGCTAATGACAACAAGAGGCAATTCAACCTGCCATGTGCTCTGATCAGGATCGATGTACACAATTATTGATCACTAGTTTTGAATGGTCAACCAAGAAAGCTGCCAGAAATCGTATGCATTTTAGATGAAGCTATACATATTGTTGTAGGATTATAAGACTTTATGTGGTTCTTTTCGACAACATGTACAGTGGACGTGGACATTATGAAATGTATTCCAAATAATAGTTGCTAAACACAAATGATTTTGAAATATTTTTTGCAGCACACATGCAAAACAAAAGTGTGGCACTGAATAACCACATTTTAAAAATTACATTTATTTACAATTTAGTTTGTTCTGCTTTTCAAAAGCTTCCTCTAGAATAAAAATGTGATTATTTATTGGATTCATATTTGACACCATTATATGAAACAATCAGACAATAAAAACTAGTAACGCTTCTCCTGGTGGTCAGTGGCAATGACAGATGTGATTTTTAGGGAGGGGGGGGACAAACAAGGACAACTTGGTGGCGCCACATATAACGGGCAATCAGGAAGATTGCGCTCATGTCTGTTATTATTTATATATCTATACATCCACTGAAAAAATGTTTACTAACGTGACGTCAGGTAACAATGTGAGTGATAAAAAACATTTTACATCTGAAAAAAACAAAGACATTCGCGAAGTTATAGTTCAGCAAGCTAACTATAACTTGCGCTCCTGCCATGAACTGCTTCTGACCTCACATATTGCATCACTCACAGCATTTTCAATCACATCATTGATTACATCGCTGATGACAACTCAAATTACATCAATGATAACATCTCTGATGAGATCATCTAATGAATGTGACAGTTTGATGCACGCTCATAGTAGAAGGTATTCAGCAAGGGACATTTAGATCTAATTTTCTATAGCCTCTTTACTGCAAATGAGTGTAAGGTTTTTCAATATGCTTGGCTTCCTAATAGATCTTGGCTGAGTGAAGGAAATTAGCTCTCCATGAATACTTGTGCAGAGGACAAACAATGTGGACAGCAGAGACTTGCCGGCTTGTATCTCAGATTGCCCACAATAGGGAGGATGTCTGTAAAGAACAAGTTACTTACCTTCGGTAACGCTTTTTCTGGTGGATACAGTATCTGCCTGTGGATTCCTCACCTTGTGAATATCCCCTGCGCCAGCAACATTCGGAAACTTTTGTAGCAGTCCACGCCAATGAGGTCGAAGACGATGTCACAGAGACGCGACTCCGCTGACGTCACCGGCTCCATAAGAAGACCTCGTCGGCGTGATGACGTCAGTTCTGCCCTTTTTTCCGTGCCTTCGAGGCACACGGCTGGACTGACAGCAATATATACACAGTATACACAGCACATAATATACAAAGCAACACACACAGTGTAGAGAATAAGTAGAAAGGCAAAAGAAATAACACAATGCCTTTGACAGTAACAAAACACATTTTGAAACACCATTAATAGAATTGTAGGTATAGAAGGATGGACAACGGGGAGGCAGGTGGGTCAGTGAGGAATCCACAGGCAGATACTGTATCCACCAGAAAAAGCGTTACCGAAGGAAAGTAACTTGTTCTTCTGATGGATACATCTGCCAGTGGATTCCTCACCTTGTGAATAGATTCCCACAGCAGTCCCCACTCCCGGAGGAGGGTGTCCACCCTTCTATACCAGAAAGTCCTGAAGGACGGAACGAGCAAAATGTCCGTCCCTCCTCACCTCGGTGTCTAAGCAATAATGTTTTGCGAAAGTGTGGAGGGAGGCCCACGTTGCCGCCCTACAAATGTCCTCCACAGGAGCACCCCTACACAAAGCAGAAGTGGAAGACTTTGCTCTAGTGGAATGAGCCCTTAAACCCTCTGGAGGTTCCTTACCAGCCAAAGAGTAGCATATCTTAATGCACAAGACAATCCATCTGGAAAGGGTGTGCTTGTGCACCGCTCTGCCTTTCCTGCAGCCAACAAAGCCCACGAAGAGCTGGTCATCAACTCGAAAGTCTTTTGTCCTGTCCAGGTAGAAGCTCACCGCCCTCTTAGGGTCCAAGCGGTGAAGTCTCTCCTCCTCCTTGGAAGGGTGAGGGGGAGGATAGAAGGTAGGAAGGGTAATGGACTGCCCCAGATGGAAAGGAGTTACCACCTTAGGCAAAAATGCAGCCCTGGTCCCGAGTACCATTCTTTCAGCATGAATGGTCAAAAACGGGGGTTTTGAACTCAGAGCTTGAAGCTCACTTACCCTCCTTGCCGAGGTAATTGCAATAGGAAAAACCGTCTTAAAAGACAACAATCTCAAGGGACACTTGTGTAAGGGATCGAAGGGAGAACCCATAAGATAAGTTAAGACAAGGTTTAAGTCCCATTGAGGCACAATAAAAGGGAGTAGGAGGAAACCTGTTTGTGAGGCCCTTAAGAAAACGAAGAAAAATAGGTGATTTGAATAATGACGGCTGATCCGGCAAGCAAAGGAAAGCCGACAAAGCCGATAAGTATCCCTTTACAGTGGCCACAGCAAAGCCTTGCTGAGCAAGAGAAAGGGCAAACTGCAGAATGTCAGATAAACGAGCCTTCAAAGGATCAATTGACTTCTCTCCACACCAGAGAACAAATTTAGACCACCTATAGGAATAGATAGATTCGGTGGAATGACGTCTGGCAGACAATATTACATCTACCACATCAGGTGGGAGAGAAAAAGAGTTCAGGTCGCCCGTTCAATCTCCAGGCATGAAGGTGTAAGCTCTGAAGGTGGGGGTGTAGAACCTGCCCCTCCGATTGCGAGAGGAGGTCTGCCCTCAGAGGGAGACGGAGCGGAGGGCACGAGGAAAGGTGGTGAAGATCTGTGTACCACACCCTTCTTGGCCAATCCGGGGCGATCAATATGACTTGGGCCCGGTCTTGGCGAATCTTCCTCAGAACCCGAGGAATCAAGGGTATGGGAGGAAATGCGTAAAGGAGTCATGAGCTCCAACTCAACTGAAACGCGTCCCCCAACGCTCCCTGCATCGGATACTGGAGACTACAGAATGACGGGCAGTGAGCTTTCTTGTGAGTGGCGAACAGGTCCACCCGAGGAGTTCCCCACATCCGAAAGACGTGACGAACCACCTCCGGATGGAGCCTCCACTCGTGGTCGGCGGAGAACTGCTGACAGACTGTCTGCACGCACGTTCAGCACCCCGGCCAGATGATTTGCCATCAGACAAATCTGATGATCCTGAGCCCAGGACCATAGACGCAGGGCCTCTCTGCAGAGACAAAGAGACCCCACTCCTCCCTGTTTGTTGACATACCACATCGCGGTAGTGTTGTCCGTCAGGGCTTGAATAGACTGACCGCGAAGTGAATGGAGGAAGGCCTTGAGTGCTAAACGAATCGCCCACAATTCCAGAAGGTTGATGTGAAGCAACCTTTCCTCTGGAGACCAAAGACCCTTGATCTCCAGATCCCCCAGATGAGCACCCCACCCTAAAGTGGATGCATCCGTTATCACTGTGGCCACCGATGGAGGTAGATGGAAGGGCTTTCCTTGAGACAGATTGCCCTCCACGCTCCACCAAGACAGATCCGCCGCAGCTTCTCTGGAGATCCTCACAGACTCCCTGAGATCTCCGTTGTGCTGATACCACTGCCTGCGGAGGCACCACTGGAGCGCCTTCATGTGCCAGCATGCATGGTTGACCAACAGGTGAGATTTGGGCACATTTATCGAAAAACCCAAATTGAACAACAGCTGAGTTGTATCCTGCAGATGACGCAGCACCTTCTCTGGCGACTCCGCTTTGATCAGCCAGTCGTCCAGATAGGGGAAAACTGAGATCCCCGACCTTCTGAGATGGGCTGCCACCACTGCCATCACCTTCGTGAAGACTCGGGTGCAGTAGTAAGACCAAACGGAAGGACCGCAAACTGATAATGTTGCGACCCTACCGTAAACCGGAGATACTTCCTGTGCGACTTCAGGATGGGGATGTGGAAATACGCATCCTGCAAGTCGATCGACACCATCCAGTCCTCCTGATTCAGCGCTTGAAGAACCTGAGCAAGGGTGAGCATCTTGAACTTCTCTTGCTTTAGAAAAAGATTCAAGATTCTGAGGTCCAATATCGGACGCAATCTGCCGTCCTTCTTCGAAATCAGGAAATACCGGGAGTAGCATCCCTGACCCCTCTCCTGCTCTGAAACCACCTCTATCGCACCTTTCTGAAACAACTTCAGGACTTGCTCCTGTAGGTGGTTCTCTGAGCAAGCCCCTTGACAAGGAGGGTAATTTGGAAGGAATTCCCGAAAGGGAAGGGCATACCCATTTTCTACAAGATCTAGAACCCAAAGATCTGTAGTTACAGATTCCCAATCTTGTAGAAAATGGGTAAGCTGGCCCCCCACAGGACCAACATGATCCAGAATGGCGGATCTAGGGCTGCTTTGCGGTGGAAGTAGGGGCTGAAGAGGAAGAGGAGGAGAGTTGACGGCCACATGAGCGACCCCTGATTCTACCTCTGTATCCTTTAGACAAAGAGCCTTGCTGCTACTGCTGCTGTTGGGTCTGCCTGTAGGAACGAAAGGTTGCACTTCCGAAACCTCTGTATCTTTTAAACGACCCCCTTGACTGGGATTGAAGGCCCAAAGACTTAGCCGTAGCCTTGCTTTCCTTAAAACGTTCAAGAGCAGCATCTGCCTTTTTGCCAAATAATCCAGATCCATCAAATGGCAAGTCCAACAGTGTTGACTGTACATCCGGGGAAAACTCAGAAGACTTCAGCCAAGCACCCCTCCTGGTGGCAACAGTAGACCCCATGACTCTTGCCACTGAATCCGCCGTGTCCAGCCCACTCTGAATCACCTGACGTGCTGCTGCCTGGGCATCGGTCAAGACCTCATTAAAGCCAACCCTATCCTCCTCAGATAGTTTTGGTGCCAATTTCTTCGCAGAGTCCATGAGCGCATGAATATAGCGTCCCAAAAAGGCAAGTTGCATTTGTTGATTTAAGTGCCATGCTGGCCGATGAAAAGACCTTTTTGGCCGACTGATCTAACTTTTTAGCCTCTCTGTCACCTGGAACCTGAGGGAAAGCACCCTTAGATTTTCCTGAACAAGCAGCCTGAACCACCAGGCTCTCAGGCGATGGATGTGATGTTAAGAACTCAGGGTCCCCTGGAGCTGCTCTATACCTCCTAGCCACAGTCTTAGAAACTGCAGGAGCAGAAAAAGGCTTACGCCACACCTCCATCACAGGATCTATAATGGCCTCATTAAAAGGCAATAATGGCTCTGAAACTGTAGTAGGAGAATGCAGTACTTCTGTTAGAATATTCGATTTAAACTCAGTAGTAGGCAACTGAAGATCTAATAGTTCAGCCGCCTTCCTAATCACTGCATGATATGGAGCCACATCCTTTGAGGGTTCATTGGAAGGTGGAGTAATTTCCCACTCAGGAGACAAATCCAATCCACTAGCCTCTTTAAGTTCTTCAAAAACTTCGTCAGACTCCACCAGCTCTCCTTCTTCTGCTTCTTCCAGAAGGTACCTTCACTCATCAATCACCCTTTGAGCTTCCCTTCTGGACCGAATCTGTACAAGCGGCGTCGGCGGCGCCGTGTTCGAATCCGACGGCGCCGGCGTCGAACGTGGATCCGCAGGAGCAGCCGGCGTCGCACGAGGTCGAGCCGGCGCCGGTGAAGAAGGGAGCGGCGTCGACGTCCTCGGCGCCGGTAGATGCCAAGACGGCATCGCTGGAAAAAATGGCATGAAAGGGGCCTGCGGATAGACTTGCGGCACCCCCAAATTGAAGGCCATTGGACCCATCGGACCCGCAGGTGCACCAGTGGTGTACATGGCTCTCGAAAATACCCCGTACATAGCATTTGAATAATGCAAGGGGTCCTGACCTGGTCCAGGGAACGCAGGGTACTGGTCAGGCATCACCGGACTCGGGCCAACCGGCGCCGACGGTGGAATAAGCGGCGTCGCAGGCTCACCCGGTGCTTGAAGCTCCTCAACTGGGGCCGGAGACGGAGCCGGAGATGAACCCGGAACCGGAGATGGAACCGGCATCGGAGATGGAACCGGCATCGGAGATGTAGCCGGAGCCGGTGAAGCCACTGGAGAAGAAGGACCAGGAGGCGAATCCGGAACGGGTGAAGGAGACACTGAGTCCTTATGGCGTCGAGTTGGTGACTTCGATTTCGGAGCCGAACTCTTGTCAGAGTGACGTCGATAAAAATGTCTCCTCTTCTTTTTGTGCTTCTTGGATCTTGAAGCATGCCCCGAAGTCGACTTCGACGCCGACCTCGACCACGTTCTAGACTTCCTTCTTCCTCTCTTCTCCTTTTTCATCCTTGCGATGAAGAGTTTCGCCTCCCTTTCTTTTAGAGTCTTGGAGCTCATCTTGAGACAGCAAGAACAACCATCCACATCATGGTCAGATGATAAACACTATACACAGTCGTCATGTGGATCCGTGATCGACATATGTTTGCCACATTCACGACAGGGCTTGAAGCCCGATTTCTTTGTCGACATCTTTTTCAAAAAAGAAACAGAGAAATCCAGTAGAAACACAAAGTAACAGTGAAGCTACCAACAGAGATTCCCGAAATCCGCTGGCGTCGACGGCGCGGAAAAAAGGGAACTGACGTCATCATGCCGACGAGGTCTTCTTATGGAGCCGGTGACTTCAGCGGAGTCGTGTGCGGAGCCATGTCTCTGTGACGTCGTCTTCGACCTCATCGGCGTGGACTGCTACAAAAGTTTCTGAATGTTGCTGTCGCAGGGGATATTCACAAGGTGAGGAATCCACTGGCAGATGTATCCATCAGAAAACTTTGGTACATGGCAAAGGTTGTACGTAGCCGGTGATTACTGTCCTACGGGGCTTTGAGTGTCTGGAGGGAGTGGGCCCTGCGTGACAAGTGGTGCTTAGGTGAGAAGATTGTATGCACCTGTTACTTCCCCACCAATGAGTACGTGACTGATAACAAGAGGTTGACTAAGTGCAAAGTATTGGGTAAAGGTTGAAGGCTGTGCACTGTAGGTGCTTCACCACCAAAGGAGCTTTGGGTGTCTAAAGGGAGTGGGCTTTCTGTGGAAGGTTTGTGCAAAAGGCAAAGACTGTTTATAGTAGGTACTTTCCCACCGATGTCTGGGTCATTACCCATGAGAGGTCGATTATCTGGGAAGTGTTTGGTACAGGACAAAGGCTTGATTAGTAGGGGTTTGGCCAGCTAATGGGGCTTTGGTGTCTGCTGGGGGTAGTTTCTCCATAAAGAGTTGTTCGCAGGGTGAAGGCACTGTCCAGGATGGGCTTGTTCAACCATGGTTGTTTGATTGCCCACATGAAACTGCCCCTTCAGGAGGTTGCCACTCGCCACTAGAATGGTATCAGGAACATGGGAAGGAGCAGTGTCTCTACTCAGAAGGCAAATCACTCTCAGTGCTTAAAACGGCAGGAACTGGTACAAGAGAGGAGTAATGTGCGATGCACAGTATGGCTCTCTTTCCGGTTCTCTCAAGAGAAAGGTGCGTGCATCAACAGAAGCAGGGCACAAGTGGGGAGTACACGCAGGTACATGGTGTCCACCCACTCTTTTCACAGGGTAGACATCGTCCCCCCTGCCAAGACGTTGGGCACCACAGAAATATGCTGAACGTGTCCTGGTGTAATTTTCAGACACCAGGATACGTTCAGCAGCGTCTGTAGTGGTCTGCTTTCGATTCCCAGCAGCAACGTGAGGGAGCTTTTTTTTCAACCCCAGCTAGGCCGAAGTTAAGAGGACATTAGGCCTCATTTTGTTTAAATATCCTGACTGGGGCGGCCTGGAACCTCACACTTAAATGTAAATACCACGCAGGGGAAACCAAGGCACACAGCTTGTTGTCTTTTCACAGGTACTTAAAAGAGGCATGGTTTTGACTTTGTTCAGTCCTTGTATATAAGAGATGCATGCACTGTAAGAATGTCAGGTATGTTGGTCTGTCCCAGTATTAACACAAATAATTTTAATAGCACCATTTTATTTCTTTTATGGCGCTATGCAACCCAATGCAGTGTCAGAGCTCTTTACGTAACATACACATTATACATTGACAATAAATCATGTACATGAGTAAATCAATGTACAAGATGAGTTACAGGAGACAGTGAGGGTTACAAGGTGTAAAAGTCGCATGTCCTTCATACCTCAGGATTACATTTTATGAACTGCAGGTAACAAAAGGATCTCTGTGTTCAAAGCAGTAACCCACTATACTATCTACATAAAATAAAAATCTGTCATATGAGTGTTAGATAATGTGCTTTTCATGAGACACATTTACCTTCTCTGCTACTTTGATTCAAATCTGGGACTTTACAAAACACAGATTTCTCATTCAAGTGCATTAACCACCAGAGCTATCTCACCATTATTACTATTATCTGAGATTTCCTAGGCACCTTCACAGCAGATGCCTTAACCCAATCAAATATTTTAAAATGCAGTGTTTCAACATATTTAGCATAACAGATCTACTGCCATGCTTCTACTTGTCAATTTATTTGTGGCAGGGTTTTAAAAAAAAAATTTATTCGTTGAGGCCCAGATTTTGCATTGGGATTGCGCCACTTTTTGGGCACAACCCAAACGCCAAATCTCATTTGTTAAATATCATAATGTGCTTATATGTACTCATGATATACCTGATAAACATATGTGTAAGGTCTTAATATCTGATATCACTTCTTGTGATGTCACTTCCAGTGAGGCCATTTCCTGTGATGTGACGTGCAATGCTATGCGTCGGGACATCATGCACTGTGATGGCGCACGTCATGATTTCACTTGCATACTGCCTAACCTGGTTAGTCCCCCCACTTTTGTTTTTTGGGACTGGTGCCCTGAGAAGGAGACATGTCAAATACAAAGTGAAGTGGCCATGCGCGGACACAGAAATGGAGATCTCGAGAATCTCGCAATGCCACAGCTCTGCTGGGAGGGCGATGGAGAAGAGGAAGCGGGCACACATGAGACAGAGATGGCACAAACCTTGGTATTATATTGCTGCGCAATGCCAGAAGCACCGTGCCTGGCTCCCTAGGTGCATATATGAGTGAGTGCGCAAGAGCTGGAGCAAAGATGCACAGCCTACCACGACATAATAAAATCGATGTTAACTACACATTTCCACCCCTTTCAAAGAACCCAGTCGGTTTCTGAAAACGCGAACAAAATTCAATATACAATATGTATCTATCTTGTTTGCTTAAACACAAAAATAACTAATCCTGTAGATCTGCATAATCAGACGACACAAAAGAATGCTGAACGTATAATAACACGTTTAACGTGTTGTACCTCAACGAAACTAATTGCTTACTTGACAAACAGGTGTTGTGAATCGGGACTGCGCACACTGATTTATGTATTTCAAGCGTTAACTGGGATCAGTATGTGAACACACCCTCCTAATAAAACGGACAAACTACTACAGGCAGAAGAAATAACCCTCGAAAAGCTTCCAGCTTTTTGTGGTGTTCTCAAACATGCACGAGTAGCCGTGCCGCGTGCCCCCTGCCTCGCTCCGACTGTGCGCGCGCGAAGTAAACGCCAAAGCCAACAGAATGAAAGCAACTCCTTGGCCAGGAATGCAATGTGGCGGGCCCACATAAATATTATTATCCCTGTTTTCGTCCCTTACCAATTGACACGGTCCGTGTATGTTTATTTTAAAACAGTCCGATATGGCACGAATCATGTGCACCGCGGTGAAGGAATGCTCCGAGGCAGCACAACAAACAGCACGACGCGGAACACGGTAAACACTTTCTCTTCACGACTTTTTTTTAAACGTTCTATTTTAGTACAAACTTACTTGGTAAACAACCATTCAATAGAACGGACACGTGGATAAAACACGCCAAGCCTAAACAAGTAGGGTTTCAAAATACACTATTAATGAACCACAACAGTCTGTAACGCCCTGAAAGGAAGAGCGGGAAGAGGCAGTGGCTGGCGTGCCCAGGGAAAATACATTACTGACATTCGTGCTTGGAAAATCATCTCAAACAGGAGCAGATGATATGATATCTAAAACAACGCATAATATTCTCATCATTCACCTAGAAATAAAAAATGAGAAATTCGATGTTTATTGAAAGGATCTGCTTACACCACGGGTACCGGCAAACATTTGCCAAGGGGCCACAAAGTATGGTCTGAGGTGTGACAGAGGGCCCACTGATGCCAGCAGGGTGGAGGTAGGGGGTCTGGGTGGATTAAGGATTGTGTAAGGAGGTCTAAAACATTTTTTTTAAATAAACGTCCAAGAATCTATTTGGAGGTCAACTAAAGTTAAGTGGAGCAGGACACCAACATAGTTACTTCATAACTACATTTAACCTGCAAAGAAAGGCTTGCCCGTTTATTTATAATAAAAAAAACGGAATATTAGTGCTCCGCAAGTAAACAGTAGCTCGTGCTGCTGTTCACCAATGGGGTACACATGTAAAGGTCTAGACCATACTTTGAGTATCACCAGTTTACCCCAAACCTCAGTTTGACTTAAGTTACGCATTTACCTTCATTTGTTTCTCCTTCATTTAACATGTGCTTTACTGTTCCTATTTGGTTATACAATTGAGTCCCTCAGGAGGAGATTTGGTCTGGTCTAGGGCAGCTGCGACCTGTGCAGGTAAGAGCAGTGAGGATGGGGGATTGTTTTCAAGTGATGATGAGGGAAAATTAAATAAATTATAAATATTTCCTCCTCGTCTGTCGAAATTTCCCCCCCACACCCCCCCCCCCTCCTCAACCCGGCCCCACCGCTCTTACCTGCACGGGCCGTGGCTAGTCTAGGGGTACTGGCAGACAGAGAATTGCTGAACCTGAATAAAGAAGGCCGAAAGGTACTACCGTAGGCTCACGACTACTTTCACAATCAATCTCAGCCTTTAATGGAATTCTGAAAGAATTTAAGGAGGTCTAGAGAGAATCTTCCATGGTTGTAAATTGTTGATGGAGTACCATTTCCTTGTGCAATCCTGCAAATTTTTTCGGATTCAAAGGAAAATCAAGAATCTACGCATATCTTTGATGCAAACCTATGTTGAAGTTTATTGGTTTGTATAGCGCTGAATCACCCCAAGGACGGTAGTCTAAACATGCAGAACAGAGGGCTAGAAAAGGTGGGTTTTAAAAAGTTTCCTGAACTGAGAAAAGTTCGAACAGTTGCGAAGCTGAAGAGGTAGCTCATTCCAAAAAGCAGGGGCAAGATGAGTGAAAGCTCTGCCACCACTGCGCGCATGATTTCAGATTTCTCGGTGTTTAATTGGAGGAAGTTATTCTGCATCCAGGTAACGACAGCCATCATGCCCTCGGAGAAAATGAGCTGTATGTCTGGCCTGTTCTTGTCAAAGGTGAGGAGGAGCTGGGTATCATCTGCGTATGATATGGGATTAAACCCTAAGTTCCTCATGAGTTTAGCCAGGGGGGTCACATAAATGTTAAAAAGGGTGGGGCTCAGACACGAGCCCCGAGGGACCCCTTTGGTAACATTAGAAGGGGCAGATCTGTAAGGACCCAGGGTGACAGTCTGGGTTCTATCAGTTAGAAAGTCAGTCATCCACTTCAATGCAAGCCCCTGAACCCCTATGTTTTGTAGTTTCTCCAGTAGGATCTGTGTGAAATGGTATCAAATGCTGCTGACAGGTCAAGCAGCACCAGAAGTGCTGCCTGACCATTGTCTAGTGCCATCCTGATGTTGTCAGTTACCTCCATTAGAGCTGTTTCGGTACTGAGTTTGGCCCGGAAGCCAGACTGGGAGACATCTAGAATGTGAGAGGATTCAGTGAAAGCAGACAGATGTTTATTTATGTGTCTGTCAATGAGCTTACTCTGTAGGGGTAGCAGGGATATGGGGCGATAATTGGTCAGCTCAGAAGTCGGAATCTTGAGATTTTTACGTATGGGGATTATCTGAGCATTTTTCCAATCTGGAGGAAGTTTACCTGAGCTCAGGGAGCTATTACGGATGGAGCAGATGGGAATGGCAAGTTGAGCCGAAAGTCTGGAAGATATTTTGGCAGGGATGATATCAAGGGGAGAGCCTGATTTAGTACTGTTAAGAAGGGATATAACTTCTGTTGGAATGAGAGGAGGAAAGCAGTGTAATTGCGAGGGGGAGTTTTGATGGCTAGTGTACCCCGCTATAGATAGGGGAGAGACAACATTAGATGAAATAATTTTCTGATATATGTTTTCAATTTTTTGGATAAAAGAGGAGGCTATGTTATCACACAGAGACTGAGATGAAGATTCCGCAGTATCACAGGCTCTGGGATTCGTGTAAGATTTAAGGATTTAAAAGAGGGTTCTGGAATTGTTTCCAGCTTGCTCCAATTGGAGTGAGGTGTGGAGTTTGCGAGCAGTTTTGATATTTTTATGGTAAGAAGTCAGAGCGGCCCAGTAACTCGCTTTATTTTGCTCATTGTGGGAGAGTCGCCAAATCCGCTCTAGCTACTTACACTGACTCTTTTCCGCACGCAAGGCGGGGGAATACCAATTAGAGAGGGTGGATTTAGGAGAGTGGGTCTGAAGTTTCATAGGGGCTGCCTTATCTATAGTATTTAAGATGACAGAGTTAAAATGAGATAGTAGATGTTCTACATTATAAGTGGCAGTGTCGATGTCCCAGGAGAGAAAAGGGAACAGAAGATGGTCAGGCGTCAATTTATGCCAGGGTCTATACCAATGATTAATGTGAGATGTAGGGCTGGGGGAGATTATGGGACTCGTAAGTTGAAAGTTCACCAGAGAGTGGTCAGACCAGATCAGAGGGTATGTTTCTCCACATACAATGTTCTGGGAATTAGTTAAAATGAGGTCCAAGGTGTGACCAGCTACATGGGTGGGGTTGTTTAATTTTTAAAAGTCCAGAGGAGGCCAGATCTTTTAGACACATCATGGCGTCATGGTTAAGGGCATCTTCACTATGAATGTTAAAATCTCCTAAAAGGAGAAAATTACGGGTGGCAATCACATGAGGAGAGATGAATTCTAATAGTTGACTGGCAAAACCCAGTAGCGGGCCCGGGGGTCTGTAAACAAGAGCGTCCTGTCCAGCTGCGTTGGGGGTGTAGGTCAAGTCTAAATATGAGGCATTCAAATGCATCAGTACATAGCTGGTCAAGAATAGAGACGCAAAGAATAGAGACGCAAACCTATGTTGCATGTCAGACTTTTCACTTAACTATAAACTAATCGGGGTCTGTTCAACTGAGGGAGAGACCTTACTGACCTGGATAGTGTTGTTAGATGTATTCATAAGTAAACAATTTTCCTATTCTGAGTGTAATTAAAATCCACAAAGCAACAAGTTATCTCAATGCCGTGGACGCTGATCGTTTAGCCATGGCCATTAACAGGAACAAAATTAGCAAGGTAATCGCAAAATGCTAACTTTTTTCCCCTTTTACAAGTAAACCTAAATCAGTAAACAAGATTATATCTATCTCCACCAAAGAAATACATCGCCTTCACCCTAACATCATAAGGACGCCGCCACCGGAAGGAACTATTCATTTTTAAAGAGGCCATGTGACAATTTCCTTATTCACATATAAAAAAAATTAACATTTTCCTAGTGTGACTCTACCAGGTAAACACATCACCACCACCACCCTATCATCATCATTTGGAGGGTCCCATTGGTATCATTCATTATTAAAGTGGCCATGTGACCATTTTTGTCATTCACATCTAAAAAACAAAATTTTCCTAGGGTATTCATGCAGCCCAAGCAAAATCTGAATGAGCTTTAAATGTTGGTCAAGCAGTCCAAATGATGGTCACTTTAAAAGACTAAATTGCTAATAAGAACCATCAAAATGAGGTATGATAGTCTTTTTACATTATTTGTTAACAGTGGCAGCTCCTCCGCTAAGACAGAGGAGCGTCACCTCACTGGCCAAAAGTAAGAATTAAATAATAACGTATCGGTATTATCATTTTATTTTTCCTATTGCAGTCAGTGGCGGGGCTGGCCAGAACAAGGGGAGAAGTGGTTTGCATTCCATAAGTGCGCATGACTTTTTTGGCGGCCTTTTTGGGCCAGCCAAACAGTCATGCACACTTTGCATGTTCCCCACCAGGCTGCATGCCACAGCCTGGTAAGAAACATGCACAGGCTCACTGTCACTGTCCTAGCACCAAACCATGGCTCTCAGAACAATCATCATGCTGCATTGCAGCGTTGTGAGTGGCTCAGGGGAGTCTGTGTGCCAGGGCGCTTCCTGTTGCCGGCTAAGACAGGAAGGAGGAAGATGGAAGAGGACGCTTTTTCATCCTCCCCTCACCCCGCGTCACCACCCCCGTCCAGTAGCAGCCGCTACTGTTTGTTAACCAGAATGAGCCTAGTGTTATTTCATCACCCAACAAGCTAGGATTCAGAGGAGAAAAAGAGAATCAGGACGTCGGGGGCACTCCTCAAAGCACCCACTCCACCATTACCTTGCCTGGGCAAAACTAAGCTCCAGTCGAGAAAAGGAATGGGGCCTGCATGAAGAGGAAGGGAAAGCTGCTAATGTTTGGAGCCATAGACCCCCTTCTCCAAAGTAAATTTAAATCCTTGCCAGAGCCTGTCCCCAGAATGCACTGGCCGCCTTAACCTCTTGAGTGCCCATGACGAGATGGTCTCGTCATGGGCCGCGGTTGCGCTGTGCCCATGACGAGACTATCTCGTCATGAACCCCGCCCGCTAATGAAAGGGCCGGCACAGGGCGGGGAAAGGGCGGGGCACTCAAGGGGTTAAAGCCCAATTTGTTTTTAATATTATACTGAGGTCTCCCGGTTTTATGGTATTTATTTTTTACATTTCTGTCTGTATTTATCCATATTTATTGCGTGCTTAGAATAAAATCTGAAATTACAATAGGTACATTTTCACATTTATTTTACTGACAAATGTTTACAAATTTTTGAATGTCTAATTAGTTTAGCCATTTACAAAGCAATACTGTCATTTGAAACAATTTGCATTGTAGAGCAGCTTACACAGCTGTACTGCTGCAAGTATTTAAGCTTCAGTAGGAAATCTTTTAAATTTTTTTAACTCTCCTACCTGTCAATCTGCATAGATTCCGGTGGTTGCCTCAGGGCTCATCACTGAGCCCTACCCTTTTCAATCTGTACATGCGCCCCCTGGCTGATATTGTTGTGCGTCATGGTTTTCAGATTCTGGTTGTCACACTGTCACAGAATTCTGTGGCTGCAGCTCCTCGGTGAGGGCCTGCCTCTCTGAGGTAGCGGAATGGATGGACCTCAACTGCTTGAAATTAAATGCAGGCAAGACCAAAGGCCTCATCCACGGAAGGCAGCCCTCAATTTGGTCTACTGATTGGTGGCCTGTGTCACTTGCTTTCTTCCCTTTGCCAAAGCCTCAAATTGAAAACGTAGACATTTGGTTTGATGGACATCTGAACTTTGATAACCAAATTACGGCTTTAGCAGGTAAATGTTTTGGCATCCTGAAGACTCTTAAGGACATCATCAATCTGCTCCCTGTATCAGCCCAAACGACAGAAGACAGTGATCCAAACGACAGTGATTTCACGGCTGGATTACTGCAACATTCTTTATCTTGGGGTCTCTCAGTTCAGGTTTAGGAGGCTTCAATGAGTCCAGAATTCTGCAGCCCGGCTCTTGTTAAAACTACTTAGATGGGCGTCAATGGGCTCCGTACTTTCTAAACTTCATTGGCTTCCGGTGAAGAAACCTCTTGTTTTTTAAGCCCTGATCTTTTGTTACAGGATTTTTACAAAGACAGATGCAGTTTACTTGCATTCTCTTATTGCTCCCTATTCTCCTTCTAGATGTCTTAGGTCTTCTGATGCTTTATAAGCGCAGGGTCCCAGAGTGAAAAGAGTTAGGATCAGGGGAGCGCTTTTGTTTTCCTCTTAAAACTTGGCTTCTTAGGTAGATTGGCCTTGGTTCTGAGCTACTATGATTTTTTTGGAAGTTTTTATGGACTGATTAGCGCTTGGACACTGCTGTTGGAGTAGCCATGCATAAATGTCTTTTATTCATATATTTACAGCTTTTGACCTAGCACTTCCGATTGACACTAGTGAGTATTGTCCAGAAGAAAATCTATTTCCTGCATTTATCCATATTTAAAAATAAATATGGACAGGAAACTAGATGGATTTCTATCTGTATATAACCGTAAAAACGGAAAACTGGGAGCCTTAATTATAATATTGTACAACCCTTTCTGAGTTCTTTGTGGCATTCGATGTCAGCAATAAAGCAAGTTAAGGACTGGCAAAGGCCACGGGTGTTGCTATAATATGCTACCAAATGTAAACACAGCATGCTAAGTACTGGCAGCTCACGAGGGGCAACGCCTGCAGCACATTCTGTACCTGTTCAAGGTAGGACTTCATCACAGTGGTGTTGCAGTTGCTTCGACTAAATTACACCACGCTGTATGCGGAGGATGGGCTTTGAAAGATAGGCATCAGCATGTTGCTTTCCCTTTCTTAGTGTCTCTTTAGACTGATCAACTACTGCTGCTGGTATTGTTCTGTTAAATGTCGTGTTTTTACAACTGGAGCTAATATCAGACATTTCGTTACGAGATGCGTTCAAAAGGCTTTCTCTTCGCTCTCACACACCGTGCTGTTTAACCATTCATCACCTACATGAAAAAAATGTCAGAAAGGAAGGAACTAAATTAAATTTTTGTATTTTACAAATGTGCTAAGGGGCACTATTCGTGATAACTAGGCCTGGGAGGTAAATTCCGTTCCGCTTGCGGAATTTGGGTAATTTCGCATTCTGCGGAGAACGCGGAATTGCACAAAATTCTGCGTTCCGCGGCGTCACTGATTTTTTTTGCTTGTTTACGTTCTCAAAATGCGAGTTCGCGAGATATTTCCCCCCCCCCCCCCCCCCCCGAGTATGCAAACAGCGTTCGCGAACAGGAAAAAAGCATTGTGAACAAGCAATTCCGCGTGTTCGCGGAATTTCTGCGTGCTCGCAGAGATTTTTTACTGTTTCGCGGAGCTTTGCGTAGCGCGACTACGCAAATGCTGCCCACCCCTAGTGGTAACATTAGCCTTTCAGGGTATTGCTGCGAAAAAGCATGTTGCACTGAAGGGCTTGTAGTTCTCCTTTGTTGTGTAGACCATTAAAAAAATTGCATGCTTCACAAGTAAAACAAAATTAAACACTGCTGAAATATTTTGCGATGTTTCACTTTTATTTATGTAAGATGTTAAAACAAGTATTGGCAATGCAAATCGTTTTGTCTTTTGTATAGTGGAAAGGTTTATACCAAGCTTCACACCAAAGGTACAACACAGAAAGTAGAGATGGGCAAGCCAATAAATTAACAGAAAGGGTCTAGCTTGATTCGAAGAGTCTGTGCACGAGGTGAGCCATGACAATGTTTTTTTTAATGTAAATTGTGCAACACATTATGAAACACTGGGTAGGGTAAAGACTTGGGCTGGCACCACTTTCCTTGCACTGTGCAATGCATTGAGATAACAAGCATAAGCATACACATTGCACAAATAGAGCCACTGGTCGTGCAATGCACTAGCCCTGCGTTAATCTCCAAGCTGAGCACAGCACCAATGGCAGAGCCCGATAAACAGCTGCCAATAAGGAAACTGCAATGTGTTAGCGGTGCGAAGCAGCCTTCGGGGCACATAGTACCCCCAGGGGCAACCCGCTGTCCCCCCTCCCCCATAATAGGTTACCCAAATGACACACACAAGACAGTTGGTGTTGGGTAACACAATGCTGCAGGTTTATTACATAATTCCAGTATATGTAATGGGTGGGTTATCTTACGGGCGATCCAAGGGCAGGCAACCAACTGGGTCGCCTGCCCGCCTGATGAGCCGGGCAGCGCGGGAGCGTTGCCCGCCGTTGCTGCCCCCCAGGTGATTCTTTCTACGATCACGTGCCGTTGGTAATTCTACTCACGCCCCCCCTCTCGGGGCGGAGCGTCGCATAGCAAACCCCCGGTTGTTCAGGCCCACAACCGCCCGCAGGACTAGCGGGGCGCCGACACGGCTTCCGGGACCTCCCTTGAGGCTCCTCGGTTTTGGCTCAGGCACCCCCTATGGTGCCGCGCAGAGGTACCCTTTGTACCGGCCTGCTTCCAGATCGCCATGTAAGTCCGCCACAGCCCTGGAGGCGGCTAACCGTCACAGCCAGGGCCCCCCACCAACCCGCTATAGTCTTACCTGCAACCTCTCCTATATAGGGCTTCCTGCAACTAGCTGGAAGGGAACCATCCTAGCAGAAAGAAGAGTTTGAAATTCTGCCACCGCATGACAGTGTGACAGCGCTAGGGACTCAAACCCTGTGAGATCCCCTATATCCACAGGCCCAAGACTTACCAGTGAGCTAAAGCTCCTGGTGTTGTAGATGGCCCCATCTATGTCCCTAAAGCCCGAGACGCCATCCCAATCGGATAGGGTCTGCTGAAATAAAGGACCAGTTGGGCCTGCGAAGATGTGCCAAGAACTATTCGCCCCCCAGCGGGAAAGTTACACCTCTTCACAATTCTGGGCCTGCCCTCTTTGGCTATTAAGGCGAGAAGGGTTTTACTTAATCCTCGGCCAATCCCCTCTGATTGCTAAACCTGGAGCACAGGAGTGCTCCTAGCTGCCCGCTCGTGACCATGGGCAAGGGGTGGCTCTTGCCCCTGCCCACCATCCCTTATTCCTTATGGGAGTTAAGCCCCTACAGATCCCTCAGTGATGAGACCCCCCTAGGCCTACCAGCTTCGGGAATCTGTCTGACTTAAGCATTGCGCGCTGTCTGTAAAGTTCAAGCATTGAGGGATGACTAAGTCCTACTTCGCCCCTCCCATCATGCTTCCTAGTACTAGGGTGGCAGGGAGGGGGGGGTTGCCACCCCACAAACCCAGAGCATCCTTAACAGTGCCAAATTCCAGCTCCGTTGAAGTAGAGATTGCATGCACCCTGGGCGTGACAAGTGTTCTATTGACATAATGTCCCCTTGTGTTTGCCCCACTGACACCCCAGTTATTGGGACAGCAGCACCATATGTAGGTCGGCAGCACTCCCTGAGCGCGGTAAAGTGTCCGTAAACCAGGATCCCAGTCTCCTGCAGCTGCAGTACGCGACCAGTGATTCCGTTGGGGGATACCCCCAACCGCAATGGTCCTCTAGACATGAAGAAACCCTATTTTACCTGAGCCTATCTCCAATGATGGCGGTTTCACCCAGCTATGGAACCTATTTACTTGATTTGCTACTCGGCCCCCCTATGGGTGGGCCTCAGAGTTAGGGCAACGCGCGTGCTCCCAGGGCACGGTGCTGCTGGGGAGCAGATGTCTGTCACCTACACGCTGATACTTCATCTGTTGCCAAATGACCTACCGCTGGAAGTTACCCAAGACCGTGGACTTTGTGTTCCCACTTATTATTAGAGCGCCGAACACAAGCACCGACCAAATAACCCATTCAGGTACAGGAGTCGTCGTAATGCCCGGAAACGCCTAATGCGCGCGAATGTGGGCACGAGCAAATTCTTGTGAGTAATGCATGTACCTAGAGGTCGCCAGGAGAGTGGGGGAAGGCTTAATAGCCTCCCCCTCACCCCAGGGCCAGGAAGTGACACGCCTTGCGCGTCACTTCCGGCCATCCCAAGGAGGGGGGCTCCGGACTGCGACCCCGCCCCCCCCCCCCCGGTGGGGAGGGGAGGGGTGACCGGTGCCCCGGGGGCACTAAGGCGCCGATTGGCCCCCTGCGGGGGCCGCGGTCAGCGGCATATGTGCGCAGGGGGGCTCTGGGGAAAGGCTAGGGTGAAGATAAGGGCATCTTTATCTGGTTTTCTTTGAACCTCGCGCCCCTCCCTTCTTTCCAAGAAATGATAACTGATCAACCCTCCTTTCTCACCCTCCCTCCCAGGCTCCGCGAGCGTCCCTGACCCCCGCAGTAGGCGGGGAACAGGTAAGACTGCGCCCCCGCACGACACCCTGCTGGCCTGGCGCCCTCACAGTGGGCAGCCCGGATGTGGACGCACCTCCTCGGCCATCTTTGCAGGAGTGGGGGAGTGGGGGAGAGGGGGGTCGGCGACAGCAGCTCCTGGAGCGGCGAGCACTGTGCGCTTCATGGAAGACGCCCCCTTCCCTCGCCCCGCGGGGAGATGGATGATGCTAATAACGAGAAGGTGATGTCCCCTGGCTTCAGCGACAGAGGCTTGGGGAAAATGGCACAGGCACAACTGACGCACAAACCCTGTGTTCTTGGGCATGTTGGTGCTTCACGCTGGAATACGATGCCAAACACGGCTATTTACAGACTTATTGACAGCTTGCTTACATAATTAGTCTTACTGAAAGCAACTTTCCGTCAGCGCCAAATAAAACGCACAATGCTGCAGCTTTAAGTACACTAATGTCGCAAAGAACACCCCAGAGCCTGATAGATCAAGGAGATTGCCGATGTGGTTGTGCAGCTTTAAACCTTGCCCAGGCCACACAAGCAGCGTGCATCAGTAATTTTTATTTTATGTATACATTTTTTTGGGCATTTAAGACAATATGGTAAATTTAGGTTTCTATATAATAACAACAACACAACCCACTTCCCGTGCTCCACCACAACCGCTGAACAAAACCGAGCAATGAACATTCTGCGGGGTGAGGGCATCTGTAAGTTAATTAGCAGCAGGCCGACTTCTGCTTTCTGCCCCTGTGGAGGGCTCCGATCACGGTTCTTCTCGGATGCCTCTTAGACGGGCTTGAGCAAAACACATCCCTGGTTGTTACCTGCAGCTCACATGTAGGGCAAACTCAGCCTTCCAGAATTTCCGGCTAGGCTCACAAAACACGCAGGGTGCGTCCAATTCCTATTAGTAACGGTTTCTGTATTTCGAGATTCAAGATACTGTATGTTGTGTGGACTTTACAAAAAATAAACATAACAATAATTTAAATCACGCACACAGACAAGGGCGCGCAAATTTGCAGCCTTTTGACACCCGATTGCTCTTCTGTTTAGCAAATGGATGCAGTCAGACAGGCGGTGGCTGGTTGCTATAGTAACCGGAGAGCGCTCACAAAGTTGGTGCAGAGAGCTCAGTAATGGTATCACACCTGCAGGGGCTGAGCCTTACATCCTTTTAAGGGAAATTCATTTTTTTAAATAACAAAAATGAATAAAGTGGGGGCGTGGCTAGCAGCCAACGAAGATGGCTGCAGCCTGAGAGAGCTCCGAGGCCTGTGGAGTCTCTCCCTAGCTATCCTGTCAATAATCCGTTGCCTGATCGAAGTTTGACTCCAGTAATGAGGACTGGAGTACAGCGGTGAGGTTCGCTGTTGGTTTCCGCATTCCCTGGAGCACCGGAGAGCAGCAAAGCTATGTGACAGGTCCGCGGCCTAGACACCTCTTTGGAGCTGGGACCTTGCGTGGCGGTCCCGCTACAGAGGTGGCACCGCCTCGCCGTGGGGCCCCATAATTTGTTAGCTGAAGGGCGAAGGCGCCCTGCTGCAGATGTTCGCAGGGACGTCAGGCCCCGTCCGGAGCGAAGAGGAGCTCCGCCGAACATGAGGGACAGCAATCCACGAGGTAATATACAGCACGGGCCGGCCACAGCCGGCGACAGGAGGGGGCCCATCTGGAGCGCGGGAGTGGCGCTGGTGCCAGGAGCATAGGAGCAACGAGGTGACACGCAGGCGCGCACCCGTGAGGCAGTGTGAGGCTATAATTCAGAATTACACATATCCGGAGGGTGTGGCTAACTGCAGGCAGCACGAACACGAAAGAACTGGCAGTGGGGCTTATGACATTGCGACCTGCCCATGTTCTACCGGCAGATCCGTGGCTCTTCCAGGGAGTGTTGATGCCACCCAGAGCTCAGTGATAAAGTCATAGCCTACCTGGGGTTGCAGAGTGGTTGGATTTACACCAGTTCAGGCCCCGCCTCCATTGTATACCTGAGAGTCTCAAGGGAAGGACGGCCACCACCAAGAACTAGAACACCCAACAGCTACAGGCTGTAGGGAAAACCGAAAGGCCGTGCGAGACAGGAACCGCGCAGTCAGGCAGCGGTGATTACCTCCTGCCTAGAGACAGCCTCCTGGACGGCGCTAGGTCCTCATATCATTGGCGGTAAGGGCCAGCGCGCATCGCAGCAAAGCAAGCTAGAAAAATACGCCTACCGAAGTGACCAGGCCACTGATGCGGGGGCACAAAAGAGTAGCAACAACAGTATCCGGTCCGAGGCCTCCAAGGAAGTAACTTTACAGGACATAATGGTCCCACTGACCCAGATGCAGTACTCGATAGGAACTATATCCACTGACATCTCTCTGCTAAGGGCGGACGTTTCCAAAATAAGTACCCGGCTGACAGAAGTAGAGTCCACCACGGCAACACTCTTGTGGGATACAGCAGTGCTACAGCGTCAAGTTCATAAACTAGAACAGGCGCAAAAACAGATGGAAGCCAAACTGGATGATCAAGAAGGGCGCTCTAGGCGTAACAACGTTCGCCTGGTGGGAGTGCCGGAAAGCGTGAGAGGACCGGGCCTTGACTTATTCGTTGAAGACTTGATCAAGACCAAGCTGCAGCCCTGAGGATTGTCTAATTTCTTCTCGGTGGAACGTGCGCACCGGGTGCCCGGCGGAAGGCCACGGCCGGGCGCGCCACCCAGACTTATACTAGCACGCTTTTTCAATTTCAGAGACCGCGACGCGGACCTGCAGGCGGCCCGCGTGGCGCCTCCCTTCCAGGTGGACAACAGCACAGTGATGTTGTATTCAGATTATACAGCGGTGGTGGCGAAGCAAAGAGGAGACTTCACTGATGTAAAAAAAGAACTGCGTAGTCGAGATCTGAAATATGCCATGCTCTTCACGGCGAAGCTGAGAGTGGAGGCGGAGGGAAAGACGTGGTTTTTTGCATCCCCGCAGGAGGCCCAGGATTGGCTTGAAGGATGGAGGAAGCCCAGAGGGGCCAACCGACAAGGGCGCAGAAATAGGCGGACATCTGGGGGATCAGATGCATCGGAGGTGCGAAACGCGGCGACAACAGCGGAAAGGGTATCGCCACACAGGTTGGAGAACTTCGACTGATTCTGTCAAGATAATGGCTTCTGTCTGGGCTGTTGGCCAGGAGGACGGAGCCCGTGTGGATTGCTAGGGGGGGGTTCGGAGATGAAGAAGACATGGACTTGGCCAAGTTCGACATGTTTATCTGCCATTCGGTCCACGAAAGGCCGGGACTGACAGTAATCGCATGGAGTGATCAGCGGCATGCAGACATGATTGACCTAATGGTCGGTCGTAGCTCTCCCCCTGCACGCAAGTAAATGGTTTGGGGAATAAAGCACTCTGCTAAGTTGGGGAGGCGGGTAGTTCAAAGTCCGCTAGGCAGGGGGGCAGGGTTCAGTTAAGGGGGTTAGAGTTAGGGTTTGTAATGAAGCACGTACCACAAATAGATTGCACCCGTTCCAAGAACAAGAAGCATAAGGTTCCTGGGCTTTTGCCAAAAAGTATAAAGTGGCTGAGAGACCATGACACTATGTACCCAGGATGACAGTGACGACAACACACAGTCCATTTAAACCAGAGCCTATGAAGCACCCCATGTTGCAGGTGGCCCCCCTAACGCTGGTTACCTGGAACGTACACGGTTTGGGGGACAAAATAAAACTAGGTTTGGTCCTGCATTGTTTAAAACGGTGCGCTCCCGCGGTGGCCTTACTGCGGGAGACTCATATAACAGGTAACACTTGCAAAGCGATGGATCAATGGGGTTTTACAATGGTTGCACACTCGGAGTTCACCTCCGGCTCAAGAGGGGTGGGTATCCTAGTTAAAAAACAGTCTCCACTAATAATACATCGAACAAAAACGGACAAATACGGCTGCTTTGCGGCCATATCTGGTCAATGGGAGGGGAGGTTTATCAACATTGTGTCGGTTTACATTCCTCCGGCCCTTCAACCTGTAACACTCCCAGCGCTTGGTGATTTCTTACTCGATCTGCCGGAGGGCGAACTATTGATTGGGGGAGACTTTAATGACACCGTTGATGCGGCCATAGATCGGTACTCGGCCAGACCGCGCACACATGGTGTCTCCCATATCGGGGGCTTTATAGAGGCACTGGGTCTCACTGACACATGGAGATACCTACACCCCGACGCACTTTTCATTCTGGAGTCCACAATAGTCTCTCTAGGATAGATTATTTTTTTGCCTCAACTGAATGTTTAAGAAATGTGGCAACAGTAGAAATTAGACCAAGAGGCATCTCGGATCACTCCCCAGTGCTATTAATATACACAAGCAGCCGCAAGATTCGGCAGCGTATCTACCCCATATATCCTGGGTATCTGCAAGTCCCTAAAATCAAGAAGGCTATCACTACTACAACCCATACTTACTTTCAAGAAAATGTATCGTCGGTTAACTCTCCTACTGTTCTCTGGGAGGCGTACAAGGCTCTGATCAGAGGTCAAGCCATTGCAGCTATCATTGGTCACAAACGTGACAAACAACAAGAACTAAATGACATAGAACTTGATCTGCATGAGGCAGAAGCGCAATGCACCCACGACCCCTCCGCAGCAGCGACCCAGCGAATAACCCTCAAACAGCAAGAACACAGGGAGTACCTCAAAGACGCGGTTAGATCACGCATGACAGCAACACAGCACAAGATTTATGAAACTGGCGATAAGGCCGGTAAACTCCTGGTATGGCTTGATAAGCGAGAGGAGGGTAAGAAATGTATAGTTCAGCTCCGTACGCTTGATGGACGAGTAGTAACGGACCCAGGTACAATAGTGCACATGCTAGCACGACATTTCCAACAGGTTTATACATCGTCCTCTAATATGAATATGGAAGCGGTGGAGTCATATATAAGAGATATTGCTATGCCCAAACTTACGCCTGAGGTGGCCCTTCAACTCGAAGCTGATCTTACGGTTGCAGAGTTGCAATTGGCGATTGGTTCGCTGCAATCTGGGAAGGCAAAGGGGCCTAATGGTATACCGGTAGAATTATACAAAAGAACGGCAGGAACAATTGCTCCATACCTGCTTAATATGTATCGCAACAGTCTGCAAAGCGGCGAGCTCCCACTAGATCAGCGACTGACCACTATAGTGGCGATCCCAAAACCTGGAAAGCCCCCCGAGGAGTGTACCTCGTATCGTCCCATATCCTTAATTAATGAAGAGACAAAAATTCTAGCGAAACTCCTTGCGCTGCGACTTGCGCCGCACTTAGGGGCGCGGATACATCCAGACCAGCCAGGCTTCATGCCGGGCAGAAGTACAGCATTAAATTTAAGACGCCTACATGGAGTGATGGCCCGCATACTACATATACAAGAGCCAACAGTTATCCTCTCCCTGGACGCACGTAGGACGTTCGATATGGTGGAGTGGACCTTCCTCTTTGCTGTGCTTACCCATCTGGGCTTTGGTCCTAATTTGTGTGCGTGGATACGTTCGTTGTACACTGACCCGGTGGCGCATGTGACAGCTAATGGTCACATTTCAAGGGACTTTCCACTCTCCCGTGGCACACGCCAAGGCTGCCCTCTGTCGCCACTCTCGTTTGCTCTGGTACTGGAGCCGTTGGCAGCATGGATTAGATGGGAGCAGATGATTCGGGGACTTAGATGGACGGTGGAGTGGGAGGATCACATCTCACTGTACGCGGACAACGTACTATTGTATATGGCCTCCCCCAGTCGTTCTATTGAGGCGCTCCTCAACATCTGTGAACTTTTTGGTCGGGCGTCTGGGTACACCATAATTTGGTCTAAATCTGTCTTATTTATTTTAAGTGGACTGCCACCTCAACTCCCCAGGGATTGCCCACTACAAGTCGCAGGTGACACATTTAAATATTTGGGAATCTATATAACTGCCAGTTCGGATGACTTCTATAAGCTGAATCTCATGCCTCATCTGGAGCGTCTCAAACGAGATGTGACGCATTGAGGCACATTGCCGTTGACACTCCTGGGAAAGGCAGCGCTTTTTAAAATGATGGCGCTCCCTCGATTCCTCTACGCCCTAAAAAATGCACCATTCCTGGTACCCCCATGTTACTTCAAAGCAATAGAGGCGCAGGTCTCCAGTTTGCTATGGGGGAACAAACCGGCGCGCATTGCACAGGGCAAATTGATTAAGGGATGGTATGACGGGAGAATTGCGCTTCCAAATATACAGTTATACTATTGGGCAGCGCAATTGAAGATTATTAATCAGTGGATACATGCCCCGCAAACAGACCCTGCCTTTAAAGCTGATAGACATGAACTTAGGGCAGAAGGTATGATGTCGGCGTTGTATAACGAGAGACGACCCCCCTCTCTGCTTGAACCCACAAAACACACAATCACTCTATGGCATAAGGCACATGTTAAATTAGGCTGGCGGGGTGTCATAACCCAACTCACTCCATTATGGGATACCAAACGGTTAGGGCGACTCAAGAACAGTAAGGGATTTGCTCAATGGGATGCAATTGGCATCTCCACAGTAGGCGACTTATGGAGCAAAGGCGACATAATCCCATTCCAACGTCTTCAAGAACAATATGAGCTGGCGCCATCAGAAAGGTTTAGCTATCTACAGGTTAAGCACGCGTTACAAACCGCCTTGCCAGTGGGTGCCGGAGTCCCAGAAGCTACCCCATTAGAAGATAGATTACTTACAGATCATATGCAAAGGCGAGCCACTTCTTTCACCTACTGAAAACTAGTCAATAACTTACCGGACCCCACTGAGGCACTTAGGGGAAAGTGGTCCCGAGATGTCGGAGAGCTTGATGACACCGACTGGCAAGACGCAACGGCATCTCCGCGGGAGGTGGGCATACCCTTGAGGCTTAGGCTGGTACAGCTTAAAATATTGCATTGTACTTATTATACCAGAGTTACCCTCTGCAAAATAGGGAAAGCGTCTCATCCGTACTGTTTGAGGCGCTGTGGGAATGAGGGGACATTTTTTCATACACTATGGCAATGTCCAAGAATTACGGAATACTGGGTCAGGGTAATGAGGACAATATCACAGGTGGAGGAGATATCACTTATGCCAGAGCCCAAGAGTTGCCTACTGAACGTTTGGGAACCAAATAATCTTACTCTTTAGGCTCAGGAATGGGTTACTCTGGGAATAATGGTTGCAAAGCGGAACATCGTACAAAGATGGGGTTCGGAGGAGATACCGACGATTACAGCTTGGTGTAAAGACATGGACGCAGCTATGATAACTGAAAAAACAGTGTACAGTAGCCGAGGGTGTCCACGCAAATGGAATAAAGTGTGGGGGGCGTGTAATACATTTCGGGGATACATTTGTGAACCTCCTAAGACGCAATCGGGGGAAACATCAGAAGAAGAGATAGTTGAGGACATACGAGAATAATGTGTGTAAAGTTACTGAAGACTGGGGTTTATATGATGATAACAGACAGAATGATGAAGTAATATGATTAATGGAATGTAATTTTACTTTACAATGGTGGAACGAGATGTGCGTAATTTACTGTACTGCTGAAAATAGATAAAAGGTGTTTAAAAAAAAAAAAAAGAATAAAGTGCCACACTGCCACTTAGATAGAGTTGTTGCACTCTACAAGTGCTCCTCATGAATCAAAAACCCCAAATACATTAATACGTACATCAACATAAAAGCATACAGTTGGGTAATGATATAATGGGGACATTCACATTCTTTCCCTTGTGACCAGGGTACTCCTAGTGGTAACGGCAGAAGTGCAGGCCATAGAAAGGATCCTTGAGAAGACTGGAGGTGCAGCAGGCCTCACTCACGTCCATGCCATGAACCTGGGTTCAAGGACCCCCTCACAAGATGGCAAACCTCAAGGAGGGGTCATTTTTGAATGGTACACATTGCATAATGAGCCATCAGGGCTGGAGATGGGGTGAGATCTCGCAGGGTCGGAGACCTCCTAGAAAACCCAGTGGGCCATAGGGCAGAGTTGGAGAGATACGGGGTGGGGTGTGTGGGTTGGAGGATGCACAACATTCTTGTTCGTTTACAGTCATATATATTTTTTGGGGAACTGATGAACTAAAAGAAGAGGGCTAAGGAAGCATTATACTGTGTGTTGTGCCAGCATCGGAGCTGTTTAACTAGGAGTTACGCGCTCCAATCCCAGCTTCCCTAGGACCACCAGCTTGATCTTGGGTAAATAAATTCATCCGCTTATAACTCGGTTTCAATACCTGCAGGGTTAGACTGAGACAGAAAATTGTCCGTTGCATTGAAATAAAAGTGCCCCCAATTAGAGAATTAAGATAACTAAAAAAAGTTCCCATAGTTACAAATCGGGGCAGTTTTGAGTGCGTAAAGATATGCTGTATATAAGTGATTTGCAAGCTTTGGGAGACTGAGTGTATTTGTGCTTGCTACAGGCAATGTTTGTACCAGAAGCTCTGGTCTGACACGTCAATGTATGGCAGAGTTTTGTGGCTGTTTGTGGGCCTTTTTATGGCCTAGTGGGCCAGTTTTACTGCTGATTTCCCTAACATTACCACAAACATTTCGGAGATCGAGAAATGATTCCTCGCATCTGCATTTGACGTCATTAAAGGGCATCTCTGTATTCTCTCGAAAAGCCCTCCCTTACAGATATTAAATATTATTAATGTTTTCTTTTATGGTGAGAACCATGTACAGTCTGACATTTTTTTGCCTTCTGGTGCAAACTGAAGAGGGTCTGGCGCTTGCTTCGCATTTCGCAAAGCTACTGCTTGCTCTGATAAGGGGAAAGACAGTGTGGAGTGTGGGATCCGAGCTCACTGGATTTACCTTTCTGCAGCTGGTGTTTTAGCCCGCTCCTATGACAGCCAGGAGATACTTCCAAAGGGCAGTCACAGTCCAAATCATGGGCCATAAAACACACCAGGCGCGCTCTGGACACAAGGTGTTCGTCAGCTTGATATACGTGTTAAAGGCATTTTCAATAGATAAGTTTTTCTCTCAGCTTAACGGCAAGGCAGGTGATCAATTCTCAACTTTCTCTGTGCAGACACCGTGGGATGAGCTAGAGGGGAGGCAAACGGTGGTCAGCCCGGCGGAAACACCTGAGCCAGGGGCTGGAACCCGCCCTAACACCGAGCCCGCACCACACAACCAGATCCTGAGAGATAAAAGATGGCAAAATGGGGCTCGAGGCGGGAAGGTGGGGGGTGGTGTGCGGTGGGACTGGGGATGGGAAAGGGGCACGCACGGACTGTAATGAAGCGAGTTTGACAGCTCCATTGTCGGGCCGTCCCATTGTCAGGCACAGAGATTAATTCAAAGCTATGCATCCGCTGCTGGATACATTTTCAAAGCACGGAGCCAAAGTGGCAGAGTTCCCACTCACCCTCACTCAATCTCTGCCCTAAAAAGCTGGGCATGCGCAACTCCCCCCGCTAGCCCACATGAGGCCACTCCGTACCCCTAGAAGTGGGCCCGGGCTGTGGTAGCGCCGAGAGGCTCTATTTAGGGTGGATAAATCCAGATTAAAGCACCGTTGGCAGTGGCAGCTTCCACCCTGGCGCGCGGGCGGCTTTAGACAGGATTAAGAAAGGATATAGAGACTCTTCCCAGTGAAGGCTGAGTTCGTAGTGGGCACGGAACAAAGACAAACAAGCGCGGTATCGCAAAGGCAGCCGCATGTTTATTTTCCTATCACGCTTTCACTTTAAGTGAAAGCGCGATGGGAAAATAAACACGCAGCTGCCTTTGCCAAAGCCGAATGTGGTAAAAAAAAGTGCATACCACCTAATGAGGGAGAGAGTGTCACGCCGCCGGTAAAAGATCAATTCCCGGTGGGTGTGGCCAAAAGGAGACAAGGCGGCAACAAGGAGGGACTAAGAAGCCTCCTTTACAATCAGAAGCCAGCGTTTTGCATTTAAGATGACGCTGGCCAATTAAAAAGATGGGTGGGGCTTCAACTCCGCCTCCGAGATCTTCGGGATCTGTATTGATTCCAAGAAGCTCTCGAATGCCGAGAGCAGCGCATGCGCTGCTTTCGACAGCCGAGACCTAAAAAGGAGAAAAGATTAAATAAAATATTTGCCTAGGATAACACACTTTAGGTATGCTGGGTTAATAGCACGTTTTCTGACTTCAAACTGTGCAATTCAGCTACTCGATAGGTATCTTTTTTTCCATCCTTTTACATCAAAGGTTAATTCTTTGTTTTTAATTGTTGGCGCCTGAGGTTAGATCGTGGATCTCAGGCACAAGACACATGAAAGGTTGACTCGTTTTGGACCTGAGGAACTAAAAGGACCTTAAGCAGAGCCAGGCATTTACCTCAAGCCAGGCACTTAACGCAAGCTTTCAGTGGCTAGCCTACCTCAAATGGAAAGCATGAAGTCAACCTTTTGTAACTGCTGATAAAGTTTGAATAGACAATGCTAAGCAGGACTGTATACTTATATCCACGAAGGAGCCCTGAATCACTTGGAATTAGCTAGGGCTTTTCTACCAAAATTAGGTACACCACACATCCAAAATATTTTTTATGCACACAACACCATTCTTTTACACGTAACCCTAATAGGGCTTCAAAGATCATTGGATGACTTTGAAAAGTATTGTAATGACAGTGCTTGGCACTGAAGGAAACCACTTTATGTGTATGTGCTCCTCCCTAAAGGTCAGAATGTCACTTACAATGACCAATGGCTGAAGCGCACTGATCCATTTGCCCATCTTGTGTGCTGTACGTGGCGAAAGAAAAATGTGAATGACACAAAAATAGGTCAATGGATAAAGTAAATATATCTTCTATATAATTTTAGTTAAATCAAAAGGTATTGGTTAATGCCAGACCTAAAAGGAATGCTGTTGGAAGTCTCACACGTATAAGGTTATTAATGGAGTACCCCAGTTTGCTACTCATGGCTGAAATAGATTTTGTGGCTGATGAGTGTGAGTGGAGGTATCATCATACTTTTTCATTCTTGAAATTTAGCTAACCTTACCTACTTGGTACAAAGACTGCAATATAGCTAACAGTAACACAATGATACAGTTTAAGCTTTTACAATAAATTACCTTTGAGGCTCACAGAAAAATAATGCTACTAAAGCTACCCTGATCAAAGCTTATAGTTGGTCAGGAGTATGAGCAATGCTTTTACCTTCCTTTTCAGTGGTCAATATCTAAATTACCTGCAGCAAGGACTGGTGTCACAGGGTTCGCATCCCTTACAGAGAGCAGAGTGGAGCTGGCCTTTGCTCAGAGAGCGCCCTGGGCAAAACCAAATTTGGTGCCCCTTCCACTCTCCATCTTTGTCTATGTCTTTGAAATTTGGGAGGAGTAGGAGGAAAGTGAGTGGGCAAGATTAAGAAAATCCATGTCAATAAAAACAAACTAAAAACAGACAAGGGTGTCAGCAGTCTTCAAAGAATGCGTTTAACTTCACTTTTCTTTGGACTTAAGTTGTATGGAGACCACTGCACAGAGCTCTAGCGCACCTTTGGAGATTGGCAGCGTGGACCCAGACCACGGCACATATCTACTTTCTGGTGGAAACTTAACGTGTACCATCAGTTCTCACGTAGGGGAGAAGGGTCTACCACAGTTAAAATGGTACAGTTTCCTAGAATTGCCTTCTCGTAATACCACCTTAATCCAATGATTTGCTAGCAGTGTAGTGTCGCTCATAACTCATGTTCAAGCCAAAGTAAAAATTAAAAAAAACATGTTTTTCTCCCAAGTGGCCATATTGTCTTTGTCTGTTCGGGATGCGGGGCATTCACGAGAGGGCGGGTCTAATCGTACGCCCGCGATCGGGCCAGGGCTAGATTACTCTCTACCATCATGGCTTCACGGCCGGGCTGGACTGGGACTGGAATTGTCTACATATGTTGTGCGCACTCGTCGCGATCTGTCTGCCTTCTTTGCCTTGGTGTTACATGCTATCTTCACACGACCGCCTTTGGGTGTAGTGGGATTTCGGTGTGTGGAGGATTGGTTGGCCGGTGGTGTCGGGCGCTCCGAGGATACGTGGGCTCCTCCCCACCTCCTTTCTTCTTTCTTCTCTTAGTTTCTTTACTCTATTCCTACTTTCTCTCTTGTCTATATTTCGGGTTCATTGGGCGACAGGCACTATGCTGGGGGGGGGGGGTAGGCCATAGCCTCCGCATTGGTGTAGGGTGGGGGGGTAATTTACTGTTTCTTTTTAGTTCTATGGGCCTCTTTCTTTCATGTCTCTGCGCTATACTTGTTTCGATTCGGGGTCCGGGTGTGGGGTGGATTGAGTGGGGGCGGCTTTTAGGGGGTGCGTATTTACTACTGTGATGATCCTGTTATCTAACTGCATCGCCTTACTGTATGAGATTTTCTATGGCTGTTTTAATGATGCTGCTGCCCTCCAGTGTATGAAGCCGACTTGCGGACTCGAATCTCCTTGTTTCTATCCTTTACTGCCTTTTTTTCTCGATAAAATTTTTTTTTTTTTTTTTTTTTGAAAACCTTAAAATTAACCTTCACTTCTCCTTCCCCCGGTGTCAAGGATCCCTCCAGTGTATGAATCCTGAATCGTTGCTAATCTTGACCTTGACGCACAGGGGATGTATTGTTTGTCTCTGTGCTCAACCGTATTGTGGCCGGCCTGATGGTTGTAGGCCCGTATTTGTTCTTTTACTATGCACAAATAAAGGTTTTTAAAAAAAAAAAAAAAAAAAAAAAAAAAAAAAAACATGTTGACACGGTTTCTTCCTGCCCATGAGCACTCTCGATGCTTCTTTGTCAGACTAACAATCTTTGCGCTTACTCTGAATAATGTAAACCTCTCTGAGACTTTTAACTGTTTACAGGGCCAGCCCTAAATGGGATTGACCGAGACAGCGCCCTGGGTGGAAAGAAAATGTAAGGTTTGTTGGGGGGGAAGGAGTCGCTGTGGTGTGACGGCAGGAGGTGTGCGGAAGATAGAAGGACAGAGGGCTGAAGGGGTACTAAGAATTACAATTAAGGGGTGGTTACAAAGTCTTTAACGGTACCCGATTAAAACCAAGTGGGATGGACGAGCTGATGTTTGCATGACATTAAGTGCACTCTTTGGGATATTGGTGACACAGGTCCAGCTCGCCTATGGCCAAGGCCGGCCCTGGAGCAGATTGTCAACAATCAACTCATGACACACCTGGGAGCAGTACCAGCTATTCAACAGCTTCCAATCCAGTTTCTGCAGCAATCACAACACCGAAACCACCCTGATCGTAGCCACTGATGACATCCGAACTCTCCTTGACCCAGGAGAAACAGCAGCTTTGATCCTCCTCGACCGCTCGGCAGCCTTTATGGTTTAAATCTTTTTATTCAGAGCTGCAGAGAATAATTGCACATTTCGAGGGTCACACAGGGCCCGATTGAAATGAAAAATGTCGTAACAATATATCAAAGTAAACAATGAACGTCCAGCCCCCACCCATTTCCCGAAGAAGCAAAGAAGGAAAAGAAAGAAGAGACAGAAGCCACCCCCCACCCGCCCGTGGTCCAAGTTGGTGAGAGCGCGTTGGGCCAGGTAATGTGTCAGGCCCGTTATTCGTGAATCTTAGGGGACAGAGTCTGGTGTAGCTAAGCGCAGGAGACGTAGATATCTCGGACATGTCAACTACCGGAATTCTTGTGTGAGCAGAGCGAGAAATGGCTGCCACAGGTCGCTGAAGGAGGAGCCTTACCCAGCCAGAGTAAGAGAGACCTTTTCCATCCCCAAGACGTGCCATAGTCTGTGATACCAACCCATGAGTGTAGGAGTGCGGGGGGTTTTCCAGTGAATCAGGATGTTTTGGCCAGCCGTGCCTAGTGCTATAGCTATCTGTTTCCCTCATCTAGATTTAAGGGGGTAGGTGACTGGGTTGAGCACCCCTAGCGGACATATGCGGGTAATCTAGGGAGTTCTGTATCAAGGTGTTTGTCCACATCGTCCAGTATGTGTGTCCAGTAGGTCCGGAGGTGTACACAGTCCCACAGCAAGTGAACTAATGTACCCTTCTCACCACATCCCCTCCAACAGTCGGGGCTCTGTGTCGCGTCAATTTGATGAAGTCTCTCTGGAGTGTAATACCAGTGGTAGACTAGTTTGGTGAAAGTTTCAGTGAGACCTACGTGTGTAGCTGTGTGGCACGCCCTGTAGCAAGCCCCCTCCCACTCCCGGGGAGTAAGATCGCGCCCCAAATCCCGTTCCCATCGGGCCCGCTCCGCATGATAGGTATGGGTTAATTTGGATTGTAGCATCTTATAGAGATCCGAGATCAGCTTCTTGGCCGAGGACGGCGTTATGAGCCAACAGTCATACGGCGTGAGGAGTCTTGCCGTCGGACCTGGAGGTAGCGCATTCGACCAGTCTCTGGGAGACCGTAGTCGGTCCGAAGCTGCTGAAAGGAGATGTCTCCCTTGTCGAATAAGAGACCTAACGTGCGGCAGCCGGCCTCTCGCCACAAGTGGAAGGACTGGGTGACCGACGCAGGGCCAAAATCGGGGTCATCCAAAATCGACGTGAGCAGCGAGGGGAAGGTCGTGGCGTGTGCCTTCAAGAGAAAGGGAACTTTCATAAGGGAAGTGCCTGCCACTGCTCGGTCTTGGAAAAGCCAGTTTCTCTCAGATTCGGCCCAACTCCATTCGACTAAATATCGAAGCTGTGTGGCCTTGTAATAGAGCGTGAGGTCTGGGATCCCCAATCCCCCTTCGTGGGGTGGAAGAAAACTGACTGCTTGTTTAAGTCGTGGTTTGCGATCTTGCCATATGAAAAGTGAGAGTTCCGCTTGTACCTTCTGAAGCCAGCCGGTAGGGGGCGGCAAGGGGAGTGTTTGAAATAAATAGAGGATTTTAGGCAGCACTGTCATCTTTTTTGCTGCGACACGCCCCAGCCAGGAGACCTGGTGGTGTCTCCACCGCTGGAGCTCGGAGCGGATGAGAGTACGGAGGAGTGAGAAATTGGTTATTCTCATGTCCTGTAAGGTTGGAGCCAAATGTATGCCCAGATACGTGACTGTAAGTCAGCTTTCTCTTGTGGCAGGAGTGAGAGGTTCATCGCTATAGGTTTAGTCAAATTGACCTTAAACCCGGAGGCTCCAGTGAAGATGGCTAGTTCCTCCAAGAAGGCGCCCAGTGCTCTTTCGGGATTTGCTAGGGTGACAAGCACATCATCTGCGTATAAGCAAATGGTATGGGTATCCCCCCCAAAGCGATGCCTGTGATCTGAGTGTGGTCTCCGACCCTCTGCGCCATTGGCTTCATATAAAGAGCGAAGAGGAGAGGTGACAGGGTGCAACCCTGTCTCGTCCCCCGATGAATGGGGAAGGGAATGGAGGTGTGCCCGTTTATTCTTACCGTCGCCACTAGAGATCAGTAGCAATTAAAGATATGGGTCCTCATTTTCTCCCCTAGGCCCATGCGAACCAATACCTGCTCGAGATATGGCCAGTGGACTCGATCAAAGGCCTTCTCCGCGTCGATCGTGAGAAGCATATATTTCCCCGGTATGCGGGAGGCCTTCTCAATAAGGTGGGTAACCCGTTTTGTATTGTCACTTGTCTGCCATTGTGATATCTCGGAAGCCTTTAACACCATATCCGACCACACACTGATCAAAAGACTCATCCACATCGGCATCCAAGGGGACATGCTCAGATGGAACTACTTCTTTCTCACCAGAAGAACCCAGAGGTTCCACCTCTAAACTTTCACCTCAGGAGATCACCTGCAGTGTTCCCCAGGGCCTGCGGTGTCACCCAGGGCTTATCTCTCAGCCCCACACTCTTTGATCCATATATGATCCTGCTGTCCAACATCGTCAGAGCCCAGGGTCACAACATGATTTCCTACGCAGATGGCACCCAACTCATCTTCTCACTCACTGACGACCCCACCACCATCAGAACCAACTTTCACAGATGCATGACAAACGATGCTAGCTGGATGAAGAACAACTGCCTGCAGTTGAACACAGACAAGATAGAAGAACGGATCTCTGGCAACAGCAGCAACACATGGAATGATTACTGGTGGCCATCAGACCTATGACCCGCACCCACTCCCTCCAACCACGCTAGAATCCTCGGAATCATCATTGACAAACTCACCATGAAATCACAGATCAAAGCCGTCTCCTCCACCTGCTTCCTCACTCTGCGCATGCTATGTAAGACCTTCAAGTGCTTACCCTTACACATAAGATGCACCGTGACACAAGCCCTCATCACCAGCCGACTGGAATATGGCAATTCTGTCTACGTAGGAATCACTGCACACCTTCTACAGAGACTTCAGACCATACAGAACGCTGAAGACAGGCTCATCCTCGGCCTTCCCCGATGAACTCACATCACACCCCACTTCAGGAAACTCCACTGGCTCTCCGTATAAAAGAGATGCCAATTCAAGCTGCTGAGCCACGCACACAAGGCTCTACACAACCAAAGACCTCCCTAAATTAACCACCGCCTGAACTTCCACCAACCATCGAGAATACTACGCTACACCCCCCCTTTCAGTTACCCATTCTCCCCACATCTACCGAAGCAGAAGTGGAGGATGCTGCTTCTTCCGCATTACAGCAAAGAGCTGGAATAATCTCCCCACGCACCTCCAGACCATCACCTCACTCCTGAACTCCAAATAGCCCTTAAGACCTGGCTGTTCAAATAAGCCTCCGGGGCCTCAAAGCACCTGGATTCCTTAGTGGGTGCTTAATGCGCTGTATTATTCCTGATTGATTGATTATTGATCAGCTGAAGGTAAAGGGCTGGGGGTGGATTTGTGTATGAGGTCAGAAGGTTCTTAACCCTTGCTTTCTGTAGTGTCGAAGGCCAGCTGGTGAGGGAGGAAGGTTCTTCTTTTTTTTTTATTCAATAATCATTGCCTTTAAATATTCGTCCAAATAAAGCGACGCCTGCATTTTAACTTGCATAATTGCATGTTTTAAAGTAGGACTTCTGCTATCAATTACCAAATCTAAATACCTGCCACTCTATTTGAGAGTTTAGAAGTTTTGGGAATTGTGGCTAATGGGGGCGGTCTTCACACTAACCACATGATGATAAATAGGACACAGTGCAATTAAAAAAGCACTGCTGAAGTGGGCAAAAAGAGCTATGACGCCGCCAGCATTAGCTGCATCACAGCATTTTGTTTTTGTTGGGTTTTTTTTTGTCGTTGGGGTGGCGGGAGAGATGACAGAGAGAGGCAACAAGGAAGGAGGGAAGGCATTTGGGATGACACAGGACAACAGAGGGGTGGGAGAAAAGCCCAATGACATGGCCAGCACTGGGCACGTCATACAGCTTTTCTGGTTTGTTACTTAGGAACAGCAGATTGATAGGTAAAACAGAGTGTAGGTCAGGGGGACAACAGAGGGGGAGGGAGGGTGTCAGGTCAAACACGGGCAACAGAGGTTGGGACTGAAGAGGAGGGAGCAAACACAAGAACAAACAACAGCAACACAGACAACAGTGAAGGGGGGGGTCAAGCAGCACAGGGGAGTAAGAAAAGGAGGAAGCCTGCTGAGAAAGCTGTACTCTTGTAAAGTGTAAAGTGCTTAAACTCAAAGAAAAAAGCAGCTCCTATAAAATGGCCAGTGGAAGGACACATGCAATGTAGCTATGCTTCAGGGGACGGATGAACACAATCAATCAATCAATCAATCAATCACTCAATCAGTATTTGTATAGCATGGCTGATCACCCCAGAGGGTATCCAGGCACTGAGCTGCAGGTATCAGTCGAAGAGCCAGGTCTTGAGTCCCTTCCTGAAGCGGGCCAGCGAGGGTACAGTGCTGAGGTGGAGGGTGTTCCAGGCTTTGGTGGCGAGGTGGGAGAAGGAGCGTCCTCCAGAGCAGCTGCGGCTGATACGTGGTGTCTGAGCGAGGGGGAGGTGTGTGGAGCTGAGGTTTTGATAGGTTGGTGGAAGATCAAGCTTCTGGTAGGTTGGTGGAAGATCAGGCGGTGGTTCATGTAGGCTGGCCCTTGGTTGTGGAGGGCTTTGTAGGTGTGGGTCAGGAGCTTGAACACACAGAGAGGAAGGGAGCCTACGTCAGCTGACCTTAATGAGAGAAAACACACATTTTCAAAGAGACAGCGCACATGCTATCTATGCGAGACCTAAAAAAAAAATGGTATCTGGAAAAGGAAACTAAAAATAAATTTCTTTGGAAAATAAATTCAGGAAATCTTGATACCTATGTGTAGTTGGTGGTTACCTTCTCTTGGAATGTGAATTTTAAGCCTCATGTGGAAAATGTGGTTGATTGAGCACTTACTATGGCAAATGTTAAGGGAAAATCAGGTGCCAAGATAGCCCATTAATCGATGGATGTATTAAGAGATTCATACGAGATGTATTTTACTATATGGCTAGGAAATTCTGATGGAAAAAAACATTAGGAAAATTCAGTGCATTGAAGGAAAACATTGGAAAAAATTGTATTGGGGTACAGAATGTTCCCCAGGTTATGTTCTAAGTTATTCAGCTGAAATTTCAAGGATGAGAGGTGGGAGATATCAAGTCTAGAAGTTCAAGAAAACAAATCATAAAGTCTGCAAGTAAACTAACATCATATAACCTTGATTTAACATCATGTAGGAAGGATATTAGATATAATCATATTAAACTACAATGAGGGAAATGGTTTGTTTTGAAGCTCTCTAACAAAAATTCCTTAAAAAGAAAAAAAAAGATGGATATTGAAACTACGAGCGGGTCAAATAACAAATTTGAATAGTGTGCGTTCTGAAAAAAGGAACTATTAACTATACAGCACTTTAGGGGCGGAGTTTGCCTGGCTTCAAGATGGCCGCAGCCTGAGTAACCTAAGACCGATAAATTAATATGGCAGGAATTTGCGGCATCCAGTGCTAAATAAGGTGCAACAGTTAGAGAATCAGACTGGGCAGACGGTCTGTCATCGCCCGCTGCCTTCGCTGCGAATGCCGATCCACCCTGAGCTGATCTACAGCAGAGTACACTGCCGGTAAAGGCACGGCCTATCTTGCTGTCTGAGGAACAGGCCTTAATTGCAAGGACCGCTGGACTCCGCCCTAGTGTGTGTGCCAGGTACCCTCTGCTGCCACCGCTCGCCCCCACGGGCGGCCGCACCTGGAGAAGTGCTCTCCAGTCACCTGCAGCGTGGGCTAGTTTGGTCCGTTGGATGCACTGTCTGCCTCGTTGGGCACGGCACGAGTCCCGGGGACGGGGACTGCCGGATTCTACACACAGAGCCCACCACTAATCTGCCTTAACTCGCTGTTGCGGGAGGATTAATTCCAGAAGGTGTGTGCCTGCAGATCAGAACGTCGGCTGCCCTCCCCCCCCCCCCCCTGCCCCCCAAGTGACTGTTCACATTGCAGCTGTGCTCAGACGGCCCGCTAGACTGGAGAACGTAGAGAAGGCCGGCCCAGATGAGGAAGTTCCAAGTGCTGTAGTGTTTGGGGGCGTCCTTGCCGGGGCCTGTCAGAGCCTGATAAAGATAAATCGTCGAACACATGGGGTGGAGGTGCATGTAGAGCCTGCGGCAATTCCACAGCTCGCTTGGCTGCATTGAACTCGACGCTACATAATCAGTAACACAGCAGCAAGTGCAGGATGCGCCAGAGACACAGCAGAAGTGCTCTAAAAACGCACTGTGCGAGCCCCGTGGAACCTTGGACGGCTTACAGTGTGCGCAACCTGCAACACGATGGGGAAATCTGATAAACTCCAACCTAAGCTGCAATTCAAACAATGTAAATCCACTAGGACCAGAGAGGAAGATGTAGAAGCAAAGTCGGAGGAGCAGGGAGCCCAGAGCATCGATTTAGGAGGGGATTTACGAGCAATAATCACCACTATGCAGCAAAGCCTCACTACTATAGATAGCAAAATTGACTCCCTCACATATCGTTTGGACCACATGTCAGAGCGAATGGACAAGCAAGCAGAAAGAACAGACATGGTTGAAAGAAGAATATCAGAGGCTGAATATTTGCATGTGGAAACTACAGGGGCACAGAAGCGGGTGGAGGCACTGATGGCGACCCTACAGAACAAGGCAGAGGACCTAGAGGCGCGGTCAAGACGTAATAATTTGTGCATAGTAGGGCTGCCCGAATCCACAACAACTGGGAACATGGAGCAATTTGTGGAAAAGCGTCTCATAACCTTGCTGGGCCGTGACACCTTCTCGCCGGTATTTATAGTGGAGCGAGCACACTGTTCGTTAGCTCCCCGGAGGGCTCCCTGTGTCCCCCTCGTCCAATAATAGCTCAACGCCTGAACTATAGAAACAGAGATGCAACATTACGACGGGCTAGGAAGCTTCAAACACTCCATTATGTGGGCTCTAAACTATCCATCTATCCAAATTTTACTCTACAAGTACAGGAGGCGCGGAAACAATATGCACCATTGAAGCGGAAACTCAGGGAGCTCAACATAGAATATGCCATGCTCTATCCCACACAACTTCCAGTGACAACAGACGGTAAAACCAAAATTTACACAGACCCGAACAGTCTTCACCAGATGCTTAAGAAACACCCTAATGCTAAATTCAAGAAATCTGTGCAAGGTCTAAATTCGGAGGACAACAATCCCCATAGTAATTTTGGATCAGCAGGATTAAAGCCCTAATAAGTGCGCAGAACTTCACACCATGACTATGTATCAGAATGGAGACATTGCTACTAGTGTTTGTGAGGTTAAAGATATGACAAAACTTAGCTGATAAACGCACCCCTTGGGTAGTTAAGAACTATGCATATCTATTTATTCTATTGTAAAGCAGGTCTAGCAACTACAATTTATCATGTTTAATCTTTGTTAACTAAGTTGGATGTACTATATATGGTAATATTTGGTCACATGAACACAAGAGCTGGTGCACAGCTCAGGGGTACTCACCGCCTCGTGTGTATTACACACAGTTCCAGGCTTACAAGCAGGTGGGGCACTGAGGGGGGGGGGGTCAAGAAGCCATGCAGCGAGTTGGGGTACATGGCATGGGAGGGGGGAACTGCATATGTGAATCTATTTGTTGTAAGTAGCCGTATGAAGATAACTGAGTCAGAATCATATTTTATGTATGAGGCTATGGCTCAAGAGAAGCACACTGGGTACACATAGAGTTTGTATGGCCTCATCAACCTGGAGTGGAGCCACTATAAGTTTTCTGACATGGAATGTCAGGGGGTTGAACGATCAGCGCAAAATCCATAAAATTGTTCTCTATTTACAGAAACAATATTGATGTTGCTATATTGCAGGAGACGCGCCTGACACCTAACACAAGACTGCTTACACACAGCAGAATGAAGGGCACATATGTTGCAGCTGGTTTCACTTCACATGCACGGGGGGTCATGGAATGGGTATGCCGTGGTACTGGTATACAAATTCACGAGGTATGTGTGGATCCTGGGGGAAGACATGCTGTAGGGCGCTGTCGTAGAGAGAACCTTGATGTGTTTTTAGGGGGCATTTATGGCCCAAACTAGGACGATACCCAACTATCCCCTTCTCTAAGCAGTAAGCTTGCTGCGTCTGCGAATATCCCACATCGTTGGGGGGTGGGAGATTTTAATTGCGCCCAATCACTCGACCTAGATAGATCAAGGGGTCCCCTAAAAAGGCCTTCAGCAGCAGCAAAAGTCATTGCTGCACTTGCGGAGACAGGTGAGTTGATAGAAGTCTGGTGCCACCGGTCACCGCAAGGTAGGGAATACACCCACATAAGTGTCCAAATGCTAAAACTTGAAAAAGAGCTGGCTATACTGGGACGATACACATACAGAACATCAGAGCCCGACAGATTAGTACAGATTAGAGGAAAAATTGAATAATATAATGAACTAGCACAATCCAAGATGGTTCACTTGGGGAAATATGCCACTGCTAGGGTGTACAGTGAAGGGGAGAGACCCAGCGCTTCACTAGCCGTGCTGACCAGACATGTTGGGGCAGCTGATGAAGTGCTGACATTACAAGATGATAACGGCGCGCAGGGGTGGGGTGCCCGACAAATTGCTGAACAGTTCTGCACGTACTATGCAGAACTTTACACCTCATGGGTCCCCAAAGCAGAAAAATCCACAGAGGATTTTTTTAGCAAACATTGCCATGAAATGGTTAACTGATTCCCATAGGGAACATCTAACGGCCCCCCTCCGCCCCACTATAATTACCACAGCGTTAAAAGAAATGCAATGTAATAAAGCGCCGGGATCGGACGGCTTGACAGTGGCCTTTTATAAGGTATATAAAGATCGACTAGTCCCCCAACTGGTCAATCTTTTCGAAGAAAGGACTAGCGATGGAATTATGCCCCCGACAATGCGCAGATCTATCCTGATTACACTTTTGAAACCTGGTAAGGCACCCACACAGTGCCTCTCATACAGACCACTGTCGCTACTCAATACGGACACTAAAATCTTAAATGCTAGCTAATAGGCTTTCCCCACTGCTTCCAAGATTGGTGGGTCCTCATCAATCTGGATTTGTCCCTGGTCGTTCCCAAACAAGTAACTTTTGAACAATTACCAGACTAGACCCTGATGTCCGCACTGCGGCCATCTTCTTAGATACGGAAAAGGCATTTGACTCAGTTGAGTGGAGCTTTCTATAAGCGGTATTAAGGCATGTAGGAGTCAGAGAGTTATTTATAAAATTGGTGGAAGTACTATATGCGAACCTAGTGACAAGTGCGAGTTAATGGTATTTTATCCACCCCAATTGCAATCCCAAGGGGCACAAGACAGGGTTGCCCACTTTTTCCCTTGCTATATGCACTGGTGGCCGAACCCTTGGCATGTGCTATGCGAGAATATCATGCACACCATAGCCTTCGATGTCCGCAATACAATCTAATAATATCAGCCTATGAAGATGACATCCCATTATATATGAGGAATCCTGACCACAACTTCACTCCAATACTACAAGAAGTCGAAAGGTTTGGCACTCACTCAGGATTGCGCATAAATTGGAATAAGTCGCTTATATTTCCTCTCACAGCTTCCACTACTCAGGTGCAGATGGGTTACCCCTTAACATGGACCACGGAATTGGTCTGATATCTCGGGGTCCAGGTACACACAGACCCAGGGGAGGTAGTCATGGAAAATTATGGTAAGCCAGTGCAACGTCTTACAGACATCATAGAGAAATGGATTAAGCTTCCACTGTCATTGTTGGGGAGCATTGCTCTCATGAAAATGATAGTGTAGCAGCGGTTTTTTTACTCTTTTTTCTTAACATACCAATCCTAATACCCAAGTTGCTATTTCGCACCCTCTGTACTCTTCTCAGCAGGCTAGCCTGGGCGGGCAGGCAACCTAGGGTGCAATGGGCAACGCTAGTACAACCCTACTCTGCAGGTGGACTCCATGCTCCAGACCTCGAAACGTACTAAAGCGCTGCACAGCAAATACATGCATATTCCTGGATACATGGCCCACCCAATTTGCCACAAGTGTACCTGGAAAGAGAGAAAGTGGGCCCAGCTACTCTTCCAAAACACTTGCTCTCCAAAACACAGAGGCAATATCATACTTTTGACTCCATCTGGATCGACAGATACCAATTACATAAGACTGCAGATACACAGAAGATCACATGTCTCTACTCCCCTAAACTACCTGTGGAGTGATGCGACTGGTTCCCTCTGAGAGACGGCAAGGCAGTACTACAGACACTGCACATGCTAAACATAAAAAACACTGGGTATCTGTTCACAAACGAGGAGGTTTGTACCTGGGAGCAGATTCAGACAATGGTACCGAGTCGTCGCCACTTACTAGATACCATTATCTAGTGAGACAGTTGTTGCGCGCTAAACTGGGAGAAAGTATGACCGAACCTATGGAGTTTGCCTCATTGACATACTTATTGCAGGCCCAGTCCCCACGGTGTGGTATTTCAATATTATATGCACCCGCAAGACCTGTTTACCAGACTAAATCTTGCAAGGAATGACAGGTAGAGCTGAGCATTGCAATATCGAAGGAACAGTGGTCATACTGTTGCTCGGTCACAAAGTCCATCTTCAAAATAATAGACACCGTTTAATTGATTTCAGATACCTCCACAGAGTCTATTACACTCCAACGTGACTACACAGGTATGGTTTGAGGGGGGACGACAGTTGTATGAGATGTGGGGCAGGGGGCACCAACTTCACTCACTTGGTTTGGGACTGTCCCGGGGTTTGTGCATTTTGGGAGCATGTAATCAGGGCACTACAGGACTTATCTTAAACACCCTGATCTATCACACCCTTAGTTGCCCTTCTAGGGTATGACAAAGAAGTGTCCCGGACAACCCGCAGTTTGGTTGCTCTTGACATATTGCTTGCGCTGGATGAAGGGGCTTTTACCTACATCAGCATAGTGGTTTACTGTCATGACATACTGCAATACGCAATCCGCAAACTAAAATGCCCTCAGGCCACTAACCTGCAGACCGTGACATCTGGGAACCATATCAGGCATACCTCAGGCGCAGGGCCACAGAGGGAACAGAGGGGGAAGAAAGCAAAGACAAAGGGGAGGGCTGAACCCATAATGTGTTGTTTCTCACACTTATTCTCTAGCTTTGAAAAGGTAACAAAGAGGACATAGGTGTGAAATATGTTAATGCCAGATGATTACTGCTAAACTTGTCTAATTCAAAGTGAACAATTTAAGTTACGTGTATGTGTACCCCACTGTCATGTGTCTATAACATCTTGCTCAATGGCTCTGGAAATATATTTCGGTTTGTTCTCTTGTTATATTCTAGATATTCTTCTCAGGCAATATGCATCATGTTACTACAAAGTGGCTACTGTAATGAATAAATATACAAAAATTGAAAATAAAGTAAAAAAGAAAAAATATAGCACTTTATCTGTTTCTGCGCGGCTTTGCAATCCCAATTATTACCAGTTACGAGAAAATGGAATATCCGTCAAGTATCAGTTATGTTAGAGTATATATTATGAAATGTGAAAATATAACAATAGAAGCATACTTTGTAATAGTACTACAAAAGATGATCACTAATAGTATGATACCAATCTGAGGACTAAAACAGGACAAACATTTGGCAGTTCGTAATTTTGGAATTAAGTAAATTTGTATCCTCTATATTTGAAATAATTAGAAAACTATTATATTTTATATGAATTTTAAAGGAGCTTTAGTAATAATAAATGCATGTATTTTATTAGTATGCGGTCCTATATTTATTTGGCAATAATGGCATAGATAAAAACATTAAAGAAACTTAAAACTTAACTGTAATTAATATAATTATTTCAAGATGACATGGATAATGAGTAGGGAAAAGGAGCAAAATAAACGTTTAGGGCCATTTATATACTGTTGGACATTGCATTCTTTGATTTTCCATGTTTCGAGAAGTAACCTTTACCTAGTGAATCATAGTTATTTGGAGCAGCCACTGCCTAAGTAACAATGCTCTAGACTAGCACACACGTGCCACCTAAGCTCAAATGGTTTAGAATGTGCACTAGGCATTGTGCAATCCCTGCCTCATTTGCACCTCTTTCAAATGTTGAGTGCCACCAATGGAGTTAGGAAAGGCATGCAGGAATAGTTTACAAGGATTAGCTCATTAAACTAGACAAATTGGCTTTGAATGTGAAGGAGAAGTCTCCTCCAGCCAGTTGTGTGCCATTTGCAGAAGTTTAAGCTGTAATACACATCAGTAAAAAGTTTGCCATTTTTAGTGTGTTCCAGGATTCCATCAATTGAAGACTTTAGAAAATCGCATTATATTATACAAAAAAGATAAATAATTGCACATTTGTATAACGCAACAATGATTTTAATTAAGTAAGATGCAACCTATTATAATATAGAACCTTTTGCTGATTCCTGAGGTCTATAATTAAAAAATTACAATAGTACATGTGCTTTGGAAAATGATTTCATCTGACATGCTTTTTTCCATTTACCTCGACCATCTGGCAGCAAACAATCAAACCCGTAGTATTAAGGCATATTAAAGTGCCAAATAGTTAAAGTTTGGAGTGATACAGATTACACAGCCATGATTCAGGATTTATTTCCATAAGAGAAGAAATGTCCTTCATAATTCACTTTATGCTCTTTCGCCCTGCTTCAAGTGGTGATGAAGACCTTGCTCAGAGCATGGCTGAGAATTCTAGTCAGGATTCGATTGCCTAGACACGATCAGCAACTGGATGAGCTTGAACTTCTAGTCATGTAGACAAGTGGTTCTTAACCTTTGACTTCTGTGGAGCCGCACTTCTTCATTACTGGAGTCCAGGGACCCCCACTGAATCATTACTGGAATCCGGTGACCCCCGATGAGTCATTATTGGAATCCAAGGATCTCATTCTAAGCATTGTTGATGATTTGATTCGCAAAATACACTAAAAACAGAAATACGCATTTCTCATACAATTACACAAATTTTGAAATATTCACAAACAAAAAAATAAAACAATTAGTAGGAAGGGAGGAGCTTTTATAAATCAATTGAGGCCACTCGTTGTCCATACTATATTCTGTGTGATTCACTTGGCCTGCTCCCACATATCATTATGACAATACTAAATTAATTTTAAGCCTCCAATTTAAAATTCCTTTACATTCACAGTATGTTTTTAAAAAAAATGTTTTACATTTAGCTTTTTCATTTATATACATTTTATTAATGTTTAATGGCATTTCCCTTTCTGAACAGCTGCCAACCCTCTGAATAGGCTTTGCGGACCACCAGGGGTCCCCAGACCACAGGTTAAGAACCACTGATGTAGACAATGGTGAAAAAAACATGTAGGATTTAAGGATCTAAACCTACACACTGGGCTGTGATGGGAAAACCACCAAACCTCTACATCAGCTGTATGTTAAATACAAGGCAGATTTAAATAATTGATTGCCTCGTGAGGGAGGAATGAATGGGTCCAGTAAAATCTATAGATGAGACCCAAAGTACCAACATGATGACCGAGGTCCAACTGAAAACTTTTTAGAATGGATGCTGCCATAGAACACTCAAGTACATGGGTGTTTTTTCCCCTTGCACCTCAGAATGGCCTGACCTCAAGATGGCTGCTCAAAGTTTTGCAAAATTGAGGCCCCTGATGTTGCTCTTGCAAGAATTTGGGGGCAGACTTCTTGTGCTCACATTGTCCCAATCTACAAAAAATAAAAGCCAAAAGGGCAGTTATAGCTGGGTCTGGCTCGCACCAGAGTCCTAAGAAAAGCAGTTAAAAAAAGCCTACTACTGTGGGGGAAAAAGCAATCTCTGCTTTCGCCACACATGTGTGCAACATATTTGTTCCTGGCCCCAAACTGACCCCTCACCCCTAATACGCACAATGCCATTGTCATTTTTCTATGCACCCATGACCTTGCCCTTAGGTGGGATTATGAGTGGGGGCTCTCTGTGGAGGGGTAACGCATATGCGGACATAAGATCTATCAATAGGTTCGATGTGCTCTCTGGGCTAGCGGACTGCGATTGACTTCATGTGGGAAGAGTATATTCTAAACATAAATTGTCACACGCGGCCCAGACGTCATTGGACAGTCATGGAAAATTAAATGCAGTCACAGAGGAAGCAGAGGGCACATGTCATTGGGATCTCCCTAGATTAGCCGAAGGAACTAATGATAGTAGGTTTTATGACCAAACTATCGTAGGGGGAGCCGGTAAGGGAGACTCACAAGGCGAATTCCCAAATGAAAATCTAAGCATAGCAGGTACCCCTAGCTTTTCACAAGGCGTAGTCCCTTTACCTTTACTCACAATAAAAAATGGGTGTGCCCAAGGTGGAACCAACCCCGTCGGACATGTGCTGTTTCTATCCTGGAATGTTGCGGGTATTGGCTCTAAACTTTTTTCTCCTATGTGGGCAGACTTCATTAACAAGCATGACATTTGTCTTTTCCAGGAGACTTGGTCAACAGAACCTGTATTTATGCTGGGCTATCTGAATTTTTACATCCCTGCAGTTAAAAAATCTAAGGGACGGCCATCAGGAGGCTTAGTAATTTGGATTAAACAAAGTCTATGGTGTAAGACTCAATCCATCCCAACACAGAATAATGACATACTGGGAGTCAGATTGACCTTTATGCCAAACCTCAAAATTGGCGTATACAACGTATACGTAAGGGGCTTACCTGGTGGGAAAATTTCGGAGGTGATGCCTGCACTAAGTAGTCTCGTCGAATCCAATCCCATCGATGTGCTCCCACTTATTGCGGGTGACTTTAATACAAATGTTGAGCCTCTAGGGTCTCAAGATATGCTCTTAGTAGAGGAAGAAGATCAGAAGTGGGGTGTTCCTCTGCTTGAGATAAAGGCAGTGAGCAAATGGACTGAGGCGGCCCTCTACCTGAATGGCTTTTGCCTGAGCAACCAACTGAGGGCGGCTAATGGCAGAACCATATCAGACAGGACATGCAATAAAACGTATGATAATGGCATCAGGGCAAGTACCATAGATTATCTCTTGGTCCACTTGAGGATGTGGCACACCCTGGCGGATATGGTGGTCGAGGCACGGATAGAAAGCGATCATAATCCGCTAGTTGCAACTCTCAAATTAGGATTGGCCGACGCAGAGGCACAAGGTTTGGAAAAAATGGATGGCCCAGCTGCTGTTTTATCAAATGACGAACGCCACCTCAAATGGCGTAATGTAGCTGAGCACCCTGATCTTTTAGGTAGTATCGAGTCCTATCTGGAAGAGGCATTGTTAGCAATAATGGCAATAGATAACAACTGCCAACCATTAGTCGAACAAGAGATTATATATGAAAAACTAGTAGCCAACTTGAAACCATGTTTTTGTAGACCTTCCAAACCAAATCAAGCACCTAAACGCAAACAGGAGGATTGGTATAACGCCTCCTGTAAATACGCTCGCAGCAAACTGAGTCTCGCTCTTAAAACTAAGAATATGAGCGAGATTAAAATAGCTCGAAATGCACACAAAAAGACCCTATGGAAAGCAAAAAAAGACTGGGACGAGGGCGAGTGGCAAGACTTAAAAGCAGCATGTGCTGACAAAAATCAGAAAAAATTCTGGGACATTTTTAAATGGAAGAGGGGCGAAATCACTGATAGTCCTCATAATCATGTCCCCCAGAGTGCTTGGGTAGACTTTTTTAAGTCACAGTACTCTAAAGGTATTGAGGATTCCAGAATACCCCAACGGGAGTGGCCGTTCTATAATAGTCCTGTGTTTACCTCGGAGGATGTTGACCTAGCGCTTGACATGGTTACCCAGGGACGTGCACCAGGCATGGATTGTATCCCGGCCGATGTATTTTTGTATAATAGAAAAAGATGGTGTCTATACATCACCCATATGGCTAATGCCATAGCCCAGGGAATGAGTATCCCCCACTCTTGGAAGGGTGCCGAAATTGTCCCGATATATAAAAAAGGGGACAAATCGCTGGCTTGTAACTATAGGCCCATAAGCCTAATAGACGCTATGCAAAAAATCCTGGGCAGATTGGTTTTGGGCAAAATTCAGACCTGGATAGAAGATAATAGCATACTAAGTCCCTTGCAGGCTGGGTTTCGTCCAAAAACAAGTACAATAGATCAGGTCTTCAGGTTTGTCGTCCTATATTGGCGGACAGTTGTCCTAGGGAAAGGGGTTTTATATGCCGTGTTTGTTGATCTGCGGGCGGCGTTTGACTTGGTCCCACGAGGCAAGCTGTGGAAAGTACTGGAGGAGTTGGGGATGGCGCCCGAGTTGTTGGCTTTGGTGGTCCGCTTACATGAGAACAACTTTGCACGGGTCCGATGGGGACGGCCGGGACAGGTAACTGAGTCATTCCCCGTGGAGCGTGGAGTTCGGCAAGGCTGTGTTATGGCACCGACCTTGTTCTCGCTCTTCGTGAACGGCGTGGCCGAATTCCTCTCCCGGGTCCCCACGGATGCACCGGCTATGAATGGCATCCGTATCCCAGTTCTCATGTTCGCGGACGACACATTGTTGATTTCCAAAACTCCGAGTGGCCTACAGCTTACCCTCCGTCGCTTTGAAGAGTTCTGCTTGCTTCGTGGTTTGGAAATAAATGTTTCCAAAACCAAGTTTATGGTTCTTAACGGCCCTAACCCGTGTAGATCTAACAAACCGTTTGGTGGCAAAATTGTAATGGGTGGTTTGCCCCTGGAACAAGTTGATGCGTTCACATATTTGGGAGTGACGATACAGAAAAATATGTGTTGGAAAAGCCAACTAGACATGTCAATTCTGAAGTTCCGGCAGCAGACGGGCTTTCTTATGAAAAGATTCAAAGCTTCGCACTCACAACCAATAAGCCCACTCTTAGAAATTTATTCAATGAAGATTCGTAGCTCGTCATTATATGGCTCAGAACTATGGGGCTATGGTAACAATCCCAAACGCTTGAATATAATGGAGAGTGAGTTCATACGGAAAATTGTTGGAGTGCCACAAAGTACTCCCCTGTTACCCCTATTTTGGGACCTTGGCCTGAAAACCCTACAGGATACTGCTAATTTGCGACCATTGCTATATTGGCGTAGGGTATGGTCAACTGAGGAGCTCAGGCAATATGCTTTGGGATTAAAAGAAATAATGGAGAAAGACCACTTTCATAAAATAGAATGGCTGAAGTCCATCAAAACATTACTTTACAGACTGGGGTGGAGCAACCTATGGGATGATCCCCTAAACGCGGTTTTCCCGTCAAAAGATATTGTTAAAACTAAGTATTGGGAACTCGTAGCTACGGAGTCTGCTTCCAGGGGGAGAGCATCCCAGTTAACATCTAGATACCTGGAGATTAAGGCTAATCCTGGTCAGGAACAATTCTGGGGCATGATCGAAGAACCAATTGATCGTAAACTGTATTTCCAGTTTAGGATAGGAACCCTACCTATTTGCACATTTACGTGCAAGTGGGCTAATGGGTCCCAGGACAAATGTCCCAAATGCAGAGACACGATCGAGTCTCTTAGTCATTTTATCTTTTTCTGCCCCCTCTATGAGCATCCCCGTAAAAAGTGGGTATTACCCGTCTGTCGTCTTATAGGCATTCGAAGGTATGAGGAGGCGCTAAGAATCTTGCGCTCAGATCCAAACCCGACAATTGCAATAGCAATGGCTAAATATATCAAGTGGGCTTGGATTATACGATATAGACACTCTAATATGAATGTGACTAACGATAAGGCACCCTAAAGTAGTCATGTTCTAACCATTTTATGATAATTTTACTTGTCTATTCTCACATGCAAAAATTTTTTTTGTCTTAATCTTTTTGTGGCTCTGACTAATTTTTGCTGAGGATGAACTAATATAGTCATTTTGCTGCTTAAAAATGAATTATTTTATTTTAACTGTATGTGTAGGAATTATCAACAATTTGTAATCATGGAATATTTCGCAATCTAGGGAGTTTCAAGTGGGAAATCATGTGTTGAGTTTATTTTGTCATATTTTCTTTATAAATTATGTTAATGATCCTGCTTGATGTACGATACTTTCATGACTCAATTGTCGAATAAAGTTTTTCAAATTGGCTTTCGCCACACAATGCAGGTATGAGACAAAGAAATGACTGAAACAGGTGTGACGATTAAATGTACTCACCAGATGTAAAATAATCTCTCTTATATAGCAATGGAACTACTTTATAGAAGATATACCAACAAACAAAACAATCACTTACATTAGTGTGAGACTAAAATACATAAATGCGTTTATCAAAGATGTGACAAGCGGTTTTGAAGAAATGGCAAAATGGAGCGCCCGAAAAAAGCCAATGTTGAAGGGGGCTGAGCCAAAGATAACTATGTCCACAGAGCAATGCTATCAAGCTAAACTTCAGAAACAGCAAGCACCATTTGCACGTCAACAGACTAAAAATTTTTTTTAAATAAAATTATAGTATGTATAGCCATTAAAAACATGGAAACAATAAAGCAATACAAATAAAGGTTACGTGCACAGATTGACAAATTAAAATACTTAGTTGAATGTTGGCTAGTAGGGCATAAAATGCCACTCAAACAAATATCTCCTGCTACAGCATCAAAGTTGTAATATTTTGCATAAGTATAGGCCGATGTTGAAACTGTAAATTCCTTCAAAGGGTTTAAAATGGATTAGCTTCTACAACAAAATATTCCTCATACCAGTGAACTGCACATAGTTCATATGATACGCTGACTTTGAAATGTAAATCCCTCTTGAGCAACTCAAAGAACGTTGCAATCGAAAGACAACATTAACATGAGCTGTGCACAGCATGTACAGTGCATATTGCACCACAAGGGTGCCTCGCTTTTAAGCGTATTTTGAAGATAATTAGAAAACTGGAATGTTGGGAGCTTCACTAAAGACAACGTAAGTGGCTCGGGCCAGTAAAGGCTGGAATAAGCCTTTTGCTTCAACATTCCAATGTTTGTCTTTCTGTTTCTACCTTTTTAATTTAGAACATTCTACCCTCAGTGGGTGGAGTGTTCGAATAGCCTTTTAGTCCTTCTGCCTTGGGCTATACAGGTTGTTAAAGGCCCTCTCGTTCGTTACAGGCTCTCGCTTTCAGCTCTTAGTTATAATTAGGCTACACTGCTTTTAACAACAAGTTCAGCCCTTGTAGGGGTCTATAAGGCAATAATACTAAACATGAGAATATAAAAATATCAGCCATAAGGCGTGCAGACGTGTATTTATTTACGTTAGGTTTTATATGGCACAAATAAATACTCTAAACAAATGTTCAGAAAGGTTTAGTTATAACTCGATACAATGCTGTTACATCGATTAGAGTGAGTGAGCAATTTAATAATTATATATATCACAATCAGGCATGCTTGCTGTAAGCTACCCTAGTCTAGCTCTAGATGCTGATATAGTTTGACATTTTTTCTGTTGTCACAATTCTGATTGCCATGTTAAGTAGTCGCTGCAGCATCTCTAGGGCACTACTGGGCGGGCCCATGTAGATGGTTTTACAACAGTCAATGAGGAAAGGAAATATGCTGCAACTATTTGGGCAAACTTTTCTTCATGGACAAAAGGGAATGTTTAAAGTTTAGAAAAATAAACATTAAAGAAAATTGCACAATGTGTACGCATAGAATAGAAATACAGCAGCATACCTTGCAAGGAATAACATATCAGCATCATAATGCATATGATAGTGTACAGGTGGCAACAATACCATAGTGCAACCTGGATCGAAAGCATAGAAATTAGGTTTAGCAATCAGGACTGCTCTTGTGATCTTAAAGAAGGTTATCCAATAGTGTATAACTTCAATGTAACAACGGGAAACGTGACTAATATCTACAGTTGGGTTCCACAAGTGGGACGTACCGAGATGGAGCATAGGGGGCAATGCCTCGAAGGATAATTAATTATAAAGTTTGTAGGCATTTTGGGGGCAAGAGGGCAGTGATAAGGATGGACCAGAGAAACATTCTTCATGTGCACCGAAGACACTATGAAGATGGGGAAATCCTTACCCGTCGGCCGGAAGAAACACCCTTAGTATATATCACCTTTTGTGATGTTAAGTAGGTTGATCAGCGAGGGGCAGCTCAGTAGTGGTTGTTACGTACCTTCCAATACTATATTGTAGCATACTATGCAAGGGTATATGAAGGAGATTATGGACAAGGCGGATCTACACCAACTTAAGGGGGTAAGGTATAGTCTGTGGGGTCCGCACCCAACTATGCCCAAATCTCATCCTAGGCATCTGCTATTGGGTATTGGGTATTTACATAATCCTCTACTCTCTTCTCTATGAAGGACCTTACTTTTAGCTTCGGCCCAACGCAGGGTCATTTCTTGTAATGTTTCTAAAGGGGAGGTAGTTGAAGCCTTCCACCTACTGTTGACAGCTTTCTTGGCCAGGAAAAGGCCCAAATCCAGGAACCGGGACCCGCCTTACGTTTCTAGGGGCGTCAGAAGAGCCCCAGTGCACAAAGGTACCAAGTGGGCTGGGGGGTGCATCAGCACAAGTGGCCAAAACACGACAGATGTGGCTCCAGTAGACAACTGACATGCAATCTCACATCATGTGATAAAAATCTGCCTGTGTCAATTTAAAAAGGGATTATCTAAGAGATTTAATGACACCAACACACACATTCCAGTCCCTTTTTATTTGTGTAAGAAAGTTTAAATTGTGATCAAAGGCTGCCATGCCCATCCCGTCCATACACACGGCAAGGGGGGGAGGGGGTGGGGGGGGGGTACTCTCCCACCCCCAGGACATAGTGAACAAATTCGCTGCATACTATGAGCCACTCTATACCCCAGGACCACCAGCCTGCAAAGAACGACTGAAAGCGTTCCTTGACAAGATTTACCTTCCCCATCTTTCGGACAAGGGCTGGGAGCTGCTAGAGGGGGAAATTAGTAGAGAGGAAGTGGCACTCACGGTTTCCAAATTGCCTTATCATAAGGCGCTGAGAGACAACGGATTCCCGGCGGAATTCTATAAATGGTCTGGGGAACAAGCAATTAACACCTTACACGCCGCGCTCCAAGAGGCTGATAGAGAATCCTCCCTGGGGCACCTGTCAAACAAAGCGGTGATTGCTGTCTTCCCCAAAAAAGGAAGGGATCCGTTATTGTGTGGCAGTTACAGACCTATCTCCCTGCTCAATTGCGACATAAAAATCCTGGCCAGCATATTGGCGGCCCGTTTGGGTAAGGTCCTCTCATTCTTGATACACTATACCCAAGTGAGTTTTGTGCCAGGCCACTCTTCCAGGAACCATCTACGTACCCTGGCGCACACCCTATGGACGTCTAGGAACGCCCCAACGGACGCAATGGCCCTCTCCCTTGATGCCAAGAAGGCCTTTGATGGCATCGAATGGGACTACCTTTTTGTAGCCATGGCAAAATTTGGCTTAGAAGAACAATTCATTGCCAAAGTCCAGCTTCTTAATGACAGCCCCACGGCCCAGATTAACTGTGGAGGATTCCTATCGGATCCACTCCAGATTCAGAGGGGCACTCGCCAGGGATGCCCTCTATCGCCGCTCCTTTTCCTCTTAGCTATGGAACCTCTAGCCGCGGCAAGCCGCCAGTCTGTGGACATAGTGGGAATTGCGTTACCAACTGGCAGCTCCAATGTCTATTTATACGCCAATGACGTTCTGCTTACTCGGCCTTATCTCCAACGATCACTGATGAGTATTTTTGATGACTTCCCCACTCTCTCCAGTTACAAAATTAATTGGGACAAGAGTGAAGACTTGCCAATCTCGATCGGCACCACCAAGGCTGCAAATACACAAGGCTGCAATACACAGCTACCCCTTTCGGTGGCTACCCTCCCGCCTCAAATACCTGGGAATTCTAGTGAACAGGGGCACGGAATGCATGGTCCACGTCAACATAGACCCGCTGATTGCTCAATGACCCGGGACTTCAAGAAATGGTCCAAACTGGGGTTCTCCACGCAGGGCAGGGTACAGGCGGTACGGATGGTGACGCTACCATGCTTTACATATGTACTGGGAATGCTCCCCATTCCGGTCCCTCTAACCACACTCCGTCTCATCAACACTCATATTCGGTCTTTCGTTTGGGGGTCCTTTAAGCCCAGAGTAGCAGCAGCTAAACATATGGCGCGCCGCTCCAGCGGCAGCTTAGGCCTCCCGTCGTTAGAACACTACGCCTTAGCCCTTCATCTCTCCCAGATGGCATATATGCTACCAGGGGTTGCAGACCCCCAGTGGGTTCAGCTCGAGTGGAACCTACTCTCTGCGCAGGGAGGACTGGCCGCCCTCTACGGAACCTGTACTGCCAAACCCGGACTCCCACACCCAGTTATGCGCGCTATGCGACTGGCCTGACACCTAGCATGCCACATACTCAGCATACACCCGGGACTGCACGAAAAAACTCCTTTATGGGACAACAATTACATTCGAATTAATGGGCAAGCCGTGTCATGGACGCAGTAGAGGGACACGGGAATCCACACCCTTGACCACTTAATACATGATGGCAATGTCAAACCATTTAACCGGCTCAGGGAGGAGCATGGCTTGCCCCATGTCAACTGTAGTGCTATATGCAAATGCACCACTGCTTACCACACACACTGGGCCTCAGGCCTTGGTCTCTGAAGTCCTCACCTATGGTGAACTACCTACACATATGGGGCTGACAGAAAGGGGTAATGTCTGGACTGTTCGGCACACTCTCCTCCCACCTCTTCTCTGCACCACTATCGAGAACCCTCCGGGCCAAATGGCATGCCCGCATACAGGTCACGTATAAAGACGATTAATGGGAGGACCTACTAAAAGCCTTGGACTAGGGAACGAGAGTGGCTCCTCTAAAATTCTGCCTTTTTAAAACACTGTATGATTGGCACTGGACACTATTGAAACTCAACAAGGCAGGCCTTCTCCCCCAGGCGGATTGCTGGAGGTGTGCGAACGCATGTTGCGACATCAAACATCCTTTTTGAGTGCCTCTCGATCTAATCTTTTTGGACCTATGTCGGATCGACCCTGCATGCCTCCATGCCTCAGCACCTTCCTCTTACCCCCGACCATTTTTCTCCATGATGTGTGCACTTCCCCAGACCTCACCAGACCACAACGCCACCTTTTCCACACGGCAATGGGCAAGATATGTAGCCTTCGGCAGTGGCGATCCCCGGAGCCCCTTTCGCAGGAGTCCTGGGGCTTGTGGCCATGCTGCAAACGGCTTCTCTCGAACGCATCATCTATAACCTACAAGACCAAGCCTACATCTTCAGACAGAAATGGGTGCCCTCACTCTCTGATGGACCCAATAGCGACTGAGACAACACAGAACCTCCCTCCCCCCCCATTCCTGCTGACCAGGAATAAACAGGACTGTATACCCTCTTCCCACACTCGCTCCCTCGCCCCCTCCCCCATCTCTCTGCCTTGCCAGCTGCGACTGTCCCCCCTCCATCACCCCCTCCTTCCCTTCCCCTCTACTCCCTCCCAGGACACCTTCTGCTATCTTTACGTAGGAACCTCCCCCCCTTTTCCCACCCTCCACCCAAAACTCGAACAGGCCCACGCTCACCATCTGTTCCCCACGCACACCAGGAACCATTCCCCGCTCATTAGTGCCATACCAGCCGGTACACCCCCCCACCCCCCCCTAATGTCTGACAGTGTCACGGGGCTACATATGGTGCTATATATTATAGATGCCTCCCCTAACTTCCCCAGTACCTCAGGGACACAGCGCTAGCTTCCCCACCCCATGTCGCTCGACCCCGGGGTCGTGACTACCCGCTGACCACCCAGAGGCCATCCTCCTCAGGGACGCATGCCCCGGCTCTTCCTCCCCTGCATCGCATCTCCTCCTTCGACCCGTGGCTCTGCTCAGGGCCACACCTAGCAGTCAAGGGGCACATTATTGACAATGCATGGGTAAACACAATTGAGGTTCACCCCCTCCCCCCCAACATCCTGGCCCCTACCCATGAGAGCAGGACAACGCTTTGCACCTCGCCAATCTCCTGACTAACTCTGCATGTGGTTGTTCCCGTTTTAATTAATGACTGTTGATTGTAATGGATACTGTTGTATTGAATTTCTACGTTTTACAATAAATAATTACAACGCCCAAAAAAAACATTGTGATCAAAAATCACCCCCAGGTTCTTTAGCTTAATAAGTAGGGAAATGCCTTGTGCTTGTCAGATGTCACAAGTCCAATGGTTATCATCTCCAACTACAATCAACAACTCTGTCTTAATTGCATTTAGCTTTAAGAAGTTCCCAGTCATCCAATGCTGAATTTCCAGAAGACATTATTTACGCCTATCAACAGAATTTGTCAACCCCTGATTAAATTTTAACAGAAGTTGAGTGCCATCTACATATAAATAACACTCAAAGCCATAAGATCTTATGAGGTTAAAGAGGGCTTGAACATATACATTGAAAAAATATGGGACATGGCTAAACCCTGGTGAACCCCACAAGAGAACATGATTTTATACAAGCTGAATGTGGGCAAGACAACTGACTACAATCTGTTTGTCAAAAACGAAGAGAACTGTGAAAGATCCTACCTTCTATATCAAATCAAGTGTAATCAGATTGCTTAACAGGTAATGGTTAACTGTATAGAAGTCAGAAGAGAGATCTAACAATAGAATCCTTTTGCAAATAATTTTCGTCTTGCCAGGATCTTAATTGATCCTGTTCTAACAATAACAGCACTTTGGTCCTTTTTTTGGGCCTAAAGCCTCCTTGATAGTTGTTTAAAATACATTTTTCCTCAAGCAAATTAGTGAGCCAAGTTACCAGGAACTTTTCAACTGCCTTAGACATTATTGAGAGTAGCGTAACAGGCCTAACATTTTTTAATTCATTAATGTTAAGACCTTGTTTCTTTATGAGGGGCTTCACCACCCGATGTTCAAATTGTTCTGGTACCATTGTAGACCTTAGTGAGTTATTAATCACCTCAAGAAGAGGATCTTGCATTACAGAGTGTAATTATTTAAACATTTTAGTAGGACATGGGTAATCCAGAAATACATCAATATATCTTGCAGAGAGGCTAAGTCTAATGTTGAAAGCAGATGGATAGTAGACTCTTCAGAAGACACATGTTGCGTCATCACTACATTGTGACTAGTTTTTGTGAAAATAGTCACCATGCAGGAAAGCCATTAAGGAGAGTGATTACAATATGACTGCCTTTTTACATTTGATTTAAGACGGTGACTGGCGGACAATATGCTTGCCTCTACACTAGTGGTACTGGCTGCATGGAAAGAAGTCACGTGGGCTGCAGGATGGGCTGACCGGCTGACACTGGAGACTCCGTTGTGGAAAGGGACCAGACTTCCCTAGGGTTCAGTGCTCCGTGGATTCACCACGTGGGCTGCTGTTGGCATCACAACACTGGACATGAACGGATCCCTCAAGGTCTTTTCAAAGCTGCAAACTGAATATCAACTGCACCACTCCCAGTTCTTTTGTTATCTCGAGCTCCGACACGCACTTACCTCTACCTGCCCACGGACTCCGAGATCCCAACCTAGTCACCCTGGAGGTGAAAGTCTTGCTGACTAACATTAAAGTGCACAAGCTCTCGGCTCTCTATCAGACACTATTACTCCAACAATCAGACCCAATGGAGACAGTGACGGAGGCTTGGTCCCGAGATCTAGGCCAGCTTGAGGACGAGGACAGGAGGGAGGCAGTGGTAGCACTAGAGCGACCGTGATTGCATGTTCGGCTCCACCTCATTCAACTCAAAATACCCATCCGCAGATATCTTACCCACGCACATCTATCCCGGATGGGACTAGTAAGCTCGGGGAACTGCTTATGTTGAAATAATGCTAATGGAGATTTAGTCAACACATTTTGGGGCTGTTCTGCCCTATTACAATTTTGGGAGGGGGTGCTGCGGACCCTGGGGACTGTGTTGGGCTGGAGAGAACCCAGGGAGCTAAAGCTGGTCCTGCTACACATCAGGGAAGACAGAGGGTGACAGATGTCAAAGGGTGATGCTCTGGTTGTGACTGCTTGTGGCAAAAAGAGACATAGCAAGGCCCTGGAAGAAAGTGAAGGCACCGATGTTTCTGGTTCACTCATGTATATGAGCAAATCATCTGGATATCTACCACTCCAGTTGTTTGTGTGAAGCCTGTCACTCTAGTGATTTTGGCTTCTGCTAGGGTGCAGAGAAGGGGAGAAAGAGGGCAGCCCTGGCTCGTACTACGTTGAATTGTAATGGGCAGACATGCTAGTGTTTATCGGTATCATAGCCACAGGTGCTGTGCTCAGTAGCTTAGTGTAAGTCATTAAGGTAGTCCCAATTGCTGTCACTCAAGTAAGGCAAATAGTCCCAACTTAAGCCTTTTCAAAATCAATTTTGAATACTGCTGTAGGAGAGTGAAAGTACTTGGTTAAGGTCAGGGCAGTGTTGTGCTAAGTGGGGTTAAAGCTACTCTGGGCTCTATTATATTAATGTTTCGAGTGTAGCCATCAGAACATTTAGAAGGATTTTGACAAGTATTTTATCTCTATATTTAGACGCTGAATTGGCCTATACGACTTATCAATCTGCTTTTCAACCAGATATCGGTATTACAACAACAACCTATCTTTTCTATTTGGCAGCCATATATAACCCCAAGAAGTGTGAAGCAAGCAAGGATGAGTTGGCCATCTGGAATTCAAATGGAAGGTCACCCAACTGTTGGTGAGGAATATGTGTAGCTTCCTCCCTCATGGTGGCGAAAACACAAGACATCGCTTACGCCACATGCACCCAGAAACGACATGAGATGAGTCTACCCATCGTGTCTGCGTATGACTGTACCATGTCTATCTAAATTCCCATTGTGACTCCATTAAAATTTCCTTCTGTAGAACAGGTTAGCATAGTTGACTCAATGGATTGCACTCAAAACTTGATTCTTGAATACCCCTCTGTGTTCGGAGGGGGTTTTGGAAAGATCACAGGGTTTACACATGAGATAAGGGTGAAGGATGGTTCCATCCCTGTGAAACACAAAATGAGGGGGTGTTCAGTTTAATGTTAGAGAGGTATGGAAAAAGAACTTAACGAATTGTGTTCAAAAGGAATCATTGAGCCAATTGAATCATCTTTGTGGCTTTCACCCTTGGTTGCGGCAAGGAAGAAAATTGGCGAGTTGCGTGTCTGTGTAGATTTGCGCAGTTTAAACAAGAACATTTGGATTGACTCACATCCCTTACCAAAAATAACTGAGTTATTGGCATTGACAAAAGGGGTTAAATGGTTCACGAAGTTGGATCTTGCTTCCGCATACCACCAGGTGGTTTAAGATTACTCTTCGAGGCATTTGACAGCTTTTGTATCACCTAGTGGTACCTACCAATATTGCAGAATGCCATTCGGCCTAGCGTCAGCGGCAGCTGTTTTTCAAAGGTTGATGAGGCAAATGTTGAAAGGTGTCCCGGGAGTTGCTGTTTTCCAGGATGATGTCTTGATTTTTGGCGAGTCTAGAGAAAGCCATGACAAGTCTCTTAAACAGGTTTTAAGAATCAAGCAAGACAAAGGTGTTGCTCTCAAAAGTGAGAAGCGTTTGTTCCTCAAGGAGAAAGTGGAATATCTGGGTCATGTGGTGTCGCAACACGGTGTGGAGCCTAGACCAGGGTTAGTTAAGGCCATTGTGGACGCGTGTCCACCTACTGATAAGACTGGTTTGAGGTCTTTCATTGGAGTTTGTGAATTCTACTCTAGATTCCTCAAAGATTATGCTACTAAAATTCAACCTTTAACTAACATGCTGAAGAAAAGTGTTCCTTTCAGTTGGGACAAGAGTTGGCAAGGGGTTTTTGGTTGGATCAAATCTCAGTTGGTCGGTGACAAGATTCTCAAGCCTTTCCATCCAAACAAAAAATGTACCATCACTGTTGATGCAAGTGGGTTGGGAGCTAACCTCACCCAAGACAATGGTGACACTGAAAACACGTTGGATTATACCTCCAGGGTACTGAGGGGAGCAGCAACAAATTTCTCACTCATTGAGAAAGAATTGTTAGCCTGTTGGTGGGCCATCAGGAAATGTAATCCCTTTATTTGGGGACTGATCACAGTCCTTTAGTTTCCATTCTGTCAGGCGAGAAAATTAAAAAAGCACACGCCTACCATTACTAGACTTTCTACTAAACTGTTGCAGTGCAATTTTGATGTTGTATATTTACCTGGCTCAAAGAATGTAAGGGCGGACTTTCTGTCCCATTTCCCAATGTCAGAATCTGACTCAGAACTAGAAAAAGATGATGATCAAGATGACTGTTTTGTTGCCGCTATCGATGTTGAAGATATGTGTACTGAATGGAGGAGTGAGTTGGCAGGAGATGAAGTTCTAGGTACAGGTCATGAATTATGTCAAAAAAGGATGGCCTAAAGAAAAGAATGTAACTTATCAGATTCAGACCTTTGTAAAGGTTCTCAAGAACTCACAGTAGAAGACAGTATCCTTTTACGAGGAGAGAGGTTGGTACCTCCTGAAAGTTTAAGGATACATTTGCTGAATGGTGCGCATGAACGGCACTTAGGAAAAACACTAACCAAACACAGATTGAGAGAGGTGTTCTGGTGGCCACAAATGGACATTGGTGTTGATGAGCTAGTTGATAATTGTGTGGTTTGCGGTAGTGCGGAAAAAGGCTTCAAAGTGAGAACTCCCCCATGCAGCCTGTCAATTTCACGAGTAGACCGTGGGAAAAAATTGAAAGTGCCAATAAGGTCAATGCCAATTTACTTTTTGTGTCCTCTAGGTTTGCTGTGGTTGCTATCGCTACTACTCCAAATGGCCTGAAATGTGTTTCTTAAGCGAACCTACCTCTAAGAACAGCATTCATTTTCTCAAAGACATTTTCTTAAGAGAAAGGTTTCCGTCTTCTATCGTTTCAGACAATGGTGTACAATTCGTCAGTTCTGATTTTCAAAGTTTCCTGAAACAAGGGGGAATTGTGCACCACAAGAGTTCGCTTTACCATCCCCAAGCCAACGGGCTGGTTGAGCACATAAATAAAGTTTTGAACAATTGTGTCCAATGGGCCATTGCCAGTAAGTGTGTGGTGCAAAATGCAGTACATTCCATGCTTTGGTTTTACCGTACAACTCCACATTCTTAAATTTGCCCAGGTTGAATGTCCAAGTGGGTCAAGATGAATGTTATGGACGATTTGGATGAGTTCGTCAGAATGAATGTCAACAAGGCTCAAAAACAGCAGAAAAGCTATTTTGATGAGAGGAAGAAAGCTGTGTCACTTAAAATCTGTGGGTGATGTGGTGCGCATTAAAAACCCGATCCATACGCCCAAGGGACGAATCAAGTTTTCCGATCCTCTTATTGTTGACAAGGTATGTGGTAATGCAGTTAGGGTTAATTTCAAGAACTGGTGGAACATTGCCAGAGTGGTTAAGTTGAAGAATCTGCAAGCGCTTGACAGTAGGGCTGATGTCGCTGGGGGTCATGGTGACTCTGTCAAGAATGATCGCCCTGATTCAGCTTCCAATGGAAAGAATGAAAGCTGCTCTGTTCTTCCTCGTAGGAGCAAGCGACATTGCAATGTTCCCCTGCGATTCCAATAATGTTAATTATTGTACATTTATCTGCTCTTGTTTCTTAATCCTTTTCTTGCTATTGTTCTTTAGATAGGATTCTCCTTGTTTTTTTAAATTTTATTTTCTTTCTCCTACTCAGCTTTGTTGTTGTCCTGCCACTTTAATTTTTAGTTAAACTTCTGGAAGGAGAAGATAATGTAGTGGTTCACTATGGTTGTTTCCTGTTTCTCCCAGCATCCATAGTCAGAACCCTATGTGATGTTCAATTCTATGTTCTAATGTGGAATGCACCCTGCGGTCAGTTGCGCCGTTGCTGGAACGGTTGTGACTGCTGCACAGTGCCTCCTGTTTAACAATAAACCTGCTCAACAATTCTGAGATGCCTACGCATATTACTACAGATTCAGATTAACATTGCAGCTTACCCGACTGAAACAGGTCAATAGAACGCTGTGGCCAGAGCAGTTACAGACATCCCACAATAAGCCCATATCACCCCTGTGCTCTAGTACCTGCATTGGCTGCACGGAGATAAGTGTATCAAGTTCCAAGTTCTTTGTTCTGTCCACCAAGCCCTTTAAGGTCAGGACCCATTTATGTATGATAACTACATACATGCCTCTGCACCCAGTAGACTAATTGGGCCATTTCTCGAGAGACACTCTATGTAAAGTTAGATAGAGTATGGTCTTGTGAAGTGTGCCAATTAAATAGCATATACAGTATGCAGAATTGACTCGAATACTGCTTTACACCAAAACAGGTTCAAAAGAGGCATAGTACTTTGTACCTTCGAATCAATTCTAACTTGCAGGTCAATGTTCTCTTCACAGCAGTCACCCAGTAATATAAAGAAATTGTCTAGCCAAAACTAATATTTCAAATTTAGAATCAGAAATTAATTGAATTTGGGACTACAATATCACCAGAGTGAAACAGAGAAAAAAGTCATAATAGTTATTTTCCCTTAAATCGAAAACCACACAGATCGACAAAAGGTAAGAGTCCAAGTAATTAGCACAGTGTCATTGTTGGAAAGCAGCAACAAGTGCTTCTAGTTGACAGTCACTAGCACAAATAAAAGGTGGGAGCAAACTGTAGGCTTTGGTGCATAACTCTGGTATCAGGGAAGGCCATAGGAAACTATGTTTAGAGACAAAGGTTGGCAAAGCCAATAGGTCTCGTCTCGCAAACTGACTTTCAATTGTTTTTAGTGTTTTTATTTTTATTTTTGCCAGTTGCTTTAAACAAATATTGCTTTTGGCAGTGCTTGTCTAATTGCAGTGCAACCACTAGCAAAAGTAAGGGTGAATCGGACAGGCATTTTGGAATAATTATTTTCCCATTCCAAGAAGGCTTTCCAGTTGTGTATACAAATCCTCTTTATTAATTTTGAATGTAAACAAACAGAAACTCTCACCTACATCCAACGGCCTGTGAGGAAGGAAATAGCATCAGGGGGAAGGATGCAGGAATGAGGAGCAACAAGGAACAACACGTCTGGGCGTACAGAAGGAGAGGTATAGGTTGTGAGGATAGGCAGGGCTCAGGGTAGGGGAAGAGTCCATTACCAGGGTGCTTCTTGCCATAAACAGTTCTGTAGCTCCATCTGCAGGCATAACAAATATCCAGCCTAAAAGTCAGCGAGCCGCGTTGCGGCCAATGTGGTCGTTGACTATAATTAAACGAAGCACATACAGATACATCAGACGGGTGAGTTCACATAACTCCTGTACCAGGAACTGGATACCTGAGCCCCATGATTTATCAAAACGTAGGAGGTTGTCTTAAATGACGGAAGTCGATTTCTCCATGTCCATTATGTCCTAGAGCTTATGCAGCCAGTTTGTGTGGGTGGAAGTGGTGTCTGTGTCCCATCTGGCAAGGATGACTTGTTTGGCTGCACAATGTGCCATGGCAATGCCCTGGCCTTTGCTGGAGCGTAGTGGGTAGGTCGGGGCATTAGGAAGTCCCAGTAAGACAAAGCTGGGCAGGTTCGGAACATTGGTTTGGTATATCTCATTAATATCTGTCAACACCTTTTCACTGTGTCTTTTAAGCTTAAGGCAGTGCCACAGTAGGTGGGTCAGTGTTCCTGTGTGGCCACATCTGCGCCAGCAGCTCCCATCCGCCTGGGGTCGCCATCAGGCTTGTCTAGCCCGGCTGTAGTACCAATAATGTACTATTTAAGCATAGTCTCTTTCCACCAAGCACTATGAGTGCAAAATCAGGCCCTGTGTAATGCATCTGTCCATTCCCTGGGGGTGAAGGTGCGTTCTAATTCAGTATCCCATACCTTGTGTGCAGGAGACTTTTCAGTCCCTAGTGAAGTATTCAAAAAGGCATGTGTCAGAGACCTACTCTTATCGCTGTGGCGTGGGATGAGACACTTTTCAAATGGGGTGAGGGGCAATGCTGCGTGAAGGTGGATCAGGGGGTGGGTTACCCAGTGCTTGAGAACTGTGTAATGTCAATGTTCATCTGCGGGAAAACCATAGCTAGCCCAGATCTGGGCAATGTCCATGAGGCCCAAGTGGTCAAAGAGGTCACCGACTCGTTTGCAGTTTGCTTCTTGCCAAGGGATAAACGCATTGGCCTGCACTGCAGGAGGGATGGTAGGGTTGCCTATGATGGGTGTGTACGAGGAGATGTGAGGAACTTCCAGCAAGCCCAAAGTGGCTTCGTGATGCGGGATATGTCGACCCATGGAGGGCGGTGTTTCTTAGGTAGCCAGGGGATATTCCAAATGAGGATCCCCACTATTGTTTGATCGATAAAGCACCAATGGTTTTCAGGAAGGGGTCAATTCCACTCCACCATTTAATAGAGTTGGGCTGCCTAGTAGTACTGCTGTAAGTGTGGAATCCCCAGCCCACCATCCGCTAATGACAGATAGGCTCTCTTCCTGGCGTTTTGCAGCTTCCTGCTGTCCTATATGTATGTTTCTAGCAGAGTCTGTAGTTTTCCCAGGACCCACAGGGCACGGTTGAAAAGATCTGCATCACATAGAGGAGCTTGGGGAGGAGGGTCATAGCATAGCAGCTATCCTACCCAGCCATGAAATAGTTCCCCCCTTTCCACAACTGCAAGTCGGTGCAGTCAGTCTTCAGTAAATCATTGTAGTTGTGGTCTACAGTTTTACCTGTGGTGAGGCATATTTTGAACCCAAGGTAAGGTACCTATTAAGTCACCCAGAGAAGGGGAAAGAGGTGTTCCAGGCGGAGTTTGTCACTTTGGGGGACCATGAGGTTCAGGATTTGTGACTTTTTGTAGGTTGACTTTAAAGCCAGATACTCTGCCAAAGACATCTAGTTCTTGTATACGCACAGGAACAGCGGTGTATGGTTGGGTTAA